>NC_064619.1:298588149-299838149 GCF_023898315.1 Schistocerca nitens | reverse complement strand
CTGTACATAGCATACCTTCCATATATCGCGGACGCGAAAAAATCCCCAGTGGTGCGGCCCAAATTTTGAATCAGTACACCATTCGACTGGTTATCGAGGTTCCGACACGAGCATTCTGCCGCCCGTCTCCAAGCCGGCGCCACCTCATGTCCAGTGTAAAGAGTTTATGTCGTTTCTGAAAGCACGCTGCAGCGACCCCGTACTTAACGGCAGCGGACAAGATAGGCTTGAAAATTTTTTAGCTGTACGGAGGATAGTGAATCCATTTCGGTGGCATCTTAACTGGCAGCTACCTGTCCGGGAAGACGAATACCGCTGCCGAACCGTTAAGGCTGACAAGACAACGGGCGGGCGGTCAGGCAGGTATGCGGCGATAGGCGGCGGCCGGCGGCCGGCGGCGCAGGTAGCCGCGGGGGCGAGCAGACACAACAGAGCCCGGCGCCCACGCTCCGTCTCCCTGCGAATCCTTTTGTGCGGAGCCAAACAGGGCGGTGAAAGCGGACGCTGCTGCCACACCTCGATTGCCACTTAAGGACCGTTCACTGTCAGCACCCCCTCCCCCGACGTCGTTAGCCTTTGTGGTGACAAACTGCTGTCCCCACTAGCGATGCTTGCAAACAATAAGCGGTCCGTAAAATCTGAAAGCGAGGAGAAACTACAGGTCTACGCCGTGGTTGAATGATGACGGCGTCCTTTTGAGTAAAATATTTCGGAGCTAAAACAGTTCCCTATTCGGATCTTCGCGCAGGGACTACTCAAGAGGATGTCATCTCAGGAGAAACAAAACAGGCGTTCTGCGGATTGGAGCGTGGAATGTTAGATCCCTTAATCGGGCAGCTAGGATAGTAAATTTACAAAGGGGAATAGGATCAATTAAGATGTAGTGGGAATGATTGAAATTCGGTGGCAGGGGGAACAGAGCGGTGTCCTTTAACCTGCATTCAGGGAAATTTGCACACAATGAAATTTGCACCCAAAAAAAGTCGAGGGTGGTTCCACTAATCCCCGCATCCCAACTCCGCGACTTGCCTGTCAGGCAGAAGAGGCGAGGGCCCGCCCCGGCCCGCCCTAATCCGACAGCGCAAGCAGGCAGAATCCGCCGAGCAGGACGGCACGGTGGCTCAGCGTGTTCGGTCAGAGGGTAGCTGCACTCTCTAAAATAAAAAAAAAGAAAACTGAATGAAAGGATCAACGATGAACTTTAAGAAGCATCATGGGACGTCCGCCCCGGACAAATACAACGACCAATAACGAACAAAATGAGATAAAAAAAAAAGCAGTTGCCGGTGCCCACACACAGTCGGACGGTTCGGCGGACCAGTTAGGCTGCGAACAGGAACATTTACGTGGTGTGCTGATGAAGGGTAGCGGGAAAAATTTTTACAATCGGCAGTGATCATAGTTGTTTTTATTTTCTGTTGAAACCCAGTAATACCTTTTTTATTTACTTATGACCATACCTTCAGAAAAAAATAATTAAAATCATTAAAACCGATTTACAAATACTGATTTTGAAAATCGTATCTCTTCTACATGGCCGACCGCTGTGGCCTAGCGGTTGTAGTCGCTTCAGTCCGGAACCGCGCTGCTGGTACGGTCGCAGGTGCGAATACTGCCTCGGACATGGATGCGTGTGATGTCCGTAGGTTCAAATGTTCAAATGTGTGTGAAATCTTATGGGACTTAACTGCCAAGGTCATCAGTCCCTAAGCTTACACACTACTTAACATAAATTATCCAAAGGACGAACACACACACCCATGCCCGAGGGAGGACTCGAACCTCCGCCGGGACCAGCCGCACAGCTCATGACTGTAGCGCCTAAGACCGCTCGGCTAATCCCGCGCAGCGATGACCTTAGGTTAGTCATGTTTAAATAGTTCTAAGTCTAAGGGACTGATGACCTCAGATGTTAAGTCCAATAGTGCTTAGAGCCATTTTAACCATGTTCTTCATGACAAAGACTACTTTGAAATAAAATATGGTCTATACCCATGGACCAGCATATGGTACATGTACTGCGCATGATGTGAATGCTGAAGATTAGGAGAGTATATAACGTAAGTAATGAGGATGTACTGAACAGAACTGGGGAGAAGAGAAATTTGTAGTAGAACGTGACTAAAAGAAGAGATCGGTTAGTAGGACACGTTCTGAGGCGTCATGGTATCACCAATTTAGTGCTAGAGGGAAGCGTGGAGATCAAAAATCGTAGAGGTACTCCAAGAGATGAATAAAATAGCAGATTCAGAGGGATGTAGGTTGCAATAGTGACTCGGAGGCTTGCACAGGATAGGGTAGCATGGACAGCTCTTTATAGGGACAACAATCCCCCTTCTATAGTGGTTTTCTAAGCTTTCCTTCTGTTTTTTTTTAGTTTCCCCAGTTTTTGAGTTTCGTTCCCATTCCTGCTGATTTTCAATTTGGTTTTTTTTACCTTTCCCTAAGCCACAGACCGGGCGCTAATGACCGTGTCAGTTTCGTGCCCTAAAACCATAACAAAAACAATAAACAAAAAACAAACGAATCTTTGAACTGAACACCACAACAACAACTGTCCATAAGATGTCTTGTCATCCTAACGAAAAGGCCATTTTGCATATACACAGACTGAACCAGAACTTCACCGATAAAGTTTCGCAGGTTGTCCAGGGACATTTTCGTTGGCCTCTGGCGGTTGATTACGTAGTAATTACACTTCGATTGATATCGTAACCCATGTATCGATACTGCATTGAAAACCTGCACAGTGGTGAAAACGTCCACATTATACAGTGTGTGTCTTTTTTGGAAACAAACTTGTTCCATTCACTCACTATACACGCTGATGGCAACACTAAGGCCTACTTTATTCTCGGTCCTCAAGCTTGCATTCAGTACCGCTCTGTCGAATCTCGTGTTGTTTTCACCAGCAGTGTTTGTACTTTAACAGCGATACACAACGGTACTGATGAAAGATAGGCCGATATGCAGCCGTCTATAGGTTCACGGAATGCAATGGAAAAACAGCACAACGAAGATGTGCTGAGCTATTCCGGCAGCGACAGCAAGCCCATAACAACAGTTTTGAATCTGTACATGTGCGTCCACGAATAACCTGATCCTGTCGTGTTATTACATTTTGGTGACTGCGTATTAAAGCCTTTTTCACTTTCGTGACAGTGGATCTCAGATTGATTCCATATATCCAGATTTCCAAAAGGTTTTTGACGCCGTTCCTCGCAAGCAACTTCTAATTAAATTGCGTGCTTATAGAGCATCGCTTCAGTTGTGCGCAGGGATTCGTGATGTACTGTCAGAAAGGTGACAGTTCGTAGTGACTGATAAACGGTCATCGAGCAAAACAGAAGTGATGTCTGGCGTTCCCCAAAGAAGTGTTAATGGGCCCTCTGCTGTAATAATGTATGTAAATGATTTAGGAGACAATCTGGGCAGCCCTAATAGACTGTTTGTAGATTATGCTGACATTTATCGTCTTGTAAACCCATCAGAATATCAAAACCAATTGCTAAATGATTTACAGAAAATATCGGTATAGTGCGAAAAATGGCAATAACAGTTAGAAGTGTGAGGTCATCTACATGAGTACTAAAAAGAATCTGTTAAATTTCGGTTACACGATGAATCACACAAATCCACAGGCAGTCATTTGAACTAAGTATCTAAGTATAACAGTTACGAATAACTTTAATTGGAAAGAACACACCGATAATGTTGTGGGGAAGGCACACCAAAGACTGAGTTTTGTTGGCAGAACAGAAGACGCAACAAGTATACTAAAGAGACTCCCTACACTACGCTTGCCCGACCTCTGCTTGTGTATTGTTGTGTGGTATGGGTTCCTTGTCAAATAGGTTCGACGGAGGACATCGCAAAAGTCCAAAGAAGGGAAGCTCGTTTTGGGTTATCGCGCGATACGGGAGAGAGTGTCGCGAATTTGATACGCGAGCAGGAATGGAAATCATTAGAACAAAGGAGTTCTTCGTTGCAGCGAGGTATTTTCACGAATTTTCAATCCCCAACTTTATTCCTGATTGCGAAAATGTTTGTTATCGTCTGCCTGCAAAGAGAGAAATGATCATCGTAATAAAATAAGAGAAATCAGAGCTCCTACAACAAGACGTAGATGTTCGTCTTTCCCACCCACTGTTCGAGAGTGGAACGGTAGAGAAATAGTGTGGAGGTGGTTCGATGAATCCACTGCCAGGTACTTAAATGTGAATTGCAAAGTAGTCATGTATATGTGGCTGTAGACATCCATCGTAAAAGAAGAAAAATTAGGACATAAACATTAAGACAAGTAGATGGTTCAAATGGCTCTGGGCACTATGGGACTTAACATCTGAGGTCATCAGTCCCCTAGAACTTAGAACTAATTAAACCTAACTAACCTAAGGACATCAAACATATCCATGCCCGAGGCAGGATTCGAACCTGCGACCGCAGCAGTCGCGCGGTTCCGAACTGAAGCGCCTAGAACCGCTCGGCCACCGCGGCCGGCGCAAGACAAGTAGAACCAATGCCATATATGCATGTAAGAAGGAATGACATAGAGTATGTAGACAATTGGTTGTGCTGTTTCTCTTTTTCCGGCAATAGGGTATTTTATTCACGTTCATCATTTGCATGGTGGTGTCGACGATGCTCGGCCGTGGCCGGAGGGTGCGATCGAGCGAGGACTTGGGGTACACGTAGGCTGTGACGTAGTGAACAGCTAGTTTCTAGGTAAAGTGGGGGTGCATATTTCGCTGGGTGCACTTTTCATATATCCGAACTGAGCTTCTGGTCAGGTGAATACGGGGTTATAAATACAAAGTCAAATCGGGGTAATCCAGAAGAGGGTTGACCAGAATAGTGAAAGCAATATCGTAGCCAAGACAAACACGAAGCCCACACCTACCACAGTAGGACAAGTTTATATGCTAACTAGCACTGCTGATGATGAAGAGAGTGAAGAAATGTACGATGAGATAAAAGAAATTATTCACATAGTTAAGCGAGACGAAAATTTAAATGTGATGGGAGACTGGAATTCGATAGTATGAAAAGGAAGAGAAGGGAAAATAGTGGATGTTTATGGACTAGGGAAAGGAATGAAAGAAGAAACCGGTTACTAGAATTTTGCACAGAGCATAATTTAATCATCGCTAACATTTGATTTAAGCGTCATTAAAGAAGGCTGCATACGTAGAATAGACCTGAACACACCGTAAGGTTTCAGATTGATTACATAATGGCAAGACAGAGATTTCAGAACCAGATTTTAAACTGCGAGGAATTTTCCGGGACAGATGTGGATTCTGACCACAATTTATTGGCTATAAACTGTAGATTAAAACTGAATGAACTGTGTAGAAAATTAAGGAGATAGGACCTGGGTAAGCTAAAAGAACCAAAGGTTCGTTGAGATTTTCAGTGAAAGTACTGGGCACTGGTTGACTGGAGCAGGAGAAAGGAATACAATAGAAGGCGAGTGGACAACATTAAGAGATGAAATAGTGAAGGCAGCAGAGGGTCAAATAGGTAAAAAACAAGACATATATGAAATTATTAGATAACACAGGAGATATTTAATTTAATTGATTAAATGATAAAACATAAAATTGAAGCAAATGAAGCAGATGAAAAGGAATACAAACGTCTAAAGAATGGAATTGACAGGAAGTGCAAACAGGCTAAGCAGGAACGGATAGAGGACAAATGTAAATATTTAGAATCGTATTTTACTAGGGGAAAAGTAGACACCGCCTACAGGAAAACTGAAGAGGCTTTTGGAGAAGAAGAAAAGCAGCTGTACGAATATCAAGAGCTCAGATGGAAAACTAGCACTAAGCAAAGAAGGGGAAGCCGAAATGTGGGAGGAGTATATAGATGGTCTATACAACGGAGATGAACTTGAAGGTAATATTATAGAAAGTAAGAGGAGGTAGATGAAGACGAGATAGGAGATGAGATGCTGCGAGAAGAATTTGACATAGCACTGAAAAACGTAAAGCGAAACAATGCCCCTGGAGTATATGACGTCCCCTCAGAACTGCTGGTATCCTTGGAAGAGCCAGCCATGAGTAAGCTATTCCATATGTGGAGCAAGATAGACGACACAGAGAAAAACTTTCGGGTTTCAGAAAGAATGGAATAATTTCAGTTCCAAAGAAAGCAGATGCTGACAGGTGTGCATACTGTAAAACTAACAGTTTAATAAATCATGGTTCCAAAATACTAACACGAATTCTTTACAGCAGAACGGAAAAACTGATGGAAGTCGACCTCAGGGAAGATCAGTTGGGATTTCGGAGAAATGTAGAAACACGCGAGGCACTACTGACCCTACGACTTGTCTTAGAAGTTAGGCTAAGGAAAGACAAACCTACGTTTATAGAATTTGTAGACTTAGAGTCAGCTTTTGTTAATGCTGACTTGAACACTCTCTTCGAAATTCTAAAGGTCGCAGTGGTAAAATACAGTGATAGAAAGGCTATTTACAAATTGATTAGAAATCAGACGGAAGTTGTAAGAGTCGAGGGGCATGAAATGAAAGTAATGGTTGAGAAGGGAGTGAGACAGTGTTGTAGTCTATCCTCTATGTTATTCAGTCTGTCTATTGTGCAAGCATTACAGGAAACCATTGAAAAATTTGGAGTAGCAAATTCAAGTTCAGGGAGAAGAAATAAAAATCTTAAGGTTGACAGATGCCATTGAAATTCTGTCAGAGACAGTAAAAGACTTGAAAGAACAGTTGAACGGAATAGACATTGTCTTGAAAGGAGGATATAAGATGAGCAGCAACAAAAGCAAAATTAGGATAATGGAATCTACTGGAATTAAATCAGGTGATGGTGAGGGAATTATATTAGGAAACGAGACGCTTAGAGTAGTAGATAGGTTTTGCTGTTTGGACACAAAATAACTGATGATGACCGAAGTAGAGAGAATATAAAATGTAGATGTCAACGGCAAAAAGAGCGTTTTTGAAGAGGAATTTGTTAAAATTCAGTCTAGATTTTAGTGTCAGGAAGTCTGTTCTAAAACTAGTTCTATGGATGGATAGTTTGTAGATGATGCATAGTTTCTAGATGTAGTCTCGACTGTCGAAAGGCGTCTGATTCAGTTCCGCACTGTCGCTTGCACCAAAAAAGTGTGCTCATACGGTCTATCCGAAGACATATGCGGTTGGATAGAAAGTTTTCTAACAGACAGAAAGTAGTATGTCGTCCTGAATGGGGTGACTTCAACAGAAACAAGCGTAACTTGCCCCAGGGCAGCGTAATAGGTCCGCTGCTTTTTACGATTTATATGAACGATCTGGTTGATGGTATTTACAATGGCATTAAACTGTTTGCCTATGATGCTGTAGTCTACAGGAAAGTAGTAAAACACGAAAGTTGTGAACAAATAAATGAGGATTTGCAGAAAACAAATGCGTGGTGTAATGACTGGCAATTATCTCTCAGTATTAGTAAGTGTAACCTACTGCGTATAACAAGGCGAAAATCGCCATTAATGTACGAGTACAAAATAAATGCCCAGTCTTTGGAAGCGGTAACATACGTCAAGTATCTGGGTGTGACTATTCGAAACGATCTCAAATGGAATGATCAGATTACGCAATTAACGGGCAAGGCGAACTCTAGATTGCGGTTTATTGGTACAATCCTGAAGCGATGCAGTCCTTCAACAAAAGAAATTACTTATAATACGTTAGTTCGTCAAGTCTTAGAGTATTGTTCGTCTGTATGGGGCCCTTACCAGTTGTGTCTCATTCAAGAGATTGAAAAAGTCCAAAGAAGAGCGGCAAGATTCGTGACTGGTGCAATCAGCCATCGCAAGAGCGTTACAAATCTAATAGAAAGTTCGAAGTGGGATACACTTACAGATAGACGACACGCTAAACGGAAGGGGCTGCTCACTGAATTCCAAAATCGGATCTTCGCCTAGGATGTAGAGCATATATTATTACCACCAACTTTCAAATCGCACAATGATCACCATTCAAAGATAAGGGAAATTAGAGCTCGTACTAAGGCTTTCAGACTGTCGTTTTCCCCTCGTGCGTTCCGCGAGTAGAACAGTGGGGTGGGTGGGGGGGGGGAGGGGAAATATGACTTTGGCGAGAATTGTGCCCTCCGCCACACACCGCTTGGTGGATAGCGGAATATATATGTAGATGTAGATGGAGTGTAGTCATGTATAGAAGTGGAACATGGACAATAAACAGTTTAGACAAGAAGAGAACAGAAGCTTTGGAAATCTGGTGCTATAGCAGAATGCTGAAGATTGCAAGAGTAGACGACATAACTAATGAGGAAGTACTGAATAAAATGGGGCAGACAAGAAATTGGTGACACAACTTTACTGAATGGATGGATCTGCTGATAGGTCACATTATGAGACATCAAGGGATCGCCACTTTAGTACTGGAGGGCAGTGTGGGAGGTAAAAATTTTAAACGGAGACCAAGAGATGAATATAGTAAGTGATTCAGAAGGATGTAGATTGCAGCTGTCATTCGGCGATGAAGAGGCTTGCACAGGACTGAGTAGCACGGAGGACTGCATCAAACCAGTCTATGGATTGAAGACAACAACAAAAACAACAACAAGAAAACCTGTGCTAAAGACGTTGTACGATGAAGAGGGATCTTACTGGAAGAAATACAGCAACCAATCACTTTATACATAGCTTTATTTATTAATTTTATCTGTAATGGATGCTGCCGGTAATTCTTAACAGTTCCTTTAATCTGTAACTGTTACTCCTGCGCCCTAGGGACCCTAGCGAAACTTCTTTTTTCCAACGCCGCAATATGTGTGGCAGCACTGTCCTGCCTCTACCTTCAATACCCTAGCATTAAATTGGCTATGAGCCACAACTTCGTTTCAGGTTTGTCTTTTCTAGTTTTGTTTCTACGGGGTGTTTCACAGTGTTCTGACGATTTCAGATTTGAGTAATACAAAAACTAATCGCGAAACAAAGTACGCAAGGTACAACATTTATTCAAGTTTACTTATGAAATACCGCATCAAACAAACGGCGCTAATTCGCTGTTACACAACCACCCACTTTTTGGACACAACTTTCGTAACTACTGGAGGAATCCCCCATATTTCTTCGTGAATTCTTTTAACTATTGCAAGCTTCTCGGCCGTCGGAGTACATTCTCGCCTTCTAATAACCTCGTATGTAAAAATCTGGCACAGTTAAATCAGGCAGGCCAGGTGGCCATTCGACATATACGCGTTTGGAAGGTATGCGGTTACCAAACGCTTCACGGAGAACTTCCAAGATCTTGTTGGATGTGTGGCATGTCGAGACGTCTTTTTGGAACGTTTTCGTAACTAAAGACGAGCGCTTGCTTGTAAACTGCCACGCACGCTTTCGATGTTCTCGGGAGTTCGGTCGGTTTTCCGAGGACTGGTTGACTTTCGATTAGATGCACTGCCAGTTGCACGGAAGTTTCTTACCCAGTTCAATATTGTTCCACGAGCAGGAAATGGATATCGTGGCAGAAATTTGAAATGCTTACGAAAGGCACGTTGCACGCGCACGACAGATTCTCTGTACCGAAAACAGCATTCCAAAGCCGAACACGCGATGCTGGTTCGACCAGTACGATATTATTACTGACTTGTTTATGGGATGAAACTTGACATTCCGAAGTAGTAATAGACGCCACCACCGTCGCTGTTTCTTGTTTTTATCGCGCGTTATTCCAATCTGAAATCGTTAAAACTCTGTAAAACAGGCTGCATAGAGGTTACCGTCTCCCAAGGACCCAGGTGTACCTTTAGTGAAAGTTGCTTTTTCTTGGCATCATTTTCAATATTTTAAATTTGTGCTCCCACACTTAACAAAATGAACAAGAAATATATTACGCATACTCTAAACGAACCACTGGACAGTAATACCGATAACGTAAGCGGAAGTGACAGCAGTTCTGAAACTAGTGAACTTGAAACTGAGACTGATGACACTGGTGATGACGACAGTGATGATAGACAATCTGGAACTAATCATTTCTACGGGAGGAACAGATTCAAGTGGTCAAGAACACCCTGCATACGTGGAAGAACCCCCAAAAATCAATGTCAGTGCTCCAATTCATTTCCATGGAGTACATGGTCCAGCTAGAAACGTAAATAAAAAGACAACTCTAGCTTTTTGGGAACTGCTTCTCAAGGATGAAATGACTGCATAGATAGTATTTGGAACCAATGAAAAGATTATATCATTGGCAGCTGCGAAAAAAGAAATTATTTTTCAAAAGTAACTGACAATATGGCAATGACGACCATCATGAGTCTTTGTTATTTTTGTGGACCCTTTAAATCAGGCAATGAAGATGTGGATGGCTCTAGGCTAGCAACGGCAGTGATAGGCCGCTTTTTAGAAAACCTATGCCCTTGCGACGACCACTATTTTTATTATGTTTTCTCGTTTTAGTGATTCAGCAGCCTGTGACACCAGGTAACTCACAGAGAAACTGTACCACATCTCTTGGCTACTCAATTCATTAATAAGAGCTTGCCAATAATTATGTTCACTCGGAGCATATGTCACTATCGGCCAAATGCTTGTTGGTTTCCCTGGTAGATGTTCACTTAGGATGAACACTCCATCCAAACCAAGGAAAGGTGGAATTAAAGTATGCATTCTAGCTGATGCCAAAATTATTGCTGTTTTAATGGGAAGATATATTCTGTAAAATGAGCTGTGGGCACCCCACAGCGTGTACTCATGCCAACAGCACTTGTCGTGTGGCTGGTTGACTCAGTCAAAGGAAGTAATAGAAATGTGGCTGGGAACAACTGGCTCTCAAGTTGGAACTGTTCAATGAGCTGTCGAGGCGTGATTTGATTTATATTGGTACTATGAGGAAGAACAAAACTGAGATACCATAAGATTTTTCATAACGAAGGGCATAAATGTTTCTTCTGCAATCTACGACTACTCTGGCTCTGTGACAATAACTGCCTACATCCCACAGAAGAACAAGGTTGTCAACAAGATATCGACAATGCAGCATGGCGAATGTGAAGTTTATCGTGAGCCTGAAATAATCCGTGACTAGAACAAAACAAAGGTCAGGTTGCTGTACCTAATGAAATGTCGAATAAATTACACAGCTTCCAAAAGAAGACGACGAGGTTTATGGCAATCTTCTACACTATGATAGATACAGCAGACGTAAATTCTTTCGATCTGTACCACAAAAAAGTGCATGCTGATGATGTGACTCGGAGAAAATTCCTCATTCACCTAGGATCTCAAGCCGTTAGTGTTCATATGAAAGGAAGATTGGATTCCCCAGATATCCGAAATTCGTTTTCTGTTATTCTAAGAATGAATCACACCGAGACATTAGGAACATTCCACGCTCCCAGTGAAGCTCTGCAACTAAATCACAGAGGAAAAGGTGCTCCGTCAGCCCATCTAAGAAAGACAAGAAAGCATTGTGAAAGTGTGCATGACGTCAACACCGTTGTGTTTCGGATGTTCCACTGTTTTACTTTCGAACTGTTTCGGTAGTTTGGATGAATAAAAATACTGAAATTGATTGGTAAAGACATTGAATGACAAAAAACAAAAACGTTTTAGCAATTTCTGCCACTGTGTAGCATTTTCGTAAATGAGGTTGTCATTCGGGTAAAAACGTTACAATAAAACCCGAACAGATCTGAGAAGGCCAACGGCACCGACCGACCGTCGTGTCATCCTGAGACGATAGGCCCTACTGGATGCGGATGTATCGAGGGGCATGTGGTCAGTGTACCGCTTTCGCCGACGTTGTCAGTTCACCAAAGTAGCCCCTCAACAACTACCGATAGACCCAGACGGTCACCCACCCAAGTTATAGCCAAGCACGACAGCTATTAACTTCGGTGATCTGCCGGGACCCCGTGTTACCACTGCGGAAAGGCAGTTAGCATAAACGTAATTAACATCAGGATTAATTGCTTTATGTTTTACGTGTTACTGGTGCTGCTATTTCGTGACTTTCTCCGCTTCGTTTTACTTCCTCAGTTTTCACCCAACGAATCCCAGTTTGACGTATATCTTCCCCAAATCAGATCTGTGTAGTCCTGACCATTTTAAATACATTATTGTCGAAATATTTGACTGGTGTAAGTAGTAGTAAGTCCATTTATTGATCGACAGTGATGTAAAAATTGAAATATCGAATCTTTTTCTTCCGTTTACTTTTATTACATTACATTTGATTACGCTTCGGGTGAGTTGTCAGTCTGTTTTGATTCTGAGAAGATTTTCTAATGATTCGACTTTATATACAGGGTGTTAGTAAATTCCCTTCACAGTCTTTGAGGACAAGTTCCTTACAACAAAACAAGAAAAAAAAGTCTAAACATGGGCTCTAAAATGCATGCCTGAAGAACTATGAGCAGCTGTTCATCTCAGATACTGTGAAACACATCTCTTCCAGAGCAAGTTCCTTGCTTTCCATATTTTGGGAGGAAGTAGTATGGACTAAAGAAAGAATGTCTATTAAACATGGCCTCTAAAAAGCATACCTTAAGATGTATGCGCACCTGTTCAGTAGAAGAAATGAGTTTCACGGCATCGAAGATGAAAAAGTGCTCATAACACGGTATGCATTTTAAAGCCCCTATTTAAAAGCCACTTTTTTTCTTATTTGGTGTAAGGAACCTTTCCTCAAAGTCCGTAGTCGGAATTCAGTTACATCTGTATATACAACTTTGTCGTCCTACCAAGTTTCCGCACCCCTTTCACATCCACTGATAACGCCGTACTGGCCTCTCCCCGATAAAAAAAAATACCTTCAATTCAGTACCCCAGGACTGCGAATTTTGTTTCCTAGGTGAATGAACGGAACCATATCAAACATGGTCCGGAATTTAAGCATCCAGTATCAACTTGGGGCTATATATCTACAGGCCTCATAGTCTTGCGAATGGAAGAGGAACATGAAATAGCAAGTTTTCATACGACCGATACCTGCACATTTCACGTCGTAAGTTGCTGAAGGTGAGCTGTTCAGTTCCAGAAAAAGTCGTTATATACGAGACCATGTATCACTATTCTACGAAATATTTAACATTAGTTTAACCAATATCTGTAATTTTATGAATACATTTATCTACAATTATTATTACGTGAAAAGATATGTGTCATTCTTCAGTTACGGAAAGCGTACCATTGCAACGGGCACCATACATAAATTACCCCTTCAGAAACGGATAGGTTTTGTTATGTTCTTTGTACCTTGATGACTACATTCTTATGTATTAGAAAAATATAATTGTCCGATCACTGACAACTTTTTTACATGCGTACTCTACAGTACCGTAAATATTAAAGCGCTACTAAGGAATAGTACACCATAAAAATGAGACAAACGTGGACGAATACTAAAGCATATACTTGTTCATATTTATTCATTACGAGACGTCTACAGTGACCGTACTGGACAGCCAAGAAAGAGCATTCTAACACTCCAACAGGTTACCGTAGAACATCATAGACAACTCCCTTACGTATATGTCTGGAAGACATCGCCTCCAGCTTATTAAACTTACCTCTCGTTTTACCGTCAGAACAATTTGCTTTTCGAGCAGAAGAGATCCATTTAACATGGCTTGAATCTCTTAACATTTTTCAGTTAACATCTTTGCGAGAAAATGTATTTGATAGAACATTTTATTATTTGCAAAACCATTAGACATAATTACGTATTGGAAAACTGTTTTACATGTTACCTTTGTAATTGAAGTAATGTCCTACTTATACAGGGTGGTCCATTGATCGTGACCGGGCGAAATCTCTCACGAAATAAGCGTCAAACGAAAAGACTACAAAGACGAAACTTGTCTAGCTTGAAGGGGGAAACCAGATGGCGCTATGGTGGGCCCGCTAGATGGCGCTGCCATGATAGCTTTGTGATAGATGGCGCTGTAATAGTCACAAACATATGGCTCACAATTTTAGACGAACAGTTGGTAACAGGCAGGTTTTTTAAATTAAAATACAGAACGTAGGTACGTTTGAACGTTTTATTTCGGTTGTTCCAATGTGATACATGTACCTTTGTGAACTTATCATTTCCAAGAACGCATGCTGTTACAGCGTGATTACCTGTAAATACCACATTCATGCAATAACTGCTCACAATGTCAGTCAACCTCAATGCATTTGGCGATACGTCTAACGACATTCCTCTCAACAGCGAGTAGTTCGCCTTCCGTAATGTTCGCACATGCATTGACAATGTGCTGACGCATGTTGTCGGGCGTTGTCGGTGGATCAGGATAGCAAATATCCTTCAACTTTCCCCACAGAAAGAAATCCGGGGACGTCAGATCCGGTGAACGTGCGGGCCATGGTATTGTGCTTCGACGACCAATCCACCTGTCATGAAATATGCTATTCAATACCGCTTCAACCGCACGCGAGCTATGTGCCGGACATCCATCATGTTGGAAGTACATCACCATTCTGTCATGCAGTGAAAAATCTTGTAGTAACATCGGTAGAACATTACGTAGGAAATCAGCATACATTGCACCATTTAGAATGCCATCGATAAAATGGGGGCCAATTATCCTTCCTCCCATAACGCCGCACCATACATTAACCCGCCAAAGTCGCTGATATTCCGCTTGCCGCAGCCATGGTGGACTTTCCGTTGCCCAATAGTGCATATTATGCCGGTTTACGTTACCGCTGTTGGTGAATGACGCTTCGTCGCTAAGTAGAACGCGTGTAAAAAATCTGTCACCGTCCCGTAACTTCCCTTGTGCCCAGTGGCAGAACTGTACACGACTTTCAAAGTCGTCGCCATGCAATTCCTGGTGCATAGACATATGGTACGGGTGTAATCGATGTTGATGTAGCATGATCAGCACCGACGTTTTTGAGATGCAATTTGTCTGCTACTGATGTGCGAATTAACCGCGACAGCAGCTATAATACCTACTTGGGTATCATAATTTGTTGCAGGTCGTGGTTGACGTTTCACATGTGGCTGAACTCTTCCTGTTTCCTTAAATAACGTACCTATCCGGCTAACGGTCCGGACACTTGGATGATGTCGTCCAGGATACCGAGCAGCATACATAGCACACGCCCGTTGGGCATTTTGATCACAATAGCCATACATCAACACGATGTCGACCTTTTCCGCAATTGGTAAACGGCCCATTTTAACACAGGTAATGTATCACGAAGCAAATACCGTCCGCACTGGCGGAATGCTACGTGATACCACGTACTTATACGTTTGTGACTATTACAGCGCCATCTATCACAAAGCGAAAAAGGTGGTCCAACTAAAACATTCATGTTTCTTTACGTACTACACGAATATGTAATAAAAATGGGGGTTCCTATTTTAAAAAAACGCAGTCGATATCCGTTTGACCTATGGCAGCGCCATCTAGTGGGCCAACCATAGCGCCATCTGGTTTCCCCCTTCAAGCTAGACGAGTTTCGTTCTGTGTAGTTTTTTCGTTTGATGCTTATTTCGTGAGATATTTGGCCCGGTCATTATCAATTAACCACACTGCACATTTTTTATTTTTTATACAGTTTTAGAGCTTTTATTGAGACCGCTTCATCTACGTCTATAAACATTTCCGGTTTTATTTCACTTTTTGCAATAAAAGTTTATTTCCTTACAGATGCAATTTTTATACACTGACGGAAAAATAAATCTCAACACCAAGAAAGAGTTGTGGGACATAAAGAAAGTTGGTTTCTACACCTGAAAGATGATGTCTATTCAGATTTCACCCCAGTAGCACAAGAGTGGCGCTAGTAGCGCCACTATGAGGATACGAATCAGATTAGCTTTAAAAACGGTCGTGGGCGTTAGTTGCCTTTGAGACAAAGACGCCTTTATCAACACCTCATTGAGTTGGAACGAAGTCGTCTAACAGGGCTTCGAGAAGCTGACTGTTCCTTTTGAGATACTGCAGAAAGAGTTAGCAGGTATGTATCCACTGTATATGATTGCTGGCAGCGGTGGTCTCGAGAATGGACGGTCGCAAGAAGACCAGGCTCCTGACGGCCACGTTGCCCTGAAGGGGGCATCCACCGACCCCAAACCACCACCATTTACAACTTCAGTGGTATCACACGAAAACTTGTCGGAGGGCAGGGCGGAGGCCTGTTGTGTTTTCTGATGAAAGCTGGTACTACATCGGTGCCAGTGACGGCCGTATACTGGTTAGGAGGAGGCCAGCTGGACGCCTGCAACCAACCTGTCTATGTGTTGGACACACTGGAACTATACCTGGAGCTGTGGTCTGGGTTGCCATTTCGTATGTCAGCAGGAGCACTCGCGTGGTTATCCCACGCACCCTGACTACAAATCTGTATGTCAGTCTTCTGATTCAACCTGTTCTGATGCCTTTCATAAACAGCATTGTAGAGGGTCTTTTCCAACAGGATAACGGTCGCCCATATACCGCTGTTGTAATACGTCATGGTGTACAGAGAGTCGACATGTTGTCTTTGCCTGCTCGATCACCAGATGTGTCTTCAGTCGAGTACATATGGGACATCACTGGGTGACAACTCGAGCATCATTCGCAAACAGCATTAACCGTCAGTGTAATGAACGACCAAGTGCAACAGAAATGAAACTCAAACCCACAAACTGACATCCGGCACCTGTACAACACAACGCATACATTTTTGCATACTTGCATTCAACATGGCGGCTACATCGGTTATTCACATTTGTAATGGCTTACCTAACGCTTACATTAACCTATGAACCTGCCATGTTAAACATTTAAATATGTTAGTTACAAAAACGTTTTCCCGTAATTTCATTACTCTACATTGATTATTTTTGGTGTTGCCTTATTTTTTCATTAGAGTATTTTATTTTGGTGTTTATCTGATATATGTACAATCGAATTAAAGACAATATCGTTACATCTTCAGTTACCAATTAACACGAAGCACATATATAATAGCGTTGCATTACATTCATCAGATAACTACAGATATTAGTCAGGTATACTTCAGTTAACGTACATACATCTAAACATGGCATAGTCAAATAAAATACACTCATGCTCATAAATTAAGGATAATTGCAGAATGTGGTGCCACACAACGTGGCACTATGCAAATTGGCGCTAACAACATAGGCACATAGAGAACACACACGACACAGATCTGCAAGTCCACGGTATTGGCGATAAGTTGAGAAAACCATCCCGAAACACATGTGCTACAAAACGACACTGTTTCCTGCGCATGTACCCCGACATCAATATAGGATATGATCACCATGCACACGTACACAGGCCGCACAACGGCTTGGCATACTCTGGATCAGATGGTCGAGCAGCTGCTGGGGTATAACTTTCCATTCTTTCACCAGAGCCTGTCGGAGCTCCTGAAGTGTCATAGGGGTTTGAAGACGTGCAGCGATACGTCGACCGAGAGCATCCCAGACGTGCGCGATGGGGTTTAGGTCTGCAGAACAGGCAGACCACTCCATTCGCCTGCTATCTTCTGTTTCAAGGTACTCCTCCACGACTGCAGTTCGGTGGGGCCGTGCGCTGTCATCCATCAGGAGGAAGGTGGGACCCACTGCACCCCTAAAAAGGCGGACATACTGGTGTAAAATGACGTCCCGATACACCTGACCTGTCACAGTTCCTCTGTAAAACACATTGAAACCTTCCCGTCTCCTCTATACCTCTTTTGTTCTTACGCAATAACCGTCTCCTCTATATCTTTTTTGTTACGCAACCTTCCCTTTTACAGTAAACTATGAAGCCTTTCCTTAGGATTTTTATCTCTTGCTTAATAATAACTAATAAAATCTTCCCTTTGAAATTTATTCTCTTTCTCAGTCTTCGAATACAAATTTAATTGCTGCTTTTTAAAAGTGATTTTCGGATTATTTCGACGAAACATAGAATGTGTCGTCGTCGTGTCCCTCAGTCGTTCGTTATCTGCAATAACACAAAACTGTTCCTTACCTTTTTTACTGTTACTGGATCACCACCTGACTGCTACATCGAACTGCGACATGAATATACTTACTCTGGTTTACTATACTCTATTAACTGCTGGAGGGCTGTCATAATGAGTGGCTGTATTTATTACCAAAGCTGACGTTATTCTTTATTAGCAAAGCTGACGTTATTCTTTAATTACTATGACTGAAGTTATTTAATTCATAGTTACACTTTTTCTTGACAAGAATAAAATTTTTGCAAAGTTGAATGTTGATGGTTTTTGGGATGGATTATAATCAGTAATGCAGCATTGCTGGCCAAAATTAATTATATTCTGGAAACGCTTCAAATATTTACTATTGGTAATGAAATGATTTTACAAACGTTCAAATGGGACTTACTTTTTACAATAATCTTACAACTAGCATTGCGCATTTATTTAGCTTATGGCATATAACACATCATATATAAAAGACATAAAAATCTTAAGACACGGAAATAAAGAGTAGTCACAGTGTGTAACATATAGTTGTGGATATAAAAGTGTTTAAAAATAGTGTATATAACAAACAAAAGTTCACAAACAAACATCCAGATTTGTGACATAGTCTATTGCACTTTCAGTCGCGGTCAGAAACTCATTGGGGTCTCCTGCAAAACGTCTCAGAGGGCAATCTTCCACGATGTGACGAATCGTCTGTCGGTCCGCACCGCAGTCACATCTCGGGGTGGTGATTTTACCCCACCTGTGGAGGCTGTCTGCACATCTGCCGTTATTTGTCCGAATTCGATTCAGGGTCGTCCAAGTTTTCCTTGGCAAATTGAATCCTGGTGGTTGGACATTGATGCATGGCATATTCTGCAGGTTTTGGGGCACAGATTCTCTCCACCGCATTTTCCAGAGGTTACCATAATCCGGGTTGAGAGGAGGCGTATTTTTTGCCTTTTTTAGAGAGGGGTGTCTTGAGCGCAATCTGTTCATCTCCAGGGCAGGAACACCCTTATGGATTGGCAGTTTCTCGTTGTTCAGCACTTTTTCATACTCGCGTTTAGGGGTGCAGTGGGTCCCACCTTCCTCCTGATGGATGATAGCGCACGGCCCCCCTCTGCGCAGGTCCGGTGGGGGAATGTTGCTCAGTATAGGTAGCCAGTGTAAAGGCGTTGGCTTTATTGTTCCTGATATCATCCTCATTGTGTAGTTTAGTTGAGCATCGATCAAGCCTGTGTGTTTACTGTTTAGCCATACCGGTGCGACATATTCTGCTGTTGTCTAGACAAGTCCCAGAGCCGAAGATCTCAGTACAGCCGCGGAGGAGCCCCACGTGGTCCCACATAGCTTCTGTATGATATTATTTCGAGTTTTAAGTTTTGCGGCTGTATTACGTAGGTGTTCCTTGAATGTTAGGGTTCTGTCAAAGGTGACGCCTAGATATCTGGGGTAATTATTGTGGTTTAGCTGCCTGTTTTCGAAATGAACGTTGAGCTTTCTTTTTGCTTGGGCATTGTCGAGGTGAAAGCATGTCACCTCCGTTTTTGTCGCGTTTGGCTGTAATCTCCACCTTCGGAAGTAATCTCCCAGCTTTGTTAGATCCGCAGTTAATGTGTTTTCCGTTGCCTCCATTGATCTGCCTCTTGCAGCTATTGCCCAGTCGTCGGCATATCCGAATTTTTGAGAAGTGGTTTCAGGTAAGTCAGATATGTAGAGGTTAAACATCAATGGCGCCAGAACGGAGCCTTGTGGTAAAACATTGTTGAGCTTCATTTGGTCACTTTTTAAGTCGCCCATTATGACTCTGAAACTTCTATCTGTGAGCATGTTATCAATGAGGTTGGCCAGCTTATTACATGGTATGACCCGCAGCAACTTAAATATCAGGCCTTGTCGCCACACAGTATCATAAGCGGCTGATAGGTCAATAAAGGCTACTGATGTTTTGAGTTTTTTCTGAAACCTCGCCTCTATATGAGTTGCTAGGGAGAGGATCTGGTCGGTGCAACTGCGGTTGGGTCGAAAACTTGCCTGTTCAATCGGTGCATTGCGCAAACATACCTTCAGTAGTCTTGAGTTTCGCAAAGAAAATAATTCAATAATATTAGTTTCTCTTATGAGAATAGTTAGTTGATGTCTCTGTACATCCGTTTATAATCTCTTGTAAATCATAGCTGGTGGCTGGCAGGCACACTGCTCCTCTCAAGCTCTCGCTTCAGACCTGCTACCAACTCGCTTCACATCTCGGTTACTACTGACTCCTACGAACGCTAAAGTGCGGTCTCTCCTGCCAACAATGCTTTCTGGTGCAGGCAATCCCTGATACCACTACAAAATGTATCAATGCGTGGTATTTCCCGCTCTTTTCTTAAAATGTATCCATACGCGGTCTATCCCGCCCTTTTTAAAATTTTATCAATTTGCGGTCTCTCTTGTCAACAGTACTTTGGTGCAGACATTCCCTGCTACCACAATTATTTCCAACGTGACAAATGTTAATTATTCCTACTTAATCCTATTAATAAAATATAAACCTCTTTCATAAATTGTGATTTGACAATAGACAATAGAAATATGCACATCTTACAACATTCAGGGGTGTACGTGCATCAATCATAATCCCACCCCACCCCATACCACCAAACCACGACCTTCATACAGGTCCCTTTCGAGGACATTAAGGGGTGTGTATGTGGTTCCTGGTTCACGCCAGATGAAAATCCGGCGAGAATCAATGTTCAGACTATACCTGGACTCGTCCGTGATCATAACCAGTGATCACTGGTCCAATGACTATGTACTGGGTCAGTGGAATGCACCTTGCAGGTCTCTGGGCGAATAAACCATGTATGTTCAGTCGTCTGTAGACTGTGTCCCTGGAGACAACTGTGCCAGTGGCTGCGGTAATGTCCAGAGCAAGGCTACCTGCAGTACTCCGTGGCCGTCTGCGGGCACTGTTGGTGAGATATAGGTCTTCTTGTGGTGTTGTACACTGTAGACGACCTGTACTGTAGCGCCTGGACACGTTTCCTGTCTGCTGGAATGGTTGCCATAATCCTGAGATCACACTTTGTGGCACAGGGAGGGCCCGTGCTACGACCTGCTGTGTTTGACCAGCCTCCAGTCGCCCTAGTATTCTACCCCTCATAACGTTATCAGTATGTGTTCTTTGAGCCAGTTTCAACACACAGCCACCATAGGACGTCTGAATTCGTCTGCACAAGTACTCGCTGCACTGTACTCTGACATGCACCAACACACCTCTGTGTATGTGGACTGCTGCCAGCGCCACCGTGCGAGGACCGCAGGTCAAATGCACCGCATGGTCATACCCCGAGGTGATTTAAACCCGCAAACCGCCCACCAGAGCGTTGTTTCAGCATGTATCTGCATTATCCTTAATTTATGAGCATGAGTGCAATTTGTATGTAAGAGTAGCTGTTGGATTTGTATAAAATATCATCAGTTAAATATGTTGTAGAATCTACTGTGATGTCGTAGCACACGTAAGAGATGCATATACATTCAGTTCCACCAGTTTTAAGGATTAGGATTCCAGAGTGATTCGTCTCCTATTTCTCTTTGACCAAGACAAGGAGTATATGACAACATATAGTGTACTAGCTTTTTTCTTGGTTATATCTTGACACATGGATACACCATTAGTAGGATTTTATACAACTGACAATATTTATACAGATCCCACAGCTGTTGTCAACTGACAGTTATTTCATTTGACACATGTTTAATTTTTACCTATGTATATGTTAATTGACATATACTTGAGCAGTATCTGTAGTTAATTGATTAATATAATGTGTAAGTAGGCTGGCTGTTTAGGTTTTTTATTGGTAACGCCACCTCTGTATAAAAAAATCACTGGCTGTGCTGTGTGCAGTCTGTGGCTGCTTTGCATTGTTGTAGTACCCAACCATAGTAGTGTTAGGCAGCTGGCTGTGAACAGCGCGTAGCGTTGGGCAGTTGGAGGTGAGCCGCCAGCAGTGGTGGATGTGGGGAGAGAGATGGCGGGGTTTTGAAATTTGTCTTGAACTGCTATATATATATATATATATATATATATATATATATATATATATATATATATATATATGATATCAAGGTAAATACATTGTTTGTTCTCTATTAATATCTTTCATTTGCTAACTATCCCTATCAGTAGTTAGTGCCTTCCATAGTTTGAATCTTTTATTTAGCTGGCAGTAGTGGCGCTTGCTGTATTGCTGTAGGGGGAGTAACCAAGATTTTTGTGAGGTAAGTGATTTGTGAAAAGTACAGGTTAATGTTAGTCAGGGCCGTTCTCTTGTAGAGATTATTGAAAGTCAGATTGCGTTGCGCTAAAAATATTGTGCGTCAGTTTAAGCACAGTCGTGTATAAGTTTTTCTAAAGGGGAAGTTTCATATGTCGACCCTTAGCCGAGGATACCTCACTGGAATCTTCTGATTTTTTTCTTGTAGTTTGTGTAATTAGAGTAGCTTTTGTTTATTGCTAGCGCGTAATTGTAGAGAAAATCTCCTTTGTAGTTGTAGTTTTTCATTGTTGTACAGTAAAACAGTTGTGGCATGCATGTAGATTTGCACCAAGTATTTCGCAGATGCGCCTGCAATTAACTAAATATTATTTTCAGTGCTATGTTAATGTGTTCTCTTATTTTTGCTCTTCAAATTGTGCTTTTCTGTGTTATCGTGTGAAATATTGTGACAATAATGGCGTGTGAAAAACGTAACACTAGGCTACAAAGTAAACTGAGAAATAATAGTGACGACGAGCGTAGCTTATCAGCACCACTGTGTAATGAATTAACAGACATTCAAAGTAGTAATTTGGTAACCGTGCATAGGGAAATGGAGCGGGCGTCAAATAATGGCGTAGACAATGAAACAAGTAGTGAACAGGGAAGCATTATCGATCGATCGGTCGGCAATAGCTCGCCTCAGGAAGCCGAAATGACACGACACGATCTCGCAAATACTGTAGACTCAGGTTTTGGGTCCTCACCGTCTCCTCAAATGAGTCAAGACACATTTTCTGCTTGTCAAAATGTGAATGTTGCCGGTGAAAATGCACTGCAAAAAAGCATAGAGAAACAGATTCCAGACACTAATACATTTTATTGCAATTAATGCAACAAATGGGACAAAATCTTCAAAAGTTAGACACAATGGAACAAAATCTTAAATAGTTAGACGCAATGGAACAAAATCTTCAAAAGTTAGACTCATTGGAGCAAACTCTTGAACAAACACGTGAGGATTTAACTACTGAGTTACATCACATTGAATCGAAATGTCAAAAAGTCTGTAATGACGTAAAAACACAAATTTGTGAGCATTTCCAACCTATTTTTTCGCGTCATGAAAATGCACTACAGAATCACGAAGCAGCCATAAAAGAACTGCAAACTACTGTTCATGAAAATCATGAGACCTTGCAAGCTAAATTTGACTCAGTTGCATCTACCGATTCGGTTACACAACTTGCAAAAACTCAGGAAAACTTGAAGGACACAGTAGATTCGATTTCAACACAAATGGACACTCTGAAACTTGGTTCAGAAAAACACCCTGAGGAAATGTGTTCATTATCGGAGAAAGTAGCCGAACTTTCGGATCAGGTCACTAACTTATCTACAAAGGTAGATGACGATCTGAATGACACAAGACCTGTAGCCTTCACTGACACAGAAGAGTATGAACAAATTAGAAAATTCAAACAAAATCAAAATCAAATCAATACACAGTACAAAAGAGAAATCCGGGAAGTACAAAATCATTTGGCACAAGTAATACAAGAATTACATATTTCAGAGGACACTCGCGCTCCAGTACGGGAAGAGGGACATAGAAATACGGAACAGACACAAAATAACAACACAGGGCACTTCGGAAATTATGAAAGAAATTGGCAAGGTACACCGAATTTTGAGATGGAACCGCCGAAACGACGTAACAATGACCGACATGCGACTTGCCGACATGATGATTTTGACTATAAGCTGTTCATTACTACACGTAAATTCAAAACATTTAAGATTCTGGCAACGACATTCATCCACAAGCATGGCTCCATCAATTCTCTCATTGTTTTCCTCCCAACTGGTCGTTAGAACACAGATTAGAATTTATGTGTGGCTACTTAGAGAATGAACCAGCTGTAAGAATGCGATCGGTCATTCACGATTGCCACAGTGAAGGAGAATTTTACCATGCCTTCCTCTCAGCATATTTGTCTCAAGCCACACAAGACCGAGTAAAACATGGCATCATAATGATGAAACATTTCGAACAATCTGAATTCTCCAGTCTTGTGAAATATTTTGAAGACATGTTGCATAAGAATCAGTACCTGTCAAACCCATACAGCCCTTCAGAACTCATCCGCATTTGCTTAATCAAATTACCTGAACATTTACGACATATTATTTTAGCAGGACGTTGCAAAGACGACATTGAAGCGTTTCAGGGACTCTTACAAGAATTAGAAATTGACACTGACAATCGCGGAACGCGGAAACAGGAACACAACAATTACATGTCATATGTCGCAATTCCACGATGAAAGAAATAATAACTGGACGCGACAAGGCTATTCTCACAACACAAATCGTGACCAAAAAAGACACCACCCATATGACAACCGTTGGCAGAATAATAGGTACAGAGAAAGATCGCACTTCTATAATAATGAACATGATAGAGTTTACCATAGAAACAGACAATATGGGAACCAAAACAATTATTATCAAGGGAGACAGAATAACTTCAGACGCAACAGTTCGGCGCACAGTTACGATTCAGGGAGAAATTCTCCACCACGTGACGGACAAGGAAGAAACTACGGAACCTACCGACATGACGACAGACGATATATTCGTAACGACAGACCTGAATTGCATCAGAACTGGCGGGATTTAAACAGGGCAGGGCCTTCTCGTCACGGTGAATTTGTAGAAGTTAGGTCTCCTAATCCCAATAACGGCGCGCGCCAACAAAGAGACAGACAATGACTCGCACAGCAGGCAGCCGCGTACGCCCGCTGGCTCCGAGAAAAATAACATAAGATGCTAGCCTTGAGAAAACTTTTAGCATTCTTTACCGATGTATAAAACATGACAATTGCTTTTCAGTTGAAAGTCTGAGTACTATGAAGAGTAAAGGTTTACACCACATTTCACATGTAAAACCGTTTATTGAAAGATAATCTGCTTTTTAACTTTGTCTTTGCCATAAAACTTTTCACTTCACATTACTAGTATGCTTGTCAGATTTAGAATCTGTTAACATGCAACAATGTTTGAAGTTAAATATCCAGTCAAGAACCAAGAGAACTTATTTCAACAAAAATTACGAATGCATTGTTATTGTGAATAGACGACACAGTGTTGTTGTATTTGTACATTCTTGCTTGTTAGTTGCACGATTACGTAACGACTATAAGGCTCACATACTTAGAACATTTACCAGTACTGCTAATGAGATTTTAATGCAACATTTTGGTTTGCTTGAAAATACATCCTTATTGAAGTACTTTCTGTGGGATTAAAGATGACTTAGCATTTGACAGCTACACGATTATATCACGACGCTACTAATGAGTGACAATTTACAATGTTGCTTTTGCGGTGTATCTGTTTTATATCTGCACAGTTTTTCTGAATTCTTCTGGAAAGTAAAGCAGGTTTTAGTAGTAACTTTTGTAGTATAGCTACAATGCGACAGGGTTTTCCGTAGCACAACAATACGTTACAGTACAGTACTTTCTTCATCACGCCAATAAGCATAATAACTACGATATCTATACGCAAAGCATTTCACTTTTGTGTATCATGAGGTAAGTACATTGACTTCTGCAGAACTTAGCTTTCGGAGGACGATAACTACGACACTTCCACAGAGATTATGTTGCAACAAGACGCACATTTAGCGCTACAGGACACGTATTAGAGTGATTGATTTTGTACTTAAAATATTTATTTTTAAAGATATTTGGAGTACAATGATACAAAGGTTTTCCGTGATACATTTCATTCCACTGCTGTAATCTGTAACACCTGAGGGTATAATTACATTAATCCTCAGGGGGGTACACGCTTACTTTGTGTACCATGTGTTTGGCGAGCACAAGGAGCCCTAGCTAATATGGTATTTGCTTATACAACTTTACACATCGGTACCTTATTTCTCTAACACAGAATTACACAGCTATCTGATTATTTACCTGAGAGAGACAAACATTTTTTTTACTACATTAGTGACAGATGTTTACGTAACTACACAGTTGAATAACTTCACACATATGAAATTGCATTTTGTCTGTACTTTGTGAACTGTTCATATTTTTTTGGACCCATTGTGATATTATGAGAGCTTTGAATGATGTATTTGGTAAGGCAGCATGATTTTAAAGTACGTTTGAGGTAGGTGACACTTTTGAAACGAGCAGAGAATTTTTGGTAGGTTTTAAAATTATTGCAGAAAGCTACAACGTTTTTGAGATTTGACTGAGGTGTTATGATGTTATAATTACGACGACGATGTGTATTATGCTGCTGAGGTATGTTTATGGTCAATAAGCTGATGCTATATGAGGAATTTGATTATGCTACTTATCTGTTATGGTGAAATATTGAAGAAGCGTCGACGAATATTTATATGTGTAATAAGGTAAGGCATAATGAGTAGTGGCTAGGAACCCTGATTTGTGGAAAAGGTTGTTGGAAACCAAGAATCGTACTTTAAGAGTTATGAAATGTGTGTATATGCGTGAATGTATCACAATGCTGGCGAAAATTTTTTGGACGCTGTTATATTTATAGGATTTTGTTTCTACAGATTTGTAACCCAAATTCTTGACGTGTGAAATATTTTTATATGAGACTGTCACTGTAGCGGAAACTGCTGTCATAAATATTTCGGTAAGAAAGTTCAGTGACCACCTGCACGTAATGCGTCGTGGGCACCCATCTGAGCGGCCAGGTGTGCCAGACGTCTGGAGAAAAAGCCATTATTGCGAGCCCTTTTCAGCGGCACAGGTAGAAAAATAAAAAAAAAAGGAGGCCATTAACCTCGCTTCTGACATTCCTTTGTAGAAAGCATCGCAAAAACGACACGGTCGAACTTGAAAACATATGATTACACTGTGGAGCTCTTAATTTACGATATTTACTGAAATGCCTAATGAAATGACGAGAAATATTTTACATCTGCACACCTGATTATGACAAGCATCTTTCTACGAGAATTGAGAGAATTTCTACTAACTTATGAAATGTCACATGACTATTGAATGATATTTTTATGCTTCGCTTTTCATAGTTGCTTATTTCATTTGATATCTAGTTTCGAGCTGTGTTGCAGCATTGCTTTTATAAAATGAAATGCATTTGCTAATGTGAACACTTTCTGTCAACAGATCTATTAAATAATAAGTTTGTAATCCACATTCTTAAAAAAAGGAGCACTTGGAAAGGAAAGAACAATAAGAAGGTACTAGTAACAGTAACTGCACACATAATTTTCTGTTCAAGTATATGGTAATATTTTTTTACAATAAGTTGTTGTGGTGCACCACTTTAATTACATAGTCATTAAGATGTGAATAGACATTTCCCTTATATGCATTGTTGTCTTTAGTGTACTATTTTTTCTGCTTGAGCTTTGTCATGTTTAGGTATAAATTATTTCATTTTCTGCTGCTGGTTGCCAGGCATAGTGCTACTGAATTTTAATTTGTGTTACTCTACTAAGCCAGATTTATTTTTCTTGTTTGCTGCTCATTGCCTTATATTAGTTGTAATATTGCTGCTTGCTTTGACAATTTCCATTTTTTTTTCATTGCTATTTGTATTAATTGTTTTGTGCTGCTGCATTGCCTCGTCCCTTAGTTTAGCATCTGAGCTCAGTAGATTTAAGTTAGCTTAAGAGGGGGTAGACTATATAAGAACCTAACTATGGAGAATAGGGAAAGAATGCTTTGAAAGTTATCAGAAAACGATTTGGGCCTAAATGAGTATTGTATAATGAGCCATATTTATTTTGAAAGAAATATGGTTAGAATACAGAAAAGAGATACAGATAGGACTTTTTGGGAATAATGATGAACGAAGGGAGATCTCCATGCAAAATACTGCAGTAAAACAAACCCTGTCCTTTCCTTTTGTATTATTTTGCTATGTGTGTATGTACCATTGTGTATTTCTCTTTTTCCTGTCTTTAAGTGTTTAGGTAATAAGATTTATGTTGTAGAATTTTTCTAATACTATGTCATTTACTTTGTAAAGATGTTTAGACATTGCTTGTTCTGTTTTGTTTTAATGCTCATGTGTGAAGTTGATGTTTCGAAAGTTATTCTGATGTTTTATGTATTTACTTATGTCATAATTCCTGTGACACTGATGTATATGTTTATTTCTATTCTTTTGTAAAGCCCCTATTACTACAAATGTTATCTGTATTGTTATGTTCTTTAATAATGTATTTTGTACCTTTGTAATTGTATTCTTATGTTGTAAATTTATAATTGTATAGACACCAGTTCATCATATTATTAACTTGTAAGTTACATTTCACTGCACACGTTTTTGTTGGTCATAATATATGCACAGTAGGTGAGCAGTTGGGACTGTTAGTGTTTGCACGTGTGTTAATAATTCAGCAAGGGACTGGATAACAGCATTGCTAGTTCTAAGGACAATTCCAAAAACTTTGTGAGTGCACAAGTGGTGGTTATGGACTTGCTATATTACCCGCAAGACTCTTCAATGGTGATTGTGCACCTGCACAGTCACAACAGATGGCTGCTGGCCATCTCTACAAGGACTGCAGTGGGTCTGCATCTTTGATGGCCCACCAGTACCGTAATCTCTACAAGGACTACAGTGGGTCTGCACCTCTGGTGGCCCACCAGTACCATCATCTCTACAAGGACTACAGTGGGTCTGCGTCTTTGCTGACTCACCAGTACCATTATTTCTACAAGGACTGCAGTGGGTCTGCGCCTCTGGTGGCCCACCAATACCGTAATCTCTACCAGGACTACAGTGGGTCTTCTCTGTGATGACCTACCCACCAATACTCTTCAAAACTTCGACTGACTCCGCTGTGGGTTTGCTCTGTTGTGGCCCATTACCTGTCAGCATGTCAAGAGTCAGCACTGTCTTTCCGTTGGAAGGACAACGCTACTTCTTCAAGACTGCATGGAAATCCACTACTTCCGTGTGCATTTTCTTTTACTGCTCAGACTTTGAGAAAAACACTGCAATGTGATGAATGATCAGGACTGTCTTTATGGACTGTGAGAAAATTTTACCTTTTGACCAACATTGTATCAATAAGTGTGTGCATTTGATTTCTTTGTTATTGTAATTACGATTATGAAAAATTTTAACAAATATGTATTGGCCAGTGCCCAAAAAAATTTGTAAATTTTTTTGTGGGGAGCATGGGGGCTATGTAAATAGGCTGGCTGTTTAGGTTTTTTTATTGGTAACGCCACCTCTGTATAAAAAAATCACTGGCTGTGCTGTGTGCAGTCTGTGGCTGCTTTGCATTGTTGTAATACCCAACCATTGTAGTGTTAGGCAGCTGGCTGTGAACAGCGCGTAGCGTTGGGCAGTTGGAGGTGAGCCGCCAGCAGTGGTGGATGTGGGGAGAGAGATGGCGGAGTTTTGAAATTTGTCTTGAACTGCTATATATATATATATATGATGATATCAAGGTAAATACATTGTTTGTTCTCTATTAATATCTTTCATTTGCTAACTATCCCTATCAGTAGTTAGTGCCTTCCATAGTTTGAATCTTTTATTTAGCTGGCAGTAGTGGCGCTTGCTGTATTGCAGTAGGGGGAGTAACCAAGATTTTTGTGAGGTAAGTGATTTGTGAAAAGTACAGGTTAATGTTAGTCAGGGCCGTTCTCTTGTAGAGATTATTGAAAGTCAGATTGCGTTGCGCTAAAAATATTGTGCGTCAGTTTAAGCACAGTTGTGTATAAATTTTTCTAAAGGGGAAGTTTCAAATGTATATGATCACAAGTGTGTTTTGTGCGCAATGGAACCATAGAAAGGAACACGCTATACCACCAAATAGAAAAAAGGTAGCCTTCGACGTCATTTTTGGCGAGAGAATGATATAAGACATCTCAGTTTTTTTTTTTTTAATATGGATTATTGCACACACATTCGATTGTGAATGTATTATTAATATGTTGATCATACGTGTTGCAAAACGTTGTCAGCATAAGCAAAAAGTCATCCAGAACAATGAAATGTCATTGACAGTGTTCCTAAGACACATTCACATTCTAAATTTGCTACTGGCTTAAAAAAATCTTTGATTGGGAAAACTGTAAAGTATGGCGCAATCCAAGCACAGAATGGGAGTCAAAACAATGATAATATTTGTCACTTCCTTGAACGATTACTTTCAGACAACGAATCAGAGTTCTTTCTGCTGGTGACAGAGTTTCTTATCAGCCCGATAATGGCCTTACGTACTCTTCCGAGCGAGCGTCAAAGATTTGTATCTGCTGCTTTACCAAGAAGTCCAGTGTAATGACTTGTGAACACATGTTTCCTTTGCGAAGTGGTCATTACCTGATAGGCGTTCTCCACATTGCGACAGGAGCGATTGGAAAACACTTGTAAATCAACAACTGGCTGATGCATTCCGTATCTCCTCTGTAGTTTCCAAATCGGGCTACTTAATCTACGGTGTACGGCTTATCATAAAATCGGCAGCCGCCTGATAAATTTCGGTGACAGCCTATCACAGCGAATACTTGGGGAAAACGACTTGATGGGTGTTATGGCTCTGCGCGAACAACTCGCATTGGCTAATAACAAATTGTCAGTGATGGTTGTTTTGTGTTGCGTCCATAGGATTTATACTAATTTGTTCGTTAAAGGGAAAGAACATTCTGTTACTTATCAACCGATTAACGCAGGAATGAAATTTTTTTTCGTCCCTATTTAATAATTATACTGTGCTTCGGTAGCAGTTTGGCAACTTCAGGTGACTTAGTCTAGTATTATATTAACGTCAGTAAAGTCGTAAGGGAGTTGAATTTCACTTAAGCCATCTTGCATTGTTCGACTATGTATAGTACTTTGGGTCTGCATGATATGCGCAGGCACAATTTTTTTTTCTTTGGCTTTCACTGCTTAGGGACATCAATATTTTGTACTAAGGCTACGAGGCGTATACAGGGTGGTCCATTAACAGTGATCGGGCCAAATATCTCACGAAATAAGAATCAAACGAAAAAACTACACAGAACGAAACTTGTCTAGCTTGAAGGGGGAAACCAGATGGCGCTATGGTTGGCCCACTAGATGGCGCTGCCATAGGTCAAACGGATATCAACTACGTTTTTTTAAATAGGAACCCCCATTTTTATTACATATTCGTGTAGTACGTAATGAAATATGAATGTTTTAGTTGGATCACTTTTTTCGCTTTGTGATAGATGGGGCTGTAATAGTCACAAACGTATAAGTACGTTGTATCACGTAACATTCCGCCAGTGCTGATTGTATTTGCTTCGTGATGCATTACCCGTGTTAAAATGGACCGTTTACCAATTGCGGAAAAGGTCGATATCGTCTTGAAGTATGGCTATTGTGATCAAAATGCCCAACGGGCGTGTGCTATGTATGCTGCTCGGTATCCTGGACGGCATCATCCAAGTGTCCGGCCCGTTCGCCGGATAGTTACGTTATTTAAGGAAACAGGAAGAGTTCAGCCACATGTGATACGTCAACCACGACCTGCAACAAATGATGATGCCCAAGTAGGTATTTAGCTGCTGTCGCGGCTAATCCGCACGTGAGTAGCAGCCAAACTGCGAGAGAATCGGGAATCTCAAAAACGTCGGTGTTGAGTATGCTACATAACATCCATTGCACCTGTACCATATTTCTATTAACCAGGAATTGCATGGCGACGACTCTGAACGTCATGTACAGTTCTGCCACTGGGCACAAGAGAAATTACGGGACGAAGGCAGATTTTTTGCACGCGTTCTTTTTAGCGACGAAGCGTCATTCACCAACAGCGGTAAGGTAAACCGGCATAGCATGCACTATTGGGCAACGGAAAATCGACGATGGCTGCGACAAGTGGAACATCAGCGACCGTGGCGGGTTAATGTATGGTACGTCATTATGGGAGTAAGGATAACTGGCCCCCATTTTATCGACGGCATTCTAAATGGTGCAATGTATGCTGATTTTCTACGTGATGTTCTACCGATGTTACTACAAGATGTTTCACTGTATGACAGAATGGCGATGTACTTCCAACATGATGGATACTAAAATTTTCAAACGTACCTACGTTCTGTATTTTAATTTTAAATCCTACCTGTTACCAACTGTTCGTCTAAAATTGTGAGCCATATGTTTGTGACTATTACAACGGCATCTATCACAAAACGAAAAAAGTGGTCCATCTAACATATTCGTATTTCTTTACGTACTACACGAACGTGTAATAAAAAATGGGGTTCCTATTTAAAAAAACTCCGTTTATATCCGTTTGACCTATGGCAGCGCCATCTAGCGGGCCAACCAATGGACCACCTTGTATACACACGTAGAATACCAAGACAAGAACACATCATCTGAATGTTTATGGTTCAAATGGCTCTGAGCACTATGGGACTTAACTGCTGTGGTCATCAGTCCCCTAGAATTTAGAACTACTTAAACCTAACTAACCTAAGGACATCACACACATCCATGCCCGAGGCAGGATTCGAACCTGCGACCGTAGCGGTCACGCGGTTCCAGAGTGAAGCGCCTTTAACCGCACGGCTACACCGGCCGGCTCTGAATGTTTATCTTCAGTTAATATTTACAGTTGGTGAATGACATTATATGAATATACACAGACAAGGCAGTGTGTTTTATTGTTGATTTTTATTATGGCCGCACCGGTATCGGGATTCATGCCCATCTTCAGCGGTCGTATAATTTACTATTGTGCCTTCATAGAGTTTCCGCTGATTTATTTGAAAATTGTAAAAAAACTAAACACAAGTCTCGGAAGACCTAACGGTACTGACCGACCTCCGTGTCACCCTCTGCCAACTGGGTGCGGACACGAAGGGGCGCGTGGCCAGCACACCGTTCTCCCGGTTGTTGTCAGTTTTCGTGCCCGGAGCCGCTACTTCGGAAAGAGTAGCTCCTCAATTGACCTCATAAGGGCTGAGTGCACCCCGCTGGAAATTCTGCTTCAACTTCTAATTCGTTTTAGCACACCCTATTCGCATTACGGATGAGGCAGTGTGCTTTCCGTTACCGACTGCTAACCAATACAAAAATAAAGTAAATTTTTCAGGTAAATCTACTGAAAGTTTATGAGGCCGCAATAGTAAATTGTATGACCGCTGGATATGGGCATGTGGACCCATATTGGTCTGGTCACACTAAAAGTCAACAACAAAACACGAAGTCTTGTCTATGTATATGTTAATGTAAAAGTAAGATGATTGGTATATCCTAGAATTTACCAGAAAAACCTAACACTTACCATCATGATGTGGTAATAGTTTGGATTTTCTTATTATGAGCATAGATTTCCAACTTTTACCAAGAGACATTGGTAAAGCTTAAGATTCGACTGAACCACCTTAGCATTTACTGAAAAAGTTTGTATTGATTGTAAAATTATGTTAGGTAAATACACTACTGTCCATTAAAATTGCTACACCAAGGAGAAATGCAGATGATAAATGGGTATTCATTGTACAAATATATTATACTACAACTGACATGTGATTACATTTTCACGCAGCTTGGGTGCATAGATCCTGAGAAATCAGTACCCAGAACAACCACCTCTGGCCGTAATAACGGCCTTGATACGCCTGGGCATTGAGTCAAACACAGTTTGGATGGCGAGTACAGTTACAGCTGCCCATGCAGCTTCAACACGATACCACAGTTATCAAGAGTAGTGACCGGCGTATTGTGACGAGCCAGTTCCTCGGCCACCATTGACCAGACGTTTTCAATTGGTGAGAGATCTGGAGAATGTGCTGGCCAGGGCAGCAGTCGAACATTTGCTGTATCCAGAAAGGCCCGTACAGGACCTGCAACATGCGGTCGTGCATTATCCTGCTGAAATGTAGGGTTTCGCAGGGATCGAATGAAGAGTAGAGCCACGGGTCGTAACACATCTGAAATGTAACGTCCACTGCTCAAATTGCCGTCAATGCGAACAAGAGGTGACCGATACGTGTAACCAATGGCACCCCATACCATCACGCCGGGTGATACGCCAATATGGCGATGACGAATACACGCTTCCAATGTGCGTTCACCGCGATGTCGCGAAACACGGATGCGACCATCATTATGCTGTAAACAGAACCTGGAGTCATCCGAAAAAACGAAGTTTTGCCATTCGTGCACCCAGGTTCGTCGTCGTTGAGTACACCATCGCATTCGCGCCTGTCTGTGATGCAGCGTCAAGGGTAACCGCAGCCATTTTCTCCGAGCTGATAGTCCATGCTGCTGCAAACGCCGTCGAACTGTTCGTGCAGATGGTTGTTGTCTTGCAAACGTCCCCATCTGTTGACTCAGGCATCGAGACGTGGCTGCACGATCCGTTACAGTCATGCGGATAAGATGCCCGTCATCTCGACTGCTAGTGATATGAGGCCGTTGGAATCCAGCACGGCGTTCCGTATTACCCTCCTGAACCCACCGATTCCATATTCTGCTAACAGTCATTGGATCTCGACCAACGCGAGCAGCAATGTCGCGATACGATAAACCGCAATCACGATAGGCTACAATCCGACCTTTATCAAAGTCGGAAACGTGATGGTACGTATTTCTCATTCTTACACGAGGCATCACAACAACGTTTCACCAGGCAACGCCGGTCAACTGCTGTTTGTGTATGAGAAATCGGTTGGAAACTTTCCTCATGTCAGCACGTTGTAGGTCTCGCCACCGGTGCCAGCCTTGTGTGAATGCTCTGGAAAGCTAATCATTTGCATATCACAGCATCTTCTTCCTGGCGATTAAATTTCGCGTCTTTAGCACGTCAGCCGGCCGCGGTGGCCGTGAGGTTCTAGGCGCTCTAGTTCGGAACCGCACTGCTGCTACGGTCGCAGGTTCGAATCCTGCCTTGTGGATGGTTGTGTGTGATGTCCTTAGGTTTAAGTAGTTCTAAGTCTAGGGGACTGATGACCTCATATGTTGAGTCCCATTATGCTCAGAGCCATTTGAACCATTTTTTTGTAGCACTTCATCTTCGTGGTGTAGCAATTTTAATGGCCAGTAGTGTAGTTTGGATTTTCTTATTATGAGCGTAGGTTTCCAACTTTTACCAAGAGACACTAGTAAAGCTTAAGATTCGACCGAACCACCTTAGCATTTACTGAAATAGTTTGTATTGATTGTAAAATTATGTTAGTTAAATATTTTTGAATTGCAATGTGATTCTAATGAACAATATTCAGTATTAAAATTAGTGAAAAATGTTATAGATGCTAAAAACATTTTATAACAATGTTACTTTGTGAATTTTAATTTTTGTTACACCCAGATCGACTGTTGTGGCTCTTACAATTTCATAACATGGAATACAATTTTTAGGCGCGTTTCTCAGATGTACACTTTCTTAAACAGCTTTACTTTTAGAACCCTCGTGCTCTAACGAAAATTAGTTTGGGTGCCACTTCCCATATACGAATTTTTTTCTCTTCCTACTTCTTGGACGCGATAAAATTTTCGTTGCACAATGTAAATTGCTTCCTAGTGTACAATAACTTCAGTTAACCAGCTTTCATACTAAGTATATAAAATTTGCCATCCTGCTGTTATTGATTTTGCATCAATTTTTGCCCAGTCTGCATTCGGTGCTGTGATTCTCACATTCCGTCCGACTGAACGTTTTGGAATTTTGTTACATGATGCTGCTTTTATCCTCTTCGCTTGCAACTGAGGACATTCTTTGTCAGCCTCTCGGAACCGCTCCGCTTTACAAATGCTGGAAGTTGTCAGCGTCTCTTCACTCAAACATCAGTTTGTGCCGGTGTGTCGGAGTTAAACGTCGCCAAATCCCGTGTCTCTGGTGCTTCTTCACCTGCTGGTACGGCACTTTCTACCTGTGCTCACTGGAATAAATTCCTTGGCTGCCATCTTCCCTTTCTTGTGAGTCAGACGTTGAAGAGTTCAACATTGTTTACAAGTCTTCTACAGTGTCTACATTTTTTTAAAAAAACACGTGCAATAATTGCGCTCGCAAAGTCGATTCTTATTGGAACACCAAACACTTCATCATGGTAAGCCCTATTTTTCATTGCATGCACAAACTTTAACCTTTCAGATCATTTTGAACTTTTATTTGTTTTCATCCATGTTAATAACATATTTTCAATGTCTTGATTTGCTCTTTCACCCGATCCCTGAGACTGGCTACAGATCAGCTTCCGACAGACTATCTTTATATCACTTCACTTAACAGAATATTACATTGCTCAGTAGTCACATAAAAGTTATCTTTCTTCTTATACACTGATTCACTGACAAGTTCGTAAAATCTGTTACGCACAATATCACTCATTCTAAGACAAAGCTGCTCAAGAAAGGACGCGTCTAAAATGAGTCGCAAAGATGACCGTACATGCGCGTACAATACTCATCCCAGACTGAAATCACGCAGTGGTGAGCGGACTGAGAACAAAAAAACAGCCGACGAAGAAACATCTCTGAACCTGCATGGCAGGAATCTTCAAAAATGGTTCAAATGGCTCTGAGCACTATGGGACTTAACATCTGTGGTCATCAGTCCCCTAGACTTAGAACTACTTAAACCTAACTAACCTAAGGACATCACACACATCCATGCCCGAGGCAGGATTCGAACCTGCGACCGTAGTAGTCGCGCGGTTCCGAACTGAAGCGCCTAGAACCGCTCGGCCACCGCAGCCGGCTCAGGAATCTTCGATCCAGCTTTTACCAATCACGTGGGTAAATGCTAAGACTTACCAACGACTCGTGGTAAAAGTTCTAAATCTGTGCATATAATAAGAAATGTCGGACTGTTACCATGTCGCAACGGTAAATTTTAGATTTTACCGATAGATTCTAGCATTTAGTAATCAGCTTACTTATACAGTAACATATGTACATACAGTGTCATGGACCAACTTCATACAGGCTGCAGGACACAGTGGTTACAAAATATTCGCAGTGTTTATCAGAGATGATAGTATTTGCTACATTTTGTCAATTGTACAGAGGTAGTTTTTCAACATAGGTAATTGACATTAAAGATGGATTGCCACCTCACTGTAGCTACTCTGAATATAAAAGTTGGGAGTAGCACTCTAAATTTTCCGAATGCTTCAGTTGAACTCAAGGTGTCTACCGCAGCGAAAGAATAATTTGCCTTCAGTGTTCAAATAATCACAATAAATCAGACAAGGATCCAGTGTGGAGGGAAGGGCCGTGAATCCCCCCCGCCTCCTGCCAAAAAAAGAATATTTTGCAACAAGGATTAATCTTTTCCTGTACTTCAAGTTCCAGATTTCTCAACTAAATTTCGGGGCATACCGTAGCAAAAAAGTAGTCTCGGAAACAGGGATACTAAAAAATTGCTAGCTGCTTTGAAGTAGCTTGCATGTGAATGTACGTGCGGCTTGGTTTCCTGTGAAGAATATCTCAGCCAGGTAAACGCGCACATTCACTAGGGAGGCTATCAGGACATTAGACGGCTCAAGGCCACACATGCTCCCTGCAGTCTTCCAGCACTAAGCACTGTGATGTGCCCAGTCATAGCTTTGTTGCCACACGTACACTGTGAACAGGGGAGCAGGCGTGCGCCAGATGAATGTTCGGTGTTTCCGTGCAGTATCACGTGTTCATGGGGGGGGCTGAGTCTTCCGTAGAATGGTGCACTATCTGGCGTTAGGAACTTGCTTATTCTGTATAAGAAATATTAGTAATAATAATAGTGATGCTATCACTGTTTGTTGGTAATATTTACCGACAAAATATAACCTAACGCTAGATTACGTACTTACGGCTATCCTGTGAAGCCGTTCTTTAGTACGACTTAAAAAGAGAGAGAGATTATTAATTGATCACCGATGCGTCGGTTCTCGATTGTGTTTTGGAGACGTACGGATTGATTACGCGAAGGGGTTTTCTTAATTGATCTTTTGACCCTGATTGCCTACGCGCAATCAGAATCTTCGATGAAAATACCTAAGGGACCTATTTGAATATAAAAATGTAAATGAAAACTAATTAGTGGAATTTCGTAAGAGAAAGTTTAATAGACCGGAAGTTGAACACATAAGTGGTCTCCCAAACACAATCGAGACACCGCGATAAAGAGCGAACCTGTAACAAAGCTCATATACAATTTGAACATCATTTTTGGTGAGTGAAAGAAAAAAATAAGAAAAAAATTACTGCATCGTAAGATATTAATATATTGTAAACAAATTGGCTTTAAACTTCTAGACATTGACAAATACACAATAAATGCATGACTTACATCCGATATTTCTTTTGTACATGGCGCAGTCCAACAATCGCTGCTTTGTCTGTCCGTTCCTTCTTAAAATTAAATGTCCTATCGTGCGCGTAAGTACATTATATCCTCACCCGAGTTACCGAAACGATTGTTCGTCGTTTCACATAGTTTTTACACAAAATAAAAATACAACTTGTAGCAATGCAATGTAGTACGTCTTAACATGTCGGCGACCAAAAGTACAAGGGATAATGAAGTCTCTAGAATATTTCTTAACAAAAAATATAATGTTCTTTCTTCCGATTCACAGCTTCTTCCTATCAAGCGCTGCGGCAATGATTTTAAATATCTGCGCCCAACGGGTCATAGTGTTTACTTAAAGTATTTAAACGCTGGACGCGCGTCTTGGTATAGGAACACATTATAAAAATATTTCGTCTCTTTACTCTCGCGCTGTGATGCTTAGCATAGTTACGAACTACAGCGCGTTGGATGTCCCTTTCTTTTATGACATATATCTGATATGCAAAGTATCTGAAGTCCAATAATATTACAACTGATGTGTGTTTGGCAGTGAGTCAAATACGGGAGCAAGGGCCTACATGTAGTCCTACTCTTGCCGGTGTGCATAAAGGGCGAAAATACATTCGAAAACATCTAAAATTGTCGTAGCGGATGTACTGGACTTTTTACTGATTTGGCTGACGGTGAATAAGATAGGAATAATATAAATTTTGCAGAAGTTTGTAAAATGACAACGAAACTTTGTGGTGTTCACGAATCGACTGTATTCTGTATTAACGGCACAGCAACACCGGCAGAATCACTGAATGTGAGCACAATGTGAAACAGGAATAGTATAAATTTTGTACAAGTTCATAAAATGACAACAAAACCTTGTGGTGCTTCCGAATCGACGGTATTCCATATTAACGGTGTAGTAACATCGCCAGAATCTCTAGGTGTGAGCATGTGTTTTGATCTCCCAAGAAAGGGATACAAATGAAAACGGAAATTAGGAAATTTGACGATTCGGAAAAAAAGTTAGTGTGTAGAACTGATCTTCAGTACTACGACGGGTGACAGTATCTGAGGACTAAAAAATTACAGTTATCTATGTGAAAAAAATAATTATTCTGGTTCAGCCCACCACTCTTTGTCTTCCTCATTCACTTGGATTTTGGTTCGGAATGTGTATTGGTGGAAACAAATTTGCAGTGGAATGCAGGGACAATGCAGCAGCAAGACGAAAGTTTTGTTTAAAATGCATTTACTGCATGCCGAAGACAATAGTGTTGTAGTATATTTCGATATCACTTGTGTTTTACAAAACCGCACGCAAAACTATATTTTACTCGTCTTCAGTGCAGATATGGGCCTGTAAGTACCTACGGTTACTTCTGTATAGCATACATCGAGGATTTGAGTGATGGGCGTAGTGACGAAGGTTCAGTAAGAGCTGCAAATTAAAAAAATTTCGGGAGATAGGTAATCTTCTCGGTTGTATTAAGGAGACCCATTGTAACTAAACTCCTGGGGGCGACACAGAAGTACGCGCGCTGTTGTGCACGATGTCGCTCGTAAAGAAAATACATTCTTATTTGACTCGATACGGTAACGACGTCTCGAAAGATACCAAAATTAATTCCATAGTTTCCTTAAAACCTTTCTCACTGGAAGATTCTCCAGGGTCCAACAGAACGCAAATTCATCAGTGACGACATTTTTCGTTAAACAGACGAAAGTGTTTCACACCTGTTACGGTACTTAATTTTTTACCTCACAACACATTTTGTCTTCACAATAAAATATGTATCACATCCAGCTATAAACGTTCAGAATGCTCACATATAATTTTCAGTCCAAATATGACAGTCGTTCTGTTTTTTTTCCACAGGTTGAAGCAAATATATATATATATTGTTTCAAAATTTCTTGGGACGTTGGTTTATACTTTTTTCGTAGCAGCTAGCAAGAATTTTCTTTTGGAAAGTGCACCATCATATTCTCGACTTAAAACTGAGATGTCTAATATTTTTTTCGGAATTTTTGTAAAACATCCGAAATTATCATTAACTAGCATTGCTGTAGAAGTGTAACATGATCCTAAGGTGCTTATTTTCGTGACAGCCACTATAGTTGACTACACCCGATGCCAACATGACACACTTGTTGAGACAGCAGGTAGAACGGTCTACCACAGTGAACAGAGTAAAGGGAAAAGGTCCTCCATAATAAAACAAAAGACTAATTTCCACAAACACAGGCAGAAACGACTGAAAGAGAGAGAGCAGCTCCTTCATTTACACACTGGCTTAGCCAGTGTATAGACCTGTGCTCAGTGTCATAGTGCAGAGTGAAATACTGATAATGGTAAGTCCGTACTAAGGTTTTGTTTGTTGTAAATTAAGGTATTGTCAATGTTTTGACACTTTGTTGCTACTATAACCCTTAAGCCATTTACCTGACATATGTAAATTTGAATTTTTCAGCTTCTCTGAAATGGAGGCCTCAGCTGTAAACAAGCTGGTTATTTTGAGAAACTCCACAGTAAAGTTTCAATAAATTCTCGAAAATAAGATATTTTCAGTACATCTACTGCGAGTTTTTTATATTGATATGTTATAGTTCTCAAATGTGTGTACCATAATGACACATTTTTAACTGCATAGAATCTATACCAAATTTTATTCTTAAAAATAAATCAATACTTGCTTAAGACTGTGTACTTTTAAACTGTGTGCACTTAACACCAGCTACCATTGATTTACCTCTGTTCACTTTCTGGACAAGTTAACGAAACATTTCTGTGAAACCTCTCAAAAATACAAATTTAAAATGCCCACTTTATTTATTTATTTTTACAGCCTAGACGAGCAAAAATGACAATACTACTAACGGTGAACACGTTTGTCTCATTAACCCTGTTGCGGGACTCCAGTTAAAGCTGCAGGCACTATGGGGCGTAGACGCTGTGGAATATGGAGGTTTCGATCCCTTCTGGAAGTGTGTACAGATAGCCGACATGGTTAAGGCGGACCAATTGCGGTAAGCGGGAAATCCAGCTCCGAGTCAAAGTACGCCAAAAACTTCCATGTATCACCAATAGGTATTTTCTCGGTAGCTAACGCAGGTGATCTCAAAATTATTCACAACTGCTACAAATACTTCGAAATTATTGGTACTCTACTAAAACATTTTGTTATAATTATTAAAATTTTAGACATCTGTGGCATGTTAAAAAAGAGTGTGTCTGCAGTTTACATTGGTGAGGTTGGAGCCAGTAATAAATTGTGAAACCCCGCGCCCCATACTGATCCCCCCTCCCCTCCCCGATCACACCCCTCGATCCCTGGTTAAATAAACTGTGTTGTAAGAGAATGCCTACGCATATAATATAATATATGGACTATATTTGCACACTCTTTCTTCCTCATCTTTTTGGAAGTCTTGATTGTCTTCGTCGTCATAATCGATTAGACATTCCTTGTCTTATAAGAATTATAATAGAAGTGAGGCAAATATTACAATACAAAACGTTTACGCAGGGTGTTTGATTGTTACAGTTATAAACGAAAGGGGCGAGGAGAGGAAAGTGAAACAAGCAAATAAGACTAACACACTTAAGTTCCATACTATGTATTACGACTGAGTACATGAACATCTTATGTCAGAGTCCCAGAGGGTCCAAACTGGAGACATGCACTGGAGTACAAGCAGTGTTCCACTTGATCACAAATCACGTCAAGGCAGGTTTCAGTACGTCCTCTCGTCGATGTCCATACACAGTCAGAATACCCAGGTACGTCTGAATGATGTATACCAGAACTGGAATGATAAAACCAAACGAGGATAGTTTCTCACTTTGCAATTTACACCTCACTTCCGGTGTTTCCAAATTAATGTAGCCTTAGATATTAACAGTGTTGTAACATTGGCATGACTGCACTTGAGCAGACCTCGCATCAGGGAAACCATTGTTTTCCAGACCTATGTTTTTAGGATTATTTGCTTGTTTCATTGTCCTCTACATGACCCATTCGTTTGAATCTACACTATTTAGACACCCTGTAGTGCCTCCCAATTGTCACGAAAAAATGTTTAAGTCTTCAGTGTGAACTGTAATGGATCCAGTCAGGTGTAAAAAGACGTCTTGGCCCTAACATATCCAGGGTAAACAAGGGAATAATGTATTTAATTGATATTTATCGTGTGACGTGAGTAATAATTAGACGCAATTACAGTGCTGTGTAGATATCTGCTTATCGAAAGTGGCTGACATTCCAAGCCTACGCAAAACGACGAAAATAACAATAGAAACTGTTTGTAACACTGCGAAGCTTTGAAATATTCCAACTGAGAACCATTACATACAGAGGAAACGTGTCGCAACAATTTAATTAATAAAAGTGAGCAAAAAGTAAGCTATATTTTACTTTGATTTAGTATTATCACAGTAATAATAAACCTCACAGAAAATTTCAGTTCCAGAATGGAGACAATTGAAATCCGCGTCCTGCTTTTCCTCGTGTTTTTCAAACAACAACAAAGGAGCTATCTCGAACGATTTGTCTCTCCCCTCTCATATAACCTGGTTCATAATTTCTTTTCTGTGGGTGTTTAATCTAAGATTAAAGATAGAGGCGTGGCAAATGTTCCATGACACAGGCGACACTATCGCAACTTCAATCTTGTAACGGAAAGTTAATGTCATCATTAGGAAATGATACGTCAGAAACTGTCAGATTAGCATTGTCTAAGTAGAGAACTTGAACCACAGAACGAAGAATGTCATTCTCAATGGAGAGAAGGCTTCCAAAATAAGTGTGATTTCAGATGTGCCGCAGGGGAGTGTCGTAGGACTATTGCTATTCACAATACACATAAATGACCTTGTGGATAACATCGGAAGCTCACTGAGGCTTTTTGCGGATGATGCTGTAGTATATCGAGAGGTTGTAACAATGGAAAATTGTACTGAAATGCAGGAGGATCTGCAATGAATTGACGCATGGTGCAGGGAATGGCAATTGAATCTCAATGAAGACAAGTGTAATGTGCTGCGATAACAGAGAAAGAAGGATCGTTTATCATTTAGCTACAATATAGCAGGTCAGCAACTGGAAGGAGTTAATTCCATAAATTATCTGGGAGTAGCCATTAGGAGTGATTTAAAACGGAATGACCATATAAAATTAATCGTCGATAAAGCAGATGCCAGACTGAGATTCATTGGAAGAATCCTAAGGAAATGCAATCCGAAACCAAAGGAAGTAGGTTACAGTACGCTTGTTCGCCCACTGCTTGAATACTGCTCAGCATTGTGGGATCCGTACCAGATGGGGTTGATAGAAGAGATCGAGAAGATCCAACGGAGAGTAGCGCGCTTCGTTACATGATCATTTAGTAATCGCGAAAGCGTTACGGAGATGATAGATAAACTCCAGTGGAAGACTCTGCAAGAGAGACACTCAGTAGCTCGGTACGGGCTTTTGTTGAACTTTCGAGAACATACCATCAGCGAGGAGTCAAGCAGTATATTGCTCCCTCCTACGTATATCTCGTGAAGAGAGGGTGAAGATAAAATCAGAGAGATTAGAGCCCACACAGAGGCATACCGACAATCTTTCTTTCCATGAACAATACGAGAGCCGCGCAGGATTAACCGAGCGGTCTGAGGCGCTGCAGTCATAGACTGTGCGGCTGGTCCCGGCGGAGGTTCGAGTCCTCCCTCGGGCATGGGTGTGTGTGTTTGTCCTTAGGGTAATTTAGGTTAAGTAGTGTGTAAACTTAGGGACTGATGACCTTAGCAGTTAAGTTCCATAAGATTTCACACACATTTGAACATTTTTTGAACAATACGAGACTGGAATAGAAGGGAGAACCGATAGAGGTACTCAACGTACCCTCCGCCACACACCGTCAGGTGGCTTGCGGAGTATGGATGTAGATGTAGATGTAGAAGTGATGCAGGCAGCCAGCTATAATGTTCACGTAGCTAACAGCTATCAAGGTGCCTTCGATTTACTAGCGCAGGCCACGTGGGAACGCAGATGAATGTTACACACGGCATAATATTGTCCCCACCACCTTGTGTCTGCGGGCAGTGCATGACTCGAGCAGCCGTTCGGCTGGACTACCATCGTCCTGTTGGTGGTGGTGGCGTGTATACGACAGCGAGGTCATCATGACCCATAATAAATTGTTGGGAGACGAATGTGGCTTTGGAAAATACAGTGAAATCCAGACCTCTGGCCTCGCGGGGTCGTCAGGCGGTCTTAGGCGTCTTGTCACGGTTCGCACGGCTCTCCCCGTCGGAGGGTCGAGTCCTGCCTCGGGCATGGGTGTGTGTATGTCGTCCTTAGCATAAGTTAGTTTCAGTTAGATTAAGTAGTGTGTAAGCCTAGAGACCGATGACCTCAGCAGTTTGGTCCCATAGCCCTTACCACATATTTCCCATTTTTTTCCAGACCTTTGTAGCTCCTTACAGGCTTTGATAAATATTAACAGGGGCAGTTGAAAATGTATGCCCCGACGGGGACTCGAACCTGGGATCTCCTGCTTCCATGGCAGATGCTCTGTCCGACTGAGCCATCGAGGACACAGAGGATAGTGCGACTGCAGGGAGTTATCTCTGGCACGCTCCCCTTGACACCCACATTTCCAACTTATTATCCACGTACTGCATTTTTAGTGCTTCTACTTGTTTTGTGAAAAAGTATGCAACGAACGGGAAAATGTCAAATGTAATCCTCAGCCCTCCTCGGATACTCCCTCCCCATCAGTCACACTTTCACAGGGAACACAAAAGATTTATGCCTCGAGGCAGTCTGTAATTAGAATATACAGACTGTAAGTAGACAATATCTAAAACAGGTAGCGGAAAATTGTGCCTGCTTGAGCAGTTCGAAAATAAAAGATAAAGCATCTTCCCTGGAAATACATGAAAACCTTCTTCCTAAGATACCATGAAAAGAGCAGACACCTCACAAAATCTTAAAACATGGACCACCCGTATTCACAACCCCCTAAAACAGAGGGCCCGTCAAGTTCGTTGGAGCCGTCATAGCTTGGTATAAAACGCATCCGGTTAAAATGTGGTGCACCAGTACACGATGAGCACTGCTTGCTGGTGAGTCCTCCTGCCGGAAAAGGAACTAATGCGTCAAAGGATAGTGCCCTATCCGGAGGCGCTTAAAAAGTACTTTCTTCCAGCAGCCCAAAGGAGGAACGCCACACCCGTTTCGTTGGTTTCACCGACTATAGCTTGCTGTTCGTCAACCCTAACCGCTCCTCCCACAGACGCATCACCCTCTGCATCAGCAGCGAGGTAACTGCATGTACGGGGGCAGCACATTCAGAAATCGCATTGCGGCATGCTTCCATTGATTCACGGTCTAATCTCGGAGATTTCACAGCCACTGGAATCGTCATCGACAGCGTTGTTGGGAAACCCGTAGAGATCATTGTTCCAGAGCCTCATGTTCAACTATGAGCGTTGAACGGCGTGTTTCGAAATCATTGTGCCTGCACCAGCATTGTACTCTGTCGTCAGATCTACCACAGATCGCCTCCTATTCTGCTTTACACAGCAAAAAACCTCCGTCCTCCACATTTTGTTGTAAGGTGTGAACATCCATCATCTTCCCTACTCGTGGCTGCACTATCCAAATACTTCCCATCGGTGCTCACAGTAGCAGGCGAAGAGCCGACCAACTTCGCCGTTTGCAAGATGTTCGCCTCCATGCGTTGGGCTATAACAATCGGCCCTTTGCCAAAGTCGTTTAAGTCCATCGATTTCTCCACTTCCGGGCTGTATCATCGTTGGAACGATTCCTTATTCGTCTCTGCCCCCTTTGTGTACAATGTTATAAAAATCTTAAACGCGGAAGTAACTTTCGTATGATGCGTCACTGCCAAGTAACATAGCCCGGTGAAACTTGGACTGGACATGGAAAGAAGTGCTACAGTATTAAATAGAAAGTAAATGAAAGAAATACGCACTGACACGAAGAGAAATTATCCTTTTATTCAAAAACAATAATTAAAATGAAGTCACCGCGATTTATAAAGGTCCCCTGGATGTCATAAAAGGTGAAACATAGGCTACGTGATTACACGCACAGCAACGTATGCTCGGCAATATGCTCCCATGTTGCTCACAAGGCTGATAAGAACTTCTTGTGGTTTGACTTTCCATTCCTCCCCCCATCGTTATCGCTAACTATCCTATTACGTTGAAATCAGAGGAACGTAGGGGACAGTACACTCACGGAATAAGGACCGTCTGCGCTGTTGAGCGTGGTCGCGCATAAAAATGAAGTCCCGGCCGAATGTACCCAGGAAATGACGCATCTGTGAAAGGAGTACAGTGTCATAAAAATCTTGGCCGCTGAGTCAGATGACCAAAACTAATTGCAAAATGATTTACACGCGATAGATGTATGGTGCAAAAAGGGAAAATTGACTCGAATTAGTGAAAAGTGTGAAGTCATCCACATAAGTAATCTACCAAAGGAACACATAAAATTTCAGTTATACGATAAATCACTGAAACCTGAACACCGTAAATACAACTACATATATATGGTTTATAGTTACGAATAACTTAAATTGGAACAATTACGCAGATAATCTTGTGGTAAAAGGGAAACCGAGCACTGAAACTTATTGGCAGAACACTTAGTAAATGCATCAGTTTTTAAACTCCTTACATTATGCTTGTCCTCACTCTTCTGAAGTATTGCTGGGCCGTGGGGGGTTCGCATTACACAGGACTGACGGAGGACTTCGAAAAAGTTCAAAGAAGGGCCATTCGTTTTGTATTGTCGCGAAATAGGGGAGAGAGTGCCACAGATACGATGTGGAAATTGGGGTAGCAATCATTAAAACAAAGGCGGTTTTCGTTCGAGAAGATTCTACTCGCGAGACCTCGATCGACAATTTTCTCCTCATAATGTGAAAATATTTTGTTCGCGTGCACCTACGTAAGGAGAAATGATCATCATAATAAAATAAGAGAAATCAGATCTCTTACGGAAAGATTTAAGTGTCCGTTTTCCCCGCACGCTATTCAAGAGTGGAACGGTAGAGAGCCGGCCGTTGTGACCGAGCGGTTCTAGGCACTTCAGTCTGGAACCGCGCGACCGCTGCGGTCGCAGGTTCGAATCCTGCCTCGGGCATGGATGTGTGTGATGTCCTTAGGTTAGTTAGGTTTAAGTAGTTCTAAGTTCTATGGGACTGATAACCTCAGATGTTAAGTCCCATAGCGCTCAGAGCCATTTGAACCATTTTGATTTCGGAACGTTAGAGAAATAGCTTCAAGGTTGTTCCATGAACCCTCTACCTGGCACTTAATTGTGAATTTGCAGAGTGATGGTATGGATGTAGACAAGGTGTAAATATCTACTGTCTTCGAAGATTTGTATATCAGTATGTCCATGCAACAGTATGCTTCTCCATACACCTGAAGCACAAAAAGAATCACGTTCGACAATGTTCCCCGGTACATTACGTACTCCTACCTTCTTCATATGAGGGTACGTCCAGAATCACTGCTCAGTCTGAATCTGCTCTCATCCGTGAGTAGTAAGAGACTCAACTCCTTGTTGTTCCCTTCCCTATTCTCTTGGCACCATCGTAAAAGCTCCAGCCGGTATTCGGTTGTCAACGGAACACATTGTGTGGGTCGTCGGGCAAAGACACCACCCCCACGCAGTCCTATGACACTGTGGAACATGATATTACGTGCCTTGCAGTCCTGTAAAATATGGGTGCCATTACACCCACTGATTGACTTTGGTCCCCTCTTGCCTGTTGCACAATAGCAGTCATCTGATACTGTAGTTGACCGTGATCGACCATCTCCACTTCTTCGGACAATAATGCCTCTGGTTCGGAAACATCCCCACGTACTTGAAACAGTGCTGTGAGCAATACCAAACTCCTGGGCTACACTTCTTCTTTCCTATATATTCCCAATAATTCTTACCCCTGTGAAGTCATCCGGATGTTGTCTACGGTTTATGACGCAATGAAGAACACTAGCATAGTATACTCGTATTGTAATTCTTCGCAGATTGGTACACGACGTCTTTTCCGGTTCCTTTAACTGCCTTATGTTGGGGGGGGGGGGGGGGGGCGGGGGGGCAGCGCCACTTGGCACTATAGTTGCGCTGATCTCCCCCCATGTGAGGTTCAAATTTCTGGTTCCACGGAGTAGTTAGTATGTTCCGTTGCTTCATCTATTTTACCCGTAAGTTCTGCAGAGCAGTGTACGTTCCTTGCTGCAGTAATCACCCGGAAGCTTTCAGGCAGCGTTCAATATCGTGATGTGCAACGACTATACAGGATTGGCACAATCATGTATATGTCGTACAGTAATAATTATTTAATGAGCATTTCAGTAATAAATTTAACTTTATTGTCAGGTTGAAAGGTCTCTGTTGGATTCCTTTCATGTTAATTTCTTAAATCTGTTGTCATTTAGGCATAAATTCCTCTTCTAAATTTACTGTGGTGTTTCTGACTATCTGGGAGGAGACTGAGCAGTGAAACGTGTTACTTTTACACATAAACAAGAACGATCTGTCACACTACTACACTTTAAAACACAGTTTATATATAATTCATGTCACACAGTCTCATACGGAACCTACATCCGCTTTCTTTTATATACTGTATATGATAAGATACTGTCATCCCCCTTCACTTTTGTGTGAGAGGATGAACGAGCAAATGTATTTCTAGTTGCATGCTTGATGGTAGCAGACAAGCCTGTCTGCTAGAGAACAGTAGGACCAACGTCGGAACAGGTAGCTACGCTTTCTAAGAGCAGAGAGGTTTCTATTCTTAGTTTGGTCCTGTCCGTCCCTTGTCATGTTTGTATAGGAAACTGACTCTCTGGTCACTTCCGTTTGTATCTGTTAAGCACGCTTGGTAGGGGCCCAGGTCAATCAGTCCGCGGCGAGCGTCTGGAGTGGTAAGATCTCCGGCTAAGCGCGTGTCTGCTAAGTCCATAGCACAATGGATTTCTTAAGTTCAGCCTAACTGAAAATTTAATCACCTTTATTTCAGGTTTAGCTCTAAAATATCTAATGTTATCTTAAATTGCAACGCAGTGTAATTCGAGTGTGAAGTTCAGAATATCTTCCGGTAGTTGCTTTGTCCCTACTTTGTGAGTAAAGTGGAACCACGTGTTGATCAGTAACTCTAAGATCATCAATCCTAAATGCGAATGTGCGTGAGATTATAACGTCTTGTCTTGACAATATTTTTCAGTATAGCAACTTTTCTTTATGTTCAACCCACGTGGGGTGTACTTTGTGAGACCAGTACCACGTGCTTATACGATTGTATGACCCATCAGTTTGATAGTAAGACGATAGTAACCAGTTCGAGGTTTTTCTTTTGTAAATTGCGTTTCGATGTAATTTATTTTAACTATCAAAATTATTGTGGAGTTACACTCTTTGTGTAAACAAAGTTGCCCACGTGAAGCTTGTGGTGTAAGCGTCAAAGTAGCCCTCAGCTATTCTTTTCAGGAAGATTTCACAGAGAGTTAGTATGAATTTAGTGTACCAGTGTGTGGTAATTTCATGACGGACAAGTTTGCGCTACGAACGTAACTTCTTTCGGTGAAAATTGAATCGGTTGGTTGTGGTTAATTTCCTCTTGCATATGTTTCAACGTTCTTCGTGTTATTTTATGAATGCAGTGTTGTATGTAGTCTCCCAATCTTGGCTCCCTATTTGATGTGTTCCGTAAGATTACAAACTCACATTTTCACAATCCTAAATAAGGCACCAGATTAGTTATGAATCAAGTTTGATATACTGAAATTTTAACGGAACAATGATCAATGTTAAAATAAATGTCCAAATATAAACTGATTTATTTCTTTTTATTTAAATTGTCTTTATATATATATATATATATATATATATATATATATATATATATATATATATATATATCACCGGTTATCGTAAGATGAGTACTAAAAGATTATAATTAATGTTAGTCTGGTTGGGAATTTGGTAAGCTAGACTGGATACCTGGTGAAACAGTTGCGCAGTAATGCAAGGTTAACTTCCTCAGATAGCTCACAGCTTTTAACCCACTTTTATGGTCTTGAATATCAGCACCGCTTTCAGAACAAATTAATGCAACAGCATTACAAGGTGATGCTCTCATCTTGTAACGCCGTAGCTTAGGCCCTACATACCTTCTGCTGATTAATTTTCCTTTCTGTTTCGTTCAACATTCCATCGTTGAGCTTCCATAATTATTCTATGATTAATTCGGTATTGTATAAAAATGTTTAGTTTTTTCTTTGGAAAAACTTTGTTGTTCCGGTTTAATGCTAAGCAATGTATTGTTTTTTTTTTTTTTCAGTTAAACACTTTGCCTCATTTGGAGGGAGACAAAACTTACTGTACGTATTTGGAATTTGGGTGAATAATTTTTTTGTAGAAATACCAATATGTGTATCTGTTACGTTTTATTTTAAGTGACTGTTTGCTGTTATGTAAATTGCTGATCCTCACTTAGGGTTTTTAGTTAATGTATAATGTAAAACCTGGTGTGGTTCCCCTTCGGAATGGAACTTAGTAGCAAGCGCGTAACGTGGTTGGCATGGATAGAAAAGGTGGAAGGAAGAGTCAGTCGGAGACGAGCTACTTAACCGTCAACAGCTCAAGTAACAACAGTGGATTGTGCTGGTGCCGAGAGAGGCTTTTTGTGCCGTTTTACAATGAGCCAAAGCCTCGGATGGATGTATTTGTAAGCTAGCTCTGTTTTGGAAATTGTATCTATCATCGCCACCAAGAAATGACAGAGCTTCATCATTATCAACTGCAGATCCATCCGCCAGGACGTACTCGCCACCAGATTACGCAATCACTGTAAAGGAATGGAGGAAATGTAGATATGTAAAGTGAAGGATCAGCTCATTGGATGTTTTGGCGTGCTCAAATATAAGGTAACTTATAACTGAATATATGTACCTACCTTGATTTTTTCCTTATCACAACACCTCTCAAATTCCTCTCCGTTTGAACTATGATTACCGAGTGTCCTTGTTGTAGAAAAATGAAAGCCTCAAAGCCATACAATTAAGTAATGTTGCTTGATATTTGGTAAGAAGGGAGTATTCAGATTTACTGTGGATTTGGTAAAATTGTGGGAGGTAGTAAATGTAGCTCTGTGAAAGCATCCCAGTAATTGAAACAGTCCAAGTTGCGGCATGGTACGTACTACGTAATACATCAAACATGATATTTAATAGCAGTTACCCTTGACGCTGCATCACAGGCAGGAGCGCCTGCGATGGTGTACTCAACGACGAACCTCGGTGCACGACTGGCAACACGTCACTTTTTTGGATGAATCCAGGTTCTGTTTACAGGATGATGATGGTCGCATCCGTGTTTCGCGACATCGCGGTGAACGCACATTGGAAGCGTGTATTCGTCATCGCCATACTGGCGTATCACCCGGCGTGATGGTATGGGGTGCCATTGGTTACACGTCTCAGTCACCTCTTGTTCGCTTTGACGGCACTTTGAACAGTGGACGTTACCTTTCAGAGGGATTATGACCCATGGCTCTACCCTTCATTCGATCCCTGCGAAACCCTACATTTCGGCAGAATAATGCACGACCGCATGTTGCAGGTCCTGTACGGGCCTTTCTGGATACAGAAAATGTTCGACTGCTGTCCTGGCCAACACATTCTCCAGATCTCTCACCAATTGAAAACGTCTAGTCAATGGTGGCCGAGCAACGGGCTCGTCACAATACGCCAGTCACTACTCTTGATAACTGTGGTATCGTGTTGAAGCTGCATGGGCAACTGTACCTGTACACGCCATCCAAGCTCTGTTACACACACTGCCCAGGCGTATCAAGGCCGTTATTACGGCCAGAGGTGGTTGTTCTAGGTACGGATTTCTCAGGATCTATGCACCCAAATTGCGTGAAAATGTAATCACATGTCAATTCTAGTATAATATATTTGTCCAATGGATTCTCGTTTATCATTTGCATTTCTTCTTGGTGTAGCAGTTTTTTTTTGGCCACTAGTGTATTAACTGAAATATTCCAGCATCATTTCCTACGTAGCAACCTCCAACTTTCGCACCGCATGTACCATATACATGACATATCTAACATCCTTGTAAAAGTGCTCCACGGACGAATAAAAGTACTGCTGCTGCTGCCAGCACCATCAATAATAATAATAATAATGTCACCACGCCAGGAACGCTGCAGTAGACTAACAAGGCTCAAGTAGCAAACTGCGAGACGAAGATGGCTCATGTGGAAGGGACTCTGGACGGCCCGCGGCCATCGGCCATGGGGCAGCGGCAGCGGCAGCGGCCCTCCACGGCGCCATGTGGACTGCCTCCCAGCTGAGTGCTCCGGACAGCCCCGCCGCCGCCTCTGCGCTAATCACGTTTCCGCATTAATTCGATTCCCGTAATCACGTTGCCGGGCTTATTGCAGCAACGGATACGCCCTGGCTCAGGCACCCCGCCCCCAAGTCTCACCCCACCGCCCGTGTGCCACGCTGACATCTACGTTCGGAAACGTCCTGCATTATCTGTTCCTATGATCTCGATATCATCATTATTCTCATTAAAGTCTAACCTGTCGGGACTTCTTCCCAAGTCACCTACAGTGCGATTCAGTTCAGGGACCAGGTCAAAACTGTGAAAATCGACGATTTGATGCAGTGTTTTATCTAGATTAGTGTTACTGTGCATATATTAGCAATAATGAAATTGAGATTCAGGGAGAATAAATAAAAACTTCAAGGTTTGGCGATGACAGTATGAATCTGCCAGAGCAGGCAAAGGATTTGGAACATGAATTGATCGGAATGGATAGTATCTTGGACACAAGCTACACTAATGGCCATTGAAATTGCTACACTAAGAAGAAATGCAGATGATAAACCGGTATCCATTGGACAAATATATTATACTAGAACTGACAGGTGATTACATTTTCACGCAATTTGAGTGCATAGGTCCTGAGAAATCAGTACCCAGAAAAATCACCTCTGGCCATAATAACGGCCTTGATACGCCTGGGAAGTGAGTGAAACAGAGCTTGGATGGCGTGTACAGGTACAGCTGCCCATGCAGCTTCAACACGATACCACAGTTCATCAAGAGTAGTTACTGGCTTATTGTGACGAGCCAGTTGCTCGGCCAGCCACCATTGACCAGACGTTTACAATTGGTGAGAGATCTGGAGAATGTGCTGGGCAGGGCAGCAGTCGAACATTTTCTGTATCCAGAAAGGCCCGTACAGGACCTGCAACATGCGGTCGTGCATTATCCTGCTGAAAAGTAGGGTTTCGCAGGGATCGAATGAAGGGTGGAGCCACGGGTCGTAACAAAATGTTCAAAGTGCCGTCAATGCCAACAAGAGGTGACCGAGACGTGTGACCAATGGCACCCCATACCATCACGCCGTTGATACGCCAGTATGGCGATGACGAATGCACGCTTCCAATATACGTTCATCACGATGTCGCTATACACGTATGCGACCATCATCATGCTGTAAACAGAACCTGGATTCATCCGAAAAAATGACGTTTTGCCATTCGTGCACCCAGGTTCGTCGTTGAGTACACCATCGCAGGCGCTCCTGTCTGCGATGCAGCGTCGAGGGTAACCGCAGCCATAATCTCCGCGCTAATAGTCCATGCTGCTGCAAACGTCGTCGAACTGTTCATGTATATGGTTGTTGTCTTGCAAACGTCCCCATCTGTTGACTCAGGGATCGAGACGTGGCTGCACGATCCGTTACAGCCATGCGGATAAGATCCCTGTCATCTCGACTGCTAGTGATACGAGGCCGTTGGGATCCAGCACGGCGTTCCGTATTACCCTCCTGAAACCTCTGATTCCATATTCTGCTAACAGTCATTCGATCTCGACCAACGCGGGAAGCAAAGTCGCGATACGATAAACCGCAATCGCGATAGGCTACAATTCTACCTTTATCAAAGTCTGAAACATGATGGTTGCATTTCTCCTCCTTACACGAGGCATCACAACAACTTTTCACCAGGCAACGCCCGTCGACTGCTGTTTGTGTATGAGAAATCGGTCGGAAACTTTCCTCATGTCAGCACGTTGTAGGTGTCGCCACCGGCGCCAACCTTGTGTGAATGCTCTGAAAAGCTAATCATTTGCATATCACAGCATCTTCTTCCTGTCGGTTAAATTTCGTGTCTGTAGCATGTCATCTTCGTGGTGTAGCAATTTTAATGGCTAGTAGTGTATAAGATGAATATCAGCAAAAGTAAAATCTCCCCTATGCCCTTCCCTCCACCACCACCCACTCCTTTCCTTTGCCTGTTCATCACGTTCACCAGTTTATCCACATAACATACACTGAAATGACAAAAGACATGCGATACCTCCTAATGAAAGAAAGGCAGCACGTTTAGTATTATCGCCAAACATGGGAGAGAGTGTCACAGAAATGATACAGGACTTGGGCTGGAAATCGTTAAAAGAAAGGCGTTTTTCGTTGCGACGGAATCTTCTCACGAAATTCCAGTCACCAACTTTCTCCTCCGAATGCGAAAATATTTTTTTGACACCGACCTACATAGGGAGGAACGATCACCACGATAAAATAAGGGAAAACAGAGCTCGTACGGATAGATATAGATGTTCATTCTTTCCGCTCGCTATACGAGATTGGAATAGTAGAGAATTGGGAAGGTGGTTCGATGAACCCTCTGCCAGGCACTTAAATGTGATTTGCAGAGTATCCATGTAGATGCAGATGTATATCTTGTCGGACCTCCTTAAAGCAGGCGTGGTACAGCAACTGGACGTGGTGTGGACTCAACAAATCCTTGGAACACCAATACAGAAATATTGAGCCATACTGTCTCTATAACCATCCATAATGGTGGAAGTGTTGCCGGTGCAGGATGTTGTGTTCACGAACTGACCTCTCGATTATGTCCCGTAAGTGTTCGATGGGATTCATGACGGTCGATCTGGGTGGCCAAACCATTCGCTCGAATTGTCCAGAATATTCTTCAAACCAATCGCGAACAATTGTAGCCCAGCGACATGACATCGTTGTCTGGGAACATGAAGATCATGAACGGCAACAAATGGTCTCGAAGTAGCCGAACATAACCATTTCCACTCAATGATCGATTCTGGTGGACATGATGACCTATTTCATTTCACATAAACGTAGCCCACACCATTCTGAAGCCACCACCAGCTTGCAGAGTGCCTTGTTGACAACCTGGGTCCATGTCTTCGCGGCGTCTGCGCCACACCTCAATGCTACCATCAGCTCTTATCAACTAAAATCGGAACTCACCTGATCAGCTTACGATTTTGCATTCGTCTAGGGACTAACCGATACAGTAACGTAACGAGCCCACGAGAGGAGCTGCAGGCAATATCGTGCTGTTAGCATAGGCGCTCGCGTCAGTCGACTGCTGCCGTAGCCCATTAACGCCAAATTTCGACGCACTGTCCTATCCGGATAGGTTCGTCGTGCTTCCCATTTTTATTTCTACGGTTATTTCACGCTGTGTTGCTTGTCTGTTAGCACTGACAACTCTACACAAACGCTGCTGCTCTCGGTCGTTAAGTGCGGTGAATATTGACACTTTTGATCTAGGAATATTGAATTCCCTAACGATATCCGGATGCAGTGTCCCATTCGTCTAGCTCCAACTACCATTCCGCGTTCGAAGTCTGTTAATTACTGTCGTGCAGCCGTAATCACCTAGGTAGCCTTTTCACGTGAATCACCTGAGTATAAACGACAGCCCCGCCAATGCGCTGCCTTTTATATATCGTGCATGCGACACTACTGCCATCTGTCTGTGTACATATTGCTATCGCATGATTTTTGTCACCTCGCTGTAGTGGTCTCCCCCATTACTCACTTATAGGACGTTTTTGGCTTATACATCCCTATAATTTTACTCTGAGTATAAAGTAATATAAGATTCATTTGTTCAGAACTTGTTTGTGAGTTAAATTATGCTTCTGTTTTTGTATCAGTATTGTCGTCAAATGTCACATCTCTTTGAGAAACAATCTTTGTACAGCTATGAATTCTCGCTGATGTTGTGTGGACCGTATGTTTAGTATAAAGCCATCTGACGATGGCCTAGGAAGCCGAAAGCCCGTTCATCAAGAACTATTAAATAAATATTATTCTGGATCGTATTCATTCTTTTACTATTAAAATAGGTGATAGAATGTAGTCAAAATAAGTCAGGCGATGCTGAGGGAATTACCTTAGGAAATTAGAGTTTTGTTAATTGGGCAGCAAAACAACTGACCGTGGCCTAGGCAAAGCAAACAAGCAAACCATTTCTGAAAAGGAAAATTTATTCACATAGATTATAAATGTAAGCATTAGGAAATATTTTCTCAGAGATTTTTTTAAAATGTAGAGTTTTATGGAAGTGAAAATCAAAGAACGAGCACTGTATACATAAACTCAACAGAACGTTTTGAAATGTGGGCCATAGAATAGTGCTGAAGATTAGAAGAATAGTTCGAATAACTAATGAGGAGGTACTGAATAGAAATGAGGAAAAAAGAAATTTGTCACTCAGCTTCTCAGCTTGACTAAAATAAGTGATCGCTCGATAGGATACATCTAGAGGCACCAACGAAGTGTCAGTTTTCCAATGGAAGGCAACGTAAAGGATAAAAATTCTACAAGGGACCAAGCATGGCTACAGTAAGCAGCTTCGAATGGTCGTGGATTGCAAAAGTAGTTCAGAGGTAGAAAGGTTTGAAGAAAACAAAGTAGTGTGGAGAGCTGCATGAAGCCTGTCTCCGGACTGAAGACCACAACAACAACTTTAGAGATACAAACGCAGAATATTTACGAAGAAAAACATTGAATTTTGAGTACAGCATTTCGTATACATTTCTCAGCGCAGACTGAATCAATGTTTTGTAAGAGCTATTACAGCACGATGTTCTGAAACTGAGTTAAAAGCTGTCTCAAAATTTTTGAATCTCATATACAGTGGTATTTCAGGCTCATTGGTCCGTTCTGTAATTTTGTTTGTGACTTTCAAATGTTCCATTGTGCTGTACATACTTTTGCGCTTTAGTGTGAGCAAATACCATTGTTTTTGTGTGTCATACTGATGACTTTTTTAAAAAATCTTCTATATTATGAAAAACAAGCTGGTAACTGTCTAGATTTGTGTGTGTGTTTGTTCTCTGTCTCCCTCCTTTTCATGCAGTACGATTACAGCATCGTTCTAGGTATTGAAAACTGCCTTCCTCTGCAAACATTGTGAAGTAATTTTGATATGTGTTTTAGTTATTTTTCATCCAGATTCAATAATTTTTATTAAGGCCCGCTCATTTGCAAGTACTTTTCCTTTCCTTAGATTTAAACAGATGTCGGAAAGAAAACCACATAATTAGATTATATGGCAGCAATCACAAAAGTAACTCATACTTAGCAGCGATTAACAGGATTAATCGGATAGTGTACTAACATTTTCGTCTTTTCTGTGTCGCCAACACCTACGCCACTTCGCTACTGTTGTCCAGTGTCGATGATGGTGTCTCAATAAACTATGGATTAAGCATCCTCTTGGCGAGATTGCGAAGTAGGCCAGCCAACAATTTCGCTAATAGAGAACTATTTGCTCGAAGATCTAGAACCTCGAAAGTGTTCAGGAAAAATATGGTTTGTAAGATGTAGACTAGTGTCGTAGTTCCGTGTACCGCTACATTGCGTTGCTGTAATATGTAGATTTCTTCAGAATTTACTTGTATCTTAATTTAATTGGGTAACGGCCTTGCCGCTGTGGATACACCGGTTCCCGTCAGATGACCGAAGTTAAGCGCTGTCGGCTGTGGCCGGCGCTTGGATGGGTGACCATCCGGGCCGCCAATCGCTGTTGCCGTTTTTCGGGTGCACTCAGCCTCGTTATGCCAATTGAGGAGCTACTCGATCGAACAGTAGCGGCTCCGGTCATAGAAAACCATCGTAACGACCGGAAGAGCGGTGTGCTGACCACACGCCCCTCCTATCCGCATCCTCAGCTGAGGATGACACGGCGATCGGATGGTCCCGATAGGCCACTTGTGGCCGGAAGACAGAGTGAGTTAATTTAATTACCACAAGCTTTCAATATAATAATGAAGACATCTCCCACGAATAGAGGATAATGTGCGAAAATAAACAAAGTGGAAATAAGCTAAAATTCGTTTCTTTTGAAATGCGCGGTGTTTCACAGAGCACACGACTCACTTAATTAACTTAATGCGTTAATCCCATGGATACAAAACGCTGGTGTTCCTCTGGCGGTCTCACAGCTTAACGCCCACTGCACATTTTTCTTACAGCCGCCTGCTAGCTTGCTTGGACTGAGTAGTGAGGAAGGGAAATTAGACATTGACAACGGTACGACGTTTGCAGTGTCATCCGCAAAGGAACATCTAAAGTCCAAGTATACTTTGTGAATCACTGTGGTATTCTTTGCAGAGTGTAGATTTTACCGTACCTTATGTTAAGATATTTCTTGTAAGCCACTGTGCGAGCTGTTATTTGGATAATGTTATCTGCACACCTCTGCAGTGTAGATAAATATAGAGCTGAGCGATATTCTTAGTTTCCGCCTTAGAATTTCTAAGCAGGCTATTGCGAGATGTGCGGCATCTTACTTATTTTGCCTACTGTTTAAGATTTCTAATATTTCTGTTACACACTTTCGCCAGCTAAACAAGCCAGTGATCATTTCTGTCACGCTTCTTTGTACACACTCGATGATCTCCGTTGTTGCGATCTGATACGACACTCAAACAATTGACAGTGTCGAACTATGTGCCATACTAGCATTTTGTAAGCTATCTCTCGGAGGTAAATTACTGTTTTCCAGTATTCTACCACCGAATATCGGCGTTGGCTTAAGCATCTGAAGAAAAGGGCAGATACCTAAACCTGAATGACCTGATGCGAGTTCGTACTAGAGCGAGCTTTCCTGGTTCATGAGGTCGTTGTTCTTTCCTTCATTGGTTTCCTACTATTTCTTTTATTTTCAAACACATCAGTGTTGGTTAGTCAGCAGCCATTTCTTGCTGCTGCTCATTTTGCCTTTTATATCCAATTCCTGATTTAAGATAAGCATTTATGTAAGAGAAGCACTTCGAGAAGATGGAAAACACCTCTTACAGACTCTGTCTCCCTGGTAATAATTTTTCTTCACGTTGTACAGGGTTATTCGTAAGTACCGTCTGGCTATAAATGAAGTATAGCTACGCACAGAGCTCCACTGTAAGCTGTAATTGTCGTATGGCAGCGAATCTTGGCAGATGTGCTAATGCGTTAGTGCGGAACCTCTATACTCCGGACAAAAATTAGTTCCACTTTACAAGCGATTACAAGAAAGAAGTACAACTGTTAGCACATGTAATCGATTATTAACTGAACGTGGGCAAAAAAGGTCAAACAAGTGAGAAAGGCATAATGTTGATTATATTATCAACCGTTACGTGTTGTCAAAAGTCAGTGTGGATGTCATACCTTCATACGAACAGCGTACAGCGAAAGATTTCCACCTGGTGGCCAAAATTGGAACTATTTATTTTGAAGCGTAAATCGGTTCTGCATTAACGCGTTAGCACATCTACCAAGTTTCGCTACTATAAGATAACTACAGCGCACGCTGGACCTCGGTGAGTAGGTGCACATTCATTATAATCAGCCGGTACCTCCGGGTTTCAGCTCAGAAGCCGGTTGCGCGGAAAATGCAGAACATACAGAAAAGAGATAGAGACCAGTGGACGGAGCATCTCGCCGTGACAGCTGCGGAGCACCAGGGGACACGTATAGGAACATGGCATATAATGGAGCGATTCGTGCATTTTGCGTCCTTTAATTTGGTAAATGTGAGTCAAATCTGCGGTTCTGCGATTTCGTGATTTCGTGCAAAATATCAGGTGAAAGTTCCAACAGGCAAAACAAACCACGGTCCACAAAACTCATTCAGTGCTGCTCACATGGAACGAAGAAAACAGGTCGGCAGGGATCGCCGGGAGAGGACGTGGATCGTCAGGAGCCCGAAAATATATCATTACGAAGCGAAACTTGGACACATGATGTATCCTTGATGCGTGTCTTTTTTATGAATGTCTTGTAGTTTTCACGCAGTCGTTTTCTGACACCCATGAATTAGTTATGAAAAAGCCTGTACATATCGTAGCTGTGTAGTAAGTTATTGGACGCCTCCATAATGAACTCTTTCTGCCGTAAGCATAATACGTGCAGCCAGATCTGTCGCAGTACAGAGATGAGGGAAACTTGGAAAAATTTTATAGGAATCAAATCCGGGAACGTTGCCGGCTAAGTATTGTGTAGGACTAGAGACATCCACATTTTCCCGAATGTTGCTTCTAGATGATCTCGGATGGCAATGTGCTCACGTGGCAACGTGTTGGAAACGCGCATCTTCGCAAATGTTCCCTGGCACATAAAAAATTCCATGAACACTTCTTTCCGGACAGTCGGCGCCCTCTGAACCGCTAGTCTGGACGGAAGGATGTGCGACCCTGGCAGGGCTGCCAGGCCTATATATTAAAGCCGAAAGTGAAATGCAGCGCACGGGAAAGTGTCGAACGAGTTGCTTCATACCAAATGCGACTGTTTCGCCTTTTGGAAACAGTTTCCCGTGTGACATATGTTTGGACGGTAAAAAGATTTCACCTTGGAAACTGACCAGTACCTAAACGGAGGACAATACGTGGCATCAGGTGATCGTACCACGTAAAGAGTTAATGTGGGAAAGCATCAATGCTTCTGCAACAGCTCAAATCGTGAGTGTATTCTGTTTTTCGTGGAGCTTGGAATTGGACCGTTTTCGGACGTAACTTCTTATGTAAACCTTTGTCTTTTAAGAACCCTCCACAACCTCTGGAAGCATGCATAGGAACATAGAACATGTGACGTCCCTTCCCTCCTTCTTCATTCGACTTGGGGGGGGGGGGGGGGGGAGACGCGACTCATAACGATGTTCGTCCCCGTCGGTATGACGTGCAACAGCACCTATAACCCTCGGAAGAACACAACTCCTCGCGTGGTTTTAGAAATATTCTGTTATCTGTCCGCACAGACTTCTCAGCTTGTGCGAACTGGTAAACTGCAATCGTTTATTTTTATATTTTATGCAACGTTAGTTCTGTGATGAAATAAAACCTTGATTGTTGATTTCATCATTACGGTCGTTTTTCACATCATACATAGCGAGTATGAAATTTTGCTGTCTGCTATTCCGTTGCTATGTCGTTGCTACGTCAAGTTATTAACAACGGTCCGACGTAACTCAGGAGATAACGTATGTCGGAGTAAATGTTTTTTAATGCGCCGTAGTACTGGTTTAAACTAAACACTTTTCACTGTCCATTATTCATGTACTCACATAGTCTCTTAAAATGTTTAAAGTCAATCAACTTCCATTAATACACATTGTATTGTCCGTTTAATGAATTAGGTGACACGTAAGATTTATCTTTTGATTAAGATTTTATTGTTGTTTCTGTAATTAATTGTTTGTCCCTACAACACACGCACACCGATATATCATTCAAGATTAACTTCTGTTCAGTTCAGTAATCGTGACGCTGACGACAACTTTTGACTAGTCGGCGTACTTGTCTTTCTTCGTGTCTTCGTTTTATTGTGTCCTAATCAAGACTACGAATTGTTTTTCTGTCGTTGATCCATTGCTCTCAAAGTTTGTAACTGTTCATCAGTACGAAAGCTAAGTCCGATAAACCAATATCACTCAATTGAAGTCTAACACTCGTCTTACTATACCGTCGCATTTGAACGGTAAAGAAAGTTAATCAATCGAATGACTCAGCAATACTTCAGTCTCTACCTCACGAATCACCAATCTTCCAAAACTGAAACAATGTAATAGCGTTTGCGTCCAGACAACTATCGCAAAAGCACTCAAGAGCAACTAACTGGACATTTGCATATCCGAGTTGCATTGAAGTCGCATTGAATTTCCTTTTCGATGCGGCTACAACTCTCTTCCATGGTAAATGTTATCTTTGACTGAATTACTTTCTTGGATTTAACCTTCGTTCATATGATTTTGAATTTATTCTATAGATGTTTGATAAAGAATCTATGATAATTCTTTCCTTTTATCTCCCGTTTTCGTATGCTATTCTCAGTATTTGAATGATATTGGTGTTAATCAAAATATTACCAGTGTAGGTTTTATCATCAATAGTTGCCGTCACTGTTAAGATGACTCACTTCCCTACTTTAAGTTTCCACAAAGTTTATTAATTGAGGTTTTCTGTCCTTGGGGCGTTACAAACACTCTCTGCAATAGTGGTCGTAGTGATGTGAAAGCAGTCGTAGAAGATCGGCTGAAACTCACGTGTACACGCCCCTCCCCCCCCCCTCTTCAACCCCTCCCTCCCCCCCCCCCCCCCCCCGTCACAACCCTCCATCTCTCCACACGCCAGAAAGCTATGGTACCCTCTTCTTTTATCCGGATCCAGATTCTCTATTTTGTTGCCTTCAAAAAGTTGGGATCGTAGTTTCAACAAAGTCACAGCCGATTAGTACTGCCGTCGACCAACCGACTTTATCTCTGCTTCTAAGGACCTGGATGTCGACCGACCGCTAAACCTGAGCTCTTCTGTAGCTCACAGTTCTCGCTCGCTCCTGTACAGAAAGCAGATGGCGCAATGCACCGGAGCGGCTCGAGATAACGATCCTGTGTGCGTGAAGTGTGCTTGAGTGTTTGAATGTGTGTGTATTTTTCTTTCTTAAGGAGGCTTTGACCGAAAGTTCAACGGCCTATGTTGCAGTCTTTTCGTTGTGGCTGTCTGCAATTTAACGTGTCGTGTTTATGGCGAGTAGCAGTCTATCCATTTTATAATACTTACTGTTGATATTCCAATCTGGCATTTCCATTGTTTGAAATCAGTTAATGTTCTTCGCAATACGCCCTTGTGTTTATTTTTGTTTGGGAGATATAACGCGTGTCAATCCCATATATCGTTTCATTCTTTCGTATCGTCCTTTTTTGTTCTTCTTCTCTAGCCAATATCTCGTCGAGCATCAACTTTTGTATTTTTTCTCGACTTACTGACGTGTCTCAGTCTGTACTTTTGCCTACATTACTACCTAGGTATTCTCTGGCCTTCACTTGCTCTTAATACAGAGACATCATGTATGAATTCCTGTTTAAATTTTTCATGTATATAAGAAGCATCCGTCCGTTCCCCTCTCTCTTCAGTGTGTAAGATTAATTACCGCCACCAATTTCATGCAGTTTAGTGACGAAGTTTACATCTATTATCATAAGTCTTCGTTTCAATAAAATATTAAGTTTAGCTGTTTAAAATTGCTGTCATATTTCTAGATTACGATCTAATATTATAATGACGGAAAGGAAGTATGTAAGAATATTTTACACGGCACAGCATTTCTTTCTTTTTCATACCACACATTGAACATTTTTAAGAGAAAAAATGGTTCAAATGACTCTGAGCACTATGGAACTCAATACCTTTGGTCATCAGTCCCCTAGAACTTAGAACTACTTAAACCTAACTAACCTAATGACATCACACACATCCACGCTCGAGGCAGGATTCGAACCTGCGATCGTAGCAGCTGCGCGGTTCCAGACTGAAGCGCTTAGAACCGCTCGGCCACTTCGGCCGGCGAACATTTTTAACAGTTAACACCGTGCCGTGCATAGTTACCCCTGTCCAGTGAGTTGCCTTTTATTATTCGTTAAGTGAAATGCGCTCGCAAACGCCGAAAATCGGTACAGAAGGTTATAATTTCAGAGCGATACATATGTAGTAGTAAGGTCTCAAAAAAGATCGATAATAGAACAAAACTGTAAGTAAGTCTTACGAAACATGTGCAGCAAAAAGTTGTTTCTTATCTAATTAAAACGAACAACGAAAAATACACCAACATACTAAGGAACTTTATAAAAGAGACTTGTTATACACATACAACAAATATGTATTACATGCCGCTGAAGATCGCTCATAAATAAAAAGAAGCGAAATACATATGGTATAAAAACAAACAACTTTTCATTTAGTTGTATAGACAGGCCACATCTCCAACAATATATTAATAATAATAACAGAAAAGCAACTAAAGAACGACAGTAAACATAAAAATACGACGACCTCTTTTTTTTAATCAAAAACTTCAACTTTCTCTCGGTCCTCTGCAATCCTCCCTCCAAGGTGTGAGATCACACCGATGGAGAAAGGAGTAGTGAAGAGAATATTTTTCTCGGCAAAATGATCGAATATTTTTGGGAAATCCTTCGTTGTGGGTGATTACCATACATTCTGATTTGTTTTTATAATTCAGTAATCACTTTAAGCTCAATTTTCCCGAGAGTTGTAAATAACCAAATGTGTCGGTTCTGATAACATAATTAGTCTTCAGCACCCTAAAACTATGGCAACTTATTTAAGTAGTCAGTATTAAGCAAAACTACTGCATGTGACATTCATCTTGCCCGTACTCAAATCGTATGACCATTTTGTCGCTACAGTGCCCCACCAGATCTTCGGAACATTCTGATTAAGAGCAGAAATGTAGTTGATGCAACGGATTCGCAGAAATCTTCCTGGTTGAGTCAAAAGTAACTCTCTCATTTAAAGGGATGAGTCCCACATTCTCAAGCGCTATAAACGTCAAGTATAGAATGTCCTTCGTTTATAAGGAGTACTTACGAGGCAACATTTTCAGCAGCTTTTAAAGATAACGGTCTTCAAGTGGCCGGTAGGTACTGATGTTTGTAGATCGTCTAATCTGTCTGTATTGTGCAATCGATGGTTCGCTCAGTCTTCTCATTGGACCCCGCCCGACTCTTTCCCTGTAACTACCAGAAAGGTAACATTTCCGCACGTATCACAGAATCTATAGAATTTACTAAAAATAGTGAAGGTGGGAGATGTCCTCTGTATCCTCTATTTACAGGCCTAGTACAGTTCTGGAGCGTTAACATGCGTTCGGAGTAACAGCTTATTGTAACCAAACGACTTCAAATTTTAACCAACATGTAACACGAAAATACTGATCATATAAAGCTTAACTCGTGCTCTTCACGCTTGATACCCTAAGATTCATGAATGAAGAGAAATAAGTAGGGTCAATCACGCTGCGTTTTTTAAAAAATTCCGATTTTGTAAGGCATGGACCTGTAACAAATGAAAATATGGTAGGTTCGTACCTAATATGCAGGCTGGTTTACATTTCAATTTTCTTGCCAAGCAAAAAAAATCTCATTATCCCGGGGTTCGATACTCAATCAGTCCCAATGATTTTCATATGTCAGTTATCACTTCTTTCACCTCTGGCAATGCTTGTTAATGTGGGGACTTCAGCTTTTATTTATTTATTTATACGCCATCGGCTGCATTTCAACTCTGCACCCAAACAGCAACTGCAAACATACAATGTCTTAAAAAGTTAAAACAAGCTGCAATTATTTGATGAATGTTACAGGAAACCAAACATACATGATGGGCAATTGGAACATAATATACATCTGTCCCTCATGTTAACGATCAGATTTCACATACAAACACACACACACCAGACACTCACATGACGACACATACCCAAACTTACCAACTTCTAAGACAAATTCAACTCGTAATTTATAAATCTAAATTCTTCGTGAACTGTGAGATGGAAGAGCTTGATTCATGCGAACCAGCTCTATTATCGGTCTGTCGGGCTCCTTCTGTATCGGAGACAGCAAAGGCAGATGGGATTAATCTCCTGGAGCTCCCAATAGTCGCAAGATGGCAATGGCGCGAGACAGAGTCTATAAAGGTGTTGCCGGTGGCAGCCGTGGTTGAATTTCAACCTGGCAATGACCTTCACAAACTGTCTTTTATTACCTATGCCAATTGAGTCGTATTTCAAAGTCCACTTTACAGCACACCATTGGTCCTTCGGCGGTTGCGGGTGTATTTGCCTGCACCAGGTGTCCTTGTGCAGATCTTCGGTCTCCCACGTCTTGTTCCATTTATTTTAGGCCCATTGATTACCGCGATAATATTACCCTCTAGGATGCATCGCTCTCTATGTTATTTTCATTGAGTCCTTAGCCTACTGGTCAGCTTTCACATTCCCGAAATCCCAACATGGCTCTTGATCCACACAAATAACCCATCCGTACCGCTGCTGCGCATCTCCTATGCAGCAGCCACTATTTGGTGTGGTAGATAACTACTCCCTTTGAACTTACCAGTTCACGTTAGTGTTGTTGTTGTTGTTGTTGTTTTTACGCAGGGACACGTCTCTGCACGCCTAAGACCAAGCCGCAACAAGAGTGGCACATTGTCGGAAGACAGCACGTGTTCCGTGTTTCCTGCAGCCATAATCTATGTGTTCCGTGTTTCCTGCTGTGGCGTGGAGAATGGGTGTATTACAGTGTGCGACTGAAAGGCTGTGACAAGTGGAAACCTACTCTACAGTTGAAGTACCTGGGACAGTATGATTATAGTGGGCAAAGCGCCTAGACGGCACACAGATTCAAAGTAAAATTTTGGTGGTATGTGGACCAAGTTCAGTGTCGCGTCCAGCTGTAGTCTAATGGTTCCAACAATTTGACCAAGGGAATACATACGTGTGTAAATGACCTAGTAGATAGTGCCGGAAGTTCCATGCGGCTTTTCGCGGATGATGCTGTAGTATACAGAGAAGTTGCAGCATTAGAAAATTGTAGCGAAATGCAGGAAGATCTGCAGCGGATAGGCACTTGGTGCAGGGAGTGGCAACTGTCCCTTAACATAGACAAATGTAATGTATTGCGAATACATAGAAAGAAGGATCCTTTATTGTATGATTATATGATAGCGGAACAAACACTGGTAGCAGTTACTTCTGTAAAATATCTGGGAGTATGCGTGCGGAACGATTTGAAGTGGAATGATCATATGAAATTAATTGTTGGTAAGGCGGGTACCAGGTTGAGATTCATTGGGAGAGTGCTTAGAAAATGTAGTCCAGCAACAAAGGAGGTGGCTTACAAAACACTCGTTCGACCTATACTTGAGTATTGCTCATCAGTGTGGGATCCGTACCAGATCGGGTTGACGGAGGAGATAGAGAAGATCCAAAGAAGAGCGGCGCGTTTCGTCACAGGGTTATTTGGTAACCGTGATAGCGTTACGGAGATGTTTAATAAACTCAAGTGGCAGACTCTGCAAGAGAGGCGCTCTGCATCGCGGTGTAGCTTGCTCGCCAGGTTTCGAGAGGATGCGTTTCTGGATGAGGTATCGAGTATATTGCTTCCCCCTACTTATACCTCCCGAGGAGATCACGAATGTAAAATTAGAGAGATTAGAGCGCGCACGGAGGCTTTCAGACAGTCGTTCTTCCCGCGAACCATACGCGACTGGAACAGGAAAGGGAGGTAATGACAGTGGCACGTAAAGTGCCCTCCGCCACACACCGTTGGGTGGCTTGCGGAGTATGAATGTAGATGTAGATGTAGAAAGGAAGTCCATCGACATCGACTGCAGACGACATTGTCCAGGCAGTCCTTTCGTCAAGCTGAAACAACATGTGGAAGGGGGGGGGGGGGGGAGAGATTTTCCAACGAGAACGTTCACAAAACAGTTCTTGGATGCTCTATGACAAAGGAGCGGATTTCCCTAGTCGAAGAACTGAAAGATTGGCAGGACGTTCCCACCATTCTTTACACAGGCGTAGTGATAATATTGAATAATAACGTCACGTATCTGTCTCGCTTAGTTGAGCGGTGTAGCAGTCAGTAAAAGGTACTTGGTCTGTCGTAACAATGTGTAACTTACTTTCTAACTCCCCTCGTACGTACAGGATGGGCCATAAGTCAGTTTTCAAAAACGGGTTTGGTGAAATAACAATACGCAAATGAAAATAGAAATTTAGTATCAACACAGAAATTTTTTTAAAGTTCAGTGAACTATAAAATTTATTCAAAGTGATTTCCATGCTGTTCTGAGCAAACACTACATCTTTTCAATACTGATTTACAAATTATGTAACGGAATAAACCTTCCGGAACTGTCGATTTTCAAATTTTGTTTGGATTCGTTCCTTCTAATACTCAAACTCATGAGTCTTCACGTAATAAACCGCATTTTTGTATACCCCAGACTGAAAAATCGGCTTGTGAGATATCTGGCGACTGAGGAAGCCGTTCAGTACTACCCCGTCTACCAACTGAGTCATCAAAATTATCATTCAGTAAGTCTCTAAAAATAACTCCATAATGCGGTGGTGCTCTACCTTGTTGCCCTACAGCTTTTCCTTAACAAACTGCAGATGTTCAAAAGTGGCATATTTTCTGTTCTGACAACGCTTCTTGAAGTATGCTTACGTAATTTACAGAACTGACAGTACCGTTAAAAAAATAAAGCCCAGTTAGCCCACTGTTGGATATCCAAGTCAGGAGAGTTTGGCTCTGTCTCTGTCTTAGAATCCCAGTACACACGGGTTGTGTCTGTTCATTCTACCATTCACCTTAAAACTCGCTTCATCACTTGAAACAATGCTTTTGTAAAACCTGGGATTGGCTTCTTGTCGGATTGCGTACAGCTCGCTGAAATCCATACGCTTGTCCGGATCATTTTCATTTAGGCCTTGAACTACAGTAGACGTATGTGATCTCAATTTCTTCCTTTACTGACTCCTTCGTAGGTTGGTCTTGGACGATTTTCTTTGAGATTTAGTCGGTGGTTTCACAAATCATTGCGTGGCAACGTTAAGGCTTTTCTGTAGTATCAAAGTTTGGCGTACCTGATTAAGGAAGCTCCGCTACCGAACCAGTTTCTTCAAATCTTAAATGAAATTTAAGAATACCTTGTAGACACGGATGACAGATGTTTGAAAAACGACCCATTAAAAAAAATCACTATATTAATTATAGCCACGCTTCCACATATTTGAAAAGCAAATACGCGCTGTTCCTGTAATTAAATTTCTGTTCGTTGTTCCTCAGCTAACAACATAACCTCAAACTGCTAGTATCAACTGACTCATGAGCTATACGAACTAGTCAAGTTTACAACTTACTAGCACCGCGCTAAGCAAAACCAAGTCGAAGTATTGCTAGTGACATACTTTCGGAATACCCTGTACATTAATACTCTTCTAGACTTCATAGGATATGATCTCCTGTAAAGAAGAAGGAGCGTGTGGGGTTTTTAGGTTATCGCGCTACAGTGCGACTGAGTTACATTGCTCGAGAAGCACTGGATGATATCTACCGGGACAGGCAGTTTGGTAGGCCAGGACCACTTCGATTTCCTGCACGTTCCCCCGGAATCAATCCTCTGAATAATTATCTGTCAGACTTCCTTAAACAACTGGTTTATGAAGCAGACATTGCTAATGTAATGTTTTATCAGAGTATTATGCAAGCCTCCTAAATCAATCAACTCCATCCAAAGTAGTAAGAAAAGAAGCTAATCCTCCGATTATATGTATACTTAGAAGCGAGCGTCGGATACATTTGTTGTAAGTTTCTTTGTAAAATTTTATTTCATTAATGCCAAAGAAGCGAAGGACTTCTGGCATCTACTGGTAAGGACGTTTTTGTGTTTTACTGTGAGGAATTCGGCACCAAATTTTGTATAAATATTTCTCATAAACTGTTTCTAAATTACTTAGCACTTATTTTTAATTATAAAAATGGTTCAAATGGCTCTGAGCACTATGGGACTCAACATCTTAGGTCATAAGTCCCCTAGAACTTAGAACTACTTAAACCTAACTAACCTAAGGACATCACACACACCCATGCCCGAGGCAGGATTCGAACCTGCGACCGTAGCAGTCCCGCGGTTCCGGACTGCAGCGCCAGAACCGCTAGACCACCGCGGCCGGCTTTTAATTATAACCTGAGACACTTCGGAGATGAAACAGTTACCTGGAAACTAAAAATATGTCAGATCATTGCAAAACACAAACTTGGTGCAAATACTGGCAACTAAATTCGTATTATAGATAAATTCTGACTACTAAATTTCTTGAAGTGGGCTGCAAGAGTAATAAATCGCAACTGAAGTAAGTCGTGTCACAAAAACACTTGGAAGTATGGGGATATAAAAAGAAACGACTCGTTTATTATGTAAAGCGAATAAAAGCCTCCTATTTATTAGCAAGATGCGATGGAAAGTGTACTTGATCTACCGAGAGTTTGCTTACAAATCTCTCGGATGGCCTATACCGAAATATCTCTCGACTGTGTGGGATTGATATGAGTTCAGACTAACTGAGAATGTAGAGCGTATAGAAAGAAAGGTCGTGTTTACGGCCACAACACAGTTTATTTTGCTGGAATGTGACAGATGTTATGAAAAATCTCAAACGACGAGCACTCCTGAAAATAACTTATAAACCACCAAGAGCCGATTTCAAGGACGATTCTGTTTATATCCTTCAGCCTACTATGTTTCGTTGCTGTAGTTATTATGATCGTGAATTTAGACTAAAAGCTCTACATAGACATATAAGCAGGCAAGTAGAAGGTGCCGAGCAGATCGATATCACGTTCTTTGACCTCCTGAAAACATGCAGTACCGTTCCGCACTGTTACCGAATGATAAACAAAACATGAGTTTACGGTAAATCATACTGGTCTTCTGATGTGTTCCAGGATTTCCTTGCAGCTAAAACTCGACGCACCATTGTCCTAAATTGAGTAGTCTGTTGCAGAATCTATGATATCTTGGATAAATCCGGGAGGTTCCTGAAGCTGTTTGCAGATGTTTTTGTTTGTAGCAAAGTCGCAACGCCAAAAAACTGTAGCGAGAACAGAAATATCTGCAGAGGATCGACACGTGAGGCTCTAGACTAGTGCTGTTGATAAAATATCGATATATCGGAATTTTCTAGAAAAAATATCGTTACATATAGGAACATTTTCACCCAAATATATTGATGTATCGATGTTAAACTGCCAATATCGAGTGCCGTAATTGTTATTTGAAATCATATTTTTTTCACAATTTGCGGTAAATATTTGAAGTTGTTATTTTGAAATTGTAGTGGAACATAATTTTACTTTCACTGTGTGTAGGAGTCTTTCTACTTTTTGAGCTTTCATCACGTCCAATCTTTCTCTTTGACTGCGTTTGGCACAAAAGAAGTCCAATTGTAAAGTGGGGTGGCGGTGTGCATAGAATAACAAGACTTTTGATGTGAACAGATAGCGCACTTGTTGCATTAAAAACAAATTTTAACACAACTAATACGCTAATTCTTCACACTGGCATTCTTCAAAAACAGTTGCTGAAAATGATGGACAAAAATCTAAACGACAATACTGGTCCTTATAATTGGCGGAGACGTGTGAGGGGAAATGCCGACGTAATCGGAGCACGGCGCTACCAACATAGACTGCAACGTTTAGCTTCACCATGTAATTTGGACAACACAGCTGCTAGGTCGCTGGCATTGGCAGAAATGAAAAAACAGGGAAGTCGACGTGAAGTGTTTCTGACAAATCCGATACGAGACGTAACCAAACAATGGACCGATCGGAGTCCTTTTATTGCGCCACTTACATGCACTTACCACTGCTAGCGAAATGGTTATCACCAAGCGTGAACGTACATCGTTTTCCTTCCAGTTCTTGCTCTAAGGAGGATAGGCACGCCGCTAACTTGTTAATGTACAGAATATCTAATAATAAATCAATTCCTAAATATACAGCTCTGAAACTGGAAGTATATTTACAATGTGCAGTCGACATTTCTATAGGCAGGTACGTGAATATTTTCTTCGTCGATTAATCGATACTTTTCTCAATATATCGAGAGCCGACAATGATATGTTTTTAAATGATATATCGGATTCCCGATATATTTAAAAATATCAACAGTCCTAGTCCAGAAATACACTATCTGACCAAAAATATCTGGACACCTAATAGTGGACATTAATATGGGCCGCGTCCACACTTCGCCTTTTGATGACTTGTGCTCTCCTGGGGACACGTACAATGTGGTGTTTGAATGTCATGCCCATTCTTCAACAGGAGTCGAAAACAGAGACATTAGTGGTGCTGGAGGCTGGGATCTGGAGCGGTCGACATTGTAACACATCATAAATGTGTTCCATTGACTCCAGGTCGAGACTTTGGGCAGATCGGTTAATTTCAGAAATGTTACTGTCCATAAACCATTACTTCACAGATGCTGCTTCATGAGAGGGTAAACTGTCATGCTGATAGAACCATCCCCCCATACCGTAACTCCATCTCCTCCATACCCTACCGTTGACACTACTCGATGGCAGGTAACATTCTCCAGGCACTCGCCATACCAAACCGTTCCGTCGGACTGCCACAGGATACAGTGTTATTTGTCACTCCAAATTACTTGTTTCCAGTAATCAACTGTCCAGTGGAGTCATTCTTTACAGCACCTCAACTGTCGCTAAGCATTGACTACAGAAATGTGTCAGTCATGGAGAGCTGATCGACCACTGCACTCCATTATTTTTAACTCTGTACGCACAGTCGTTGTAATAGCTGATCTGCTGGCAGCACTTTGGAACTCACGACTGATTCCATGCGACTTTTTACAAGCACACTCAGCAATGCTCGACGGTCCCTGTTCATCAGAACATGATTGGTGTTGCTGTAGCTGCGGTTGTTCCTTTGCGTTTGTATTTCACAGTCTTATTATCAACAGTCGTCTTGGGTAGCTTTAGAGAGTCCTTGTCCGGCTGTTTAGGTGGATGGTAACGTGCTCGCCTCCCATGCAAGCGGGCCCGGGTTCGATTTCCGGCCGGATTGGAGATTTTCTCCGCTCGGGGACTGAGTGTTGTGTTGTCCTCATCATCATTTCATTCTCTTTACCGCCGCGCAAGTCGCCCAGTGTGGGGCCGACTGAAGTTAGATTTGCATTTGGCAGCCGAACTTCCTCGGATGGGGCCTTCCGGCCAACGATGCCATACGCACATTTTCATTTAGAGTGTCCCTTGATATATTTGTTACTTAGACGACATCCAATGTGACTTTCACGCTGGAAGTTACTGAGCTCTCCTAACAGAATCATTCTGCTGTTACAGCTTCTCCACCGAGAAAACAACACCATAGCCTCCTTTTATACTGGCTGGTCCATCAACGTGACATCTAGTGGTCAATTCCTCATTACAAAGCGGTTTCGAATACTTTTGAATAGACAGTGTACGTATGTCGTGTAGTTTCTTAATTTCATACCAACATCTGCTGCCCATTGAGCTATTTTACTGAAGAAAACTCCCGATATCCATTTTGTGGTTGAAGTTCACTTTTTGTCCGTGTTTGCTTTCAAATATAGAATTACAGAAACAGGATTGTGCCTTTAGAAAACAGGGTTTTTTTCTTTAACAGCCATACCCTTTTCTGTCAAGTTTCGCAATACACAGTTTTGGGTTTATGGTATTTACATTCATTCCATTATTAACAAAACATATCACATTTCGATGTTTGTGCAGTTCTTTGTCACTTAGAGTACAGCTGTTATTCGGCTCCAGATTGTCATCTGCAACGAAATAGCATTTCTCAGTACTGTATGTCACCAAGCAAAATTGTTAAATGTTATTCGATAGAACATAAAATGAGCCAATTGAAGGTGATGAAATTTCGCCCAAAGATGAGTGGCTGTTAAAAAAGAAAACTGGATTTGCTCAAGACAGATTCGTTTTCGTAATTTTTTTTCTTCTGGTATACTTTTCCCTTCGGCCGACTTGCAAAATCTCGCTTCCTAGGAAATCTCGCTTCATAGGAAGTATTTCAATTCTTCCGCTACTCTGCCTTTCCAGTTTCCAAATTTTGCTGTTACGCAATACATTTTCTCCTTTACAGTGCTCTTCAACACTTTCGTCTTTGCCTTACTTATACTTAAGCCATACTCTGTAGTAAGTGTTTTTATTCATCTTTTCAACATGTCTTCCAAGTCTTTCTCATCTACTCCGAGACAAAACGGTCATGTCACTGGTAGACCTTAGAACTGGTAAGTACGATGGTTATCCGGAAATTTAAGGTTATAAGGCATGTAGTTTTAGCATGGAATGTCCGTGGAGGAAGTTGGTACCACTGCCGCGTAGCGGGAGGCCAACAGAAGGAACGAGCATTAACAACAATCAGTAGCTCGTCGATTAGTGTTATGGCGACTGTTAGAAATGATCGTTCTCATTCCGGCTCCCACCAAGTTCGAAACGCCCGCTGTAGTTAGCTACCTAAACGCTAAGGGCAAAACGCCGTTGCGGTTCATCGCGAAATTATTTCAGTTTATGGAGAGGACATAATGTCAGGGTAGCATATGACGAAATGGGTACGGAATTTCAATTTTGGAAGGACGGAAATCCACCATGAAGAATGAAGCGGAAGGCCGTATGTTGTGACTCATGATGTGGTGCAGAAATTTGAAGAACATCTTCTCTCTGATCACCGTTCGACAATTGATGACCTGCATGCAATTTATCCAAACATTTCACGAAATGATCGACCAAATTACCGCAAGCTGTGTGCACGATGGGTGCCCAAGATCCTTACCGAAACGTACAAAATGAACAGTCAGTGTCGTTCGCGAATGTCATGGCCGTTTTGAGAGGCTACGGTCGCAGGTTCGAATCCTGCCTCGGGCATGGATGTCTGTGGTGTCCTTAGGTTAGTTAGGTTTAAGTAGTTCTAAGTTCTAGGAGACTGATGACCACAGATGTTAAGTCCCATAGTGCTCAGAGCCATTTGAACCATTTTTTTCGTTTTGAGAGTGAAGGCGGGGCTTTTCTCAGCTCTGTAGTGACAGGAAATGAAACTTGGGCTTATCATCATAGTCCAAGAGCAAACGACAGTCAATGCAGAGGCTCTAAACTCATTCTCCTTTAGCCAAAAAATTCAAAACTCAGCAAACGGCGTGGAAAATCACGATGTCAGTGTTCTGGGACAGAAAAGGGGTTCTGCTCGTTGATTTTCTGGAAAGAGGTGGAACGTTCAATGCTGCAGGAAGTTGTGAGACCATGAAGAAGGTTTGCAGAGGCACACAAAAGAAACGTCGCGGATGCTGACGATGAGGGCCTGTCTTCTTCATGACAACGCGTGTCCGCACACCGCTCGTGCAACACAAGAGCTGTTGACTTCGTTTAGTTAGGATGTTGTAAGCCACCCCTCTCACAGCCCCGATTTCACACCGGGTGACTATCATATGTTCAGTAAATTGGAGCAACGCCTTCGTGGAAAACACTCTTCCGACGACGACGAGGTGAAAATCGAAGTGAAGAACTGACTGAAAAAGGCGGCGGAAGACGTCTATGACACAGGTATCAAAAAACTCGTCCCACGGATGACAAAATATATTGAGGTAAGTGGTGATTATGTGGAAAAATAATGCAAGACCTGTATTACAATGTATGTAAATTTTATTGCAATAAATTCACATTTTGTACTTGTAATCCTACTTTCCATATCATCTGATTATCTGCTCCTCTGCCACTTTTATTTACTTTAAATCCCTTCATCGCTACCTCACTGTTCAAGTGAACAACGGTGGTTGCAAGCTGCTAAACCTTGCCTAACACCCTTCTTTCCGTGGACTTGTCTTTCATGACCAAACGCTCACTTGCGTTTTGTAGATGTTACAGATTATTCGTCTGTCATTCTACTTCAGTTATCGCCCTACAAAGCGTACAACTGATTTTGAAAACACGGGAGCTACCTCTGCCGGACTCTCCACAGCTTTCTATAATAACAAATACGTACGAGGGAAATTCAAAAAGTAAGCTACACTTGTCGTCCCACACTGAGACCACAGCTTAACAAGAGTGGCGCATTGTCAGTAGAGAGCACATGTGCCGGGTTCCCTGCAGACTCAGTTCTGCTTTGGCATGGACAACAGACGTGGTTGTGAAAAAGAGCAGTAACTGGAAATAGCTGCACAGCTGAAGTAAAGGAGCAGTGCGATTATTGTGGGTGGAACGTGTAAATTACACACAGGTTCACGGTGAAACTGTGGCGGAATATGGGCCAAACACAATGTCGCCTCCAGGCGTAGTGAAATGGTGTGAAGAATTTGACCAGAGCTGCACAGGTACGTACGGGCGATGTTGATCGAGAAGGAATACCATCGGCATCGACCATACACTACAATGTCCAGGCAACTGCGGAACTGATTCGCAGCAAACGCAGATTTTCCAGCAAAGAGGATGTCTACACAGCAGCTCTCGAAAAGCTCCATGACAAAAGAGCGGATTCCTCTCTTCGAGGAACTGAATGATTGGCAGAACGTTCAGACGGTTGTTTACAGAGACCGCGTGACTGTGCTGAAGAACAGCGAAATGTATCTTAGTATGTCACTCTGAAGTGTAGTGTACCACTCAATAAGAGTATCTTGGATTGCCGCGAGGCGGAGCCGTGTAGTGTCAGGCGCCTTGCCACGGTTCGCCCGGCTCCCCCCGTCGGAGGTTCGAGTCCTCCCTCGGACATGGGTGTGTGTCTTTTCCTTAGGTTAACTTAGTTTAAGTTGGATTAAGTAGTGTGTAAGCCTAGGGACCGATGAAATGGCTCTGAGCACTATGGAACTTAAACTTCTAAGGTCATCAGTTCCCTATAACTTAGAACTATTTAAACCTAACTAACCTAAGGACATCACACACATCCATGCCCGAGACACGATTCGAACCTGCGACCGTAGCGGTCGCGCGGTTCCAGACTGTAGCGCCTAGGGACCGATGACTTCAGCAGTTTGGTCCCATACGAATTTACTACAAATTCCTTTTTTTTTCTTGGACTTCCACAATAATGGTTAACGTACCTTTTTGAAGCCACTCGGCCAACTTAATGTTCATGGCTGCGATTTGATGTGACGTGTACTTAATATAGAGATACGAGTTCTGTTCAAAATATTTCCGAACATTCGTAATTTCTCGTGAATGGTGTGCTGGAGCAAAATTCGGTTGGCGTGCCAGCACACATCTATGTTTGATGTGTAACTGCCGGAAGTTTCATTGTTGTATATTTGTTAGTCATCGTTCAGTGCTGTACTGAGTACAATGTTGTATCGCACAGTTCGCAAATTTCGAGATGGCAGAGTTAAAGGAGCAACGCGTCTACATTACATTTTGCGTGAAACTCAAATGGTTCAAGTGGCTCTGAGCACTATGGGACTTAACATCTGAGGTCATCAGTCCTCTAGAACTTAGAACTACTTAAACCTAACTAACCTAAGGACATCACACACATCCATGCCCGAGGCAGGATTCGAACCTGCGACCGTAGCGGTCGCGCGGTTCCAGACTGATGCGCCTAGAACCGCTCGGCCACACCGGCCGGCCGTGAAACTCATGAAAACGTTTACACAGACACTTCAAATGATGCAGGAAGCCTACGGTGATGAGTGCTTAAGCCGTACACAGTGTTACGAATGGTTCACACGGTTTAACAATGGACGAACAGAAGTTAAAGATGATCCTCGTTCAGGACGCCCTTCGACGTCTACCGACGTTGTTCATATCAGGAAGGTCAAGGAAACTGTGCGTGCGAATTGAAGACTGACTGTCCGAGAGATTGCAGAAGAATGTAACTTTCCAATTGCATAATGTCATGAAATTCTCACACAGGGTCTTGGAATGCATCTTGTTGCCGCCAAGTTCGTCCCGCTGCCCATGAGTTATGCGTCACAAGAAACTAAATCATTCCGCTGCCTCATCCTCCATACTCTCCAAACCTGACCCTGCATACATGTTTTATTTCCAAAAGTGAAAACTCCCTTGAAAAGACGAAAATTTGCAACGATAGGCGAGATAAAAGAAAATTCGCAGACGGCGCTTCCCGCAATCTAGGGAAAGGCGAACCAAGACTGCTTCCGGAAGTGGAAACGGCGTTGGGAACGGTGTATCAATTGTGGCGGAGACTATTTCGAAGGAGACCATGCACAATAAACAAAAGGTAAACGTAGAAAAATTTTATGGACAAAATTCCGGATTTTTTTAACAGATCTCGTACCGATGTTGCCCCTCTTCCCTTTACTAGAACCACTCAGTATACTCCCGACTAAAATTAAACCTTATACCGGCATTGCAAGGAGTCCTGGATCTTATGGCAGTACGGCTAACTCGAGACGAAAATAAGGGCATAAGTAATGCAAAAAAATACGTCTCCAGTAATACTGGAACTTCAGCACTCCGCAATGCAACAGCTAGCGAACACCATTAAGGTAACTGAATTATTGATAGTACAGGACCATTCGTGAAACCTATAGAAGTCCATTACTTTCTCACTAGTATGTGATTCGTTTGGCTTTTCCACAAATGCTATCCGTGGCAAACTGTCTTTGACTGCTTGTACAGTCATAGTGCACATAGAAAGTTTTTTCTACATTTATCTACTATGACTAATGATTTTGTCTCCCTTTTGCCTTGTCTGAAACTTCTGCTGTGCGTAAAATACTGTAGGTAACGAAGAAAGTTCTAGAATGACTTTTTTGGCTCTGCAGTAAATTTACACTAATTTTAAACTTGCCGGCAGATTAAAACCTTTGTGCCGGACCGAGATTCGAGCCCGGAACCTTGCCTTTGTGAGTGATGCTCTTACCGGCTGAGCTATCCAGCCACGACTCAGGGCCCACCCTCACAGTCTGGGAAATAGCAGAGAGGTTCTGGCAGAGTATTTCCCGCAAAAGGTGAGGTTTCGAATTCGAGTCCCGATCCGGCACAATATTTTGATCTTTCATAAAGCATCAGCTCGGAAGTTGATTTGAGCGACATAGTGTTCATTCTAGGAGAATGCAGAAAAACACCAAAAGAGAAGTCTGAGAGGAATCGCAGTTACCGTGCATGCACAAGCTCCTTGCGGATGACCCTGTGCACTCGGTACCGTAAGTTAAAGAAACTGACAAACAGATTAAAGAACTCTGCAGACAAGGAGATCAAACAAGACTCAGTGTTCCAGCAGGAGAAACAGCGTGAAAGACCAACTTCATGGAAAGTCAGTCCAAGATTAAAACAACTTGGGTTATAGTCAGAAACTTAGCCAGAGGTACCAGCTTGAGAAAGAGAAAAGGGAAAGGTTAGGGGTTATGATGAAAGATCCTGCGACGTGTAAAAGAAAAAAAAAGTGGAAGGTAGGGAAGAATAATCAAGTGCAGAAATGAAGTTAGAAGAATAACCGAAAGAAGACTGACTGACCCTGTTATATAACATTATGCTCCAAACTGGGAAGAATGATCGGTACTGAAATTTTGGAACTCAAAGGCGATCATAAACGGACTTTCATTAATATACTGGGTGTAACAAAAAAAGTATGGCCAGACTTTCAGGAAATATTCGTCACAAGTAGAGGGACAAAAGATGTTATATGGATAAAGACCCGGCAACGCTTTATTTTCATGTTAGAGCTCAGTTCCCACACAACTTTTGCACATTAATTATGGGAAAGACACAGGTACAGAACATATCAACATAATATGAAACACTTTTCTAAATGAAATGTTTAAAACGCCCTCACTTAACAAGGATACATGCATGGACCCGCATTGAATTCCTGATGCACTTATACATCCCTGGAGAACAGCGTATTTTTCACAGCCTTCTACAATACCGCCACGAAAACTTTGCACATCTTGTACCGGTGTTCCATACACAAGCTTTTGAACATTTCATGTAGCTTTTCGTGTAATGCTGGTACATTCTGTTTCTGCGTGTTTCCCTTGATTGATGTGATTATGAAGAGAAGCAGAAAACGAGCTCTATCACGGAAGTAAAGCGTTTTCAGCCCAATGTACGAGTACATACAACACGTCTTCCGTGTGTGAGGAATGTTTGGTGCAAGTTCGTCCATACCTTTTTGTTACAACAATGAAGATGACTTGTTCTACAATTTATTGACTATACTTTACAACCACAGTCATCATTTACCTCCCGGTAAAAACGTATTTTGTCGTATCATATTTTTATACATGTTTCTATACGCCTTTTCCAACGAAGAGTACGAGAAAGTGATGTGACAACATACAACTGTATCGTACAGTGGAGGAAACAGATCTGATGATGACTACGGACGAAACCGATAACGACTACTTTAAACATACCAGATCAATAAATGCTCAATAATGATCGCCTTCTTATTGACTTTGTTTGCCTTTCTAAATGTGGTGGCGCAAAAAATTAAATGAAGATTCAGAGATGAAGAGGACAGTGGAAAACATTCCCGCTCAGAGACGTCTTAAGAAAGGAAGTCTTGGACTGAAAGACACTAGAAGATGAAATCAACATGTCAACAAAACGCAAGACGAAATCAAGAGAACTAAGAACACTTGGACGATGGCATATAAATATGTTTCAAAATAGAAACAATCGGGGCCCAGAGAACTAATACGGACACATCCACATCTACACTCTCCAGACGGCTGTTAAGTGCATGGCAGAGGGTACTTTCCACTGTAGAACTTATTACGGCTTCTTCCCGTTCCATTAGTATATGGAGCGCGGGAAGAGTGATTGATTAAATGCCTCTTGGGGTGCCATAATTAGTCCAGTCTTGTCTTTGCGAACAGTACGGGAGCGACAGGCCAACATAAGGGGCTGTAATAGCCAATATTCCTAAATTCTTCATTTAACTCTAGCTGTAGAAACTTTCTACGCAGGCTTTCGCAGGATAGACGGCGTCTTTCTTCCAATTTTTCAGCATCTCAGCGACGAAAGAAGTGCCAACGGCCGCGAACTACAGTAACTGGTGGTTACAATTATAATGCAGCTACGCTACAGTCTGGAACCGAGCGACCGCTACGGTCGCATGTTCGAATCCTGCCTCGGGCATGGATGTGTGTGATGTCCTTAGGTTAGTTAGGTTTAAGTAGTTCTAAGTTCTAGGGGACTGATGACCTCAGAAGTTAAGTCGCATAGTGCTCAGAGCCATTTGAACCATTTTTATAGTGCAGCTACTCACGGATGCCTACTACAGGCCATAATTACCGTATGGTAGCGAAACATGGTAGATAAACTAACGCGTTAATGCGGAACCGATTTACGCTGGAAAAAAATTAACTCCAGTTTTGGCCACCAGAAGTAAATCTGGCGCTATACAGCATCTCGTCGACGTCTCTGGGTTTCATATTGAACAAGCTGTGAAAGCGGCAGTTTATAATAAAATTACCATTATGCCTTTCTCACTTTTGACCTTTTCTGACACCGTCCAGTCCCTAATCCATTACATATGGAAACATTTCTATACGTCTTTCTTGCATTCACAGCCCCGGATTTGCTGCTGACGGCCAAAATTGGAACTACCTTTTTCTCCAGCGTAAATCTATTCTGCATTAACGTATTAGAATGTCTATCAAGTTCCACTGCCGTACATTAAACCCCACAATGGATCTCTGTCAGTATCTGCACTTCAGGTAATTATAACCACCCGGAATGTAGGTCTAAACTTCGACGAAAGAACGGAATTGATTGGGTGCCCGGTGTCCACAGAGGAGGGCGCAAATTCTAAATGAATTATTATTTACGTAAATTATTATTCTTTACGTAAACAAACAGAGTGGGTAATGCTCTGTGCGTGTGTGTGTGTGTGTGTGTGTGTGTGTGTGTGTGTGTGTGTGTGTGTGAATTCCTGTGCAATGAGGGAGCACAATACCCTATCTTGAAATCATGAAAGAACGCTACAGGGCAAGAGAAGCAGATCAACATACACACGCAGACAGTGGTCACGCGAAACACCAATTTAAATAGTTGCACTTCGAAATGGGATAAATTCCTGAATAGCGCCGTGGTATGTGTGAAAGACGTAACTGTTGCAGTGTTCTGTTATTTAAATCTTCCATGACAGAGAAAGGATTATGGACTAAATTTCGGCTCTGTTCGCCGGCCTCTGTGGCCGAGCGGTTCTACGCGCTTCAGTTCGGAACCGCGCGACCGCTGCGGTCGCAGGTTTGAATCCTGCCTCGGGCGAGGATGTGTGTGATGTCCTTAGGTTAGATAGGTTTAAGTAGTTCTAAGTTCTAGTGGACTGATTACCTCAGATGTTAAGTCCCATAGTGCTCAGAGCCATTTGAACCATTTTAGCCCTGTTCAGTGAATGTTCACGTCCAATTCGATTGCACGATGGCGCTGAAACCAAAGCCACTCCAAACAAACGAAAGTTACACAGCGCTTATTAACTCCACAATATTTTCCATCGCACTTGGCAATGCTGAATATGCTAAAAATTGTAGAGGGAAGCACGAAGATCTTCACAGGTTCGACGCGTGGTACAAGAACAGACAGTTGACCAGCAACATAAACAAATGTAAGATATTGCACAAAATAGGCCAAAAAAACGGTAGTTTATGATTATACAATTGCAGAACAAGAATTGCAAGCAGCCACATCCATAAATTATCTATGAGTATGCGCAAGAAGATATTTAAAGTGGAAGGCCTGTGGAACTTTAACAGCAGGTAAGACGGATGCAAAGCTAAGAATCTTTGGAAGAGTCCTCAGGAAGTGTAGTCTACTCACAAAGTAAATAGAGCAGGAAGTAGAAAAGAGCCAAAGAAAAGCTCCGCATTTCGTTACAGGTTCATTTACAAAGCATGAAAGCGAGACGCAGATGCTCACTCGATCCCAGCGGTACAAGAGAGGGGTTGTGCAGTACGATATAATTTACTTTTAAATTTCAGAGAGCATTTATTCCCAGAACAGTTAACCAATATATTGTTTCCTCCTTCGTGTAGGGCCTATTCGCGAAAACAGCACGAAGACAGAAATGTGTGAGAACTTTTCATGACTAGAAAGTGTGTACCGGTACTCCAGATTACAGGAGGAAGAAACGTCCGTTCTTGTCACCTACTCAACTCCTCGCCCCCTCCCCTCAGTGCTGTAAATAAAAACGTTGTGCCTGCCATCTTAATTTTCTTTTTTTTTCAGTTCTAAGACACGACTTTTACTCAGGAACAACTGACGACATCAAGCACTCTCAGAGCAGTTGCAGAAGCGTTGTATTGTTCGGTAGTGGCTCTACTAAATAGACAGTAGAGCCACCCAGAAACAGAACACCTTTGTCCTAAAAATAAAATTAGCTCCCGAGATACCATTACAAACTAAACGAAGTCGCCCTCAGTCCTTAAACACGAATAGCGGGCAATACAATAGGGGTAACAAACTGCCGTGCACAAGCTCTGGGCAACTCACCCTGACAGAAGGAACGGAGGGAAGCGTTGTTGTGCACTGGACTCACTTCGTCTGGGAATTCTGCAAAATTAAAAGTACAAGCATTTGTGCAAACCACGAAAATGTATTTAATTTGTAAGGGGCCGAAATGGGATTGAGACCGGCTCGAGGCGGCGTCACGGTGCGTAGATCGATGCTCCCGTCACCTACTGAGCAGCCATTTTCGCGGCGGTGCCGCAGCGGCCGCTCTGTGGGGGCGGAGCGTCCGGCGCACGGGGACCCAACGGCGGAGCGCGGTGGGCGGCGCCGCGCCGCTCTGCGCATGCGCGGGCGCACGCCGTCGGTGGTGGGGGAGCGGCGGCGCCCGAGCGCGGCTCTCGCCGCCAGTGTGGCCCGGTGCGTTGTGGCAGACGGACGTGCCCGAGCGAGCTCGCGGAAGGGCGCTTCGTTTCGACTCCTGGGCGGCAGACCCCGGCTGTGGCAGCGGTGGAGCGCGTGACGGCGGCCGCGGCGTCGGCCAACTGCGGCGGCTGGTGCTGGGGGCGCGCGTGCGGCGGAGCTTGCAGTCCCAGCCCCGCCGTCGTCGTAAACCTGGCGCCCCCGCGCGCGCTCAAGATCTCGCCGGTGAAGGCGGAGCAGCTCGACATGGCTGAGCAGCCGCAGAGTGAGTACCGCCACTTTCTCTCCAGTATCTGTGCCCCGGCAGGCGCTTCGTGACGAAATGGCAGGACAGAGGTATGCAAGAACACCTCAGGACCACAAAAATGGGAAAAAAACCAATGGGTGTACACCTGGTTATCGGTCTCCAACGGGTACAATATTACGGCAGACAAGCTTGTCAACATAATCTTCCCTTAGAAGTACGTGATGTGGTTTTCCTTACCTTGTCGCAGTGTGTTGACAGATCAATCCAGGGGAGTGTTGCAGAGGTCACAATATTCCGGCAAGTAACATCTAGAACCGGCAGTACATCCCTGGACTGTTTTGTAAACAAATATGACGGGCGAAGCTACATAATCAAAGTCAGAAAAATATTGCTATGTGGATGCTGTGTTCAACGCTGAGAGATATATTTTACCTGCATACAGATGGTGCGTACGTCAGTGGCATATGTCGATTTTTCGTCGATATCCTGTTCACTATAACTGGGCGTCTCCAGAGATCAAGTGCTTCGTTTTGCGATTGACTGTTGAGCGTCTGCTTTATGAATGGCATCCAGTCTATCTGTAGACTGTTTCTTCTGCCCTTGAATTTTGCGCTCGTATTATGTTACTCTGTGAGTCAAAGGTCTTTTGTGTCGTGTGAAGCTGTAGTTTTCCCTTATTTGTTTATTTACCTCGCACACCCTCGTTTGATAAATTCTTCAGGAAGGAAGCAAAGTGCTTTGTCAACTGTCTTTGACACTGTTGGTATTTGCTTAAGACATACATTTTTACGTGTACATCAATGTTCACCTGAAGTGTCTAATCTTGAGAGATTTGTGATTTTGTACGATCGCTTCACATGACTTTGTCACGATTGAGCGTCCAGTGTTTGAGTAGTGCCTAACGCCAAAAGTTGTCAAGATTCTCTATACGATGCGGTTGCCCTGATTATGCAATGTTTGATCTTCCATACGAGAGAGGTGAAAGTAAACAAAGATGCATGCTAAGTGTAAATAGCTCTGTCATATTGCCTCCATAGGATAATGTGTTTCATACGCCTGTACGATTGTTTCTGTGATAATTTTTTCTACTTCTGCATCGTTCCTCCAATTTGCCTTTTCGCTGATTGAAACCTGGCAAAGGATGTCCAGGAAGTTCCTCAGTTAATGCATTATCAGCGGATCTTTCCACGTATTAACATTGAAATTTTGGAAATCCGTTTTATAGTTGGTAACCACATCTTTGACAATTTCTAAGTCCTCCGTATTTAGCAGATAACTGGTTTATAAAGCACCCATTGTCAGTATTGAATATAATTCGTGGTGTTCAGAGATTTGGATGCGTGCGCTGCATTGAAAATATTTGTGGTCCTGTTGTATGTTGGTAGGCTTTAGTTTTTCCACAAAATTCCTTTCGTTTGTAGACTGCGTCTTATTGTGAACCTGAGGATGCCGACTTCCATTAGTGGTAGAAACGTTGGAATATCGTTTTCTCCATTATTTCATGATCTACAATCAGGAAGAACATTAAGCTGAATTATGTTTTCTGTTTCTTCATTTCATGTTGATTTTCTGAAGTCAGTGCCCTTTCGTTGTAGATGTTCCAGAAATAGTTTCATTCGCATTGCCTCTTTCAAAGGATGCGCTTAATATTTACTAGCCTTTTCTATTTTCCCCCTTGTTGTTGATGATACCAGTAGCACTGGCAGCTGAACCGCATTACTAGCGGTACAGAACAGACGTAGGTTTCTTGTGGAATACACAGGCAGCACTACCACTGCTAGATATCTCCGAGGAAGTACATTGCGCTTAGATACAAACTTTCTTGTTCATATAAGCAATAGGTAGCAAATGCAGGTGGGAATTTTTAGCGGCGTCTAGACTGCAGTTCGTCTGCAAATTAAATTTTGCAATTGATGGCTTATTGCAGGCGTAGGATTATTTTCTCAAAATTTAGAAGTTCGCTACGACTGGTTTATGTTAAGCAATATTACTGTTCTTTTCGTAACGACGATATGATTTGTGTTTTCTGTTCGATAAGGCGTCGAATAAATTACCGTCGATGTACTAATTGTGCCTTAATTATTCGTCCAGAACATCTTTCTCGTCGCTTTGCACGTTTCTTATTGTACAGCACTCTCCGTTGAGTTTCGTTACGGTGGCCATTAATGAATCTGGGAAAATACCGCCGTTGTTGTGAACACGTTGATCTATGTTTATTTTGACTGTTGGAGAATTAAAATGAACATATTTTTTCTGGGCTTTAGTTCCGGGGACGTTAGCAATTCGTTACTAGTCGAGCAGTTTTCGCTTGCTTTTGTTGGTGCCGCGATACATTCCTGTCAATAATGTTTCCAACACTCGCCAAGTTTGCCTTTTTTAGATTTTTGTTTATAGCGTAATACTAAATGAGGGCTTACATGAGCACTTAATTATAGTGGGACCGTACATTTATTTTTACTTAGATTTAATGAAGAATAACTTCATAAGCGAGGCGAGTGATATAAATATCAGTAAGTAGCAGCTACAGTCACTGACAGTTTAAATGACACAGTGGTGAAGTGACTTTCTCCGTGAATAGTTAAGGTGAGTTATGTTTGTATCTTGATTAGCCTCTAAAGGAAAGTAAGATGACTTTTTCCCCCCTTCGCGTACGCGTTAGTTCCTTACTGTTTACGCCTAACTAACTATACGGGGAAGCTGTATGCGTTCGATCGATGAGCTAATAGGTTATTCTTCGTGGATCGAAATATATAATCCTATTGGAATCAACGAAAGCTGTTTGTTTGACATTTGTCGCACGTTTACGCTAGGTTTACTTGCCTAAACGTAATATTATTGCCAAGTAATTAAAGGTTTAAGCAGGTTTGTTAGGTACAGTTTGTGAACAAAGCTATATAATTTGCCACAAGTTGCTAAACTTACGTCTGTCAATTTTTTCAGAAACTAATGTTCTTACAACACTTTTCCTAGTCATCTCAAATTTTAACGGAGGGTGAATTTCCTTCACAGTCTTCTAATTTGATTAAAGACTCATTCTTTCTGTGGCATTATAATTTACAGAGAACTAATTTCATATCGTGAATGGCACCGTATCCCAGATATAGATTTGATAAGTCTTTACTGTAACTGAGGAACGGGTGAGTCATTATATTCTGATCGTAAAGTCAACATCGAGGATTAGGTTTGTTTTGCATGTTCAGTGCGGAAACAGCTTTAATATGCGCTATTGTGCGCTTAATGTTTCCGTTCAGTAATTTCCTCACAGTCAATTTCATTTCGGTGCTGGGCTATAGACCATTCAGGCTAACAATACGAAGTGACTTTACTGGATTAGTCTGCAAACCAGGCAACTCCAGCTAATGTAGACATACGTATTCTTCTCATTGTTCACTTCAGTAATTTGTAGTATTCCTCTCTTCATTTATATTGTAAATGATTTTACCCAAAGAAATTTTATTCACACATTTTACAACGCTTAATCTTCTCTGCACTGCAGTCCCTTTCGTATAAACACTGCGTCTTTTATCCACGTACATTTTTTTTTTTTTTTTTTGGCCGGTACACCTGTGACATCGCAAGAAAGCTCTTTTTTCTTGTCCGCTACTGGTATTTGACATCACCATCGACTCTCATGTAGCCTTTATGGTTTTGTGTCTAACATCTCAACTGCACTTCCTTCCTTCCTTCTTAATAAGCAATCTCGTTGTTAAAAATGCTATATTGCTATTTGGTATGTGTGTTAAAGCTTCGTCTGGAAATTATGCGACAATACTTTACAAAATATACGGGAACTATACAGATTTCAATCAGTTCGACGAATAAGAGAACGCTAAATGTTGATTATATTAATAATTTCGCGCAATATTTAACTAATGAGTGAAGGAATACAACTGAGTTCGTGTTATCAGCATTTACCACCAAAGGCAATATTCGGACGAATGTCATGGCAGAGAAGGAGCGAATGACAGGGGCAGGCTCATCACCGAGAAAATGTAACAGCGCCTAAGCGGACCTGTCTACTGTAAGTTCGTTGTGAATTTTCCTGCATCATCCTTGGTGGTACTCCCTTCATAAGGCAACATCCTTATCACATCGTTACCCCACACTGAGCTATTCATCTAGAGCCCTAAGTGAAAAGCAACAATATCGTCGAACTTCTAATAATTATAGGGAAAATGGTAGGTTCCGTAAGAATGAATACCAAATTGGCATTTTCGTTACTAGAACGGCGTCAATTGCCGCCAACGCGCAGGGTTATCTCGTCGTGAAAATTCACAAAACAGGGTGAGGTCTTTATTTATTTTGCGTATGTACTGTGCAATTCTAATGTAATACTACGATAGTGTTAAGAATTTTGTGTGGTGTAGTTAATAAGCTTTTTTTCATGCGAGATTTTTCCATCATCCAACGGCTGTAATTTGCAGGTAGGGTGAGGCTAAAAAAAAATATTGCGGCAGCGCTTCCGAGCTCCACTAATTGAGATCCCGGTACTACTCGAAATAGTTGTACGTTTTCGTGATAGCGTCTGAAGAGCAGGATATCTTCTACGTTAAAGACAGTTCGAGTGTGAAGTAGAACTACATGTCAATCAGTAAAATATTGGAACTCTTCTGATGTGTCCGCCTCTGAAGCACTACGCGACCCACCGGAGAGCGTGTGCAAGGAGCCTCCTAGTTGAAATTTTAAGAACCATCGTGTGCAAGGAGCCTCCTAGTTGAAATTTTAAGAACCATAAACGATGTCTTGCAAATGTTAGTAGTCTTGGAAATACGTGAAGACACTTTGAAGGTGCAAAAACCTGGATCTGTTCTATCGAGTATGTTGTTTGTGGGGATCATTTTACGCTTTCTAACGAACGGCAGGTTACTTAGGATTCGCTACACATGTAGGCGTATTCGTAACTTGGTGAAGGTACTAATTAGAAATAATCTGACGACTCTTTGAAGTAGCGTTTTTTATTCGTTTAATTTAGTATAGGCTACATTAAGGAAAATCTCGTAATTTGGAGGTTAACGTATTCAAAAGTAAATTTTTAAAATTGTGTTTTTAATTTAGCGTGACTGTTGTACTTCCTTTTATTGGCAACATCTTGTATCTCTTTGTAGTAGCGGATGACACGATGAAGACACGTATCTTTCACTAAAAAGGATGTTACAGGGAGTATCTTCGTGTTTCATATAAAATTAATTTCCATGCTACTTGGTTGTAATCCTTGATTTTGCACAGACAATGGTGCTGAGAAACAGGCGGAATCTTAATTCTTATTAATACAAAAAAATGTGCGTTTCCTTTTCTGTGACCGTTTCACCCTCTCTGTGCAGTTACCCGGTGAACTAACAGTGTACTTGCATCTCTTCAGAGATGAAAAAATCCAGTCATATATGATTCTGAAAACACTCTGTTTTGTTGTTGTTACCATAGATTCCAACAGTCCGCATGTCGCTGCTATAAATATATATCGTTTTCGTAAATTCTTTGTCACTTCGTGGTCGGACTATTAAAAAGTTTTAGGGTGAAAAGCAAACAAAATGTGTGTTGTTTCGTTGGTACTGATTTACTTACAAAAAGAAATTTTGTTCACCCCTCTGTGCCAATCCAAGTACTCAGACGCTAAAATGTAAGAATACTTAGCATTACAAATTCAGATGTTATAAGTGAGTAGTCTCTCATAGAAATCCCATGCTACATCTTCCTGAGACCATGTATATCAATACATCAACAATGTTTCTACTAAGCATCACAGATGAGTCGCGTTAGCTTATGATGAGGTGGTACTCCTTTAATTCAACTGTATTTTATTTGAATCGCAGTTTGCTAGGTACACTCGGCAGAAATGGGTAAGTTAAGGGTAACTGCGAAGCTTGTTTTTTTTTTTTTTTTTAATATATTACACTAAAATATTTCGTTGTGACAAATTCCTTCGGACTTAAGAATAAAGATTTTGGGCGCAGAGAATTACACTGTAGTACATCCACGGTTTAGTGCTTTTTTATTTATGATTGTGTTTGTTTCATAACAGTGCCCTTGTGGTCGCTAGTCAATTCACCTCAGACTATGGGATAATTAACTGAAAGCCTATTTGCAGGAAATACGCACGACTGTAGCGACACGCAACTTGTGTGCTTATAGATCTGGCGCAAATTATCGTCTGCTAAAGTCGAATCTCGTAATTTACCTTAGATTGAGTAAAAACGTGTTGGCCAATCATGACCATATTTTAATACATCACGTACTTGATACATTCCGTAAGCTACAACTTTTGGTCAAGGCCTAATTAATCGGATTTTGTGAAATTTTTTACGGGACATTTAGCAACATTGGGAAACGAAATGAAGCCGTGTTGCAAGTTGTTGCATATTATATACCATTTAGGGTTAACCATAAAGGCCTACTTCACGTATCAAATGTATGCTAATTCTCCATAGTGTTCAATCACGTTCACGGGCTATAATCCTCAGTGTATTAAGCGTTCCAGCGTATGTCATCAAGCTGTTTTGTGACGCGTGTAGCTAACAGCGAAAGTCATCTGTTTTACTGCAAGTGAAACAGAAATGACGCAGATTATAAGGCTACGGGTGGTACGATGGAAACTGGATACGTGTGTAATGTGTTTGAAAACCTGGAAGAACGGCCTTTCAGGTGTTAATGCGTGTACGTACTGAAGCCAGTATTGTGACACTCGGTCCCCAGTGAGTAAAAATAGTGCACTAAAAGGTTGATAATAATTATTATCTATCGCATGTAAAAGAAATACGTGAAAAACTTAATATTGGCTCTGTCTTTGTAATTTCAACCGTTCAGAAGTTATTTTCTGATATCCCCAGTGACGCATGCTTTTCTCCGGAATAATCATCTCGATTTTGAAGCCGTAGCAATAGGCGTATTTCCAGGCTAAATTATGAGATGTCTGATTCGCCTTTTATGCGTAAAACTTTCATAACTGCTCATACATGAATTAGTAAGTATGTGCCATCATCAGTAGGTGCTTCATTCAGTTCTGTAACGTTTTAACTACTACTATTATTATTATTTTATTATTATTATTTCACGTGGCGCTATGGCCTGGTAGAAGTCTTTCGATTGGACGCCACTTCGGCGAGTTCCTTGTTCCGTTTTAAGGATTAATTTCGTTGGAATAATTGGCACTTAAATCATCTGCACCTACACTCTACGGAGCACTATGACGTGCGTGGAAGAGGGTGCGTTCCACTGTGCTGGTTCTTACGGCTTTTTCGCGTTCAATTCAAGTGAGAAGCGCGGGAAAAATGATTGTTTAAATGTCTCTGTGCGTCTAATCTTGTCCTCGCAATCCCTCTGGGAGCAATATTAAGAAGTTGCAATATATTTCTGGTAATAATTTCAAGCTGGTTCTTGAAATCTTCACGGTAGACTTTCTCGGGTTAGTTTATAGCTATCTTAAAGAGTGAGCCAGCTCAGTTCTTTCAGCATCACAGTGACACTCTGCCGCGGGTCAAGCAGATGTGTAACGATATGTGCTGCCCTTCTCTGTATACTTTCGATATCCCCTGGTAGTCCTCTTTGGCACAGGTCCCACACACTTGAGCAATATTCTAGCATAGGTCACACGAGTGATTTATTAGCAACGTGCTCTGTAGACTGATTGTATTTTCTCAGTACTGTACAAATAAACCTAAGTCCATACCATCTGCTGTAGCCACGAATGAGCTTATGTGGTGATACCACTTAATGTCCCTACTAAGCGTTACATCCAATACTTGCATGCATTTACAGATTCCAACTGTGACTCACTAATATTATATTCGTGGGATACTAAGTTTGCATTTTAGAGCACTGAATAAAAGTACCCACTCCCGATGGCTCAAAGTTGGTGAAACATGTATCGACATGTATAAATAATACCTGTTACAAAATGACGGAATTTCTCCAGCTTTATTTAGGTGTTTGTGTTATTGGCAACTAGTTTCGATGTTGTTACATCATCATCTTGAGGCTCATACTTGTTGACAGCAACCGTATGTGTCTAACACTAGTTGTCAGTGGTGAGATAGGCGTGTTCCATGCGGAAGGCAGGTAGTAACTGACATCAGCCTTCCGCATGGAAGACGCCTATCTCACCACTGACAACTAGTGTTAGACACATACGGTTGCTGTCAACAAGTATGTGCCTCAAGATGATGATGTAACAACATCGAAACTACGAGTTGCCAATAAAACCAACACCTTAATACAGCTGGAGGAATTCCGTCATTTTTTAACATATAATATACCAGCTGACGTCCCAAGTCGTCCGTTTCGATTATGGATATACGAAGATTTACAAATAATTGTTATTTGCATAATAGGTGGATCCCAGTTCTCACAATTTTACCCGGAAGGTAATTATTATTGCGGAAATAGTAGCACATTTCCTTTAAATGTTGACTCATGTGTATTGTTGCATCGCGAATAGACGGAACTCAGATTTTGTTGACTTGGCTAGGTGGCACAGTGGTTAGAACACTGGACTCTCTTTCGAGAGGGCGACGGTTCATATAATCATCGGGCCAGTGTGAGTTAGACTTTTCTCGTGGTGTTCCTAAAAAAAAAAAAGGGCGGCTAAGTGGCAACATACGACCCACCATTATAAATTAGACGATGGGTCATAAAAAATAAGCAGCTAGTGAAAAAAAAGTGTTCCTAAATCGCCTAAAGGTCCGGCCGATTTCCTTTTCCGATCTGAGCTTCTGCTCCGTCTCTAATGACCTCGTTGTCGGCAGGAAGTTAGACCTAAATCTTCCTCCCTTAGGATTCTGTTGCATGGCTATGTCTAGGCTCTATAAGTTCAAGAAATGAGTAAGTCGGTGTTGTAGGTGCCCGGATCTCTCACGCTGGCGGACAGGGGATGGGTGTCGATATGTACTTCAACGTGGTGTTCCCACAATTAACTGTTTGGTATACTGATTTAGTGGCTGCGCAGTTTTGCTGGCAGACTGGTAGAACAGCGGCGCCGTTTGGGAGCCTTTGTCTCCCAGCAGCGGGGCACGCGCTGCGTGTTACGCGTCGCCCTCGCAGCGGTAGCTGGGACGTGCCCCAGCCGTGCCTGCGGCGCTGTTACGGGAGCGGCCGCGGATGAGCCTCGGGATGATCCCGTGGGATCAACCGGGAGCGCCGGGGCGCGCGCTAAACTGTTTTTCGTGTCTGCGCGCCTCCCCCGGCAGCTAGACACTTAGGCACGGCCGTCTCTGGCTGGCGACCCTCAGCCTGCATCACTACGCCGCCGAGCATGCTGCCCTTTCCTTCCTAAGCCAACTATTCCCTACACCACCCCAACGAAAAGGCGTGTCTGTATAAATCACTGCGTTGCTTTTTTTCCCCTTCTTCATGGGTCGCCTCCGTAGTCCCATGGTTAGCGTCGCGCCTTCGATGCGGAATTGTCTATGTTCACTTTCCGGAATGCCCTTAGGTTTTTTTACTGAAACATGAAGATGTGTAACGAGGTCACTCAGCCTCGTGAGGCCAAATGAGGAGCTGCTTGGGTTAAGATGTACATCTACATTTATACTCCGCGAGCCACCCAACGGTGTGTGGCGGAGGGCACTTTACGTGCCACTGTCATTACCTCCCTGTCCTGTTCCAGTCGCGTATGGTTCGCGGGAAGAACGACTGCCGGAAAGCCTCCGTGCGCGCCCGAATCTCTCTAATTTTACATTCGTGATCTCCTCGGGAGGTATAAGTAGGAGGAAGCAATATATTCGATACCTCATCCAGAAACGCACCCTCTCGAAACCTGGGCAGCATGCTACACCGCGATGCAGAGCGCCTCTCTTGCAGAGTCTGCCACTTGAGTTTGCTAAACATCTCCGTAACGCTATCACGCTTACCAAATAACCCTGTGACGAAACGCGCCGCTCTTCTTTGGATCTTCTCTATCTCCTCTGTCAACCCGACCTGGTACGGATCCCACACTGATGAGCAATACCCAAGTATAGGCCGAACGAGTGTTTTGTAAGCCACCTCCTTTGTTGAGGGACTACATTTTCTAAGGACTCTCCCCATGAATCTCAACCTGGAACCCGCCTTACCAACAATTAATTTTATACGATCATTCCACTCAAATCGTTCCGAACGCATACTCCCAGATACTTTACAGAAGTAACTGCTACCAGTGTTTGTTTCGCTATCATATAATCATACAATAACGGATCCTTCTTCCTATGTATTCGCAATACATTACATTTGTCTATGTTCAGGGTCAGTTGTCACTCCCTGCACCAAGTGCCTATCCGCTGCAGATCTTCCTGCATTTCGCTGCAATTTTCTAATGCTGCTACTTCTCTATAGACTACAGCATCATCCTCGAAAAGCCGCATGGAACTTCCGACACTATCTACTAGGTTAAGATACTGCGGCATCATCAGGATTCGTATACCGGCACTAACGTTTGAAAGGACTGGCGACATACTGACCACGATCATACATCGTTTTTCGTACTGCGTTGTAGGCACGAGTCGTAACAGGCCTAACACCTAATCCTTGACTGCTGTTTCTATCGTTGCCCCACTGTGAGGCCGAAGAGCCGCGTCGTATCCAGCCATATAAGGGCAAGTTGGAGTAAAATGCACTCCTCGCATAAACTGAATTATTGTTTAAGATTCGTAATGGAAGGGCGATTAAATATAGGGCCTATCTTATAAAAAACAATTTTAATGCGTAGTTGGCACAGAATCTGGACACTCAGCTTCAATCAGTATTATCATTGTGCGTCAAATAGAAAATATACTGTTAAATATACCTTGATCTTTTTTATTTTCTTCGCACAGTATGTTTGAGTATGAGGTATGCAAAATTTCTTGTTTCGTTTATAGGTTCTTTCATAATTATAGTTTTTAGGACAGCTCCTTCAATCAATTACTACAACGATAGCCTCCGTTCTTTTGCGTATGCTTTTGGTAATGGTGGATCAGAATTCTCGTTACACACTCGCTCTCTACACCAGCGGTTCCGAAACCTTTCCTCTGTACTCTGATGGAACAACTTGTTTATTTTGAAGGTTACTAAACTTTTAAAAAATGATAAATTAGATTTATTCAGTGGTTGCTTCAATTTGAAATCATAACTAATAACGCAGACATCATAAAAAATTTTTGAAGATCAGTAACGTTAATGATAGTTTTTGGCGGAGCACTCACTCACTTCCTATGGAAGACCAGTATGGGAAACCCTGCTCTACACACTGAAAGTAGGCAGAGATGCGCACTCCGTCTAATCAGTGCCAAACATTTCAGCTGGCAGTTCAGTGCTGAATTATTGCTTTGGCTTTTTATTAAAAACACGAATGTAGCGTCACCACACGATGGAGGGCGGAAAACGTACGAGATGTTACGCTGAGAATGGGACAGCCGGATTGCAGTTCGGGAATATTTGGAGTTTTACCGGCTGTGGAATTCATTCTGCAACCAAAGGAGACCTCCTGGAAACTACGGTTGTAACTGGAAATTAGGAGCTGTTAGTTTCTAGGAAATGTTCAGGATAGAATTATTAACACATTTGTGTGTTTGTGTACCTTAAATGTTTTTTTAATACATTATATTCACTTTGGAGAGGAAGTTGTTCGACTAATGATCTGTTCTAAAGCTAGATAATTTTCAGCCAAGTACCAGGCGAGGTTGTAATAGCAGATGCCGCAACAATTGCAAATATGTGGGAGGAAACAATTGCGAATATGTGGGACGGGATTTACATTTTAAGCTTCTGATTTACGACTAACAGAAACCTCTTGTAAACCTTGATCAGCAACGTAGATGGGGGGCCTATTTTTAATTTTATTCTGGGCCAGTATGCCAGAGGCATAAAATGAAATCCTAGTGCATGCAGAAGTGTATTTGTTTGTAACGACACATAGTCGATGACGCGCTTCACTATATAGCTCTGTATTTATCTTCTCTCGTTGTCCAAAGCACCCAAGTGAGCAAAGAAACAATTTGTCCGTCTGCCTATGGAAGGCCTTACGTTAAAAAAAGGAAAGAATTGCTTATACGAAATACTCCAATTTAGATCACCGCGTTCTTTTCCTCTAAATAGATCCCATTCGTATTGTAAGGTACTGGAAGCTCAATTGTGGCTATAATGTGTTCGTTGGATACAAAATGCTTATCAGGCACAGATTTCTTTACGTGTGAGAGGAGACGGAAATAACATCGTACCAGATATGGTGGCTGGAGCAGTAATTGACAGTCGTAATCCAACAGTTTTCCTGATGTTTTTATTTTGTAATCTAATGCCCTTCGCCGCAGTTCCACTTCCTTCAGTTCGTCCAGAAGACTTAACGTATTATTTACCTTTTCCATACTCTTCACAGGATAACAGAGAACAACACTGTCCACTGCAGTACATAAGTTGAATTCATCTTTTTTGTCAAATGGATTTAATGTTTATTCCTGCGGTTACATGATACGTCCGCACCTTGCCTACACTGACAAATTTCATTGGTTGTTTTTAGAAACTGTACAGTGTTACTGAGCTATTCGTTCACACCTTTGTGTTTGGTCAGCATTTAACGTCCGACGAATGCAACACCCATGTCAATCAAAATTTTCGTAGCTAATTCTTCACGTATAATTTGCCTCACTCTTTCTTCCATTATGTCTACAGCGTGAACTACTTCACATACGTTTACTATATAGTTACAATATTGAGATTTTTCACTTATATTCTCTGCAAGAAAACGATACGTTTGAACGCGCCCACAGATTTCTTAATTTTTAAAAATTGACGACACTTTGTCGCCTCCGGAAATTCAGCTACAGTTGACTAAGGTTTGCAAGGTACCTGCTCCTTTACTTTCAACAGTTCACGAATAGGCCGAAGGGAATGAACGAGTATAGGCGTGCATGTCTGTAAAGGCAACGTATTATAGTTTATCCATTTGAACAAACCTCACACAAGTTTACTAAAATTACCTATATAAATGACAATATTCTGTAGATCTAGTTGAACTACGGTTTACGTCCTTGTGCGACACACAACCACAAAAAAATAAACAAATAAAATAAAAAGAGATAGACATCTCTTTATACCGGCCGCAGAAATTTATTCCGTGTAATTCTAAGACGATTGCTTGAAATGTGTACCTTTTTATTTCTTTACATTGTCCCAGTGTAAATTAATACATTTATTTCTTCTTATTCCACTGTTTTAATTCTCTTAGTAAAATCGGCCGGCCGGAGTGGCAGAGCGGTTATAGGCGCTACAGTCTGGAACCGCGCGACCGCTACGGTCGCAGGTTCGAATCCTGCCTCGGGCGTGGATGTGTGTGATGTCCTTAGGTTAGTTAGGTTTAAGTAGTTCTAAGTTCTAGGGGACTGATGTCCTCAGCAATTAAGTCCCATAGTGCTCAGAGCCATTTGAACCATTTTTTTTCTTAGTAAAATCAAATTTTGCGTTGATGTGAAAAAGAACATACGTCTCTGTTTAAGCTTCATCATTTACTGTGGTTCTTCCCGATTCCAGTCTTTTCTTCTGTTTGTAAACAAAAGGATTGCACCATGGGCCATTCCGATGAATACAACGAACGTGCAAGCAATTCTTTGTTAAGCGTATTATTTCTTTTGTCTGCTGCACTGACCATTATTTGTAGGATTCTACAGTATTCCTTTATGGACCTCTGTTCTATTGCCGCTAATGTGTAATAACAGGGCTAAATGCTTGATGCTTCTTTACAAAAACAAATGAACTCTACAGATATGATTAATAGGTACCGATAAATTAAGCAAGGATTCATTGTGCGGCCATAGTTGCAAATCGTAAAAACGAAAGGGCTTGAGAAGTAAATTGATAATGCACACGTCATTCCTCCACTATTTACTCATATCCTATTTTCCCCCGCGAAGACGAGTAATCAAACTCAACTGTATTCGTCTTGAGATCGGACTAGATGCAGCAGTACCTGTCAAGAAGTTACGAACTGTTTAGTTGTAAGTTTTATTACAATGTATGATTCTCATTTAAATAGAAATCAGTCGATTGCTCCAACTGATGAGCTGAAAAATATTACAAATAATTCACAGTTCTCCTGATTAAACGAAATGAACCGCTTCTCAAATGTAAAGATAGATAGCAAATACAGGAAGAGTTATATACCGACAAAATAAAACTAACCCCTCTGGTTACATAAATTTGAAAAGATTTAAATCCTCGAAACATATAGTGGAATAAAGGCGTAATTTTTCATAATGTAGGAAATGTGTGTGGTTTGACATTCAAAGCGAAATATGGACAGCTAATCCTTCGAGTTCGAAAACAAGAATGACAAGCCAACTGTATTTACCGGTTTAACCAAAATGCTCACGATTACTGACGTAAATTTAGTGAACATTCACAATATTAAATTATATAGTTACTAAACGAAAAATTACAGTCTGATTTACTCCATAAAGACGACAATGTCTGATGTGTGATACTAAAGGAGTAATGCTTTATAGATAATGTAAGCAATGTCTAGAACTGCAGCTTGTTACATGAACCTGCGCATGATAGTGTTTACATCGCCATGAATGTATCTGGTAGTAGGCGCGACAGCGGCAACGGAAAGCGCTATGTCATATGTCAAATGGTATAAAGTCTTCTCCATATAGTTCGAAGAGTATGTGGAATATTCGAACTCCAGGAAACCAATAACTAAATTAGAGACTTAGCGTACATAGTATCGTCATCTTTAGGACTCTGCAGTGATGTTACAATGGAGAAAACTCCTCTCTGGGACGGGTTGTTGAAGCTGTCATGTAAATGCCAAATACCTTACGTGCTAGGTGTTTTTAAAAGCATCAGCGTCACTTTGCAGGTAGTAAGAGTTTCCTATCATCACTGAGAATAGTTGATGGGACGCCCGACATCAAAAGATTGACTTCGCAACGTCCACAACACGCATTACTCAATTCTGTTATCACTGACTGATAGAAAATTGGAGGAATGTAGAACGCAGTTACAGTGGTTGCGGCCAAATATTTTTGGGAACAAATTAACCGTTAATCACAGCTTTATACGAGTCCCCATTTTTGAAGAGGAACTAAATGTTCGTATGTAAAATTACACGTGCTGAAATAGCAGCGAAACTACAGAAATTTAGCCCATTCATGTGAAATGTGCAGATGAACTGGGCCACCCTATTTTGAGCGAAATGTTTACACATAAATTATTCATACTTTCTGTAACAGTTTTTACTTGGAAGTATATTTAGCAGTATTAGTTTTAGAGTGACTGTCACGAATTCAGCTTAGCCAGGAATATTGGGCTAGAAATGACTTATTTCCTTCGCTCTCGTTTTCGCTTCATTTTTTTCTCTTCATATAATCGTTTATATTGTAGTCATTAAGGGTGACTCAGTACTTGAATTGTGGCAAAGCTAAGAACTTATCCTTTTCTTCTTCTCCAAAGCGTTTATCCCGTCTAGTTCGAAGTCTGCGTTTTCAGAATTTGGGAAAACACTGGAAACGCATGGGCTTCCTTTTTGAGTAGGTCTCGTTGGCACCAACGTGAAGGTATTTAGAGAAAACACCGAAAACGAAAATAAGAATCTTTTCTTAGAGGTGAAGAATGTCGTCTTCTTCAGATTAAAAATCTGTTTTACAGCTACATCACCTCGTTCGATCAGAATGGAGTGTTCGGTCGTGTAGTTTGGTGCCTGGTAAAAGAGAAAAAATGCATTAGTCAACGGTGGTATGTCCGGTTTCATTCTTTCAGAAGCAGTTTCATGCAAGAAATAAATTCTCGTTGTCACACACAATTAGCATGTAGCCCACCACCATTGCTTTCAAATATATCTATAATTAGTGCAATACTGGACCCATAATATCTGAATAATGTATATGTAACGTTCATGGTTTAATCTCTGAATCAGCACGTGTACGAAATGTACATTATTCTTGGCTTACATAAACATGGTTCGTTGTCTCTCACTCGTTTCACAGCAGAGTACTACACGTTGTAGGTGCCTACATCCTTCGCATAAATCATATTTAATGACGCAGTCTACTAACCAAAAGAAGTTAAATAGAATTCAGCACCTAGCGTATGAGCGGTATATTTTTTAATGTATATCACTCACACACAGATTTAGTTCCGGCTGAAATGGTTACTAATCTACAGTAAAATTGTTAAGAAGTTTTGGTCCAGTTGTTCGGCTGTGGTCTTAAAAGTGTGAGCTACTAAACGAAAAACGTGAACTGACATTGTCCGTACACAGTTCAGCATTATCTAATAATGTCCCGCCCTTGAAAATACTGGTACGCCAATAGCCCAACATCACTGGGAGCTTTAATTGAGAAGCAGTGCAACTACGGATAATATAAGCTGTTCACGTCTAGGCAGCTCTGTTTTATCCAAACAAAAGAGGTTACTTCACCTGTTGAGCAAAGAAATAACTATACGCAGAGTGGCTGAAAGAGTGGAATATAACTGCATTTCTGAAATAAAACCGTTAGGCTACTTTTTGCAACCGAATTTACCCCATTTACATGATTGCACAGTAAGGATAAGGATTTGTCTTACTGTATGAGCTATTGAGCGATGCCCTCCAGACCATGGAATAGGAACGAAAGCGTTAAGTAATGCCAAAAAAAGGTACAGAGCTCATTACCGATGGTTAACTCAGAGAGAGAGAGAGAGAGAGAGAGAGAGAGAGAGAGAGAGAGAGAGACGTGATATCGTGGCGCCGGATCTTAGTCACTAGAGCCTGGGGTAAGTTATTCTGTAATACTTTGCTAGTGGGGTTATCACTATTGAAATAAATAATGTAGTAATGTTATATTTTCTTCGCAAGAAAGTTATTTCAGGAAATTATTGTGATGACATACATACGAAGCTTCAGTGTCTACTAAAAGCCGCGGATCCGATAGGTGTAAGTAATTTGATTAAATGAAACGACTCCGGTACCAGTAAAAGGACTCTCGATTTTGTCGACGGAAACGCAATTTCGTTTCTGTTTCTGCGAATTATTCCGTGAGTAAATGAAACACACGAACTGAGACATAGCACTTAACTAAATAACGCAATATTTTAAATTGGCTATTCGGCGCGACGGCTCATCCGAACACTCGAGTGAGCGTTGTTCCTAGCGCTGTGGCTAACTTCAGCACGATGGATGTGACGTGCTTCGGGTTTACCCACAACCTAATTTTTTTTATTTTTTTCGGGATACAAACAGAAGAGGTAGCCTTCATTACGTCGGTTGCATCTGCGAATCTTCCGCGACAGTAATTTGTGCAAATTGACAGAAATATTGAATGGAAAACGATACGAAACTCCGATTTTGTTTCCACTCCCCATACAGTTCGGAAAGCGGCTTTTGCTTATTTGAAGATGTGTTCTGGGAATACAAAGAATCAGTGAAAGTAATACGATGCCTCCAATATGTTTCGGATTTTTCATTTATTTTGCAACAGCCCAAATAAAAAATATCGTTTGTAATAAATATTTTATAACTGCTACCGCCATTTCTTTCACATGTAAAAACATTGTTACTTACCATGTGAGCACAGAAAATGGTATATATAAATGTTCTTAACAAAAGTGAGTGCTCATATAGAGAAGAGAGGACGGTATGATTCTGTAGTCATTATTAGCTGCACAGATATACCAAATTGATAATGGAAATTCCCCAATCGACCTAAAAATGCCCAACATAGGAAACAGAAAATACTACAAATAGATTCACGCGTATGAAGACAAAATGCACCTTCCGACCTCCCTCACCTGTCCTGAAAGAATATTGTGTTCAGATAGTGTTTGTAGTTTCTGGAACTTACAGCAACGTGAATGTGTGTTGAAACAGAAACGTCATTCATGACGAGCATTGCGAACGCGATACGTAATATTGATTTATCAAGTGGCGTAGTTTCCGTGTAACGTCTATACGACGCAGTTGATTATGCCATTAAAAGTTCTACATTCACACCATCACTCGTTACTTTAGTAGACTAACACGTCGTGTACTAATAGCGAATGAAATAAGGTGTTGGGATATATTTGCCACCTGTGCTAACGATCATGCCAGTTCCAAACAAGCGCACTCTGTATTGTAATAGTTGTAACGACACTTTGTGTGCACGCGTCACCGATGACTGTAGAATGTTCTTTTTTTGTGGGCAATAAAATATTAGCCGGACGGGGTGGCCGAGCGGTTCTAGGCGCTTCAGTCTGGAACCGCGCGACCGCTACGGTCGCAGGTTCGAATCCTGCCTCGGGCATGGATGTGTGTCATGTCCTTAGGTTAGTTAGGTTTAAGTAGTTATAAGTTCTAGCGGACTGATGACCTCAGCAGTTAAGTCCCATAGTGCTCAGAGCCAGCCAATAAAATATTTTCCGAATCACTCTTTCCTCTGATATCTTACGGCAGCGCTTTATGTTTCCCATGGTAAATACTGTTTGTTCAAAGGCGCTGTTAAGCATTGTACAGCCATCACGAACACAGTTTACAGCATACAGATCCAAAGATCCCATTGCTACAAAAAAAGACAAAAAAAAATCAACACAATGCTTTATTTTCACCATAGTCTGCTGAATACAATTTTTCCATGTCCATAAGAATTTTTTTAACTTCTAAGGTCCGCAGGAAGAAATTACTGTTAAATATCTTTCGTTGACTGAAATAAAAAGTAGTACTTATTGTACTAACGCTGTAGAAGCGTCAGTCTATCTTTCCTTAGATTTACAAATGAGAGCAGCAAGTACAAGTTTATAACTACATGCATCTAGCTCAACATAAGACAATGGTCAATGAACTTACGCTTCTTGCACGAAGTACTACTAATGATTTCGCTAGGTTTTTTAGCTTCTTTCCACATCGCCGATGCATACATCAGTTCCTTAGACACACGTGCATTGTGACGAGTCATACACACACGGAACGCAACGCAACTAGTCAGTACACACATCGATGATATTTCACACGTATTCATAGCTCTTTGCATGTTAAAAAGCATTTTGCCTCTTAGCTACGGTGTAGTAACCGTCACCCCGCCCCCCGCTTCACCCTCCAACTGCTATTGGATCTACGTAAAAAACGAGGGTAAAGTTATTTGCTGCTCTTAATTTAGTCCTCTTAGACTACTCTCACTATGCTGACACAGCTGTCTTGTTGAAAATCAGCAGCGTCCTTCGTTCACCGATATTCTTTTAAATTCGATTGAAGCATTTATTCTTCTCTCGTGATAAACGATCAGACTGATAACAGCCCCAGAAATACGCATTTCGATTATTTAGATCTTATTCTCAAGTTAACGAAGAGCTGTATATTGAAGAAAAGTCCGACTGGAATCGTCTATGATATCGAATATTGACTATGAACCGTAGTTTCCCTGAATTTTCGAAATAAATTTAAGCACCGTTTTTTACAAAAATATTTTTCTATGTTCTTTCTTTGTTAACATGCGCTTAAAAGAGACTATAGCTATATCAGTCTGCTTTGCTCATTCTTACAAGTATTCTGGACACAATGGCCAGAAGTCTAGGTGTATCTGTGGGTCCTCCAGCAATTGGCAGGAGCCACCTGCTTAACTTAGAATAGCATCACTGTATTCATTATAATATGATGGTGAAAAGTACGATTGTCGAGGCCGTGTGTAGTAAAGTTTCAGGTATGCAAGCTAAGCTGTAGACGCTCTAGTCTTCTTCAGATAACGGTATCGAGGTGTAACATGTCTTCATGAGCTGCCATTTCTGTAACATATATGTTCGTTTGAACGTTTGCCATGACAGGATCTCTGTTTTAAGCTCAGTGTGTATGGTATTACCAGGAAAATGTGAAACAAGGTGGCGTTTTAGTTCTGTTCGTCATAGTAGTGCGGAAATGGAATATTGGCAACCGGTCATGAAATTACCCAGCGGAAAAAACTCTCCTGTCGGAGTACAAAAAAAGCTAATATGTTCCTCTTTAAAGACACTGCGGGATAAGTTGGGTATCAGCTACCTCATTCTGCATTGCGCCTTTCACACCAAAAATTTTGAGGAGCGATCATCTTCACTCTCCTTCAACACGGAAGGTTCTAAACCCTTTTACCTACTTTCTCTTTGTAGTTAACCATTCATACTCAGCATCTCCTCTCACTAGCACTGTCTATATATGTCTGTCTCTCACAGTCTACCTTTTCTTCCATTGATTTACAGTAACTTATATCTCACTGCCACTGTCCCCTCTCACTTACATTGTCTGTTTTTGTCTTTCTTTCCCATTATTTCAGTCTCCACCATACCTCGGCAGCTCAAAAATTCTGAGAGGGCGGGGGCCCAACATATTTTTCCTCTTGCACCTAAGTGTGTAAAACTTCAGTTCAAAATTCACTCTCTCCTAAACGTTCGTCTTGAAATTCGGCGGTCTGTGAAGGGGGCGCTCCAAATTCCCCAAGCATACGTGTAGTCTCTCCAGTCGTCTCTCTTTTTCCTTTCCACTGTCTCTTATCGCTTTTGCTCCCACTGGTACTATCTCCATCCATATCTCTTCCTCTTTTGCTGCCACTGTCTCTTACTGAAGTCCCTCTCGGGCTGCCACGGCTATTGTCTTCATACATCTCTCTTTCTCTTTTACTAACTCTTTACCTCCTGCAACGTCACTGTGTCTCTGCTATTCTCTTTCAGCAGAAAAGACCACGAATTGGTTCGCGTGCCAAAATTTTTGGTGGGGAAGACGGAATGAGGATTGAGTCAGTTGGTTCCCCACTTACCTGCCAGACTATTTTAAAGAGGAACATATTGGCCTTTCGCGCTCCAACAGGAGCTTTCTCCGCTGATTCCCTTCTTTTCCCTGCTACAGCAGGGTGCGCTGCGTATATAAAATTCTCTGTCACTTGGGGTTTGACAGTTTATTTATACACTTCGACCATATAAAGAACAAGTACGTACAAACAATATCAGGTTAACACGAAATTGTTTCGCTTACATGTTTTGTGGATACTGTGGTCATCAGTCACACCTGATGGAAAACTCCCGAATTATGATTTATATCTTAAAAAAGTAAAAATGTTATTAGAAACATTTTACGGTATTTGCAGTCTTTCCAGTTTTACATAATTTTTGGAAGTCATTTTAAATTTTTTTCAGGCTTGCTGAGACCGTTTACTCCCCATTTTTTGTCTGTAGGCGTATTTGTGAAACGTGACAGCGCGTCTAAAGTTATGTTAGTAGAAAAAAATCCTGTCTAAAAACCGTGTTTGGTGACTGAGAACCCTTGCTGTGACCCTATAACCCTCGCCGTATGTTCATTGCGTCCGTTGGAATTATATTTACGTCTCAGACCGGTTACTACTTGCGTATTTTACGTCCTAAGTACGGTAACTTTGAACCTTTGGACCTCGGTAACAGATAATGATATTGAAAAAAAATTCAATGTTCCCCGAAAACATTGTCTTAAAAACATATAGTAAAAATTTCGACGATTTGCCTTAAATAGAAACTACAGAAGTGGCCATCCGCACAAGTGGTACTTTTCGTACCCAAAAATAATGGTTTTTCGGGATTTTCTCAAGTACCGCCTATGAAGAAATGTTGCTTTTATAAGCTGCCTAAGGTCGACTCTAGATCACACCTAATGCAAGAGAACCAGCTGGGTTGCTCAATTTGCCTGGACTGGAGGATGTGTATAATGTTCAAATTTCTACCCTATACCGTAGGATGGTTACAGTGTGCTTGCTCTTCCGTTACGTACACAATTGGTCGTTAGGCCAGGGCTATCCAAAACACTTGACCCCTTAGCTCTTTGATGAGCAGTACCGAGATACGATACCCTACAAAAGCCGCATTTTTGGAAAGTAATGCTACTGCAACTAATATGTGACCAAGATACTGACTTCTTTACTTTGATTCTTGTACACCAGTAAACCCCGTACCCTCGATTCCTTAAAGAATCGACCTCCCATGTACAAAGCAGTATTCTAACTTCTGATTATTTTACAAAATAGTTAATGTACTGAATATTTGACGTTAGGCAGGCAAGCCAAAAAAAAAAAATAAATTAGAAGAAGGTTGAGATTATGTTTAAAGTTTGTTGGAAATCACCAAATTCTCTCATTATCAGACACTAGTTGAGTATAGTGTGGGTAATTTCAAGTGAAAGCCAGTTTTTCATACATCCCATCGTTGTTGATGACATATATCCTGTACTACGTGTCGTACAATGACATATTTTTTCAAGTGCATTCAGTAGTGATGTGGATATTGCCTGAAAAATGTGTTGTGAAAAGAGTTAGCAGTAAGATATATGTATATATCAGTTTAAAAGTCGTGCAGAGTGTTGAAGTTTTGCTGCATGAGCGGCGAAAACGTTGCTAAGCGAGAAATTCCTTTCCTTCGTCATTTTGTGGCGAGTATCGGAGACGAATAATTCGTAAAGATTTAAAATTGTGTGTGTTAGGTTTGTTACAAAACGTTAAGTGTTCTTCTCAAACTGTGGACGAAACTAGTCGGGGTAATTTTTGCACCTTCAGTTACCTTGCATCAAGATATAAATACAGTGCCTCATTACAAGACTTGGATTTTACGTAAGATTATATCCTCTAATTAGTGGATTATGGCAGCATTTTATCCATCAATAACTGCATGAAATATTTATAATCAAATTTTTGCTGCCTCCGGAATTCATTAGCTAGGCAACCTGCAACTTAACTCTGCAGCGGATTAGTCGTTTAGTAATATACAGGACTACTATAGATGATTCAGTTGTTTTCATAGCTCTGTGTTTTCCAAAGTATTACGTGTACAGATATGTTTTATGCGTGAATGGATGCGTCGTAAATTCACAGACTTTCCATTGTCGACAATACAAATGTTCTAGGAGTGCCCTTCTGAGAACGCGGCCCACGTCCAAGCAGTAGTAGAGTTCGTTTCATAGCTTACGGAGCAGCAGCAGCAGCCTGTCAGTGATCATCAGAGCAGCATTGATGCGTTCTCTCAGATGTCCCAGTGTTCTTGGCAGTGGTAGAACGTAAGAAAGGTCCTTAACGTACAGACAAAAGAGAAAGTCAAAAGGCGTTAGGTCAGGCGACCTAGAGGGGCCATCATGTTCGTCATTACGACCAATCCTGCGACGCTCATTTCGGTAGCGAGGGGCGTCGAGGCTCCAATGAGGAGATGCCCGTCTCGTTGGAAGATGAAATACTTTGAATCAGTAATCATTTCTGGAAACAACCACGACTGCAACATACAAGGTAAGAGGCGCCCGTCAAGGCCTTCTCACAGAAGAAAAGTTGTTCATACAGCATTTTCTGTGACACTGCACACCAAACGTTAACCTTCGGCGAATCTCGTTCTTGTGTCACAATTTCATGAAGATTTTCACTGCCCCACGCTCTCATCGCCACATTGTGGCCATTTTTCCTTTCGAGGTAAATGGCAGGTTGCTACTTCCCTGAATATCAGACTGGAAGAGAAATGTTCATCCTCAAGTGCTCCCTGCACTTTGATGTAAAGTTGAAGGGGCCGGTCATATTCTCTCGCAATTATTTGTTGCGTGAGGTCCAGACGATACGGTTTGAAATGTGACCGTCGTCGCAAAATCTTCCACGCAGTCTGCTGCTGTGTTGCACGGATGCGTGGATTGCACGAATCGCTGAGCGCTGGGGACTTTTTCTTTTACTAAACTTCCCTCGCCCGCTCCGAGGCTGCATCTGATGAACTTGACCGACCAGTACTTTTCTGTTATAGAGGTAACCAGTGCCCCTAATTTGTCGATATCAAAGTACATTGCTCTGTTTCCGTGGCGTTTCTTTCCCATAATTCCTTCAGAAGGCAGACTGCACTGTTGTAGCAGATAAAAACCTCGCATATTCGACCGCACAAAAGATCTTTTCTTGCTTTGTCGCTGTTTTGTCTAGGCACTGCACTCGTAACGTCAACAGGTGGGCACAACGAAAACTCGGTGAGCATATGGTTCTTCTAATGCGTCAGTCACATTTGTACACTTAATACAGTGACAAAAATGACAATTTATAGCAGTCTTGTGTATCCCTAGTCAGCGTGGGACCCTCATCAAGTTTGACTAAGAAGTGTTTCAAACTATAGCTGTTCAATACGTCATTAGTTTGTTTATTCGGTAATATGTGTGGCACAGGAACACTCGGCAGGCCGTAGTGCAAGTTCTTACAAAAAAAGACGGGCTGTATCGTGAAGGAACGTTCCAGATCGTTTCGGGAAACACGTTACTGCGACACATATCTGTCTCATTGAAAACGACGATCGAATTAGAGCCATTAGTCCATACAGAGGTGTAACTGTAGTCGTACTCCTCTCGTGCTCTCCGCTGATGGTGAGCGCGAATAAGATGGATTCTACGTGACCTCACTTTCACACGCGGTACTGTGACCTTTGGAGTAGAGGTGGGGATATCTGAAGCGTCTAAGAGACAGAGACTTACTTGCTGTAAACTTAATTCGACTTCCAATATAACAAACTGAAGACTACAGAATTATGTAGGGACTTCAGAAAATACGCTGACATTTGTCGTCCCTGGCGCATTGTCAGGAGAGAATACACGTTGCAGGTGTCTTGCAGACGCAGTTCCGCTGCAGAACGTATGACACGTGCATCAAAAATGTACAAGTGAAATGGAGAGGCAACTGGAAACATATTACAATGTTGAAGTATGCGGGACAGTGCGAGTCTTGCGAGCAAAATGTGTAAACTGTATCTTGAAATTCTGGCATTATACGGACCAAATGCGACGCCGAGTCAACCGTAGTGAAATGGTGCCAACACTGGACCAAGTCCGCACACACATGGCTGGTGCTGACCTGGGAGGAAGAAAGACCTTGCACCGTGCTATTTACATATTTTTCGCAAACTGCAAGAACATCTGGGGGAGAAGGGACAGCCCTGGGATGAGGACGTTCACACAGCTGTTCTCGAAGGGCTCCGTGACTTATGAGTGGATTTCCATCGTCGAGAAGGTGAACGAGTGATACAACGTTGCTACCGTTGTTTACAGAAACTTAGTTTTAGAAAGCATCGCTCGTGCAAAACTCAGCTTGCCCTTTCCTCACATGATAAACCACGAATTGTGGATGAAGTGCGACCGGCAGATTCCTAATTTCTAGGTTTCCGGGAAGTATTTGACACTGTGCAAATTTCACGCTGTCAACGAACGCAGGAGCATATGGCTCGGAGACTTCTTAAGTAGTTGAACCCAGTATGCTGTTCTCGACGGCGAATGTTCATCAGAAACAATAGTATCGTCAGGAGTGCCAGTGAGGTATGAAAGGACCGCTGTTGCCCTCTATGTACGTAAATGATTTGGCGGATAGGGTAGGCAACGGTCTGCGGTTGTTTGCTGACGATGCCGTGGTGTACGGCAAGGTGGCGAAGTTGAGTGACTGTAAATGTGCAAAAATGTAAGTTAATACTGATGAATAGGATGATCAAACCTGTAATGTTCGGATATAGCATTATTAGTGTGCTGCTTGACACAGTCAAGTCGTTTATAAATCTGGCCGTAAGCGATGAGATGGAACGAGCGTGTGAGAAGTGTGGTAGGGAGAATCAATAGTCGACTTCGGTTTACTGGGAGAATTTTAGGAAAGAGTGGTTCACCCGTTGAAGAGACTGCATATAGAACGCTGGTGAGACCTATTCTTGAGTACTGCTCCAGTGTTTGGGACCTGTACCAGGTCCGATTGACGTAAGACATCGAAACAATTCAGAGGCGGCTGCTAGATTTATTACCGGTAGGTTCGAACAATAAGTAACTGTTAAAGGAGATGCTTTGGGAACTCAAATGGGGAAACCCCCTTGGTGGAAGGCGAAGTTCTCTTCGAGAAACACAGTTGCGAAAATTTAGAGAACCGGCATTTGAAGCTGACTGCCGAACGATTATACTGCCGCCAACATACACTGCACGTAAGGATCACGAAGATAAGACACGCGAAGTAGGGCTCATACGACAGGATAGTAGTTTTTCCGCCGCTCTATTTGCAAGGGGAAAAGGAAAGGAAATGATTAATAGTCGTACAGAGTACCCTCCGCCACGCACCGTGCGGTGGCTTGCAGAGTATTTATCTGGATTATGTTGAAAAACAGTCTTATTTATCAGTGTCACAGTGAAGTGTGGTGCAGCGCTCAATATAAATTACTTGGCCTGCCTTGATAATGTTTAACTTATATTTTTTAATCCCTTTTCGAATACGTCAGGGTTGTTTACAGCTGTAGTTGGCAATACGCCAGGTAAAACTTTTAAACCTGAAGTACAGCAATATGAAAGTTTCTAATTACTTCTGTATAGTTTTGCGCAGTTGCGAGTTTTGACACGGGTGTCTGCCTTGGTAGCAATATTTTCTGTATCACATAAGACTGTCAAAGTCTCTGCTGGTTCGTCAGAGAAGTCCAGTCATTGTGGAGGTAGCCAGCGGTAGACTTCTGAAGCTGGTGAGAGATTTGTGTATTAACCCTTGCTGTGAACTACATTCTCACTGACTAAACTGCAAGAACAAAGCGTCGCTCGCGTTAAAATCACGGTTTATTGTGCGCAGTCATAATTTTAGTGTCTAGTCATCGTCGCGGTCATTAGAAGGCAGGAAGAGTGGAGTTTAAGGTCCCGTTGACGTCGAAGTCATTAGATCCACAGTGCTTACTTCTATAAGATAAGCACGGAAAGGAATCGTGCAATTAGTCATCAGAGACGGCGTAATGAAAATTCTAAACTTCGATTAATATTTGACTCCGTTAACTTCACATTTTCGCAATAAACAAAAGTAATGCAGCTATTCCATAGTTTTACTTTGTGTTCATAAAAGAATACATAAAGATTTAAATCATTTGGCATCATAAAAGAATTCATATTTTTCTTTGGTGCAGCTCAATCAATTCTATTTCATTTGTTTTCAAGTAACAGTTACCTTAATCATCCAAGAGATCCTATAATTTTCTCCTTGCAGAATATTTTACACACTAAGAAAGTATAGAATTACAGACCATAATTACTGAATACATTCGTAATTACGTTTGCACATTTAGTTAATGAGCTGCAAGACTCGTCATGTTTTTATAGTCTCTGATTGTGTGAACTTAAGTTAGTTGACAGACGGTTTTGTCTACATGCCTGCAAGTCAGTCGCATTGCCGTAGTCGGACAGCTAGACGTTGTATTGTCGATTCAAGAACAGAGTTTCGACTTTGATACAACCCCTGTTGGTTTCAAGTTAAAAGCGTCAGCGAATGATAACGGCTTAATTGTGTCTGCAATGAAGAAGTCACTTTTAATTCATGTACAGGGAAGCGTTGGAGTGGCTAAGCCGTAACTTCTGTTTAATTAACAGGTTTCCTGGTTCCAACCTTGAGAACGACCTACTTCTGTTGTTTTTCATTATGAACTGACAATTCGAATCATTATACCGAGATGAGTTATCTGTACGTTGCTGTCATAATTTCACACAGGGATCAATAAGAGACTACCTACAGTTGCTGAAGAAAAGCAGAGATCACAGTTTTTAAGCAATCTGCTCACTCTACTAGGAACGTACGCGTCACAACGAATGTAAGTTCAATAGTTGGCGTTTTAGGAGCAATCAAAAGCTTTGTAACACGAACAATTAGTTAAGGAAATGAAGTAAGTCTTGAATCAACAGATTTTATATTTTAATAACTTGATGTAGCCAACAAATATCTACACACACACACACACACACACACACACACACACACACACACCACACACACACAATCAGTGTCCTTGCCGTGGTCTTTGTAATCTCCTTTCCATCTTCATTAAAAATAATTGTTTTCTAATATCTCGAATATGATTCCAATAAATGCAAGCTTATGTGGTAGATGGTCAGTTGTGCAGTATCAAGGGTCTTTTGTGCCCGTCTGCCATGATGTAAAGTTTGTCATAAATTATTACTACCATGGTGCAACCACATGTTTCGAAAAACATACCTGTGAGAGCTGAACGCGTCGTCGTTACGCATCAGATTGCATCCCTACCGTTGAAAATGGAAGAAGAATAAGTCATCTTAAAAAAAAAAAAAAACATGTTTAATATTTTGTTGTTTCAGGAAAATATTTTACCTTGACATTTGTATCTTCACAAATTCCCACACGTATTTACATCTCATATTACTTTGGTGTGTTGCACACGGCCGGCCGCGGTGGTCTCGCGGTTCTAGGCGCGCAGTCCGGAACCGTGCGACTGCTACGGTCGCAGGTTCGAATCCTGCCTTGGGCATGGATGTGTGTGATGTCCTTAGGTTAGTTAGGTTTAAGTAGTTCTAAGTTCTAGGGGACTGATGACCACAGCAGTTGGGTCCCATAGTGCTCAGAGCCATTTGAACCATTTTTTTGTTGCACACGGGAAACTTTTCTGCGCGAAGTAATTGTTTACTATTTCGATTATCTGAATCTACGGCGTTTCCACCCCTCACTGAGGTTAACCATATCTTCTCTAGAGATTTAGAGTAAACAAAGATTGTACAATGAGTCGTGCAATTTAACATAGTTGTCGGTAGAGCTGTGGTGTTTTCTTACTCAGAAATTGATAAGGCGATCCCTTTCTCGGCGTCTTTTACTGTCCCTAAGCACACTTATCTTGGTGTCCTAAGAACATTCAGAGGTTTGCAAGTGTTTTTATATGTATATACTTCCTGTAGGTTAGAATAACTGGAGTGGGGCCTGAATTACTAAAAATAAGAGTTATAACTATGAATCTCTTTCGCTATTTGCCGTGTAATTTGCAATTTCGCTAGTGCAGTTATACAGGAAAATGATGTTCGAAACAATACTCTGCAGCAACAATGTATTAATATCAATGATTAGTTCTCTTGATTCCTCCGGTTTAGTTTCAAACATTTAATTCCTTCAAACTGATAACCATGTTGAAGCATGAGTTAGAGCCATGTAGGTTACACCCTGTCAAATTTTTGGAACATTAATGGTCGCCTCTAAGAAGCCATGCTTTTTTCTCTTGTTCAGTATTTGTTACCCACGCTGTAAGTTTTATATTCTGCATTTGCATCTTGAAGACGGTATCTTCCGATGAGAGTCTGCAGTCGCAATCCTGTTGACTTTCAGTTAAGCAATTAATGGTTGCTATATATATATATAACTTGTTCATAAGAGACATTTGGTAGCAGTGAAATGTTTAAAGGTAATAGCTACCAGTTTTATGCTCGCAGCATTGGATCCCTATGCGTCGTTTATAACCCTGCCTCGCCTTCCAATTAAAATCAAGAGTCTATTATATATACGTAAATACGAGCATGATCGTGAAATGTGATGTACATTCCCATTCACATAAAATGAAAATGAATATTATATATTTAACGTTTTGGCAGTATGTCATCTATCGAGAGACGGGATTTTTCAATTGAGGAGACTTCCAAGAAGAAATTAACGGATTAAATTAGTGAAAGGCCTCAACACAACTCATTTATCACTAGCTTTGCCGGTAGCTACAAGTAACGAGTCAGAATGTATTCGATGGAGCATTTACATACACACATTGTCAAATATCTTCCAGGTCTTTGCTATTGTCACTGTTCTTCAGATTTAACGAACACACTGTACACTGTACTATTGTAGCATACAGATTTAGCAGTTTCGTATCAGGTGGCTTGACTAAAAAGTCGAAATATGACAATATTTTGAAATGGATAGTAAATTTCGCCTGTCTGAAAACTACAAGTCAGCTCGTTTCACAAAGGGATGAGAAAACGTAATACATAATGAATAAAAGAAATTTTAAATGTGTTTTGAAGGCCGTACTTTTTGGTTCATAACAGTATAATATGAAAAGCCGTATATAACATCGCAAGCGAAGACGATTTAAAATGAATCTGAAAGGGTAAAATATAAAAATGTAATATAATTTGAGAAAAAAGCGGCCTCATTTCACATTCAATAATGCTCCGGACGAGAGTTTTGAGAGTGATATTTTGCGTACGCAAACTGCACAATTGATTATCTCAATAAATGTGACTCTAGCATCTGTCTTCCCTTAGTGTATATTTGTGTGGTGGTTGATCCACCTTTAACCGATTCGGACAAGAAGTGAAAAATAACTGAAGGTTGTGTGTTATCTTAGTTACTAACAACACTTTCCGTAGTCAAACACCATAGGGTCTTTACATCTGTTAAATCCCGTTAATTACATTGGACTTACATTTCGGTTCACCTGTCACTCTTTCCGTCAGGTGCTAACAATCTTGCGCTTGTGAGGAAGTTTGTGAAGTCACCACTTCCTGCTGCGTTTTATGTGAATAGCCTCGCAATGTCGACCTGCACTCATTATCCACCAGTTCATTTATAAACGTGTATACTGTCAACAGTAAACCCGTCACACTATCTTGATGTACGCCAGCCGCTGCCTGTGTTTGTGACGATGCTTCTCATTGAAGACCAACAAACTGAGTTCTGTTTGCTCCTAACTCCTCAGTCCACTGACACATTTGTTCGATTATTCCGTATGCATACAATTTGTTTTACAGGGTATTTATCGCCGAACTCTGTCGGGGAGCTTTCTAGAAGTAAAGATACACCAAATCACACTGTATCCGTACATGAGAGTGCGGCAGAGGGGGGTTACTTGTTTCATCACTTCACTCACGTTCAGGTCTAACAGAGTTCAAATCTCTGCTCGACTACCGAAATACAGGCTTTCCTGGATCAAAATCGAGATGTTGTTACACAAGGCCACGGCGCTGTACATTACGAAAGGGTACTACATTTACAACTCGCTACCTGACAAGTTAAACTTTTCCCAGGTATCTAACAAGTATGCTTCTACTTATTAAAGCGAAAATTTGCTGTTCGCATTGTCAATGTATCGGAAGTAATGGGCTTTTTATTCGCTTGTTATCTACCTGTAAAGAAAGCTTTTGTATATTGTTTTAAGAACCTGAAGACCTGTCGTCGAATATTCGTCTGTGGTTCGCCTTTATTCCGTGTTCAGGGAACAGTCCGCGCGCACAGCTGTGTTTGATATAGTGCACATTTAGTAAGTAAGGCTAAAGCAGGCACCAACACAAAGGTTGTTTTGAACACTCTATTCTGCACTGTGCAAGCCTCTTCATCATCTCCGAGCAACTACTGCAACGTACATCTTTTTCAAGCTGCTTACTGTATTCATCTCTGAGTCTCCCTCTATAATTTTTACCCTTCACACTTCCCTTGAATACTAGATTCGTTATCCAGTGATGTCCCAGAAGGTGTCCTATCAACCCATCCCTTCGTTTAGTCAGGTTATGCCACAAATTTCGATTCTCCTCCACACCTATTCGGTAAAGCATTGGTTATGTGATCTACCCATCTTAACTTCAACATCGTTCTGCAGTGTTCCTCTATAGTTAGTACGTATTATTTGTAATTTTCTCGAATCTTTTATTAGCCTATCAGAATTGCGCTCTCTTTCCTAGTGTTTATTCCGTCATACATGGCCTGTTGTGTTTGTTTTGCTAAACTTGTTTGTATGTAACGTTTTTGGCCGCATGTTATTTTATCAGTGCTGTCTGAATATATGTTTCAACTAAGATTTAAAATTTGCAGCGCCTCTGTTACACATTAACTTTTATTTTCTAACAGACATCCTTTGATCAATAAATAGTAAGTCTTATTAAGTAAATTAGAACAGAACAAGAAAAACTTTGCGTCTGTTTAAAGCGATGGATTACCTCATACTTCCTTATTTTACCTGCCATACTGGATCTATTCTTGTAATAAATGGTCTGTGTATGACACATGCTGTATGTGTTTGCTACTCTACACCTAATCCCAAGCCAGAAATAAAGTTTAAAGTATAACGTTTTTTTTATTCAACAGTGACGCACGTCTAACAGTTAGCCCGCATTAAAGTGGTTTGTACTAATGTATGTGCCGTATGTTCCTTTATTTTATACATCGAAGGTGAACAGGCCAAGAATATTCACACAAAAGATTCCAGCGCTACTAAGTTTCCCAGATTTATGCAGCGAACTGACTTTTTTTTAACTTGCGTATTAAGTAGCGGTATTATGACACTCCCATTTGCTGAGGATCGTTCAGGCGGTAGAAGTAACACTGGTGAAAGTCTTCAGGAGGTATGCGTCGCGTGGCAACAGCCTCAAGTCGATGAACGCAGCATTACGTTTCATGTGTCCTAGAAACTTCACTGCGCTGGACAACTCTGTGAGAACTGCGCTTATACTCCTGAATGCAAATGTCGCTGATCAGCAGCACTGAAAGAAAGCGGCCAATTGGACTGTCACCGTGTGCTGAAACTGCACGTTTGACCAAGCATTTTGTCACGGCCTTTACATACTATACATTATTCGTGTGAACTCGACGTTTCTCTGGATCACGGTCAACCCAGTTTCTCCAGGTTGACTTTTGTCGATGTATTCAGTAAAAACACAGATCAGAGCCCGGCGAGCGATATCATCCCAGCTTTGCACTGCGAGGTATGTAACAGTCAAAAATACATACAAAGTTTGTTCTCGATGCAGATTGGGCACGTGAACTGTACCTCCTGTTCTTATGTTTTGTATGTTATTGCATAGCAGCCGTACTTTTTAACCAACGTAGCAACATGGCGAGGAGAAGGAGGAGGAGATCAGTGTTTAACGTCCCGTCGACAACGAGGTCATTAGAGACGGAGCGCAAGCTCGGGTGAGGGAAGGATGGGGAAGGAAATCGGCCGTGCCCTTTCAAAGGAACCATCCCGGCATTTGCCTCAAGCGATTTAGGGAAATCACGGAAAACCTAAATCAGGATGGCCGGAGACGGGATTGAACCGTCGTCCTCCCGAATGCGAGTCCAGTGTGCTAACCACTGCGCCACCTCGCTCGGTAACATGGCGAAGGACATTTAACCTTTAGTTCGGAACCTCAGTTGTCTCTATGGCGTATTTTGTGGATCTTCCTCCAAGTGGAAGTCCTTGTTCTTAGCTCTCTTTCCTTTCATTCACCGGGGTTAACGTATAGTCGTTTTTAACTCCTTTCTCGTATTAGTGTTCTACTGTTCTAACACGGGCGCTTATGACCTTAGATTTTTTTGCGGTCTACGACAATAGCAGTGGTGCTTAGTCTGAAGTTCCAAGAATCTAAATGGACCTCCGTTTAACCACATATTTTTCAAATAAATTGTTCTTTTTGTGAAACATTCCACGCACCTAAATTATCTCAATAGCACGTTATTTCAAAATTGTTCCTAGGCGTTCTTACTCACAAGCAGAAACATGCCTTCCACCGATTGGAGGTTTACAGGTTAGTAGTTAGAAATGATCTAAATTATGAGCACTCATATATCTTCTTTTCTAGATTAGTATATCTTTGATGTCTGTGGCCTGATGCGATTTAAGACAGTCTTATAAAAGTCTGACTGAGTTAGTAGAGCCAGAAATAGACTCCTCCAAAATACTTTGTTGTAATGTCTATCACAGCATAAGGACTATTACTATCGTTCATCTTTAAACATGCGTTAAAACGTCAAATTTCTTTATTGCTCTAGTATTCACCAGAGCCCGATAGAGAACTCTGACACGTCACTTGCGGACTTTTATCTGGCAAATTTAGTAGCCTAATGGTGGCTGGGAGAAATAAGATGGAAGATTTATATGTTGTACTTTGCTAGTGAAATAATTTAAGAAACTGGAAAATGATAACATATTGATTGAGTTTCAGTTTGTTAGCTCCTAAAATAAAGACTTCGGTATCGTGGCGTATTATGCCACACTGAAAGACTTCGGACAGCTGGAGATAACTGGAAAGACACTTTTTTGTGCGAAAGACATGGCAATGTATTATAGCTGCAGATCAACATACAAAAAATACTCAAAACTTTTTTTGTGTTGGAAATTTAGGGGAATACATTTGCTAACACAAATTCCAAAACATCCAAGCAGTAGAGCGGTGATAAGGGTTTCGATTGCAACAGTAATGTTAATGACGCAGTTTGTTTATGGATTAATTTGTCAGTCTAAAATGCATTAGCTGTGTCTTCAGTTCTACTTTGTTTCCGTGTTTATGTAGATATCTACTGACCTTGTTCTGTATTACTTTCTTTGGCACGTTTAACTACAAGGGCATGATGAAAAGTAATGCCTACAAATTTTTTATGTGAAAAGTGTTAAAGCTTTGTAAAAAAACCACATGTTATTAATGTTCTAGATCTTCATATGTGCTTATTTATTTCTCAACATAGTCACCCTGGCGACGAATACATTTCTCCTAACGAGAGACTAGTTTGTCGACACCATCACTGTAGAACGTTTGACTTTGCTAACGGAGGTACAACCGCACCTCTGCTTGCACCACTTCGTCACTATCAAAGTGAAGTCCTCGAAGACGTTCTTTAAGTTCTGGAAACAGATGAAAAGCGGATGAGACCAAGTCGGGACTGAATGGAGGATGATGAATGACAGTGAACCCAAGGTGTTGGATTGTTGGAGATGTCACAGCACTCGTGTGTGATACGGCACTGTCATGCTGAAGGAGAGGATGCCTGAAGTTTGGATGTACTTTCCTAATTCGAAACTGGATTACATCAAGCTGTTTCTCATGCACCGACATTCAGTTAAACACCGCCAAGTTGCACACTACAATTTGGAGCCCTCTAGGGGCGGAGCGCTGCAAATATGTAGACACGAAGAATAAAGATGTAAGATGTCAATTAATTTGTTTTAGTTAAAGAGCTTTAAGGGTTTTCGCATTAAAAACTTGGAGGCATTACTTTACAGCACGCTCTCATATACAGTGTGGTTCAGCTGCCCCTAGCAATGGCGTTTATGCAACCCACAACACCTTCAAATATCACACGCATGATTTTCACATTGTCCCATTAACCACGTTCAAACTACTCGTCCTACAGGAAAAAATGACCATGACCTTTTTCTAGGAAATTTATTATACTTAAATTTTGCACTGGGATATGTTTTCGTAGGAAGACACAATTTGCGAGTTATTCAAGAACAATGCGTTTGAAGTTCACTTTTGTACGTTTTTCTTAAATAATTCGAAAACTAGAAGCCTCTAGAGAAGACTTATGTCAGTACAAAATTCAATTACTATAAAAGGCCCTATTCATCTTTCCTTTAGGACCAACAGTTTGCACATAGTGAGCGAGAGAATATGAAAGTTGTGTGTGGTATTTGAACGCTTTGCCGGTTGCATCAAACCGATATTTAGGGCTAGTTGAATCGCCCTGTGTGTGATAACGCGTTGTTGCTAACCTACACATAGAAAATAATAATGACGCATCGCTGATGTTTATTATTACTACTGAAAACCATAAATATAAATCAAATTGAAGACGAGGAAGAATTCCCTGGAACCGGAATTTTTTGGCTGCAGGTAAGAAACCGCTACTGTTCCGCAGAATAGTTCGCTCCGAACTGATACCACGCGCGGCATCGCGCGTCATATCACGGACATCTGTATCGGTTGCACAAAGAAAGCGAAGCGCCCCGTTGAGTGACAAAGCAGTGAGCAGCGGCGGCGTATGGCCGTGCGGCCTGCTTTCGGAATGCGCACGGCAAACAGCGCTGGAGAGGGCGCCGTGTTAATTACGAGGCCCGGCCTCTCGACGGAGCAGTAAAACCCCGACCGCGGACACGGACCGCTGCTACCGGCGATCCGACAGACAGCCCCCACACCGCTTCCAGGAAACACTGTCCTCTCCGTGGCGGAGGTGGAAGCTAAATTTCCGTCACAGCACCTCGGTAGTACCTAATCTACTTCGCTTTCCGTGTCCACTGTACACTTCATCGACTCTCCACAGTTCAGCACCTTCTGCCGAAATGTCCTTTGCTAAGACTAAGCCGTGCAAATTCATTGCTTCGTCCAAAAGTGCGTCCTACATCTACATCTACATGACTACTCTGCAATTCACATTTAAGTGCTTGGCAGAGGGTTCGTCGAACCACAATCATACTATCTCTCTACCATTCCACTCCCGAACAGCGCGCGGGAAAAACGAACACCTAAACCTTTCTGTTCGAGCTCTGATTTCTCTTATTTTATTTTGATGATCATTCCTATCTATGTAGGTTGGGCTCAACAAAATATTTTCGCATTCGGAAGAGAAAGTTGGTGACTGAAATTTCGTAAATAGATCTCGCCGCGACGAAAAACTTCTTTGCTGTAATGACTTCCATCCCAATTCGCGTATCATATCTGCCACACTCTCTCCCCTACTACGTGATAATACAAAACGAGCTGCCCTTTTTTGCACCCTTTCGATGTCCTCCGCAATCCCACCTGGTAAGGATCCCACACCGCGCAGCAATATTCTATCAGAGGACGAACGAGTGTAGTGTAAGCTGTCTCTTTAGTGGAACCACCAAGCCTTAGGGTATTCTGGCATTTGCTGGTCTAGCAACCTGCCGTTGTTGGCACTGAACTGCATCTATTCACACATTTAAGAGACATTTTCGAAAAATATATAAAAATGATTAATACACACACACACACACACACACACACACACACACACACACACACACACACACACACACACACACACCCGGCACCGTATCGCGAGAAAATTGCCTACTTTACTCCAAGGTTTTCCCATGTAAGCTCTTGTAGCACTCTCCTACTGGTCGAAATGACCTCTAACGAATCGAGCAGTACGCGTCTGAATTACTTCGGCGTCTTCCTTTCATACGACCTGGTCGATATCTCCAACTCTCGACTACTAATCAAGAATCAGTCGGACAAGCGTTCCAAAAAGTCTCCCAGTAAACAGTCCCTACTACTAGCCTTACGCCTAGGTTTTTAATCGATATGACTGAGTGATGCAGCTTATCATTTATACTATACACGAATATTTCTCTTGCCCATCTGCATTAACTTAAACTTACCTACTTTTAAAGCACGCTATCATTCATCGTACAAAGTGTAAATTCTGTCTAAGTCTTCCTCATCCCCCAACAATCACTCACCTACGCTACTTCCCCATGCACGACAGCGTCATCACCAACTTATATGATTACTGTCGATATTATTACACATTTTCACTATGAATATGGAGAACGATAGCGCTCCTATCACACTTCCCTGGAGAAATCGAGACGTTACCTCAACAGGAGATGTTAGATGACCTCCATTAATTACGTGAGAGATTTTCTTTAAACTTTGGATCATAAAACTTAACTTTTTTACCATTGATTAAAACTCACCAATAAACCGTGTTTTATTTATAAAGCGTATTAAACAGTGTTTTTTTTATATTAAAAATGCCGGCCCTGAGTAGTATCCACAGCCAGACAGAGACGAATACAATAGCTCCGCAGAAATAATACAAACCGTTTTGATGGATCCCTGAAAAACTGAACTTTTATTGGTATACTATACACATTAACTACCATTCACCTTTCACGTACGTAGCAGACGAAAGAGAACATTGTTTGCACCCTGTTTTTGAATCGTATGATTACTTAGCGTAAATCAAGAGATTGAAAAGCTAAGAGAATTCTTGTCGCTCAACTTAAACTGAGCATCCTTCCACAAACGATTAATTTCTCGCTCACACGTGTGTTTGTACTTGAAGCATTGTAAAAGTTCTCATACAAATTCGTATTGAACGCATGACATCGTCTTTATACGCGTTGCAGTGATTTCGATTGGCGCGCTAGAGAACACTTGTGCGGCACTTGGTTCAGAGTGGGGAATCTCGCATATGCTCAGCTTTCAGTTCAATTCAGAGAAGCCGTCAAGACTGGTGGGAGCATTAATATTTTCTATCTCGATATTAATTATGTGAAAAAAAAAGTTATCTGTTAAAATGCACGCTGAAGCACCAAGGAAACTGGTATAGGCATGCATATTCAAATACAGAGATATGTAAACAGGCAGAATACGGCGCTGCGATCGGCAACACCTATATAAGACAAGTGTCTGGCGCAGTTGTTAGATCGGTTACTGCTGCTACAATGGCAAGTTATCAAGACGTGAGTTTCAACGTGGTGCTATAGTCGGTGGACGAGCAATGGGACATAGCATCTCTGAGGTAGCGATGAAGTGGAGATTTTCCTGTACGACCGTTTCACGAGGGTGCCGTGAATATCAGTAACACTGTAAAACAACAAATCTCTGAATCGCTGCGGTCGGAGAGAGAGCCTACAAGAACGGAACCAACGACGACTGAACAAAATCGTTCAATGTGAAAGAAGTGCAACACTTCCGTAAATGTCTGCAGATTTCAGTGCTGCGTCATCAAAAAGGGTCAGCGTGCGAACCATTCAACGAAACATCATCGATATGGGATTTCGGAGCCGAAGGCCCCGTCGTGTACCCTTGATGACTACGCGATACAAAGCTGAGCCCGTCAACACCGACATTGGACTGCTGATGACTAGAAATATGTTGCCAGGACAGACGAGTCCCGTTTCAAATTGTATGGAGCGGACGGATGCGTATGGATATGGAGACAACCTCATGAATCCATGGACCCTGCATGGACTGTTCAAGCTGGTGGAGGCGCTGAAATGGTTCGGGGCGTGGGCAGTTGCTTTGATATGGGGCCCCTGATACGTCTAGATAGACTCTGACATGTGACCCCGTACGTAAGCATCCTGTCTGATCACCTGCATTCATTCATGTCTATTATGCATTCCACCGTACTTGGGAAATTACAGCAGGACAATGCGACACCCCTCACGTCCAGAATTAACATAGAGTGGGCTCAGAAACACTCTTCTGAGTTTAAACACCTTGGGCAGCCACCAAACTTCCCAGACTTGAACATTATTGAGCATACCTGGGGTGCCTTGCAATGTTTTGTTCATAAGAGATCTCGACCCTCTCGTGCTCTTATAGATTTATGGACACCTACGAAGAATTCATAGTGTCAGTTCACTCCAGCACTACTTCAGACATGCCCATGCCACGTCGTATTGCGGCACTTCTGCGTGCTCGCGGGGGCCCTAGACAATATTAGGCAGGTGTACCAGGTTTCTTTGGTTCTTCAGTGTATTTTCTCAAAATTGAAAAATCGACGTGAGATTTTCCTTGTCGCCCCCCCCCTTCCACCCCTCACCTCCCCCCCTGTCAATGAGATTTAGTGAGATTTTCGCAGACTCCCCCTACATTTAGAGCTCACGTAATTAATGAACGTCGCCTTACGTTTCTTCTTCTTTCTCTCGCCTTTTTCCCGTTTCTACTTGGGATCGGCGTGAATAGCATTCGATTTGTCATGGTTAATTTAAGTGATGACCGAATACCTTTGCTGTCGTCACCATGTTATTTCCCAGGGAGGAGTACGTACATCCCAAACTGTCGTCGTGGTGTATTATCGACATGCAAGTGTGCGAAATTTTTCTAAATCTTTGCGAATCGTGTACCTGAGGCGAAACTTTGGAACGAGCCCGATATTCACCCGTGGAATGTGAAAAACCTCCTAAAAAGCATGTTCAGGTTGGCTTGTACGTAGTTAAGCCGCCTGGTGCATTCGATACGGGGTCGGCGCAGCTGCCCAAATCCCGGAAGCTGGCGGCTATCTGGACGGATATCAGATGCATTTACACTTGCGTGACTTTCATCCTATCCTTAATTTTTGTGTAGTTTTTATATCAATTATATCACAGGGCCGGAAGTGGAAGGTTGTTGCGAATAAATGACAAGGAAGTAGAAGTAGAATCATCATGCATACCTGTTGTCCTCCTACGCCTCAATCCTTGGTCCTGTTATATATATGTGGTATGCCCTAGCCTGTGCACTTCATCAGTGGGCTGTGCACCATTTTGTTATGGCTCCACGGTACTGTGGTGCGGGGATTCCGTTGAGTAGCAGTGCTGCAGGCATATACCTGCTCGCAAGCAAGAAATTAATAAACTTACTTTATTTTTTCGAGATTATAATTTAAACTCTTGACTACTCCTCTTATTACTTGGACTTTTTCTATGCAAGTTCATTAGCGCCAGCGGTAATTGGCTTTTATCTGCGTGATACAGTATCATTAACGTTGTTCTCTTGTTGACAGAACTGTAAGTATTTATGACTTGGAGAGATTTGACATGATACAGATACTGATCAGCATTACCGTTTCTGCTCTGGCTTCCCTTGACATCATTCGTATGGTACTTCCCGGTGCAGTTGTTACCCAGTCACTCTAAGGACCTCTTGGGAAAGGCCGAGCATTTGTTGTTCTGTGGCATATTATAAACAGTCTCTACCCATATTGCTGACGTTTTCCTCTGTCATTATCACATAGATATTTGACATTGTGTCTCCATGTTTGATAGAAAATCGCTGCTATGCCTGTGTAGTTGGTATTTACTTGATAATAAAATATGGATAACTGTGGTGCACTGAGGCCGTTGTCTCGATCGGAATACCCGGAACAAATTTTAAATTTTTTATATCAGTTTGAATGTCTGTGACTTGCAGCTTCTCCATGTTCCTGACGTAATCGGCCATTGTTCAGGATACGGATAATCTGTCTGTTTCGCACCTTTAACTTTTTCAATTCCAATTACATGTGTTTCGTTGTACTTCCATCAAATAAAATGTGTAAAAAATAAGGTGAAGCTCCTGTTCTGGCTCTAGACGGATCAGTTAGGTCCGACCGACCACCGTGTCACCCTAAGCAAACATGTGATTTGATGTGGAGTGGAGGGAGATGTGGTCAGCACACCACTCTTCCGGTTGTTCTCGGGCATTTTCACCTTAGAACCTCTATTAATCGACCGAGTAGCTCCTTAGTTGACCTCATGAAGCTGAGAGCACCCCGTACTAGGCCTTCCGTCAAGGAAAAGTCCTTGGCAGTATCGGGAATAGAACCCGGGTCCTCCGCATGACAATCACCCGCGCTGACCACTCAGTTACTGAGGCGGACACAACCTGTAAAGAGTGCGCAATACAAAATTTAAAGTAAGGTGACGCCAGCCGTGTCACAAACAAGTGATAACAAGGATGTTAAAGTGGAAGACTACCCTTAGGAAAAATAAAGGCAACGTACGTATAAGCCTATTTAAGGGAGAAAATCGCCAAAACACACTTCAAAAGGCCATTGCCCCTCAGGCATAGGGGGTTGTCCTTTATATGAGCGAGGGTGCGAGCCTCGATGGACCACCTACAGTGCATCATCGCAACAGGGCGCCCATCACGCACGCGCACGCACGCACACGCGCGAGCACACACACACACACACGCACGCACACACACACACACACACACACACACACACACACACACACACACACACACACACACACACCGCTGCATTCACGCTTTTCTATAGCTGTGGTACTTTGGCTCTATCAGACCACGCAAATTAACACAACGAGCAATTGGCGTGACGAGAAGACCACAGTAACGATTTAGCGCAGTAGCGAACAACAGTTAACGTCCATCAGTGGTCAGCTCCACCACAATCTCACTAGCGTACCTCTAATAACGCTAGGTAATCTCGTCATGAGTTAACTTCTCACCAGATCAAACACTGATAGTCTGATCTAAAGGTACTGATACAGAAAGACGTTAAAAATGTTTGTCTGCAGAAAAATACACAAATTTGTTCCAGTTGCCTCTGAATGCGATGAATAGGTTTATAATCGCCAATTTCTTCACTAAAAACCAATCTAGAGAACTAACGCCTACATTATGCAAAATGACAGTGACTGATGAATGCGTTGTACCACGGTAAGAGTGAGGTGCACCTAGATCGCTGACTTATATGACCACAGCTCAACCAATATTATACAGTCACAGTACCTTTTACTCTTTGCGAAGACATGTCTACCAACACACAGTGTGTCACACAACGTATTACACTGAGTATTTCTACTTTCCAGGCGAATTTCATGATATCTTCTCCGGTTTCTCGCAGGATCTCATAGGAACCCGACACTTACGCTGATGTCGATGAGCTCGAATCCAGAAGGAACTGCGCTTCAAGTCGACAGTACCACTCGACTGATAACCTGTGACAATTTCATCATCACACTGCTCTGATGTAAAATTTAAAAACTTGTGGAAATAAGTTTCGCACGCATGCATTCATTTTTCAGACATGTCCGCAAGAACGGACACCACACATGTAATAGTTCTGAAGATTAGTTTGAGTGGATAAATACGACGTAATGACTATAACGAACAGAAATAACCAGATACTATCTGATTACAATTCGGACACGTCACATGGTACAAGTGTTTAGGTTTTCACTTATCGCCATTGAATTATTTCTGTGTTCTCATGTGGCTGACGCCCATATCTCTCTTTCATCATGTATTACCTTCATCAGTAACTACTAGAGCTCCGAAGTAAGAACATGCGAGCGCTACCCACTCGTCACCGCAATAAACGGCTTTCGCAAGTTAATAATTCGACCACTGTGGACAAGGGTAACACCATGACATTGAAACAAAACCTTTGTTCATTCCTAGTTACATTTGTTAAATAAGGGTCGCCTAGTCACTAGAGGAGTTATAAGAAGTAGGGTTGATAAATGGAAGTCGATGCACAATTTCAGGCGTTTATTTAAATGCAAAACCAACATGGAATCTTCTTGCAATGTGACTCTTGAAAATCAAAAGTACAGAAAGCTAACACGGAATTGTGAAGTTAATTATGTGGGACTTCGATTGACATTATTAGGGAACGCGAAAGAAGAACAAAAGCAAAGTTCCTCATCTGCATAACTCACATTTTTAAATTAACAAGAGAAGTGATCCAGTGACTTCTTCATCTAAGAGGCACAAACGACCAGTTAAATGCGAGCTGCTGAGAGTGCGAACTCTGAGGTATGAAACTTTCTAACACCTAACACTACAGAAAAAAGCGAGACCTACATCTTCAAACTGCATCGTCACCACGGCACGAAGCCATCAAGCGAATGATGGTAGGTACGGAACGACTCCCAAGAAACGAATTTCGGCAACTCTGTTCTCAGCCTACACTATTTTTGGAAGGGCTGTATCAAGATTGTAGCCAATGTGGAGAACGTAAATATGCCTCGAAACTTGAAAATAGAGAGAAACGCTGCATAAATTTCCCCTATATGACATACAAATACGCATAAACAATTTACTAGGTTAGTAGCGCTTTTCAACGGTCTTCCACTGTTGGAGGGCGTCGCACACCCAGCGTCTAGAAGAGAAGGCAGTACACAGGATTGGCCGGAGGGAAATGCTGCTGAGGTGGAGCTAAATTTCTCACATTTCGTGGGAAGCGAAGGGTTGCCATCAACTTGAGCAAAGCCTTCTTGCTGCAACTCCACATTAAACACGGCATGTCGCGGAATCCGCAACTTCGCGATCGGAAGTGATCTGTATCAGTCATGTTCCACCACATTTAAAGAGATCAACCAATATGTTCCAAACGCCGCACATAAAAATGGGATATTTCTAGGGCTCATAATTCGAATTCTACTGGCGATAAAAGGGTAGCGTCAAGTGTTTGGTATACTTTTTGGGCTAACGACCATTTATGTTCCCAACAGAAAGATTGCCTTTGTGGAACTATCCTACAGTACAGAGTCAAACTTTGAATATCACACACTTCCTCCAGTATAGACAAAACAAGAAAATTGGTTGGTCCTTTTTGTATTAGGTGTCGTCTGTAGTGCATCTTAAGGGGCTTATGGAGGCACCATTTACTTCATGGGTGATTCCTGAGAACACCCGCAAAAAACTTATTTCAACATTTTTTCGCGGTCAGCAGCGGATATCTAAATACCAAAAGTAAATTGCTCAAATTTTAACTGTATATTTTCTAGTCAGTTGTGTAGAAGTGCTATCTTTCCGTTTCCAAAAATGTTTATCCGTTGTCCAGAAACATCCCAAAAACATAGTTTTTAGGTACCGAAACTGAGCAGCGGATTCGAAGACAGCAACGAACAGAAAATGGCTGGCATTATTACGATATGTTTCTAAGATTTCGGTCTCGAACGACCTTGAAAATTTTCTGCATCCGATTTCGAAATACAGAGGTCGGAGTTACTCTACTTGTAGACGTAAAATAAGTACATAAAATATTGCGTGAGGCGGAACTAGGTTTATAAAGTGACGTAGAACCGAGAAATATGCTATAAAATGTCTGTTATCATCAGAAGGGTTCTGGGGACCCCATGTTGTTGTACCGAAGCACACACAATATACACTCCTGGAAATTGAAATAAGAACACCGTGAATTCATTGTCCCAGGAAGGGGAAACTTTATTGACACATTCCTGGGGTCAGATACATCACATGATCACACTGACAGAACCACAGGCACATAGACACAGGCAACAGAGCATGCACAATGTCGGCACTAGTACAGTGTATATCCACCTTTCGCAGCAATGCAGGCTGCTATTCTCCCATGGAGACGATCGTAGAGATGCTGGATGTAGTCCTGTGGAACGGCTTGCCATGCCATTTCCACCTGGCGCCTCAGTTGGACCAGCGTTCGTGCTGGACGTGCAGACCGCGTGAGACGACGCTTCATCCAGTCCCAAACATGCTCAATGGGGGACAGATCCGGAGATCTTGCTGGCCAGGGTAGTTGACTTACACCTTCTAGAGCACGTTGGGTGGCACGGGATACATGCGGACGTGCATTGTCCTGTTGGAACAGCAAGTTCCCTTGCCGGTCTAGGAATGGTAGAACGATGGGTTCGATGACGGTTTGGATGTACCGTGCACTATTCAGTGTCCCCTCGACGATCACCAGTGGTGTACGGCCAGTGTAGGAGATCGCTCCCCACACCATGATGCCGGGTGTTGGCCCTGTGTGCCTCGGTCGTATGCAGTCCTGATTGTGGCGCTCACCTGCACGGCGCCAAACACGCACACGACCATCATTGGCACCAAGGCAGAAGCGACTCTCATCGCTGAAGACGACACGTCTCCATTCGTCCCTCCATTCACGCCTGTCGCGACACCACTGGAGGCGGGCTGCACGATGTTGGGGCGTGAGCGGAAGACGGCCTAACGGTGTGCGGGACCGTAGCCCAGCTTCATGGAGACGGTTGCGAATGGTCCTCGCCGATACCCCAGGAGCAACAGTGTCCCTAATTTGCTGGGAAGTGGCGGTGCGGTCCCCTACGGCACTGCGTAGGATCCTACGGTCTTGGCGTGCATCCGTGCGTCGCTGCGGTCCGGTCCCAGGTCGACGGGCACGTGCACCTTCCGCCGACCACTGGCGACAACATCGATGTACTGTGGAGACCTCACGCCCCACGTGTTGAGCAATTCGGCGGTACGTCCACCCGGCCTCCCGCATGCCCACTATACGCCCTCGCTCAAAGTCCGTCAACTGCACATACGGTTCACGTCCACGCTGTCGCGGCATGCTACCAGTGTTAAAGACTGCGATGGAGCTCCGTATGCCACGGCAAACTGGCTGACACTGACGGCGGCGGTGCACAAATGCTGCGCAGCTAGCGCCATTCGACGGCCAACACCGCGGTTCCTGGTGTGTCCGCTGTGCCGTGCGTGTGATCATTGCTTGTACAGCCCTCTCGCAGTGTCCGGAGCAAGTATGGTGGGTCTGACACACCGGTGTCAATGTGTTCTTTTTTCCATTTCCAGGAGTGTATTTATGTATGTATAACCAGTCTGAGGTGTATTATTATATAGTTTTGCATTATTTCTATTTCGCTTAAGTAAACTATTAAAATTTTATCGGCCCATGAAGCTCTTTACGTATCAGTGACACCTCCTTCTGTAGCAGGGAAAAGAAGGGAGCTAGCGGAAAACACTGTTTGTGAGTTACCAGGTGCCTTATTCTACCTTCCTTAGAACCTTCAAAAATTTTCCCAAAAATATTCGAATGCGAACAAAGTCGCGCTTTTTTATGCCGAGAGAGGAGGAGACTGTGACAGTGGGAAGAAGACTGTAAAGTAATAATTGATGGAAGATAGTAGACATTGGATGTGGTATAGAAAGAGCGAAGTAGACAATGGCAGTGTGAGAGAAAGAGAGAATTACAGTGGTAGTGGAACACAGTTGACGGTGTCGGAACAGTGCTAGGAAAATAGTTAAGGAGACGGTTCCAGTGGGAGAGGAATAAAGAGAAGAGGGAGAAAGTGGAAGTGAGAGAGAGAGAGAGAGAGAGAGAGAGAGAGAGAGAGAGCCAGGAAAGAGATGGTGACAGTCAGAAGAGAGATAGCAGCTGTGGAAGGAATAAATGGGAGAGTAGCAGTAGGAGAGTGCAAGAGGAAGACAGTAACAGTGGGAGGTGGTGGTGGTAGGAGGAGGAGGACAGTAACAAAGGAGATTGTGGCTGTGAGACTGTGACAGACACACAAAAAGACATAATGACAATGCGTGAGTGAGAATGGGCAAGTGCCAATGGAAGTGGAGGTGGACTGGTATGAGTGATTTCCAGCGCCGGACTAGTGGGTGTGAGCGGGTTACAGTTAGTGGAGCTTGTGGAACTGGGAGGTGTGTCTCATGTTACAAAAAGGCAAATATGTCCGCATGCCAAAAATTTTTTGAACATTTTTAAAGGTGCTGAGTAAAGTAGATTGAGGCAGCTGGTACCTGATTCTTCAGTTAGTCTTTTAAACAGGAGAATATTCGCCTTTTTTGTGCTGTGCTAGGAGTGGTTTTTGATGCGTTCATTCACTACCTGTAAATTTTGCCCAAGTCGTTTTGAAATTCCTTACGATCGCCAATTAAATCGGGTGATGCTGAGGGAATTAGATTAGGAAATGAGACACTTAAAGTAGTAAAGGAGTTTTGCTATTTAGGGAGTAAAATAACTGATGATGGTCGAAGTAGAGAGGATATAAAATGTAGACTGGCAATGGCAAGGAAAGCGTTTCTGAAGAAGAGAAATTTGTTACCATCGAGTATAGATTTAAGTGTCAGGAAGTCGTTTCTGAAAGTATTTGTATGGAGTGTAGCCATGTATGGAAGTGAAACATGGACGATAACTAGTTTGGACAAGAAGAGAATAGAAGCTTTCGAAATGTGGTGCTACAGAAGAATGCTGAAGATAAGGTGGGTAGATCACGTAACTAATGAGGAGTTATTGAGTAGGATTGGGGAGAAGAGAAGTTTGTGGCACAACTTGACTAGAAGAAGGGATCGGTTGGTAGGACATGTTGTGAGGCATCAAGGGATCACCAATTTAGCATTGGAGGGCAGCGTGGAGGGTAAAAATCGTAGAGGGAGACCAAGAGATGAATACACTAAGCAGATTCAGAAGGATGTAGGTTGCAGTAGGTACTGGGAGATGAAGAAGCTTGCACAGGATAGAGTAGCATGGAGAGCTGCATCAAACCAGTCTCAGGACTGAAGACCACAACAACAACAACAACAACAACAACAACAACGCCAATTGTGTCACTAAATACGTTTATAGTGCAGGTGGTAAATAGTTTCCGTAAATTGTGAACATCCGAAGTGCTGTTATGTTTGCTTGGGACAAACCCGATGCTACTTCTGTTCCTGTGGGACACTCGCCCTAGATTCTGTTCCTAATTCCTGTAAACATGCTGCGTGTGATTGACAGCGATGTCGTACAGCGTCGAAAGCCTTTCGGAACTCTCGTACGACGGAATCAGTGAATCCATCTGCTTCTGTTGTTTGCAGGAAGCGGTGCCTGTATAAAGTAAGTTCACATTAGTTGTTTTTCCCGAACCATTTAATATTCAGCTCTGCCACTAGAATTAACTACGTAGCACTGACATATTTTATCCGGAGGTACTGGCAGCCGGGAATGAAGACTGCTGGCTCCACGTGTATTGCGCGTGCTGATCATTAAAGCGGAAAATGATTAGAGGGCGCGCGTCGTGGCACGGTGCTCTGTGCGTCCGCCGAGGCACGCCCTGAATTATGAGGCCAGGCGCGGGCTCTGCCCCGCCTTATTAAGCCTCGCACCTAGTAATTAGCGCTATCTCCACCATAATTAATGCGCGCCGAATTAAAAAAAAGTGGGACGGCAGATAACGCATGCGGATAATTCTTATTCGTGTTGTGGACATAAATGAAATCAACGTATCACGCTTCATAGTCTAAAAAATTTTATAGGGAGGTTCTTCTTGCACAGCACCCAAACCTTACCTCGTCATTCTGCCAACAACTGAATTACGGGTGTGGATGTGTGTGTGTGTGTGTGTGTGTGTGTGTGTGTGTGTGTGTGTGTGTGTGTTGGGTGAGAATATTACACATCTTGACACGTGAACAATTTTCTTCATAAACTTCATCTTGTAAGAAGTCAGTTCCAGTATATTAGTTACATCTTCTGTATAACCAATAATGTCATTTTTATGAATTACAGTTTTACTTATGTCTAGGTGAAGCTGATGATCACACGCCATCCAAGGGCCAACTGTGAGCTGTCTGTTACAAAATAATATTATAATCATGTAGTTCTTAAAAATGACTTTTTTTTTTACCGCCACTTAACACTTGAGTTCCGTAGATGGCGTTCGTTCAGAGATTTTTTCATCTTTGGGAGTCAGGTATGGTGTGTGTGTGTGTGTGTGTGTGTGTTGTGTGTGTGTGTGTGTGTGTGTGTGTTGCACAGACATTATCTATTTCAATTTTTTGTGTGTGTTACCTGTGATTTCATATGTTTATCCTTGCTCACGGTCGAAAATTACAGGCTTCTGTTTCAGGTTAGTTTGTTCACTGAGTAAGTCACCCAGGAATTTCATCGAACGTCTATGTATTTTGGAAGAAATTTCGTGAACGATGTACTCAGTGAACAGACTGACTTGAAACACAAGTCCTACTTGGAAAGTTTTATTGAAATTTTCGACAATGAGAAAGGATAAATATATGAAATCACAGATAAATACATAAACAAATTTAACCAAATAATATCTGTGCAACAAACCCACCATCCACGACTCCCGAAGATGAAAAATATCTGTAGACATACGGCTTCTAAGAATCCCAACTGTCAAATAGCTGTCAGGCAGTTATCACGAAAAACATCTTATTATAAAAACTGAGTATAAAAATATTATTTCATAAAAGACAGCTCACTGTTGGCATATGATCAACTTCATATAGACGTGAATAAAAATGTACTTTATGAAAATGATGTTATTGACCATAAATGAGATGTACTCGTAAGGTTCGCTCTTTACAACACCCACAGGTGCGCTTGAAAATAGCTTTTTAAGCAACAGACATGCTTGTTGCGCAGATATCTTTAAAAACAAACGAATAAAGACTGCATTGTACTACTGGAATTGAATTCTAATAAAATGTCGTATGTAGACTTAGCTGATGGTGCAGACATTACTGACAAACTCCATCGTTCTACGAAAATCTCTGTCAACTACAGCTTTCAAAGTTACTCCCATAACTTCAAATAAAGCCTTATCTGTACCCGTCTCCGGTCACATGGCTTCCACAAAATTCTTTTATGCTTCCTCTGTCTAAAGTGGCTTCGGAATTTTGATTAATTATCTGTTAGCTATTTATACCATAGGGTATCAGATGTAAAAGTAACTTCAGGCTTACCTGAAGGGAGTATTACAGCACCATTACTTTTGACAATAATCATAAATAACGTAGTGGATAACCTTGGAAGTCCCATGAGGCATTTCGCGGATGCATCTGCTGTACACAGAGAAGTCGCGACGATAGAAGATTGTAACGAAACGCACGAAGATCTGCACAGGACAGACGCTTGGTGCAGGGATTGGTAGTCGACCCTTAACATAAACAAATTTAGCCTAGAGTACTGAGCATAGTTAACCAGAAAGACCTATTATTTTCGTATTACATGATTGCAGAAATATTACTGGAAGCAGTCACGATCATAAAATATTTAGGGATATGCGTACCGAGCAACAAAATTAATCGCAGGCAAGGCAGATGCCAAACTGACATTTAGCAGGAGAATCCTTCAGGAGGTGCAGTCCATCCACACTAGAGGTACCCTACAAAACTTTCGTTCTACCGGTACTTGCATATTGTTTGTCAATCCGGAATTCGTACCAATAGGATTGATATAGGAAATACGGAAGATCGAATGATTCATTACTGTTTCTTTCAGTAAGCACTAAAGCGACACGGAGATGCCAGGTCATTTCCAGCGACAGACGCTACAAGAGAGATGTTCTGTCTCGTTGCGTGGTTTACTGTTAACAGCCCATGAGTGTATTTGCCTAAGAGACACTTGATATACTTCTTCCACCAACGTGGATCTCGCGAAAAAGACTGTGAAGGTAAAACTGGAGTGTTTAGAGTGAGCTCGAAGGCTTACCAGCAACCTTTCTTCCCGCCGACTGGTGACGACTGTAGCATGAAAGGGGCAGGGTACAGTTGCAGTGGTATACAAACTACTCTCCGCCACTCTCCATACGGGGACTTGTTGAGAAGACAATGCAGATGCAGGTTAGGCGTAATCCGTTTTTCGTCCTGGACTTCATACTTCCGAAAATTGCCACGAACACTAGTTTTATGAACTGTGGCTTTAGGTACCTCGAATTATTGCATCAGAACTCCACTAACTGTGCACAGGACTACGAATCCAAATATTTGTTTAATGTTGGTGTACATAGGCTGTTGCAATATGAAAGTCTGAGAAAGAAATTACTATTCAAGGCACGCCAGTGTATGTCCTCAGTACATAAAGACAAAAATATACTAGGAATTAAACTTTGCGTATTGGCTATATTTAATCCCCAGACATTACTGCACGTGTCGTCATTTTGCGGATACTCTCATTGCAGTTATATTTTATGAACCTCTGGTATAACGCTATTTTCATACCGTTTAGTCTGTGCTAAATAATTTCACCGTCATGCTGACAAACATGAACTGGTACTTTAGCACATGTAAACGAAGCCATTATTTACCTATTTAGAAAGGTCAATCACGAAACTGTAGACCATTTCTCAGTAAGAGTACCGTGTTATATACTACTTTCATGTCTCACACGCAAGTATAACTTCAGCATTATTACACATTAACGCGGCGTTTGTCCGTTACGATACTTAACTATTTCCTCGGCTAAACAGACTTCCCAACCAACATCTAATTTTCAGGAATTTTCTGTCTTGCATTACTCTCATTAGAGTGCTTTCTGTTGACTACAATTTTATGTCATAGCCTATGGACGTTCGAGCTTCTTATGATAATGTTGCCATTTAATCTAATCTGGTGCGTGAGAATGTCCTTTGGTAACTATAATTAATAACACTCAGCTTCTTCTGTTTCTCTGAGGATTTCTTCGTGTGAACAGGAGCATGAGAAAATCCCCATAGAAACAGAACAGTACTGAATTTTGCTGCCGACTGTTACCTAAGCGCAAGACATCCTCATGCTGATCAGACTAAATGCCCACGTCACTAGCACATGTAATCTTAACGGTGTTATCCACAGTCCATTACCGAAATTTTGATACAACTCAGATGACAGTATTAATTGTTGAAACAGGTAATCGTGACTAAACAGTACTGAATGCGAACTTGGTTATTAAATTACCTTCAAAAAATTCATAAAGTAATGGTGTTCCTATATTCAGTGATAGTTATGAAAATCTGCTGATTCGAAAATAATACGAGATTACAAAATAAGAAACTGAAAGCAGCAGAATTTTGCTGTATGGGCAGCAAAATAAAAAAAGCCGAGGTCGAGAGAATAAAATATGTAGACTGCCAACAGCAAGAAAAGTGTTTCCGAAAAAGAGATATTTGTTAACATTTAAATAAGAAGTTATGGGTATTTATTTGGAGTTTATTCTTGTACCAGAGGTAAACGTGGACGATAAAGCAGTTCCAACAAGAAGAGAATAGAAACTTCTAAAATGTGGTGTCATTGAAGGATGCTGAAGATTAGATTGGTAGTTCGAATAACAAGTGAGGAGGCACTGGACTAACCTGGGGGAGGGGGAGGGAGGGAGGAAAGTGGCCCAATGTGAGTAAAAGAATGTATCGGTCGATAGGACATGTCTGGGGGCATTATGATTTCGTCATTTGGTAACGGAAGTATATCTGTGGAATAAAAACTGTAGAGGGACAGAAAAGCTTGCGTACAGTAAGCAACTTCGAATGGATGTGGGGTGCAGTAGCTATGCAGAGATGAAGAGGTTTGCACACGATCTATGAACGGGGAGAGTTGAATCAAACCATTCTTTGGAATGACGACGATGACAACAAATAGAAAATCATTTTCAGTAACAATGGCACAGCTTTTACCCTTGACGTTAAGATAATCAAAATTTCTAAATAATTAATGCTGTTAGAATTTCCTTGTTCATGCAGAGCACTTTCCCTCCGCTCCCTCCAGAAATAGCACTCCCGAATCCAGAGCGTTTCGATCAGACTTAAGCCCAACACGATCAATATTTCTGATAATTAATACGCAAGTAACAGAGTAACATACGAGTACTCGTAAAAGCATGCGGACTACATTACATGTGAGTGTTTACAAGACGTTCTAAAATCGACTGTATCCCAGTGACATGTATAACCTTGGAATGCGTCAGGAAACTGCCGACTGCTTACTGTCTGAAAATATTTTAATTGAGTCGGTGAGTTGGAAAAGGTGTTATGTTCCAGTAAGTAAATTTTTCAAGAGTCACAAAAAACTGTTTAGTATACGAAGGGTTTAAGCATGGCGGCGTGGAGCTGTCATGTAGCAACTGGCCCCAGAGTGAAACAATATACGCTGTTACAACACGCTTTAGCCACCGACTGTGGTCAGCAGTCGAGTTCGAATGTATTGGAGATGACACCCCTTTGAACCTGATTCTGGCCGAGCGGTTCTAGGCGCTACAGTCTGGAACCGCGCGACCGCTACGGTCGCAGGTTCGAATCCTGCCTCGGGCATGGATGTGTGTGATGTCCTTAGGTTAGTTAGGTTTAAGTAGTTCTAAGTTCTAGGGGACTGATGACCTCAGATGTTAAGTCCCATAGTGCTCAGAGCCATTTGAACCATTTTTTTGAACCTGATTACCTTGATAAGGCAACTAGCATCATGGCTGAAGCAGAAGGATTGTGTTAAGCACGTTTATATTATTCATATTGATTATATCAATAAAAGTGTGTGTAATGAGCATACAGGGTTATTCATAATGTACCCAAAATACAACTAGACAAGATACAAAAAGCAGACAATGGTGGGTATGCTTCATCTTTATCTTTCCATTTTTGTTTTAAAATGATTTCTGCTCGTCCCATATGTACTGTAGGATTTACTTAACATCTTCTAGGTTCATCTTTTTTATCATATCATGTACACTGTACACTTGGTTATATGGACATGGCCCCTTCTCTAAGTCAGTACCCTTCTAACGACTAAGGAGTACATCTGTTGATGGGACGTGACCCAGTGTCACACCAAACGATGCCTACGGATCTGATGTCTCAGCTGTCTTAATTCTGCCAGTCTGCAACGGTCTAGCATTATAGTTAATAAGAGAAGTATTTTAGAACGTAATGAGAGCTACAAGTTCCTCTCCCGCCCCCCTGTGAGCTCCTGTGGAGAATACAGCTTAATTGCTCCGACGGTATTTTACGACCAGACGTAATTATCTCATAAAGACTTCACTTTCCAGGAGGCTGTCTACGTGAAGCATAGTATGTACAGAAACTTCCTGTAACCGTCGTACTGGAAATTATTAGTTGCGTGCAGTTTGTTTTTGCTCTCAGGAAAAATCATTGTGGCACTGGCCTCTCTCCGAGATGGACATCCACGGTGCAGTGCCTCGGTTCTGCAGACAGTACATCTGGCGTTCTGGCGGTGCTGTAAGGTGATTTTAGACATGTGTCTGAAGTATCGATTTTATTATATACACATAGTACCCACTAATACATCTTCTGTAGTGCGAAGCTCTTCAGTCATTTTGGGGAAAACTCCAGGTCAATAAATGCATCTGATTTATTACTGCAATGGAAGGTAATTCTGCAACTGCCGATCGATGTCAGAAGGGCTCACATTGGGGGTATAGCCACTCTTAGTATTTCGATTGCACAATCGTCATTGTATTCTTTGCAGTTATGACCCATTACTTCCCCCTCCCCCTCCTCCCGCCTTCCTCCCCCTTCCCTCCCCCTTCCCTCCCCCTTCCCCCCGCCAAAGAAAAAGTACAGCATTTAAAAATCTGTGTTCTCGTGTGTAGTTGGCTACGCCATCAGACGGTACTTTTCAATTTTTGGTGTTCTGGTTATTTTGTGGTGCGTGCTATTCAGCGGAAATGATGCAGATGAAACATTGTTGCAGCAAACTACCAAATCGTAGCAACTAGGAGGGTTGACGGGTAATATCTGTAGTATCGTATTACATGTCGACTATGCCTTTGGTTCTCAGGACTAGGAATCATCGTAAAATAAATGAATTGGAATCTGTCTCAGTGTGAGTGAAAGGTGTTGACAACTGTAAAAAGATCGTACTCGTTGGTGATCTGACTCATTATTATAGAAATTAAATAAAGTTCCTTTCCTTATCCTTAATCCTTATCTATTAACAAAAAAAAACTACACATTGATCTTGCCAAAAGCCGGGAAGCGATTCTTCTTGGTGTTGTAGCTCTCTGGGGCACCCTGGGATGCTCTGTTGGGCACCCTGTGATGCTAAATGCTCATTAATATTTGTTCATATGTGCGAAAATCCAGTCTCGAAAGTGTTGTTTCTAGTTGCCTATCTGCCGCGCCAGGACGGCTCTAAATTTTAACAAGCCGGCCGTAGCACTAAAATCCTGTATGAAACTGTTAGAGAGATAGAGAGAGAGAGAGAGAGAGAGAGAGAGAGAGAGAGAGAGAGAGAGGGGGGGGGTGCGGGGGGAAATTAGCCAACCTTGTAAGCGAATGGTGCAATGCGATACTCTTACGACCCCTTTTCACCCCCCCCCCTCCCCCACTAACTTACGGCTGATCAATCATTGAGGCAGCTCCTAATGAAAAATGGAATTTACGGCATGTTCTCCGCGTAGTTATGCAGAACGTAAGGTACCCAGTATATCTAGGTACGTGATTCCTGTAATGTTTTCTACAAAAGCAAGAGGCTGTATATATTTTCTCAAAAAATGCTGTAAAACACGTGAAGCTTTGGAGGGCCTCTCTCGCGCACGGCTGCGGTAAGTGATAGTTTTGTTCATTTTATTATGCTGTGGAGGTTCAGTTCAGTTTTCCACTTAGCTAAGTATAGCGCCACCAACCATCGCAACACCATACTATAGGGGATCATCATCATCATCGTCAGTGTTCTGCCAAAAGGCAGGTTTTCACATGGTAGTTCTCCAGGCTGTCCGGTCTTCTGCCATCCCTCTTCAGGTCTGCATAATTTCATCTTCCCTTTATGTCGTCTATCATCTTGTTTCTCTTTTCTCCCACAAAACAATCCTTCCAAAGCATCTACTAGCAAGCACTCGCTTCTCAGTGACTGTCCCAACCAGTTCTTTTTCCTTTCTCTTACAACCTTCAGCAGACAACTTCTCTCACCAACCCTTTCCAATACTCTTTCATTACTCATTCTTTCCACACATCCACATCTCAAATGATTCTAACCTTTTTTCATCCTCTCGTCTCAGCGTCCATGTTTCTGCCCCATATAGTGCCACACTCCAGACAAAACATTTGTCAAGCCTTTTCCTTAGTCCTTTATCTAATTTGCCACATAAGTCTCCTATTTCTGTTGAATGCCTCCTTCGCTATGGCAATTAGAGTTTTCACCTCCTGGCGCTGAAGCTGGGATATTCCACGATGTCCCACAACAAATTCAGCATTTTTTCAGCCGAAATTGGCCGAGGAAAAAATGTGTTGCACAACTTATTAAACTCCCCTCGTAATTCTTGCCAGTATTTTGTAACCTCGATTTATTAAGCTGGTAGTTCGGTAACCAAGCATCATCACTGTCGAACGTATCAGTAGTAATGAGTTGAGCTGGAGCCTCGCAGGGGGGTCTTCTCCGACAGCGAAGAAATGTAGTGCGGTTGCAGGGCACGCCTGGGCGAGTACACCGGGGCGGCTTCCCCCGGGAGTATGACAGAGCCGGAGCGACGTAATGGCTGCCATTAGGGTAGAGGCGGACATATATCTGCGGCGCTTGTCCGCCGTCTGCCGTGGATAAGCATCGCGGCCCTACCGCCGACGCCACAAAAACTGCCGCCAGCAGCCGCCAGCGCCGGCCGCTCGCCTGCACCGCGGAGCCTCAACCATTTTTTCGCCGTCTTAATCCACCCGCATACTCGCGCAAAACTCGTTAATTGGCGCGCTGTCGGTTGGACCGTTAACAGGTGGCCCGGCAGGTGGCTGGGGCTGCACTCTCAAGTAATCCAGTCCGTCTTTAAATGTTGTTCACTGTTTCATCCTGTCTCCATTTTGACCGTCGATGAAAACGTCGCGAATAAGACAGGTTTTCCTCGACCCAGCCACACTTAATCACAAGACATTCGACAAGTCACCGGCATAATTGAGATAGCAAAGATCATATAGCCTCTTTGTTTATCGACCGCGCGCTAGGTATAAACTGAGGCTCTGAAATATCTCTTAATATTCGCTACACTGAAATTACTGAAATAACATCATGCAGCAAGCCTGATACTACGATCTGGTTTCCGTCGTTTTCTCAATACGACAATAAATAAGAGGAAAAGTTTAGAATTTTAACGAATTTCAGTTCAAAAATATAATATCCTCTTACTTACCTTCTCTTCGTTTGTTATTACTCGTTCTGGTTACTGGTACAGTGCAAATAAAACAGTTTCTGCGTCAGTCACTTCTTTATTTTGCTACTACACGTTTCTATGGTCCACACCATCATCTTCAGGTGGAGAACTGTTTATTTACATGGCTAATGTTGAGTATAAACGTCTTTCCACAGTCGCAGATCAAGGGCAGTGTAGGTTATTTGCGTCTTCTGCTAATGATATGAACTGCTGATTTAGAAAAGGTGCTTCAGAGTTTAATAAACATAAATTTCTGAGAATGAATTGTACTTAGAGGGACGGTAGAGTTGTAAAAGGTCTGCATACTGTTGCCTGATTTATGTCCTTTCCACTGCACATTACATTCACAGCTTTCTAAATTAACAATTTTTTTCGTTATCTAAAGAAGAAAAATAACCTATACTGCCCTTGGTATGCGACTGTGAAAAGACGTCTGTACTCTTCACCGAAACCAACCACGTAAATAAACAGAGCTATACCTGAAGACGGGAGTGGCCGAGCGGTTCTAGGCGCTACAGTCAGGTTCGAATCCTGCCTCCGGTATGAGTGTGTGTGATGTTCTTAGGTTAGTTAGGTTTAAGTAGTTCTAAGTTATAGGGGGCTGATGACCTCAAATGTTAAGTCCCATAGTTCTCAGAGCCATTCGAACCATTTTCTAACGAATTTAGTTATGCCATTCAATTGAAGTATTTTCACCTACTGTTATAGCTTAACAGGCTACACGCTGGCTTGCGAGACAGGAAGTTCAGCCAGATCCCGATCGAGTCCGCATGGTGGTTTAACGATCGTTGGTCTGGTTCAGCGAGCAGCGTGACTGTGGTTTTTAAGTGGACTTCCAAGCTCATCAATTTGTATGCTGGGCTGGTCCCCAGTATACAATACATAAAAGTTTAAAATACGGTTACGCCAGAAACAAAATTAATAGAATCCACAAACAAGTGGCGCAGTCGACTTTCCTCCCTTAGATTAACTATTATAGTGGCGACAGGAAAGGCATCCAGGAACAAAGTAAAAACAAATTTGCTATGTTATGAAAAAAGCGTTCCTCGTGCGACGGAACAAACTCAAGGAGAAAGATTCAGTTGAAATACGCTGTTCAGTCACAATGTCACAGCTCAACCAGCAATAACTCACAGCACTAACACTGGAGGGTGGATAAAGTGTGTTGGTGGGAAGCGGAAAATAATGCAGTCGTCGTATTTCGGAAACGGGGCTATTTAACTGACGTCTCAAAGAGCATAATCGTTGTCTTTCGGGCCAAGCGTGGAAGCATTTGCGAAACGGCCAAGCTGGTAAACAGTTCGCTCGCCGCCGTGGTTAAACTATGTCACGCACGGGAAAATGTCGCTATTCGACCGTTCAGCGAACGTTGCTGCGTGTGGGTCTCCGGTGTAGGCGCCGGTTCATGCACCCACGCTGACTGCTGTTCGTCGGCGACGAAGGCTTTGGATTTTGCACGCCACTACCGCAACTGGACGTCCAGTGAGTGACGGCAGCTGGACTCTTCAGATGAATGACGTTTTATGCTTACGCTTCGGGTCTGTACAATCTGAAAGGTCTGAAAGCAAACACTCTGCAACAACAATATTGATACGCGAGTTGGGGTGGCAGTCGCTGAAACAAAGGCGGTTTTCTTCGGTGCGAGATCTATTTACGCATTTTCAGTTACCAACTTTCTCTTCTGAATGAGAAAATACAGGGTGATTCAAAAAGAATACCACAACTTTAGGAATTTAAAACTCTGCAACGACAAAAGGCAGAGCTAAGCACTATCTGTCGGCGAATTAAGGGAGCTATAAAGTTTCATTTAGTTGTACATTTGTTCGCTTGAGGCGCTGTTGACTAGGCGTCAGCGTCAGTTGATGCTAAGATGGCGACCGCTCAACACAAAGCTTTTTGTGTTATTGAGTACGACAGAAGAGAATCGACGACAGTTGTTCAGCGTGCATTTCGAACGAAGTATGGTGTTAAACCTCCTGATAGGTGGTGTATTAAACGTTGGTATAAACAGTTTACAGAGGATGGGTGTTTGTGGAAAGGGAAAAGTTCTGGACGGCCGAGAACGAGTGATGAAAATGTAGCACGCATCCAGCAAGCATTTGTTGGCTGTTCCCTCAGCTCGAACAAGAAGCACAACAATTCATATTTCAGCAGGATGGAGCGCCACCACATTGGCACTTATCTGTCCGTAACTACCTGAACGTCAACTACCCGAGGCGATGGATCGGCCGCCAGGCAGCCCGTGACAGAGCACTTCATCACTGGCCTCCAAGAAGCCCTGATCTTACCCCCTGCGATTTTTTCTTATGGGGGTATGTTAAGGATATGGTGTTTCGGCCACCTCTCCCAGCCACCATTGATGATTTGAAACAAGAAATAACAGCAGCTATCCAAACTGTTACGCCTGATATGCTACAGAGAGTGTGGAACGAGTTGGAGTATCGGGTTGATATTGCTCGAGTGTCTGGAGGGGGCCATATTGAACATCTCTAAGGTTATATTATGTTTCTTTCATTAAATACACATTTTTAAAGTTGTGTTATTCTTTTTGAATCACCCTGTATTTTTTTGACACCCACCTACGTAGGGAGAAATGATCATCATAATAAAATAAGAGAAATCAGAGCTCGAACGGAAAGATTTGTGTGTTCCTTTTTCCCACGAGACATTCGAGAGTGGAATGGTAGAGGAGTAGTAGTAGTAGTAGTATGAAAATGGTTCGATGAACCCTCTGCCAGGTACTTAAGTGTGAATTGCAGAGTAACCATGTAGATGTAGGAGGCGAATGTTTCCGTGGCATTCCCTGGGTGACCTCGTAATTCTGGAAAGTACAGTGGACCACTACAAGCATGCCTCTGTCCTTGGAGACCATGCCACCCTTACTTGCAGTTTGTTTCTTCTTGGCATGATGGCATCTACCAGCAGGACACTGCACCGTGTCACGAAGCTCGCAGAGTACGCGCGTGGTTCGAAGAGCACCAGAATGAGTTTATGGTACTCCTCTGATTTAAACATAAAGGAGTCGCTGAGGGACCACCTTGATCGGACAGTTCGCGCCTTGGATCCTGAACCAAGAAACCTATTGCAGCTGGCCACGGTGCTCGAATCGGCATGGTTCCACATCCCTGCCGGCGCCTTCCATAGCCTCAATCACTCTCTTCCTGCACGTCTCGCAGCTGTCCGCACTGGAAAATGTTGTTTACGTTTTTTGACAGGTATCTGGTTTAATGTGATCTGGCACTGTGATTTTAGTACAGTATTACAGTGTGTCCAAACACTGTTATGATATAGCATTTTCATTCATATAACGTGTCTAAAGCTAAAATAACATATTCGAAAAAAAACGTTATCAGTCAAGGAGTTAGTATTGAGTTTTCGGATAATCGGCCTATTACAGAATTCATTCATCCTGTTGTACTCTTTATCGGAACGTACGTAGATTTCGATTAATCTGATAGAGTGGCGAATGTACGCTTGTTCGCCCACTGCTTTAATACTGCTCAGCAGCGTGGGATCCGTACGAGATAGGGTTGATAGAAGAGATAGAGAAGATCCAAAGGAGAGCAGTGCGCTTCGTTACAGGATCATTTAGTAATCACGAAAGCGTTACGGAGATGATAGATAAACTCCTGTGGAAGACTCTTCAGGAGAGACGCTCAGTAGCTCGGTACGGGATTTTGTTAAAGTTTCGAGAACATACCTTCACCGAAGAGTCAAGCAGTATATTGCTCCCTCCTACGTATATCTCGCGAAGAGACCATGAGGCTAAAATCAGAGAGATTAGAGCCCACACAGAAGCATACCGACAATCCTTCTTTCCACGAACAATACGAGACTGGATTAGAAGGGAGAACCGATAGAGGTACTCAGGCTACCCTCCGCCACACACCGTCAGGTGGCTTGCGGAGTGTAGATGTAGATAGTGTCGAAATCTCTTCCCTAAATGAATGCTGAGATAATGCAGTCAATATAAGAAACACACAATTTTATATCCTTCTCAATGTAGACAAAAGTCAACCCGTCTTCATTCTCCCGGTGATATCCGTTTCGAATCTCGGTTGTCGGAGTTGTTTCGTCGGCACGAAGAGAGGAGGAGACACTGTACAATCTATGATCACTAGAATGTCTTCGTCACGGCTTAAATTCTAAGTCTCCCCGCATTATCCCTTGGGGTGAAGCCGTAAGGCTGTGCCAGCGATGTTTGGTCCGTCAGATAAAGACGTTAAGCTCGGCGGAGGCGTAAGTGCTGCAAGACAGAAGCGGCCATGTGGGGCACTGCTTCATTTCCCCTCTCCTCACCGCCATCATCAATACAAATACAACGCTGGATTCGCATCCCGTGTCTCTAACACAGTACTACTACTACTACTGCTACTACTACTACTACACTTAACAACACTTCGTGAGGTGAACATGGTAAGGATACGAATGAAGTTATTACACAGACACAGCCTTCTGTGTTTCTCATTTCAGAGTGGCCGAGCGGTTCTAGGCACTACAGTCTGGAACCGCGCGACCGCTACGGTTTCAGGTTGGAATCCTGCCTCTGCCATGGATGTGTGTGATGTCCTTAGGTTAGTTAGGTTTAAGTAGTTCTAAGTTCTAGGGGACTGACGACCTCAGAGCCATTTCTAGCAACTGAGCTACCGAAACACGACTCACGCCCCGTCCTCACAGCTTTACTTCCGCCAGTACCTCGCCTGCTACCTTCCAAACTTCACAGAAGCTCTCTTGCGAACCTTGTAGGACTAAACACTCTGTAATACCCTTTCTTTTGCAGGAGAGCTTCTGTGAAGTTTGGAAGGTAGGAGGCGAGGTACTGGCGGAAGTAAAGCTGTGAGGACGGGGCGTGAGTCCTGCTTGGGTAGCTCAGTAGAGCACCTGTCCGCGAAAGGCAAAGGTACCGAGTTTGAGTCGCGGTCCGTGCACACAGTTTTAATATTTAACGGCGTTTCTCGCTCCAACGTATTCCTCCATTTAGGTCCACATGCTAAAAGAAATGGTCCTGGCTTGAGGTCTGTGCTATGGAAAACATTGCAACCCTTATTTGTCGAATAAAGTCATATAATATATCCAGTGAACTTACTAATCGGGAATGATTTGTTTCTTGGTGGACTGCGCACCTTCCCTCCGCAAACTGTCGGTGTTGTCTAGAGTGGTCCCGCTTACTGAAACAGTGCAGCGCGTCGTTCACGTTGTTGACTACGTCAGAGATATTGGACAAGAGGGATGCAAGGTGCAGAGTGAAACTCACCAGGGCACGTACTTTCGCAAAGAGGACCACCACGCAGTGACATGGGTTGAGATTAACCTTGCAAATTAGAGCATTGTTTGGTGATCACATTCTTCACGCCACCACGTCTTCTACATTTACGTACCAAATACTTGTGTCGTTGTTTTTCGGCTACTAAGTGGTTCGCCGACCTAATTCGTTTAATATGACCCCCATGACCCATGTCCTCGATTTAGTTGCCCGGTAACGTTCTTTCAATAGACTGGAGGCTGAGCTGTAAGGCTCCACCAAAGACTCATTTTAGGCACGTAACATTGCTGTATCGACCTTAGTGTTTTGAGGTGGTTTGCGTGTCCCCTTATAACATGAGAGCTGTGTTGGCGGAAGCATAAGCTGCTCCCAGGATCACCCAAGACAGACAGGTCGAAGTGTTGGGACAAGACGGAGAGTAGTCCACAACGAGGCCTCTGTAGATTTTATACTAGACGGCCTTCAAGAGATCTCAGATGTGGAGCAAGAAATTAAAATCGTACCGATAGAGATGGACAATTAAGAGCTGTCCAAAGTTAGATAGATAAAGAAATGAAGACATAAGAGGAAAACGTGGGGTATATGCTATAAATGAAATAAAGTCTAATAGATAATGTTGTCTAGGCCATCTTCAACGAATTCCAGTTTCAAGACATCTGAAATAAGACCTAAATTTCAGACCTTTAGGCACAAGACTAAGAAAAAGATGATTGGATACTTAGAATACGGAACAGGTCTCTAGCCTAGAGCACTATGGAAGAATAAGAAGAAGAAATATTCCCTTATTGCGCTGTATCTTTAATCATTATGGCCCATATTGGGGTCAGATTCATTCACTTTCTAAGAATCTTTGACGATGAATTTTGGACGAATTGTAGGCAGCGTTGCTAGTGTATCTGGCAGGGTCAGGTATAGCGCGCTGGCCGGAGACAGCCTGTAGGCGCGGCCGGTGGCCTTTGTTTCGCGACAGGCGCGGCGGCGGGGTGAGGACGGCGCCTGCCCACGCAGCCATCAGGGTCGGCATCTGCTGCCTCTGGTCCGGCGCCAGGCTGCCAGCACAACAACCCCAGTCCCTGCAGTCATCACTCACCAGTCGAGTGCGCTCTCCTCCAATACTTCTATTGTGCGGGCAGCGTAGTGCAGGCTGTTACAGTCTCCTGTCACTGTGTTGCCGGCCGGAGTGGCCGAGCGTTTCTAGGCGCTACAGTCTGGAACCGCGCGACCGCTACGGTCACAGGTTCGAATCCTGCCTCGGGCATGGATGTGTGTGATGTCCTTAGGTTAGTTAGGTTTAAGTAGTTCTAAGTTCTAGGGGACTGATGACCTCAGAAGTTGAGTCCCGTAGTGCTCAGAGCCATTTGAACCTGTCACTGTGTTCTCGTACTTTCAACAGGGCTCTTCTAATTACAGTAATATCACAAATTGAGTCCGCCTTGATACAAACACCGTGTTATTTGTTTATTTCTTTATTATCCCAAACTAGTTTCGGTGACAAATATCACCATCATCAGTGTTTCTTTTTTTTAATCTAAAACATTCAGAAAATGGTATGGTTGTACAAACACAGTAGAACATAACATTTTTACAAATCGTCTTTTGAAATATAGTTTTATATTGATACTTTTATACTACCTTATTTATTGTATGCTACAGCATGTTTTAAGCTATTACTGGCGCTGTTTGTGACATATTTTCTGTGCTCTTTTTCTGTTGCCGTCTTTTTATACTTAGCGAACATAATGTCTTCTGCAACCATGTGAGCGGCTGTTAGTAAACAAATACTCAAAGGTGAATATCGTATGTCAGCAGTATATAACTGGGGTTGTGGTAGTGTTTGTGGAAAACAGTTATTTTGGTGTGTATTTAGCTGTTGCTTAGCTATTCGTTTACTCACGTTCTTTGGATGGTGTGTGGCTGCTTTTTATACAGAAAAACAAAATTTTTGCACTTAGTTTCTGTTCCATAATCTTACGCCATCTTGCTGTTCGCGTGTGTCGCGAGAGGCGTATCGCAAGTAGCGGGAAAGGCTATGAAAAACTGTAGCGCGAATTATAACGACTTCTGTTCATTATTTATGTCTCTGTGTGTGATGGGGAAGTGGTTCTTTTGCGTGTGTGTGCTTTCTGTTCTGTGTCCTTGGTCAGTTCTCCTATAGCGGTAAAGAGTGTGTTGTTGCAGAGTGTTGTGTTTTCATTTATTACATTTTTCCCTTCGACTATAGCCTTTTGTATGTGGTAATTTTCTTCTATCGTTAGTTGTCGGTATAGACGGTTGCTGTTTCTCAGAATGCGTAGATCGTTTTTGATGTTAGTGGGGTTATGGTTTTTGTTCATTAGATGTTCTGCGAAAGTTGAATGTGTGCTGTCACTTCTTAGAGCTCTCATGTGCTATGTGTACCTCGTTCGGAAATTTCTGCTTGTTTGTTTACTATTTTTCTATGCAAACGCGGACCAAATGGAAGAGTTCCAAGATAATATTATTGTCTCTTCTAGTTAATAACAAACGCATACTCATCAACATGGTTGTCGGATCCGGAAGATTTGAATGCACCATTGGTAAGCCTTTAAGGCAGGAAACAGATGCCAAAGCTACATCATTGCGAACGTTTGATCACTTTATAATACGGTACTATCGTCTCAGTCTTACGAAAATAACAATACAACTGCGAGGTCATGCTGGAAATAATGCCTCAAAGTTTTTAATGTGATAAAACCCTGAAAGCTTTCTAACTAAAACAAGCGTTATTAACAGTCTACAGCTTTATTTTTCACGTCTAGATACCTGCAACTCTCTGCCGCTAGAGGGCTCCGAATTGCAGAGCGTAGCGTGTAAGTGCGTGAGAAACAGCTTGCTGTGATCGATGTTCTAATTCGAAGAGTTCGTCCACACATGGGGCACCCTCTCCTACACTCTCTCCTCAGACCACATACGGGCGCTGTGACAACTGCAACAATCCGACGCCTGTGGTTCACTGTCATCGATCATCCTCCATACAGTCCCGACTTGGCCCCATCCGAGTTTCATCAATTTCCAAAGGTTAAAATACATCTGCGAGGACTTCACTTTGATAGTGACGAAGCGGTGCAAGCAGTGGTGGGGTTGTGGCTCCGTCAGAAATGTCAAAACATTCTACAGTGAGGGCATCAGCAAACGCGTCCCTCGTCGGGAAAAATGTGTTAGTCACCAGGCTAACTACGTTGGGATATAAACATACTGACATGTAGAATAAAGATTTAGAATGTTAATGACGTGTGTATTATGTAAAAGGCGTCAAAAGTTTTCACATTAAAAAATTCGGAACATTGTTTTTCGGTTTGCCGTCGTTATGAAAAAAAAAAATTCCTTGGAGCTCATCTGGTATCAAATTAATCACAAACTTGAGCTAATCTTTCCTTACAGACAAGACTGTACCCTACACAAAAAAATGGCGAATATCTTACATAGGAATTTGATAGAGGATTTAAAAGTTACGGATACTTTTAAGCATTTGTAAACAAGAAGGGGAAATACGTCGATGTAAACAGATTAAACCACGAGAACAAGTGCAATTCGCCGTCAATTCTCACATTTCTTATAATTGCCGTTAAAGAACTGGTCGCAGCCATATGATTTAGAGTTTTCTCATGCCCTAACGACGGGAACTGTTGTAGTTTACCTGCGGAACCGAGTACTGTTGAGTTTTTGACAAGAAAATACTGTTTGCTTCGTAGTTTTTTTTTCTCTGTTCTCGCAAAGAGACGAGAGATCAATCCCCAATCCTTGTGTTCACAGCAAGAATGGACGTCGAAAGAAATACTGGGGGCGACAAAACTCTAAAATAAGTTTGCTTGCCGGCCGGAGTGGCCGAGCGGTTCTAGGCGCTACAGACTGGAACCGCGCGGCCGCTGCGGTCGCAGGTTCGAATCCTGCCTCGGACATGGATGTGTGTGATGTCCTTAGGTTAGTCAGGTTTAAGTAGTTCTAAGTTCTAGGGGACCGATGACCACAGCAGTTAAGTCCCATAGTGCTCAGAGCCATTTGAACAATTTTTTAAGTTTGCTTGTAAATGATTTGATCAGATTCGAGATGTTAAGGCCTATGCCAAAAGAGCTAAATTTGATGTGTGAGACAAAGAACTGACAGTTTTCCACTGGCTTTTAGATGCGCCGAAGCGCCATCACCCCCCCCCCCCTTGCGGACACCTATCACCTAATGGCTACCAGTAGAAAGGACATTTGTCTTACGTCTTGAATAGCTCGCACTGAGATACGTCTTACAAGTTTTAAGACATACTTTCTTCAGATTCGAGTCAGAAATTTGAGGATCGTGTTTTTTGTGCGCTAAGAGTCACTTGTTTCTTTTACTTTTTTCTTCTTCATATTAAATACCATATACCTATAGATACCTTTTATTATATTTTTGAATCTTGTCTTAGATCTTTTTTATCTTATGACAAGTTTTAAGAATTTCTTTTTGTAAATATACCTGTCCGATAATTTGTAATAGTCAACGTTTTACCTTTTTATACTACACTAGATCCTACTGCCCTTTGGCTGACCGTTCATCAGCCTGGGCCTGGCGTTTGTAATACGACCAACATGTGTCAGTCTGCTTATCCCTCCAGATATCACTAGTTTGCTGTCGTTCGCGTATTCCAAAGTGTTTATCAAAATGTTGTGTGCGCATACAAGTAATACAAAAAGCCATGTGTGGCATCTTAAAGCAAAAAGAATAACTAGGCGTGTGTAGTAAAATCTGTTCACGAACGGTGCTCTGGCAAACGCATCAGTTTCTCGTCTTTGCGCGTAATTAACCAGTGTGCACTGTACTGCCGTAACCAGCGTAGAGCTGCCGCGAGAAGACGAGCGTTCTTGTAAGCACAGCCGGCAGCCTGGCTGGTGCAACAGCTTCCTGTACGCTGCTCAGGGCGCGATGCAGGAGCCGGTTGTCAAGGTCTCGGATGCTCAGCACAACGTGTGGGCTCCGCGTTGCACTTCTCGTTTGCCGCGAGCGCCAAGCGTAAACTGTTCAGTGACTCGGCGGTGCTAGTTATCTGATGGGCAACGGCGTCCTTGTTGGAGCCTCGGAAGCTTTATCTTAGTCCCAGTGGGATCTGTCGTTTCTACTCGCACTCCCTGTGTCGATTGATCATTCACCTCTTGCAACTGCATAATATCTGTCGATGCTAAAATCAATCGCTGTTCTTACCAGTGGTGTCTTTGACACTTACCAATTCTCCAGCCGCACTCTCTGCTCACCATGTGATGAGGTCGAAACAAGTTACCATTTGGAAGAGTGATTATTACTTTTACTAAATCATTGCAATCAAGACTGATTAGTATATATATATCTTATGTTCTCGATCATTTTCACTGTTCATATGTTTGTGAAAATCTTTTCCGACCTTTTTCAAGGAAAAAATGAGAGTACTGGCTCGAAATTAAGTAAGGAAAGTGACGAAAAACCTCGGTAGCAGGTCGGGCTACACAACCAGTTCATTAAGGGTAAAGTGTGGAATCACCGCAAACTCATTCTCCTTCCAAACATGTGAATACTGGAATGACTCATTCGATAAAGAGTCAATCTATTTTCTCTCCGTTGTTGTCCATCAACGCTACTTTGTTTAGTTCCTAGTACTGAGACTTTGAGCCGATAGAAATTAATATCTTAAGATTGCCGGTCCGAATCGACTACAAGAGAAAACGCTGTATAAGTAATTAGAAAAATTAAAAAAAGTTCATCCACTCTGTGATGCAGGTCTGTATTTCTCGCAGTTTTCCTAAGGTTTTCAGTGTGCGTCCAAGACAAACCGATAGCAGAACGTTCCCAGGACCTTTATCAAATGCGCTTGTTATTTCCATAATTGTTGATCTGAGTCTCGGTCTTTAGTAGATATTCGATAACGTGGCTACTTCAGGAGACGTAAGCTATGTTTCTACCGATGCTCCAGTGGGTTACGTACAAGTTCGATTTGTTTGAAACACAATGTTACAAAGAGGAAGTCACCTGCCTCAATGGAGCTGACGCCGCGGCAAAGAATGTGGTCCACAAATTTTACACCTCCAAATACTTGAATTTTATTACTTTCTTGGATTAAAAGAGAAGCTAAATATCAATGATTAAGACTGTAAAATAAGTCCAGCAGCTCACAGTTTCTAGTACAGTAAGTCAAGTATAGATTAGCCATAACTGCAGAATCTACGTAATTCTCTAACGACAGAGAGGGTGTTCAAAAATGTGTGTGAAATCTTATGGGACTTAACTGCTAAGGTCATCAGTCCCTAAGCTTACACACCACTTCACCTAAATTATCCTAAGGACGAACACACACACACCCATGTCCGAGAGAGGACTCGAACCTCCGCCGGGACCAGCCGCACAGTCCGTGACTGCAGAGAGGATGTTGCCCTTCGTAAGAGTATCGGGCAACTTCATCGTACTGAATAATCTCCCTAAACACGTTGCTAACTACATTGTGGCAGGTAGCTCAAAGCTAGCGTGTCCGTGACATTTCGTAGTTACAACCATGACGAAAGGACGTCCGTTACGCTTTGTCTATGAGCTATTTCTGCCAGTACTTCTGCCGCAAGCGTTGTTATAAGAGAATGGACTCTCGGAAAACATAGACAACAAATTAACTGGGCCGTTTCTGAGGTCACCTGGTTTGTAGAGATCAGAGCCGGTTCAGAATTATGAAAGAGTGGCAGCGTCGCATAAATACGGTTGTATTGAGATCAAGGAACACGTGCTCCTCTCCCACCGCTCCCACCAACCACCCACCTCAAATAGACAACAGATATGAGAGTGTAGTAATAAATAAATAGAAATCAGACTAAGAGGGAAGTGACTTGCCTTTCTTAGACTCGAGCTTGGGAATATTCCCTGTGAAACAAAAGAGAAGCAGGGAACATACGTCCTACTAATAAGATGGGGCATGTTTTGCTGCAGTTAGTAAAAATTCTCGAGTTCAGCAAAATCAAAACTCAAATCTTTGTTTGTTCAGATATAGCTTCTTAAAACTCACTCCACTTGAAATTTCGGATGGGTTCCCTCAACAAGGTAACAAACAGTTCTCTCCTCGTCTAGTCGAAGCCGGTACCGCCTCTGCTGCCCATAATACCTATAGGCCGTGAAACTGTAAATTCCTTTTTTAACATTCCTATCTTTCTTCTTTACTTTGAAGATGGCGGAATGACAACAATAAATCAGCGGCATTTCAGGTGTAAGTAATGCCATGTCTTTGACCAGGGGTAACTTTGGATGTCTGAATTGAACAGAGCTCAGTTGGAAACAAGTAATAACTGAACTCTGTCTGATCTGCTTACAGCAAATAAATGAATTTTTGTCGCTATAAATGAATTGTTGACGCGACTTGTGCTGATAAATTCGACTCCTTATATATATTGGCAGTAAAATGTGCACACAGGCACACAAGAACATAGTTTTTACTCTTCTCTTCCCACAGCAGACAGAAATAGCTTCGTTAATCAGCACGCGACGTGTTCTGCTGCTATTTATTGGCAGCAACTAGTACAAGCTCGCACAGTGATAATAGCTGTGTTGCGGACACTACAAGGCTACCCACGTAACCGGTACGTCGAGTTATCAGTTCAGAGGTTGCTTCAAGCAGCGTGACAAGCTAGATACTCCTAACTCTCCACTTCTGTCGGTGCTTTTCTGCCTCTCAAGTGTTGTTCACATTTTAACAAAATACAACTTCTACGTTTCTAGCATTTGTAGATTTAGAGAAAGCTTTTGACAACGTTGACTGGAATACTCTATTTCAAATTCTGAAGGTGGCAGGGGTAAAATACGAGGAGCGAAAGGCTATTTACAATTTGTACAGAAAGCAGGTGGCAGTTATAAGAGTCGAGGGACATGAAAGGGAAGCAGTGGTTGGGAAGGGAGTGACACAGGGCTGTAGCCTCTCCCCGATGCTATTCAATCTGTATATTGAGCAAGCAGTAAAGGAAACAAAAGAAAAATTTGGTGTAGGTATTAAAACCCATGGAGAAGAAACAAAAACTGAGGTTTGCTGATGACATTGTAATTCTGTCGGAGACAGCAAAGGACTTGGAAGAGCAGTTGAACGGAATGGACAGTGTCTTGAAAGGAGTATATAACATGAACATCAACAAACGCAAAACAAGGATATGGAATGTAGTCGCATGAAGTCGGGTGATGCTGCGGGAATTAGATTAGGAAATGAGACACTTAAAGTAGTAAAGGAATTTTGCTATTTAGGGAGTAAAATAACTGATGATGGTCGAAGTAGAGAGGATATAAAATGTAGACTGGCAATGGCAAGGAAAGCGTTTCTGAAGAACAGAAATTTGTTAACATCGAGTATAGATTTAAGTGTCAGGAAGTCGTTTCTGAAAGTATTTGTATGGAGTGTAGCCATGTATGGATGTGAAACATGGACGATAACTATTTTGGACAAGAAGAGAATAGAAGCTTTCGAAATGTGATCCTACAGGAGAATGCTGAAGATTAGATGGGTAGATCACATAACTAATGAGGAGGTACTGAATAGGATTGAGGAGAAGAGAAGTTTGTGGCACAACTTGACTAGAAGAAGGGATCGGCTGGTAGGACATGTTCTGCGGCATCAAGGGATCACCAATTTAGTATTGGAGGGCAGCGTAGAGGGTAAAAATCGTAGAGGGAGACCAAGAGATGAATACACCAAGCAGATTCAGAAGGATGTAGGCTGCAGGCTGCAGTAGGTACTGGGAGATGAAGAAGCTTGAACAGGATAGAGTAGCATGGAAAGCTGCATCAAACCAGTCTCAGGACTGAAGACCACAACAACAACAACAGCTTGATGTGTAATTTTTAAGAATTAGATGATAATGTTCATTGTAGTTAAATGTTTACTTCGGAGAGTGAATCTGAGTTACATGCATGCTTCAGACCTTTGTGGGGCCATTCTCATTTTCAAAATCACTGTCAGAGGATATCTTGATCTTCGTTTATTTGCAAAAGTTAGTGCCGGCCTATCTGCTCCTTTCCTGAAATTTTCAACCTGTAGAGGTACTGCTCCATTTCAGATGACATCGTCACCGATTGAAAATCAACATCCAAAACAACAATCTAAATTGTGAGACGTTGTTCACACTAAAGATACGGTATATTTCTCTGTAGTTCTATTTCGTGTGCAGCTTATCGTTTATTTTAGTCATCGCCTCTAACCATCGTCCACATGACTTCATCCAATTCTTTCCTTCCCTACTTTTATAATAAAGCTCTTCCACTGATCTCTTTCACTATTTATTCTTTTCCGTACGTCATTTCTTTACTTGACGGTGTGTTTAATTTTTAACATTCTTTGCTTAAACCTTTTATTGTACCATCGACTTACACTTTCAAATTCTTACTTCCGTGTAATTATGTGAGGTTAGTAGAGCTTTCTTATTGAAGAATGATTTCTTCGCGTGTGCCCGAGTACACCTGATAATTATCTTATTAGCTTCAATCAGTGTAACCTGGCTTCCACAATATGAGAATTCTATCGATTTTCCCACTACTGTTTCGATCCCAATACTTTATTTGCTTTCACCTTAATTTCTACCGAATGGGTTTGTTAATGTTGTCCTCTTCATACTTAAGCCCTAGTGTTCTAGGTATTAAGATCCTGTAATTACTCCTTCAGTCGATTAAAATATTTTGTAGGCTCTTAAATGCTAGAAGGATATCCTTATTTTTCTCCAGCCTGCTTTCATTTACTGACTGCAGTGTCAGATTGCTTTTCTGGTACGTTTTCCTCATCACTGTAATCACCGTTACGTCTTCAATATTTCTTGTGTTTCTTCCAAATTTTATTGCCGTGAGAAATTGACAAGCATTACTTGTCGATCTCTTCGTTGGATAGCTTTCTTCGGCGGTGGGATGACAATACTTTTCTGGAAACCTATAGGATACCATTAAGGGATGCGATTGGTTTGGAAGTCTTTGGGTAAAAAGACTAGTCAGGACTATTTCGGACAAAGAGCACCTCGTTTCCATGGTCACCTATCTTACGACAGTGTTAACAAGGAACGGGTATTCTATCTGAAATTAGGTCAACGCTATCGAGAGAAGAAAGACGGGATGCTGTTCAACACGTAGCGCATCGTCCATTCTTCTTGCAAAAACTTAGAAAATGAAGGAAATGTTGCAACCTGCCAAAGATTAATTTCGGGCTTAGAATACCAAGGATTTTTAATGTTCCTTGCGAGTTGTGTATCAGTTACGCGGGGTAGTCTATACGGACTGTTGGCGATAGCTGTGCTGAGCATCACCATTACCTTAAATACAGGAATTTCAATAAATCAACGGTGACCATTAAATAAAAGCAAGATTGTTTTAGCAACGGGAGTTCTTGTCGCATCGAACTATTGCGACTCTCATTAGGAAAGTAGCTGAAACTAAACTACGCGAGAAACATCCCCCATGCAGTGGCTAAGCCATGTCTCCGCAGTATCCTTTCTTTCAGGAGTGCTAGTTCTGCCAGTTTCGCAGGAGAACTTCTGTAAAGTTTGGAAGGTAGGAGACGAGATACTGGCAGAAGTAAATCTGTGAGTACCGGGCGTGAGTCGTGCTTCGGTAGCTCAGTTGGTAGAGCACTTGCCCGCGAAAGGCAAAGGTCCCGAGTTCGAGTCTCGGTCGGGCACACAGTTTTAATCCGCCAGGAAGTTTCATATCAGCGCACACTACGCGAGAACAACTTTAATAGAGACCCCGACTATGCACTTAACAATGTATGGACGCGTGGACTTCATAAAAAAGGGGCACAGAGGAATACAAAGCATAGTCCACCGTCCCTTTAGTCGTTGACTCTGAAAGCGACGCTGGACAGCAAGCGTAAACATAAGCTATGGACGCAGAGGGCGCCACTTTGGTATGCGCCATCATCACAGCATTATCCAGCCAATCAGATGGCGTCCTTAGTTTCGCAACGATCACACTTAGCCCCTAACGGCGATGAAGGCATTCGTAGAGATCTTGGGATTTTATCTGAATCTGCTGCGGAAAGTTAATCGAGAACTTTTTGTCCAAGGGATATGACTGTTCACGTGCATATCACCACAGACGTTTGAAATAATCTACGAGGGTGGTTTGCTAAGCACCATAAACTTCCATGCAAGAACAGAACGTTTTTGTTGCATTTTCATGATTGATAAGTTTTTATTATACCAACGATCGTATAAAGAATTTCAAAAATGCACAGGAAACACCCAATTATTGACAGCCATCTGAATTGGTCAGCGTGTCGACAGCAACTGAAAATGAAAATAACCAAGCTTCCTGCTGTTATTAAACTTTTTCATTCGAAGGGTCGGACTGCCCCTCAAATCCAAACAGCAATGGATGAAGTTCACGCGGTCTTTGCACCATGATACTTGTGGATTAATGAATTTAAACGTGATTGGACAAGCATCAAAGACAAAGAGCGCTCCGGCCGTCGAATTTAGGGCACCACAGACATTGACAAAATTCCATGATATAGCAATTAAAGTGCGCCGAGCAAACATTCGTGAGATTGCTGAGACTCTAGGCATCCCTATTGAGCGAGTACACAATATCCTGCACGAAGAATTGGCTGTGAAGATGATGTGTGTGATGTGGGTGTAGCAATGTTCACAGTCGACCAAAAGCTCATCAGGCACAATATTTCAACACAATGAATGTCTGGCGGTGTTTAATCGCAGTCCGCAAGACTTTTTGTACCGATTTGTGACTGTTGATGGAGCTCTAACGCATCATTATACACCAAGAGTCAAAACGGCACTCAGAACAATGGACAAAGGCTGTTGAAAGTGCACCAAAGAAGGCAAAGGCCATTTTGTCAGCTGGCAAAGTGAAGGCCGCTTTTTTGGGAGGGGAGGAGGGGAATTCCGAAGGAATAATCCTGATACATTACTTGGAAAAAAGCAGAACCGTAACTAGACCCTATTATGATTCATTGCTGGATAGTTTGGAACTTGCATTGGCTGAAAAAAGGCGAAGGTTGAAATGTAAAAAAAGTGCTCTTTCAACAGAATAATGCACTACCTTATACATCAGTGATAATAGGGTCGAAAGTGCATGAACTGGGCTTCGACTTGATTCATCATCCTCTCTATTCACCAGACTTAGCCCCAATTGGTGTCTTCCTGTTTCCTAACTTGAAACGTTGGTTTGCCGAGCAGAAATTTTCATCAAATGAGGAAGTGACTGTTTCTCAACGAGTATTTCGTAGAGTTTGACAGAACCGTTGGTGTGCGGACAGTTGCCACGCCGGACATTTGTCACACCGGACGTTTGCCACGATTTTACCTACTCGGAAGGGTTGGGTCCCTTGTCTTCCCCTCCTCCCCCCCCCCCCCCCCCTCCTTCTCCACCTCCTCACCTTCCCGGCCAGTTTGCTTTCAAAGTTCCTAACGTGACCATCAGTATGGAAATTATTACAATGAACAACCATTTACAATTTGAATGCCCTCGTCAACTAATTGTTAAAAATAATTTTAAAAAAGCATTTAGGACAGTTACGGAAGTTGTTTTCTATTTACAATAGGGTATGAAAATGTATTTTTGTCAACATACGGCAGGTAGATTGAAGACACTGCCAACTATAATTGTATGAGCAGAGTACCTATTTGTGATGAGACTCAAGTTATCTTTGAACTGTTCAGCAACTGTTTCATCTGAAACAGGGGGTCGTTAAAAGGAGCCAGTTATTAATTTATTCCGGTTGTCGAATATAACCTCTGCCCCTACTAAGTCACAGGAACTATCTGCTTCAGTGTCGATTGCGAGCTTGAACACACATTACAATATTTTTCCTTAAGTTGCCCTCCTTGTATCTGTTGTAGTGCAGATAATTACGATTACGGATTTTACCTCCAGAACCTAGGATGCTTTCTCTGTGACCCTGTAAATACCAGAGCTAAACAATGTAGAACAACAACGTACGTTACAAGCGTAGCATTCTGTATACTTCATTTCCTTGTTTCTAACATTTTAAAATTGTGCGTCGACTTTAGATGACATGTCAATCATAGATGTTATTATCTCTATTTAGTGAACGTGTTTTCAGTTATGTTTAGAACATTGTCCCGCTACATTTTATTAACTAATGTTTTTTAGAGAATAAATTAATATGGAGTATGTCGTTCTTCTTTTCAGACATTCATATACCCATTTATTCTTTTCTTATTGTCTTTTGGGTATGCAGTTGTAGTAATTAAAGTAGGCACAAATGCAATAATCAAAAAGAAATGATTATCGTACATTCGCATTCTCGTTACATCGTTCCTTTCTTGTTGCCCCCATGGCGATGGACTGTTTCTATCGCAATCAGTAAGCGTGAAAGGAAGCTACCGTACAAACAGTGGGATCTATATTTATACTTGGTAGAACTAATTATATACTGACATAATCGTTGGTATTGCTTTCGTTCCCCAAAAGATATAAACATTTCGATTTCGGAGAAGCAGCTCTGTATTTCGCCGAGATGTTGAAGAAGAAGGCCCCTTACGTACTGGTTGTATCGAGTAAGATGTGAAGACGGCGGTTTGAAAGCGGACAGAAGTAGTACGAGGAAGAGCGTCCCTTACCTGAGGGATCGCTACTCAAGCTACCTGGCGAAGGGGCAAGTGTGGCAAATGTCCGGCGTGGCAAGTGTCCGGGACGAAAAGCTTTAGGATCGCTCGACCAAGTGTATATTCCTCAAAGGAGACTAAGTCAAGAAGTCAGGTGAGTCGTTGAGAAACAAACATTTTTCTTTCTTTTCCCCCAGACTTATCAAGCCACCCTCGTACAAGCCAAATCCGTTCTATGTTCAGTACATCTATTTCTGCAATTACCGACCCTGTATTTGTCCGCCTTTCTGGCACAAGGTACGTAAGTGAAAACGCCAATGCAGATATCGGTGAGCGACGAGGTCACTTTGTGAGACAAAGAATGAGGCGTGCCCCTGGAGGCGAGCGAGACGGCCGGGAAGTCAGACGCCTACCTGCCGCCTTTGTCCGGCGTTGATCCGCGCCGTCTGTCACTCAGCATTAACCGCTACCTGGAAACTGGCGCACCAGCTCGCCTTGTACCAGACTTGCCTCTGTTTGGACAGACCTTTCCACTCTTGTGCCTCCTATTACCTGCGGCCCTATACAGTATTTACTGCTTAAGCGTTTGTCCCCAGACGGTCACGTGCCAAATATAGGATTCCGAGAAGCACTTTCTTTGTCGCTGTTTACGAATAACGGACCCGAGGGTGCTTGTTCTTCCGTGACAACAAGCATCTGACCTATATATAGCATCCATTCTTTCAAGTTCCAAACAGTTTTCCCCGTTCCGCAACTTACAAATACACGGCGACTCTACAAAACGCACGCCTAGCATCCAATCACAGTGTGCCACACTCGATCCAAACTTACGTGGAGGTTGGCGACGTTATCGCTGCTCTAACAAATCCTTTCAAAAATTTTCAGTTTTCTGAACATTTAAAGTCATTTTTTATCACTGGCGTGGTTCATGTTTACGGGACAGAAGGTGGATGAGTATGATGCAACATATTTCTGCTGGGTATAGACTGCAGATATTGGTTTTACCCTTACTTCACAACTGTGACTTTCCATTGCCCCCTCCCGCCTCCCACTCCTCCCTGCATCACCAATTTCAAGCTGCCAAAGACGCGAGTTTTTCATTACCCTTCACTGAAGTCGTGTCTGAAACTGTGTGTTGGAAGTACACAAATATAGTCAGTTGGGTGTATTTCTACACTGCGTCTCAATAGTATTCATGTTTACTGTTGATTTACGGAGAACACCAAGAGAACCGTACGATGCACAGTGTCTTCTCCCATCTGTATGGCGGAAGTTGTGTTATGGTTTGTGCAGATTTCGATGTTTCCATGGTGCCCATTTGTGGGGGGGGGTGATGACTAGATTTACTCAGAAGCGAGGGCGTTGTTTCTAGGCGGTTATTGCCTCTTTCAGAATAATAATAGGCCAACGGCCTCACCACAGTGGTAACACCGGCTCCCGTCAGATCACCGAAGTTAAGCGCTGTTGGGCTGGGCTAGCACTTGGATAGGTGACCATCCAGTCTGCCAAGCACTGTTGGCAACCGGGGTGCACTCAAACCTTCTGAGGCAAACTGAGGAGCCATTAGGTTGAGAAGTAGCTGCTCCGGTCTCATAAACTGGCATACGGCCGGGAGAGCGGTGTGCTGACCACATGCCCCTCCATATGCGCATCCAGTGATGCCTAAGGGTGAGGATGACACGGCGGCCGGACGGTACCGTTGGGCCTTCATGGCCTGTTCGGGCGGAGTTTAGTTTTTAGAATAATAATGCCCTGAATCACACTGTTGAAAGTGCCAAATATTGATACGACTTTCTATAAATGACATCACTTTCTTTTCCTAGAATGGTATGAACGTCTGTGATTACCTTAAGTAGCTCATAAAAACGTAGTCCACAATCATGTTCCGGTTTTTGCCCGATGTAGACTGCATGTATCAGGAACTGGTTTATATATTCCTTCCGACCCCATAACTACTGCTGTTTCTTTTCTTCGGCCCGAAGACTGGTTTCCTGCTGCTCTCTACGCTAATCGATGGGACGCAATCGTCTCCATCCTTGCAGAACCATCACAACGTACACCCACTTGAATCTGGTGATTATAGTCAAGCTTTTGTCTCCTTAGATAATCCCGCCCCTCAGCAGTCTCCTACCCCCAGACACACACAGATACACATTCACCTCCATTGCTAAACTGACGTTCCAGGATGCGTCTCGCCAACAAAGTCATTCTTTTACCCAAGTGTTACCATACATTTGTTTCCCTCCTACTTGCTTTAGTACCTGTACCTTTTCATTATTCACTCCACCCACTAAATCTTCTTCCGTAATATCCCATTTCAGAACTCTCTGTTTGTGGTGTTCATCGCCCACGTTTCACTTTAATGTAACGTTACACTCAAGACAAATACTCTCATAAAAGACTTCCTAGCTTTTAAGTTAATATTAGATGTTAAAATATTGCTCCGCTTTTATTGCTATTGCCAATCCCGCCGCCCCCAGCTACTAACTACAACAACGAGCACTTGATAAGACCATGTGACATACAAGTGTCGACCTAGGACGAAAGATCGTGGTCGTACTGGAAGATATTCTGCAGTGATTGCCTTATTTCCGTATAAGTAAGATCTGCTTCGCAATATACCCTAGAGACCAACATCATCATCAGAAAAAGAAAATAAACACTACAAAACACAAAGATAATGGCACAAGTTGAAACAGGTGAATCATTCAGTGACTCAGATATTCCATGTGCATCTGTCAGTGATCATGACCTAGATAGTGACTACACGAGGCCAGAAAATGTGATGCAAGAACAGGTATGTTATTATTGTTAAAAAAAGTGAATTTCGATTATGTTGTTATTCTCCATATGTACAGTCTATGTCAATGAACATTTTCTTAACATTTCATTATTTTCTTGAAACCAATACTGGCTTAATTACTACCCGATTCTGAGAATTTCAAACAGTGCCCTCATCAAGAAACATTTTTTATAATGCGCAAAAATACCTACATATTGATGGTGCTCATTCCACGTGGAGCAAACATCGGTGTAGATGGTTTTTCTTACTTATATTTGCTCTGATACTCTCTCTGTCAGGCTTTACAATGTGTGGGTAACTATCCCCTGAGGGACAAAATTAGATTTTCTCGGGGTAAAAGCAGAAGTGTTAGATTGTGCTTCGGCCACGAAACTAAATTATTTTTAAAAGCTCGTAACTATTACCACTATTTCATAACATTGTAATACTGATTACATAGATTTCACCGGCCCGAGTGGCCGAGCGGTTCTAGGCGCTACAGTCTGGAACCGCGCGACCGCTACGGTCGCAGGTTCGAATCCTGCCTCGGGGATGGATGTGTGTGATGTCCTTAGGTTAGTTAGGTTTAAGTAGTTCTAAGTTCTAAGGGACTGATGACCTCAGAACTTACGTCCCATAGTGCTCAGAGCCATTTGAACCATTACATAGATTACTACCAATAATTAACATTTTGCTTTCAAGTACTAAGATTAACGCGTACACAATATGGTGGAAGTTGCAGTTCGTAAAACGAATGTATGAACATAATTTTCTTGAAATAGGCCACTCACTGCACACACTGCTTTGTACATTGTGCATGACAATACTGTACTAAAATTGAGACACATAGACCTACGTCACCATTGCTTAAATACCTCTTGATAATGCCTTTCTCTTGCTGTAGATGTTTGCTGTAATGGACCAGAACTTGGTTCATTATTCACTTCATATCAGATTAACGGATCAATTGATAGCACAATGCGATGTTACCCTTGCAATGGCTATTACACTGCTGTACGGCCTACACACTACTGATGTTCTTAGTGGCAGTGGTCAGGCACAAAGGATCCGCAGCCTGAAGTCTACTACCAGTCCAGCAGTAAGAAGTCCAGCAATGAAGAAATTTACAAAAAAGCAAGCATTCTAATGGTGTTGTAGTGCAGGGGTGAAGTAACTGTAGACATTGAGAGCGGGGTGCATAGGATCCCTGTTTTGAAAAAAGTGCCTACCCTTAATATGGATAATTAGCTTCATTATTTGAGACGGAGCTACAGATAGCACTCGCGATGCACTGTGAATTGTTTCAGCATTCTGTAAAAGAAATCTGTTAGAAACAAGCAGTACCATTTGGTTCATGGTTCTTTAGTTCGTGATCTTCAGAAACTAAATATCATACGTTTTGTCATTTTTAAAAATGCCCAAATAAAATTCTTTCCATTCTAAAGTTTAATTAGGTGCTAACGCTGATGATGTAGGGGGAGGGGGCTTACTGAAGGATACTGATTGCAAACATGTACAACTGTCTTCGACAAATTGGGAACCATTGCTCTAGATCATGCCCTATATGTCGTAATAAAAGCTAATTGTTGTCATGACAGTTAATATAGCTACTACCAGTCACAGCACGAGTTTGGTCGTATCATCTGTCCCGTGCACAGTTGTCACATAGCTCTGCTACCTCAAAGTCCGGTTACCAGTCAGCTGCGGACGACAGTGTGGTTTGTTCTTATACGATTTATTTTCCAGTGCGGGATGTTTCTCTCACGGAGTGTGTGAAGCTGTCCTGAAACATTCTTAGGAATGTGATACGATTTAAGATCCTGAAAAGCGAAAATATTGCGCATTAATGGGATTCAAATGGTTTAAATGGCTCAAATGGCTCTGAGCACTGTGGGACTTAACATCTGCGGTCATCAGTCCCCTAGAACTAAGAACTACTTAAACCTAACTAATCTAAGGACATCACACACATCCATGCCCGAGGCAGGATTCGAACCTGCGACCGTAGCAGACGCGCGGTTCCGGACTGAAGCACCTAGAACCGCTCGGCTACCACGGTCGGCCATTAATGGGTTACGTATTGAACGTGCATTATCTAATCACAAATAGCCCGACACTTATTAGCGGACATTAATATGAGTAGTGTTCACCCTTGGCTTTTATGACAGTTTGAATGCTGGGGACACCATCTGCGAGTTTTCTGAATATCTGTTCAGGAATGGATGCTCATTATTCGGGGGTCTGGAGCGACGACGACGTTTTAACTCATCTCAAAGGTGTTCCATTGGGTTCAGGTAGGAACTCACGCCAGGCCACACTATTTCAGGAGCGTTATTGCCCACACACCATTGACTCACATATGCTGCTTCATGGCAGAGTGCACTCGCATGCTGATACAATCAGGCACCTCTCCGAACCGTTCATCTGCTGTATGCAGTACACAAAGACGTAAAGCATATTCACATCCTTCGGAATTTCACGTTTTCTTAAGCGAAATAAAGGGACCACAACCTGACACAGCTGTAACGTAACATCACACTTCACTGTCCGACTACACATGATCGCAGGCAACGTTCTCCAGGGACTTTTAGATCCATCCATCAGATTACTACAGAGTACAGCGTGATTCATCACTCCAAATCACTCGTTTCCAGTCATCCGCTGTCCTGTGGCATTGCTCTTTGCACCATCCCAGCCGTCGCTTTGCACTGACTACAGAAATGAGTAGCATATGAGGAGTTGATTGATCAATGTACCGCGCGCTTTTTAACTCCCTACGCAAAGTCATGGTGCTTGTTGGTCTGCAGGTAGCACTTAGGAACTTAAGTGATTCCTTCCACTGATTTCACACGACTTTCGACAACCGCCGTCCGCAATCATATCACCAACAGTCAACTTGGGCAGCCTTAGAACGGTTGCAAAGTCCCTGATCGATATGTCAGTCAAGTGACATCCAGTGGCTAGTCGACGTTCTAAGCAACTGAGCTCTACTGGCCGATCTATTTTGCTGTTTCAGCTTCTCTACTGATAACACAATACCTCCTCCCCCCCCCTCCCAAGCCTGCTTTTATACTGACGCGTCCGCATCTGACATCTAATGGTTGAGCCGGCCGGTATGGCTGAGCGGTTCTAGGCGCTTCAGTCTGGAACTGCGCTACCGCTACGGTCGTAGGTTCGAATCCTGCCTCGGGCGTGGATGTGTGTGATGTCCTTAGGTTAGTTAGGTTTAAGTAGTTCTAAGTTCTAGGGGACTGATGACCTCAGATGTTAAGTCCCATAGTGCTCAGAGCCATTTCAACCATCTAATGATTGATCTTGCATTCCAGTCGAGTGTCCGTATACAGACAGTGTACAGTTCTGTGGCTACGGAGTCTTTCGCGCCAGAGTTCTTGGATAAAAAGTTCTCGGTAAGCTTGCCGCTTTAAAACTGAATAAAATACCCGTGCTTCGGTGACTACCTGCACCATCGTTGTCAGACATAGCCCCTGATGATGATACATAGGAATTTATCCAATTTTAATGTAGCGAGTTTACAGAGAACATTTTACATTGGATAGTTCTTTTCTACGCACCGCTCTGTAATAATTCTGCGCACCACTCTGGAATAAGACACAGTTACACGAAGAGGGAGGCTGTGTCTCGGTGGGCGAGCGGAGGCAATGTCGGCTGTGGAATCGATGCCCGGCTGGAGCAGCGGCGGAACACGGCGCCGGTGTCGGCGCGGCTGTAGCCGGCGACAAACCCGGCCGCACGCTCAAATATTCAGTAGCGGCCGCGCCGACGCCCCGCCGACCGCACACCGCGCCACGCCGCGCTGCCTGCAACCAGCTGCGCCGGCTCCCAACACCAAAGCCTTCTTCACTGATACCCACTCTCCCAGCGCCTACCCTGCTCTCCTCACACTTTACCGTCCGACGACGGACATTCGGTGAATTTTTGTATGAAATAGAGGAAGCCGGCTGAAAGGAAAAGGACGGATGGGAACCTCGTGACTTCCGGGCGCATAGGGCATTGTGCTAATGCAAAGTTGAAACTTGAAAATTTTTGCCGTACAGGGACTCGAACCCGTTTCTCGTGAGCGACTGTCTTAACTTCTTCGGCCATCCTCGACACGGTCCCAGACCGATTCAAACTTCCAAGTTACCGTACACTGCAGTGCAGTGTTCCTCGTCCTTAAATGGTTCAAATGGCTCTGAGCACTATGGGACTCAACTGCTGAGGTCATAAGTCCCCTAGAACTTAGAACTACTTAAACCTAACTAACCTAACGACAACACACACATCCATGCCCGAGGCAGGATTCGAACCTGCGACCGTAGCGGTCGCGCGGTTCCAGACTGTAGCGCCAGAACCGCTCGGCCACCAGCGGCCGGCCCTCGTCCTTAAAATTGAAGTAGTGCTGGAGGGAACTGACACCGTGAATCCTGCAGGGCTGTCCGACCATCCGTAAGTGAAGAAGGGGGTGGAGACCCCTCTGAACAGCACTTTGCAAGGCGTCAAAGACATGCTCAACAATGATCATTTCTGGGGAGTTCGCTGGCCAGCAGCAGCGTTTAAACTCAGAAGAGTGTTGCTGGAGCCTCTCTGTAGCAATTCTGGACTTACGGGGTGTAGCATTGTCCTGCTGGAATTACCCAAATCCGTCGGAATGCACAATGGACATGAATGGATGCAGGTGATCAGACAGGATACTTACGTATGTGTCACCTGTCAGAGTCTTATCTAGACGAGTCAGACGTCCCATATCACTCAAACTGCAAACGCCCCACACCATTACAGAGCCTCAACCAGCTTGAACAGTCCCCTGCTGATATGCAGGATCCATGGACTCATGAGGTTGTCTCCATACCCGTGCACGACCATCCGCTCGATACAATTTGAAACGAGACCCGTCCGACCAAGCAACATGTTTCAAGTCATCAACAGTCAAATGTCGGTGTTGACGGATCCTCTGTCGTGCAGTCATCAATGGTACACGAGTGCGGCTTCGGCTCCGAAAGCACATATCGATTATGTTTCGTCGAATGTTTCGCACGCTGACACTTGTTGATGGCCCAACATTGAAATCCTGCAGCAATTTGCGGAAGGGTTGGACTTCTGTCACTTTGAATGATTCTCTTGAGTCGTCGTTGGGCCCGCTCTTGTAAGATGTTTTTCCGGCCTCAACTATGTCGGAGATTTGATGTTTTACGGATTCCTGATACTCACAGTACACTCGTCAAATGGACGTAGGGGAAAGCCTCACTTAATCGCTACCTCGGAGATGCTGTCTCCCATCGTTCGTACGCCCACATTCAAACTCACTGAAATCTTGATAACCTGCTATTGTAGCAGCAGTAACCGATCTAACAACCGCGATGCCGACCGCAGCGCCGTATTCTGCCTGTTTACATGTCTCTGTATTTGAATACGCATGCATATACCAGTTTCTTGGGCGCTTCAGTGTGTACAAACTCAGCAAATTTTCAGTTGGTTGGTTGGTTGGTTTTTGGGGAAGGAGACCAGACAGCGTGGTCATCGGTCTCATCGGATTAGGGAAGGATGGGGAAGGAAGTCGGCCGTGCCCTTTCAGAGGAACCATCCCGGCATTTGCCTGGAGTGATTTAGGGAAATCACGGAAAACCTAAATCAGGATGGCCGGACGCGGGATTGAACCGTCGTCCTCCCGAATGCGAGTCCAGTGTCTAACCACTGCGCCACCTCGCTCGGTGCAAATTTTCAGTGTCCTTAAGAAATGGTTCAAATGACTCTAAGCACTATGGGACTTAACATCTGAGGTCGAGAGTCACCTAGACTCAGAACTACTTAAACCTAACTAACCTAAGGACATCACACACATCCATGCTCGAGGCAAGGTTCGAACCAGCGACCGTAGCAGCAGCGCGGTTCCGGACTGAAGCGCCTAGAACCGCTCGGTCACAGCGGCCGGCCAGTGTCCTTCACCCGAAGAACCTCAGCAAATACTAGAAGAAATGTTTTGATTGAAATGCGTCTTACTAGTGCGAATATCTCTCCCAGCACTTGTGGATATAGTGACTGCCTTCGATAATGATAGTTTTGCATGTAGCAAGAATAAAATACAGAGATAGGCAGCATTTGATTAGGAGGTGAGACAGGGATGCAACGTGTACCCACGTTACTCAGTATGTACATTGAACAAACAGTAAACGAAATGCAGGAGAAATTCAGTAAATGAATTAAAGTGTAATAAGAAAGTCGCCATAATTCTGTCAGAAACGGAAAAGTACTTGCAAAAGCAGTTGAACGGAATTGATAGTATATTGAAAAGACGGTGTAAGATGAACAACAATAAAGCAAAACAAATGTAATTTAATTTAGTTTAACTAAATCAAGTGATGGTGGCGGAATTAAATTAGGAAATAACAATAAAAATAGTAAATGAGTTTCTTAATTCGGCCGGTAAAGGAACTGACTGTGGCCGAAGTATTGAGGACATAAAATGCAGCCTGCCAACAGCAAGAAAAGAATTTCTAGAAACGAGAAATTTGTTAACATCGAACATGATTTTAAATGTTAAGAAGTCTTTTTCTGAAAGAATTTATCTGGAGTGTAGCCTTCTACGGAAGAGGAACGAGAACGATAAGCACTTTAGACAAGAGGAGAATAGGAGTTTCTGAAACGTGGTACTACAGGAGAATGCTGAAGATTGAAAGGGTTGATCGCGTAGTTAATGAGGTGACACCGAATCGAGCTGGGGAGAAAAGACGTTGCGTCAGTCTTAACTATATGAAGGGATCCGTTGATAGTACACATCCTGGGGCGCATCAAGGAATCGTCAGGCTAAACATAGTGGGGGGAGACCAAGGCGTCGAGAGGATTTAGGCTGCAGTAGGTATTCAGAGAGGAAGAGGCTTGCCATTTCAGACTATCATGAAGAGCTGTATCAAAACAGTCCTCGGACTGAAGAAATTGGAACTTTGTGGTAAGTTATACGGGACCAAACTGCTGAGGTCATCAGTCCCTAGGCTTACACACTACTTAATCTAACTTACACTAAGGACAAAACACACACACACACACACACACACACACACACACACACACACACACACACACACACACACACGCCGAAGGGAGGACTCGAACCTCCGACGGGAGGAGCCGTGCGAACTGTGGCTAGGCGCCTGAGACCCAACGGATACGTTCATATTGAGTACCTTCACAGGGATGCGACTGTCACGATGTATATTTTACTAACACAGCTGCATTGAAAACAAAAATCCGTTATACCCCAAATGACGCATAGTAAGACATCCGATGTTTTCAATATGCCTTAACGACTTATCAGATTTGCGTACTGACCAACGGAATTGTGTCTGGCTATTTCGCCGGTACGCGCATAGTCCCTAAGCGATTTATGCGACGGTAGCAGGCGAGTTGTCGCACAGTCATCCTCAAAGACTGATTATCTAATCTTACCAAACAGTGTTTCACGAGAACAAGTCTCCATTTTTAAAAGATTCGTAATTTAGCTTTCACGGGCATATGTTTCATTCGGCGTGTTACGATCGCAGATGCGCATCTCTGAATTCATACGAAATCTGCTGTCGTTCCCACTTAATGACTCCAAAATGTTGGGGCAGTGTTCAATAACCGCTCACATTAGAGTCTTCTTTGCCATTTCCTTTCCATATGAATTGCGTTTGTTGCAACGATGGATGTACAAGGTTGGACCTTGCACGAAATGTGTATACAATTATAAGTAGTTCAAAAGTATCACAATACTATTTGTTATTCTTGCTTCTATCCCAAAATTCATTGCACCATCTTACAGACGTTCGATGTCAGTATTATATATCCACCTGCAGTTTCCATTCATACTTTATATAGCAATGACAAATGCGCTAGTACTACACTGTGATAAATTTTCCTTAAACAACTGAAAGCTTTACCAGTACTAGCTCCTCTTTGTAAATTAATGAAAGAATTCTCTTTTGTCCCGTACTTAACGATTCTTCCCAACTAATTAAATTTATTCTACTTCCACATTCCATCTACTACTTTTTATTTATCTGGTTTATACTTAAATTACAAATCTCGCGACTGGCTTGATGCTGTCCCCCTCCACGTTTTCCTGCATTCTGCCAACCCTTTTAATCCCCTCGTTATTACTACGCAATGCAGCCCGTATAAACGATGAGCATATTCTGGCCTTGTTCTGTCCCTATTATTTTTCCTCTTCTACTGCTCCTTCCGAGTCAGCTATTCCTGAATGTGCTACTAACATATCCCTCCTTTTGGCAGGGCCGTACATCTATCTACTTCTTACTTCACTTGTGCTTTTCAACACTCCATTAAGTGATGATGAGAAAGGCCGCTTCAGCTGTATGATAAATATTTATTTATGATACAATAAGTTTCATGGAATAAGAGCCACACTTTCAATACCTATTTATTTCATAATTTAGTTTCAAGCGATAACCAATAGTCGACCAAGCATTCTCTGTCCAATTGTAATAAAAGTGTTGAACGGCCCAAGACGTCGGTAGTCACATTAAAATACGGCAGATTGCAGGGAATATCATTCTGCCATATTTTAACGTGACTGCCGACCACTTGGACGGTTGAACATTATTATTACAATTGGACAGAGGAGGTTGCCTCGTCTATCGGTAATCGCTTGAAACTAAATTATGAAATTAACATGTATCCCTGAAGATTTGGCACTAACGCCATGAAACTAGTTGGGTCATAAATAATTATTTATCATACAGCTAAAGCGGTCTGCTTCACCATGGTGCAACTCTACAGCTGTGGATGTCCACAATACAAAATTTTCTACGCTTCATTTCGTACTTTATCTGTTCACTTAAATTTGATAATTTTTCGATAGCACCATATTTCAAATGCTTTCAGTTTCTCCTTCGGATTCGGATAGTTCGCTATTCTCCGTTTTTTAATAGTTTTCTTCATTTCCACTCCTTTGTCGTTTAGCTTTGTGGCACACACTTTCGTCATGAAGACAAAATAAAAATGTACGTCTGAAGTGTTGAAAAAGAATGCCTTTCTGGAATTATTACATATTTCAGAAAGCGCTAGAGCGTTGTCTATGTGATTGACTCCAAGGATCGTGACGGTTTGAAGTAATAGCTGTAAAAATTACAGAGCAAGGCTTGGGCGCTGGAGCCATTGTCGCTGAGGCCTCCTCTGGCTGGATGACTACGAGCAGAAAGCTGCGAGGTGCGGGTTATCTGCATGCCGGACATCGTTGACCTGGCCGGTGGCGACGACCGCGCGAACCGTTATGCAGCTTAGCGAGATCCTTGCGCAAGCACCGAGCCTAGCCTAGCCTGCCCGGGCCGTGACGCAAGCACCTGGGCCATCTGCCGTCTCGTCGATTCCCTCTATACCGAGTCCCCCGTACTTGTATGAGGGACACCTGTGTGGTGTGCTGCACGCCACTTGCTCTGGAGCAAAGTTACGCACGAAGGGAGTTCACCAAGGGCATCGTTGAGGATGGAATTGTATTATTTTCGGTTACCTCATGTAACAAGAAACGTCGTTCAGTGGGCTCTCGAGATCCCAGCCAAGTAGGAGAGTTATGCCACGCAATGTGTGATATTCACAATTAGCTTTACTGGTAAGCGACAGTGCAATTGCCAAGTAGTCACTGGTAGCAGTCAAGTTAATTAAAAATATGGGGCTGGCCGCTGTGGCCGAGCCGTTCTAGGCGCTTCAGTCCGGAACAGCACACCTACTACAGTTGCAGGTTCGAATCCTGCCTCGAGCATGGATGTGTGTGACGTTCTTAGGTTAGTTAGGTTTAAGTAGTTCTAAGTCTAGGGGACTGATGACCTCAGATGTTAAGTCCCATAGTGCTTAGAGTCATTTGAACCATTTTTTGAAAAATATGGGAGTATGAGCACGAAGCGATTGAAAGTGGACTGACCCCATAAAAAAAAAAAACAGAGGAAAGGCAACTCCAGACTGATATCCATTACGTGAATCCTCAAGAAGCGTAGTCCACCCATGTAGTAAGTAGCAGACGAAGCCTTCGTTCGAAGGAAATTTGACTATTGTTCGCCCGTCTGAGACCCTTATAGCAGAGGATCGATAGAGGGAAGAGGGACGATACAAATAAGAACAGGTTTGTGTAGTATGTACGAAAGTGTGGCAGATGCTACAGGAGAGAAGTTGTGCTTTTCTCTAAAACATTCAGGGGGTATACGTTCCTAGAAGAGCTAACATTATATTTACTTCCTCCTACGCACGAGGGCTATTCCGAAAGGAAGATCAGACATGTTGCGAAATGGAAACCACAGTAAAAATTCGATGAAACTTCGCATAGGTGTGTCGGACAGTGTCTCTAGTATGCCTATCGACCCCGTCACGTCACTCTTTCCAGTTCTGAGCACATCGAGAGCACGTAATGATGCCCAGAATAAGTCTCTCCCGCAAGGTATCGGTGCCCGCTGCGAGATTTCGCTTGATTTCGTGCAACCACGCAAATCCTTCCTCGCGAAAATTCTCAGCCGCACACTGCAGTGGCAATGAAGATTATCCTGCAGCGTTTTCGACGGGAAGTGTTCGATCGCCGACGATACAGCTCGGACTTGGCTTCCTCTGATGTTCGTCTCTGCTCACATGAGCCGATGGCTCTGAAGACAACAATTTGGCACAGACAACGAGCTGCAGACCTGCATAGAGAACTGGAGGAAAGCACAGTGACGAGAGCATTCGACAGAGGTCTGCGTCGGAGCTGTGACTGTAGAGAATAGTTGGAAAGGTTTAGCAAACTGTTCCAAATAAAACACTTTTGATTGCACAGTGGATACCATTTCGAGAGCGATCGGCCTTAGTTTCAGAATAGCCTTCCTGTATTTCGTGAAAAGACCATAAAGCTAGATCAGATGGGTGCTATCTGGCAAGGAGTTCTACAAACAATCGGTGTTCTTGCGCATCATTTAAGACTGGAACAGGAATGGGGGAGGTGACAGGGTTACACAGACTACCCTTCGTCACACACTGTAAGGTGACGTCCTGAGTTTAGATATAAATAAAACCAGCTTGGCTCAAATATTCATGAACATAAATAGTGCCTGTTAACTAAAGAAAACTGAAATTTCGGCTGTTTCGCTGGACGTATAGCATGAGCTCGGAAAGCATCGTGCTGGGGAAGGTCTTTGTAGCAGAAGAGTTTTTAGCAAACAGAACACAGCAAGTTGATCTCAATGGAGAGACGTCTACAGACGTTAAAGTAACCTCTGGCGTGCCACAGGGGAGTGTTATGGGACCATTGCTTTTCACAATATATATAAATGACCTAGTAGATAGTGTCGGAAGTTCCATGCGGCTTTTCGCGGATGATGCTGTAGTATACAGAGAAGTAACAGCATTAGAAAATTGCAGCGAAATCAGGAAGATCTGCAGCGGATAGGCACTTGGTGCAGGGAGTGGCAACTGACCCTTAACATAGACAAATGTAATGTACTGCGGATACATAGAAAGAAGGATCCTTTATTGTATGATTATATGATAGCGGAACAAACACTGGTAGCAGTTACTTCTGTAAAATATCTGGGAGTATGCGTGCGGAACGATTTGAAGTGGAATGATCATATAAAATTAATTGTTGGTAAGGCGGGTGCCAGGTTGAGATTCATTGGGAGAGTCCTTAGAAAATGTAGTCCATCAACAAAGGAGGTGGCTTACAAAACACGTGTTCGACCTATACTTGAGTATTGCTCATCAGTGTGGGATCCGTACCACGTCGGGTTGACAGAGGAGATAGAGAAGATCCAAAGAAGAGCGATGCGTTTCGTCACAGGGATATTTGGTAAGCGGACAGCGTTACGGAGATGTTCAGCAAACTCAGGTGGCAGACTCTGCAAGAGAGGCGCTCTGCATCGCGTTGTAGCTTGCTGACCAGGTTTCGAGAGGGTGCGTTTCTGGATGTGGTATCGAATATATTGCTTCCCCCTACTTATACCTCCCGAGGAGATCCCGAATGTAAAATTAGAGAGATTCGAGCGCGCACGGAGGCTTTCCGGCAGTCGTTCTTCCCGCGAACCATACGCGACTGGAACAGGAAAGGGAGATAATGACAGTGGCACGTAAAGTGCCCTCCGCCACACACCGTTTGGTGGCTTGCGGAGTATAAGTGTAGATGTAGAACTATCCTATCATTCACTTCATACACGATCCAGACACATAAGTGTGATCACCGCCTACGTTCGACCCCAACGTACAACAACCATTCAAGGACGACACGTGGCAGCATTAACACTGGAGGGCATATAATACGTGTTTGGGGGACCCGGAGAACAATGCAGTCGTTCTCTTAATGCGCTAACAGAGCGATTCATCTGATATACAGAAGGACATGACCATTGGCTTTCGGGAAAAGGGTGGAAGCATTTCCGAAACGGCTAACTCTGTAAATTATTTTCGTGCCGCCATGGTTAACATATACTGCCATTGGCAAAATGGCGCCGAGGCAACTCTGGTACACTATGTGTACAGGCAAAAAGATGTGCCACTATTGGGCTGTTGACCGCCCAGTTGAACCTAGCGACTAACGACAGTGTCTCCGTTCAGCGAACTTCGCTGCATGTGGGCGCTGGGTTGATTCACCCATTTTGACTGCTGTTCATGGGCGACGACGGCTAAAATCTGTACTCCAGTTCGGCAGGTGGACGTCCACTGAGTGGCGACAGGTATCCTGTTCACATGAATCACGTGTTATTCTCCATCGGACAAATGGCTTTTGGCTTCTACGGCGTGTCACATCTGAAAATAAACACCCTCCAACAATCGTCCGAAGGGTCCAGGCCAGAGGAGAGAGGGTTAAGTTGTGCGGAATATTTTAGTGGCATTGGAAGAGCAGCTGAACGGAATGGACAGTGTCTTGAAAGGAGGATATAAGATGAACATCAACAAAAGCAAAACGAGGATAATGGAATGTAATAGAATTAAATCGAGTGATGCTGAGGGTATCACATTAGGAAATGAGACACTTAAAGTAGTAAATGAGTTTTGCTGTTTGGGGAGCAAAATAACTAATGTTGGTCGAAGTAGAGAGCATATAAAATGTAGACTGGCAATGGCAAGGAAAGCGTTTCTGAAGAAGAGAAATTTGTTAACATAGAGTATAGGTTTAAGTGTCAGGAAGTCGTTTCTGAAAGTATTTGTATGGAGTGTAGCCATGTATGGAAGTGAAACGTGGACGATAACTAGTTCGGACAAGAAGAGAATAGAAGCTTTCGAAATGTGGTGCTACAGGAGGATGCTAAAGATTATATGGATAGATCACATAACTAATGAGGAGGTACTGAATAGAATTGGGGAGAAGAGAAATTTGTGGCACAACTTGACGAGAAGAAGGGATCGATTGGTAGGGCATATTCTGAGGCATCAAGGGATCACCAATTTAGTAGTGGAGGGCAGCGTGGAGGGAAAAAATCGTAGAGGGAGACCAAGAGATGAATACACTAAGCAGATTCAGAAGGATGTAGGTTGCAGTAGGTACTGGGAGATGAAGAAGCTTGCACAGGATAGAGTAGCATGGAGAGCTGCATCAAACCATTCTATGGACTGAAGGCAACAACAACAACAGCCTGGGTGATCACGTTGTTCTGGAAGGCACAGTGGATCAGGAGAAGTATACATCTGTCCTTGGGAACCATGTCTACCGCTACATACAATTTTTATTTTTTCGGTTCGATGACCTCTACCAGCAGGACAATGCAACGTGTCACACAGCTCGCAACGTACGTGCGTGGTTCGAAGAACACCAGGATGAGTTTGACGTACTCCCCTAGCCACCAGACTCCCCAGATTTAAACACAATCGAGAACCTTTGGGACCTTGATCGGTCTGCTCGTCCCATGGATTCTCAACCGATAAACTTAGCGTAACTGGCCACGGCACTGATATCAGCATGAGTCCACACTCTTGTCGATACCATCTAGAAACTCATTGACACTCTTCTTGGGCGTCTTGCACCGTTCAGCCCTGCAGAAAGTGGTTGTGCATACTTTTGACAGATGGTCACATTAATAATCCTGGACAGTGCCCAATTTAGGGAAACAAAGAAATAGTTATATCTGGATGGTAACAAGTGAATTTTGACACTGCTTCTCCCGAATGCGAGTTAAGGTTCTTCAACGCTCAGTCCTTAAATCAAAGCCAGTATGAAAGATCATGGTTTAGTCATACGTGATTACTTCTGCAAATTTGCTCTATTGTTGAAGAACTAGCCAGCGTTCCTGAACTTAACGTGAAAAAACAATGAATGAAACAACACGGCGCGGAAGATCCTTCTGAACACTATCGCGCTGTGATAGAAATGGTCGTATTGAACTGTAAACAACGATTTAGGGACTTACGACTTACCGAGCGAGGTGGCGCAGTGGATAGCACACTGGACTCGCATTCGGGAGGACGACGGTTCAATCCCGTCTCCGGCCATCCTGATTTAGGTTTTCCGTGATTTCCCTAAATCGCTTCAGGCAAATGCCGGGATGGTTCCTTTGAAAGGGCACGGCCGATTTCCTTCCCCATCCTTCCCTTACCCGAGCTTGCGCTCTGTCTCTAATGACCTCGTTGTCGATGGGACGTTAAACACTAATCTCCTCCTCCACTTACGACTTCGTAGAGGAACTCGACGTCATGAGGACTTCACATTTCCCACAGCGGGTGCTAATAAAGTCCTGTTAAGTGTTTCGATGCATGACTTACGTTACAGTTAATCCAGCGTACGTGTGTACACCTCAGTCAGCTCCGGACATGGGTAAATAAAGCCCCCACCCTACTTTCTCGTGTTATTGCCTCTCAGAAACACACGTGCACAGTGTAACGCACGAGTATCAGCATAGCATATCATTTGCTTTTCTAGGACGTCCTGTGACAATTATTAATCGCCGGTCTTGTTGACTAATTATGAGATATCACGACGATGCCATGCTGTGGACAAATTATGGGAGCATCGATGAAGTATTTTTTGCGCTGCGTTCATGTCTGAATCAAAAACTTAAAGATATTATAATTATAGTCAAAGCTTACTGGTGATAATCTCTCTGTTATTTGTAATGAATACAGGTAACCATAGAATCAGATTTATGCACTTGAGTGTCGATTATTATGTTAGTTCGTAAACGATATTTTATAAAACCAGTGGCTAAGTGTAAGTGAATGTCGAGTACGGACAAGAAATTCTGCAAAGTCTAGTACCGCAATTTTGTATCCCTTTTATCTGCCACAGGTAGTAAGTACCATCATACAATGAAAAGTGCCGGAGGAGGACGTGTCGCTTCAGAAAAACTGGTACTTCCCCCTGAGTGCTCGACGCTGCTCTTCGCCAGAATCTCTCTCATCTGTCTTCCCCCAGAGTAGGTTTACGTGCCATTTGTCGCTGCAGCGGTTCCTGTGCGATACGCCTTCAGAACCTTGGCATGGTGTTACACAAGCTCATGGTGGTTGTGATAAAAAGTTTCAGTTCCTTCACTTCATTTACTGTAGCACCTTATTAAAATGACTGGCTCTGAGCACTATGCGACTTAACTTCTGAGGTCATCAGTCGCCTAGAACTTAGAACTAATTAAACCTAACTAACCTAAGGACATCACACACATCCATGCCCGAGGCAGGATTCGAACCTGCGACCGTAGCGGTCGCTCGGCTCCAGACTATAGCTGGCCCTTATTGAAAACAATTTATGGAGAATTCGATGAAGTCTCTCTTAAATTGTCGCAAGACACTTCGGACAACTACAAGCGTTGTGCAGCACTTAAGTCTCACTTAACTCCTGAAAAAGCGGTTGTAATCGTGCACAAAGCGTACATCAGTGGGGAAAGTGTCTAAAATGGGTGAATTTCGATCCTGTTGAGGTGCCGACTGTTAACTTCCGCGGAAGGACAGCAAATGCAAATGGATCTGAACGGTGACTCGTGCAGTAACAATGTGTACTATCACATGTGTGTACCATCATGATCCTAAACATCCAGTCACTGGTCTCACAGGTTACACTTTCAACACTAAAGCCCTTGGTAGAAGACGCACTGGAGAGTGAAAGATTTTCAAGGTCGTTTCTGACTGCTGTACCTTACACGCAAACCGCCCATTAGTCAAGCTAGCGCTTCTATGACTTGACGTGCCTTGTGGTATGATCAGACGCCACGTGCACCATCTGTAGTCCAGTTCGTCACTCATTTTTTCACAGCGTAATGTCGCCTTAAGAGAACAAATGATGTCTGCTGACACCTGAAAGAATTCATTAGGGTGAAAATAGTACCATCTCGTTATCTTGTTTTATCCCCCTTCCCCAAATTTACACACAGTTAAGATCCCATCGACGTCGAAGTTGTTAGAGACAAGAGGAACCACACATGTCTGCAATTGTGCTGTGGTGGATAGAAGACTACAATGCGGTCCCGCTTCACTTGGGGTTAGGCATTTCAAACTGCGATGCGGAGTACATTTTTGATTGTTATTGCTGTAGCAGCCAAATCGCAACAGTGTATCTTATGCAGTTAGGTGACAGGATACATAACACCGACGAAAAGCGCAGACGTACTTGTCGAGGTAGTCACTACCAAAAACATACATACCGGTACTGTCATTTCAGCCAAAAAGGAACAAGCATTACATTACTCTGTCCACCGCCCTCAGTATGTTACGTATTTACATTCTCTACATATGGGTTTTGTCGTTCAGAAGCCTTTGAGGATGTAGAGCAGATTTTCATCAATATGTTACGTATTTGCATACTCCACATATGGCTACACATGGTCTTGCATAATCTTTTGAGGATACAAAGCAGATTTCTGCATTGCTCTTAGATGATTGTCAGGCCACGGAAACTGACAAAGGCTAAGAGAGCGGTGTGCCTACAGCTCCTTCATATTCACAAGTGAAGTCTATAGACTACCGATGACGCGGCAGTCAGTTGGGGATGACACTAGCCCATTTCGGACGGAGTTTCTAGGATGACTGTGCACCTAATACTGGAAGAACGTAACCTGTCGTCTTGCTTACATCAAAAGAAGCAGTATCTGCTAGTGACTTCTTTGTATTTAAGAATTTAGCTCTTTAGTAATGGTTCAAATGGCTCTGAGCACTATGGGACTTAACTTCTGAGGTCGAGAGTCCCCTAGAACTTAGAGCTACTTAAACCTAACTAACCTAAGGGCATCACATACATCAATGCCCGAGGCAGGATTAGAACCTGCGACCGTAGCGATCGCGTGGCTCCAGAGTGTAGCGTCTAGAACCGCTCAGTCACTCCGGCCGGTTCTTTAGTGATACCGTTGTTATTATGGACACAGAAAGATATGACGCAGAGCGTAGTGGTCTCAGTTGGTTCGTTTCTTTCTTGTTAGTGAGAGGAACTGTGAAAACTGTAAATCAGGCTGCGGAGATCGATATTTTGTCCCGGTTCCTCGTATACGATTCTTTTCAGGTTAGTCGGTCCCAGTTGCTCACATAATAAACGTCAGTGATGAGGAAGTAGGCGGTAATCTGCACACAGTGATATCCTATTTTGCTTTTATTTTACATTTCAGTACTTTCGACCGTGATGCTACCAATACAGTTTCGCGACGTAACTGAAATGACGCGGGCCAATTCTTTTTAATAGTCACGGAAGTGTCTGAAAATATCACGGGAGTGCAGTCGGATATAACCAATCGCAGTGGCGATTAGGTCCGCGGGCAAACTTCGCACCATTCTGAAATTATGAACTGCAAGCGCGGCTGTCCGTGATGTAAACCCACGGTGGGCCAGACTGTGCTCAGGCAGAATCTGTAAAAAAAATAATAGGCGTAAGTGGCAACAAAGTCACCTGCTGAGAACAAAAAATAGAGAAAACATGACTCGTCAAGGATTTTCTTATGTCAATAACTTATTCCTCGGAAAACAAATTCAAACTAAAAGAAGAGTCTGACTGATTCACGCAATCTTGCGCTAATGGAATCTGTCGGATCTCCAAGGGCACTGTCTCAATAGTTGCAAGCCAAGACTAAAATCTCCGTATTGGAATAATCCATCGGACTTCTAGTAGCGATTCAAACTTGTTTGCTGTTCCAGATGAGTGTGTTGCTCTTGTTTCTGACAGTAGTTTTCTACAGTCCGAACGATGTTTATTTCTGTCGAGCCATACGTAAATACTTCTGCGGTCATACTGATTTCGACTCTATAGTCGTTTAAATTACCGCTTGGCAACCGTCTTTAACTAAAGTGGGTTGTAATACATCAAGCATCGTCATACATGCAATGATCCTAACAGTAGTTCATTTGCGTGACGACGCCCTGAATACCATGCGTTATTCAGAATGACGGAACCAGAATAGCCTTAGAAACATTTACGCGAGATTTGGCTATTATAAACTTTATACTTCAAAGGTCTGCTCGCCGCTACTGCCGCTCTAACAGAGCAAACACAGCTCTCTATAGACAGTATAATAGCTTCCCCTCTCCTATCAAATGGCTCTGAGCACTATGGGACTTAACATCTGAGGTCATCAGTCCCCTAGAACTTAGAACTACTTAAACCTAACTAACCTAAGGACATCACACACATCCATGCCCGAGGCAGGGTTCGAACATGCGACCGTAGCGGTCGCGCGGCTCTAGACTGTAGGGCCTAGAACCGCTCGGCCGGCCGGCCCTCTCCTATCCCTTTCCCTCTCTCTTCTTCCTCTCCCCCCCCCCTCTTCCACCTGTCCTGCTCCTCCCCTCCCCCGTGCCATCTCCTTTCAGTTCCCTCACCCCACGGCCCGAAGTTTACTTTGCCCTTCACAGCCGTAACAACACATGTTTCTTTAAATATCTCGAACTCTTTGCTACAGTAAAACATTAACAATGATTTATGCATATTACTATCCTAAAGGTAATTAGTCTCTGTCGCTCCACTGAGTCCACGAACTGTTACTCTTGACACCTCCACAGATAAGGTCCTGCGGAAATATTTGTTCAGGTTGTTTGTCACAGAGCTCTCTGAACGTCATGGAGAACCGCGTTAACACCATGTTCAGCTTGATTGTCACATCAGCATACAATGGATTCTGATAGAGCAAGTAGAGCGTCTGCCATCTAGCATCGAGACGTTTAACACATCTAGAAAACCACTGTAAATGTCAGTTTTCTGCTTTCCATCGTGGCGAAGGAGTGGGGCGAGACAGCAGAGAGCTGTCTGCTTTTACACTTGTCCCGGAGGAGAGCCGGGGGTAATGTATTTCCCGCGGCGCCAGGCGCTGGTCCCTTTTTTAGATCCCCCAGACAGCACGCCGCTACTTATTCACGTGTCACCGGAGCGGCAGGCGGCCACCCCCGCCCCCTACGCGATAGCATCTCGCTACACGCCAACGACTATATTGTCGCCTCCGGCCTCCCCAGTGGCCGCTATTGAGCAACCATTGTCTGCGCGGGGGTGCGTCCCGCAGTTGGAGGCGTGAAGATCAGCGCCCCAGAACAGCGCGCACTAATCGATTACTTCCATACGGACCCTAATACCGACCCACGTCACGTTTCCGCTATACGCGTTGTGATTTTTTAAAAGGCCTGCAGTGGCCTGCAGAGCTGGCACTGTCACCATGGCACGGACTAATTATTTCCATCTGTGTTCTAGTAGAGGGTCATCTCTACAAAAGGCACTGAAGTCTCGTCTTCCTGACGACTTCTGAGAGACTATAAAGGCCATCCTGGAAGTACGAGGTCTGTTCAACGAATTCCAGAACACTCGTAATTTCTCCCCAATGGTGTGATGAGCGAAATGCGGTTGGCATCCCTGCACACACCTGTGTTTAATGTGTAACTGCCAGAAGTTTCATTGTTGTATATTTGTTAGTCATCGTTCAGTGCTGTACTGAGTAGAATGTTGTGTCGCACAGTTCGCAAATGTCGAGATGGCAGAGCAACGCGTCTAGCATTAAATTTTGCGTGAAACTCAAGAGAACTTCCACAGAGTCACGTAATTTAGTGCGAGGAGCCTACGGTGATGAGTGCTTAAGCCGTAGACGGTGTCATGAATGGTTAACACGGTTTAAAAATGGTAAGACTCTTTCGGCGTCTACCGACGACGCTCATGTTAACAACATCATGAAACTGTGCATGACAATCGAAGACTTGACTGTTCGAGAGATTGCAGAAGAAGGTAACGTTTTAGTTGGATCATGTCATGAAATACTGACACAGCATCTTGGAATGCATCGTGTTGTCGCCAAGTTCGTCCAAACCTCACGAGAGCTTTTGGAGCGCGCAAATGAGATCGAGATGTTCCTTAATTGAATCGTAACGCAGGCCGCGATGCCCGAGCGGTTCTAGGCGCTTCAGTCCGGAACCGCGTGACTGCTACGGTCGCAGGTTCAAATCCTGCCTCGGGCATGGATGTGTGTAATGCCCTTAGGTTAGTTAGGTTTAAGTAGTTCTAAGTTCTAGGGGACTGATGACCTCAGATGTTAAGTCCCGTAGTGCTCAGAGCCATTTGAACCATTTAGAATCGTAACTGGTGAGAGACGCGAGTTTACGGTTATGATGTTGAGACCCAGGATCAACCTTCACAGCGTGGCGGGGAAGATTCTCCAAGATAAAAAAAAAGCACGTCAAGTCAGGTCAGGTCAAATGTCAAAGCCATGCTGATAGTTTTATTTGCCTTTGAAGGATTAGTTCATCATGAATTCGTGCCACAGGGAGGAACTATTAATCGATGGTTCTATCGGAAAGAGTTGCGACGCTTGAGAGAAAATGTGAGAAGGAAATTGCCTGAAATGTGGCGAGATAATTCATGGCTCTTGCGTCACGATAACGCACCCACACATTTATCCCTATTGGTACGTGACTATTGAACAAAAAACGAATCACTGTGCTCCCTCATCCTCCACAGTCTCCAGACCTGGCCCCTGCCGACTTTTTCTTCCAAATATGAAAACCCTGTTGAAAGGACGAAGATTTGCAACGATGGACAAGATAAAAGAAAATTCGCAGACGGTGCTTCGCGCGATCCAGCAGGATGCGTACGAAGATTGCTTCCAGAAGTGGAAACGGTGTTAGGAGCGGATTATCAATTGTGGAGAGCATTTAGGAGGAGAGTGTGCACAATGAGAAAAAGATAAGCGTACATAAATTTTTTGGACAAAGGTCCGGAATTCACTGAACAGACCTCGTACACAGCTACCCCTTAAAATTTCAACCCAAGGAAGTATAGTAAATAACGAAAATTTACTTACTGTGCTTCTTAAGTATAGTAGGAAGAATAAATGATGTAATCTTTAGCATACTTGGGGGGAACATGAATGCTAAAATAAGATGCTTCCTCTTCTCGGAGCCTCCACACACGGATACGCCCATTACGATGCTGCACAGAAGGTGGGCTCGTCCGAAAAGGTGACACTGTGCTACTGCTGTGTCCAAAGTTATCGCTGGGCGCATCACTGTCGGTGCGATTGTCCGCTGCCACGTCAAAGGAAGCAGCAAGAATGGTGCTCAGTCGCACACTCCTTCTGGATACTAGCCCTGTTACAAACAAGTTCATTGCCTGACTCAAGACAGGCCCACGTGACGTGGTTGTGCAACCACCCACGGCCGTCCGAATAATAAATCAGTATTCTCGGGCTCTAGTTGCCTAGGTCTCTTGAGATCCTTCGTGGCAACGAGTACGGCCATGATGAACCCACAGATTTATATTCACATGACAGTCGGGGATCCGGAAAGACGTGCGTAACAGTATCGCGGATGCTAACTCGAAGGCTTCGATCATTCCGCTGTTGAATTCTGACAAGTGTTGTTAGTCGTTCCCCCTTCCTACGCGAGATGTAACACGATCTCCTCATATACTATCAGACAAATGCGATTTGTTAATGAGAAACCTATGGCAAGTAGAAACAGAGAGGGCATTGGGGAGCGCCTCCTCCGTGTTATCACAGATGATGTGTCGCTGTACTAAAAGTGCAGTACACGCGAGGTGCCTATTTGTTTCCACCGCTCTGAATGTAATGCATAAGTTCTGATTAATGTTCGCCAGCCTGTAGTTGTTGTCCCCTGCGCAGGAAACAGCATGTTGGTCGTAAATCCGTTACCTTGAGGCTGTAATAAACTCTTAGCGACGACCTGGTATTTTAGAAATATTTAAATTTCTAATTAGTTTGTTTACGCGTGAAGGCAGAATACGAGAAACTGAACAATTAAATTCCACTTTGTGAGTCACAAATAGTCTCCAATCTTCAGACTTACATAAAAACAAAACAATCAACCGCGTATCTGCGTAACTACTATCAATTTTTTTCAATTACATGTCCACATAACGAGAAATTGCTAATAAAGTCTTAACTGACACCGACCACGGTAGAAAACATGCCTGTCCTCCGAGACTACCGAACAGGCTCTGATCTTACAGCAGAACCACTTCGCGCGCCATCCAAGCAAGGAGCGATCCGAAGATCACCGAAGTGCTCCGACTGCCTTTTCGTTTAACAGTTGTTTATTATCCTGCTGGTTATTAATACTTGTGAAATAATGGAATGATAGCACGCTGTTGAGAGATGCTTTAATATGAAATGCGAGTAAATACACTATTTGGTTTTTCTAATATTAACAGAAAATCATCGTTTTGGCGCGCAAATACCGAACGCAACAGCCAATCGCGGAGAAGGTCCACAATTTAGGCGGTCTTTCTCACAATACCCGTACATAATAAACCGTCTGTCGCTGGTACCTCACACCACGTTACGTCACTTCTCACTGCTGCTTTCTCAACTGGCCTCAGAAGTGCTCCGAGTAGCCGCAGATGATGGCTGCAAAGCCAGAAATATTACAAGCCCGCTGCCTAATGTTTCTTTGTATAAAGAATAGGCTATAGATATTGTTACGCATACGTACTTTCTGAAGTTGCACTGAGATGCTAATAACTTTTATATCAAAGCCGACTTAGGGTTTGTTGCACACCACCTTTAGGGTTTCGCAGTTTTAAAGGCCAGCACTGTAATTTTACGAAATACTTTGTGAACATCATGCTTTAGAGACGTAAACAATTTATCCATAGCCGCAGGAAACAGCAAAAAGTTCGATTCTCTAGTAAAGTCTGAAATATATTTACACAAATACATTCAATACTAAATTCCGCAGCTACGAACTTTCCAGAATCTTCACTGAGGCCAACTTCGTTAATTTTATACATTCCTGCTTCTAGTATCTGAATTTTTGCAGGTTGGTCAGAAACGGTCTGACATGTTTTTGAAGGTGTTGAAAGGTAGGTTGTGTTGAGAAATAACAGCTAAAAAAACATTCGAAATTTTGTGTCGCTTCCGAGTTAATTGGCACTGAAGTTAGCCAAAAAGGTCGTTGTGCGCGCAAATTCAAGCGACCCGCCAGATACAATATGTGTCAGTTGTTCTCATAGCGTAGATGATAGCGCAAGAGATTGCTTAGCCTTTTGGCTCGGGTTCGAACCTCACTGCCGTCCCATGTCCTATTTTTGTATCGCTCACTCATTCGGTTTTTGGAGGCCAAACGAAGAACACGTTTCGTGACACAGTCTTGAATTTGCGCGCACAACGGCCTTGTTGGCTAACTGCAATGCCAATTAACTCGAAAACGGCGGAACGTCTCGATTTTTTTTCGTAACAGTTATTCCTGAATACAACTGATAACACAACAGCCTTACAAGCTTTTACAGACTGTTTCTGAAAACCCTATTTGTATGTAATACCTTGCTAATTTGTGCATGTTTGTTGACTATGTCGGTACTAGTAGAGCCTCGGCTCTACCACTGGAGTAGCACTAAAACTAGACTTTTCTGGACTTCGAAATTTTATGCCCTCAAACTTAGGACGCATATTAGAACATCTTTTTGCTTCAACTTTTATTTTTGGTTCTTGACGCTTTGCGTTCAAATCATAAAACGTTATCTCGTGTTCCATGTAAAACCATTTTGCACAATTTCCTGAGGTTTTACACTTATTTTACGTGGCCACTTTTGTAATAAATGCCTCTTTCCTTACCAACAAAAATTTCATGTGTATTTTGCTTTATATTCACAAGTGTTTCAACATTCATGAGAAGTAACACGACTGAAGATATTATGTTACTAAAGTCAGCTGTTCACTTCATCGTGGACACAACCCAACAGGAGTACAGGTTCTTACAGTTTGTCTGTATCGTGACATGGCACCAGCGTTTATACCGGACAGTAGCGTAATGTCGAAAACGCAGTAGCAAAATAAAAACTCTTCTAACCATAAGCCATACGACGTCATGTCTATATCTATTATGTTTCTTTCATTAATTTCGTAATTATGTTACAGCTGACAAGTACAAAAATCGAATTAACAATTAATTGTAGAGAGCGTTTATCATAATGAGAGAACATGTGAGAAGGAAATTGCCTGAAATGTGTGTGTGTGTGTGTGTGTGTGTGTGTGTGTGTGTGTGTGTCAAAGATGACTCTACCGCTTACGATACTGGAGACGATGGAGCACTCCATGTATACAGTCTCAGTGTTTTCAGTCGGAGCACTGCAATAACAGTTGAGTTCATTTTATGTCTTCCCATGTAGTCCATATTCGCTGCAAAGTAGCACTCATTAAAGGCAATGAATCAGTTATGTTTGTGTATGTTTGCTTATGCACTCTTAGAGTCGTAAATACTGTCTAGAAGGTTTCCTTTTCCCGGGTCCATGCATCCTTTATCCACTTATTTCACATTGCATTGAAAGGCAGATAGTTGCCTATTTAGACATAGTAGATACTATCACCCAGAACTTCTGTTACAACTGTGTGTTCCTGATGAACATTTTCACAAAGCTCATCATAGTTAAATCATCTTGTGAAATGCACCATCGTTTATTCTTTTGATACAATTGCGGTGTCAGCTACATCTCACGCCTCCAGTCGCCTAAAGTCCTATACATTTAGTCTGTGGCCTTCTTGTTTTCCAAACAAATGCTCCCAGATGTAAATCAATCACTTGTTCTCTGAGATAGCTTCATCTAGCCCTCTTACAAGACAAGCTCCTTATACACTTGCGTCGATCCGTAGCTATATATATATTTAACGAAAGAAATTTCCGACTTTTGCTGTAATGAGAAGCTCAAATAATTCAAAAGCGACACATGGAAAATTTCTGCCGGACCGAGATTACAGCAGCACTGCAAGCGAAGAAGAATAACGGAGAGGTGAAGATTCTTTGTAGTGTGCGGCATATGGAGATTTGGGTCGCACGGGGGACATGTTCGGATAGCCAAAGCGATTAAGGTTACCGCTCGCGTAACTTAGGAAATCCGGGTTCGAACCCCTGTCCGGCACAATTTTTCATCTGTCGACACTGAGTTATTTCAGTTCCCCATCGCAGCAAAAGTCAGAAATTTCTTTCATCAAAAATACATCTGTAAACGAAATAGCATCCAAGGCGTTAGTACGGCCAGTTCTAGAGTACTGATGCAGTGTTTGGAATGCTTATCAAGCAAGAACGAGAACAAAAATCGAAAGAATTTAGTGGCACGCTACTAAGATCGTGAGCTGGCGATATAGAGCAAACGAAAGTGTAACAGGAATGCTCAGGGAACTTAAATGGGAACACTTGTGGAAAATATGACGGTAGTTCTCGCGAAATCCTGTATTTCTAAAAAGAATGTGCGAACATTATTTTGCCAACGTGTTCTGTCTCGCATAGGTATCACGAGAATCGGATGAGAGTAGTTACCGCACGTACACAGGTGAATCTGTAGTAATTTTCGCCCGCTCAGTAGAAGAATGGAATAGGAAATGAAGTCGATAAGCACGATGCAGCACGTACAGCGGCTTGCGGGGTGCGTAGAAGGTTTCAGGAGGAACAGAAAACATTTAGAGAAGTGGTAATCTATACTAATTCCAATAATATATTTCATATAAATATGTCCAATTTTTATAGAATGCAGGGACACACTTGATTACATAGAGAAGTTTTAATTTACGTGTTGGTACTCCAGTTGCTGTGAGTTTATTTATCGAGTTGACTTTTTGGTTTCGAGGTCCAAATTGTGAAGTTGTGTTTGAGCTTACATAATTGAAGTTTTCGGTTATGATTGTGATTTGTTGCTCAATTATACTGTACCAGTAAACCCCCAATTCCTTTAAGAATCGACCTCCCATTACAAATGAGTTAATGTTCAAATATTTGCTGTTCATCATGTAAGCGAACAAAAGTGTATAAGAGGTTAATAATTATGCTTATAGTTCGTTTGAAGTCGTGATGCTCTCCCTATAACACCGGATCAATATAATCTGGGTAATTTGCGCTCCAGTTTAGGCAAAAGCAAATTTTTCACACATCTCAGTGTATATGACGACGTATTTCCTGAAATGTAGATGCTTGCGATTGCAGTCTTTCACGGCGTACTCCACTGATGAATTCTTCTCGGGTTATCAGCCGAGTGGTGGCGCCGTCTTGTCACAACGTTTCAATGAGTTTCGTACCCATCGTCTTCTGGCGACTTCGCAGCAAGGGACTTCGCCAGAAGATGATGAGTACGAAACTCATTGAAACGTTGCGACAAGACGACGCCACCACTCGGCTGATAACCCGAGAACAATTCACCATGTAGATGCTGTCTGCAAAGTGTGTTACGAATAGAGCTAGTAATAAAGAAGTAATAAACTGAAACGTCATGTCTGACGCTCAAGTTTCACTGTTCAGTGGAAATGTGGTAAACGATTAACTTTTTTTCTTTCATCATTTTGTGTATGGTGTCAGCGGGAAAATGTTTTGTTAAAGTTTTACATTATATGTTAAGTTTGTAAGGAAGTCGCTAAGGGCTCTCATTCTTAAATACTGGATGATTATAGTGCGGGTATTTGCACACCATCCGCTTCACTGCCACAATACAAACACAGAGTTTCTTACTGAATTACTTAACTTATTGTGTTACATTTTTTACATAAGATTGTACCTCTTAATGAGTAGGTTGTGACAGAATTACAAAATCTTAAATTCTGTCAATAACCATACGAAATATTGAAAAATTAAATTTTTTACCCCTGGGACCGTCAGATAGGTAGCCTGCATCTTGGATCGTGCCCCAGATTAGCCGTTTAGTAATAAAGCTTTCTTTCTGTTACAGTGTAACAGCTATATTTCTGTAATCAATAAAAAATGGACAGACGTTATACGGAAAGTTTTATTGGAATTTGTCTATTATAGGCATTTTCGCTTGTGTGAACTAGCTCGCGCTGACGCTGCAGCAGGGAACAACAGACCGGCTCACGCCGAGTAATGCAGTGGTAAGAGAAGAGGTGGGGAGGGGTCGGGAGGGGAGGAGCAGTCGCGACAACACAGCTCTGCACGAGAAAATGTTCTCAATGAGTCTACTCTATGGCTGCTAACACACCATCCAGTCGCGTTAATGCGACGTCAACTTGCAACAATCACTCACTGACGGCCGGTGGCAGCACTAGCTGTGAAGGGTATGCAGGTTGAACATCAAGAAAACTGACAAACTACAGGGACGGATTCCTGACTGGAAATGGAGTGAAAAAAAGGTCCTATGAACATGTGTCCGGAAATGGAAGGTGTGCGTGCAACGCCAACAAATCGCCCCGGTGCAAAAGCTATCGATAAAACCCATCCCCTAGATGCAAATCCGCTGCTGATAAACCTTGCAGGTGATAGATATAGTAGCGGTTGCCATATAGGATACACAGAATCGTACTTCGGCTTAGAACAATTTGGCGGGTTACTTTCCAGGAGCTTGTACTCTAGGGTTCGTCCCAATATCCTGTAGAACGCGGTCCTCCATATCTGATATACGCACAGTCCGCCACGTTCCTGCGCGTTTGTCTCTCTGAAAGGACCAGTGATCACATACATGCCCAAAAAGGGCTTGAAATTTTGTTGGGTGTGGTTGGTGATTATGAGGGTATTTGTTTTGGTATAGCCGTGCTGCCTCTCGACCGTTTCCATCTGCTTGGCCGTACACTGACACCATCTCGGCTTGTTCCTGACATGAATGCCGGACCATTCTGGTGCTTAAAGTGTGCTGCGTCAATCACATAGCCTGGATCACACGAGGAACACATGGCGCGTGGTCAGAGGAACTGTCATCTGTCAGCGCCATCTACCGTGGCAAAGATGCATTTTCGGACAAATGTTCAGAGGACCTTTCTTCCTCCACTTCTAGTCAGGTCCGCCGGCCTCTGTGGCCGAGCGGTTCTAGGCGCTTAAGTCCGGAACCGCGCTGCTGCTACGGTCGCAGGTTCGAATTCTGCCTCAGGCATGGATGTGGGTGATGTCCTTTGGTTAGTTTCGTTTTAAGTAGTTCCAAGTGTAGGGGACTGATGACCTCAGATGTTAAGTCCCATAGTGCTCAGAGCCATTTGAAACATTTAGTCAGGTGGGCAGCTCGTGATTTAATGGCTAGCGTTGCTGCCTCTGGATCTTCCGGGTTCGATTTCCGGACGGGTTGAGGATTTGGTCTGCCCAGGTAACGGGTGTTTGTGTTGTCCTCATCATTTCATCATCATCATTCGTGATAGTGGCTAGATTGGACTGTGTAAAAACTGGAATGTGTGACAAATGGGACTTTTTATGGGCGCTGATGACCGCGCAGTTGAGCGCCTCACAAACCAAACATCAAACTTTGTCAGGAATCAGTCCCTCTTCTTTATCAGTCTTATTAATGTTCGCCCTGTACAAAGCGTGTCGGGAGATGCGAAAAACAGTGCAGTCTTGGTCTTAATGTATAAACGGTGCAGTTTATCCCAGGTCGAAAGGGCATGATAATTAACTTTCGGGTCAAGGATGGAAGCATTTCTGTAAATGCAAAGTTTTCAAACTGTTAGAGTGGCGCCGTGGTTAAAGCATACCGTGCATGGCAAAACGGTGACATCCAAAACAGGAGCCGTGGCAGTTGTAGTGTACCAGGGGTTATAGGTGACAGGAAAGTACGACGGCTGCGCAGATGTATAGGGGCGAATAGATGTGCAACTGTCGAGCCACTGACCGCGCAGGTGAACAAAGGGGGCTACCAACAGTGTCTCCTCAACGAACGTTCAGTGAAGATTGCTGCGTGTAGTCTTCCGCAGCAGGCGCCAGGTTCATGTACCCATGCCGACTGCTGATCATCGCCGATGAAGGCTGGAATTTGCACCGCATTAGCCGGCCACGGTGGCCGTGCGGTTCTAGGCGCTTCAGTCCGGAACCGCGCGACTGCTACGGTCGCCGGTTCGAATACTGCCTCGGGCATGGATGTGTGTGATGTCCTTAGGTTAGATAGGTTTAACTAGTTCTAAGTTCTAGGGGACTGATGAACTGTAATGTTAAGTCCCATAGTGCTCAGAGCCATTTGAACTTTTTTTTTTTTTTTTTTTTTCGCCGCATTACAACAATTGGTCGTCTACTGAGCGGTGATAGGCAGCCTTTTCAGATTAATCACGTTTATGCTCTGACGGATAGACGGATAGACGGCTGTTACCATGTACGGCGTGGAACGTCTTGAATCAAATACCCTGCAACAGTACTGTCGAGGCCAGAGGAGGGTGCGTTATTAGTTTTTGCCTCGGGGCGATATCATTTACTGGTAGCACACTGCAAGGTGGCACGCTGTTCGTAGTGTACATGTGTGGTTCTAGGAGCACCAGGACGAGTTTATTGTACTCATGTTGCCGTCGAACTTCAGGGATTTAAACTGAATCAAGAATCAATGGGACCACCTCGATCGAGTTGTTCGTACCGTGAAACCTCAACTGAGAAACCTAGCGCAGGTGACATTGGTACTGTAGTCGGTTTCGCTCCAGGTACCTGTCGGTTCCCTTCCAGAACCTCACTGACTCACTCTTCCTCCAAGTCAGCGTTGCAAAAGGCGGTTTTTCTAACTTCTGATAGGTAGTCACATATATGTGATTGAACTGTTTACTTCTATGGAGGTGTATCGCTTCACAGTGGTCAATTGATGCCTTTCGGGGCAAATTTATTTCCTAAATATTAATAAGAAAGGGCAATGAAACAAAAATTACTTTTATCCTAATTGATGAGGCAAAGAACGTGGGGCAGCTAATTACTCAGATTTGTTACGAGGGATGCATCCTTATGACGAATGTCGTTTTCAGACGAAGTTCAAATCGTCATCAACATTCATTTCTTTGCACGTCAATCAATACTGTTTATTTTACAAAATTGTTGAGGCTTTCGTGGCCACTTGTTGACAAACTGCCTATTGGCTTCTGTCTCGGGTTCTTCGGCCGACGTTCATCTAATGATTTTTCTGACGTTTCGCCAGCACGAGTGGCTGGCATTGCCAAAGCTTCACCCTCCATTGCCGCTGGCGAAACGTCAGAAAAATCATTAGATGAACGTCGGCCGAAGAACCCGAGACAGAAGCCAATAGACTGTTTATTTTGCTTTCACTAAAGCGTCAACGTCTGGTATACTTTCTGAGCACTAGGCTTTTAAATTGACGTCTCTTACTGAGCCTCTGTCAGTAGATTTGGTTCTTCTCATTGGGGAAACAGGTTGCCCACAAAACCACGTAGGTTTAGAAATCGACATATTCGTAGTTGCCAACTTGTGAAGTTGTTGAAATTTATGTTGAAGAAAATTTTTATACCCATCTTACAGGACTTATTTTACTGTGTAACTTATCACTCAACTGCCTTTCGCACCTGATGCCTATGAGTTCTAACTGTAGCTAGGCATCCTGCACTGCCCTGTTACAGATAGATACTGTTGTTCCTGACATTCACTTTGAAGTTCCAAACCCGGCGAAAAGCTGCTTTTCATCAATTTTAAAACAGCTACTCTCCACTTTACGCACTGTGCAATTAAACATATACACTTGCATTTAAAACAACCGCTAAATTAACAGAGCGTCGTTCGTCTGAAGACCGCCCACAGTTCGCGCTTCTCCTGCACTACACGACGACGTCTGACAGGCAGAGTGTTAGCGTGTGCGCTCGTGTTCGTGTTCGCGCTCACGCTGGCCTAGCCTCATCCTGAACAGGCCTAGTGTATAGCACTGGGGGGTTCACAATGGACTGCCATTATCGTATGGCAGCGAAACTTGATGGATACTGTAATGCTTTAATGAGGAACCGATACACGCTGGAAAATAGCAGTTACAATTTTAGCCACCACATGAAAATCTGGGGCTGTGAATGGGAGAAATATGTATAGAAATGTTTCCATTTGTAATGGACGGGGAATGACGTGTGGGCAGTAAAGGTCAACGAGTAAGGAAGGCCGCCACTTGCAAAATTGGTTCAGTATTAGCACCGGAGACGTCGAACAGATTCTGTACAGCGCCAGATTTGCACCTGGTGCCCGAAATTGGAACTTTTTTTCCAGCGTTCAGCATTAACACATTAGCACATACCAAGTTTCGCTGCCGTACAATAATTATAGGCCATCCTGGATCCCCGTGAATAGCTGCAGTGTAATTTTAACCACCCGGTACCACCTCCTGAAATATTTACTATTCCTCATCAAACAGCCCGCATACCTGGATGAAGAATGGTTACTGTGGAACGGTGCAATGTAATACTGCTGTGACGAGACACGCTCGTCTACTAAATGAAGCACGTTAATGGAAGAGATTAGCAGCTCATTTCGGCGAGACACGGCGGACGGCGGGGCGCCGCCGGTTTGGACACCTGCCTCGCGGCGCCAGACGGAGGCGCCGGCGGCGCGGGCAGTCGCGCGTCGGTCGGGCTTGTCCCGGCCGCGACAAGGAATCGATCTTGGGGCGGCGGCGCTTGTCGCGGCTTTTTGTGGCGGCGCCTGGTGCCGTGTCGCGCCGCTCATTAGCCGCAGCCCGCCCCCTCCACCCCCGCACCGGCTAATTGTCGCCGGCCGCATTCCGCCGCCGCCGCGGCTACCTGCCGCTGCCTCCGGCGCCCACCCACTGTCCACCCCGTGGCCAACTCCTCGTCTCCAGCACGAGACTGGCTCTCCGTAGCGCCGTGCACACTGCTGCGATGCGGGGGACAACTTCTGAGTAATTCTGGCCGTGAAAGACGCTGCGGTGTCTAATGTCACGGGATAGCGATATGCCAGTATACATAAGCCTGTACTATCGTGTGCACAAGGTATAAAAAGGCAGTTCATTGGCGGAGCTTTCACTTGTGCTCAGGTCATTCACGTGAAAATTTGTCCGGGGTATTACAACCGCACCATGGGAATTAACAGACTTTGAACTCTGGATGGGAAATGGAATCAGACGCATCGGATATTCCATTTCCGAAATCGTTAAGAAATTCAATATTCCGATAGCCAAAGTGGTAAAGGTGTAAGAATTTTCAGCATTGCAGCGCGTCGGCAATCGTAAGTATCGAAATGATTATGAAAAATCCGCCTCGATTGCACAAACCACCTCGTGTTTACCTAGGTTTCAGAGTGGGTAACCACGCCTTCTTCAGAACAAATATAAAACAGCTTGGCTAAATAGGCATAGTCAAAGGCTAAAATCAACACCTGCAGCGGCAGGACCCCATAAAATTTTTTTACAAATACACGGTACATATGTACCAAGTCAATAATATTACTTACCTCAACCCTGTGTGTGCTGCCTCGCCCCAGCCAACGTACCATGGTCACAGGTTCTCTACACCGAACTGAGGCACTGCAGGCTGTCGAAATCACTGCGTATGCGCGTAGCCAGGAAACGCTCTTATTATGCATGGGAGCGGGATTACAAAGTTAAAACGGATCGGGACCTAACTAATTGCCAAAAGTTGTCGCACAAATAGCAAATTGAGCAAATGATAAAGGCGATGATGAGGGAATTAAGACATATTTAATAGCAACGCATGACAAACTTTGTGCACGGAGTGTAAATCAGCCACAAGCCAATATGGAGGCCCTAGAATTAGGTAGAAATTACAACTAAACTGAAAAGATAGCTATCCTAAGGAGGTTATTGTTAAACCGCACTAATAATATCTGCAGCAGAAACAACCATACTCGCTACATCGCCATGATACTAAGCGGCCGACCAGGCCTTAATCAGAAGACGTTAAACATTTATAACATACCTTGGCTCCATGATCTTATAATTGCATAGAAGCGCGCAGCAATAAGAAAATACAAATGGTGTTGTTCTTGGCTAACAAAACCCTCCAACTGTGTTGATTTTGGTAATATCAAATAATACCAAATTTCGGGCATTACCTCTCACTACAGACAACACAGTGGTCGACGGCCTTCACTTGAGGATAGAGAACAGCGCCGTTTATGTAGAGTTGTCAGTGCCAACAGACAAGCAGCACTGTCTGAAGTAACCGCACAAATCAGTGTGGGACGTACGACGAACGTATCTGTCGGGACAGTGCGGTGAAATCTGGAGTTTTGGGCTACGGTAGCAGACGACTGCCGCGCGTGGAATTGCTAACAGCGCGATATGGCCACCAACGCCTGTCATGGGCTCGTGACCATACCGGTTGGACCGTAGACGGTTGGAAAACTGTGGTCGAGTGAGAGGAGTCCCAATTTCACTTAATAAGAGCTGATGGCGAGGACCCCATGGACCCAAGCTGTCAACAAGGCACTCCGCAAGCTGGTGTGGGGTCTATAATAGTGTGCGCTGTGCTGACATGGAATGTACTGGGCCATCTGGTCGAACTGAACCGATCATTGACTGGAAATGGTAAGGTACTGGAAATGGTAAGGTACTGGAAATGGTAAGGTACTGGAAATGGTAAGGTACTGGAAATGGTAAGGTACTGGAAATGGTAAGGTACTGGAAATGGTAAGGTACTGGAAATGGTAAGGTACTGGAAATGGTAAGGTACTGGAAATGGTAAGGTACTGGAAATGGTAAGGTACTGGAAACGGTTAGGTACTGGAAACGGTTAGGTACTGGAAACGGTTATGTTCGGCTACTTGGAGGCCATTTGCGGTCTTCATGTTCCCAAACAACGATGAACCTTCTTGGCTGTCAATGCGCCACGTCACCGGACCCTAATTGTTCGCGACTGGTTTGAAGAACATTCTGGGCAATTCGTATGCAAAATCCTGCACCGGGAACACTTTCGCAATTACGGACTGTTATAGAGGCAGCGTGGTTCTGCATTTCTCCATGGGATTTCGAATGATTTGTTGTGCCCATCCACGTCGAGTTGCTGCACTGTGCCGGACAAAACAAGGTTCAAAATGGCTCTGAGCACTATGGGACTCAACTGCTGTGGTCATAAGTCCCCTAGAACTTAGAACTACTTAAACCTAACCAACCTAAGGACATCACACACATCCATGCCCGAGGCAGGATTCGAACTTGCGACCGCAGCGGTCGCGCGGTTCCAGACTGTAGCGCCCAGAACCGCTCGGCCACCCCGGCCGGCCGACAAAACAAGGTTCGATACGGTATTAGGAGGTATCTCGTCACTTTTGCCACATCAGTGAACGTACTGGCAGGTTGCTCGGATGCACTTTCACTGCGCGACAACAAGGTACGGTTACTGGCGAGCATCACTAAAGTAGAGGTATTTAATACGATTTACCGAAATTCCTTCAACAAAGAACACGCGATCTTCTCATGAAATTTCAATCACCAGTTTTCTCCTCCGATTGCCAAAACATTCTGTTGGCACCCACCAACATAGGGAGAAATGATCATCACGATAAAATAAGAGAAATCAGGGCTCGCACAGAAAGTGCTCGTTTTTCCCGCTGCCGTTCGAGTGAGGAACGGTAGAGAGACAGCTTGAAGGTGGTTCATTGAACTCTCTGCCAAGCACTTTATTGTGAATAGCAGAGTAATCACGTAGACGATCACGTAGATGTAGACATAGTAAATACTCCACAATTAGAATCAAGAACAGCCGCCAACATGAGAAACCTAGAAGCAGATGTTCTCGATGCAGGAAAGCAGCTTGAATCACTTCATATATGCAAGTCCACCGGTCCAGATTATATACCAGTTAGTCCTTTCAGAGTAGGCTGATCGAATAGCTCCATACTTCTCACACACAAACTCTAGCTCGACGAACCATCAGCACCTAAAGACTGGAAAGTAGTACAGGTCACGCCAATACTCAAGAAAAGAAAGAGGAGTAATCCGCTGAATTACAGATGGAGTGGTTTATCACTGACGTCGGTTGTCAGTGCGATTTTGGAACATACTCTATTGTCGAACATTGTGAATTACCTCGAAGGAAACCATCTATTGAATCACAGCCAGCATGGATTACAAGAATATAATGCTTGTGTTCATAACTCCATCTTTCTCTGTGCGATGTACTGAATGTTATCAACGGGTGATTTCAAGTTGATTCCAGATTTCCAGAAGACTTTACACATCGGTCCTCACAAGCGTCTTCCAAAAAAATTGTACGCCTAGGGAGTATCGTCTCAGTTCTATGATTGTATTCATAGCTTCCTGTCCCGCAGTGCCGGCCGGGGTGGCCAAGCGGTTGTAGGCGCTACAGTCTGGAACAGCGCGACCGCTACGGTCGGAGGTTAGAATCCTGCCTCGGACATGGATGTGTATGATGTCCTTAGGTTAGTTAGGTTTAAGTAGTTCTAAGTTCTAGGGGACTGATGACCTCAGAAATTCAGTCCTATAGTGCTCAGAGTCATCTGAACCATTTTGTCCCGCAGTGAAATCGACTCTGTAATTGGGGTTCACCAGGAACGCGTTATTGGCCCGCTTCTGTTCCTGATATAAGAGGGCAGCCTCCGAATTTATTATGTGAAAACTCTTTAACCTTTTTTATTAAAGCGAACGTTATTAAGATTCTACACCTTTAGTAATTCTTCATGTCTAAATATTGATTTCTCACCCTGGCGGCAAGCAGTTTCCTCGCAACGAGAGACCAGTTTGTTTATACCATCATTGTAGAGTGAGTTAAAAAATGGTTCAACTGGCTCCGAGCACTATGGGACTTAACTTCTGAGGTCATCAGTCCCCTAGAACTTAGAACTATTTAAACCTAACTAACCTAAGGACATCACATACATCCATGCCCGAGGCAGGATTCGAACCTGCGACCGTAGCGGCCACGCGGTTCCAGACTGAAGCGCCTAGAACCGCACGGCCACACCGGCCGGCCAGAGTGACTTCGTTGCACTGCTTCATCACTATCAAAGTAAAGTTCTAGAAAGTGTTCTTTAAATTTCAGAAACAGATGAAAGTCGGATGGGGGCCAAATCGGGACTGTATGGAGGATGATCGATGACTCTTAACTCAAGGCGTCGGATTGCTGTAGAAGTCGCATCGCTCGTGTGGTGTTTGGCATCTTCATGCTGAAGGAGAGAACGCTTCATGTGCGGTCAAACTCTTCGAATTCGAAACTCGATTCCAACACGCTATTTCTAACGCTTCAGTTTAATTAAGTTACGCACCCCCATGTTACAGGCTCCAATTTTCAGCCTTACAGCGAAAGAGAGATGCAAATATGTAGACATGAACAAAGATGCAGAATGTTAATAACGTTTGTTTTATTTTAAAAGCTTTCAGGGTTTTCACATAAAAGATTCGAAGGCACTACTTTCCAACAAGTCCTCGTACATAAATGATTTAAGGTGACGACATGAACAACCCTCTTAGATTGCTTGCAGATGGTGCTCTCGTTCACGAATTACTAAAGTCATCAGAAGAGCAAAACCGATTGCAAAATGATTTAGACAAGATATATCTATGATGCGACAAGGGGAACTGATCGTGAACAATTAAATGTGGGAAGTCCTCACATGAGTACAAAAAGTCCGTTAAATTTCGGTTACTCGATAAATCTCACAAAATTAAAAGTTGACGACTCAGTTAAATACCTTTAGATTACAATTGTCGACAACTTAAACTGGAACAACCACATAATAAATATTGTGGGGAAGGCGAAGGAAAGGCTGCGTTTTATTGGCAGGATACTTAGAAAATGAAACAAATCTACTAAAGATACTGCCTACACTATTGGAGTACGGCTGCGCAGTATGGGATCCTTACCAGACAGTATTGACGCAGGAGATTTAAAAACGTTCAAAGGCTTGCAGGTCGTTCTGTGCTATCGCGAAACAACTGAGTGTGTGCCACGATTTGGGATGGCAATCATTAGAACAAAGGCGTTTCTCGTTGCGACGAGATCTGTTCCCCATACTTTTATCAGTAAATTTCTCCTTAGGATGCGAAAACATTTTGTTTTCTTCCACTACATTGAGGGAAGCAACCATCGCAATAAAATAAATCAGAGCTTGATTCAGGTGTTCATTTTTCCCTTGTCCCATTCGACAGTGGAACGGAGGAGCAATAATTCGAATGTGATTCTGTTAAGCCTCTGTCAACTATTTAAGTGTGGTTTGCAAAGTAGACGTATAGGCGTAGATCTAACATGAATTTTTATTACATAATTTACTCGTCATGTTGTCGTTCGTAGGAGCAACGGTGGAATGGCATTAGCTTCTCAAACGTTTTCACAACCGAGAAAATCAAAACCAAGTTTTTGTCTAATTGAAAGATTCTCTTAGATTTATTATTTTTGTTGAAAACGAAGTATTAGTATGATCTCCCGCAGCTAACATTTCTACAGGATTGATGAGCGCCAGATGATACAGTTTGCACTTCAGTAAGCCCAGTCCCATACAGTTTTACAAACCTGTGGGCCGTTTGAGATTTTAGTATCGAATTTCTGATAATTTTGTCAGGTATTGACGTACTGCCCAAATGTCAGTGTTGTTAAAAGACGTTAATAACTTTTGAGTGTCCGGTAATAACAGCGCTCCATATACTTGCTGGTCTCCGAATCGGACGAGGGGCCATTATGTCGCTTTCAAAGGTGTGAAGTGCTTCATCACATCAATTATACGCGATGTCATCCACGAAATTGCATGCCTTCTAACTGCCAATAGAATTTCCGCTTTTCATGCGACATTTTAAACACCTGCCATTATCTTAACCTGATCCATACACTTAAATTTTCCATCAAGAATAAATTAAAATCGAACTCCATGAAAACTGCATTAACAAGTCCCGAACGCTCGACTGATTACGTGATGTCATGTCGGTGACAACAAAAATAAGCTACTCCATTTTTTCCTCCTTAGCGCAGAACAATGAATCATCCACGACAAATTTGATTCATAATAACCTAGGAAAGGAAATGTATATTGGACATTTCTTTGTTAGACACGCAAATGTCTGTAAAAGACACATTAAAAGAAATATTAGTGCCATTCTATCATAAACAGTCAGAGTCTGACATGGACGATATACGTATCTACATCTACATCCATACTCCGCAAGCCACCTGACGGTGTGTGGCGGAGGGTACCTTGAATACCCCTATCGGTTCTTCCTTCTATTACAGTCTCGTATTGTTCGTGGAAAGAAAGACTGTCGGTATGCCTCTGTGTGGGCTCTAATCTCTCTGATTTTATCCTCATGGTCTCTTCGCGAGATATTCTAGGAGGGAGCGATATATATTGCTTGACTCCTCGGTGAAGGTATGTTCTCGAAACTTCAACAAAAGCCCGTTCCGAGCTACTGAGCGTCTCTCCTGCAGAGTCTTCACTGGAGTTTATCTATCATCTCCGTAATGCTTCCGCGATTACTAAATGATCCTTACAGGATGCTCTTCGTTGGATCTTCTCTATCTCTTCTATCAACCCTATCTGGTACGGATCCCACACTGGTGAGTAATATTCAAGCAGAGGGCGAACAAGTGTACTGTAACCTACTTCCTTTGTTTTCGGATTGCGTTTCCTTAGGATTCTTCCAGTGAATCTGTCTGGCATCTGCTTTACCGACGATCAATTTTATATGATCATTCCATTTTAAATCACTCCTAATGCCCACTAACGCACATGTCCGCCTTTGGATGATTAATTTTCATTAGTATCTTTCTTACAGTGCCATATACACTTCTCATTATAATCAGAGTGAGGACGAAATTTCAAACAAGTGAAAAGACTTTCACGTCGAAACGAACAACACTTCCCTTTTTTAAGTTTTTATTCATAAAAAGTTGTAGTAGAAAGCATTGTAAGTGCTGTATTCAGCAATTTCTCAGCTCAAGACTAAGTATGAACTGTATATTATACATTTTTAGAAGTTAGAGAATACTGTATAACCGCAATTTTGTTTGAGCAGAATTCGAAGCCGCCCCCAATAGGGCAGTATAAAAGCAGGAGCATTAACGCGGTACGACTAACGAAAAAGTTTCATTATAACAAGACAGCTTTCAGTCTCACACTGGACAAGTATTTCAGGTGAGAGAGGGATAAAATCTGGCCCTCCTGCAAAAGATGTTACACTCGAACAGTCTATTTAAAATTGCCTGACGGATGGCCACCGGAGACTCTTCCCTGTACCTTGATCGAGATATTTACTATTCTCTCCCTAATAGAACGAATATTTATGTCCCAAACAACAGGAAAGCAGACCCGGCCTTTTTGTGGATTAACGCTACGGAGTCTGGGCCCTCGAATTTCACGGGCAGAGTTCTTACGGACTCAGCTATCAAGATGCCACTCACGACAGCCTGCATTCTCTCCAGTATCTCTTTAGCCGCGTTCTACACAGTCTGATCAAAACTATCCAGACACCCCAGCGTAATGCGGAATTGATCACTCGACGTCACCTGCCAGTAGAAAAGGAGGCGGAGAGTATTGTATTGTCAGCAGGAAATCAACAGCAGGATGGGTCGATAAATGAGCTCAGTGATTTGGATCATGGTCTAGTCATTCTAGTAACAAATTCATCAGGTACATTTCAGCCCTTCTAAAGATGCCCAGGTCGACTGTTGAAGTGGAAAGGTAAAGGAACGATCGCTGCTTAATCAAAATCAGACGGACCTCGTGTATTGACGGAGACAGGCCGTCGAGTAGTGTGGAGGGTGGTTGTAAAGAATCGCATGAAATCAGCGGAAACGGTCACTCGAGAGTTCCAGTGTGCAACAAGTAATCCAGCTAGCATAATGACTGCTTGAAATGGTGTAAAGAGCGACACTACTGGATAGTGGCTGACTGGACACAAGTGATTAGGAGCGACGAATCACGCTGTACCATATGCCAATCCTATGTAAGGCTTTGGGTTTGGCGAAGCAGCAACTAAGTGGCTACAAATATTAACAATATTAATAAATGTTTGACTATTTCTCGCTGTCTGAAAGATGGCTGTGTTCATATTTATATCAGATACCAGAGGCATAACGCGAGTATTCTGCCGCAGTTTCGGGTCTGTGGTTGTTGAATTCGCGCCAGAAACTTCATACTAGTCACAGAATATTAATAGGAGCAAGGTATCTTCAGCAGAGTTCACCGGTGACACGAGTGTGGCATGCCGCGAAGATAGCAGCCTAGGAACCTGTAGCGGTACTTTCAAGCGCGGACAAATTACATATCGTTACAAGCCGAATTCCCCTAATGGGGCGAACCGTTTAACGAGTGCTTTGAAGGTCCAGCGGGCAGCGCCGTTGTCTGCGTATTATCGGCTTCCAGGAACAGCCGAGCCCAACGGTTGCTAGCCGAGATTTTATCTTTGTTCTTGCCGTCTTCGGGTAAGAACGCAGCTAGCTCATCGCTTTGGAATGTGCGAGGTAGTGTTCGGCCCGACAAGAAAGTATCATTCCAGCCTGTGGCAGCTACACATGGTGGACGCGAACTCCACCGACAACGGCTCTGAGGTTGTTCAAAGATATTTTCTGAGAGTTTTGGTATATGGCACCTTTGTCGTCCGGTGGCTTATTACATAATAATAATGTAATTATAATTTATTGACTTTATAGACACGGTTACCTTTATTTCTGTGATTATAACTTCACAACACTGAAAAACTCTGTAATGTGCGATCACCGAAGTGCACAACACAAAAGAGAGTTACCGTTACCTGACATGATCAGTCAGTGCAGGAGGCGATCTATAATTTTGTGCTGTATTCTTCTATCGAAAAACAGTTTATTTGCAAACATCGCTATGTAAACACAGTTACTGGATTACTAGTTTGGGCAACATGTTTTGCCATTCTGTAATGTTGTGTGAGCCCCCTGCCCTTTTCGTAACTAATTTGTGCCTAATTTTATTCTGAGAAGCTCAGTAATATATGCAAATAGCGTAAATGTAAATTTGATTCAAAAAGTACAGCTGGACAGCAAGAAACTCTTTAGCGCGCAATCCCCGCAACGATAGTAGTTGTGAATCTCTGAGTACGGACTCACAAAAAAAAGCCAATTGATGTATTTTAAAAGAAGGGGGGGACTGTTAATCTGTGTCTTGTGGAAAGAGGACGTGTTGCTAGGCCGTCGCTCAAAATGTATTGTTACATTTAATGAAAATTGCTATTTCAGTGATAAAACCGAGTAAAGTATGTGTAACAGTTGCCAAACATTCAAGTATACAAATTTTCTGGAAGTGAAGAATAGAAGTATCTTGTTTTTGGAAAAGGAGTTGAACTTCATTGCCGTCGCCGGCTATCAATCGACAGAATTGTAAGTGTACAAAGTTCACTACAATACAAGAAAGGAAATGTATTCTCTATAGTTTTCATTCAATACGTAACAACCTCTCATAATTTCTTAATTTCAGTAATTTGATTATGTTCTTGTATAATAGTATGGTGCTGAACTCCACTGGCCAATTTTGATGCAGCAGGACGTGTAGTTTGAAGGAAGTTTGTGTGCCAAGCAATCTCCTTTTCTCACGAAAAGGAGATTGCTGTTTGATCTCATTTACTTACAACAGTGATCCCTTAGGTATGAAAATCTACGAAAACTTGGGCTCAAAGCTATCCGCAATACGGCCAAGTAACTGAGTCGTATTTTAAACCTTAAAGAAGAATAACTTCTTCCAAATTGCAATACGTCAACAACTGGTGCAGAAGCTGATCATTCAAGGAGGCAGCAACCAAAATTCAGGTACCAGTTACGACTTAAAGCAAAAATCTCAATCAAAAATCAGTCTCTCTCTCTCTCTCTCTCTCTCTCTCTCTCTCTCTCTCTCTCTCTCTCTCTCTCTCTCTCTCCAGAAACACAAATAAATATTCATATTATTAAGATAAGTAATTTTGTAATTCCCAAATCCATAAAACCCAGCAGTTGTAGTTACCATACAACGCTTACACCCCTGTCACATGAAGACTACACAATACGCATAAAAGAGTCGAGATATTAAAATGACATGTCAGGTGTTCTGTTATAAAGAATGTATAACTTCAAACACGAGCAAGACAGACATATGCCACATCTTGGCGCTTCTGTGTATAAAAGCATGTTGGCTGCTAACCGAGATTTTATATGTTCTTCTTGTCGTCTTCAGCTAAGAGCGCACCAGGTTGTGTTGCTAGCTCATAACTTCGGAATGTGCTATGTGTTCGGTCAGACACGGAAGTATTAATCCAGCCTGTGGCAGCTGCACAGTTTGAACCCGAACTCGACCGACAAATTTCGGCCAACATGGCTTTACACCGCGATGCGGCAAGATGTGACATGTATCTGTCTTGCTCGTGTTCGAAATTGTAAATACTTTATCAAACAACACCTGTCATGTCACTGTAATGCCTCGACTCTCTTGGGCATATTGTGTAGCTCTCGCCGGCCGAAGTGGTCGAGCGGTTCTAGGCGCTACAGTCTGGATCCGCGCGACCGCTACGGTCGCAGGTTCGAATCCTGCCTCGGGCATGGATGTGTGTGATGTCCTTAGGTTAGTTAGGCTTAAGTAGTTCTAAGTTCTAGGGGACTGATGACCTCAGAAGTTAAGTCCCATAGTGCTCAGAGCCATTTTTTTGTGTAGCTCTCAAGTGACAGAATGTTGTAAGGATTGTACGATGTAGCTACCACTGCCCGGTTTGATGGATCTGAGGATGGCGTTACATTTTGCCGAAGCTGAGAATGTAGTTATTGTATACACAAAGCGATATTGGCAAATAAATTGGTTTTCAAAAGAAGACGGCAATACAAAACAGAGTAATGATCGACCCACAGGTGCAAAAGTACCGATATGTGGGTTATCGTCGCCGCGGGAACAGCTCGCCATATTGTAGTTATGCGACTCTTCCGTTGAATTAAGTGAATCCAAATGCGAAATGCATATCGGCTAAATAATAAACCTCTCCATATTACTGTGCGTGACTGTTAACGTACAACTAATGCTACCGGAAAAATAAACTCGGGACAGAACCGAGCAGTACTGAAAGCAAACTTGACCTAAGAATAAAGTTGGCACTATTGTGAATACCAAGTACTGCAAGTGAATGGAAGACGTAAGTTTCTCACCAAGATACACAGCGCATTCCGTCCGCGTTTGCACTGTTTGCAGATATTTTCAGTGCAGTACAGCTACAAAGCTAAATTACTCCTACGAGGAGACCTTCTGTAAATTTTGGAAGGTAAGAGACGAGATACTGGCACAAGTAAAGCTGTGAGGACGGGGCGTGGGTCGTGCTTCGGTAGCTCAGTTGGTTTCTCGACTCGCAATCGGAAGGACGACGGTTCAAACCTGCGTCCGGCTATACTCACTCAAGTTTTGCCCGCACGGTAGCTCAGCGTGTTCGGTCAGAGGGTTAGCTGCCCTCTGTAATAAAAAAAACTGAGTTAATCAACCAACAACTAACTTAAACGGATGTCACGACGTCCGCCCCGAGCAGATGAAGTGAACAAAATGAGATTAAGAAGGAAAAAAAAAAGTTGGTAGAGCACTTGCCCGCGAACGACAAAGGTCCCAAGTTCGAGTCACGGTCCGGCACACAGTTTTAATCTGCCAGGAAGTTTCACCATGAAAATAGTCTAAAAATGGGAAGAGATTCTAGAAAATTACAAGTGATATTTAGCATAGGGTACTTTCGGTTGCTTACTTGAGGCCCTGACCATAGGCATACAGTTGCAGCCTCACAGCCTGGGGAAAATAGCTCAGCCAGGAAAAGCACGTCAATCACAGGTCGGCCATATGTAAGGTCAACTACAAACCCAACACTGCTCTTGCGTACACAGGCAGAAACGGCGAACTACATGAAGATGAGTAAAGCAACACATAAAGGGTAAGATCCTCATTTTTTTTTATTCGTAAATAAATAAAAAAAAGACGCACTTTGCCGAAAGGGAATGTAAACGAATTAATTCCCCCCCCCCCCCTCATTTACATGCAGACATTGTCATAGTCTGCAGACCTGTGTTTACAGTCATAGTGCTAAGTGCAATAACTGTGAGGGCACACTTCGATTTTACGTTAAGTAAATTGTGATTTAGGCAACGTTGTGAGAGGTCTTTGCTCTCGTAGTTATTAAATCAGTTGCATGACACATGACTTCCTAGCATTGTGATCTGTTGTTATGATAGTAATTTTTTACTTACTCGTGTCCAGAACATTACATATGTAGCCGAAAGACAACAATTTACAAACAATATAAGTATGTGATGCTGTTCGCCACATTCACATAGTTCATCGCCTGGAGAGAAACCCCATTTCTTCAAATTGACCTTGCATCGGGATACACCAGTTCTCAGCCTGTTGAGGACCTTCCATATATATATATATATACACTCCTGGAAATTGAAATAAGAACACCGTGAATTCATTGTCCCAGGAAGGGGAAACTTTATTGACACATTCCTGGGGTCAGATACATCACATGATCACACTGACAGAACCACAGGCACACAGACACAGGCAACAGAGCATGCACAATGTCGGCACTAGTACAGTGTATATCCACCTTTCGCAGCAATGCAGGCTGCTATTCTCCCATGGAGACGATCGTAGAGATGCTGGATGTAGTCCTGTGGAACGGCTTGCCATGCCATTTCCACCTGGCGCCTCAGTTGGATCAGCGTTCGTGCTGGACGTGCAGACCGCGTGAGACGACGCTTCATCCAGTCCCAAACATGCTCAATGGGGGACAGATCCGGAGATCTTGCTGGCCAGGGTAGTTGACTTACACCTTCTAGAGCACGTTGGGTGGCACGGGATACATGCGGACGTGCATTGTCCTGTTGGAACAGCAAGTTCCCTTGCCGGTCTAGGAATGGTAGAACGATGGGTTCGATGACAGTTTGGATGTACCGTGCACTATTCAGTGTCCCCTCGACGATCACCAGTGGTGTACGGCCAGTGTAGGAGATCGCTCCCCACACCATGATGCCGGGTGTTGGCCCTGTGTGCCTCGGTCGTATGCAGTCCTGATTGTGGCGCTCACCTGCACGGCGCCAAACACGCATACGACCATCATTGGCACCAAGGCAGAAGCGACTCTCATCGCTGAAGACGACACGTCTCCATTCGTCCCTCCATTCACGCCTGTCGCGACACCACTGGAGGCGGGCTGCACGATGTTGGGGCGTGAGCGGAAGACGGCCTAACGGTGTGCGGGACCGTAGCCCAGCTTCATGGAGACGGTTGCGAATGGTCCTCGCCGATACCCCAGGAGCAACAGTGTCCCTAATTTGCTGGGAAGTGGCGGTGCGGTCCCCTACGGCACTGCGTAGGATCCTACGGTCTTGGCGTGCATCCGTGCGTCGCTGCGGTCCGGTCCCAGGTCGACGGGCACGTGCACCTTCCGCCGACCACTGGCGACAACATCGATGTACTGTGGAGACCTCACGCCCCACGTGTTGAGCAATTCGGCGGTACGTCCACCCGGCCTCCCGCATGCCCACTATACGCCCTCGCTCAAAGTCCGTCAACTGCACATACGGTTCACGTCCACGCTGTCGCGGCATGCTACCAGTGTTAAAGACTGCGATGGAGCTCCGTATGCCACGGCAAACTGGCTGACACTGACGGCGGCGGTGCACAAATGCTGCGCAGCTAGCGCCATTCGGCGGCCAACACCGCGGTTCCTGGTGTGTCCGCTGTGCCGTGCGTGTGATCCTTGCTTGTACAGCCCTCTCGCAGTGTCCGGAGCAAGTATGGTGGGTCTGACACACCGGTGTCAATGTGTTCTTTTTTCCATTTCCAGGAATATATATATATATATATATATAATCTTTTCACCAGCAGAACACTACAGCTGATAGTTTCTTTTTTAAATCAGCCCTTAAAGTAATTTCAATAATAATAATAATAATAATAATAATAATAATAATAATAATAATAATAATAATAATAATACCCACCGGAATAGCCTTGTGTCACCACATCGTTACTCCACAGAACAGGATATGTGTATCCCTAACTGTCTGGGTGTGGTGCAATTGATGTGAAAGTCATCCAAAGTTTCCTTAATGTCCCGAATCGTGTAACTGAGATGGCAATTGGGTACCAGCCCGGTGGGAATTGGCTACCAGCCCGGTGTTCGCCTAGTGGGATGTGAGAAGCCGCCTAGAAACGACAACCAGGCTGGCCAGCACACCGAAACTCGTCGTTAATCCGTTGGGTGGATTTGTCCAGGGCTGACACTCCTCCCAACAAAGTTGGTTCAAGAATTTCTGTAGAAAGACAAAATTTGTGACAAGCATAAAAAATACTCCAGAAATAGTAGTAACAGATATTGGACAGATAAAGTAGGTTAATAAATTGGAGGTTTGAATTAAACAACGCCTTCAGTCACAACTTTTTCTTGTTTTATTAACTACACGATGCAATTCGGATCCTGTGGCTCAATCGTCAGGTGTAATTTGTCTTAATACACGTTTTATTTCTTCTCCTGAATGAGATGAAATGCATATTCCTGCCACGAAAAGATTTAATGTTAGGTTATGAATTTCGTAAGTCGAACGCGGAAATAGTGGAAAATGGACAGTGTAAACTTGCATCATTCAAGGAAAGCATATTTTAATAAATTTAAATATTAGGAGAAATAATTCAAGAAAATGGTTCAGAAAAATTTGGTGTAGAAGAACGAGTACGTAAAATGGACAGAGCATATAGTACAACCAGGAACATTTACAACAAAAGATCACTGTCTAAAAGTCTGACCATACAGCACTACACATTGTAGTAAAACCAGAATGTCTTTATGCAAGTGAATGTTTAGTAGTGAATTACAAATTACACAAACTTGAAGTTCTAGAAAGAAGAATCATTCGAAAAATACTAGGTCCTCTGAGTAATAGAGAGATATGGAAATTAAGAACTGATGAAGTATTGTAGTATACTACAATACAGAAAACGTAACTGGAATGCTGCGGAAGAGGCGACTGCTACTTTTTGGATATTTATACAGAATGAACGGCAACCGGTTAACCAAACAGATTTTTAAATATCTTTGGGACAAAAAGGTAACAATGCCGTGCATTTAAGAAGTCAGGAAAGATTTGGAAAGAAACAGCGTAAGTGAAAAAGATGTCAGAAAGAGAGATTTTTAAGAAGAAATCCTTAAAATGGAAGGATTCCAATGCAAGAGGGAGAAGAAGACAGTGTCAAAAAGGTCTGAAGAGAGAAAAAGGACACACAGTGAGAAGTTGAAAGAATACTGGAGGAAAAAGAACAACAAAGGAGGAAGCACTGGAACTGGCGCGTGGTCCTTAGATGACACAAACGGGAAAAATAATGATAATGTCTCACTATTATTACTGTTAAAATGCTGGGCAACTGTGGTACGTTAAACGTGGGAGTGACAGCAAATTTTATTTTGGAATAGGGTAGAAGAAACTGAAAACCAGTAAATCCCTGCTACCAGAACTCACCACTGGATCTGACGGATTTAAAGGTATCGTTTAGTAAAGAGGACGACATTAGTAGAATTTGATGTTCGGCGGATAAACGCGCAGAGAAAGGAGTCTGCGCGCTATGATTACCATTACGATTGCAGTGGGCGCGTTCGTGTTTGGGCAAAGAGGATACCGAACACTACTCTCCCGAAGCATAAACCTTTGACCGGTAAACTGTCAATTCGTGCAGTAAGCTTGCTTACGCGTGGCTCACGCCGGACTCCTCGCTATCAGAGAAGGCATGCGCTTTAATTGTACGTAAGCGGTAGGTGCGAGTACGGGGGCGGCGGTGGGGCGACGGGTCCCGTGGGAACGCGAGTGGGCAGCTCTGGACAGTGTCCGGCGCGCCGCGCCAGTCAATAAACATGGCCACTGGCTCGCGCTCAGCGGCGTTTTAAATACGTGGCGGCGCGCTCGCCGATGACGCGAGCGCAGCTGACCTTTCGTTCTACAGTCACCAGGCTTCCGACCGGTTTCTACTCTTATCTTTTCCTAATATTTTCGCCTCTACATATACATCAACAATGATGACCATTTTTCCGTGTTCTAATCTGTATCTCTCCCTACAAACATCTGCTTTCATGGCTCTTCAAGAGCAGAGTAGATTGTTTTCGGGTGTCATAGCTAATGCCAGCACAAGGTTAGACGAATAACATCAGTCCGCATGATGGCAGTCAATTGAAAATAAATGTATGTTCTTAATTAACTTGCTGATTTCAAAACTATTCTCAGTTTCCTTCTGTTACATACAGTTTTTTTCATAATGGAATCAAATTTTTGTTTTCTTCTTCGTCGTTTGGGCCTACTGAAGACCGCGAGGCTATTGTCTACTTTTCGGTAAAGGTTTTACGCTTTCTTCTTACAGTGCTCCATTTCATAGCTGTGGGCTAGGTTATTCACTTCCGTCCACTTGGTCCCTGTGGCCTTTTTACTGATAAGGGACATTGGGAAATTTCCCTGTCGGATGGCCTACCAGAATCATAGTCGGTCTTCTTTTCGCCAGAGAGATCTCCAGTGGCTCCAGATCCGACTTTACGAAAGCGATCCACTTCTTCTCGGAGGCCTTCACTCCACCTGTCACTATGAATATCCTATTGAAGAGCCTTTTGGGATTCTACTGGTCACTGTTTGTAGAAGGCCAGTCGCCTTTTCCTTACACACGTGACGATGTCCTTCTGATGCTGGTACCGCTCTTCGTTGAACCTTAATAACGAGAAGTGTGAGGTCATCCACATGAGTGCTAAAAGGAATCCGTCCAACTTCGATTACACGATAAATCAGTCAAATCCAAAGGCCGTAAATTCAACTAAATACCCAGGAATTACAATTACGAACAACTCAAATTGGGACACACAGAAAATGTTGTGGGGAAGGCTAACCAAAGACTGCGCTTTATTGCCACGACACTTAGAAAATGTAACATATCTACCAAGGAGACTGCCTACACTAATCTTGTCCGTCCTCTTTTAGAATACTGCTGCGCAGTGTGCGATCCTTACCAGATAGGATTGTCAGAGTACACCGATAAAGTTCAAAGAAGGGCAGCGCGTTTTGTATTATCACGAAATATGGGAGAGTGAGTCACTCAAATGATACAGGATTTGGTGTGGACATTATTAAAACAAAGGCGTTTTTGAAACTTCCTGGCAGATTAAAACTGTGTGCCCGACCGAGACTCGAACAGTTTTAATCTGCCAGGAAGTTTCATATCAGCGCACACTCCGCTGCAGAGTGAAAATCTCATTCTGGAAAGGCGTTTTTCGTTGCAGCGAAATCTTCTCACGAAATTCCAATCACCAACTTTCTCCTCAGAATGCGAAAATATTTCGTTGACACCGACCTACATAGGGAGAAACGATCTCCACGATAACATCAGGGAAATCAGAGCACCTACGGAAAGATATAGGTGTTCGTTCTTTCTGCGCGTTTAACGAGATTGGAATAATATATAATTGTGAAGGTGGTTCGATAAACCTCTGCCAGGCATTTAAATGTGATATGCAGAGTATCCATATAGATGTTGTAGAAGCTGGGTGCTGTGTCAACGGCCTTGCCGCAGTCGCAACATAGGTTCCCATCAGATCACCGAAATTGAGCGCTGTCGGTCTTGGCTAGCACTTGGATGGGTGACCGACCGGTCTGCCGAGTGCTGTTGCCAAGCGGGGTGCACTAAGCTCTTGTGAGGCCAATTGAGGAGCTATCTGACGTGAAAGTAGCGGCTCCGGTCACGAAAACTGACAACGCCCAGGAGAGCGGTGTGCCAACCACATGCCCCTCCATATCCCCATCCTGTGACGCTTGTGTGTGAGGATGACGCGGCGGTCGGTCGATGTCATTGGGCCTTCAAGACCTCTTTGCACGGAGTTTATTTTAGTTTGTGATGGGTTCTGTAGGTGCCTACCTCTAATTTTCTCCTCAAAACCATCCCTCCCTGATCTGAGTGGGCTCTTACTGGCCATTAAAAGGCAGTCGAAGGTAAACAGAATAAGGTTTTTTAATACCAGGTTGCAGTGTCGGAGTTTCAGCTTCTTGTAGAGACACTTGGACGAGAATATACTTCTTCGAGAGTGGTACCTCCTCTCAGACTTGGTGCATTTGGTATCTATGCTTGATCTCGCTCTGGTTTGCGCAGACCAACTACATACTTACCTGGAGTCACTTCTTTATAATTATGTTTTCTAGTGGATTTGTAGAGGGAGCTTCGTAGAAGTTTCTCATAATTACAGCCTTCTAGATGTTGATTTTCAACCCAGTCTTAACTGCTGCACTGTAAAGGCTCTGTAGGCTGTAAGCAGCATCCTACTATATTGTTCGCTATTGCGGTGAGGTCATCGACATGAAATTTATTTTATTTTTACTTACAATAATGTAATTAGGGCAGCAAGTTGGGCGCAAGAAAGTTCTTAGTTTTTTGTGTGATTGGAGCCGGGGTAAGAAAAAGTATTTCAGTGTAAAATGTTGATAACGTGTGAGACTTCTTGTGCCTAAAGCTTAAAAAAAAATCTTGCATGACCGCTTATAGGCCACAAAAAATATTTCTTCCACAATTGAATATCAAATTGGGTTTCATGAAGCAGTTTGTAAGCGCTCGATCTTTACCACAGGGAACTCTAACATCAATGCAGTACTCAGATGTTATTTAATTTATTATTTATTACTTTTTAACATGTACACGGAATCACTGACTCCGAATATCACTCATCAGCATTGCGCTAGGTCTTATTAAATTATGTCTTGTTGAAGTAATCGCCTTTCTCCTTCATTTAGAGTCAGCTGGCAGACTTTGCATCAAGACCTCGAATGGACGTTCCCACAGCTACATAGTGGGAGACAGAACATTTCCAAAGCGAAAGCATTATCTGCAAGCAGTTAGAGATCAGATAGATTGGTATATTTCTAAAAATCGTTGAACCACCTCATCTTTCATACAAACATTATACACACATCAGTTTCTCTATAGGAAAGAATTACACATACTCGAACAGGGAGTGATATACACTCCTGGAAATTGAAATAAGAACACCGTGAATTCCTTGTCCCAGGAAGGGGAAACTTTATTGACACATTCCTGGGGTCAGATACATCACATGATCACACTGACAGAACCACAGGCACATAGACACAGGCAACAGCGCATGCATAATGTCGGCACTAGTACAGTGTATATCCACCTTTCGCAGCAATGCAGGCTGCTATTCTCCCATGGAGACGATCGTAGAGATGCTGGATGTAGTCCTGTGGAACGGCTTGCCATGCCATTTCCACCTGGCGCCTCAGTTGGACCAGCGTTCGTGCTGGACGTGCAGACCGCGTGAGACGACGCTTCATCCAGTCCCAAACATGCTCAATGGGGGACAGATCCGGAGATCTTGCTGGCCAGGGTAGTTGACTTACACCTTCTAGAGCACGTTGGGTGGCACGGGATACATGCGAACGTGCATTGTCCTGTTGGAACAGCAAGTTCCCTTGCCGGTCTAGGAATGGTAGAACGATGGGTTCGATGACGGTTTGGATGTACCGTGCACTATTCAGTGTCCCCTCGACGGTCACCAGTGGTGTACGGCCAGTGTAGGAGATCACTCCCCACACCATGATGCCGGGTGTTGGCCCTGTGTGCCTCGGTCGTATGCAGTCCTGATTGTGGCGCTCACCTGCACGGCGCCAAACACGCATACGACCATCATTGGCACCAAGGCAGAAGCGACTCTCATCGCTGAAGACGACACGTCTCCATTCGTCCCTCCATTCACGCCTGTCGCGACACCACTGGAGGCGGGCTGCACGATGTTGGGGCGTGAGCGGAAGACGGCCTAACGGTGTGCGGGACCGTAGCCCAGCTTCATGGAGACGGTTGCGAAGGTCCTCGCCGATACCCCAGGAGCAACAGTGTCCCTAATTTGCTGGGAGGTGGCGGTGCGGTCCCCTACGACACTGCGTAGGATCCTACGGTCTTGGCGTGCATCCGTGCGTCGCTGCAGTCCGGTCCCAGGTCGACGGGCACGTGCACCTTCCGCCGACCACTGGCGACAACATCGATGTACTGTGGAGACCTCACGCCCCACGTGTTGAGCAATTCGGCGGTACGTCCACCCGGCCTCCCGCATGCCCACTATACGCCCTCGCTCAAAGTCCGTCAATTGCACATACGGTTCACGTCCACGCTGTCGCGGCATGCTACCAGTGTTAAAGACTGCGATGGAGCTCCGTATGCCACGGCAAACTGGCTGACACTGACGGCGACGGTGCACAAATGCTGCGCAGCTAGCGCCATTCGACGGCCAACACCGCGGTTCCTGGTGTGTCCGCTGTGCCGTGCGTGTGATCATTGCTTGTACAGCCCTCTCGCAGTGTCCGGAGCAAGTATGGTGGGTCTGACACACCGGTGTCAATGTGTTCTTTTTTCCATTTCCAGGAGTGTATAATTTCATGAAGCAGAATATTCATGAGCTATTTTAGCAACTTTTATATATACATGACTCATTATTGGTATAAAAATGCCGTGGAAGCGCCGCTGAGAAGCGATACGTGTAAAAAAATCGATGACTGATTTTAGTATCGAATCCATAGCCTCCGGTGTCGCTAGGCACATGGTTGACAACCCCGATGACGTAAGGATGGCGGTAGAGACACTGACATACCAGCAAATCTTGTAATCCAGAATGAGATTTTCACTCTGCAGCGGAGTGTGCGCTGATATGAAACTTCCTGGCAGATTAAAACTGTGTGCCCGACCGAGACTCGAACTCGGGACCTTTGCCTTTCGCGGGCAAGTGCTCTACCATCTGAGCTACTGAAGCACGACTCACGCCCGGTCTCACAGCTTTACTTCTGCCAGTGGTTCGCAGGAGAGCTTCTGTAAAGTTTGGAAGGTAGGAGACGAGATACTGGCAGAAGTAAAGCTGTGAGTACCGGGCGTGAGTCGAGCTTCGGTAGCTCAGATGATAGAGCACTTGCCCGCGAAAGGCAAAGGTCCCGAGTTCGAGTCTTGGTCGGGCACACAGTTTTAATCTGCCAGGAAGTTTCAAATCTTGTAATGCCTGAAGCAATTTGTACTAAACTTGCCGCACGCATCACTTGCTACCTGGAAGAAATCAGCCCCTAGCATCCCTATGGCTGAGAGCGGGAGTGAAAACGGGAGACACAAAAGCCTACGTGGACGAAGCTGCGGACAAAAAGATAGTATTCTATAAAACTCAGCAATCCCATATCGTTACAGGAGACTGACTATCGCCAATTGTAAGACATATTATTTTAGTACATAAATTCTCCGCAGAGGATTTGACTGACAAATATTAATATAAATGGAGGCTTATTAGACCCTTGCAGAGGTATTTTTTTTTCTTACGGAAGGGTGGTTGGCGTCTGGAGTGACGGGTGGAAAGCAGTGGAGGGGCGTGGGGGAGGGGGGTCGGAAGTGGTGGCAGCAATGGCCACTGCCGAAGTCTGTCTGACAGAACTCTTGCGCGGTATGTGCTCAGCGATAGTATCAATGGTACTCAAAGAGGGGGCGAGGTGCGACGTTCGCTGTAGTTGTCACGCAGACCACTGCATCACAGCCTCGCCGCGCGTTTGCGCCTGACATGGAGGGCTTCTGTCACGAACACACGCACTGGACCAGACGTCTGTAAACATTTATCTCGCACTAATATCGCTTTGCTACCGCCGTGGGCCTGTCACAGACGACGCTAAGCCGTCAAATACCTCAAACAGTTTTTGGGTGAGGAAGTTACTACACGTTTCAGAGCACACGCCGCTTTCCTTTCCCTACGGCCGCTAGATTTCTCCACAGTGCCCACGTCATGTCTGTTGATCATGCCGCTGTAAATGAACCAAGCACTTCTGCAGCATTTCTTTTTTGTTTTACACGTTTACGTCTGTACTTACTTCAGAAACACAAGAAGCCAGGGGAAATATATACAGTAATTTGGAACATGACACAGAAATTTAGCGAACGAGGGGGAGCAATGATCAGCACAGTGGACTCGCTTTCGGAAAGACGACGGCTCAAATCTGCGTCCGACCATACAGACTTACGTTTTCTGTGAATTCCCTAAATCGCTCCAGGCAAATGCGGGGTCGATTCGTTTGAAAGGGTAAACCCGGAGTACTTCCCCAAGCTTGCCACAGTCTGGACGCTTGCTCCGTTTCTAACAACCTCGCTGTCGGTGGGAATCTTTCTTTCTTCATTGATACAGAAATTTTGAAAAATCAAAGTTAATCCATTTAAGGTGGCCATGAGTGCTATAATACTGTTTAGTGAAACATTAAGAACAAGTAGAACATGTACACACCCACGTGAAATGTGTGACCCCTCTCTATGAAAGGCCTACGTATTACCTAAACTATGTACCCACAAACTGTTGTTCAGCTTAAACTCGTATGCTAACTGTTGTGTTGGCTGAAGAGCCAACACCGTGTTAATAGAGGAGGCCGAAATGCACGCGTTTTAGCTCACGCAGGCTGGCGTGAGGAGGGAAGGACTATAGTGACGTGAGGTCTAGAACATGACAAGGGATCAGAACTTAGAAAGCGGACGGAAGTAGTTTGATACTTAAGTTTAATCCATTAATGATGAACGTCGCTCTTGACGGTACATGATTCACAATATCAATAGTAACTGCATATGGCGCCTTGCTAGGTCGTAGCAAATGACGTAGCTGAAGACTGTGCTAAACTATCGTCTCGGCAAATGAGAGCGTATATAGACAGTGAACCATCGCTAGCAAAGTCGGCTGTACAACTGGGCGAGTGCTAGGGAGTCTCTCTAGACTAGACCTGCCGTGTGGCGGCGCTCTGTCTGCAATGACTGATAGTGGCGACAGGCGGGTCCGACGTATACTAACGGACCGCGGCCGATTTAAAGGCTACCACCTAGCAAGTGTGGTGTCTGGCTGTGACACCACACTAACCTTTGACTAAACAGAACCTAATTTGAACTGAACTGTAACTGGTCTGAATACAATTCCTCTTTATATTAAATGCGCAACTGAAGTAAAACAATTACCTTGCTCTAACCAGAATTTCTACTTATTTCGCGTATTGACAACACTGTTCCAGATTTCTTGAAAGCGCAACAGCAAACGGCAAGCCGACGGCGGCTAACCTAGATTTCTATTCCTTAAATAAAATTTTCATAGAATTCAACCTATTGTGACTACGTAGGCTTTCCCGGCGTAATAAGTCTCGAAAGTCTTTCCGGGTTTGCTGCCGGAACCTAAAATCAACTCGATTCAATATTTCGGCGATAAGCAGAGTTCTCCTGAAGAAGGCGAACAGTTGGATCGCCGAAATATTGAACCGAGTTGATTTTAGGACCATATTCAAATTGTTGAGTACCCTGTGGTGCAATGCGGTAATGCGTAATGAGAAACAACCTTTAAACAGTGGGATGGGGAGAGTAATTACTCCTATGAAGTGATATTTCAAGACAACGATTTTACAGTGAAGTGTGTGTTCCGCCTGTCGGGGCGGCCGAGCGGTTCTAGGCGCTACAGTCTGGAACCGCGCGACCGCTACGGTCGCAGGTTCGAATCCTGCCTCGGGGATGGATGTGTGTGATGTCCTTGTAGGTTAGTTAGTTCTAAGTTCCAGGGGACTGGTGACCTCAGAAATTAAGTCCCATAGTGCTCCGAGCCATTTGAACCATTTTTTTTTTGAAGTATGTCTTCCAAAAGACAGAGTAAAATTTCGCATGATCTTCACACTTAACATTGGTCTGATAACACTATTCTTAACATAGTGAACAATGAGTTACAAGGGTATAATGTTAACGAAGAATTTCTGTAAAAACCAAACAGCTTAATCAGTTCATATGTTAATGCATGATCCAGCCAAGGTGGGGTGGTCTCTCTCCCAGCTCTGAGCAAATGCACGAGGTTAACTAACTGTTAATAATCATTCCGACAAACTAGCTGCCCAGTACTGCAATCTTACCTCAAACTACTTCTCTTAAAAAGAAAAAAAAAATATTCAAAATTTCAATGTATACATCATATTGACCTTTACGATAAGTCTTTCTTCATCTGACAGATACAAGTCAACATAGCACTACTGAATACTTCCATCACCTACCACACTTCAATGAAAAATGTATCAGACTTCGCAGAGGCGAAGACTGTGCCACAGCAAGACCAAAGATTGTGTAACAATAACATAACTTGCTCTTACTCTGCCCGCATCTCGTGGTCGTGCGGTAGCGTTCTCGCTTCCCACGCCCGGGTTCCCGGGTTCGATTCCCGGCGGGGTCAGGGATTTTCTCTGCCTCGTGATGGCTGGGTGTTGTGTGCTGTCCTTAGGTTAGTTAGGTTTAAGTAGTTCTAAGTTCTAGGGGACTTACGACCACAGCAGTTGAGTCCCATAGTGCTCAGAGCCATTTTTTGCTCTTTCTCTGACGTGCACATATACTTGACTTACAAAAAGCAAAATGAAATGCCCACCTTACACAAGTTACACATTATCATGGCAAGCCAAATAATTGTTATTGAATGCTCTACTGCTCTTTAACTAGATTTCAACTTAGTCACCGATTATGTGTAAAAAATTGCCGAAACGTTCTATCAAGCGTTCACTTCTCCGACGATAGAAATCCGTTCCTTGGTCGCTGTGTGGACGTTCTTATCATTTGAAAATCGCTTTTCCCTCGATACGTTCTTCCTCATTTACTTGGACCTTGTCGTCTGCAGTCTATGTCCGTGGCCTTACTTCCCAATCATCTCCACTTACGACTGGGCGGCCTTTATCAAATTTCAGATAGCATTTCACTCCGGTTAGACGAGATATTGCATTTGGTCATATATCTTCAAAATTTCGCGGTGACTCTGAACGTCCACCAGAATAGTACTTTGCCGCGCACTCCTACTTTTCCACTTGCACACGGGGATGCTCCTGTTATGCTCACGACAGCAGAACTTTGTCTGCGTGGAAACCCTGAAGCTGAAACTGTTCTCTCTTCCGACAATACGCCACTCTTCTTGCGTAATGGTCTTAGCGTGGACGACATGCGTAACTTAGTTTCTGAAGTCCCTTCGCAGTACAGGAAATCATCTGCTGAAGATCTTTCTGACATTTTCTTAATTGTGTTTAACTGACGCCATTCTTCAGACATCTCCGTGCATTCTTTGTCATTGTCATAAATTAATCTAAGTGAGTCATGTTCTAAAATTATTTTTTTCCAAATATCTTTTCACCATTAACGTTTAATTCATTGAGAATAACCCCCTAAAAGTGAAGATCTGCAGTTTCTCTTTTTGGTGAAATTATGTAGAAACTAGGTTTCGATACTATTTTCGCACATCTGCTGCTCCTAAATAAAACAGAGATACAACGTTTATTATTTTGAACTCCTTACGGTTATCACATACTCTATTCAAGATTTCGGATTATAATCCTGTTCAAAATGGTTCAAATGGCTCTGAGCACTATGGGACTTAACTTCTGTGCTCATCAGTCCCCTAGAACTTAGAACTACTTAAACCTAACTAACCTAAGGACATCACACACATCCATGCCCGAGGCAGGATTCGAACCTGCGACCGTAGCAGCAGCGCGGTTCCGGACTGAAGCGCCTTTAACCGCACGGCTACACCGGCCGGCTATAATCCTGTGTAACAGATGATATAAATTGCTGTTTTGTATATTTATAAACAGAAATCTTGCGATTTTCCTCGCTCGTAATATGAGAAACTGATATTAATACTATATTCCGAACAAAGCACATCTGTCTCGAATATTTTTCTTTATTTATGGTGTAAATTTTGTTTTTACAAGATATTTGTGAAAAACATATGGAGGAGGGGATAAATAGAAGAAGCAACGCGAAAGAATATGTAAAGATCATTCAGCGAAAGGAGGAAACACCATTTCGGTTTTGAAGATAATTGCAGGATATGGTAAAAAAAAAAACAGTCGAGAAGTTGGTTTTCCAAGTAAATACACTTTCAATGTAACAGGAAGAAAGCCACTGAGACGTACATGCCTCTGTGCGCAATAATTCCGGTAAGGAATTTTCTCATTCTAGATGTCACTCCTTTCCCGTTGTCCGTTCTCAACGCAGCAGAAACACATTAAGACGCCTGCAATGCTACCGTTTTCGTAGTTCTGGTTGCATTTGAAACAAGAAAAGGAATCATTTTTCTTAGCAAGTAAAACGCTCCAGACAGGCGTGCCTGGTTAGAGGCGTCATGTCGACTGCGCTACACGATGCGTGACGGAGCGAATGCAGGGAACGCCTCTGTAAGCTCCCACGGCGCAAGAAAGAAAAACGAAATGGGAAATGTGCCACCAGTTCCGTTGCGATTATGCGCAGCTGCACACATTTCTGTATTTTGTGTTAGCCACAGCAAGTTCCTGTAAAATTTCTTTGCTTGAGATACGTTGCCACTGAACAGTTAATCACTTACAGGTTTCAAGGAGCGGTCTAATGCCAGCTGCTTATGTTACCTGAGATGGGGTGCTCTTATATTATACTAATCACTGGAAACGTGAGTGGGTGGCTAAAACGTGTCGCGCCACACGTACAGATGACCATAACGGAATCCTCAGCCCTAGAATTTCTTTTTTCTTTTTCTTTCCCTAGCACTTATCCTTGCACCTCTGGCTATAATTGATTAACCCAAAAAATGTGAGTTGCATAGCGACTTGGAAGATATGCTGCACTGGCTGAGTCAGTCACTTCAAATGCTGAAGGGAGGCAAAGGCATACTACCTCCGACAGGACTGTACACTGTAAGTCGCTGCCGCTTTCAGTCTTCCGATGAGGTCACATTCACTTTATGCACAAGTCACAGAATTGAAATCCGTTTGAAAATTAAGTTTTTGTTGTTGTGCTTATCTCATTTGTTGCAGAATGAGACTGCAGACGTTTCCTCTGACTAACATGCATAAAGTGCCTGGTTTGAAGGAGTATCTGAACTCAGTCGCATAATCCTTCAGCAAAGTTCTCTAGCACGGAAAAGTTCGATCAGCAGATAGCCAGTTAGAGTTCCTATAGAGGAAGCATGTCTCGTCACCAGAGTTTAGTCGTCAAGATGGTTGTAAGAGTTTGTTCAGTATCAACTGAACATTGGTGTGTTGATTTAAATTACAGACATTCTTGTAGTAACCTGTGAAGTGAGGACTTGGGACATTTTGGATGGAGACATTAAGCTTTGTGGTCCCATTGGTGTTTTTTTGAATGAGATTGCCATGTACCTGCACCAGGTTTCATCTTACCCTTTCTCTGATCACCACCACGATCAACATTTCAAAGCAAGACGTATTACAGCTACCATGTGTTTAGATATCAGCCGAGTCTGCACACAAGTCAACATCATAGCGTAGAGGTCGAGATTCGTAAAAAAATATTTTAGTACCAGAGTATACAACGCTCTATCTAACTCAAATGCATACAGTACATTTCGTCAAATGTAGCTTAGCTCAGTACCACACCAAGTATGCCAAAATCTTACTCGATTATACATAGTTTTTAGGTAGTTGATCTCGTCTGCAAGCCTGGTTTTAGAGTCTAGAGAGCAAGCGTAAAGGATTTCATTGCTCGTAAGAGCTGAGAAACGGAGGCGTCGCAATGAGCTGACGGAATACCCAGAAAAAGTCCCTTAATCGAATATACCACAAAAAGACGAAAGATTGTTTTAATTATTCAAAAAACAAAGAAGGTATTCGTAGATTAATTTCTCCCCGCTCCCTTAGCCCTGAAGCTACGTTACTGTTTTTATAATTTTTTGTTCGCCTGGTTCGGACACATACTTTTATGCTGATTCGTTTTGGAAGTTGAAGTGCTCAGTAAAGCAGCGATCTAGGTCAAATCAGAATTACCATACAGCCAACCTTACGCCAGCTGGTCAGAAATTCTAACAAGTTATTGCCCGTACGTTGATAAACCAAAACATTTGCAGTTGATCATGCTTTCTAATATAACAAAAGCTGTATTTTAAGAATTGTACATCGAGCACAATATTACTCTGAATTCAATACTACTCAACACTATAGTAATACATGAGATTAGACAAAAATTATCATTACGTACTAAGGAGATAAGACATAAAGTAGCGATTAAGTATTACTAGTTGTATGTGAAAAGGAAAAGAAACGCTTGCTGCCTCAGCTACTAATCTGCTAAAACAAATAGTGTACTGCAAATTTATTTTTATGATCTTCAGTCTGCGGCCTGGTTTGATGCAGCTCTCCGCGACAGTCTGTCCTGTGCAACCGTCCATTTTGAATACCTACTGCTAACTACATTTTTGAACCTGCTTATTGTATTCAAACCTAGGTCTCCCTCTACAATTTGTATGCCTACATTTCGTTCCATTACTAAACTGAAGAATGCCTGAGGCTTCAGTATGTGTCCTGTCAAGCGACACCTTCTGCTAGTAAAATTGTGCTCTAAATATTTTTTTCTTCCATCGATATTTAGCACGGTCTTGCTACTTGTTCGATCCACCCATATAATTTTCAACATTCTTCTGTGAACCACACCCAAAAGCTCGTACTCTCTTCTTGTTAGAATTACTTTAGTCATCCACGTTTCATATCCGTACAAGGCAACAAACCAGACAAATACCTACGGGAAAGACATCCCAGCCCTTGAATTTATATTAAATTTGTAAATAATAGATTTCAGCTATCAGTCGCCCTTTGGAATCTTTATTGGCAGATCTAGATTTCAGCTAGCAATTAGCCATCCTCAATGCACTATCGGTCAATGCATGTATTGCCTGTTGGTCTGGTTTTGTACATAGTTCATTGAATAATGAGTCATCTGTTTCGGTTTCCCGATGTAGTTTTGCTCACTGCTTTCGACCCGAGCCATCACTAGCCGAAAATTCCGCACTGCACTCTATCAATCTGCAGAGCTCGATGAAGGTATCGCGGTCGTTCCTGAGCTCATGAAACGGCCGAATCTGTAGATGTTTCCAGATCTCTCCCACACAACGGCCTCCCGGAAGCTTGGATTACAGGAGTATGCACTACTCCCAGTAGTATTCAATGAACTGTGTACAAAGCCAGACCAACAGGCATTACATGCATTGACCAAAGAAGGATAGTGCATTGAGAATGGCTAGTTGCTAGCTGAAATCTAGATCGGCCAATAAAAATTCCAAAGGACGACTGAAAGCTGAAATCTATTATTTACAAATCAAAATAACGGTCGCTGCGTGCAACAGCCTCCGAGTGGAGGGTAACCTGATTTATATGAAATGTTAATAAGTTCCTCTTAAAATCCCGCTCTCACAAGTCTGCATCTCATATTTAGTCTGCTTTGGTCGCCATCAATTATTCTGCTGCCCAAATAATGTCTCCTCTACTATTTCGTGTCTCCTGATTTGAGTACATTCCATCATCCTTGTATTACTTTTGTTGATGTTCACCTTATAAACTTCCAATGACACTGTCCATTGCATTACAGATGTGGGTGGGGTCTGTTTTGTCGGACATGTCCCACAGAACAGGCACAAATCATATCTATAATAATATGGGCGCGACGACTGTTTGATGAAAACACTTCAGAGCCGATGCACAACCAACGTTCGAACTCCTATGAGAATCGGCAGTCTGCGAGTAGGGGTCAGTCGGCTGCGGTCGTTGCGATACGGCGAACGGGAAGTTGAAAAATTGGGTCTGACGGAAAGCGAGTCCGGATAGCCGAGGCGGTTAAAGTAACTGTTCTAGAGAAGCGGTGCATCCGGCTTCGGCACAAATTTTCAACCTCCCTGTTGAATTGGTGCAATGCCCTGTCCAGCTGTAAGTCCTTATTTCCTTCCTGTCTCTTTCCCATCCTGTTTCCTTTCCGTTCCCTTCAACCCATTTATTCATACACTGTCCATTCCGAGCAAGAGGTATTCCAAGACCGTTACCGTGTCTGACAGAATTAAAACTCATCGATAAACCTCAAAGTTCAAAGTTTTTATTTCTTCTCCTTAAACTTTAATTCCGTTTCGAAATTTCTCTTTAGTTTCCCTTACTGCTTGATCAGCGCAAGACTATAGGCCTATATCGCTGACATCGATCTGTTGTAGAATTTTAGAATACGTTTTTTGCTCTCGTATCATGTCGTTTCTGGAAACCCAAAATCTACTCTGTAGGAATCAACGTGGATTCCGGAAACAGCGATCGTGTGAGATGCAATTCGCTTTATTTATTCATGAGATCCAGGAAATATTAGATACAGGCTCCCAGGTAGATGCTATTTTCCTTGACTTCCGGAAGACGTTCGATACAGTTCCGCACTGTCGCCAGATAAACAAAGTAAGAGCCTACGGAATATCAGACCAGCTGTGTGGCTGGATTCAAGAATTTTTAGCAAACAAAACACCGCATGTTGTTCTCAATGGAGAGACGTCTACAGACGTTAAAGTAACCTCTGGCGTGCCACAGGGTAGTGTTATGGGACCGTTGCTTTTCACAATATGTATAAATGACCTAGTAGATAGTGTCGGAAGTTCCATGCGGCTTTTCGCGGATGATGCTGTAGTATACAGAGAAGTTGCAGCATTAGAAAATTGCAGCGAAATGCAGGAAGATCTGCAGCGGATAGGCACTTGGTGCAGGGAGTGGCAACTGTTTCCTGACATAGACAAATGTAATGTATTGCGAATACATAGAAAGAAGGATTCTTTATTATATGATTATATGATAGCGGAACAAACACTGGTAGCAGTTACTTCCGTAAAATATCTGGGAGTATGCGCACGGAACGATTTGAAATGGAATGATCATACAAAATTAATTGTTGGTATGGTGGGTGCCAGGTTGAGACGCACTGGGAGAGTCCTTAGAAAATGTAGTCCATCAACAAAGGAGGTGGCTTACAAAACACTCGTTCGACCTATACTTGAGTATTGCTCATCAGTGTGGGATCCATACCTGGTCGGGTTGACAGAGGAGATAGAGAAGATCCAAAGAAGAGCGGTGCGTTTCGTCACATGGTTATTTGGTAAGCGTGATAGCGTTACGGAGATGATTAGCATGGCAGACTCTGCAAGAGAAGCGCTCTGCATCGCGTTGTAGCTTGCTGTCCAGGTTTCGAGAGGGTGCGTTTCTGGATGAGGTATCGAATATATTGCTTCCCCCTACTTATACCTCCCGAGGAGATCCCGAATGTAAAATTAGAGAGATTCGAGCGCGCACGGAGGCTTTCCGGCAGTCGTTCTTCCCGCGAACCATACGCGAGTGGAACAGGAAAGGGAGATAATGACAGTGGCACGTAAAGTGCCCTCCGCCACACACCGTTGGGTGGCTTGCGGAGTGTAAATGTAGATCAGTATACAGTTGAATACTGGGGATAGGCTACGGTCCAGTCTCACTGTCTGCTCAACCACTGCTCCCTTTCACGTCCTTAGATTCTTGCAACCGCAGTCTGCCTTCTGCACAAGTTATAAACAACTTTTCATTCCCTATGTTTCATTTATTCTTAGTGAAATTTACGTACTTAAAACGGAAACTTTGTTTCAACTATCCGTGATCAGTGGTACGTCTCGTCCTTAGGAGTTCAAAAAATCCTCGGTATTCTTTATAAAATCTAGTTTACGGCTAGTGATTTCCTTTTATCGCGTCGAACCTCTTTAATGCCCACGGCTCTGCACTCGCGCGATGCGCGCATTTCTCGTCGCTCTCCCCCGTATCTCGGGTAAACGCTGGACCGCTGGCGAGGCGAGTCGGCAGAAAATTCCTGTCGCGTCGCGGTGCTCGTTTTGTGAGCGGCGCGCTGCTGCGAGCAGCCTCCGCAACAAACACGGCCGTATAGCAGATGAATGACACGCTGAAGCAATAACGGAAGGGCTCAGCGGATAAAATAAAAGTAGAGGGAACCAAATCTGAGGAAACCTGTTCGCCCGCCAGCAGCAGCTGCCGCCGCCGCCTTCTCAAATACCCGAAGGACTCGCCGTGGACGCTGATCGGAAAAGCGCAGGTGCGTCTAACGTCCTTAAGACGTCACTTCTTTACAGTTTCCGAGGAAACTAAGTCCAAGGAAATGTTACCCCAGTCGCTCAATTTACTTACACGCAACATACACCCAAGGACGGTGAACACAAATATGAAATGCATTTGTGAAGCATTATTTACTGTAGGTCATATTTCCTTTATAAAGTCTTATTGTCGCAGCTGCGTGCGCTGTAGTAACTTAGCTCCTGCTCATGTATTGCATTATTTCAATTTCAGTGACCTCAGGGGTATAATACAGGGAGCGAAAAGCTATTTACAATTTGTACAGAAACCAGATGGCAAATACTAACAAAGAGATAGAGGGGCTGGCCAGTACTTACCTCAGCTCAGTACAGCCGATAGATATCTTTGGCTTCCCTCTGGCAACCATGCCTCCATCCTTGCTACCCTCCCTGTTTCCCTTTCCCTGTTGCTTCATAACCTGGGTTGTTAGTAACTGAATCCACTTTCCCTTCTTCCCTTTCTTTCCCCTCTCTCTTCCCTGATGAAGGAACATTTGTTCCGAAAGCTAGGAACGTAAATTTTCGGTTCTGTTTTTTGTGTATCTATCGGCTGTACTGAGCTGAGGTAAATATTCTTAGGTTAGTTAGGTTTAAGTAGTTCTGAGTTCTAGGGGACTGATGACCTCCGATGTAAAGTCCCATAGTGCTCAGAGCCATTTGAACCAAACATTCATATGTTTCCATTATCATGGGCAAAGTTGCGAAACGCGTGAATAATGTGAATGTAAAAAGTAATGTAAAATCATTAGTCAGTGACGGTTCGTGTCTCTCCCCTTCCCACCCCAAGAAAGTTCTAGTTTGTCAAATACTTCCACATGATTTTGGCGACTTAGGCACAGTTGCTTTCAAGTATTTTTGTATCATCACGAAGACAATTTGCAGCTAGGTTTTCCTTTAATCCAACACCACCAGTACAGGCGCTTTCTGCGACAGCTCCAAACTTACCACGGACTCACTGGTTACTCCCATGGGTTTACTTTTCCCGGTAAACGCTTTGATATGTAGCTAATCTTCGGAAAGTATACACGTATTAACTGGTAAGTCATTAATATGTAGCAACGAGCAGTGCTAAAGGAAGAAATGACAGGGCTTCAGATTCTGTTCATAACAATGTCATTGGAAACGGAGAGTAATCTCGGATAGGACAAGGACAAGAAATGAAATCGTCCGCATCCTAAATCAATGTAGCGAAAACAAAACCTGGAGTGTCAGCTCACACGAACTTTCAGCTTTCATCTCCCAACACTGGAAACCCGAAAGTTGCCCAAAACTGCCGCCTGTTCATGGCTCTGCAACTAGCAACACACGAGTGTTTTTCTCTTGTCCGCTGCCCGCTGCACGTCAGCTCTCCATACTGTAAAAGTTTAACAACGTTAAACTGTAGAGTACTATCACTCTTCTAGTAAGTAATTTAATGAATGGTAAGTTATAACTTTAGGCACCCTACTGACAAAAAGGTGACGAACACGTATCTAAAGTCTATAAAATATGTAATAACAAGGCCCAGTCGCATGTGCATTTTAGATGATACTTTTAAGCTAACGTTGACGTTCAAGCTTTGTATGGCGAATACTTTAGTATGTGTTATCTGTCCATTTCAGCATTATGGCTGTGGACAATTTTACTCTACATAAATATTTGCCACGCGGTGGTATTTTGTCATTTTTGTACGGAAAGAGAGCCTACACTATAGACTACTTTTCTACGCATTGATCGTTCACCCAAGTCCAGAGACCGAACGAGGTGGCGCTGTGGTTAGCACACTGGACTCGCATTCGGGTTGACGACGGTCCAGTTCCGCGTCCGGCCATCCTGATTTAGGTTCTCCGTGATTTCCCTAAATCGCTCCAGGTAAATGCCGGGATGGTTCCTTTGAAAGGGCAATGACGATTTCCTTCCCCATCCTTCCCTTATCCGATGAGACCGATGACTTCGCAGTTTGGTCTCTTCCCCCCCAGACAACCCAACTCAACCTAAGCTCAGAGGAGTCGACTGTCCAAATATATGTATGCGCTCTTCTTCCGCAAGCGCGAGTTGGAGACTGCTGTTACTGAGATTCATAGCGCTTTATCGATCTTTCTAAATTTTAGAGTTCCTGTCCGCCCCAATGGGTAAATGAGTCCCGCTATTCCAGAAAGCAAGACTACAATCTTAACGAAAACGCAATATCCCTCGACGCCCAGTTTAACTCCGATATAGCACTCCTTCAGCTACATTTCCCTATCGACAATTCTCTGTAAGCAAAAGTTCCTCTTCCTGCGTGGATTTCATATCGCAACATTACAAATTCTTCACGAAGTAATCAAAGCGGCTTATCGTGAAACTTACTCCAGCAGTTAACACATGACGACTTTATCTCAGGTGCGAATGTTTCAGTCCAAAAAATAAATCCCCCCGTTGAAGTGACTGCATCACGAGATGGGAGTCCCGAGGATACATCACAAGTATAAATAGCATGGTAAACGCGAGTTAATAACGACGAGGCCATCACGTGTAGCAGTACGTGGCTGCGTCAGCACCGAGTCTGTGTGCGGGCGTCGGAAGGATAGAGACGTGTGGATAAAACGGGAGGCGCCTTTAATTGGTGGGGGTGGGGTGGCGCCATGCGACACGGGCTCTCGGCGGCGCGCTTTGATCCCGCGCCTGGAATGCAGCCGGCCTGTATTAGCACGTGGCCGTGTCGCCGCCGCCAGGTAGGCGCCCGGGGCCTGGAGCCCGTTTCACACGAGCCTCACAAGGACGCGAGCTTCTTTGTTTACTGATGCACCTCGCCGCGTCACTCCGTGCAGCCACGTTTCTCTCTTCCGTATGTCAAGTGCAGTGCGTGTATAAAAGAAAGCACCTTACAAATAGGAGTTAGGGAGAGTAGAGAGGCCAGCAGAAATTTTAAATGTTACGGTGAGATATAAGATCTTACACTGAACCCACGCGAGTAGCTGCCCGAGTTAACGCGACAGCTTCTGGGACGCGGAGTGGGCGGAGTATACTGGCCCCGGGTCGAATCCGCTCGGTGGATTAAGGACCAGGAGTCGGTGTACCGGCCAGCTTGGATGTTGGTTTTAAGCGGTTTTCCACATCCCAGCAGTAGAACACTGGGCTGGTTTCCGTTATGCGCCTCATATACACACTACGCAAACATTTGGTACACTCTCACATTTGCGCACAGTATTTGCTCTTCACGCAGACAGACAGACTGGGTACACTTCTTCTACCCTGCGAGGGGAGGGGGGGGGGGCGTTAGATAATAGCAGACTGACGATCTTAGCTGTTTGGACTCCTTAGACGCTTACTCAGCACCAGTAGCAATAATTCTGAGAGTAGTGTAACTAGGGAATGGCAGCCGAAGCGAGCGCCTTGGGCACCGTTTCAGGCACAGTTATGTGACGGGCGTAAAAAGTAGGAAATGGCAAAACAAAACAGGCAGAGAGACAGAGAGAGAGAGAGAGAGAGAGAGAGAGAGAGAGAGAGAGAGCGCAAATTAGGAGGAGGAGGTGACAGAAAGGAGAAGGGAAAGAACTGGAGGCCACTAAAATGGGAAAGTGGCTGAAATCTATGTAACGAAATGCTGCAGTCTCGGATTGGTCTGTACTGATCAACAGTTCTAAAAAATCTGCCTCTCCCAGTCCCAGAGCCGGCCGAAGTGGCCGTGCGGTTAAAGGCGCTGCAGTCTGGAACCGCAAGACCGCTACGGTCGCAGGTTCGAATCCTGCCTCGGGCATGGATGTTTGTGATGTTCTTACGTTAGTTAGGTTTAACTAGTTCTAAGTTCTAGCGGACTAATAACCTCAGCAGTTGAGTCCCATAGTGCTCAGAACCATTTTTGAACCAGTCACAGAGATGTTTGTTTCTTGTTTCCAGGTACTACATGGAACCCCTCTCCTTATGATAAGTGAGTCAAACTGTACAGAGTATTTTGTGTCTGTTGTTTTGTTTGCACCGACTATTCATTGATCGGGAACGAAACAGTGAAAAAAGGAATAGCGTTACTGTTGAAAGCAATGCGACTTCGGTCTGCGTGTTGTTCCATATTTTGGATAGTATCACAAAAAAAGAGAACGAAAACGTTGCTTCAGCCCCTCTCACGCTGAATCACTAACACGGCTGTTCAGAAGCCAACGCTTCGCCAGTGACCTTGTAGCCGCAGAAATGCACAGAGCGAAACCGTTTCAGCGAAGGAGGGAAGATGATGTTAGTCCGTCCCTGAATTAACCCTGTGACTAAGCATCCTATCTGCTCCATGATGCAAGTCGTGTATTTCCCTAGCAGACGGTAGCGCTATAATGCTGTAAACTGATGTGTGGCTTCTGACAGGACTGCGGTTAGCTAAACCGTTAATACAAGAAAAACAGGGACGCAATCACGGAAGGTTCATTTTAAATAAACACTGCGAACTTCACAGAAATACGCTTGAAATATTAATGCACACTAATATCTCTTAAAGTAGAAAACATTAAATTCCAACGACTTGGTTGTCCGCAGCTCGTGGTCGTGCGGTAACGTTCTCGCTTCCCGCGCCCGGGTTCCCGGGTTCGATTCCCGGCGGGGTCAGGGATTTTCTCTGCCTCGTGATGACTGGGTGTTGTGTTTTGTCCTTAGGTTAGTTAGGTTTAAGTAGTTCTAAGTTCTAGGGGACTGATGACCATAGATGTTAAGTCCCATAGTGCTCAGAGCCATTTGAATCCAACGACTTGGCCCCACTGTGCACGGGTAGCACTAACAAGGGGAGACCACGGCGATGGGATCACGAATTTACTTCAAACTTCGTATACCTTTAGTAGCCCACTGAAACAACGTAATGTTAAAGTAGTAAGGTGCAATACTCTGCTGAGAAAATCGCAAGAGAAGTTTTACGCTTCTGTCATGTAAATCGCGTATCTGTGCAAGAGTCCGGCCGTTAGGATGCAATGTGATAATGTGGTTAGCTTTCGCATACGGCAAGAGGGTGATGGACGAGGCGACCGTTCGAAACCCGATAACATTTATTTTTTAATCTATATTTTTCATCAATGGTCTCATTGTTTTATTAATATGACATTTGATAGGTAATAAATGAAAAAACCTACATGCATTTTCATGAAGGTGTAGTGAATTTCATATGTTAGTCGAATATTTACAGACTTGGAATACCCAAGTCAGACCTCGATAAATAATGATGCGAATGACGCTTTTCACAATCAGTAACATAGTAGATCACAGTATGCGGCTTCTCACGTTGCAAGATGTTATTTGCCATACGGGCATGGAAAACATAAATTGAAACTCCATGCAAGTACAAGTGGTTTTTCATTATATTAACTCTCAAATGCCATAAATTAAATAATTACACCGGTGATTACAAAAATATAGATTAAAAAGTAAAGTATTAGCGGTATTCGAGCCGTTGTCTCGTTCATCACCCTCTTTCCATGCCCGAACGCTAACCACATGACCTAAATGAATTCTTAGATTGGCTCTGAGCACTATGGGACTTAACATCTAAGGCCATCAGTCCCCTAGTCTTAGAACTGCTTAAACCAAACCAACCTAAGGACATCACACACATCCATGCCCGAGGCAGGATTCGAACCTGTGACAGTAGCAGCAGCTCGGTTCCAGACTGAAGCTTCTAGAACCGCTCAGCCACAGCGGCCGGCAAATGAATTCTTACAGCCGGCTCTTTTACACAGATACATGATTTACATAACAGACCAGTAAAATTTCCCATGCGATTATCACGGAATTGGCAGAGCAGTGCATATTACTATTTCCACATTATGTTGTTTTAATGGCATACGAAAGGTGTACAAAGTTTGAAGTATCCTAACGTCCTGGCCTCCCCTCATAAGTATCTACGACCAGGCAACTTATCTGGCGTGGCGGTAATAAATTATATACACAAATCTTCCTCGTGAATCGGTCTACCTATTAGTGAAATCCTTATCAAAATCCCTGCAGTAGTTCTTGAGATCAACATTCACATACGGACAGGAAAAATCGCTGGGGGGCTTATAAATAAAGTTTAATGGATTATCTGATCAAAAGTATTTGGATATCCCGATGTAACGCGCAACCGGCCGCTAGATATCACGAGAGGCACATCGGCCGGTGTAAAAGGAGGCGGCGAGTGTTGCGCTGATAGCAGAGCTCCGTCAGAAGAGCTCAGTGACTTCAACGCTTTTAAAGCTACCCAAGGCGATCGTTGGTGACATGATAATGAAGATAAAACGCGAAGGTACTACTACAGCGAAAGCGAGGCCTGGCGGACCTCATGTACTGAAGGACAGAAACTGTCGGGCATTGTGGAGGGTGGTCATAAAAAAAATCTCGTGAAATCAGCTGAAGGGGTCACTCATGAGATCCAAAATGCTAGCAGTAATCCAGCTATCACAATGACGGTGTGTAGGGAGGTCAAAACAATAGGGTACAATCATCGAACAGCTGCTCATAAACCACACATTTCCGTAGTTAATAATAAGCGGCGCTTGAGGTGGTGTAAAGGGTGACGCCACTGGGCAGTGGATGCCTCGAAACGAGTGACGAATCACGTTGTACCTCGTGGCAGTCGGATGGAAAGTTTTGGCTTTGACGAATGCCTGCAGAACGTTATCCTGCCACCATGTGTAATGCCAACAGTGGCGTGCAGAGGTTGTGATGTTACGGAGTGGTGGGTTTTTCGTGGCTAGGTTGTAGTTTCGTTATTGCACGTATGAAAACGCTGATTGCAACATGATACGAACACGTATTACAGTATTGTGTACAATGAAGGAACAGTTCGGAGAAGAGGCACCCTGTCACAAAGTAGCATCTGTGTGAAATGGTTTGTGAACCACAGCATTCCTGAAATGGGCTGGCCTGCCATGCCCAGAGCCCCACCCCGAAGCCACTGGAACACATGTGGGCGAATTAGAACAACGACCCGGCTCTAGACCCCTAGCGTGTATCATCACCGTTTTCTCCTGTTACGGCTCTTGAGGACGTGTGAAATGCCATTCGTCCACACATTCAGAGACCTCAGTGAAAGTGTCCCGAGCAGAGTTCAAGCAATTATAAAGGGGAATGCTAAAAACGTCTTCATACTTTTGATTAGATATGTTAAGATAATGGCTTACATGAATATTTTGTCCGGTTCAGCTTAAGCGCCGACTGACTGACTTGCGAGCTACAAAATCTGCTATACAGCACTGAAATTTTTCGTACTTAATGATATACCTACGCTTGACAATCCCCATCATTTATTTTACAAAATATGAAGTTTCCTGCAATGCAATTATGCCGCAATGGTCGCAACTGACTGATAGACTTCCCCTGACTTTTTCTATTGAAAATGAGTTACTGCAATGACAGCTGTGCGTTTGGCACTCATTGTCTGAGTCATCCCCGTTCCATGCGTCAGCGTGCAAGGTATCTTCTCACAAAACCAACCTGCTGTGAGCACCATATGTCACGTGACCCGTGTCTGCTGCAGCTCTGTAAGTTGTTGGTGCTAGAGAAAGTGTTTCAGTCCATTAACAAAGTTAGCCTCGCGAGCAGTCCCAGAGGACTGCGCTATGTCATCCTCTGCCCTGTGGCGCCATACGAATGCCGTAGGGAGGGGCATGGTGTCAGCACACCGCTCTCCCGGCCGTTGGCAGCTTCGAAAACTTGGAGCACCTATTTCTCAATAAAGTAGCTCTTTAACTGGCATCAAGAGACATGTTTGAATCACCATAAAATTTAAACACATATGTAACGAAAATATTTTATCACTTTAGACAAGAAGTGTGCTAGTAGATCTGTGACAATCTTCAGCATTGGGTAGAAATACACTAGCCTTGGTCACCAATATAATTTTTACTTATCTTCCATCATTACAAATGGTTCAAATGGTTCAAATGGCTCTGAGCACTATGGGACTCAACTACTGAGGTCATTAGTCCCCTAGAACTTAGAACTAGTTAAACCTAACTAACCTAAGGACATCACAAACATCCATGCCCGAGGCAGGATGCGAACCTGCGACCGTAGCGGTCTTACGGTTCCAGACTGCAGCGCCTTTAACCGCACGGCCACTTCGGCCGGCTCCATCATTACACGTTTTGATACAACCGCATCATCAGATCTGTCAAAACCATATATAGTACTACGTTACCTCCTACTACAGGCAGAAAAACCATCACTGTGCATAAATATGAAGTGCCGTACTATGAGTAGGTAGGTCACAAGATCACTATATATACTTTCGACATCAAGTATGTCCTACATGAGCTACTTCCTGGTTAAAATCGACTGCCTGAAAAGCATGAGCTTTTCATGCCTGTCTAAGTCAGCAGCCTACCACGTCGCGAGCAGGTGTATGAAGTCAATGAATGATCTATTGACTTCCTGGGTGTGGAAGTTCTAAATTCCCGAGTATGCTGCATACTCCTCGTGCACAAAATTAAGGGACTTGGGCGGTGTCTAACATCGGAAGTTAAGCAATTCAGGTGGAACTCATTCCTATTATATTTTTTTTGTGCTTTAGTATCTTCTTAACCTTTATTTTGTTATTTGCTTTATTTTCATGACACTATGTTCCGGTGCTATCCCACAAGAGGAAAAAATACAGGGTGTAAAGTGCAGGTTTTGTACCTTAATTTGTAGAAACATCAGTGTGTTGGTTGTTTTCTCCCTGCGTGGAACAGTCTCCTCCACAAGCACGTCACATAATTTACTGCCTGATATTTCCTGCACGGTGGTAATTGCACCACTACGAGGACCACGCCTGACAATATAGACTAACCGTTTTTCATCACACTGCAACACCTGAGTTGCTGCCCAGGACAAAGTAAGCATTACGGTTTGCTCTTGCCCCATGTACTTGCAGGTACTAACCAACCTGAAAGCATACTACGCCTAACAGCTATAAATCTTAGACTGCAAATGAAGTAAATACTGGCGTAATGTTGTTCAGAACAATGTCGTCAATCACTAATAAAAACTAGTGCGATTATACCCTGTATCTAAAAGCAAAAAGCTATTCATGTCTTACAGGAAAAAAGCCTACGCTATCCATAAATAAGAACGTGAGCAGATAAGCGTGATTTAATGAAAATTATTTCAACAGTCAAAAAGTCGGAATTATTTGACGTGAAAAATAATTTTTTTATTTTATTTAGCGCGTAGTGAGAAGACAAGATGCAAAAGATAAAATAAAAATGTGCCATTTACAGCGTTCTAGACATTGTTTCGTGTATTTGCAGGTATATATTTCTCGATCAAATAAATGTATGTTTTGAACTACCTGGGCAACACTTTCCCTATTCTTTCAGGAGTGTAGAGAGTTTATCACACGACCTTTGACAAGAAAGTCCACTATGAATTTTGCTTGATCATTAAAAAAAAAGTCAACCCAGCCCCACTCCTCTCACGTCTCTACCAACCATACAGGAAAAATTCGCAAATTCTCTCTCTCTCTCTCTCTCTCTCTCTCTCTCTCTCTCTCTCTCTCTCTCACACACACACACACACACACACACACACACACGCACACACGCACACACACACACACACACACACACACACACACACTAGTTTCATAGGTCGGCAAGACTGACAAAGTGCCGGCCGTGGTGGCCAAGCGGTTAAAGGCGCTACAGTCTGGAACCGCGCGACCGCTACGGTCGCAGGTTCGAATCCTGCCTCGGGCATGGATCTGTGTGATGTCCTTAGGTTAGTTAGGTTTAAGTAGTTCTAAGTTCTAGGGGACTGATGACCTTAGAAGTTAAGTCCCATAGTGCTCAGAGCCATTTGAACTGACAAAGTGGGCGAAAATAAAGAAAACAGACATAAACACTTACTGCGAGGAAGTGAAGCGTAAATAACGCAGCGCAAGAAATACTGCGGAATGGCAAAAATTGCGAAGTGCAAAAGTGAAACGAAGTCTTTCGACGTCAGTCGTTGCTAGCAAGGAGGGAAGGGCCAGAATGTTTAAAGGAACACCGTAAGTGACTTGCACACCAACTTTATTTAAAAAAACGCTGTTTTTAACATAAAATAACCAAAAATGTACAAACGTATATATCCAGTTTGCAGAATAACTACGGAAGACGGTTTATAAGTGAAAGCGAGACACATCAGATGTAATTATTTTTAATTAAATTGAACTCAGTTCAGGACGGATAACGAATAATAACAGATCTATTATATATCGTTTGTTCCGATATTTCGTTACTATACTCAGAGATTTCTTTTCGTAAGAACGGTCCCTCAAAACCTCACTTTCACTACCTGCGCGGTAGACACCAGTCACACCATACACAGTTTTAGAGCCGAAGTCTAAACGAAAATGACCACACCAAACAGACGATAGCAAAAGACAGGGGCGCTGCAATAGACTAACTCGTCTCGGATAGTTGAGACAAGAAGTCGATCGCGTAAATGAGGCTTAAGGAAGACTGCAGCTGCTGACGAACTACAAAGACTGTCGAATATAACTGTGGATTTGAGACACCGCCAACGCACGGTTGCACGAGGTAATGAGAAATACTCGCAGATCACGTACACGCGGGCGACATTTCATATTCCCGTCGTCAGAAGCAGTAGCCGAGACTTGATCCGAAACGTGGCAGTGTCGGACTGGCTGGTACGGCCGGCCGGCGTCCGTGTAGGGCAGGGAGCGTCTCGCTCAGCTGCCCCCCACCGCCGCCGGCCTTGGCTCCCACTGTCCGGCTCGGGCGTCCGCTTTATGGCTCCTCACCAGCACGCCGCCGCGTTTATTGCTGCTCCCGCTGTTACGCATCTACTGGTGCAATAAGGATCGTGCCGGACAAATAGATTTCCCACGTACCGCTGTTAAATGCGCGCAGGTGCGTCTAATGTCGTGCGGTTACCGTTAGGATTTATTTTCCACCAACTGCTACTCACAAGTTTATTAGTAGTGGCCGTGTAGAGATCTACACAGTTAAGAGAAACGCTGTCCGCACCCACATTTCTCTTATCCGCCATGCACGGATATTAAAATCTTGTAAAGAAATTTTAACCGTTCCCTACGTTGGACTTTCGTCAGTATGTTTGCCCCTGCACTGAATTTTCGTCTGCTGCAAGTCGGACCTCGTAACTCTCATCCCATATAATAAGTTCCTAGACGCCTACAATGACCACAGTTTAATACTTGCTTTGGAACTAGAATAGTGGCAACTACCGAGCGGGGTGGCGCAGTGGTTAGACACTGGACTCGCATTCGGGAGGACGACGGTTCAATCCCGCGTCCGGCCATCCTGATTTAGGTTTTCCGTGATTTCCCTAAATCGCTCCAGGCAAATGCCGGGATGGTTCCTCTGAAAGGGCACGGCCGACTTCCTTCCCCATCCTTCCCTAATCCGATGAGACCGATGACCACGCTGTCTGGTCTCCTTTCCCAAACCAACCAACAACCAATAGTGGCAACTATTACAACTTCTATAAAATAAGAACATGTTTCAAACTCTTACTATCCTCCCAACTTCTATAAAATAAGAACATGTTTCAAACTCTTACTATCCTCCAGAGTAGTCACCAGCATTGAGTACGACAGTGAGTCAAATGAAAACCTTAAATATTTTTTAAATACTATTTATTGGGCAAAAGTGGTACAAAGCTGTATCACTTTTCAACTTAATCTCCCCCACCCCTCAATGTAAGTCCTCCAACGCTTTCTAAGTGCATAAATTCCTTTAGAAAAAAATTCTGTTGATAGTCCGCTCAATTACTCATGCACCGCGTGGCATACCTCTTTATCAGAACGGAACTTCTTCTCTCCCATTGCGTCTTTGAGTGATCCAAACATACGGAAATCACTTGGGGCAAAGTCTGGTGAGTATGGTGGATGAGGAAAACACTCAAAATGCAGGTCTGTGATTGTTGCAACTGTTGTACGGGCAGTGTGGGGCCTTGCATTGCCGTGTTACATAAGGACACCTGCTGACAGCAGTCCATGCCGCTTTGATTTGATTGCAGGCCGCAGGTGATTTTTTAGGAGATCTGTGTATGATGCACTGGTGGCAGTGGTCCCTCTAGCCACGTAATGCTCCAAAATGACGCCTTTTTCGTCCCAAAAGAGAGTCAGTGTAACCTTCCCTGCTAATAGTTCTGTTCGAAACTTCTTTGGTTTTGGTGATGAGGAATGGCGTCATTCCTTGCTCGCTCTCTTCGTTTCCGGTTGATGGAAGTGAACCCAGGTTTCGTCCCCAGTGACGAATCTTGAAAGGAAGCCATCACCGTCTCGTTCAAAGCGCCGAAAACGTTCTTCACAAGCATCAACACGTCGTTCTCTCACTTCAGGAGTCAGCTGCCGTGGCACCCATCTTGCAAACACTTTGTGAAACTGGAGCACATCATGCACAATGTGGTGTGCTGAGCCATGACTAATCAGTGAACATGCTGCAGTGTCATTCAGTGTCACCCGGCGGTTTTCCTCCACTATGGCTTCAACTGCTGCAATGTTCTGTGGAATCACAAGAAGTTGTGCCTGACCTGGACAAGAAGCATCTTCCACTGAAGTCACACTATTTGCGAACTTCCTGCTCCATTCGTAGACATGCTGCTGTCACAAACATGCATCACCGTGCTGAACCTTCATTCTTCGATGAATTTCAACAGGTTTCACACCTGCACAACGCAAAAACCGAATAACAGAACGCTGTTCTTCCCTGGTGCAAGTCGCAAGTGGGGCGGCCATCTTTATACTGACACTGCGTCGGTATGTGTGCATCTGGACTATGCTGCCACCTACAGGCCATTCTGCACGCTGTTTGTAGCACGCTTGCCAACTTACAGGATAACGGCGCGAAATTTCGATTTGTTATTACAAATTGAAGGTTTTCATTTGACTCACCCTCGTACAATCCGCTGCCAGCGATGTGGAGGTCTTCAAGATATCCTTAGCAGCAGCGGCTGGGTTGATGTTGCGAGTGGAGTGGTCTATTGCCCGACGAATCTGCACCTGCACCTACATCTATACGATTTCTCTACAGCTCACTATTATGTGTCTGGCAGAGGGTTCATCGAACCACCTTCAAGCTGTTTCTCTACCATTCCACTCTCGAACACTGCGCAGGAAAAACGAACATCTAAATCTTTCCACGCGAGCTCTGATTTCTCTTATTTTATTATAACGATCGTTCCTCCCTATGCAGGTAGGCACCAAAAATGTATTTTCACAGTCTGAGGAGAAAGTTGCGATAGTACAAAACTAGCAGCCCTTCTTTCAACTTTCTCGATGTCCTCCATCAATCCTATACGATGCTGATCTCACACTGCTCAGCATTTTGTTGAAGTTACCGAGTTTAGTTGTGTGTGTCTTATCGAGAAACTGAAATTTAGCCTATTCCTTTCAGTACTCATGTGGATGACTTCATACCTGTCATTATTTAGAGCAGGATTTCCCAAACTGTGTTGCGCGTGAAACAGATACGTGCTCCGCAAAAAATTATTAACAACATTTAACAAAATGGCGATTTTTCGACATACTGACAATTCTAATCACTTTTTAAAATTTTATTATTATACCTGTGTTATTAGTAAGATTTAAAATTAAAGTAATTACTGAGTAATAAAAGTTCTTCTCATTTTTAAAATTTTACTGACCTTCAAAATAAAGATTCTCCATCAAAATACCAGCATTTTCAAAGTGTTACGTCAGAGGAAAAGATTGGGAACCCCTGATTTAGGGTGAATTGTCGCACCATAGTGATATCTTGTCTAAATCATTTTGCAGTTGGTCTGGACCATCTCTGTAAAAATTCTGGAGTGAATGCCATGAAGTGTTTTCTTCACTTTACGATCCGACTTGTAGTCACAAGGGGGTAGTTTAGTAGATATTGCAGCACTTTCCAGACCCATCAATCGAACAAACCAGTCTCATCTTACGCCATATGAATCGGAGCTGGTTGCTGGCTGTGTTTCAAATAATGAACAGTTTAGAGGAAGAAGAAAGACCCGCCCATGACTTGGCCGGGCAGTGATCAGGTGCATGTGGTGCAGGATGTAACTGATTCATTCGATTGATGGGGATGGAAAATGCTGTACCACCCACAAAACTCCCGGTCTTAAGCCCTTGTGACTCTAGCTCGATACCTGAGATGAAGGAAACATTTTATGGAATACCTTCAGAACTCTTACAGAGGTTCGTCAGGCAATAGCTGCTCCACTCTTCCAACACAAGGAGCGCTGCTAAGAGTATCTTGCGACTTCCCCATCGCTAGCAGCAGGTTATCCACAATGCTGGTGGCTACTTTGAAGGCCAGTAAAACGGTCAGTGTGGTATATGTTGTAAATAAGTAGTTGCCACTATTAAAGTTCCTGCTGTCGTACATCATAGCTTGTCATATTCTCGATATTTTCCATAACCTAAAAGAAGCTGTTCGTAATTAATGAAGTGAAGGTGGTGCAGTTTTCAGAAGAAGATTTCTGCAACATTGGAAAGCTAAACCTATTCATATTAAAAACTGAAAAAATTGTCGTCTCATATTGCCTACTGTTAAGAGTGAGTCACGTACTACTTTTATCAAATGTTCCTTAATTTACCGCAATGTTAACTTGTGTTAAAATGCTAATCTAATCAAAGTAATAAACGTTGCATTGTGCACTTGCAATAATATTTAATCCAACATTATTTCTGTCTTTCGTGATGCTCAAACACGAGTCAGACAATGAAGCGAAGATTCTGATGGATGTCGTATCCTAGAACTGCATTCATGTTGTTTTCGTGGCAGCTTTCGGTAACTGCACTTCAGTTACTCGCAGACTACATAGGAACATCTCAGAATAAGGCGGCTGCTGGTACGATGGCAGCGGGGTGCACGTGTCAGAGTTGGTGAAAACCAGTAAGATGGGCCTATCGTCATCCTCAGGCCTTGCATCATTCAGCAACACACAATTTATCTCCAAGATATGTGTATTCAAGCTAATACAGTGGATATCCGTCCCGAAAGCGTGAGAAAAGTTATTTAAAGTAACATTATGGGCACCCTCCTTTAACTTTTACTTACAAAGTAATTATTATTCCTGATATCCGCAGATACACTGTCGGATTTCCGCATGAGCTGAGGTTTTTATCTGCAAATTACTTACTACTGAGCACCCTGCAGACCTCTATCTCCTTTAGCGGATCTCTCTGTAAACTGAGAGACTGATACTTCAATTAATTCGTTTTATTTCAAACGGCTTTGTATAATGTCCCCTACACCGAACTACAAAACTAAGAAAACATTCAGGAAGATCAGAATTTTTTCGTAAGTCGGACGTGGAACATACTGATAATTTTTTAAACGTCGCCGCTGTGCAATTTAACATGTATATAAAGAAATTTAAAATTACGTTATCCATAAGGTTAAATGGTGACCTAATGAAATGAAATATATAAAAAAACAAGCAGGAATAAAACAAATTAACGTGAAACGTAACTTGTGAAAAGTCCAAAGAATTCACGAATACATTTTCAGGCTTGATTGTTAAAAGAGCTTGTAACCAGCCGGACGGAGAAGCAATCAACAATGTTCAGACCTTAATTAATATCGGCAGTTTGCAGCGGAGCACAGTGGGTAGCCCGCCCAGTGAGAGGTTACAGCGGCCGCGACAGATGTTGGGAAGGAGACGTCTTATTAGTTACTAAAGTCGTGACAAGACCAGACATTCTTTCATTCGCGCTTTGTTTGCTGTGTTCCAAATACTCCTCCCCTAAGATTGCAAGCTCTCCTCTTTCGCCGCGAAATAATCGCAATTCGGAGAGCATACTAACTTTAGCATGTGCTTCGCTTTGTTGGTAGACATTTACGGTGACAGTCTTCTTCGGCTTGACACCAAAATTACACAGCTGTAAGTAATGGCTACAGCTCATCACCCTTTGAAGTTAATGTCCTGCGTACAGCTTTAACAGTCCTGCCTTCGCTTTAACTGCAAACAGTGGACAGTAGTTTTAGTACAGAAGGGGATTAAAATGTAAGTACGGATTTTTGGATAGCTTGTAAGTTCGTTCGTCGCACTTTACAGCGATCTGGCACTTTTCCCACTGGAAACAGATATATTTGTGGGGATCTTTTGCTTTGGTAAGATTTAGGAGTGATCTTCTTTCATTAACACAAATTGAGTAATTGTAGTTCCCAAACATTCCAAAAATGCAATTCTTAGCGGGATTTGCCCGAACACCTGACTTCGACGATTTTACTTACGTTGAACATCTACCAGTCGTGAATTCATCCAGCATTCAGATTCCCCCTTTTCTCCTACCACAAATATAACTTGCCGTCGCGCTTACTATTAGCGTACATCAGATGCATACGATTTTAATAATAATAATAATAATAAATTACTAAATGGCTTTAGCATAATGTGCAAGAAATTCTAATTCAGAAATGTATAGCATTTGAGATGCCTTTTTCCAAAAACTTGAAGCACTGTAAACTCACCATTATCAGTATGTCACTGACAAGGGTAAGGCCTCAGCCAAGGCCACCCGATTCGGCTCATATCTGGCACGTCGCTTGTGTGGAAAACCTAAAATGAAAGACTTCAAAATATTTTGGCTCGGCACCTTCCTATTTCCGAGACAACCACCAGTAAATTTCAGTATGCTCAATCGACTCAAAATAGACTGAGCTGACAGGTAATTGAAAACCGAATATTTTTCATCATCATATATGCAAACCCATGTTTTCTTAGAAATCGAGGGGTAAACTGACGAAAGCGCCGCTGCCGTAGCGACCAAAGCATTTGTCTGGATAGCGGATAACATGTGTTCGATTTCCAGACGAGTTCTGTTTTTTATTAAATTTTTTGGTATCGAATTTGGTAGGAATACGAAGGTTAATAAGGCAAGTGAAACAATGACGAATAATAACAAGGTAGGCAAATTTCTCAAACGACTTTGATTAGTACGGAATTAAAACCTTAAAATTTATCCTGGTCGCCTTACAACAGCTTTTCACTCACACTGTTATGTGTCTTCAGCTTCCTTCGAACAACTACATGGATGGTACGTGGCATGTAAACAGTGGAAACAAATTTACTCTCCGCATCAAGAACATCTAATAAATACAATTTTCGCGCAACTTTATTGATCCTCTAGAAGATTCGGCGAAAAACAGACTTGACTTACGTTTAAAATGTTTTTTAGGGATTGAATTTTTATTCGTACCAGACATACGATGCCATCGCCTGAAAAATCGGTGCTGACAGTAGATCACGAATTATGCTACGAATCGCTATTGCATCCGTTAGGTTGGGCAATTCGCTCCGACTTTTCAGAAAAGAACATTGCAATTTTGAATCCTCAAACTAAAATTCTGTCACGAGCCTGACTGCAAACAACCATAGCGCTGTTAGCTGTCTGAGGTCACTCGTAACAAATTCTCAGCAGTTTTATTGAGCTGTTTTCATTCAGCAAAGCTTAAAATCTTAATTTCTTTTACTAATCAAAGTCGTTAAAAATTTTTGTCTACCATGTTTTTATTCGTTCTTGGTTTACTTACCTTATTAACCTTCCTATTCCTATCAACTTCTATATGCAATGTACAATTTAAAAAAATGCAGAATTCGTTTGAGAATCGAACGAGGGTTCCCTGCCCCCTAGCCAAGTGACTTGTTCGCTACGCCAGCGACGCTTTCGTTCACCAGCGTGTACCTTATGGATGCGTTAGGGGCAGTCTTAACATTTCTTTCCTCGTTTTCTAGGAACAAAAGTGTTTGCTGACCTCTTATACGATGGTGAAATGTGCTCAGTTTCAATTATCTATGGATTCCCTCAATTCTAAGTCGATTGTATGTCATGAACTTTAAGGGCGGGTTTCTCAAAACTGGGAAGGTGCTGAACCAAAATATCTCAAAAGTCGTTCATTGTAGGTTGCACACAAGCGACCTGTCATATGTGGGCCGATCGGTAGACAGTGTTTGAAGCCTTCCTCTCGTGAGCACTAAGATTATCAACGCCGGTCTGTAGACATGCTTGCACATAAAATAAGTGTATGCTATTTCTTATAGTGATTTCCGCCTGCATTTGGGAAGTCAGCCTATCACTGTCCTTTTTTTTCCTTTTTTTTATCTTTCCCTTTCTGTCTCTCCTAGGCAACTTTCTGTGGTTTTCCAGTTCCATCTGTGAACGCAGAAATGGTCTCTTATTTGCTGTTGAAAATTTCCGAACAACTGTCTTCACCTGGCTGAAATATAAGTAATACAGGTCATACAGAACTCCCACCCACGTGGACAGACACCCTCTTATGCAGTTGAAAAGCACCCATTGCTCAACATAGTTTGCAATTTCTAGAATTCCTTGCACTTTCGTGACATTTTAGTTTCCATTGTACTTTATTCTCCGAAAGTTAGCTGTGAAATTTGGAAATTCATATATGTGAAAAAATAGATGCAGCTTCTAAAATAAAAAAAGGCTTATTCTCTGTTTGTCTACCTCTGTTTGAAGTCCGAAAGGACCAGTTTCAGCAATGTCGCCCATGTTCACATCATATCTCGTAGTTACAGAGCAACTAATCTTAACAGAACTATCAGTCCACTGTCATATACTGAAGTAATGATTCCGTTAAGACTGGTTACATTGTAACAATGAGATACGATGTGAAGGTGGGGGACATTGCCCGAAACCCGTCATTTCAAAATAAAAACGGCGGTCGACAAACAGAAAATAAGCCTGTTTTGTATAAATAAGGATCACGGATAACATCTTCGGACAGAAACGTCCAGTTATGACAGTCTACTACATGTTGTTTGGAGGTGGGAGGATATCATGGGATCCCTCCCCCCCCCCCCCCCTTCACACACTCTCTCTCTCTCTCTCTCTCTCTCTCTCTCTCTCTCTCTCTCTCTCTCTCTCTCCACTCGATCCGCGTCTAACATCAACACCACTTCCAAGTTTCCGAAATAAACCGCTTTCAACTGTATATGAACTTTTACAGGAACACTACCGGTTTCGTAATTTCAAATCACATCTACAAAATAAATATATAAACGACATTATGATAAAAAAAAAAAAACCAGATACCTATCCCAATAATCTAGGCAGTGTGACATCCAATACGGCACACTCACACATCAGCAAAACATTTCTACATCTACATCTACATTTATACTCCGCAAGCCACCCAACGGTGTGTGGCGGAGGGCACTTTACGTCCCACAGTCATTACCTCCCTTTTCTGTTCCAGTCGCGTATGGTTCGCGGGAAGAACGACTGTTGGAAAGTCTCCGTGCGCGCTCGAATCTCTCTAATTTTACATTCGTGATCGCCTCGGGAGGTATAAGTAGGGGGAAGCAATATATTCGATACCTCATCCAGAAACGCACCCTCTCGAAACCTGGCGAGCAAGCTACACCGCGATGCAGAGCGCCTCTCTTGCAAAGTCTGCCACTTGAGTTTGCTGAACATCTCCGTAACACTATCACGGTTACCAAATAACCCTGTGACGGAAAGGAGGCGGACTCAACCTTCTCAAAATAAAATAGTATTTACCCGCCAAACAGGACGTCATAGTACACAGTGACCATTGAAAAATTGTCATGTTGAAAGCTATCTTATAATGAAACAGCAAAATAAGAAAACAAGAAAAGATAAAAGCTTCAGATAGAAACACTGAAAGTCCGTAACTAAGAAAATTCGCTTCATACCAAGAAGGGTGCGGACAGCAATCGCCGGCCGCCGTGGTCTCGCGATTCTAGGCGCGCAGTCCGGAACCGCGCGACTGCTACGGTTGCAGGTTCGAATCCTGCCTCGGGCATGAATGTGTGTGATGTCCTTAGGTTAGTTAGGTTTAAGTTCTAGGGGACTGATGACCACAGCTGTTAAGTCCCATAGTGCTCAGAGCCTTTTGAACCATTTGACAGCAATCCTCCGACCGCCTCGGCATACAGGGACACACTGCTAATGTGTGTCACAGAGGGCACTAACGCCGCAGTACACACAGCTGCGAAAATTACTAACATTTTCGCACTTATCCAAATCTCATTGGAATGACTGACGCTCCCGTTACACAGCATAACCATATAATCTATATAATACCTCTACGTAAAAATCGTTAAAACCAAATAGATCAGACGCAAGAGCGTATAACAACAAGCCCATTCTAATGGACTTGATAATTGATAATTATAAATAACCTGGAATTCGAACAACTATGACATTACGTCCTTGAAAGGCAATCAAAGTTAGACCTTATATTGTAATGCCTTAACCCCACCTAACTGTTAAAAGGTTTGTTGGGAGCATGGCTTTAGACTCCGCATAATTTCAATCTCTTTCAGAAGGTTTGTCTGGCCCTTTACTTCTCTGTGTAGATCTTGGATTGTTAGCTACAACTGTTACGGCGTGTGCAGAATCACTTTAGTGGCTACTTAAAACAGACTTCGAATTCCTCGGACGCTGGTGTTGTCGGTACCTAATACCAAACCCCCTGCCAGTCTGCCCCACATACCTGGCAACTGATGCAATGCTCACCAGTAGCGTCGTGCTTTTCACATGCGTCCTTCTCTTTATTCAGAAGTCTTTGTCCAGGACTCTACCCTCAGCAGAAAACTACACCACTGGCCATTAAAATTGCTACACCACGAAGATGACGTGCTACAGACGCGACATTTAACCGACAGGAAGAAGATGCTGTGATACGCAAATGATCAGCTTTTCAGAGAATTCACACAAGGTTGGCGCCGGTGGCGACACCTACAACGTGCTGACATGAGGAGAGTTTCCAACCGATTTCTCATACACAAACAACAGTTGACCGGCGTTGCCTGGTGAAACGTTGTTGTGATGCCTCGTGCAAGGGAGAGAAATGCGTAACATCACGCTTCCGACTTTGATAAAGGTCGGATTGTAGCCTATCGCGATAGCGGTTTATCGTATCGCGACATTGCTGCTCGCGTTGGTCGAGATCCAATGACTGTTAGCAGAATATGGAATCGGTGGGTTCAAAGGGTAATACGGAACGCTGTGCTCGTATCACTAGCAGTCGAGATGACAGGCATCTTCTCCGCACGGCTGTAACGGATCGTGCAGCCACCTCTCGATCCCTGAGTCAACAGATGGGGACGTTTGCAAGACAACAACCATCTGGACGAACAGTTCGACGACGTTTGCAGCAGCATGGACTATCAGCTCGGAGACCATGTCTGCGGTTACCCTTGACGCTGCATCACAGACAGGAGCGCCTGCGAAGGTGTACTCAACGACGAACCTGGGTGCACAAATGGCAAAACGTCATTTTTTTTCGATGAATCCAGGTTCTGTTTACAGCATCATGATGGTCGCATCCCTGTTTGGCAACATCACGGTGAACGCACATTGGAAGCGTGTAGTCGTCATCGCTATACTGGCGTATCACCCGGCGTGATGGTATGGGGTGCCATTGGTTACACGTCTCGGTCACCTCTTGTTCGCATTGACGGCACTTTAAACAGTGGACGTTACATTTCAGATGTGTTACGACCCGTGGCTCTATCCTTTATTCGATCCCTGCGAAACCCTACGTTTCAGAAGGATAATGCACGACCGCATGTTGCAGGTCCTGTGCGGGCCTTTCTGGATATAGAAAATGTTCGACTGCTGCCCTGGCCAGCACATTCTCTAGATCTCTCACCAACTGAAAACGTCTGGTCAATGGTGGCCGAGCAACTGGCTCGTCACAATACGCCAGTCACTATTCTTGATGAACTGCGGTATCGTGTTGAAGCTGCATGGGCAGCTGTACCTGTACACGCCATCCAAGCTCTGCTTGACTCACTGCCCAAACGTTATTACGGCCAGAGGTGGTTGTTCAGGGTACTGATTTTTCAGGATCTACGCACCCCAATTGCGTGAAAATGTAATGACATGTCAGTTCTAGTATAATATATTTGTCCAATGAATACCTGTTTATCGTCTGCATTTCTTCTTGGTGTAGCAATTTTAATGGCCAGTAGTGTATTTGTACAACACTTCCGTCCACCCATCACTCTCGTTCACTCAGCACATTCTCCCACCGCTGTTTACTGTGCGGCTGCAATGATGCCTCCCGAACATCAAACGGCCGTATATACAGTTTACCCGTGGGCAAAGCGGCTGTAATTGAATGATTTGGTGGCACCTCCAGTACATGGGTCCTCGCGTTCAGTGCGACAGTATTTTGAAGGCAGGTGGCGTACCGTAACGCCGCCAGTCCTGAGACCTGTTCTCCGTAATTTGCTTGTCGCTTCTGCGATGCGCATACTAAGTGGCAACAATCAGCAGCCAACGTGCTTAAATATTGACGGACTATTAGTAGTCTCTACACGCAAATATTGACAGGCGACGTGTACGTTTCGCACTTGTTTACGGCAATGGTGACTTGCTAATTGTGAGATAGTCTTAGCAGCTAGATCTTTGTATACATAGATCTATATCTCGCCTTTTAATTAGGCAGTGGCGAACTTTGATTGTGGATTGTTTACAATCCTCAAATGGACAGGAAACTTAGGCTGACATCTGATTCTATCATTTTATTTGGTTTTAGTTCATCAGTCGTGCTGACTTCAAGCCGGAAATATAGGATTGATTTCACCTCGACTGTTTTTTTCATTCCTCTGCATATAACCAGTTTCAAGCTTCACGCTCTTTCTCAGGTACAGTACCGGATCAACGGGAATTAAGTTTAACCAGCGCGCCTCGCATGCATCTCTTGTCCTAATACTGTACTTAGAGAGAGACTGAAGCTTGAAACCGGTTGTGCGTAAAGGTAAAGTACAGTAAGGAGTTTGATTGCCGAGATGCTACCAATGAAGTATCCCCTATATGTAGTTTTACAATGCGCAAGCTAGAGTGCAGTGTATCATGGATAATTACGACTGTTATCAACGAGACTCAGCGCGAAAGCAACCATTACCTGAGGCACAATGGACAAACCAAACTCTCTTCCGTGCTTGAACATACTGCCTCCATTCAACATTTATATCCTTCCGTCTTCTGAAATAAGAATAGCTGGAAGTCCAGTTTCCTTGACGTGCCAGTTTCTCAGCCATATTGGCGACTATAAGATCATATAACATCTAATTCTTTAGTGTTACAAAGTAGTAATCGACAAATAACTATGGAAATGGATCATGATGTCTGTTGTAAAGTACTCCACGATCACATACATATTCATTCAAACTCGTGATTTATTGTAGATCTTGTTACTCGATTTTATTTTTGTCCAGAATACTTGTACATGTTGTATTACCGCTGCTTACAATTTACCTCATTCCACGATTTTCGAGTAGGCCTATTTGTTCGTTGTGTTGCACTTTCCTATTTCCCAAGGACTATTTCCAAAATTGTGTTAGCGTTCTGCGTTCATTTACAACGTGGAAGAAAGTAAGTTGACTGCTCTTCATCTAATACTAGTAATGGTACAAGTTGACGCAATGTCAAAAGACGAGTTTCTGTGGCCTTAGTTTGTGCAGATAAGCTTCTCCGTGGTGGCACCTCCTCAAAAACTGTAAGTGACTATACCTGGTCTCATCTTTGTGCGATGGTGGTTGCCCCCAAGCCTGAACCTGTCCTATGGAGTCGCATATACAGTGTGTAAGAGCAAAGCGTAATGGAGTGCTTGTAAAGGAATATTTTTGCTATGGTTGCAAAATTAACATTCTACTTACTGGCATTTCCTAGGGAGAAAGGTGGCGACGTTAGACATCGGAAGACTGAACATGCCAGTTGTATGTGATCACAGCACCTATTGTTACTGTAGTACTGCATTTTTCTATGGTTTATGTAGAAAAGCAAATATTGTGACAAGCAGTTTTGATCGAATATTTGTGATATATTGTCGTACTCAACATGAGTAATAAATGTGTCATCTTACTGACAATATTAAATATGTGTGGAGACCGATAACTCACTGTTTGCTGCTGGTTTCCACTTTCTTTCATCTACTGCTGACATGTCGCCATTATAAGAGCACTGCAACAGTTATTTCCTACTAGCTTTCACTGAGGGAGGGGCGAAGAATATTGATTTTATGAGTATCCATAACAGGTATTTGGAAGAATCGTAGGCTGTACCCGAACAGGTTTGTGTTCCTCCAAGGAGCTTTAAGAAGCTGAACTCTGAACAGATAACAGGTTTCATCTCCGTATTTGGCCCATATGGTAAACAAATACTGAATCTTACGATGTGTGTGTATTTTAGAATGTTGTTGGCTGCAGTGTTTGTCACCAAACAAACTTAGAAAAAAAATATTTTTTGTTGGTTCCGCACACCAAATCAAGGAATAATTATCACGTCATCATTTGCTCACAACACCTAATTTTTGTTATTATCAATATCGGAATATCATTAACAGCAGTACACTACTTATTTACAGTTGGCGCCATATATATATATATTTGTCTGTTGTTGAATGTAACGGTTTCGACATTACTTTCCTATATGAACGTTATGTACCTTCTGTATGTGTTCCAGTCAGGAATATTTGTGTAAGCCGTTAGTTCATCAGGGGTTGCAATATTCAGTTGTCACCTGGTGTTGATCCAGCAAGCTAAGAGCCGGTTCGTGATCAAATAAATATTTTGCAGAACACCAGAAAAGATCTATGGGAAATTTTTAAATACCGAGACGCTGTACGGCCAGTGATCCAGTAGTTCCATGAAACGTAACTGCTTCAAGCGATGTGATCTCGTCGCTCCGTCGCTAAGAAGATTAAAGATCTTCAGACGCGTGTGCGCGAGAAAGGGGGCGGGCGGTGGAGGGGAGAAAGAGAGAGAGAGAGAGAGAGAGAGAGAGAGAGAGGGGGCGGGGGATGAGTAGGAGGAAGAAGTGGGTGTCTTCAGTCTTCCACTGAATAAGAGAAAAAGAAGCGGCAGACAGAACTTCCCTAATTCACAAAGTTTGGAAATTTAAATAATTGCGTCGCGACGACAGAAATCTCCTCTCGCTCGAAACTCAAAGTTGTGATCAATTTGTTATCCGCGTACTTGTTCTTTGAGCCTTTAATTACGGCTCGCGGTGGGCTGGGAATAACGAGTGAGCGGTCGTTTTAGTTTGGGCGAGTTCGCTGCGAGCGGCGGCGCGAAATGAGGCGACCTCGGGCGCGCCTACGCCCACGCCCACCGGACCACCTCACTAATCACGCTGCCTGGGACTGCTCACTGCGAGCTGCTAGCTGCTGCTAACACGCGTCGCTCCAGCGGTCACTGCCTCCGCTGCTGTAGGCGCAGCAGGCTGTTCCAGGTGGCTCCTGTTCCTCGGCAAAATTAGCGCTCCCATGCACGTTCCAGGAAGCCTGTTGGTCCCAATCTGATTCTAGACCAGTAACAGCAGTAGTAGTAGTAGCAGCGTCAATTTAAATGAATCTGCAGTACACAAATAAGCGTAACCAGGCTCTTTTATTGAACTGCTCACTATTCGCCGTAGAGGATTACACCAACACCACGCAGATTTATTTAACGTGGCTTCGTCCGCTTGATGGTTCCCTCGTGTTTGCTACATGATCCTAAAATCAACATGATTCCATATTTCGGCGATCAATCTCTCCGCCATTCTTCCAATCTTAAACGATATGGTCCCAGCATAACGAATAAAGGCCAGATATCTACGCTCCTCGTCTTGTAAAACTGGGGAGCTTTGACGTTAAGAGTGTGTTACGTCCACCTTTCAGGATCGGGGAACTACTGGGCTGTGTGAAAGGCAATTCGTGGCTCAGGAAGTCAGGTGCAAATAAAATTCCTTGTCAGTGTGGGAAAGGTTATATCGTCCGTTCGATGTGCACAGTTCAAATGGTTCAAATGGCTCTGAGCACTATGGGACTTAACATCTGTGGTCGTCAGTACCCTAGAACTTAGAACTACTTAAACCTAACCAACCCAAGGACATCACACACATCCATGCCCGAGGCAGGATTCGAACCTGCGACCGTAGCGGTCACGCGGTTCCAGACTGAAGCGCCTAGAAGCGCACGGTGCACAGTTCATGATAGGTGCGTGGAACATCACAGTTATACGAGGCTACAAAAACCGAAAAAATCGTCGGTAGCAGAACACTCCGTAAACAGGAGACACGGGATGAAATTCGACAAGACCACGATAGTTGCCAGCACTTCCAGTTTTTGGAACAGTTTTCATAAAGAGGCAACTGAAATTAACTTGACAGACAATTTGATTAACAGACAATTGTTATCCTCTCGACACGGCGTGAAACCCTGCACCATCCCGCATCAAACTACAACGTGCTTCGGTGCGGCCAGTCTGAGTGTTTGAAAATAGTCTTCGAGTGTGATACATCGTTACCATCGGTGTTCTACTAAGGGCGGCGCCACCAGCATAGTCTTGGAGGGCAGCAATCGTGATGGGCGGGGCATGCGCGTCTACGATACGGAGGTCTATATATGACGACGGTTTGCCGGCTTGGCATCAGCGGAAGTCAACAGCAGCAGAAGCAGCGAAATATCGAATCATGTTGATTTTAGGGTCCAGCAACAAACCTAAGGAGACTATCTTGATTTATTTAAATTGTCAGCTCTTGACGATTTGTGCATCAGACTTATCGGTTCAGCCTCCGGAACTGTGTAGCAGCCGACCTCTTCCCGTTGCGTCCCAGACGTGCCCTGTGGGTGACGCAACAGTCTACTACCCACTGATTCGTACAGTCCACAACGCTTTTGTGATCTGAACTGCTGTATGGGAGCTTGCATTGCCCTACTGGAATGAGTCGTGGGGTACATTGGTCATAAAAGTTACGACAACGTCGTTTCTCAATACTGACAGATATTGGCTAGTAATCAGCCCCCCTTCAGCAACTAGAAAATAAATTTTGTTGTAAAGCCCAGCAGGTCCCCACACGATAATTACAGGATTTGGAGAGTAGGGATACTCGAAAATCATTACTTCTTCTGACCTTTCAAAAGGTCTTCGATGGGCATGTTAGCGTCGATCTGTCACAAGCAGAAGAGGGACTCATCGTTGAGCCTCACAGAACGCTACTCGTTGTCTCAGTTGACTCTTGTTCTACGCCACGCATGTCTGTCAGTAGTATGGTGTCAGAGGTAAACGACGAACTTCAACTACATTCTGCACACAGCTTTCAGGAATCTGTTCTCGACAATGATTGGGCGCTCTTGCTTGTAACCTCTTCAACTGTTCTCATCTGTCTACTCGTCAGAGCCAGTGCAACAATCTTGCAATCTTCCAGTGGTGCAGTATATGTATAAGGGCTCGTGGTTGCACTTCTCGACACAAAGCTGTCTTGAGTTCATATCTGTATTTGCATCCATACTTTGCAAACCTCTGGGAAGTGCATGGCAGATGTAATTCATGTTATGCTAGTTATTAGGGTTTCTTCCTGTTCTATCTAGTATGGAGCACAGGAAGAATAATTGCTGTAACTTATTTGTACGTTCTATTAACTAATGTAACCTTGTCCTCATGATGCATACGGCAGCGATCGATATGTAGGTGGTTGTAGTGTATGCTTGAAACTTTGTAAGAAGCCTTTATCGGGCTACGTAGCGTTTGGAGCCGGTCAACTCATATAAAAACCTGGATAGTAAAGTTAGTAAGGACATGAAATTGAAAAATCACATAAGCTGAATCGTCTCTAAAGAAGCATTCAGAATTAAATTCATTGGTAGGCTACAAGCAAAATACAGTCAATCAACAAAGAAGATATCTTACGAAACCCTCGTGTGACTCAGCGGTTCGGCCCCCAGCGGACCCCCCACCCCGGGAACGTCTCGTTCCAAACGAGTGTAACCCCAATGTTTGTGTGGTAGAGTAATGATGGTGTATGCGTACGTGGATACAGTGTTTGCGCAGCAATCGTCGACATAGTGTGAGGCGGAACAAGGGGAACCAGCCAGCATTCGCCGAGGAAGATGGAACACCGCCTTAAAAACCATCCACAGGCTGGCCGGCACACCGGACCTCGACACTAATCCGCCGGGCGGATTCGTACCGGGGACCGGCACGCCTTCCCGCTCGGGAAGCAGTGCGTTAGACAGCACGGCTAGCCGGACACCTGTTACTGGACGCTGTTCTCGGGTGCGTCTACCATTCGCCTTTATGGTGGTTGTACTCTGCCAGGGATATTTTCATTTAGGTGTCTGAATGTCATGTGGAGCAATGGCAGCCCACTGTTCCTCAAGAGTCAAAACTAGAGAACTCGTGATATTGGACGCTGGCGTCTCAAGCGATTTGGACATTCTAACTCGTCGCAAAGGTTTCAGGTAGGGATTCTGAGCGGGCCAGTACATTTGAGGAATGTAATTTTCCGTAAACCATTGCCTCATAGACGCTGCTTTATGACAGGGTTCATTGTCATGGTCAGTCAATCATGGTCTCCGAACTGTTCCAGTAGTGTATGCAGTACACAGTACTGTAGAATGTGTTCGTATCATTCCGCGTTTAGCTTTTTCTTAAGCGCCGTAAGGTCGCGACACCCCAACCACGAAATACACACCATACCGGCCGCGCGGGGTAGACGTGTGGTATAGGGCGCCTTGCCAAGTTTCGCGCGGCTCCCCCCGTCGGAGGTTCGAGTCCTCCCTCGGACATGGATGTGTGTGTGTGTGTGTGTGTGTGTGTGTGTGTGTGTGTGTGTGTGTGTGTGTGTGTGTGTGTGTGTGTGTGTGTGTGTGTGTGTGTGAGTGAGTGAGTGTTGTCCTTAGCGTAAGTTAGGTTAAGTTAGATTAAGTAGTGTTTAAGCCTAGGCGCCGATGACCTCAGCAGTTTGGGATCATAGAACTTACACAAATTTTTTACACTACATAGCAACACCACCTCGTCTATATTTCACTGTTGGCAGAACGTATGATGGCAGTTAACGTTCTTTGGGCAGTTACCAAACTCAAACCCTTCCATTGGATTTCCGCAGGGTGTAGCGTGATTCATCACTTCCAGTGATTCGTTTCTAGTTATCAACTGTGTAGTGGCGCTCTTTACAGCACCTCATGCGTTGCGTAACACTGATGCAGAAACTATTCAGACATTGCAGCCCGTTCTTTTTAACTCCCTTCGCACAGCCATTGTGCTAGCTGCGCTGCTAGTAGAACTTTGTGACTATCGAGTGATTTCTTCCTCCGATTTCATAAAACTTTTTACAACAACCCTCCACAATATTCTCCGGTCGTTGTCCGCCACTACATGATGTCTGTCTGGTCTAAGTATAGCTGTGGTTGTTCCTTCAGTCACATCACCAACAGTCGATTTCGCCAGTTTTTGATTGATTGAAATGTTCCTGACAGAATTGCTTCCCATGTGACAACCAATCAGTAGTCAACGTTCGAAATTTAAAAATGGTTCAAATGGCTCTGAGCACTATGGGACTTAACTTCTGTGGTCATCAGTCCCCTAGAACTTAGAACTACTTAAACCTAACTAACCTAAGGACGTCACACACATCCATGCCCGAGGCAGGATTCGAACCTGCGACCGCAGCGGTCGAGCGGCTTGAGACTGTAGCGCCTAGAACCGCTCGGCCACTCCGACCGGCAACGTTCGAAGTCACAGCTCTTCTATAGACTCATTCTACTATTACTACTTCGCTACTGAAAACACGCAGCTCTCCACCTCGTCGTATCTTTTCCATGATATCCGCATGCTTTTATCAGATAGTGTATACCTCGGTAGCGTTCGGCCAAGCTGTTCATCGTACGAAGCTCGGTATGGCAGCTTTCGGTAATTGCGTAACTGACTTCTGCTACAGCCAACAAAATAAGGATGAGTGAGACGTAAGTCAGCTACTGGTATGACGGAGATATTTTGTCAGTGGATATCTGCCGTCGTTCTTAGTCGCCAACGCCATCTGGCATCGCCAGGAGCACCTAGTAGTCAAAACGCTACCTCGCGTGTTCGGACCAGGTCGGTCGCTTCGCGGTGACACAGCTGCCCTGCAGGTGCCGCCATCCTCTGCGTCGAGAAGACCACTGGACGTCGGGCAGTGGGCAGTGGGCTCTGTATGCAAGAGGCAGCGCGCAGTGCATGATGGGCGACCTCGCATGCTAATGGCCGCCAGCAGGTCCCTCGCATTCCGCCAGCCGAAAGGGGCGACACGGCGCGACAAGGCCCGCCACACGCCACACGCTCCACGTACACGAGCACGGCACAGCACGCGGTCCGGGCCGCGCCGCCGGCCGGCCGGCGTTTCTTTGTGAGCCGCGGGATGCGCACAAAGGCAGCGCCTATGAGCATTGCCCTACCTTTACTCCAACCGGACACGTCGACACCGTGGGCGTAACTATTAAAACTTATTTTTATATCTACAATTTTAGCGCTCTCAAATCCTGATCCAAGTATCTGGTTTAAGGTTTCCAACATTCTATTAGATTACCTACGTTTCTAGCATTTGTAGACTTAGAGAAAGCTTTTGACAATGTTGACTGGAATACTCTCTTTCAAATTCTAAAGGTGGCAGGGGTAAAATACAGGCAGCAAAAGGCTATTTACAATTTGTACAGAAACCAGATGGCAGTTATAAGAGTCGAGGGGCATGAAAGGGAAGCATTGGTTGGGAAAGGAGTGAGACAGGGTTGTAGCCTCTCCCCGATGTTATTCAATCTGTATATTGAGCAAGCAGTAAAGGAAACAAAAGAAAAATTTGGTGTAGGTATTAAAACCCATGGAGAAGAAACAAAAACTTTGAGGTTTGCTGATGACATTGTAATTCTGTCGGAGACAGCAAAGGACTTGGAAGAGCAGTTGAATGGAATGGACAGTGTCTTGAAAGGAGGATATAACATGAACATCAACAAAAGCAAAACGAGAATAATGGAATGTAGTCGAATTAAGTCGGGTGATGCTGAGGGAATTAGATTAGGAAATGAGACACTTAAAGTAGTAAAGGAGTTTTGCTATTTAGGGAGTAAAATAACTGATGATGGTCGAAGTAGAGAGGATATAAAATGTAGACTGGCAATGGAAGGAAAGCGTTTCTGAAGAAGAGAAATTTGTTAACAAAGAGTATAGGTTTAAGTGTCAGGAAGTCGTTTCTGAGAGTATTTGTATGGAGTGTACCCATGTATGGAAGTGAAACATGGACGATAAATAGTTTGGACAAGAAGAGAATAGAAGCTTTCGAAATGTGGTGCTACAGAAGAATGCTGAAGATTAGATGGGTAGATCACATAACTAATGGGGAGGTACTGAATAGAATTGGGGAGAAGAGGAGTTTGCGGCACAACTTGACAAGAAGAAGGGACCAGTTGGTATGGGCATGTTCTGAGGCATCAGGGAATCACAAATTTAGCATTGGAGGGCAGTGTGGAGGGTAAAAATCGTAGAGGGAGACCAAGAGATGAATACAATGAGCAGATTCAGAGGGATGTAGGCTGCAGTAGGTACTGGAAGATGAAGAAGCTTGCACAGGATAGAGTAGCATGGAGAGCTGCATCAAACCAGTCTCAGGACTGAAGACCACAACAACAACAGTCTGAACGCTGGAACAGGTCTTTCAATCAATGGAGATACCGTCGTGACCTATGTTTTTCCACCGTTCCTTAATGGTTTCTATTTTTTTCTTTCTTTTTGGAGATGTGTGCTATCTATTCATCTAAATGAAAGACTTTTTGTTCTTGCCACACGCCTCCAGCCTCTTTTTATTGAGGAAGCTTCTTAGTGGCCTCTAAGATATACAGGGTATTGATGAAGGTTTCTCGGGTCTCCAGCCGGGTGGTAGCATTGACATCTCGCGACGCCAGAAGATGGGTAGTATGACACTTCCCGAAACGTCGCGAGATATCAACGCTACCACCCGGCTGGAGACCCGAGAAACCTTCATCAATAGTTTACGCCGGGAAAGCCTACAGTCACATATATACCGGGTAATTCATATTAACGTTAAGAAACCACCACAGCGACGAAAATGACGCCGAGACAAGTAATTTGAGACACACGGGACCGCAAATGTCGGGAAATAACTCAAACGTGGATGAGAATTCTGAAAATGTGACGTCACCAGATGACGTACCTCACTGCACGTGCAGAGGCTGAGCTTGTCGGTCTACCCTCGCTGGTAGATGCCAGTGCTGCATATCGCTCCGCTAGGCTATTCTGTATCCGAACATCGTTTGGCGAATGTAATCTGTTGTGAATATAGAATTTCCAAAATTATTTTCCTCTCTGTCACAGAACAAAAGCTGTTCTGATTTTGTGTTTCTTGGCATTTGTCCCTTCCTCACTGCATTTACAGATCTTATTTAGTAAAGAACATGTGTATCATTTACTGCTAGCTATGCAATTCGGAAGGTTATACTTACTTACTTGTGACGCAGTGCAGTTCGTTTCTGTTGTACTGTACTCCGCAATTAACCAGCGTGATATGTAAATAAAATAATAAAACCTACCTCAGTGCAAAAACATATTTGTCTAACGCAATGCAAACTCCCTGCCAGACACCAGACCTGGACGCTGGGTCCCATGTGCTGCAGTTGCGCATGTACACTCCTGGAAATGGAAAAAAGAACACATTGACACCGGTGTGTCAGACCCACCATACTTGCTCCGGACACTGCGAGAGGGCTGTACAAGCAATGATCACACGCACGGCACAGCGGACACACCAGGAACCGCAGTGTTGGCCGTCGAATGGCGCTAGCTGCGCAGCATTTGTGCACCGCCGCCGTCAGTGTCAGCCAGTTTGCCGTGGCATACGGAGCTCCATCGCAGTCTTTAACACTGGTAGCGTGCCGTGACAGCGTGGACGTGAACCGTATGTGCAGTTGACGGACTTTGAGCGAGGGCGTATAGTGGGCATGCGGGAGACCGGGTGGACGTACCGCCGAATTGCTCAACACGTGGGGCGTGAGGTCTCCACAGTACATCAATGTTGTCGCCAGTGGTGCACGTGCCCGTCGACCTGGGACCGGACCGCAGCGACGCACGGATGCACGCCAAGACCGTAGGATCCTACGCAGTGCCGTAGGGGACCGCACCGCCACTTCCCAGCAAATTATGGACACTGTTGCTCCTGGAGTATCGGCGAGGACCATTCGCAACCGTCTCCATGAAGCTGGGCTACGGTCCCGCACACCGTTAGGCCGTCTTCCGCTCACGCCCCAACATCGTGCAGCCCGCCTCCAGTGGTGTCGCGACAGGCGTGAATGGAGGGACGAATGGAGACGTGTCATCTTCAGCGATGAGAGTCGCTTCTGCCTTGGTGCCAATGATGGTCGTATGCGTGTTTGGCGCCGTGCAGGTGAGCGCCACAATCAGGACTGCATACGACCGAGGCACACAGGGCCAACACCCGGCATCATGGTGTGGGGAGCGATCTCCTACACTGGCCGTACACCACTGGTGATCGTCGAGGGGACACTGAATAGTGCACGGTATATCCAAACCGTCATCGAACCCATCGTTCTACCATTCCTAGACCGGCAAGGGAACTTGCTGTTCCAACAGGACAATGCACGTCCGCATGTATCCCGTGGCACCCAACGTGCTCTAGAAGGTGTAAGTCAACTACCCTGGCCAGCAAGATCTCCGGATCTGTCCCCCATTTAGCATGTTTGGGACTGGATGAAGCGTCGTCTCACGCGGTCTGCACGTCCAGCACGAACGCTGGTCCAACTGAGGCGCCAGGTGGAAATGGCATGGCAAGCCATTCCACAGGACTACATCCAGCATCTCTACGATCGTCTCCATGGGAGAATAGCAGCCTGCATTGCTGCGAAAGGTGGATATACACTGTACTAGTGCCGACATTGTGCATGCTCTGTTGCCTGTGTCTATGTGCCTGTGGTTCTGTCAGTGTGATCATGTGATGTATCTGACCCCAGGAATGTGTCAATAAAGTTTCCCCTTCCTGGGACAATGAATTCACGGTGTTCTTATTTCAATTTCCAGGAGTGTAGTCCCGGAGCCACACCGACGTAAACTTGTGCTGAGAGGACGGGTGCGAGAGACCGATAGGCTGCACCGCTGCACATACGACGACGGGCGTCATCGAGTGACATAACGTGTTCAACATTTGTCATCCACTTTTGGGATGTCCCGCCAAAAGATCTTGTGGCCGCATGTGTCTTGCAACAAATTACTAGTGCCAGTATCATGTACGTTGCTTCGAGGATTTCTAAGCGGTAATAAGGAGCAGTGAGTACGTATAATTGTGTGATGCACTGGTTTTGGTAGTTGCTATACTGCGGTATTTTTTTTTATTCTCTTCGTAAGTAAGAAACAATTTTTTGGAACCCAACTTCCGAAACGTTAAATTACTAATTGGTTCTACCGTGTTTTTGTGATATTACTATTTTGTATGTGTTACCCTTGAATTCTACTTAGTTGGCCTCCATACAGCAGCATGTCCAGTTTTCGGAATTTTCCCACACATTTCAGTTTAACATTTCACATTCACTCTCTGTGTGTTGGTTCTCTGTGCTCACTATAAAAACCCGAAAATCGGACATTCTGGTGCACGCAAGCCAACAAAGTTCAACTCCAGGGTCGACATACACGGAATAATATCACAAAATCATAAGTAGAAGAAAATAGTAATTATATCTTACGAAATCTGCGCTCCGAACAGTTGTTTCTCGTTTAACAAGAGGTAACAGAAAACTGGAATATAGCAACTTACCTGAATCAATATGTAACACAGTTATGTTATACACAAAGCAACCAAGACGCTTCATAAACAAAACGAAGCAAAACGCGAACGATACACAACAAAAAAAGGTTTTCTTTAATTAAATAGACAGACCACAACTCGAAAAATAAGAGAGAAACATATACGTTCGTTTCTTTCCTTTCAAGACATCAGAGTTTCAACCAGTTTGACGTTGTTCTCTGCTCTCTCCTTTCTTATAAACTGAAGAATAAGCGTATAAGAAGAAGCATCAGATATGGGTCTACTAGTACCTTATGAGCAACCACAGGTCTTTTATCCGCATTAGTGAATATTAAAATTGCGTAAACCACTTTAAGCAGTATCGTACGCCGTAGGTATGTCGATAGGATTGCACATTGACATAATCTGTCTGCTGAAGTTGGAACTCATAACTTACATTCCACCTACTAAGAATGCAGCGGTCGATGATGGCCATATTGTAATACAGTATAGCTTATCATATTCTAGATAGGTTCCGTAAGTTACAACATTAAGTCGTGGTTAATGAAACACATTTTCACGACACTATGAAGGTAAATGAAGTGGTGTTACAAGTTGTTACTTCACGCAATCTGCTGAGACTTGCGTCACTTCGCTCATACGTTAATTATCCATAACGTTAAAGCATGTTAACCTTCTACAGGTAACAATGTAATAAGCATTGCGTTGTCTACTTGTAAATATATTTAACGCAGTGTTGACAGATTCTTTGATTTTTTTACCGAATCTTTTTTGTGGCGTATGATACAAGAACAGCAGTCATATAATGAAGCGAAGGCACCAATGGACAAAGACAAATCCTAGAAGAGCTTTCATGTCGCTTTATGGCAGCTATCTATAACTGCGCAAATGACATCTGTTACTGTCAACAAAACGGGGATGAGTGATTTGTAAGACAGCTGCTGATACGACGGAGACAAAATGTAGGTGTAACAGTACGGAAAACCAGGAAGAGGGGTCTTGCTAACGTAAACATCGCAGGTACACTTTTCAGGGCACCGCACATTGAACCCTATATAATGGCACTCCGTTCTAAAATGGTGATAATAGTGGCTTAAAACAAATGTTACTGTCGTTAGAATGTAATAAAAATAGATGAAAATCGAAATATTGACACTGCCATTGAAATTCTTTAAACAACAAAGTAATTATTAATTTGGATATGCGCATTCACGCAAGACCTCTATTTGTAACTTGTGGGAATGCGATCTCGACAAGGGCGATATTTCGACAGATGAGCAGCCCACCGTTTTCAAACAAAAACTAAACAAGAGCTCGTTGTGCATGGCAGCTCAAACCCTCGATGATAGGTGACATGCTGACCGAGAATCAAAAGACTGCGTACACATAAAGACGAGATATACCAGAAACAACTGGCGCCACCACGTAACCAAAAATGACCAATGACAAACATCGTCGACAACGAAATATTAACTAACAAAGGGTAAGAAAGTGGCGCTAACAGTGTCGCTCAATTATTTGACCAAGGAGAAAGGAGGCTTTCAGTAGCGTGAAGTACACGCAAGAATCTGTGCATTGTTATATTTTGTAGGATGACCGGTACCAAGGTAATGCTCTGTATTGGAAGATTTTCCCGATTGTCGTAAGCGCTTGAGATTCTTATGCTGTGTACTACTGTTCTCCACGATCCTTATGGTCTGACCGGTATATGACATGCCGCAACAGAGGGATAGCGTGTTATTTATTCGCCTGTGCCAACCGACTTGTGATATCTCTCTTGATACAGCCAAACTGTGTAATCTTGCTTACTAGATCGAATTCTCTCCCTTCATCCGCTACTGTGTCGTTTCCAATTTTGATGTTAATGAAGTTGCTATTCTCTTTCCTGTTACTCATCATCATAGTGTTTGGTTTACTTTTATTTAACGTACGTACTGTGCTAAGATTCTGTTCATATCTTTCAACGGTTCTTTTAACTCTTCCTTAGCTTTAGTATCTGTTCCTCTTGCACACTTATTCTCCCTACTATTTTTTTCGCTTCTTTCATTGCTTCTTCGCCGCAAACTTGAACACCTTACACGCTTCCTAGCTTGTATGTGTTGACCTTCCTTTCCTTTTCTGCCCACTTAGAATCTGTAGATATTGTAGATTATTCGTCCATCTCTATACTTTAGTCTCAGCCCTCTAAGTATTTGAAAGACGTTATTCCACCCTGCATTTGTCGAAATCTTACTCTAGGCCCGTAAATATCAAGAGAATTTCCTGATTTTTCCTTCAGTCTGCCTTCCATTACTAAGAGCAGAATTCTTCATTTTTTTTATTTCTGTTCTGTACATAACTGTGCTCAAGCGGCTGACAAACAAGACTTAACAGATTAATCTTACGAAAGTTCTCCCATTCACGCACACAATCATTCTTTGGTAATGAAGTAAATCGTACGGCAGGTGCTCAGCGACACAACCTATGATTTTGCGAATAACACCCTGCACTCTCTACCCTCAGCCCGACCCCTACCTCAGCCCGCCGTTAGCGTGTAGGAAGAATGACTGTTTGCACACCTCGGAAGAAGCCCGATTATTCCATTCCAAAAGTTATTATTTAATGAGAAAGAAAGAATATTTTTATTTGTCTCTGAACATACGTTCTCAGAATTTTAAGGCTAATCAAATATCTGATCAATAGCTCAACTCGTCCGCGAATCTTCCTTCATTCCACCATTAATCCGACTTCATATAGGGTTCACAAACTGATAAATAGTATTCAGAAATAGGCAGGACACAGCGACTTCATCCGTTGATGAAGACTTAAGAGGTTTTTCTTGTCAAAGGATCAGCCTTGAATCTGCTTGCCCGATTAGTAAGTGAGATCGTACCTTCTTAAATCACTTCGATTGGAATAGGTTCTCGTCAAGGATTCCGGTGTCTGATATTCGTTTGCATTGTTAAAGTATATCACGGCTTTCCTCCTACGCAAGAAATACCGTTTTCGGTTTCTGCGTTGCTAATCGAATTTCTCCTCAGAGGATACTTTTTACTGGTTTCAAGGTGACTTCTGTGTCCTTGATTGCCTAAAGTTTTAAGGACGATACTTTCAATTGCTAAATCGGCAACTGGCTTCAGTAAACCGTTAGAAAATTGAAAGCACTTACAGGATGAGACAGGTAAGACATGGATGGATGCTCAGCGTTCTGGCGCAGATGAGCCTATCGGAACTGACCGATCGCTGTATCACACTCTGCCAAAACGTTATTTGGAAACAGCATGCAGCAGATGATCAGCACATCGCTCTCCCGGTCGTTGTTGACTTCGTTGACCTTGCAGCCACTACTTCTCAGTCAAGTATTACCTCAACTGACGTCCGAGGTTGAGTGCACCTCGGTTCAGTCCTCCCACAAACGAAAAACGCTGGCAGAACCGATAATCGAACCCGGGTCTTCCATACAGCAACCAGAAACTCTAGTCACTGAGCTATGGAGATAGACCACAAGACTTTCCACCGTAAATACGAGGGTCAGTCAAAAAGTAATGCCTCCTATTTTTTTTCTACGTTTAATTGTCAGGAAATTTAAATGCAATTACATAGGTTGAAAACCACAACATTGAGGATCATTTTGTCATTTTTCAATGTAATCTCCGCCCATCTCTACAGTTTTGGTCCATCTTTGAACAAGGGCATGTATCCCAGCACGGTAAAAATCACAGCTCTGCTTCCTAAGCCATTGACGCACGGATGTTTTGACGGCCTCCTCATCTTCAAAATGAATCCCACGATGAGCTTCTTTTAGTGGCCCGAACAGATGGAAGTCTGATGGTGCCAGGTCAGGGCTGTATGGGGGATGAGGCAAAACTTCCCATCCAATTTTGACAATCTCGTCAGAGGTGTGACGACTGGTGTGTGGTCTTGCATTGTCATGCAAAAGAAGAACATCTGCCATTGATTTTGTTGGGCGAACTCGCTGAAGACGTGCTTTAAGTTTTTTGAGGGTTGTGACGTATTGAACAGAATTTATTGTGCATCCCTGCTCCAAAAAATCAACCAGAATCACACCCTCTGTATCCCAGAAAACTGTTGCCATAACTTTCCCTGCCGATCGCACAGTTTTGAATTTTTTCTTCCTCGGCGAGCCTGTGTGACGCCACTCCATTGACTGCCTCTTTGATTCGGGTTCAAAAAAATGCACCCATGTTTCGTCCCCGGTCACAATTTTTTTCAGAAACTCATCTCCCTCCAAACGGAAGCGCTGCAAGTGTTGGGAGGCTATTGTTTTCCTTGCCTCTTTATTCTGATCGGTTAACATTCTTGGAACCCACCGTGCACAAACTTTTGAGTACCCCAATTGTTTAATAATCGTGATCACACTGCCTTTACTAAGAGAAATAATGCGACACACTTCATCTGCAGTCACCCGACGGTCACCACGAATGATGTCATCAACTTGCTGAATGTTGTGTGGAGTCACTGCACTCACCGGCCTGCCGCTCCGCTTTTCGTCAGTCAACGGTGTTTGCCCTTCAGCTTCCTTACAACGACGAACCCATCGTCTAACAGTGCTGACATCCACTGTCACAACACCATACACCTTCTTCAGTCTTTCATGAATGCGTATGGGCGTTTCACCTTCTGCATTCAAGAATTCAATCACACAACGCTGTCTCAAACGAACATCGATGTCGGCCATCTTACAAACTTCTGCTGTGCTGCCACCTGTTGACACAGAAAGTTACTACTGCAGTGGATTGCAGAAGAAGGTTTGAGGAATGGCGCCAAATTCAAATTTTTCACTTAACTTAATTTCTTTAAGTAGAAAAAAAATGGGAGGCATTACTTTTTGACCGACCCTCGTATATCAATAACAGGTAAATACATTTACCTCGAATTTTTGCTAAAATACATTGAACAACGTAGCGAATTTTCTGACATACACAAGTAATTGTTAATGTTTATAGCTAGCAAATTATGATACAGACTTGTTCTTTAATGTATTTTTTCTGTGCCATTGAAAAGAGCCTTCTAAGAAGGATTCGCCGACGTAACAAGTGGAACCACAGTCTCCCCGTCCCACGTCAAACGCCTGCCCTGTTGTACCAGTTGTAACATATTACATCGTTGTAGACAGTATCCAACGCCACAGGAAAAGGTACGTAGTCCCCTTTAAAACACAAAACAAAGTCGGTGTCATAACTCGGTAGCTATAAACGTTAAAAATGATTCCGTAGTCCTGTATTTACTCTTCCCGGATACGTCTGTGGCGACTCGTCTTGGCCGGAAACTCCGACCAGTGGACTATTAAACACGAAGTACACATTATTTAGACGTCTGATTATGCACATTGTGTCGTAGATTTTTGTGTACACAACGTGTCTTCTTCTCCATCGAGCTTCAGATTGTTGGCAGCTCTTCACCTGCATCTTTTGGAAGCTAATTTTTCATTTCTGAATAGTTACAGACTTTTGGATTATGTACAGTTTGTTTAAATTTTTTAGCTTCTGTCTACTTCGTGTTCGTTGTAATGTTCCTTCTTGGAAATTTACAAAAATGTCGAAATGTGTGTGAAATCTTATGGGACATAACTGCTAAGGTCATCAATCCCTAAGCTTACACAGTACGTAACCTAAATTATACTAAGGACAAGCACACACACCCATGCCCGAAGAGCGAGGTGGCGCAGTGGTTAGCACACTGGACTCGCATTCGGGAGGACGACGGTTCAATCCCGTCTCCGGCCATCCTGATTTAGGTTTTCCGTGATTTCCCTAAATCGCTTCAGGCAAATGCCGGGATGGTTCCATTGAAAGGGCACGGCCGATTTCCTTCCCCATCCTTCCCTCACCCGAGCTTGCGCTCCGTCTCTAATGACCTCGTTGTCGACGGGACGTTAAACACTAACCACCACCACCACCATGCCCGAAGGACGACTCGAACCTCCGCCGGGACCAGCCGCTCAGTCCATGACTGCAGCGCCTAGACCGCTCTGCTGAAATTTGCAAGGTACTGGCGCTGACGTGTTATGGGATCAGTCCACTCGTGATTTCTTCTCTGTATTGTTCTCCTAAATGACCTTTCTTCGCCAGTTCTACGCAGGATTACCTGGTTGGTGATTTTCCGTCATTGTAACAGACGTCCCAACATACGTGAAACGCTTTAAAGAGATGTCATTTCATTATTGCCTGTTGCCCATGTTTCACAGCAACACGATGCTACGCTGCAAATACAGCTCTTAACCGCTTTTTTCCTCACATCAGTATTTATGTTGAAACTTCCTGGCAGATTAAAACTGTGTGCCAGATCGAGACTCGAACTCGGCACGCTGTTTTAATCTGCCAGGAAGTTTCGTATCAGTGCACACTCCACTGCAAAGTGAAAATTTCATTCCGGGAATATTTATGTTGTCTGAACAAAGCATTTTTCTTGTATCAATGAAGATTGATTTTGCTAATCTAATTCCTCTGTTTTATTTCTGCTTTGCTCCTTCCAACTTTTTTTATTTTTTTTTCCCCTACGTGAATATATACGAGCTCTGTTTTGTTTCATTTTATTTCCGCTTGTTTTAGTGTTTACTTCCATTTCAGTGTAACACACGTATTTCTAAGAACGTTAGTGGTACATAAAGTGAAACATAAGTGACGGTGCTGGTTTGAAGACCAAGGGAAGCTGCTCAGCCACTTGCTCTTCCTTTCGCTTAATGTTCTGGCCTCCCGTTATACGCAAAATATTGTGAACGTCTCAAACTACAATACATGGAAGAACCTGTGTACAGAAGTATAGTTTCAGATGCGTCTGTCAGTGAGAAGGGGCCTGAAACACACCGGCAGAGCTGTAGGGTGGGGCGTTGTTTACGTGTCACTGGTGCGACGTGCTGGCTGTGTCCGGCGCCAGGCGACAGCGGCGCACCCTGGCCACCCCTAGGCGGCCAGGGCCAGACGAACAGGACCAGCGCGCTGGCGCCGGCGCGGCTCAGCCGCAGATAACAGCCGCGTGGGAAACGAACGGCCGCCCGGACCACCGGCGCTCCCGCTGCCCCTCTGCTAGTTGCCCAGTCGGTGCGGCTTCCTCAGCCGCGGGAGCAGCTCAGTGCTGGACGGTGACAGGGTGATAGTTGAACTGTACGTGTTCTCCGTAGCAGTTGCTTATATCACTTTCACGTCAAAATCAGCTCCTCAGTAGTTGGCCACGAACTCCGTAATTTTGGGAATGTCGAAGAAGGGTCCTCTAACGCCGCTACCCGATTTAAGAAAATTGCCCTACAATTAGAAGAGCATGTACATTATCCGATCAAAAGTATATGGGCACTCCTATGAAACGCGGAATTTACCTCTAGATTTCACGAAAGCGGACTCGACACTGCATAAGCAGGCGGGGAGTATACTGTTGACATTACAACAGCTGCAACCAGCAGAATGAGTCTGTCAAGAGAGCTTCCAACGTGCGCTGATCACTGGATGTCGCCAGAGTAACAGATCGGACAGGGATACTTCAACCTTACTATGGCTGCCCAAGTCCATTGTTGATGATGTGATTGTGAAGTAAAAACCCGAAGGAACAATCACAGCGAACCCAAGACGAGGCAGACCTGATGTGCTGAAGGACAGGGACCCTCGAGCAGTGCGGACGGCAGTTGAAAAAATCGCATGAAATTAGCGGAAGGAATCACTCCCAAGTTAAAATGGAAAGCGCACTGACTGTGCGTATGGAGACAAAAAGAATGGAGTATAATGGTCCAGCAGCTCATAAGTCACACATTTCTATAGTAGATGCTAAGCCACGGACAGTGGATGACTGGAAACGATCGATTTGGAGTGATGACTCACGCTATAGCCAGTGGCAAACCGATAGAAGTGTGTCGGTTTGACGAATGCCTGCAGAACCTTACCTACCATAGTGCCAATAGTGAAGAATGGAAAAGATGGCTTTTCAGTATAGAGGGTGTTTTTCGTGGTTACCTCAAGAAAGGCTAAATTTCAAGGATATGGACACAGTCAAAAATATTGTTTACTATGTATGGTAGAGGAACAGTTCGGAGACAATGACTGTATAAGCATGTCAATCTACCCTGTTACAAACATCGCCTGTGTGGAATATTTTTTGTACACTAACCTTGCCGAAAAGGAATGTCGTGCTCAGAGTTCCAACCTGAACCCAACAGAACACCTTTGGGATGAGTTAGGACGTCGACCTCTCTTCAGACCGAAATGTTCAATATCACTATCATCTCCGGTTTCGGCTCTTGAAGAAGAATGGTCTGCCATTCCTCCACATATATTCAGTCTCGGACACGAAAGGGTTGATGGATGATTTTGTGTCCTTCCTCTCTGAGGACTATTCCCGCCTTGACACACAAAGGATTGAGAGGCCGAACACGTCGTAGCTTGGTCCCTTTAGCTCCATCCATCCATCCATCCATCTACAGACATTCCTACACCTAATTAAAACTCTCCCCAGCAAACTTCAAGGTATCACAAAGGCGAAGACAGGAAACACCACGCATTAATTTCCACTATAAGGTGTCCACATACTCTTTATCAGATAGTGTACGTACAAGGTGACTTAAAAGGTTGCGCATAAACTGAAGGTGCTTACAGTGTTGGATGTAATCCTGATGCAGTGAATATGGTTGAATGCCAGGAACATCAAGGCGAATTATTTCACACGCGCCATAAGTTCAGCAAAGACGATGTACTGTATACTCAACGAAATTGTGCACTACAGAAAGTGTACAGAGTGGAGACCATCACGTTCCACACAGGCATAATATCTTCTTAGAAAATTCTGGTCCTCTCTAAGTACGCTAGGGATTACATCAAACTCATCGGATGTAGAAAGTATCCTGGCGAGAAGTGTTTCTTCGTCTAACAAGAGGAGTCAGATCAGAGGAGTAGGTTGTGGGGGGTGGGGGGTCATGCAATTGGACCTCCCTTTCCGATCCAGTGCCCGCGATGCCTGGAATTGAGCAGATGTGTAAGTACATCAACTGATACACAATATCTTAACGGGTTGAGGACAGACGGACCCCACTTGAATGAAATGCAGTTGGAAGTACATTTTCTCTTCACTTACGGTCGTTGTTAATGATTATCCTCGTTGTTCTTGACATACCGGAGCTTTTATTGGTTCAAGATTATTTGTAAAAAACTGAAGTTCCTACTCCAAAGTTGTTGTATCTTGATTCCTCTATCAACTCTTTATGGGCATCCTAACGAATCTCCCTGTATATTCGAGCAGACGAGTGTTCCATACTTGGGAGAACGTCAGATGCTCCCAAGAGTTTTCATTGTCATTTAACACCTTTTTTCTCAGAAAAAAGGCCTGCCCTATCATTCTCATTTTTGAGCGTAAAGTAAGAACAGTACAGTCTGACTTACATGCAGCGAAATCTAAGTGGTGTCTGTTCTGGTTCCGTTCCAAAATCAAACAAGAAAGCCAAAGAAAGACGTATTATGCAACGGAAAGATGGACAGATTGTATTTATTGAAGTGTTCTTCATACAAAGTTAAATGTTATCGGCCGGCCGCGGTGACGGAGCCGTTCTAGGCGCTTCATTCCGGAACCGCGCGACTGCTATGGTCGCAGGTTCGAATCCTGCCTCGGGCATGGATGTGTGTGATGTCCTTACGTTAGTTAGGTTTAAGTAGTTCTAAGTCTAGGGAACTGATGACCTCAGATGTTAAGTCCCATAGAGCTCAGAGCCATTTGAACCATTTCGGAGTGAACCAAAGCGATGTTGTTCGGACATGGAGGAGATACAGAGAGACAGGAACTGTGATGACATGCCTCACTCAGGCCACCCAAGGAGGAACCGTGGCAGCAACGCCACCATGTTGAATAAAGTGTTTCGTACAGCCACAGGAACGTCGTGTTACGAATCAAACTGTGCGCAATAGGCTGCGTGATGTGACACTTCACTTCCGACGTCCATGGCGAGGTCCATCTTTGCAACCACGACACCAGACGGGCCCAAAAACATGCCGAATGGACCGCTCCGGATTAGCATCACGTTCTTTTCACCCATGAGAGTTGCCTAATGCTTTCAACCGGACAATCGTCAGATACGTGTTTACAGGCAACCCGATCAGGCTGAACGCCTTAGACACAATGTCCAGTGAGCGCAGCAAGGTGGAGGTTCCCTGCTGTTTTGGGGTGGCATTATTTGGGGCCGACGTACGCCGCTGGTGGTCATGGAAGGCGCCGTAACGGCTGTACGACACGTGAATGCCATCCTCCGACCGATAGTGCAACCATATCGGCAGCATATTGGTGAGTCATTCATCTTAATGGACGACGGTTCGCGCCCCCACCGTGCACATCTTGTGAATGACTTCCTTCAGGATAACAACATCGCTCGACTAGAGTGGCCACAATGTTCTCCAGACATGAACCCTATCGAACATGCCTGGAATAGACTGAAAAGGGCTGTTTATGGACGACGTGACCCACCAACCGCTCTGAGGGATCTACGCCGAATCGCCGTTGAGGAGTGGGACAGTCTGGACTAACAGTGCCTTGATGAACTTGTTGATAGTATGCCACGATGAATACCGGTAAGCATCAATGCAAGAGGAGGTGCTACTGGGTATTTGAGGTACCGGTGTGTACAGCAATTTCGCCCACCACCTTTGAAGGTCTCGCTGTATGCACCACCTCTGAAGGTCTCGCTGTATGGAGGTACAACATGCAATGTGTGGTTTTCATGAGCAATAAAAGAGCGGAAATGATGTTTGTTGATCTCTGTTCCAATTTTCTGTACAGATTCCGGAACTCTCGGAACCGAGGTGATGGAAAACTTTTTTTGATGCGTGTATTTGACGAATAAAAGTCTGGCGACTGTCTTTATTTCGGTTTTTATCGTTAAGGGGAAAAGGTGGACTCTCACCATAATTTTTCCATTATGAACTTCATGTTAAATCTGAAAAAATTCCACTAAGATAGCAAATTAAATAGAGAGGGGACCTGGATGAACTGAAACAACCAGAGATTATTGAGAGTTTGAAGAAAATTTAATAGCCAAGATAGCATTCAATTCTGTTCATTCCTGGTGACCAGTTTCGAACAGTTAAAACTGTTATTTTATGATCTTCAAAAAACTTGTTGTTAAATGTCTTGTTCCATTATAACTGTATCACACATGCCATGTTGGCATTATAGTCCATAGTATGTAGCACATTGCATACATGCTTGTTAAAAACTGGTTTGTCACAAATAAAAACAATACAGCTAAACAGCACCTTCTGTAACTAACATTCCACTTATGCTTGAAGTACATAATCCTGTAGTTCAACTGAAGAAGGGAAAGGGAATACAACAGAAGACAAGTAGATAGCTTTGAGATATGAAATAACGAAGGCAGCACTGGGTCAAATAGGTAAAAAAAATTTTGAATAACACACGAGATATTGAATTTAATTTACGAAAAGAGAAAACATGAAAATGTAGCAAATCAAGGTGGTCAAAGAACACAGACGTCTAAAATATGGGATTCACAGAAAGTGGAAAATGGCTAAGCCCTTACACATCCTCCATACAGCCGCGAACTCTCCCTACGTAATTTCCATATTTTAGGAGTCGTTAAGAAAGATTTTAGTGACCATGGATTTGCTTCGGACGGAGAGATGCACAACTGGGTACAATCATTTTCCTGTAGACAAATGCAAACATTTTTCCATGAAGGCATTGACCGTCTTGTCTCACAGTGGGAGAAATGAATTAACAGTTATGGCGATTACTTTTGAAATAATTCGCAAGTGATATACTTTTTTCCATTCGTCTCGTTTTCATCTGACTGCCTCCTATAGTCCGGTCAGAGACAGCTAATTACTTGGAAGGGCAGTCGAACTAAACGGATAGTGTCTTAAAATTGGGTTAAAGATGAAAATCAACAAAAGGAAAACAATGAAATTAGGCATTCCTGAAGGAATTAGAAATGAAACATTAAAACTAGTAGATGAGTTTTGCTACTTGAGCAGCAAAATACTGATGATGGCCAAACTAGAGAGGATATAAAATACAGACATTAACTAATGACAACGAAAAAGAAATTTTTTAACATAGAATATAAATTTCAATGTTAGGAAGTCTTTTCTGAAGCTACCCGTATTTCTCTGGAGAAAGCCTATTACGGAAGTGGAACGTGGACAACAAACAGTTATGACGAGAAGAAAATAGAATTTTCTAAAATTTTTTGTTATAGAACAACACTGAAGGTTAGATGTGCAGATAAACACCCTAATAATGTGTTACTGAATCTGAGGGAAAAAGAGACATTTACGTACAGCGCGCCTAAAAGAAGGGATCGACAAGCTAAGGAACCGTCAGGGTGGTAATGGAAGAAAGTGTAGCTTAAAAATTTTAGTGGGGTAAATATAGAAAGTGTTCTGACAAGACAGCTATAACTGCGGGTTCTTTGACTGCTCGCTGAGGTGACACATAGGAACTGTAACTCATGAAATATTACTTCACTTTATCACAGTAATGAATATAAGATTTACTTAACTTTGACACCGTTCTTTGCTACAATAGTGCAGGATAATTCACAACAGTCATTGACTAGCAGAAAATCACCTGATGCACTAATTAACAAATATTCTCTCGAGGTACAACGTTCAACATGTTGATCAGAAACTTTGATAACTTGTTGGCTCCAAACGACGATGACGACTGCTGAAGCTGAGGTCGCCAACTGGGGCAGAGCTCTTGCATGTTCAACTCCATGCTATATTGACTTCAGCGTGCGGACGCTGCTATACTGAGTGGGGTGGTGTGTCTTCTGGGGTGTCACTCATTGGTTGTTGCGGATTTCAGCGAGCCCTCATAATGTCTGTGGTATCGATATGCGTAGTCCTCTTTGTGATACCGCGATCTCTGGACGATACCACAGAAACTGTTTAAATGGACGTAGGTTACGGTAGCTACGCAGAGATGTAATGTTCCTCAGGATAGACCATTCTGGAGAGCTGCATCAAACAATTCTTGGGACTGAAGATCATAGCAATACAAACAATTATTTCGGAACAAAAGATCCATCATAAGGTCCCAAGTTTCATGACTGAACAAAGCCAAGGGAACGTTGGAAACTCGATGATGGAGCTTTCGCTCCAAAACAGGTATTTGAAACCTTTTTTTCTTTATTGTAGGGTGCAATATCGGCCAAACAGTGTCCCTAGTGCTGGAAGCAGGCGATGTCAACAGTAAGGTGCAGGTATTTACGACCTCCGGGTCAGCAGAATTGCTTCCGCTTCTCGGTGGCGCCCTTTGAGCCGTCCGTGGCGGCACCCCTTGCCCCATCTTGCAACACACGGCCGCGACTACCTGTCGCTACCGGCGCCGGTCCGTCGCCCTCGAATTACTGCCATAAAAAGCTACACAGCTACCCTTTCCAGGGCGTCGGCGCCGGCAAGCCATTTGCACTTCTCTGAAACACAAGATAGTCTCATTCCACTATTGTTTCATAGCTTTGTTAGTTAGCAACACCCTTCCAAATTCCGGCAGGACTCGGGTTCCCTTTGCGACGTTGGCGCTTTCGAGTAGCATTCTAACGCGTGCTACAACTTGCCACCGCCATTTCGGAAGGAGTTTTAGTGTTAAGTTACACGAAGATGTTGAGGCGTGAATGTAATCAATACTTCCGTGTTCGATTATTTCTTTATACACTGTTTTATCAAGTATTCGTACACCTGTATCTAACGACGAATTTACTAGATCTCACGAGAAGCGAACCCGCCATTACAAAACGAGGCGGGGAATATTGTGTCGTCAGCAGAGAATCAGAAACGGTGGAATGGTTCGGTCAAGAGACATCGATCACTTCGAACTTGGACTAGTCATTGGATGTCACCTGGGCAACATCCATCAGGGACATCTCAATCCTACTAAAGCAGCCCGAGACGATTTGTGGTGATAAGATTGTAAAGGGGAAACACGAAGAAACAACCACACCTCTTGTGCTTCTGACTTGGATCGACGATCATTGAGGAGGATTGCTGTAAGCCAGCACAATGTACAAAGAGAGTTAAAAAGAATCGGTACGGTGATCGAGAAGCTCCTCATAAGCCAACATTTCTGTAGTCAATGCTAAGAAGGGGACCGTACAAGCTTTCCCTTGCCGATTTGATTCATATTGACACGGTGTGTAGGCCACAACTGGGGCTTCAACATATGTAAACAGGAAGATACAGCTCTCAACCGTTTTAGGTGAAAACGAGTTTCAAAATTTTAGGCGCGCTTATATACTGTTCAGGATCGCTAACGTACAAGAACTCCATAGACGAGCGAGTAAGCGCTTAGTTTCATAAGCGCGAGGTCTCCCGATCAAATCTCATCGCCATTATCATTTTTCATTCACACGTAATTCTAACAGATTTATTATGAGTGTGCGAATAACCAATATTTAATGGTTTTTTTATTATTTTCCTAATCTATATCCCGAGAAAAGAGAAAGTTTTTTTTCCTTAAGGAGAAAAGAAATAAAGAATCGATACACGAGAACTTTCAAATCAGTATAGCCCTTTTATTTATATTGCTGTATCTACATTTATCACAAGTACGGTTAGCCGGACAGGCTTTTTTGTTTGTTTTTGTTTTTTTTTACCATAGTCGAATGTCATTTAACGGTACCGCTGTCAGTTTCCATCCCCTCATAGCTCATTTAAGCTAGAGCCCTCTCTGACGCTTTACGTGTTGACGATTAGTTCAACGCTTCCGCGTTTTCATATTGTAAATGTAAGAAAAGAGACTCCGTACGTCTTGACCATGCGTATCTTTACCTGTTCCTCTCAGTATTTTTCAGACAAGGGACAAGAAGATAGTCGTCCTCCTTAAATCTCCAGTTCGTCTCAAAGTTGCTTATTCATCGCATATGTAATTACGAAGACTATTTGCTCGGATAAGGTGCATTAAACGATATCATTTTACTGAGGTACCACCTAACTTTCCTTCAGATAAACAACTGGCCGTATGTATGAGAGTTAAGCGATGTGCTTTGCTTCAAATGTATCGACCGATCAAAACACTACCAGAAATGACCCCTGTGTAGAAGTCAGTCAGGCTCTGTTAAAACTTCAAATTCCATATCTTCCGCTTAGTTCAAACGGTGTAGACAAGAAACAACGTTTATTCTAAACGAGGCCTATATGCACACACCCCAGTACTCTCCTACAACCGTTACATGTTTGATAAAATAAACGTAATAATATTGTACCAGCAACAGAACAGCCAGCAAAGGTGCAAGGAATTAATGTATTGAAGTAATATTCAGCGCGCTACTTGGTTGAACATCAGTGGATTACTAATAACAGATCCTTCAGAGGTGGTATACGCGTGAGCATATATACACTGAGTCAAAGTCATTGTCGTATGTGAACATAACATAAAGTGCTTAAATCTCGCTTGCTGCTTTGAGGTAAGATTACGTATTTGACGTGTAAACAAAAAAATCCTTAAGATTTGCTCTTACTGCAATGTAGGGGATTGAGAGGTTTCTTGAAAATTGCAATATTCAACACATTTAGAAACACCATATACTTGTATTATTCGTATTGAGCATGTTTCGAACTTCCGTACGTTTCCAGCTGCTCCCCTATACAAAAAAAAAAAAAGAAAAGAAAAATGCTACACGGTGCCACGACAATAAAGTGAAAGTAGAACATTGATATTTCAGTGACAAAAATTTACATGAACGGAAAATGAACGTGTGGGATGTACATTAGTTTAGCACTATAATCTGGTAAACATTTCCGAGCAAAATTCTCCGACTAGGAAGTAATGTGCATCTGTGTCTCACTATTTTCCAGTCTGATGTCTTTACGAAATTATGTTGCTCAACAAGAGCACGTACTTTAGTTTTTTATCCACATACGTTTTTAGCAGTGAGATGTTTCTATGTTGTAATATTCCAGTAACCGACTTTCGCTTTTTTAATTAGTAGACTGCTGCAAATGCGTGTAAGTCTGAAACGCGTTCAGTACGGGAAATAAAAATGCATGATGCGGTTGAAGATGTTGAAGACGGCATGTTCTTGAGTCAGACACCGTTAACAAATAGACTCCTACAGTGGTAGGTTTCGTAACATCTAAATGAAACGGCGCTATATCAATTTATTATTTTACTGTAAAAAAATTTGGCTTCGTCATTATTTTTAGGGCTGACAGACAGTTGCTAGGCGTGTTTTTATTGATATTCCGGTTAATGATATACGTTATGTTTTATACGAACTAAGTATTAATCATAGGCTCCTATGTTTCTTTTACATTTAATCAACAAATTGCGTATTGTACTAAAAGAGACTGACAGGAGGGAACTGTTCTGTCACATTATTAGCGAAAGTGTGCCATGTAATAGCAGCATGATAGCAATTTACATCAAAATGTAGGTAGATAAAAGTATTTACCTCACTGTTCTATTTCTTGGAAATCCGAAATCGTGGCTGATAACAGAAAAACTGGTTCATAACAAACCCATTGTTTTTACAATTTCAGGCTTTCGCCAACCACTTCCGATGGATCAGATCAGCTTGTGTGCATGTTTGTATGTATCAGGTAGCGGTAAAGATATGGTAAAAGCAGAAGCTTCGTTCTACATTTAAGTTTAGATTTCCCTGTGCAGTATTATGTTAGTTCACATTTCTTCTTTGATGCTATCCACAGAACAAATAACAGTCGAACAGCATGCCAGTGTTGTTAAGTTCGCTATCAGTTAGATTCAGTGACATTCGATAACGTCAGAATTTTGTGCGTCGCTCAGTATTGATATTGCTCGTATCTGATGTACATCGACCGATACTGACTCTTTTTTTATTGACGAACCGCTTACACACGTTTCGTTCGTCTCAAGAAAGCCCGCCAATAAGACCACAAATAGGACAAATATTTCTTCGGGCATATATAGATATATTGGCGAACTCAAAAATAAATACAGAATTTGAAAGAGTTGCTAGCCGTTTAAGAATTGAAACATTACGTGTATAAATAACAAGATGGTTCTAAAACCACGCTCTGAAAGAAATTTTACATACGTAACAGGAATGAATGACGGGATTGGGAACAACACCATAACCTCAAAGACATCTGCAGGGAGAATTTTGGCCTTCTGTGAAGCGCGTAGTTCCTCCATTGCTTTCAATTTTTCTGTATTACCTGATTTCTATCCACCGGTGTTTTATCACGAAATATTATTGCTTCGTTGAACTAAGAGATCAGATGCAAATGCGTCGAGGTTTTAATGAAAATCATATTTCTATGGAGTTCATTTTTATTTTTGAGGTATCAACCGTCCACTACTGTTTTAACTAAATGTACGATGCGTAGGCGTCGAATTTCAAACCTTGTCCACCACCATATTCTCAACCGCTAGCATGAGGATTAACAAATTCCTAACATAAATAAGAAACAATGAGCGAGCAACAATCATCTTTAGACAACTTGTTAATCACTGAGTTTATTAGAATTGTAAGTTCCTTCCGAAGTGAAAAAATAGGAAACCAAATCGTAATTAAATCTGCACATCTTACTGCATTCCCCCATTTTTGTTTTTGGAACAATCTATCGCCTGTTGTCTTAAAACGGGCCATCTGTTATAAGGTTTATGCCTGATAATATTTTCCATATTATTTGAATCTAATGTCACAGATCATTGCTGCTTAAATATTTAAATTTCTCCAGGTTGTCTAGTACCCGGCATTTAAAATTAATTAACAGTGAAATGTAAATGTACATCTTTATTAATGAAACTAAAAGCGAAGGAAAGACTGATAAAATCTATGCATCCAAACTGGCAATTTTTTCCGCAATTTGCAAGTGCCTGTGTTTAGAGTATGTGCCACGGCAAATATTCGGCACTAAACCGAACAGGTTCGTATGTGGATTTATAACAAAATAAACAACTAAATAAAATTACCCGATACCAATATTTAACGGTTAACACTCTGTTCACTCAGCGCATAATTAAACCTTATGCCTTGTCTTTCTGTACACTTGAGAGTCCCATACGAAGCTTTAACGAACGTTTTTCGCCATTTTTCGTCCAATGAATAGAACAGGAAACGCAGTTTTCAGCAAACAACTGACAAGCGTTTTCATCTCTGGCGCTAGAAAGATGACACAACTTAATTAAAAGCACAGACGAAAGGACAAAATGGGAAAAGAGTGGAATTTAAGAGAACAAATTATGCGTATATGGTGCTATTTTTATTTTGGACAGCGAAAAGCCCGTTGTCTGTACATTCACCAGGTACTTCGTCTTCGATCTTAGAATTTTCGATACTTCATATGGAACCATCACTTCGATAATAGGCTTAACCACTTCAGTGGTACAAGAAGTCGTATTGTACTGTACGTTGTAACAGAAAAGCACAAAAACACACATTGCAAATATGAGCATTAGACCAGCAGAGTTATGGTAAATTATGTAGCGTGACAACCCTGCACCTTGCACTGAAAGTGTGCCGATTAAGTAATGTTTCATTACAAGCTACCGTATGTCACATTCAGCTAACGCTCAATACTGAGAGATGTAGTTCCATAATTGCGCGATGGGGAATTAAGATGTTCCCACTTGTGCATTAAGGCGTTGTATCAGTAATAGCGTAAAATCCTGACGCGTTATTACAGCCACATTTCATATCCTACGATATTTCTGAAATTAACTGTTCATTCGTGGACCGAGTGAGATGGTACACTGGTAACGCGCTGGTCTCACGTTCTGGAGTATAGAGCTTAAAATCCCCGTCCGATCATTCATATTTAGGTTTGCCTAGATCGCTAATGGCAGTTACTGGGATGGTTCCTTTGTAAGAGAGGATCATAAACCAAATAAACAGCGCAAGAGTAACGGACGAAAAAGCACACTACTGGGGTATGCAAAGGTGAATGATGAATACTTAATTCCACATTTCCTTTGAGCAAGATCTGTGAACGGTAGAAAAAGACGGCGTCCGGTCTCTTGCGCGAAGCGATGTAGAAAAATGCTGAGAACTAGTGTGATATATCGCTCTTCATGACTCAGTAATGAAGTGAGTGAAAAACAACAAGCCAATTGTGGTGATCATGATTTACTTAAAATGAATGCGTGCATGAAGTGTCGATTAAATAAATGGAGTCAAATAACACTTTTCAAACAAGACAGTATAGCACTGAACTAATGTCATTTTTTTAAGTACCGTAACGTCACCTACAGCTCCGAGGGTTGAATGAAAAGTAATGCCTCCACCTTCGTTAATTGGGTTTGGATGGGAATATTTTGATTAACCAAACGCAGAAATAATCCTTAGAATATGATCTTCAATTACCAATATTCACTTTTCCACATAATCACCAGCTAATTGGATACATTTCTGCCAACGATGAACAAGTTTTCTGAACCCGTTACGGAAGAAGTCGACACTGTTTCCACAAGCACAGTCTCACAGTTCTCTCGTAATGGTGTACCCACTTTCCGTCTCCTGTCACAACTGAATGGAGGAAGGAGTCACCTCTGTTCTCGTAACGCGAGAGGAGTTCCTGGCAAATTTCAAATCTGTGCACTTTCATTTCAGAGGTCAACATCCGGGGTACCCATCATGCACAGATCTTCCGATAGCCAAGGAAAGCAATAATGTGACCGACACGTTCTTGTGAAATGCCGATTGTGCTTGCAAATTCTCTCTTAGTTATACGAAGATCGTCTTGAATCAATCTGTCAACATTTTGCTTGTGAAACTGGGTTGTTGCTGTCACAGGACGTCCAACTCTTTGTTAGTCACGCAGGTCAGATGTTCCCGTCCCAACATCTTTAAACTTACTCGCCCAACGATGCACAGTATTCACATCAACACAATCACAATAAACTGCTTTCTGATGAATCTTCTTTGGGGTGACGCCTTCTGCTGTCAAGAATTCAATGACTGCACGTTGCTTAAATCGCACTGACCGACCGTCTGCTCAGGGTTCCATACTTCACACTGTTACAACACAACTGTTCAATGCTAAGGCTTCCCACCAACTGGAGTTGTAGAGAAGAGGCTACGGAACAAGTCAACTGTTGAAGAGTTACGAAGGTGGAGGCATTACTTTTCAGCCAACCCACGTACATCCATAGTCTGTAAGCCATGCGAAGCGCATGGTAGAGGATTCTGTTTACTGCGTGCCACATTTCGCTGCAGAGATAAATTTTTGTCACAGTTTCACACAATTTTAAAATGAGACTATTACAAATATCCGTACAGAATTTTCATATCCGACAAATTTTAATCGAGCGTAGAATTGGAAAAGGAAGTATTCCTTCATTTTCTTCTAAATCTATTTAGAGAAAGAAAAAAACTGCGCAAATACATACATTTTCTGTTATGTTTCCACAGAAGTCTATCCATTCGTTGTAGTTCGTACAGAAATTCAGATGTATTGAAGAATATGGTACAAGCCGTCAGCTTTGACCAGTGACATATTCAAACAGCACACTGTCTATGAAGTCATAGCCTCACGTGTATTTTAAGTATCACAATACCGAGGGCCTCCCTGCACCAATACGAAGTTTTCCGGCGGGTTTGTTCTTATTAACGTCTTCAACTTTGAAAGAGCTGGACTACCGTTGGAAAATAGGGTTTTTCACCTGGAACGTAAAGAGAAGTGTCGAATGCCCACAATATAAAAAGAAAAAGATTCGCAAGATAATCGTGAAGTCACAATGAAACTATGATTTGCCAACCACTAATTTAAAAAAGAATCATAACGTAAGTTTATTATGTTATATGGATGCTATTTAGGGGCTGCGACTGTCCTGTAAGGTTTTTGTTAAATAATATACGCTGCAACAGTCACATGGTATGAATTTCATTAGCAGGACGCGTTTCGGTAGCACGTTGCCATCACCAGATGCATTTACAGTCACTTTTACATTGTAATTAGTATGAAGTAAGGTTAGTTTTCAACAAAAATGTAAGTAAATGCACTAACATAATGACTAATCGTGTTAACACACAACGTACACACTATAACATATCTATCTTCCTGACCAGGCGTATTTTCGATACATAACCTCACTGGCACACACCTCATTCCATGTTAATACGATGTAAAAGTAACTGTAAACGCAGCTGATAATGGCAGCATGCGGCGAAACGCATAGTGCTAATGAAATATTAGTAACAAGTGACTTTTTCAGTACGTGTTATATCAAAAAAAGAATCATGTTGTGACTATTATCTTCCAGCCCCACTTTGGCCTCGGGCTGTGGGCCAGATCTGTCTCACAACCACTTCAATTTTTAAAAAAAGTGCTAACGGAGAAGTCATTGGTCTAAGCGGAATGGTTGTATCACGACCTTCAGTACACTCCAATATTCTTCAGTAAGGTGTCCTTACGTTAGAGTTTCTTCCTGACAGTGGTTTTCACCATTGACGGCAACACTTCAGAACTGTCTGCGTACCAGTGTGGCGCTGTTTCTCTGGAACTGTAGAGTTACGAAGCATGCAGTAGATCATTTTCACAGTTGGTGCGGTAGCCTTAGCCGGCCCCAGTGGATGGGAGACGGCGGCAGCCGGTCTGATGGTGGTGTTTTGCTTTCAGGGCATTGCGATGGGAACGCCGCTTTGTGGGAATTGAACCAGGACGCGACCACCTGCTGGTTCGCCGGTAACGTATACCTACACGCTCTGTACGTAGTATGGAAGATATTCTTCACCAGTGCAGCTGCCTCTTCGTGCCCCTCGCAAAGATAACATCGGTAACAAAACCTGACGATAAAATTTGTAGTCCCACTTCAATTTCTCCCATGCAGCCCCCCCCCCCCACCCAAAAAAAAGTGGAGTGAAAGTAAGAAGACGATATTGCAATGTCTGTGTTGTTAGGAAGAACAATGCAATTTTCCTTCAGACATGCATTCATGTCTGAAGGAACAGGAACTGTAGCGGCTAAACCCATCATGAAATACATGAAATATATTTGTACTCGCGAATACGAACAGCCATTAGCTGTATAATGGAACGACGAGAATGAAAATCATTGTTGTCTTTCCCTTATACAGGAGATGGTTCACATTCGCAATTGAAAATCGTCGTCGTCATTCCATTATACAATTGATGATTGTTCGTGTTCACAGCTGCGAATACATGTAACAGAAGTAAGAAGAATTATTATTTCTTTTTTGCAACACTTCCAGTTTTTCGCGAATAAATCTGGCAGATTTTCCCCTTAAGTACAGTCTTTCTTATGGCGCCCTTCATACGCTGTCGAACACCTCTGTAACAGTGTTTACTCGAATCCCATCAGTAACAGAAATTTTCGTCACTAAGTGCTGCCCAGCAAGGAGGAAAGCAAGAGTGCGTTGTGGTGTGAAAGGAGGTAGTAGGGGGAGGGGGGGGGGGGGTCGGGTTTGCTTAACATTTTTGACAACCGAACTGTGGGCCAATGTTCAGAGTGCACTGCAAAACGTCTCTGCAATGGCTAGTGGAAACAGGATACGTAACACAGTTGATGGTGATACATCGTTCGGATAAGGCCGATAAATTCGGTAGCCGTGTTAGTGTGAGGGTCAGTCAAAAAGTAATGCGTCTTTTTTTTTCTCCTTAAATAAAGTTCGCTAAGAGAAACATTTCAATTTGGCGCTACTCCGCAAAGCTTCATTGGAAATTTGTGGTAAGTTCATATGGGACCAGACTGCTGAAGTCATCGGTCCCTAGGATTACACACTACTTAAGCTAACTTACGCGCGCGCCCGAGGGAGGACTCGAATCTCCGACGTAGGGAAGCTGTGCCAACCGCGGAAATTCGCCTTAGAACGCAGGGCTACCCCGCGAGCAATGCTTCTTCTCCAGTCCACTTCAGTAGTAAGTTCCTGCATCAACAGATGCATGCAGTCGCTTGCAAAATGGCCAACATCGATGTTCGTATTAGACAGTGTTCTGTGCTAGAATTCAGGAACGCAAAAAGTGAAATGCCCTTTCAAATTCCTGAAAGACTGAAACATATGTAAGGTGATGCAATAGATAGTGGAGCACTGTTAGACGATAGGTTCGTCGTCACTGAAACGAACATCATTGGCTGACGGCTGACGGCTGACAGGTCTGTCAGTGCTTGCAGTGACTCCACACAACATTCGGCGAGTCGATGTCATCATTCGTGGTGACCACAGGTAGACTGCACATGACGTGTGTCGCATGACCCCTTTCAATAAAGGCGGCGTGATCACGATTAGTCAACAAAAGGTTTGTGAAACTGGGGCACCAAGAAAATCAACCGACCAAAATTAAGAAACAAGAAAAACAATTAGAGGGAGAGGAGTTTCTGGAAAAAATTGTGACCTGGGACGAAACATGAGTTCATTTTTTGAACCAGAATCAGAGGCAGTCAACGGAATGCAGTCACAGAAATCCACCGAAGAAGGAAAAAGTTCAGTCACGGAAAATTATGGCTACAGTATCCTGGGATTAAGAGGGTGTGATTATTGTTGATTTTTTGGTGCAGGGATGCTCAGTAAATTGTGTGCAGTACGTCAGAATCCCCAAACAGCTTAAAGCACGTCTTCGACGTTTCACTCAACAAAAGCAATGACGGACGTTCATTTTTTTGCATGACTATCTTAGAACACACACTAGCTTTCACACAATTAAAGAGATTGTGAAAACTGGATAGAGAGTCTTGCTTGATCCACCTGTTCGGGCCGCTATAAGCTCATCGTGGCATTCACTTTGACGATGAGGAAGCCGTGCATCAATGGCTTCAGAAACAGGACCATACGTTTTATCACACTCGGATATATGCCCTTATTGAAAGATGGACCAAAATTGTGGAAATGGACGGAGATTGTACTGGAAAGTAATAAATTAATCGTCAGTGTTGCCGTTTTTAACCTATGTACCTCCACTTGAAATTCTTAACAAAAAAATGAAAAAAGGATAATTAATTTTTTACTGACGTCTGGTACTATTAGAGCGAAGCAGGCAATGCGCCGACTGCGAATGTAACTTACCCCTTTCCTTCAGCCACATGTTTCACCTCTATCAGTGTTCTCATTAAATGCTGTTAAAGTAATAATTTGACTGGGATCTGAACATGCGCAACGTCTGTACACAGATGGATCACGCACTTCTGATTGAGCCGGAAGAGCGTATCATGACGAACAAACACGCCATAGTGGCCAACTCCGACATCCTCCGAAAGTATCTGCACTTGCAATGGAACTTCATGCAATACTAGAGGGACTTAAATATGCTGAAGGATTATATAGAGATAAAATCACTATTCTGACAGACTCGCGATCAGCATTGCGCTCTTGCGGAATGGTATTGTTGGTAATACCAACAATTACTTGATGTACCAGATTATAAACCTTATTGAAGATACAGAGCACTGTAACAAAAAAAGTCACCACGTTGTAGGTAAAGGGGCACCATGGTACCAGGGACAATGAAATAGTCGACGACATCACTAGGAGTGCCTTCCACCGTAGAAAAAGACGTACGAGCACATGCCTTACACAAACCTGCAAGACGTGTGGCAGCAGATCCAGAACATTGTGGAACAGTACGTGGCACCTATCGTAGCAACGTAGGGGAAGAGATTACGTAGCATTACCATAGTCCGATTAAAGTAACTTGAAGTCTGTCAGTTGCCGCTCCACTGTTGCCACATCAGCTGCCGACTACCGCTCGGGCCGGCCGCGGTGGTCTCGCGGTTCTAGGCGCGCAGTCCGGAACCGTGCGACCGCTACGGTCGCAGGTTCGAATCCTGCCTCGGGCATGGATGTGTGTGATGTCCTTAGGTTAGTTAGGTTTAAGTAGTTCTAAGTTCTAGGGGACTGATAACCACAGCAGTTGAGTCCCATAGTGCTCAGAGCCATTTGAACCATTTTTGAACTACCGCTCGGTTACAGGTGACACGTAAACACGGCGCGTCACTTCACAAATGCTGTTACTGTGCAACGCGAAGCAATTTTGGACGTGGCCGCCTCGAGGTATGTTGGAAACTGGAGATGCTCTGTCGACATCTGATTTGAAGCGACGGTAGTTGGGCGGCGAATAGTTAAGCGAAGGGGTCTGCGTCCGATTCCCGGCCGGATCGGAGATGTTCTCTGCTGATGACCTGGTTATTGTGTTGACCTTTCGTATCGTCATAATTGACATTCCACACTTGAGATGGCTAAATAGGCAGGTCACAAAAGGGGGAGGGGAAGTAAGCAATGACTGAACTGCGCCAGACGACGCGTTTTGTGGTCCTAAACTCATCTCCTAAGCTAACCAAACCCCCGTGAAGCGGAGTGAATCCGAGAAAACGACGGTGACAATTGGCGGAGGATCTAAAATCCCGATCAATTTGTTCATGGCGATTAACGCTGACCTCTACAAGCAAACTTAAGACAGAAAAAAATTCGGTGTTATTTTATCCACGTTGAATCTTATGAAGTCTGCGGCCGTTACTAGAAAAAATATCAGTTTCAGCTCTAAAATGAAACATTAATTTCTCGCTGTCATTGATTACTACCTGAAACGATCCGCACACTGGCTACACGAGCTGCCGCGTTACCAGACGATCAGCAGTCCTCGTTGGCGCTTGGTTGCAGATTATAGGCGACACAGATCCCAAAAGAAAAAAATAACGGTAGGAAGAAAAATAAGAGAACATAATGATGAGTAAGACTTGGCACAGAATCAGAAATAAAAAAATTACATTTAAACATCAATTGAATGAAGATGATAAACTCATCTGATTAGACATAGAAAAAAAAATTCGCTAAATTTCATCGCATCTACCAACTTCTGCATATCAGATCTATACGCTAACCATTGTGCTATCCATCACACAGGGATAAGCAGTTATTATGACTGTGTTGTCACAGTCACAACAATGAATAGCAGCCGCCAAAACTTCAACTTCAAGCAGTGTCGCTATTCATGATTCTGGATACGAACAAATCTAGAAAGAATATTGGACAAGGAATTGGAAGTGAACTGAATAACTGTCGTGGCAGTTTCGCAAAAGCGTGACGTTGAGCGCTCTGACTGGAGGAAACCAGCTCCAAGGCGTGAAGTGTCAATCACACTACAAGTATTCCCGCATGACAGTGGTACTCCTTTGGTACGTACCAGTACTTCAGAAAGTTTCTGTCACCATGTTCACCTCCGCTTTAACTACTGACGGCTCCGACTGTACTTCTGTCGGCTTTAACTGATTGACCACCCCTGTTTGATTGTATCGCACAGGAAGAAGTCGACCAAATCATTTTTGGCTGCCAACTGCGATACTATGCGACAACCAACTTCCTGCGGTGTTTAGTGCTTCGTGGACAACTACTTTCACCAAAATCACGATGCTCTTCGCAACGCTTGATGTCACTCCATAAACATATACGCAATTGTTTAGCGTCTGAACGCAACACGATATACTCGATATGTTTACAACCAATATAAATATGCTATACGAGTCACGGACGTCTGTGTTTGTGTGAGAGAGACTGGATATGACTTATAATTTGTAGCATATCATGACTTGCCTCAAAGGCTATCACAGTGCATTATATCAGAAGGCCACAAATAAAATAACAAAAAACATACTACGCAGCAGCTGCGACCAGAGATATCAACAATCGCTCTCCAACTGAACTCGACAATGAACCAGGCGCCACGTTAGCGCAAAGTGCTGTTCGCTTGGCTTCAACGTATTCAAATTACGTGCATCTCTCTCTCATCTCTCTCTCTCTCTCTCTCTCTCTCTCTCTCTCTCTCTCTGTGTGTGTGTGTGTGTGTGTGTGTGTGTGTGTGTGTGTGTGTGTGTGCGTGTGTGCGTGCGTGCGCGCGCGCGCTGAAAGTAGAAGCGCCTATCGATATCCTTCAGCGTCCCCATTCCTCTGTCGCCCTAAGCTATAGGCTAGAAGGGATGGCCGTTATCGCTGAAACAACCAGTTTTCGGTTATATCGGTTTTTTCAGCGCCAATTTAACCTGACTGTCAAAACTGCACAAAATAATTTTTCTACGATAACTTGTTTACGGTTTTTTATTTCTGAAATTTCCTGAAGTAAACGTAGATATCGATCAAATATTGACTCCATCAGTTTCGAGATATAAAAAATCTGAACATAAAATTAAATAAAATAAAACTTCGTCCGTCTACAGTTCGCTGCTTTTCTCGACAAGTTATTGAATAGTTAAAAAAAAAAAGTCGCCAGTATCCTCCTCAATGATTCTAGTGTTTTGAAACTCTGCTCAAAAATAATGTTGTAACATGTACTTGGGCTTCAAAAATAGTCAGTGCTAGAGGATGAAAACTGAGGTTGAAGTAATATTTTTCGCGTTAATTTGTCCATATTCAAAGTCTACAAGTAGATAAGGCATATTGTATAGACACAGGCAGCAGACTACCTACTTTCTATTTGTATAGCAAACTATGAATGAATAGTTAAGTTTTAAGTATTCTCCTTATATGTTGGAAGTTTGTTGTGGCTCCTCCCGGTTTTAATCTTTTAAAGCAAATGGAGTATGGTACATCACTGATACTGCACTTCATAAAATACTTCCAGGCTAGGGATTGCGCCATTCTGTGACACAACTGGTGAGAAACTACAAAATAGATCAGATGGGGCAAGTTTTGCACATTGAAGATACACGCATACCATCTACTGTGTCACGCCACATGGGAAAAGTTAAGTCATTGTCTCAGCTACGCTGTATCAATTCATACGCTATGTGTTTGTTACTTGTTTCTGTCGACATTGTTATTAAAATAGCACTGATCACTTTTTTCATTTTCTATTGTAAGCCAACGTTTCAAATCACTGGAAATGCTACAAATAAAAATTACTGATTTTTAATAAAGGTTCATTTAAAAACCAAAACTTTTAGCACTGCTCCTATGACTAATTGAGATTTCCGTTACTAGCAAAAACTAAAAACACTCTTTATAACCAAGTCCACAAAATATGGAAAATACCATTTTTTCAGAACTAAAATACTGGTATCAGTTTTAACTGGTCGGTTTGTCACATCCTTAGTGTGGAGCCTACCCGGCCTATCAGTAATCTCGGACATGCTCATCGTCTGTAATATTAACGAGAAGCTGCCGCAGTTGGCCGCGAGTAAATTTTTCGGGATCACATTCCGCGCTTGCACTGAAGGATAACATTTCGCAATACTTTGAACCGGAACGTATCTGTACCAACTCACGTGATAAAGTTAGCTGGCACTGTGTCAGGTCAGCAGTTAGCTTTGTCGAGTAATACGAAGTATCAGTGAGTGTGATGTTCCTTAGTGTTTACAATAACTCGCCCGGCCGCAGCGCTGAGGAGGGTGAAGCGGTGACAGCTGTCACTGCTGCCCTCTGCCTTCAGGAGGCGGCACTAATTAGCGCGCACACGATACGCGGACCGGTAACGCACCAGCTGACACCGCGTTTACCTTGTTAGGCAGGCGGCCGACATGTTTCACACGCCGCCTTATCAACACTCACTCCACGGGTCTATCTCTAAGCAGCTCGTACCCTGCTCATAACAACAAAACTTTCTTCTCCGCTGTGAAGTGCTCAAATTTTTCAGCTGTCAGCCGTTTTATGTGCCACATTGTCACCTCGGCAACTCGACGAGAGGCTATAGCAAACAATATGCTATCACTGAAGGTCACGTTATTTTAAATTTATGTCGTGCGATGATCAGCTCCTGCCACAGACCGAATAATAACAGCCATTCTCCGATGTAGAATATAGGCTACATACCCTTCTCTGGAAGGTGAAGCCGAACTCCATTGACAAAATTTAGGTGATGGTTTAGGGACATTGTGGCATAAGTGAGCTATCATCTTACTTATCTGTAATGGTATTCGTGTAGCGAGAATAATTTTTCGTTGTGTTAACATAAATGACTTTCTTTAGTGCGAAACCCTCATTAACCCTTTCTGTTTGAGGGATATTTATTGTCTTGTGACAGACGTAAAACATATTTCTCCACCTTTACGTGTCGTATATTTTTCAGATAACACACACTCTTTTAGAAATATAATACGAAGGAAGAAACAGATCGACATTATATTGGGATATTCGCTTGCGATATATTGTACTGAGTTTGTACGATCAAATTATTTTGTGTGCGCTCCAGTTCATGTTACTAACTTTCTCCAATCATCATTTGACGGAAAAAAATTGCACTTGAACTTGGCAGTCAGCCGACAGTGATGTAACCACTTCCATAGGCAGATCTTGAACATATTTGCTTTTCATCTTAGCACTCAATAATGTTGCTGTGGTTTTCAGTCCAGAGACTGGTTTGATGCAGCTCTCCATGCTACTCTATCCTGTGCAAGCTTCATCTCCCAGTACCTAATGCAACCTACATCCTTCTGAATCTGTTTAGTGTATTCATTTCTTGGTCTCCCTCTACGATTTTTACCCTCCACGCTGCCCTCCAATACTAAATTGGTGATCCCTTGATGCCTCAGGACATGTCCTACCAACCGATGACCGATGCCTTCTTCTAGTCAAGGTGTGCCACAGATTTCTCTTCTCTTTAATTCTATTCAATACCTCCTCATGAATTACGGGATCTACCCATCTAATCTTCAGCATTATTCTGTAGCACAACATTTCGAAAGCTTCTATTCTCTTTTTGTCTAAACTATTTATCATCCACGTTGCACTTCCATACATGGCTACACTCCATACAAATACTTTCAGAAACGAATTCCTGACACTTAAATCTATACTCGATGTTAACAAATTTCTTTTCTTCAGAAATGCTTTCCTTGCCATTGCCAGTCTAAATTTTATATCCTCTCTACTTCGACCATCATCAGTTATTTTGCTCCCCAAATAGCAAAACTCATTTACTACTTTAAGCGTCTCATTTCCTAATCTAATACCCTCAGCATCACCCGATTTAATAATGGATAGCACAAAATATATCTGGAAACAAGAGTTCTAAGTACCCTTTCTGCGGCAAACTCTAACATCAAGACGGACGAAACGTGGTTCGGTGTTCTGTTAAATAGTTTTCCACAGGTATTTTTATTGTTACGAAATTTATCTAGGGATCTAATAGTTAGCATAGAATGATGTACAGCAAACGCAATACGACGGCGAAACGTACGCGGAAAATTTTTGTCGGCTACCGATATAAAAAAAGGTCTGACTCGCAGGAAAAGAAAATACCAACGGATATTGCTTTTTGTTCTCGTGTTTTGTTCCAATTTTAGTTGCTACTGCGCGCAGTTTGCGCTCAAATATTTGAAAGCTTTTCAAATCATCAGAACAGTGTTTATTCGCCATTCAGCGAGAATTACAGTCCAGCGTGAAAACCGTTTCTGCCGCTCGCATGGGGCTTGCGGTAATTGTGTTGTGTAGATCATGTAAATATTTGAAAAATGCCTCGTCATTACTTTTACCATATAGTCACTATTCAATGATGTAACGCTATCGCAATCATTCTGTGCGCTGGCAATTGTTAGGCTCACAGTGCCATACTCTGTTGATTAACAAAAGTCAGTTTGCTTTTACTAAATATTGCCTACTCGTGAAATAGCGCGTATGTGCAATGACTTTCGCGCCATTTTCGATAACAAATGTGTTTGGACGGGACCTACAAGCCTTCGTCGTGATGTAATTGTAGTGGATTTTTCATAATTGCGACACGGTTCGTTCCAAAAAATTACTACATAGAAACTTTATTTCCGCAGATTGTTAGTTTTAAGAGCTTGAAGTAATTGTTAATAATTTATGTGTAGGTTTGTTGCATGCATTGTTTCGAAAACTAGTTCGCCAACACGCAATATAGTTATTCACAGAAAGTCTCAATGAAGATTTATACTAATCTATGAGAAATAACAGTAATCCACGGTAAGTATTTGATTTATAAACATGGTATTTTATGCTGAATATCTGCTAGGAGCATTTGAAATGAGATGTTGTTCAAAAATGGTATATATTGTAAAACGTTGAGCAGCAGTTCAGGGGCCACTAAACGGGGCAGTGAATAGTAATACGGTAATGAGAGAATAAAGATTACTAAAGACGTGAGGTCGTCCAGGATAGTCGGATCTTTCCTAGATGTTTCCCACTTCTTAGAAGATAGCTCAGGTCAAATCCGTGTACAATAATGGTAGCAGAACTCGTCCACAAAATTTCGGTTTAGTGTTATTGATATCCTTCGGTTATATGATCCTAGAATATCTCTGTGGCTTAACGCAAGAAAAATCAATATCAGTTTTTCAAGAGTTTGAGAGACGTTCGTAATTGGCAACGAAAATTTTATGTGTAAGAGTAACCAAAATCTAACTTTGACGGGAACGACTGAACATGGCTACTGGAAAACCGATGTCATATCACAAACACGGAAGTACTTCGTGCAACAATAGCCAGTGTATGCATTGGTGAAGGATCTTCCATGTTTTTCACTGCTAGAACAGCTGAAGTCGTTGAGGTCGATATGTTCAGTGTCTACTGCAGTCGCCAGAACAGGAGTATTAATTTCTCTGTCATGCTGATGAATATACAGTATTTCAGGAGGAAAAATACTGTAGTAGTAACTTGGAGGTTATAAATCTTAAGTTCCTCGCAACCTGTCGCACCAACGTGAAGGCCGGATCCATTCATGCAGCTTTAAAAAAGAACACAACAGCAAAATTTGATGCACTTAGGGGCTGGGCTAATTTGATCAGATTAGGTCCCAGCAAACCATCGATAAATGTAGTCAAACTTTATCGAACAATTCTTAATTTCAGTGAACTTCTTCGTCAATGGTGTGTTTATAGAAGAAAAACAGTTTTGGAACGGTCAATTGCTTGGCTGAAGATAAAATGACAACAATACAGGTGTTACTCACCAAGGGATGTACATTATAAATTTTTCTTCAGTCCGCAACAGGCTTTCAAGATAATAAATCTTACAAGAAGAGGCAAATACGCGGTGAATCATGACTTGCAAACCATTCACTCAACACCTACATGATTACCTGCAGAAAACGTCAAACATCTGATGTCGTTAATCCCCTTTATACACCGATAGAGCTAGCAGTTTTATCAGATCTCGTTGCCAGACCGTCCATGAGACTGTTAGATTACTTAACAAATGAAAACGATGATGAATAATGTTGCAGCGTAACGATTTGTTTTGGTTTTAAAACCTTGTTCCGTCCTTCTCAAAAATGGACTAATTCACGAAGTGACGATTCCTTAAGGAGAATGCCTTCAAATGTTGTAACATACAGCATTATCTAACATTGTTTCTCTTCGTATCATCGTACGAGGGTAGAAGTGAAATGTACAAAATTCACAAATTGTAATTACGGAAGTACTTGATTTTATTACATTGCCTAAAACAACAGAAATATACATTTAGTCATCAATAAATTTCATTAAAACTACCAGTGATAAAAGTGCTATAGAACTTTTAGATAGCACAAATAACAGTGTTAGTGTCAAATATAAAGCTACAGAGTAAAGCATTAGCAACATCAATGACAGTGAAACTTTCCTCTAAATTTCGAGCTCTATTCCCGTAAATCAGATTTTTTGACACTGGATGTTCTTGCTTTAAGCCACAAATATTATGAGCTTCTCCTAGGCATCCAGCGTCGATGACGAAAAACATCGTTCATGCGAAACCCAACTCAAGCTTTCCTCACATGACTTTCTGCAAGTCGTTCATCAGGGGAATTAGGTAGAAGCAGTATTTCTTGACTACCAAAAATCATTATCCAGTACCACACCAACGCTTAGTGAAGAAGGTACGTTCATATTCAATTGGTGATTGAACTGAAGATATCTTGGTAGGGAGAGTGCGTCGCTTTACAGTGGATGTGGAAGTAACGTCATGCTTACCGCCTTGAAGTGTGTTGGCCTTCATGCTGTTAACATTGTGCGTTAATGATCTAGCAGACTATATTAATAGGAAACTCAATGTTTTGGTAAGTGATGCAGTTTTCTGTAATGAATCTTTACTTGAAGAGAACAAAAAACTGTACAAATATCCAGTCATATATTGATTATATTTCAGAGTGGTACAAGGATTTGGAATACGCTTTAAATGTTAAAAATTGTAAAATTTTGCACTTTGCAGCACGCAATAGCTCACTATCCTATGACTGCATTATCAATGATATATAACTGGAATGAGTCGACTTCTACATTTATCTGTGGGTAGGATTTGTGGGAACATGAAATGGAATGGTCACATAGGCTCGGTTCTAGCTAAAACGGGTGACAGGCTTCGGTTCATTGGTAAGATTCTGGGAAATGCAGTCACTCGACAAACGGAGCTGCTTACGAAACACTTGCGACCCATCTTAGGAGCTTGGTCAACTGTAAGGAACCCACATAAAATAAACCAACAGGGAATATTGATCATGAATTTTACCATGTTTGTTTGCTTGTTTGAAAGCTTCGTGAAAATGTTGAAAAACCTGAAGTGGCAGACACTTGAACAATCGACTCAACCATCCACAAAAAGCATACTTACGAAGTCTCGAGAACCAGTACCCTATGCATGTAGACCAGATTATACCAATTAGAGAGTGCACAGAGACATTTAGGGAATCATTCTTGCTGTACTTTAAACGTAAACGTATCCGTGAGTAGACACTAATATGGGGTTCAATGATAAATGCTCTCTGCCATGCACGTGACAGTGGTTGGTAGAGTACGGATGTAGTCGTAGGTGGATACGTACACTGCAGAGAGAAATTTGGTTAAACCACGATGCAAAATTAACTTATTTGAGGAAATTTATTCTTTTTCGCAAATAGCTGTGAAACTCCAAGACAGAAACGTAGGCGAGATAACGAAGATGGTGTGCGGATCAGCTAAGAAAGTGAGTTCACTCACAGTAAACTGAAGCAAGTCCAAAAGAATCACGGGCCACCATTTCAACTTTACTTCGGCCAGTGCCTTCCTCGTACCTTCACAGAAGCTTTTCTGCACAGTCAAAGACTCATTCTGCAAACAGTCTCCTAGGTTGTGGCTAAGCCATTTATCTGTAACATCCTTACCCCGAGGAGTGTTGGTTCAACGAAGTGTGGAGGAGACTTGTCAGATAGGACAGAGGTGCTGGTTAAATGTAGGCCTGTGGGTGCGGGTTGTGCGCTTTGACTGCATAGCTCAGGTGGCAAAAAGGTTCTAGATTTGAATCCCTGTCCAGCACACGGTTTAAATCTGCAAGAAAATTTCAAAAAAGCTCACATTCCGCTGCGGAATGTAAGTTTCATTCCGGAAGTTAAAGATGTACCTTCCGCAACGTGAATGAGTCGTAAGGATAAGATTGTCAACAGTGCGTGGTTATGAGCGCCCACAAATTCAGACGCTGTCACAGGGATCTCAAAGGAATCACATCCACCTAGGTCCACAGTACGCAGCAGAATTTTGTAGTAAAAACGTCTGGAAAGCAATAACCCTATCATAACTCAGGGAGTCTTAAGAAATTTACTGCTAGCTATTTGTGCTAACATGAGAGGGCTCGAATTAGATATGCTCAGTATTTTTGTTGTAATGCTACATTCATTTCAGCTGTAGCAATTTTTTTCTGTTGCCTTCCCTCCTATTTTAATTGTAGTTATTATGTTATATAGGTGCACTTCAGACCTAAGGTCGAAATTGACCAGTAGTCCTTTTAGAAAATTGCTTGGCTTCGATTGGTCGCGATAACTGAATTCAAATGATATATACAATACCCCAACCCGAAAACCAACTTCTGCCACCCCAAAAGTAACAAGTAATCAATGTAACACTGTAAAATACAGCAAAGAAAACCACAAAATTCGATCAAAATAATATTTAAAAGTCCCCAAAAAATACTTATTACAATACGTGAAAATCCAGTTCATTCCTAACATACGTTAACTACCGAAGTTCTTGTATATTTCTGTCTTGTTCAATTACTACTTCCTACGGGAGAGTGATGAAAATTAATAATAGGTTTTTTAATTACCTTAAGCTGCTGGTCATGAAGTTCAAAATCGGCAATTAATCAGCTCTGTATTTTCGATAACTTCCAGGAATTTCGTTTGGTTAATAAATAGGAATCAAAAAAATTAAAACAAGGCAAGACACTTTTAGTTTTACATTAATCAATGCTGTATTTTTGTGTAATAGTAATTAATGCAAACAGTGGACATTTCCCGATTGTTATTGACAATCATTTTTATTTACGTCTTTTGTTAGTATTAATGACCATAAATATAATACTTAATATTTAAAAAATGTAATGTACTTTCTTCAAAACGTAACCTTACGTGAAACCGAATCATGATATGAAACACGTCAAACTATACTGCCGATTCTTCACAACCATTCCTTCTAACCCGTTACCTCCTCTGTCTTCCCCCTCCTCTCTCTTCTATAACATCCATGTTGATGTCTCGTTAGTAAGAAGTAAGTCGTTTTTAGTTCATCGTCCAGAGCTGTCCTCCACCGACAAAAACGAGTGTCATTCGTGCGATGTACGAATTTCTTATTCCGTTTCGTGCTGAATAGAACCTATGTGAAAATGGTTACAACTTGCCTTGAATTTATGGATTCTGTGGTGCCCGTGAAGAACAAATGGTTCAAATGGCTCTGAACACTATGAGACCTAACATCAGAGATCATCAGTCCCCTAGAACTTAGAACTACTTAAACCTAATTAACCTAAGGACATCACACACATCCACACCCGAGACAGGATTCGAACCTGCCACCGTAGCGGTCTCGCGGTTCCGGACTGAAGCGCCTAGAACGGCTCGGCCACACCTGCCGGCCCTTGAAGAACATATCAGCCGGCTTGCTGTTTATTTGAACGGATCAAACACGCCCACGTCTACATAACTCAATACCTGCGTTCTTTTGACGAATAATCTTATCTACTGATGGTATCCACAGGATACAATATATTAGGGTGCAGCAAACCACTACCACTCGACCTTCGAATTAGAACCAAATCGTGTCATTGCGCCAGGCAGCAACTGTTAACTTCGGCCATTAAGGATTTTGAGCATACGTGACGGAGTAATGCATGTAAGCCAGCAAGTCTCCCTTACATCTGCGCTGTCACTTGATCTCTTTTGGTGTTCCGACGCCACGACAGCAGTCTGGCCTCTGTAAACAGGCAGAAACTACGGCTTCCTCACCCGTCGTCCCCTCTGCCTGCACCAGAACGATCCGCGTGCCTCTGCAGCTGTCAGTTTTGATTGGGTAGACAGTGGAACCTCCTTTATACGGAGTAGATGGGGCCATAGACCAGCCAGATTATCAAAAATCAGGATAATCTGGAAATGTAGAAAAAAATAGAATAACACGTATCATAAAACACAGTCGCTTCACTTATTTTCATGTACTCATCAACACACATTGAGCAAATATTTAAGAAAATACGGTGAATTTACACACTGAAATAATCAGTTTCTTGAGGAACTCATAGTTGTTAACTTGGCATACTTTTCTTTGTGATTATTATGCAACAAAAACCTTCAACTCGTTATACGTCCATCAGACACAGTTCAAATTCCGACATGACATGGTTTTGAAGAGTCCTCCTCTAACCATCCTATGCAGTGCATCTAAAAAAAATGCCAGACGTAAAGCCCATATGACACACATGAAACATGATGCCCCAAAACTTCAGAGCCAACCAAAGCTTCACGATGTAAATGCTTCATTGAGACCCATAAATTACAGAAAAGCACCCACATACACTCTCGCTAGACATTCGTGTAACATACTCGCGCAGCGGTATAAAACACAAAATGACAGGACAGTGAAATCACAGAACAACTAATGAACCACATTTTAAAATCGGCATTGTTACAGCGACTACTGAAGATGCTTTAGAATAAATCAAAATGTGTTTGGTCTTAATAAGACGTTCATTACGGTTGCAAAATATTGACTTACAGCCAACAGGGGACAATACAGTATAATAAAACCCAATGTTAACTACGAAGGCTATTCGTTTATTAAGGTCCGATCGGTCGCGAAATGGGAACCACAGTTAAAACCCGACAAATCTCTGCATAGACGTATTGAACAATATGTTTAGTACGCCCATCGATCGCGTCTTGTTTCTCTTGTCAGTTCTGAGCACGCAGTGAACAGGTGAAGGAAGCCTAGAAGCCGGCCGAAGTGGCCGTGCGGTTAAAGGCGCTGCAGTCTGGAACCGCAGGACCGCTACGGTCGCAGGTTCGAATCCTGCCTCGGGCATGGATGTTTGTGATGTCCTTAGGTTAGTTAGGTTTAACTAGTTCTAAGTTCTAGGGGACTAATGACCTCAGCAGTTGAGTCCCATAGTGCTCAGAGCCATTTTTGAAGCCTAGAAAACAGTCTCTCCCACTAAGTATGAGTGCTAGCTGACAGATTATTTCATGCAGCACACACAACGTAACTGTCACACATTTCCGTCTTCATGGCAATGAAAACACTCCTGCAGCGTTTTCGAGACGAAGGGTTCATCAGCCATCATACAGCCCTGGTCTGGCTCTTTCTGAGTTTCAATTCTGCTAACATGAACCGCTGGCGATGTAGACAACTTTTTGGCACAGACCACGATCTGCAGACAAACGTAGATAATTTGCGGAAAGCACAGGCGGCTGCCTTGTGTGACGAGGATGTTAGAAAGTTGGTACCACGCTATGACAGACGTCTAACTCGGTGTGGCGGTTATGCAGAGAAGTAGCTGGAATGTATAGCTAAATTTTGGAAATGGAGCATTTTTTACTTTCACTGTGGTTTCCATTTCGCGACCGATCGGACCTTAATATATGAATAGCTTTCTTCGTAGTTAAGTGATGCCGTGCCAGGACCGTCGTGTAGCGTTTGGCTGATTTAAAAATTTAATGATTGTCATCGGCATTGCTACCATTGTTACTGTAAGAGTATTAAAAAAAATCTAGATTAATGACTGCGAGACAAATGAGGTTCCACAGTATTTCTATATAGGCTAAATGATGTTCACAGACACTGTGATACATTCCTACAGAGGTAGTACTGGTCTAAACTGGAAGAAAGGTTCCTGTTTATATGTGCGCAAACCAATACGTGTTGAAATATGGGCCTTTTGCTGAAATATGGGCCTTTTGCTCCTGCAACAGATTCCTGAAGATCGGCAGTTGACAGCGTGTACTTTATTTATAAATGAAGTAGGATCCACAAAAGATTACATAGTTAATTACCACAATTCGCAAGCAGATAAACATTATCGAGCAATCAGAGAGGTCAGGTATCAGCATTTCTTCCGTATCAGTTTATCAGCAGGAACTGTTGGTTACAAACTCATAGGCCCATACACGTTACCAAAAAGATGATGAGATTTGTGCACGATGAACTGACAGCGCTACTGAAGAAAGTTACCCTTGCAGCAAGACAACGAGCGCGCTTTATGCGCAACGCGGCACCACCCCTTTTCCTACAGACTGTGCTGTATTACTGTAACGTTTCATAGGCGATGGATTAGTTGGGGGTGACCCGGAAGTATGGCCTCCCCGTTTACCGGACCTAACTCCGTTGGATTTCTGCCTTTGTGGACATTTAAAGGCATTGGTGTAAGCACAACCCGTCGACAATGTGCAAACGTTACAGGAGCGAGTGAGCAGTGCATGTTACGCAATCAGATTGGAGCCTGATAAATTTAAAAAATGTGTGATTGGCAGCGAGAAAGGACTGAGAGTTGATAGGATTCTGGTAACAACATGAAACAATGCTATTGGTTTCCAGAAATATCGTTATAAGGAACTTTTCTTCTAGTTGTGACCAGTACCACCTCCTGTAGGAATGTGTGGTACCCTGAGGCCTAGATGGCAGGACACTTATTAGGGCATCAGGGGATAACTCCCACAGCACTAGAACGACCAAAAACTGTAGGGGGAAGACAGAGATTGGAACGTCTCGCTGAAAAAGTTGCTGACGATGGTTTTCAGTGCTACTCTGAGACCGTCATCGAAGACGAAGTCGTGACAGATACTAATTTGCGAGACCGGCAAAGATTTCATTTCCAGTGCCAATTTCTTCGTCTCAAAGTAGTACTTAAACCCGTCATTCTCAATTATTCGTTCAATTTATTACAGTTTCAGTATTCCCCACAATTATGGCACCTTCTACTACTGTGAAAGATATTCCCTGTTTTCTTAAAATAGGTCGCTATCGTATGCCATCTTCCACACACACACACACACACACACACACACACACACACACACACACACACACACACACACACACACACCTTTCCTCGCCAATTCTCTGAAGAACCTCGTCATTTCACATTTCGTCAGGGCACGAACTATATTCAAGAGTTTTTTTCCGGTCGTATTTCGTTCCTAACCACGAGTTACTTCGGTTTACTTTATGTAAGGAGCAGGAGGAGAAGGACTACCACTTGAAATGGATGCCCCACATCTTTCTGTCAATAAAGACGTGGGCAATTAGATGTACTTGTCTCATCATCTGAATCTAGTCTCGTGTCATTTTGACCTTGCGGCAAACCAGGCTTTGAACTCCGTAACCTTCATGTTCCTCAAATGAATTCGAAAGCAGATTTTAGTTTATATGGGCATAGTTTTGCTGCTTTTTGGTCTTCCTGCCGACGAAGCACAAAAATTTAATATGCCCACCTCCACGTGTGTGCTTTTTTATGTATTACTAATTATTTCTCATTGTAGAAACTGTAATAGATGTAGCAAAAAAGGATGAGAGATTAATAGTTTAAACACACAGACTACTGCGACCAATTGTATTAATTAAAAATGTTCCGAGTGTACTGCCATACCATTAAATAAAATGCTTTAAAATAATAAAATAATTTTGGCCATTTCGGAGCAGCATCCCTCCCGGTACATAGACCTAAAAAGCCAGCTACAACGCTGCTAACACTTATTATTCTAGTATTTTAAGTTTTTTGTGTGATGACGTGGCAGTATATTGCGAAGGTTTTTAGAGGGACTTGTGAGTATTGACTTAAAGAACAGCAACATGATGTGCAAATTTCGCGCTAGTGCGAGTGTATATGAAGGCATTATCGGTGCGTTTTTGTTTGTCGCTTTCAGATGGGTTTGCAGGGAGCGGGGAGCGGAAGGTCCATCCGGAACTGGCGGTGTCCCGGGGAGCCGTGAGGAGCACCGGCGGTAAGCTCAAACAACAGGGAACCTGACTTGTGCCCTGCGCGCAGCACCCCTCTAGCTGACCAAACCTCCAATGCTTGTACACCTGCAGCTAGAATTCCCTTACAAATTATCTGGCTTTTGTCTGATACTGGATCCCCCTTGGAATCATGAGTGTAGTGACAGACTGCTCTGTAACCCGACGTCTACGTTAGGATAGACAAGTAATTTTATTGTGAATTGGTGAAGTTAATGAATGTGAATGCTATATAACGGTTGTGGTAACAGACTGAGCTGTTGCGTATCCTAACGTTTACGTTCGCGGCGTATTTAACGCACTTTGCCATATATAATGCACTTCGCGTCATAAAAACCAGTATTTAGAAAACTAATATTAGATAATGGGAAAGTTTCCGACGAGTATTTTGATGCTTATCATGTAAATATATCTCACTTAAACCATGAATAATGCAAGCGTGGTCCACTTTGTAACTTTTGCCAACATTCGGGTGCGTGAGATGACATAATAAATTAATCAATACATGACAAGGCATAATAAATATCATCTCTATCACTAACGTCATTAGACGTTTAAAACCCACTGCTGAATGAAATTCTCCTCTAGGCTTTTCTGAGTATCACAGTCATGAGCTATGCACTCATGTCGTAACTATTATTATTTCTAAAGCAGTTTACTCACTTCACATTATGTCACCATCTCACTCCTTCACCATCACTTGTAAATCAGCAAAGAATTTTCTTGGTCCATTCACCTGGATACGTGAGCTGTACACACCCACATAAATTTAAAAAAAAATGGTTCAAATGGCTCTGAGCGCTATGGGACTTAACTTCTAAGGTCATCAGTCCCCTAGAACTTAGAACTACTTCAACCTAACTAACCTAAGAACATCACACACATCCATGCCCGAGGCAGGATTCGAACCTGCGACCGTAGCGGTCACGCGGTTCCAGACTGTAGCGTCTATAACCGCACGGCCACCCCGGCCGGCCATAAATTTCAGTTTCATGTTGTTGTTGTTGTTTTTGTTGTTGTTGTTGTTGTGGTCTTCCGACCGAAGAAGTCTGTGACATTCATTTTGAATCCTACTTTTCACGCCCTGCTAATTTGTTGAAGAAAACTTTCCTCTAGTGCTTTTAGATCCTGCGGCTTAGAACACGTCCTCAACTCCTGTAATGCAGCTGATGTGGTTTTCACTTCGTAGACTGGTTTGTTGCCGTTATCTGTGCTGGTCTGTCCTGTCCAAGCCTCTTCATCCCTGCATAGCTACCGCAGCCTACGTTCATTTCAACGTCCTTACTGTACTCAAACCTAGGTCACCCTCTGATCTCTGATATTCGTCCGCCTTCCCCCCCCACCCCCCACCCACACACACACATATATATACCTTCCGTTACCAAGTCGACGATTCCTTGATGCCTCAAGATGTGTCCTATCTACCGATACCTTACTTTAGTCAACATAACTTCTTGACGATTGAGATCTCTTCATTAGCTATCGATCTGCCCATCTGATTTTCGGAATTCATCTGTAGCACTACATTTAAAAACCTTCTACTCCCTTCTTTTCTAAACTACTTATCGGCCACTTTCCACTTCCGTACAAGGCTACACTGCCGACAAATACCTTCAGAAAAGACTTCCCAACGTTTAACCCAACGTTTAAGTTTATATTGGATGTTAGAAAATTTTCCCTTTTGTAGAAACGCTTTTCCTGTCGTTGCCATATTGCATCTTATATCCTCTCGATTTCTGCCATCGTCAGTCAATTTTCTGCGTAAATAGCAAAACTCATCAATAACTTTCGGTGTCTCATATCTTAATCTAATTACCGCAGCATCACCTGCCTTAATTAGAGTCCATTGCATGACCTTTGTTTTGCTTTCGTGGGTGTTCATATCGTGACCTCTTCTCATAACATTATGCATTTTATTCATCTGATGTCTAAAGTCTTTTGTAGTCTCTCGCAGACCTGCTTAAATCAGTTACAATTACATCTTGCACTCCAGTCTGTTCTGTGGTAAACTTGTTTGGCTTTCTGTTTCTCCTATCAGTTTCCATCATGTATCTCGCCATTGTCCACTGAAAACTCTTGAGTTTCGCGTTAAAAGACGGGTTCTCAATATCGTAGATGAAAACTGTCAAAATAGACTGACTGCTAAATTTACGTTTCAGACATGTTCGAGTCTTTCTTACGATACCTCTACTTAGATCACCAAAAACACCGTGAGCCGAACCGCACAATAACCCTGGGTTCGGTGTGGGGCGGCGGAGGGGTGGACTGCGGTAGTCGTCGTGGGGTTGTGGACCACTGCGGCTGCGTCGGGGACGGAGCCTCTCCGTCGTTTCTAGGCCCCAGGTTAACACTAAATATAATACAAGTGTTTGTTTCCGAAATTAATTATATTTTTTAAGCGACCTTAGGTCCAGTAGCCCGCCACTATGTGCACACTAGTACGAAATACAGTACAAAGACAATTATTTAGTAGTCATTGCTGTCTATACTTTTTGGGGCTTGTCAGGAAGGCATATAACGGAATGGTCTCATCGAGTTATACCTTCATGGCCAGAATTTCGGTTTGTCTTTTTTTTTTCAAGTTCCTACTTTAATTGTTCTTCTAAGAGAGAGTGGCTAAATTGTACCATTTTCGAGATTTTATTTATAGTAGTCTTAACAGTAAGTCATAAAATTATTTAAAGAATGCCATACTCAACAGCAGAATTTGTTCTTGGTATCTGATTTAATGAATGGAAATTCTGACAATTACAGGCACGCTAATTTACTGAACATCTGCAAGTGGTATAAATTAGGAATTTGGTTTCCAACTTGTACCAGTCAGTGCATAAATTGTACCATTTTTATAAACTAAACCCCTGAGCTTAAAGACATGCACTAGTCCAAGGATATATTCCATGTATTAGCTACATCACTATTTTCTTTCCTTATCCGTACAACCCTTCGCATCTCTCGGATTCGGTGATATTTTTTGGTTGGTTTTCTTCGGCCCACTTTTTGTCTGCCATAGTACTTACTCCACTGAAATTGCGGGACAATACTTTCCGTTCTGCAATGTCGAGCGCAAGTTTTCTTACTTCCGACGGACTAAAATCGAACATCATCTCTTCAAATGTAAAAATATGCTCTTCCAAATCGTTTTCAAACTCGTTGGAGAAACATAAAAGGGGGTCAATCCTTTACATCCACGTTTCCGTTTCTGTTTTCATTTTCAGTATGCATCTTAACTGTTCGCTTAGGCACGTTATATTGTATAAGCTTGTGCATTCATTTAATCCACGATGTCCATTTACACGTATTGTTACAGTAAATGCGATTCATCTGAGCACCACTTTCCATAACGTCTTTTTGTTGCCCTATTGTAATACAAAATAATTATTTAATTAATAACGTAGATATTTAACGCATCGAGAACTCACCATATCGTTCCTTAACATTATGTTGCACTAATAATATTAAACGCATTTTAAAGCTTACTCCACGCCCGGGTTCGATTCCCGCGCGGGGTCAGGGATTTTCTCTGCCTCGTGATGACTGGGTGTTGTGTGATGTCCTTAGGTTAGTTAGGTTTAAGTAGTTCTTAGTTCTAGGGGACTGATGATGACCTCAGATGTTACGTCCCATAGTGCTCAGAGCCATTTGAACCATTTTTTTTAAAAGCTTACTATATGAGCAAATTTTTTAACTGTACCAGTACACTATAGTCAACGTCCCCATTTGTTCTTTGTCACTTTCGTACAACCGAAAATGAACAAATACAGAGCTTGACTGTCTGAAAACTAAGTTTTTTTATGTATATTCACTTATAAGTAAAATATTATGTTACCAATGTTACCACTTGCCTTGAAACAGTAATTTTACTAGCCAAGTTCACAAAAATGGTTCAAATGGCTCTGAGCACTATGGGACTTAACATCTGAGGTCATCAGAATTACTTAAACCTAACTAACCTAAGGAGGCAGGATTCGAACTTGCGACCGTAGCGGTCGCGCGGTTCCAGACTGAAGCATCTAGAACCACTCGGCCACCACGTCCGGCCAAGTACACAAAAAGTCAGATGAAAACAACGATAAGATAAACGTTTTCTGCATACGATATGTTCCTCAACATACACAACTCTTGGTTGACAATATGACTTCAAGGACCATGTTGTTCACTCTGACCTCTCTAAAGGAGAAGTAATTTAATAGCAGTGGTACAAATTAGGAGTCGATTCAATTCCATGGAATGTATTCATGTAATTTTGTAGCTACGTTTGTGTTACGTATTATACGAGGTGCATTCAAGTTCTAAGGCCACCGATTTTTTTTTCTAATTAACTACTCACCCAAAATCGATGAAACTGGCGTTACTTCTCGACGTAATCGCCCTGCAGACGTACACATTTTTCACAATGCTGACGCCATGATTCCATGGCAGCGGCGAAGGCTTCTTTAGGAGTCTGTTTTGACCACTGGAAAATCGCTGAGGCAATAGCAGCACGGCTGGTGAATGTGCGGCCACGGAGAGTGTCTTTCATTGTTGGAAAAAGCCAAAAGTCACTAGGAGCCAGGTCAGGTGAGTAGGGAGCATGAGGAATCACTTCAAAGTTATTATCACGAAGAAACTGTTGCGTAACGTTAGCTCGATGTGTGGGTGCGTTGTCTTGGTGAAACAGCACACGCGCAGCCCTTCCCAGACGTTTTTGTTGCAGTGCAGGAAGGAATTTGTTCTTAAAAACATTTTCGTAGGATGCACTTGTTACCGTAGTGCCCTTTGGAACGCAATAGGTAAGGATTATGCCCTCGCTGTCCCAGAACATAGACACCATCATTTTTCCAGCACTGGCGGTTACCCGAAATTTTTTTGGTGGCGGTGAATCTGTGCTTCCATTGAGCTGACTGGCGCTTTGTTTCTGGCTTTATAAATGGCATCCACGTCTCATCCATTGTCACAACCGACGAAAAGAAAGTCCCATTCATGCTATCGTTGTGCGTCAACATTGCTTGGAAACATGCCACACGGGCAGCCATGTGGTCGTCCGTCAGCATTCGTGGCACCCACCTGGATGACACTTTTCGCATTTTCAGGTCGTCATGCAGGATTGTGTGCACAGAACCCACAGAAATGCCAACTCTGGAGGCGATCTGTTCAACAGTCATTCGACGATCCCCCAAAACAATTCTCTCCACTTTCTCGATCATGTCATCAGACCAGCTTGTGCAAGCCCAAGGTTGTTTCGGTTTGTTGTCACACGATGTTCTGCCTTCATTAAACTGTCGCACCCACGAACGCACTTTCGACATATCCATAACTCCATCACCACATGTCTCCTTCAACTGTCGATGAATTTCAATTGGTTTCACACCACACAAATTCAGAAAACGACTGATTGCACGCTGTTCAAGTAAGGAAAACGTCGCCATTTTAAGTATTTAAAACAGTTCTCATTCTCGCTGCTGGCGGTAAAATTCCATCTGCCGTATGGTGCTGCCATCTCTGGGACGTATTGACAATGAACGCGGCCTCATTTTAAAACAATGCACATGTTTCTATCTCTTTCCAGTCCGGAGGGAAAAAATCGGAGGCCTTAGAACTTGAATGCACCTCGTATTACTGTGTGTCCCCTTCACCTTCTGTTCCTGTATAACTATACGATGTTTCATTTTCTGTATCGTCTGTGCTCTTTCTCATTTAAAGTTATGGTTGTGTTTGGTCATCCCGTAATATTCTTGAAATGATTTCTGCTGTTGTATTTAGATCTGCCCATTGGTCTGCATCCTTACGGAGTTGTATATGTTGCCTTCCGTCATCCTATGTCGTCTGGTCTGTGTATGCGTGATGCGGTGCAGTTTTGCATGTTCGGGGAGCCAATTTCCACATGCGTGCATTTATTTGACTCGGACGTATGTCCATCCAATGACTCGCCAGGGTAGCCGAGAGCGCTAACGCGCTGCTTCCTGGACTCGGGTAGGCGCGCTGGCCCGGATCGAATCGGCCCAGCGGATTAATGACGAGGGCCGATGTGCCGACCAGCCTAGATGTGGTTTTTAGGCGGTTTTCCACAGCCCGCTAGGTGAATACTGGGTCCCCATGTCCGTCTCAGTTACACAGCTCGCAGACATCTGAATACTTTCGCACTATTCCATGGATTACACTCGATGCAGACAGTTGGGGTACACTAATTACGTCCCGGAGGGGGAGGGAGGGGTACAGGGTGGAGGCAGGAAAGGCATCCGGCCACCCCTAAAGCATTAACATGCCAAACTGGATGAACGATGGCTGGCCCTGCGTAACTGCGGGACAAGGCTCAAGCGATAGATATGTCCATCCAATGTAAGTCTGTCCGGTTAGGAAATGTATCATTCTACCAAAGCGAATAGTTTTCCCCTCGTCTTCTTAACTCTTCTTTAATCACTGGTCACATTATCATGAAGAATCACGTCAGACGCCCAGCGAAGCATTTTGGTTTCCATTACAGCAAGTGGTTGTTCTGCTTCTTTAGTTGCGGTACAAAATTCTTCACCGTACAAGGCAACTTGGTGGATTGCAGAGTGGCATATTTTCGACTTCAGTCGATCTGTGACCACTGTATCATAATGCAAGCGACTGCTAGCCCACCACTTAAGAATTGTGTTGTTACCGCGTTCTATATTTTCGGGAGCGATTGTGTCGACTGCAGCGATTTTTGAGTCAAGGTAGCCTACTTGAATATATATGTCTCTGGCAGATAAAGGGCGTAACGAGTCTAAGTCAGAGAGGTACTCTAATATGTATGCACATCAGTGTTTTTCTTCTCTGCGCCGAACAGTCTTTCCACACAAATTTGATGGCTGATGTTTTCTGCATGATCCTATTGCATTACTAGGTGGGCTACGCCTGTCGGTATAGACTGACCGTTTCGCATCTACGCGTCCACATTTCAGCACTTGGCGTGCTGCCCAGGAGAAAATAATCGTATAATCGTCAATCTATATCTTGTCATATGTACTTGTAGGTAATAACCTACATTAAAAAAATACGACTTGGCATTGCTATAATTATTAGTCTGCTGCTAGTGACTGAAAAGTGATATAACGTTGTTCAGTACATGGTCCCCCGTCACCAATAGATAAACCTTACACACACTGTATAGTCCGTCGATCTTCATCTTTATGCTGAGTCTGGATTTTTTTACATCTACCAATACACTACTGGCCTGTTGTCTAGAAACAAATAACAGACCCTCAACTGTACTACCCCACTACTCAATACTTCTTTTGTTAACAACTTTTAATCAACTATTACAGCAGGTTTGCTTCTATAGTGTACCTCTACTTTACATGACTCGCCTCTTGGCAAGCCCCCAAAGGGGGCCAGTACCTGCCGCCAACGATGTGAAAGTGGGCGGGGCTGTGCCACCTAGCACAAACCACTCCTCATTTAATAAGTGCAGCTTATTTACTCAAGTAATAACAAGGAAAGGTAACTACTAAACTACAGCTGTTCACAATAACTAGTTCTCACTGCCAAGAGCCCCTTGCAATTATTACTAGATCTGTCTGTTTCGGAAGGCTGGGCAGAGGCAAACCATCTTCTTGATCTCTATCCTTCAGACCTCACCCTGTCCCTTGATTACGCTAAGTGGAGAAGTCCAAGAGCACCAACCCTCATTACTCTCCTTACCTCTACAACCGTTCTAATCACAATTGGTTTAATATCCAATCCAGAGGGGAACAGCGAGAATCATAGGCCGACCGAGTCCCCGCTGGCGGAGAACGTAATCAGGATAAAGTCTCATCTGTTTACTTCTCAGCACACACGGTTTTTCTCCTCCATCTTTCTGCACGCTGCAACATTTCCATTTGGTACATTTGCTGAGCATGGGCTGATGCTTTCTCTTTTAAATCGCACTGTAGCTCACATTTTATCCGCATCGTAAAGCCTGTAGTATATTAGGAGTCTCTATAGTTTCCCTCTCGCTGGAGGCAATTTATGCGTACGAGGCGTGGTCAAAGAATAACTGGAATTTTCTAATTTCGTAGGCTTTGTGTATCCGATTTTCAATTTTTTCGTCTTGTTGTTACACGTGTTCCTGAAGATTCAGCTGTTTTGAAAATTTAGTTTACTGTTGACAGTCAAAAAGGGTATAACTGTTTTCGAGTCTTGGAGAATTTTTCTTCCGAAAAAGAAGGATAAAAGAATTAGAATTGCAATTAGCTCGAAGAATGGAATACAGTGCAGCTTCGCACTCGAAAAGTTGACTGTGGCTTTTGGCGAATCTACTATGTGTAAGTCAAGAGTTAACGAGTGGTATAAGCGTTTCAAAGAGGGTCGAGGAAACATTCAAGACGACGAACGCCCTGAACGCCCTAGCGCATCAATTATTGACGACAGTGCGGAAGAAGTAAAGAAAATGGTTCTGGAAAATCGCCGAATCACCATCGAGAGGTTGCTGATGATTTTGGTATTTCTCTGGGTCATTCCAAGCAATGTTTTCGGATGTCTTGAGCATTAAACATGTAGCAGCAAAGTTTGTTTCGAAATTGTTGAATTTCGACCAAAAACGATGTTGCGTAACATCGTTCAGGAATTGCTGAATAAAGTAGACAACGATCCAGAACTTCTAACGACCACGGAACGTGGGTACACGGGTATAATGTCGAATGTTCAAATGTGTATCAAATCTTATGGAACTTAACTGCTAAGGTCATCAGTCCCTAAGCTTACACAATACTTAACCTAAATTATCCTACACACACACACCACACACACACACACACACACACACACACACACACACACACACACACACACACACACACACACACACACACCCATGCCAGAGGGAGGACTTGAACCTCCGCCGGGACCAGCCGTATAATGTCGAAACCAAGGCCAAATCGTCCCAATGGAAACTGCCAAGGAGCCAATACCGAAAAAAAGAAAATGGTTCAAATGGCTCTGAGCACAATGGGACTTAACATCTGAGGTCATCAGTCCCCTAGAACATAGAACTACTTAAACATAACTAACTTAAGGACATCAGACATCCATGCCTGAGACAGGATTCGAACCTACGACCGTAGCGGTCACGCGGTTCCAGACTGAAGCGTCTAGAACCGCTTGGCCACATGGGCAGGCTGACCGAAAAAAATTCGAGTACTTCGATCACATGTGAAACGTCTCGCCAATGTTTCCTTCAGTTACAATGGGATAGTGCGTCATGAGCTCCTGTCTTATGGTCGCTTAGTCCGTCCATGAAAGTACGTAGTGTTTCCGCTGTTAGCGAGATAGCAGAAAGCTGAAGGAGCTGAAGACCGTAACGAAAAGCAAGTTCCAGAGGTGCCTCCAAGAATGCAAAAAGCGCTGGCTCAGGTGTATCGTATCCAAGGGGTATTACATTGGAGGGGACGAAGTTGATGTTGATGAATAAATAAAGATTCTTTACAAAAACTTCCCGTTAGATCTCGATCAGCCGTTGTAAAACAACGTGCTCCGGAGTGCACTACATTCACAGGCTTGCCTTAGCCGTTTCCCTATCCGTTGTAGATATATCGGATGGATCCGTGGCCAGCCAGAAAAGCGGTTTTTCCGAGCTTCGACGTTTCAGTGAAGATTTTTCTTTCTTCGGCAGCGGTCAATACAAATTATTTTTATCCTGTTTACTGTTCATATTCTGCACTCGAGATTAAAAATACGGCAAAGGTAACTTAGTCAAAGCTGCAGTACATCTTAGTCTCAGTGAGGTTGCGTACGTTCAGCAGAATGCATTTAGGGGACTGGGGAGAAGTTACAGTCCTTGCAGACGTGAGGAGGTACTTTGGCACCAGCGTGCAAAATTTCTGACAGCGCGCGCGTTTACCGAGACCTGACTGATACGCCTCTCGTGTGAAAGAATTCTGAGGGCACGTCGCGAGATAGCTGGACTTGGTGCGCAGGCTGTTGCAGGAATTTATAGCGGCGGCCGCTGCACTAACCATAAACAAAGTGGGCGGGACCGGGAGGCGCGGGGCGGGGCGTCCGACCAATGGGTGGCGGGCGCGCGGGCCGGGGGCGGGGCGAACGCCGCGGATAGCGCGCACACCGCACACATGCCTGCCGCGTGCCGGCGCGCCGCCTTAAAAGAAATACTGCGAGCAGCGCCACGAGAAATAGGAAAAAAAGGACTGGCGCCGGGCGTGGAGCAGCGCTGCAGCGGCAGATAAATAGCGCGCCCAGATATACGCCGCCTGTAGCCGCGCGGCCGCTCTGCGTGCCTCAACACACGCCGCCGTGTCGCTGGCACAGAAATAAACTCCAATAAATCAAACTGTGCCACAGAGGACACCGACCCTATCATTTTATAACGTTCTCTGGCACTCCGCTGCTATCGCCAGTATAATGATTGGAGTTCTTTGGCGAGCTCCAATGATATCTGGATCTAAATTAAAGGCGACAGAAGTGGTGGAAACTGGTCCGAAATTACATACTAAACAGTTAATTGCTACATGTATGACATTTAAAATTATGTAAAGGCAACTTTTACCTTAGAATGAGGTTTCTAGAGTAGCAAATGTATAACTAATTCAACATTAAAAAAATTAGTTTCGCTATGAATTCATAATTTCAAAAATGTTGGCAGAGTGTCATTATGGGCTACCAAGAAGGACAAAATAACACACGTTTTCTCTTCGTAGAGCTATTTCTTTATTTTTTCTAATAAATTGTTAGGGTAAGCATTAATTATAGCATAATGTTATACCTTAATTAATTGTTAAAAGTGTAATCGTAACAAATTAAAAATATGCAAAAAATTTTAGCAAATTATTTCCAGGAACTTAGAATATTACAATTCAGTTGTAAAAAATGGTAATTGATGTCGCTAGCTACTGTTTTAATTTCTAATAGGCTTTTTATAAGTAGACGCACTGTATTTCAGCAGGCGATATTTGCCTTCTTCAACACACGCGTAAGCTTGGTCTCTCTCTCTCTCTCTCTCTCTCTCTCTCTCTCTCTCTCTCTCACACACACACACACACACACACACACACAAAAAATCAAAATATTGCTATAGGTTTAAATGCTTACCCTTCTAAGATATCTCCCTGATAGCACCTCTTTCGCCCAAGTAGCCACCAATGCACAATATTGAAAATTTTCTAACAGAAAGGTTGGTTTCGTTTACTTCAACAATGGTTTACCGCGTCGCAGCTCACAAAAATGGAACCAGGTAAAGACTAATGCCTTGTGGGCAAAGTGCAACCACCACAAGCAATCAAATAAACCAAACACTATGATCACAATCTATAGTTGCAACACACTCTGGTGTGAAAGTTGCCACCGTTTGACAGCTAGAGCGTCACTACTGTTGCAAGCGGTGACAAGGCAGTCACATGTGTCGTAAGCATAACGTACTTTTGAATTATTTTTCTACTTAGTTAACGAAATATTTGTTATACTTTTGTTTCAGTAAATTACCGAGGTAAATGAATTGTGATATAAATGTAAAAAAAGTAAAATTTCACTGATTCAATGACGTAAGCTACAACTTCTTCGTTAGTTGGTTGGTTGATTTTGGGGAGGGGCAAACAGCGAGGTCATCGGTCCCACCGGATTAGGGAAGAAACTCGGCTGTTCCCTTTCACAGGAACCATCCCGGCATTTGCCTTGATGCTATTTAGAGAAATCACGAAAAATCTAAATCAGGATGGCCAGACGCGGATTTGAACCGTTTTCCTCCCGAATTGAAGTCCAGTATCCTAACCACTGCGCCAACTCCCTCGGTAACTTATTCGTGAAGAAATAGTTTAGAATGTGTGTACAATTGCAGTTTACTCCGCAAGGGAATATAAATACATAGTCTCTTCCGTGCAAGAGAAGCGTATAGCCTATTTCCGTTCTTGCCTGTTTTTTTTTTATTATGATTGTCATTTTCATTGACACCTAAAAAATTTTTTATGGAGTATAATGATTCGCCCATTCTAACACTTCACTCGACTTTCTTACACACGAATATTTTTGGAAGTGTAATTACTTCTGCTTCAAAAGCAACTGTCTTGAAGATTCTTGCCATTTGTGGCTCAGATGTAGTGACTATTGAAACTGGTTTCTTCTCTGTTGAACAATTTTATTGCTTTTTATGCATTATTATGACATCTTTGCGGTTCTCCCTTCAGATACAGGTGCGGTGGCATATTTGGTTCAAATGGCTCTGAGCACTATGGAACTTAACATCTGAGGTCATCAGTCCCCTAGAACTTAGAACTACTTAAACCTAACTAACCTAAGGACATCACACATATCCATGCCCGAGGCAGGATTCGAACCTGCGACCGTAGCGGTCGCACGGTTCCAAACTGTAGCGCCTAGAACCGCTCGGCCACTGCGCCGGCGCATATTTGGTACGTTAAATAATGTAGGTAGTCCATACCATACAGATTTCTTACGTGTCTCACACACTGATTTGGCTGGTAGTTCAGCAAACAAAACTTCCGAGTTGCTGGGTAGGAATGCGACTTCTTTCTGCAATAAAGTCTGGTCTCCCGGTGTGTACTAGCCCACTTTTCTGTTACTAAAGGAAAACTACATTCTTAAGTAAATATCTGTAGGTTACAAGAGAATCGTAAATAAACTGTTCTGTTATGTACCGTTTCATACCTACCAGGGCCCTTATAAAACTAAACGATGACATGTGGAGTCGTTTCTCAGGTACAGGAAATTTTGACGGCACTTTGTTAGATCCCTAGTGTGAAAACTTTGTTACGTATCAACATAAACAGTATTATTTGCACTCATCCGATGTCGTACTCGGAGGTGTCATCTGAAGGCCGGTTCGCATATTGCTTTCGCAGTAGGTAACAAAAACAAGACGGAGTATAGCGACTATATGATCCTGTCAGCAACTAAATTAAAAATAAAGCTACTACGTATTTTTGCGCATTTTGGACCACTTTCCCCTGCTAAAAGAATTACAGAGGGATACGTTTACTAAACACAACATGTGGAGTATATCGCAAAATAATTAGAGATTATGTTCTATACTGGACTATGGAACGCCGTCACGAGGTAGTCTATTCTGTCGCTTTCTGGAGTGTATTTATGGTCCCTTATTTTCTTCATTTTTACTAACAATTTAGGACGAACAATTGTTTATTAGCATAAATTTCGGTATTTGAATTCTGCTTTACCTAGCCTGTTAGCTGTTCACTCCTTGTGAGGAAGTCTCTGTAATTACTATATATGCCAACCTCTGTGACTGTGTAACGTGAAGTTATTTTCTGTAAATTAATAACACTAGAAGCAATAACAACCAACCTGAAACTGATTCACTTTTCGTAACTCTCCAGAGAGGAAGAAGTGTGAGAGTACAAATTTTCTGACAGGAACAATAGTCCGTTTTAACTTCGAGTCTTACCACGAATGTGGAAAGATTTTCTTTCGGTAAAGAACTGTCTCAGCTAGGAAACTAACTGTTTGGGGTAAAATTGAAGAACACTATGTTCGTGTGAAAAGGTGGTATAAACAAAATAGTGAAAAGAGAAAGAAGACTGGTTAGAAACATAACTGCTCAAAGGGTAACAGACAAGGCAACAACAGGCCAGGAGCTGTCAAAGAAACCTGTGAAGATGTAGGGGACGTAATACATACAATGCGTAAAAGAAAACGGTTGTTCATCTGACACTGGCTTGCGACGGAATGCGATGTGACAGACCGACGAAGCAGTGAAACAACTAATAGATAGCAACTGTTGACAAGAACAAGCTAGTTTGGTCAAGGGCCGATTATGGGTAGACGACTTATTTCCTTTGAAAATACTGGATCAAATAATAATTTGAAATTTTTTTGCCGACGCAGACACTTTAAATGCGTCACAGATATATTCTGTTTTAATGATATTGATGACAATGATGATAATCATGATCGTGATGTTAATAATAGCAACAACAATAATAATAACAATAGTAATACCCTCTAGGAAACCTGATTTTTCAAGCGGTTAATAAATTTTTTCTCAGAGTGCAGTTTATAATAAACGTTAACAGTTGACCAAATAAATTGCTCTTAAATCAAAACAAAATCAAGGCAGTTAGCTCATTTAAATATTCGTGTTAATGGCTAAGCAAAGGCAACAGTGAGGTAGTCAGTTTAGAGGTAAGAGCAAATACGATGAATACTGCATCCCAGAACACCAAAAATATATGCAAGAAAAAGTTTTTATCGTGGTAAACAAAAATTAACTATTACAATACGCCGAAACACTATTTTCGTGTGAGAAGGTGGCATAAACAAAATAGTGAAAAGAGAAAGAAGACTGGTGAGAAACATAACTGCTCAAAGGGTAACAGATAAGACAACAACAGGCCAGGAGCAGTCAAAGAAACCTGTGAAGATGAAGATGTAGGGGACGTAATACATACAACGCGTAAAAGAAAACGGTCGTTCATCTGACACTGGCTTAGAATGCGATATGACAGACCGACGAAGCAATCAATTTTCAGTGAAACTATGAAGCTGAAGGATAACCAATATGATTTTATAAAGACCTCAAAGAAGCAAACATGAACGTAACGGAAAAACGTAATATGAATTTATTTAGGAACAAACTTCAGTTGTGGTCTTCAGGAACGAATGAGAGAGAAAAAGAAAACAGCTTCGTAGCATCGAACAGCGAAACAGAGATCTGAACAAATTAAACGAATCTGGGCGAAGAGGAAGGTTTCCTGCAGTTGTTGAAGAAGTCAGTCTTTTTTTCTTCAGAGTGTCATTCCCTTTCTCTCTTTCCTTTCTCAACTTTCTGTGGTTTGCTGCTTCTAGCTGTCGAGTTACGAACCTTGTCGAATTTATTATTGATAGAAAGTAGGCTTATGGTGAGCCACAGAATGTGGGCCTTTAGTTGCCTAGAAATTTAGCACTCGGGCCGTAAGCCCATCCACGTAGTCAACCCTTTACGCAAGCAACTGAAAATATGCTGTGTTAAACGTAGCTTGTAATTTATAGAACTCCTTCACATTTTTGAGACCCTTAATTTTCATGCTACCACATTCTTCGGAAGTTAGATGTGAAATTTGTAAATTTGTAACCCGATAAATGTAAATAAACAAACAGTTGTGCTAAAATAATTTTTTGAGGGGTGGCAGAGTGTGGGTGTAGGGTTCATAATCCATCTGCATCTTGCGGATGTCATCAAAGCCTTACAGCATGGAGCACAAGTAATACTGAAAACAATAAACCTATCATCTGAAGAAAGCTGTATCAACGAAGGAGAACATCAGGAATGGTGGCTCACCACCTAGGCTCTTTACTATATACATAGAAGATATAATTAGAGAATGGAAGCTCAGGCAAATGTACTTAATCACAAGCATATTTGCTGATGACCGGGTTATTATTCAACAGACCAAGGATGTCCCTCATACGTCTGTTTATTATCTTTAGCAGATCTGCTCGGGATATAATACGAAAATCTCCGCACAAATGACCAAGAATATGGATTTAAGAATAAATTATCCAGTTCTAACAAATTATCCGTAAATAAAATACCTACTGAGCCAGTGCTCACAACAAATACCAGGCCTGTGACATAATTTAAGATATTGATCTTGAAATCCATCAAGATCTGAAAAAGTACCAGTTGAACAATCAGAACATCATCTGGGAAAACGAGAGAAAAGAAAAAGACGTATGAATTTTCTTAAATGATTGTTTTGCCTGTTTTGCTTTAATTGTAAGATACATGGGCGAAGAGTGTTAAGCGTACTAGTAAGACACAGGGATCAGAAGTGGGATTCCTAGTATTCGTAAAAGTCTGCATCGGGATTGTGTATGTTTGCAGAAATATTTAGACATTTATTAACGAGAATATACAAAAAACCAAAGTACAGGAATATGGCTCTCACCTGAACAGAATGCAAGAAGGGAGAATAAGAAATGAAGTTTTATCACATAGACAAAATGGAGAAGATACAAGAAGAAGGAAAGTTTGGCTGTTACTTCTCTGCGAACCGGAATAGGCGAACAACTTTAGAGCGGTTCTAGGCGCTACAGTCTGGAGCCGCTACGGTCGCAGATTCGAATCCTGCCTTGGGCATGGATGTGTGTGATGTCCTTAGGTTAGTTAGGTTTAAGTAGTTCTATGTTCTAGGGGACTGATGACCTCAGATGTTAAGTCCCATAGTGCTCAGAGCCATTTTTTGAACAACTTTATACTACAAGAAGAAGAAGAAGAAGAAGAAGAAGAAGAAGAAGATGGTGATGATGAAAACTTATCTGTAATAAGAAGAGCTTACGCATTAAAATAGTTAACCTGCGATTATTTCTAGCTGTTAACGTGATTTAGAACTGACCAGGCATTTGTACGGAGTATGAAAAATGCCTGGAAGTGCCGTGGTTCAATTCCCGCGCCGGGTGAGGTGAGTCAGGTTCTGATACCACAAGCAGAAAATGGCGTAAACTTGAATCTTCCAGTAAAATTGTGGCTAGTAAAGCACTATTGTGTTAGGAAACTGGGAGCTGATCGCCGATTTTGTTAACTGATTGTCCCCTCAATTTTTATGCTTTGAACCCTAAAGATTATACAGATAAAAATCAGAGTGGCGCCGAAAATAATGAGAAATTAGGAATCTAGAGAGAGAGTGCTATCCAAACACCTGTACGTCAGTTCAGTGACTTAAAAAATATCGTCTAAAATCATATTTGATATTTTTTTAAGACACTCCAACAACTTCCCCTTTAGAAGTAAGCTTTCATCTGCTTGGCGATTTGCTTTGTTAAAAAACGACAATAATTCGACTCGGTCTTTATGGCAGGCAAAAATTATTCGTTTGAACACCGGTAACCAATGTCAAATAGCTTTATAAATAACGCAATTTTTTTATAATGTACGTATTGCCACCAATGATGAGTTAGGAAAGCTCGAAATTGGTTTGGCGTGGTGGGGTTTCATATATTTATACAATACGGTTACATTGTTAATATATGCAGCAATTTTTCCTTAGATACTACTTCAGTAGTGGTATCTTTCATATAACAACAATTTCTACTTGGCTTTTGCAACTGAATTTTCATTGTTTGTAAAGCCTCACTGCTCTGAAAATGGCTGAAGCGATTAGGGAAAAAAGTGTTTGATTGAGAAACAACGTAACATTCTCTTGCCATACACTAGTGTTAGTTGGCAGTGATTTCCTTCGGCTATCATAATTTAACTACCATGTTGATTCAGACGCTCGTTAAAAATATAAGTTTTATAACCGTTGTTCTTTGCCCCAGTACTTGATGGTCTTTAATACTGTTTCGAAACGTTCCTCGATGTGTCTTTGACGTCAAAGATGTGAAATATGTCAACTCTAAATGAGTACCTGAATGTACTTTATTATTTTTCTCACAATCTTTTTTAGAAAACTTAGTCAGGTGGAAGACGATTTGCAGAGAAAGAAATTATTGATGTAGTGTGTATCAGATGACGTGCAAAATTAAACAGTTGGGATTTGAAAGCTTGATTGTTGTTTCACAGTTACCTGTAGAGTAGCCCGAGGCTTACGTTAGCTCGCAAGGTGACAAATCTGGTTGCTTGTTGGCATAGTTAACGAATGTGAATGTAAAATAAAGTTTGTGGTAACAGGTTGTTCTGTAGTGCAAGTTCGCGTCATACTTAACGCGTTTTTCGTTATAGACTTCAAAAGCACAAGGTAAATCCAGAAAAGCTATATTCGATAATACAGAAAATTTTCATCCAGTATTTTGGTGCCTGTTAGGCACATCAACCGGACGTGAAACTAGAAAAATTCGTTAGAGAAGAGCGAAATTTCGACCAGCAGTTTGATTCATATTGTTCGCAAAAATTAAAAACAATTTAGGGCGTCCTCTAAGTAACTCTCATCCAAATTCAAATACGAATCAAGAAAAAGGGTGTTAAAAAGTGTCGCGTATTCCTACAGGAGGTGGTACTGTTTAAAAATAGAAGTAAACTTCCCATAATGGTAGTCGGGAAACCTGTTGACAGACGGAAAACTGTTGAGAGACCAACTTATCTGTTCTCTCAGCCCCACCCGTTTGTTATTTAGAAGAAGACACTGTAGGCAGTGCTGCATACTGTTACCCTGACACACCCTTCAGCCCTCCTTAGCAGTTCAAGGCTTCGTGATGATTGCGCGACGTTAATTGGTCACAGGCTCATATTACGTCTGCACACAGTCGGTGGATTGGACATACACCAGTGGCTTTAAATGTTCCCATGGCCAGAAATCCAACGGATTCAGGTCCGGTGAAGAAGAGGCCGTGCTACCGGAACACCTCGACCATCGCACATGAAACGTTGCGGTGAGGTATCATTAACATGCTCCGTAGAAAATGAAACATGTGAGAAATACATGTGACATACGCTTACTCGTACAGAACCACGGGTAAAAATCTCCTCTTAAACTTCTGGTTGATTTCAGCCAACTTGGTATAGATATTACTTACTACCTGCAAAAAAAAGTGGTGCGAGAAGGGATGAGGAGGCGATGGAGAGAGAGAGAGAGAGAGAGAGAGAGAGAGAGAGAGAGAGAGAGAGAGAGAGAGAGGGGGGGGGGGGGGAGATGGACTAAGATTGTAATAAATACTGTACATAATCAGGGAACGTTGGTCTGTAAGTAAAATGCAGACTGTGAACCCTAGATGATCAACGGCCCATGTCTCAACAGGTATTGGTTTCCATACTTACCATTATAGGAACTTTCCTTCTATTTTTGACCAGTACTGCCTCCTACAGTAATATGAGACGCTTTCTTTAAACATTCTGTATAGCTTTTTAAAGCCATGATGACGGATAATCGGGCGCGACTGAAATATGTCTTCATACTTTTGAAATAGATAAAAGTCAAAAAATTTGTTGACTTCCTAAAAATTACTTGATGCTTTATTAAGTAAGTCAACAAATCTTGTGAGTAGTTGCAGTCTCTGAAATACTCTTTCATACCCTTCATTGCTGAATCCAATACATATCATCACAACATTAAAATTAGAGCAATGCCGACCTACACTGCGATCTACTGTCAATCATTTTCGCCGCGGACCTCCTGCGAATGAAATAGCGTGGGAGCGATACCGACTCTGGTACACTGTACAGTACACTTCCAGGCAAATGCTAGTTCGTCACGCGACTTATTGCATTGCAGTGCGTGCTGCCAAACTAGAAATATGGCCCCATGTGTAATACAGAAGTGTTTGTGGAAAGTAAACATCGTTCATGTCGCTGTCTTTTTCGTCGTAGTATGCGTACGCTCTGCTTACATTCAGTAGTGAGGCAGTGATGATAACAGGACATCCTGTTCTGGGACACATTGCTAAGAAATAGTGAATAACATAACCAAGTGGGGGAAATATCTTTAGCCAAAATTTCCTGATAGAACTATTCTTCATTAATATACAGAATCTAAAGAAAAAAGCATCTCGCTTGAAACGTGGAAACGGTGTGTAACCAATATAGTGCACAGGTCGACTGGAATCTCGTTGGCTTCAAAGAGAATGTTCGACAATTGACTTTGAAATTTATTTGTTTCGTTTCCCACGTAAAACCCATAAAAGAATCATAAAAGTTTACAGTATTCTTCAGCTAGAGCAACATTACGAAAAGTGAAGAGGCGACGAATAGTACTTTATACTAGTAATCTAAAAGATTCACTATCGTTGCAATTATGTTTACGTATAAGTGGAATCATTTTCCTGTTGTGGAGACGTCCCATGAAGTTACGAGAGTAACTTTACGATTCAATTTTTTTCTCCTGTGATGTATTACGCTGTTGAAGGAAATGGAAAAGCTATTAGACGCTACCTACAGATTCTGACTTGAAAGTACTATCGTTACCGTTATCGTTTATCGCTGTCAGCATTTTTAACGATATCATTGTTCTGAAATGCTCTACTGTGGTACTGTAGCAATAAAACGTGACTCAGTCAATGTCGAGGGAGCGGAAGAGTGTTCGTTTATTCCAACCTGCACCAATTACTGTCTGTTACGATGGTCAGATGAACTCAAGTTAATTACTGAACTTGAACAGTCCAAGCTAGGCGAACTTAAGATTCGTACCCAGTGCTGATGACATTATACGAAATTTTATGTACATAAAGCTGGTTAACGCTAGATTATAATTCAGTTATAGCAGACGTAATATCAACACAGCAAGGCTTATCTGGATGAATCACAAATACTGGAAACCAATGAGCTTACCGAACATCCTTCCGTGCTCGCTGATTAGCTGCCTTTTCCACATCTTCCACAACAGTGCATTTTCGACCTATGATTATCTGCTGGATTTTAGGCCACAAAGTTGAATCGTCCTTTTAAATTAAAATTATCTTCTGGAACCGGGGCTTGTCATGGCCTCCACATTCTCCCGCGGACTTTCGATGTTGACATCCATTACTTCTGCGGTGCCAGAACTCTTATCTCATTCTTGTGCCTCCGATCTTCCGCAGCATTAACATCTTTTTCAGCGAATCATGTCTTCTCGTTATGTGTCCAAAGTAGGTCAGTTTTTGTTTCAGACCTTCCAAGGAGCAACCTCGGTTTATTTACTGTAATAATGACTAATTCGTTCTCTTTGCGGTCCATTTAACTGTAAGAACTTTCCTCGCACAACACAATTCAGAAGCGTCTATGTGCACCATTCAGCAGTCTTTATGGTTCAGGTTTCGCATCTGTACATCACAACTGGAAAGACTATAGCTCGTATTATACGAATCATTGTTGCTAGAAATCCCCAAATAGGCACCGCTACAGAAACACTCTCGTTTACCCCCACCCCCTGCCGGCCGTTGTGGCCGAGCGGTTCTAGGCGCTTCAGTCTGGAACCACGCCACCGCTACGGTCGCAGGTTCGAATCCTGCCTCGGGCATGGATGTGTGTGATGTCCTTAGGTTAGTCAGGTTTAAGTAGTTCTAAAAGGGGACTGATGACCTCAGATGTTAAGTCAGATAGTGCTCAGAACCATTTTGAACTTCCACCCCCCACCCATCCACCAATGTTAAACTTCAGACTACTTGGTCCACCAGGAAAGAGAAAACCTAGTCTGGTCGTTCATTATTTAAGACGTTTGACTCTTGTGCTGTCACCATGCCTTAGGATTTTTTTGGTTTTTCTAAATCACTGTCTGCGAATTGTAAGATGTGGTGGTGCAACTAGGGTAACTGGCGCCGAGGAAAAATTCATCTATAAACCGAACAATTGATCTAGAAAATCAATACCGTGGATACCCCAGTCGGTATAACACCTGCTCGCGAAAAGTTGCAGTCTGTCATAGACATCATGAAAGCGGAGGGGGGCGGGAAAAGGGACCGCTTACATCTCCTAGGATCTGGGTACTAGCTTTCTATGCGTTACGGGATTATCATAAATTTATAGCACTGATTGTCTAAACTGCAGATAAAACTTTTCCAAGAGAAACGGGAAACGTTGCCGATTTCTTGGTGCATCCGAGATTCCGGCGCTTTTCAGCATTCAGAATGATTGCGAACCTTTATAGAACCGTGCTTAAATAAGTGATGTGCCCAGTCTTTTCTCTGACACTCCCTCCTACAGCAGTTTCTTTGCCGCGATGATTTTCGCACAACATAACAATGGCATAAATACCTGTCGTTTGAGATACGATAAGTTATTCTAAAGTCACTATACATTTTGTACTTAAACAAATTTTATTAACCAATATGTAATGGCACTGCAACTTATGTTACAATAGGACATAATTTCAGTACATTTCAATGTGACCACCTTGCATGTCTAGGCACACCCCCAGCGCTCCACTGTAGACCGGAAAACCTGCCCAAGCATATTTGGTGTAATCTCAGCAGCTGCGGCTCGAATCCGCTGTGTTAAGTGTTCAGGGCCGCGGATCTTCACCTGGTATACCTTAGACTTGATAAACCCCCATGCAAAAAAGTCTAAGGGTGACAAGTCAGGAGAGCGGGGTGCCCACATCCGTGGAGAGGCACGTCCAATCCATCTGCCGGGACTTGCTTGATTCAGATAATCCCGAGCTACGACGGCAAAATGGGGTGGTGCACCATCCTGTTGAAAAACAACAGTATCCATAATCCCATCAGATATCAACTGGGACTCCAAAAACTGTTCCAACATATCTAGGTATGTGGTACCAGTATGTTCTGCGAAGAAGAAGGGCCCGTACACTGTTGACCTCGTTATCCCTAACCACACGTTCACTTTTTCTGTGTCTCGTTGCAACTCCTGCAGCACACTTGGTTGTTCGTCTGCCCAGATCCTGCAGTTGTGTCTATTCACATGTTTACAGGTAGGAAATGTAGCTTCAGCACTGAACAAGACATTTTGCAGCAAATTATAATTTTCCACAGCTTGTAGCAGGTCATGAGACGTAGCTAGTCTGGCTGCGTAGTCCTCCGCTTCAAGCTTACGTACGACCTAGATATGGTACGCACGTTTGTGCAGCTTGTAACGAAGAGCTCTCCATACAGTGGTTTGAGGAATACCAAGCACCGAGCGAGGTGGCGCAGTGGTTAGCACACTGGACTCGCATTCGGGAGGACGACGGTTCAATCCCGTCTCCAGCCATCCTGATTTAGGTTTTCCGTGATTTTCCTAAATCGTTTCAGGCAAATGCCGGGATGGTTCCTTTGAAAGGGCACGGCCGATTTCCTTCCCAATCCTTCCCTAACCCGAGCTTGTGCTCCGTCTCTAATGACCTCGTTGTCGACGGGACGTTAAACACTAACCACCACCACCAATACCAAGCTCCGTACTAAGTCTCCTGGTAGATGCGAAAGGGCTACGTGCGATCGCATCCTGCAGACTTTGCACGGTGTCTGGCGTTATGACCGGCATCCCTGGACGTTCTTCATCTGCAACACTACCAGTACGCTGGAATTCATTGACTAGGGTCTTGATAGCAAGCCTGGTGGGACCTGTTTTTCAGAACCGACGGGCAAAGTCTGTTCGCACCTGTTCATACGTCATTCCACGAAGAGGAACAGAAAAAACAGCGATTCGTTCTTCTTTGGTTAGCATTCTTTCGTAGTACTTTCAAGAAACAAATAATCCGTTACTATATCACTGAAATGTACAGTAACTTGCTATATCACTGAAATGTACAGTGACTTACTATATAACTGGAATGTATAGTGACTTACTATATCACTGAAACGTATAGTCACTTTAGAATCATCCTGTATATATCATTTCTCAAATTTAGTACTTAAGGTATGACACGTTTTCAAGTTAGGCGAATCAGTTATATCAAGAGTTGGAGTTTTAGAATTTTATCCAGTGTAGTGAAAAGGCTTACGGACGCCCATTGTCTCAGGTTTTAGTTCTGGTTACAGTACAATTTTATCGTGCCCTCTAGTTCCAGCGTTTATCACAGCTACAATTGTGAGTATGCCCGCGTCTACAGACGTTAAAGTAACCTCTAGCGTGCCACAGGGGAGTGTTATGGGACCATTGCTTTTCACAATATATATAAACGACTTAGTACATAGTGTCGGAAGTTCCATGCGATTTTTCGCGGATGATGCTGTAGTATACAGAGAAGTTGCAGCATTAGAAAATTGCAGCGAAATGCAGGAAGATCCGCAGCGGATAGGCACGGAGGCTTTCCGGTAGTCGTTCTTCCCGCGAACCATACGCGACTGGAACAGGAACAGTAAAGTGCCCTCCGCCACACACCGTTGGGTGGCTTGCGGAGTGTAGATGTTGATGTTTGACCGATGCTTGCCGTCATTCATTATCAGTTACACTATAAACAAATTACGAAATTAGTCAATCGTCGTCCATGTAAGTCTTGCAGGAAGTGAGGGCAAAGAACGTTCTGTTTGTGAGCGACACAAGGTCCTCGCTGTCGATGTAATGAATATCTGTCCGGCGAGCTCCGCCGCAGTAGACGAGTAGACGGGAGGTGAACAAGTGGGGCACACTGCTGGGCGAGGTGCATGTCGGGAGATGCATGCGGCTGGCTTCTGTCCGGTAGCCGGTAGCCAATAGCAGGCTGGCCGGTGGCCGGTAGCTGAGCAGAGCAAACAGCACCGCGCTCGCCTCTATCGGCGTCTACGCCGCCCACGTTACACAAACACCAGCGCCGCCTGTTTATCATCAATCAGTGAGCAAACACGCTACCGCAGGCCGTAATTTCTGTGTTAGTGCTTCCATTCAGAGCGGGTTAAGTAGCGCTAAGTAAGGCCGCTTACAGAATACCTGCTCCTTGTTCTAATGGTGCCACGTATTTAACCTCGCTTGTCTTTTTTACCCAACTCGGCCCTGCTGGTTCTCGCAACGAGCAGCGTTTCTCGAGGAACGACTGGTGTGATTAGTCAGTGGGTGACAGCGTTGCTAACGACGGGACAAATTTCGTGTTTAAGTAAAGTTCCGCATTCTGGCCCTAGACGGACCAGTCGGGGTCCCACCGACCGCCATGTCGCCCCTTGCCAGCGGCGTCATTCAATCGGGTATGCTGCAGTATGTTGTCAGCAAGCCACACTCCCGGCCGTTGTCGGGTTTGTTGACCTCGCAGCCACATCTAGTTGGTCGAGTAGCTACTCATTTGGCCTCAGCAGGCTTAGTGCAACGGCATACCAATTCTCCCACAGAAGAAACATCTCTGGCAGTTTCCAGAATGAGATTTTCACTCTGCAGCGGAGTGTGCGTTGATATGAAACTTCCTGGCAGATTAAAACTGTGTGCCGGACCGAGAATCGAACTCGAGACTTTTGGCTCAGATGGTAGAGCACTTGCCCGCAAAAGGCAAATGTCTCGAGTTCGAGTCTCGGTCAGGCACACAGTTTTAATCTGTCAGGAAGTTTCACATCAGCGCACACTCCACTGCAGAGTGAAAATCTCATTCGGGAAAGATCCCCGAGGCTGTGGCCAAGCCATGTATCCGCAATATCCTTTCTTTCAGGAGTGCTAGTTCTGCAAGGTTCGCAGGAGAGCTTCTGTAAAGTTTGGAAGGTAGGAGACGGGGTACTGGCAGAAGTAAAGCTGTGAGGACGGGGCGTGAGTCGTGTTTGGGTAGCTCAGATGGTAGAGCACTTGCCCGCGAAAGGCAAAGGTGCCGAGTTCGAGTCTCGATCCGGAACACAGTTTCAATCTGCCAGGATGTTTCATCTCTGGCAGTACCGGGAATCGATGCAGGGTCCCCCGAATGGCAGTCAGCACTGCTGACCACTCAATAGGGGACCATACCAATTTCCTCTCACCAATTTCATTTATATTCACAGGGCGTGAAGGAGACGACTAGGACTTCAACATGCATAAACAGGAGGCCGCAACTCTTCAACCATTTTCCTGAAAATAAACCTCGAAAATTTTAGGCGTGCTTGTCTACTTTTATTTAGTCACTAGTATTCAAGAAGTCCGAAATCGAGTGAGAGCTTAGTTCCGTAAGCGCGATGTCTTTGGATCGAATCTCACTACAGTTACTTCCCTTTCTTCATTCTCACTTTGTTCTGACAACAACAGATATGTGGGGAACACCATGAAATTTTATGATGAGCAAGACTCGTTTCTGAACGTAAACCACATTTGTTTTTCAATTGACGCCCGAGAGACCGCGCGCTTATGAAACTATCAGCTTACTCGTTCGGCTGAGCAGTTCTTGAATACAAGCGTTCGTACAAAGTACACTGGCACGCCTAAAACTTTCAAACACGATTTTATCGGAAACGGTTGAGAGTTGCGTCTTCCTGTTTACATATGTTGAGGTACTAAGTCGTGCCCTACACTTTCTGTCAACATGGATCAAAAAGATGGGAGGGGGGTGAAGGGGGGCGGGGGGAGTTCGTATGGTCCTCTCGTCAGCTACGGAGGCGGACAATTTCGTGCGTGTTGACATCATATTTGGCAGAAGCGATCTGTCATGGTGATGGACGTTGTCTGAGGTCTTCGTAAACGGAAGCGAATTCTACCCTGCTACAGAGATTTCCCTCCTTGGCTTGCTTATATCGAACAAGCTCCGAGTCCCTCAGGATATCGACACAACAGTACTCGGAACTCGAACCTCCTTACTCTCTCTCTATTCAGGTGTCTAAAATTGTCCCTCGATTCGAGCGGCATCCATAGGAGAAAACGTGAGATACATCGGAAGCTTCAAATTCGGCCCAGCAACACCGAAAATCTTTTCTTAATGTTATCAATCTGTTAGCTTGTTTTATTCTGCCATCTTCCTTTTGCTATATTGCCCTGACCTTTGCGTGTTATGCCTAACATCCTCAGCCATAGTGTTCACATTCCTAGGGACATCTTACCCCACACTATACTTTCCGCACACTATTCCTTGCTAAGGATATGACGGGGATGTAATGGTCGATAATGTAGTGAGACAACGTTCTAGTTTATCCCCGTTGTTACTCAGTCCGTACTACGATTCATGGACGAAGGGCAACAGTCAGATTCCGTATTTCTAGATTTACGGAAAGCGTTTGACACGGTGTTCCATTGCAGGCTGTTAACGAAGGTTCGAGCGCATGGAATAAATTCACAGATATGTGAGTGGCTCGAAGACTTCTAAGTAATAGAACCCAGGATGCTGTGGTGTACAGTAAGACGTAGAAGTTGAGTGACTGTAGGAAGTTACAAGACCGGCAAAATTTTTAGTTTGTGTGATGAATGGCAGCTAGCTCTAAATGTGGAAAAATGTAAGTTAATGTCGATGAGAAGGAAGAACAAACCTGCAATGTTCGTATACAGCATTGCATAGTGTCCTGCTTGACATAGTCAAGGCATTTAAGTAATTGGTCGTAACGTTGCAAAGCGATAGGAAATCGAACGAGCATATGAGAGCTGTGGGAGGGAAGGTGAATGGTCGACTTCGGTTTATTGCGAGAATTTTAGGAAAGAGAGAGTAGTTACCTCGCTCGGTAACAGGGTACTCTCCACCAAGCACTGTACGATGGCTTGCAAACTCTCGATGTAGATGCAGATGTAGATAAAGATGAAGCTCTCAAGGAATAAGAGGGTAAAAGGGGACTCAAGTTCAGAGAGAAGAGAGAGAAAATGGTTGAGGCCTAAGGATTAGATCGTAATTCTGTCTGAGGCCTCAAGGCTTCGAGCAAAGTTGAGCGGAGAGGACGGCGTCTTGAAAAGAGATAAGATGAACGTCAAAAAAGTAAAGCAGCAGTAATGAAATGCATTAAATTGTCACGTGATGCTGAGGGAATTATATTAAGAAATGAGACACTAGAAGTAGTACAGGAATTTTCTTATTTGGGTAGGAAACTAACTGTATATGACCGAAATAGTGAAGAGACAAAACGCCGACTACCAACAGCAAGAAAAGTGATTCTGAAAAAGAGATATTGTAAACATGGTATATAAATGGAAATAAGTTTCCTTTAATTTACGTCTATTGTCACAAACTTTTTGTTAACAGATTACCGGTTTTGGTTTTTAATGACCATCATCAGATCTGCAGCAAAAATGGTAAAAACGTAAATACACTCGCATATTGTCTACAGCTTAAAAATAATACATGAACCATAGTGAAAAGTAGTACTGACAAAATTTACATTTGTGCGCTTTAAATATGAAAAGGCATACTTGTTTGATAAAAACAAAGTCCTAATGTACTGGTGCCATAGTGACATCGTCAAATGTTAAATGCGGAATCAGCACCAGCATCGTCAAATACATATAAATAACATCACATGCACGAGTCATGTTGTCAGTAGCACTACTGTTTAAAAAAAAGCTGCCGTATAGTAGCCACAAGATGTTTGTGTTGTAAGTTCACCAGATGTCGCTAATGTCGGCATACCATTTCTGCAGCCGAGGCATCGTATACAGATTCTGCAGTCTTTCGAAGCTTTGTAAAATTCAGGGTGTCCATTATGATTTCTCGCGGATGGCTTTACATAACTGAAATATCATAATCTGCTGCCTTCGGATTTTTTATCCTAATTTTACCTCTGAATCATTAATGAAAATGGCCAAGAGCAGTGAATCACAAGGCGGAATTGTCAGACGAAAACGTGAGAAAGCTTTGGGTAGCAGCCAATGAAATCCTATAAAACACCAATAATGGGATCGACAAGTTACGGAAAAAAGACACACTTTTGCCAACCTGGACTTGGGTGACGAGTTTCTTGATACTGTTCCTTAGTAGCGGCATCAAAATGAAGATTTAGTCAATCTGAATTAAGTGAAGGCAAAAAATGATCCGGCAGAAAGAGGCATCAAGCTCATGGATGACTACAACAAATTATTTGTAAAAAAACGAGAACAGACGTGCTTCGATTATATCATAATATCACCTTAAATTTGAGGACATAAAAAACGTACTTCACTAAAGGAAACGGATTTGTGAAAGAAAATTTGACTTTTTCATAATATTGCGTCACGTATTAGATGCTAACGCTATAAATTGAATTATTAAAGTCACTACAGAAAGAATTTAATAAATAAGTTAAAAGTAATCGGTTGATCAGTTACTGCAGTGTTGTATTTTTTTAGATGAAAAAGTAAATGAGGTATTTGTATAATTGTTTTTTTTTCTCAAATGTAGGAACCGAGAGGCACAGCTGCACCTCTGGAACCCAGATGAAACAAAACTCATTTTTTCGTGCAATGGAAACAAAGTGGAGGGTAGAACAAAGAAAAACCAAACTTGCAAACTAAGAGCCTCACTGATCAAAAATACCGGGATACATATTAGTGTACATAAATATGGAATGTGTCTACCCTTCGTCTGTATGACGGCCTGAACTCAACTGGGGACACTTTGAATAATGTGTCTGAATGTATGCCGTGGAATGACAGCCCATTCTTCCTCAGCAGCCGAAACCAGAGAAGTTAGGGACGTTGGGGTCATCTCCATACGTGTTCCTCTAGGTTCAGGTAGGGACTCTGGGCAGGCTAGTTCATTTCAGAAGTGTTATTGTCTCCAAACTATTATCTATCAGAATGAGATTTTCACTCCGCAGCGGATCGTGAACTGAGAGGAAACTTCCTGGCAGATGAAAACTGTGTGCCGGACAGAGACTCGAACTCGGAACCTTTGCCTTTCTCGGGCAAGTGCTCTGCCAACTAAGCTACCCAGGCACGACTCACGACCCGTCCTCACAGCTCTAATTCCACCAGTCTCACAGATGATGCTTTGAGACGGTGTTTTGTCATTCTGAAACAAACCATCATCGCCTATAATACAGTTCCTCTACTGTACGTTGTGCAGAACGCTCTGAATTGTGCTCATATCCTTCGGCATTTAGCGATTTTGTTAGCGCAATAAGGGGAGCGCACACTATCTACGAAAACACCCTCATAACGTAACATCACCTCCTCCGTACTTCACTGTTGGTATTACACATGACGGCAGGTAACGTTCTCCAGGCATTAAGCAAACCCAAACACTTCCATTTAATTGGAGCAAGTATAGCGTGACTCATCAGCGCAAAATCACCCGTTTCCAGTCATCCGCCGTCTAGTGGCGTCGCGGTTTTACACCATCTCAAGCGTCGTTTAACACTGACTACAGAAAAGAGTTGCTTGTGATAAGCTGCTTCACAGTTGCATCTCATTCTTCTCAACTCGCTACGCACAGTCATTGTGCAAATTGGACTGCTGGAAGCACTGTAGAACTCACGCTGATTTCATGCGATTTTGTATATCCACTATTCACAATTCTAATTCTCTACAGTCCTTAACGGTCAGTACATGAGGCGTGCCTGGTCGTGTTTAGCTCCGGTTGTTCCTTCGCGTTTACGCTTCATAATAAGTCAACGGCTGCAAAATATTAACGCGAATTCTTTACAGACGAATGGAAAAACTGCTAGAAGCCGACCTCGGGGAAGATCAGTTTGGATTACGTAGAAATGTTGGAACACGTGAGGCAATACTGACCCTACGACTTACCTTAGAAGCTAGATTAAGAAAAGGTAAACCTACGTTTCTAGCATTTGTAGACTTGGAGAAAGCTTTTGGCAATGTTGACTGGAATACTCTATTTCAAATTCTGTAGGTGCCAGGGGTAAAATACAGGGAGCGAAAGGCTATTTACAATATGCACAGAAACCAGATTGCAGTTATAAGAGTCGAGGGGCATGAAAGGGAAGCAGTGGTTGGGAAGGCTCAAATGGTTCAAATGGCTCTGAGCACTATGGGACTTAACAGCTATGGTCATCAGTCCCCTAGAACTTAGAACTACTTAAACCTAACTAACCTAAGGACAACACACAACACCCAGTCATCACGAGGCAGAGAAAATCGCTGACCCCGCCGGGAATCGAATCCGGGACCCCGTGCCCGGGAAGCGAGAACGCTACCGCGAGGTTGGGAAGGGAGTGAGACCGGGTTGTAGCGTATCCCCGATGTTATTCAATCTGTATATTGAGCAAGCATCAAAGGAAAGAAAAGAAAAATTCGGAGTAGGTATTAAAATCCATGGAGAAGAAATAAAAACTTTGATGTTAGCTGATGACTTTTTAATTCTGTCAGAGACAGCAAAGGACTTCGAAGAGCAGTTGAAAGGAATGGACAGTGTCTTGAAAGGAGGATATAAGATGAACATCAACAAAAGCAAAACGAGGATAATGGAATGTAGTCGAATTAAATCGGGTGATGCTGAGGGAATTAGATTAGGAAATGAACACTTAAAGTAGTAAAGGAGTTTTGTTATTTGGGGATCAAAATAGCTCATGATGGTCGAAGTAAAGAGGATATAAAATGTAGACTGGCAACGGTAAGGAAAGCGTTTCTGAAGAAGAGAAATTTGTTAACATCGAGTATAGATTTAAGTGTCAGGAAGTCGTTTCTGAAAGTATTTGTGTAGAGTGTGGCTATGTATGGAAGTGAAACATGGACGATAAATAGTTTGGACAAGAAGAGAATAGAAGCTTTTGAAATGTGGTGCTACAGAAGAATGGTGAAGATTAGATGGGTAGATCACATAACTAATCAGGAATTATTGAATAGTATTGGGGAGAAGAGGAGTTTGTGGCACAACTTGACAAGAAGAAGGGACCGGGTGGTAGGACATGTTCTGAGGAATCAAGGAATCAGCAATTTAGTATTGGAGGGCAGGGTAGAGGGTAAAAATCGTAGAGGGAGATCAAGAGATGAATACACTAAGCAGATTCAGAAGGACGTAGGTTGCAGTAGGTACTGGGAGATGAAGCTTGCACAGGATAGAGTAGCATGGAGAGCTGCATCAAACCAGTCTCAGGACTGAAGACAACAACAACAACGACATGTTCAACATCCACGAGGATCTCCTCAGCACGGATCTATGGAACGTAAACTAATCTAATCTCTAATCTAAAAAACGACAACAATGTCAGTAACAGTCGCCTTGGGCAGCTCTAGAAGGGTTGAAATGTCCCCCATTGGTTTGTTACTCAGGCGACATCGAACGACTAGCCGATGTTAGAAGACACTGAGCGCTTCCGACGACCAATTCTGCTGTTAGTGCTTCTCTACTGACAACACAATACTTCCTGCCTCCATGTGTAGTGGCGGGTCTTCCTCTCGTAATACTAGTGGCTAATACCGCATTATATAGAGATGTCCGGAAACCTTTGATCAGATAGTGTGCGTGTCTAGATAATACTGTATGTCAGCGGTAGAAAATTTGCTGTTTACTTTTGCAGCCCCACTCCCCGAGTTCGCAGCTCCTCCCTTGCCGCGCCCGCAAGCGCTCTGCGCGCCGGAACAGTGCGTGACGCGCGGCGCTGGTGTTGCAGAGAAGCGGCGGCTCAGCCTGTGCGTGGGGTGCGGCGCGCAGATCCACGACCAGTACATCCTGCGCGTGGCGCCCGACCTCGAGTGGCACGCCGCCTGCCTCAAGTGCGCCGAGTGCCACCAGTTCCTCGACGAGACCTGCACCTGCTTCGTCCGCGACGGCAAGACCTACTGCAAGCGCGACTACGTCAGGTACCACGCGTAGCCCGCTGCACTCAGCCGTCCACTAGTTCGTACTGCCAGCACAGGCCTTCCGTCATACCCAGCCGGGCATGCATCGCATTTTACCTGTTCATTAGCAACCACGTGTCTACATCTGCTCCAGCTTTGATTCCATAAGGAATAGTTCTGAACAGCGATTGTAAACTACTGGCCATTAAAATTGCTACACCACGAAGATGATGTGCTACAGACGCGAAATTTAACCGACAGGAAGAAGACGATGTGATAGGCAAATTATTAGCTTCTCAGAGCATTCACACAAGGTTGGCGCCGGTGGCGACACCTGCAACGTGCTGACATGAGGAGAGTTTCCAACCGATTTCTCATACACAAACAGCAGTTGACCGGCGTTGCCTGGTGAAACGTTGTTGTGATGCCTCGTGCAAGGAGGAGATATGCGTACCATCACGTTTCCGACTTTGATAAAGGTCGGATTGTAGCCTATTGCGATTGCGATTTATCGTATCGCGACATTGCTGCTCGCGTTGGTCGAGATCCAATGACTGTTAGCAGAATATGGAATCGTTGGGTTCAGAAGGGTAATGCGGAATGCTGTGCTGGATCCCAACGGCCTCGTATCACTAGCAGTCGAGGTGACAGGCATCTTATCCGCATGGCTGTAGCGGATCGTGCAGCCACGTCTCGATCCCTGAGTCAACAGATGGGGACGTTTGCAAGACAACAACCATTTGCACGAACGGTTAGACGACGTTTGCAGCAGCATGGACTATCAGCTCGGAGACCATGGCTGCGGTTACCCTTGACGCTGCATCACAGACAGGAGCGCCTGCGATGGTGTACTCAACGACGAACCTGGGTGCACGAATGGCAAAACGTCATTTTTTCGGATGAATCCAGCTTCCATTTACAGCGTCATGATGGTCGCATCCGTGTTTGGCGACATCGCGGTGAACGCACGTTGGAAGCGTGTATTCGTCATCGCCATACTGGCGTATCACCCGGTGTGATGGTATGGGGTGCCATTGGTTACACGTCTCGGTCACCTCTTCTTCGCATTGACGGCACTTTGAACAGTGGACGTTACATTTCAGATGTGTTACGACCCGTGGCTCTCCCCATCATTCGATCCCTGCGAAACCATACATTTTAGCAGGATAATGTACAACCGCATGTTGCAGTCCTGGACGGCCCTTTCTGGATAAAGAAAATGTTCGACTGCTGCCCTGGCCAGCATATTTCCAGATCTCTCACCAATTGAAAACGTCTGGTCAATGGTGGCTGAGCTACTGGCTCGTCACAATACCCCAGTCTCTTGAAGAACTGTGGTATCGTGTTGAAGCTGCATGGACAGCTGTACGTGTACACGCCATCCAAGCTCTGTTTGACTAATGCCCAGGCGTATCAAGGCCGTTATTATGCCCAGAGGTGGTTTTTCTGGGTATTGATTTCTCAGGATCTATGCACCCAAATTGCGTGAAAATGTAATCACATGTCAGTTCTAGTATAATATATATGTCCAATGAATATCCGTTTATCATCTGCATTTCTTCTTGGTGTTGCAATTTTAATGGCCAGTAGTGTATAAACAACTATCTTCAGTACACTTGACTGAATTTTAATCCAACAAACTCGCAGCTATACGTATGTCGTATGGCGATACGACATTACTGGAGCACTAGCAAAGTTTCCTTCTGCCCATTCACATGTAAATACATGTCCTCACCTGTACTGCTGCGAGTTTGCTGGGTTTTTGCTCACTAAAATACACTGAAGATGGCTGTTAATAGTTGCAATATGGATATGCGTGAATCATAAAAAACCAATGGGATTGTGACTGACGGCTGTGTCCGTAGCCTTTCTTACATCTACATCTATACATCTACATCTACATCTATACTCCGCGAGCCACCTTACGGTGTGTGGCGGAGGGTACTTATTGTACCACTATCTGATCCCCCCTTCCCTGTTCCATTCACGAATTGTGCGTGGGAAGAACGACTGCTTGTAAGTCTCCGTATTTGCTCTAATTTCTCGGATCTTTTCGTTGTGATCATTACGCGAGATATATGTGGGCGGTAGTAATATGTTGCCCATCTCTTCCCGGAATGTGCTCTCTCGTAATTTCGATAATAAACCTCTCCGTATTGCGTAACGCCTTTCTTGAAGTGTCTGCCACTGGAGCTTGTTCAGCATCTCCGTAACGCTCTCGCGCTGACTAAATGTCCCCATGACGAATCGCGCTGCTTTTCGCTGGATCATGTCTATCTCTTCTATTAATCCAACCTGGTAAGGGTCCCATACTGATGAGCAATACTCAAGAATCGGACGAACAAGCGTTTTGTAAGCTACTTCTTTCGTCGATGAGTCACATTTTCTTAGAATTCTTCCTATGAATCTCAACCTGGCGCCTGCTTTTCCCACTATTTGTTTTATGTGATCATTCCACTTCAGATCGCTCCGGATAGTAACTCCTAAGTATTTTACGGTCGTTACCGCTTCCAATGATTTACCACCTATGGCATAATCGTACTGGAATGGATTTCTGCCCCTATGTATGCGCATTATATTACATTTATCTACATTTAGGGAAAGCTGCCAGCTGTCGCACCATTCATTAATCCTCTGCAGGTCTTCCTGGAGTACGTACGAGTCTTCTGATGTTGCTACTTTCTTGTAGACAACCGTGTCATCTGCAAATAGCCTCACGGAGCTACCGATGTTGTCAACTAAGTCATTTATGTATATTGTAAACAATAAAGGTCCTATCACGCTTCCTTGCGGTACTCCCGAAATTACCTCTACATCTGCAGATTTTGAACCGTTAAGAATGACATGTTGTGTTCTTTCTTCTAGGAAATCCTGAATCCAATCACAAACCTGGTCCGATATTCCGTAAGCTCGTATTTTTTTCACTAAACGTAAGTGCGGAACCGTATCAAATGCCTTCCTGAAGTCCAGGAATACGGCATCAATCTGCTCGCCAGTGTCTACGGCACTGTGAATTTCTTGGGCAAATAGGGCGAGCTGGGTTTCACATGATCTCTGTTTGCGGAATCCATGTTGGTTATGATGAAGGAGATTTGTATTATCTAAGAACGTCATAATACGAGAACACAAAACATGTTCCATTATTCTACAACAGATTGACGTAAGTGAAATAGGCCTATAATTATTCGCATCTGATTTATGACCCTTCTTGAAAATGGGAACGACCTGTGCTTTCTTCCAGTCGCTAGGTACTTTACGTTCTTCCAGAGATCTACGATAAATTGCTGATAGAAAGGGGGCAAGTTCTTTAGCATAATCACTGTAGAATCTTAAGGGTATCTCGTCTGGTCCGGATGCTTTTCCGCTACTAAGTGATAGCAGTTGTTTTTCAATTCCGATATCGTTTATTTCAATATTTTCCATTTTGGCGTCCGTGCGACGGCTGAAGTCAGGGACCGTGTTACGATTTTCCGCAGTGAAACAGTTTCGGAACACTGAATTCAGTATTTCTGCCTTTCTTCGGTCGTCCTCTGTTTCGGTGCCATCGTGGTCAACGAGTGACTGAATAGGGGATTTAGATCCGCTTACCGATTTTACATATGACCAAAACTTTTTAGGGTTCTTGTTTAGATTGTTTGCCAATGTTTTATGTTCGAATTCGTTGAATGCTTCTCTCATTGCTCTCTTTACGCTCTTTTTCGCTTCGTTCAGCTTTTCCTTATCAGCTATGATTCGACTACTCTTAAACCTATGGTGAAGCTTTCTTTGTTTCCGTAGTACCTTTCGTACATGATTGTTATACCACGGTGGATCTTTCCCCTCGCTTTGGACCTTAGTCGGTACGAACTTATCTAAGGCGTACTGGACGATGTTTCTGAATTTTTTCCATTTTTGTTCCACATCCTCTTCCTCAGAAATGAACGTTTGATGGTGGTCACTCAGATATTCTGCGATTTGTGCCCTATCACTCTTGTTAAGCAAATAGATTTTCCTTCCTTTCTTGGCATTTCTTATTACACTTGTAGTCATTGATGCAACCACTGACTTATGATCACTGATACCCTCTTCTACATTCACGGAGTCGAAAAGTTCCGGTCTATTTGTTGCTATGAGGTCTAAAACGTTAGCTTCACGAGTTGGTTCTCTAACTATCTGCTCGAAGTAATTCTCGGACAAGGCAGTCAGGATAATGTCACAAGAGTCTCTGTCCCTGGCTCCAGTTCTTTTTGTGTGACTATCCCATTCTATACCTGGTAGATTGAAGTCTCCCCCTATTACAATAGTATGATCACGAAACTTCTTCACGACGTTCTGCAGGTTCTCTCTGAGGCGCTCAACTACTACGGTTGCTGATGCAGGTGGCCTATAGAAGCATCCGACTATCATATCTGACCCACCTTTGATACTTAACTTAACCCAGATTATTTCACATTCGCATTCGCTAATAACTTCACTGGATATTATTGAATTCTTTACTGCTATAAATACTCCTCCACCATTGGCGTTTATCCTATCCTTGCGGTATATATTCCATTCTGTGTCTAGGATTTCGTTACTGTTCACTTCCGGTTTTAACCAACTTTCCGTTCCTAATACTATATGCGCACTATTTCCTTCAATAAGAGATACTAATTCAGGAACCTTGCCCTGGATACTCCTGCAGTTTACCAATATTACGTTAACTTTTCCTGTTTTTGGTCTCTGAGGACGGACGTTCTTTATCAACGATGATAATGTTCTCTCTGGTAAGCCGTCAGGTATTTTATCGTTTCGCCCAAGGGGGGGTCCCTCTAACCTAAAAAACCCCCGTGTGCACGCCACACGTACTCTGCTACCCTAGTAGCTGCTTCCGGTGTGTAGTGCACGCCTGACCTGTCTAGGGGGGCCCTACAGTTCTCCACCCAATAACGGAGGTCGATGAATTTGCAACCATTATAGTCGCAGAGTCGTCTGAGCCTCTGGTTTAGACCCTCCACACGGCTCCAAACCAGAGGACCGCGATCGACTCTGGGCACTATGCTGCAGATATTAAGCTCAGCTTGCACTCCGCGTGCGATGTTGGTTGTCTTCACCAAATCAGCCAGCCGCCGGAAGGAACCAAGGATGGCCTCAGAACCCAAGCGGCAGGCGTCATTCGTTCCGACATGTGCTACTATCTGCAGCCGGTCACACCCAGTGCGTTCAATAGCTGCCGGAAGGGCCTCCTCCACATTACGGACGAGACCCCCCGGCAAGCACACCGAGTGCACACTGGCATTCTTCCCCGACCTACCCGCTATTTTCCTGAGGGGCTCCATAACCCGCCTAACGTTGGAGCTCCCTATAACTAATAGGCCCGCCCTCTGTGACTGTCGGGACCTTGCCGGAGAATCGGCCACTGGCCCAACAGGCGAGGCATCCTGTGGTGGCTCGGAAACGATGTCATCACCACTAGGAAGCACCCCGTACCTGTTGGAAAGGGGTAAGGCAGCCGCCACGCGGCCAGATCCCACCTTCGCCTTTCGGCCAGGCACGCGCGAGCCCACCACTGTCCGCCATTCACCCTGGAGTGATGGCTGACCGGTAAGATGCTCACTGCCGGAAGACGCAGCGACATCAGGGGTTCCATGTGATTCCAAGGCCACCGAAGTAGGCATAGGTCTCACCACAGTTGCCCCAACGCCACTACGAGCCGACGCCTGCGCCTCGAGCTCGATGAGCCTAACAGACAAAGCCTCCACCTGTCCCCGAAGAGTGGCCAATTCTCCTTGCGTCCGCTCACAACAACCACAGTCCCTACACATGACTATGTTTACCCTACTCTATACGGTGACAAATTCCCAAGATAATCTTCTGATGAGCTACTCTGATAATCAAGAAACACTGAAATACGAGACGCGAAAACTACGCTAGGTTTTCCCAGAAAAACTATTTAAAAGCTAAGCGCAGCAAATAAGTACAAAAACACTGTTATTGAAATAAAAGGTTCTACCTAGTAAGCACTCGAACACGCAAGAAATTACAAAAATAAACTAGTAATTACACAGATAACTGAAAATAAGTCGCTGCTGTTTGTAAAATATGTAAGAAGCAAACGGTGTACTCGCCTTAGTAGTAGCAGGAGCTAGCGATGCGCTCTCGCTGACGGTCTAACTTCACAAGCCACTTTACGGTATGCGGTAGAGAGTACTTTTGGTCACTATCAACTTAAGAGTATTCTGCAGCTGGCGCCGCTTCTCGATTCCCGTTTTTCACTTCTTCCGATGCTGGCAGTCTCCTTTTTTAGTCCTCTGGGATTCATCGCATCCCGGACCTCTAGACTCCAGCTCCTCCTAGGTAGTCCAAGCTTTCCTTTTTGCACTGGGATTCACTGCAACATTTTGTTTGGCCATCAGCTATCGTCCGTTCTTTCCAGATGTGCATACCATTTTAATCATTTCATCTCTACGGTGTCTATTATTGATTTATCGACACCCATAATCTCCCTTGCGTTTATATTCGGTAAACTTCCCAGCCTGGAGACGCCACAACCTCGTCTCCATAAGTCTATCTCTAGTCCAAGCAACTTGTTTCTCTGACGCTTTTTCATAACTCACGGTCCTGCTATGTACATAGCAATGCATTCAACAACTGAACGATATATCACCTGTTTCGTCGCTTATGTTGTTATGTTATTCCAAAGAACCGAGTTCAGTTGTCCTAAGGCTCTTCTGCCTATATTTTATCATTTATGTCACCTTCACTTTTTCTATTTGATGGCGTCATAATCCACAGATACTTAAGACTTAAATTCCCATATCTTACTGGTTTCAACCTCCAGGTCTTCCATTGTACTGTCACCAACCTGTAGATTTTCGGTTTTTGCCATACTTATTCTGAGGCCCCATTCTTCATAGCCCTGTTTCAAATTTCGAGGCATGTACTCAGCATGATACTGGTCTCCTGCTACGACCTCGTCGCCAGCGAAGAGAACTGTACACAGCGTTTCATCACCCACAGGGACTCCCATGCAACCACATTTGTTCTTTCAGGCCTTACGTCCTCCTTCCACCACAATGATTTTAAACGGCGTCGGTACTGTAGCAAATCTTTGCCGTAGCCCTTTTGTGACAAGAAACTCACACAGAACTGTTCAACTATTTTGACGTAAATGTTTGACACGCCTCTATTCTTCATACTTGCCCACAGATTCTTTCGTGGTATCGTATCACAGCCTTTCTGCAAATCCACGGAGATTAAATATGTCTCTATCCATCTGGCAATTCTCTGCTCTGTTAGATTCCATAAAATGATTGTTCCATAGGTACCATTATTATTTCCTCCCTTCCCTGTTCCATTCGTAAATTGTGTGAAGGAAGAAGGACTGTCTGTATACTTCCGTATGAGTTCTAATTTCTCTGATTTTCTGATTGTGGTCGTTTCTCGAGAAGTATGTGGGAGAAAGTAAAAGCCGGCCGCTGTGGTCGAGCGGTGATAGGCGCTTCAATCTGGAACCGCGCAACCGCTACGGTCGCAGGTTCGAATCCTGCCTCGGGCATGAATGTGTGTGGTGCCCTTAGGTTAGTTAGGTTTAAGTAGTTCTAATTTCTAGGGGCTGATGACCTCAGATGTTAAGTCCCATACAGTTCAGAGCCATTTGAACCATTTAGAAAGTAATACGTTGTCAGACTCTTCTTCGCTCTCAGGATTTCACCAGTAAGCCCCTTCGTGACACAAGACCTTCCACCATAGATACTAATAGACTGGGCAAGCAGTGCAGCAGCCATACATCTGGCGTGGCTGCAACATAGACTCACGTGACTGTTGGCAGAACGTCGGCGGGAGTTCAAGGCAGCATTCTGATTCCTGATTTCACTTCCAGTATTTCTCAGTGGATTTCCTGCTAACTTCACCACATTAAATGTAGCTTATGTAAACACAGCTAGAAGTGATAAATTATTGCGTAACCACTGTACAAATTTAGTTTTACAGCCATTACTTCACAATGAACTTTGTGAACTGCTGAAACACTTTCGATGTTCGGCAATATATTCGCCGCGAATATTTCAGTGTTACCAATTATGAGATGCATTCTCTACTAACAATACGCGTTATGCACTACATAAAATGTAAATATTGCGTGTGTGTGTTTTAGTGCCGTGGTTGTAGAAAGTGTTATAGACTTCATAAATCGACATAAACAACGAAACCTGTAACGTAAACACACGTGTTCACATCGAATATAACGAACTCATTTGTGTCGTTCACCCACAAAACGTAAAGGAGTTTCATTTGAAAGCTCTTTTTTGGTTTAAACAGTTTGTTTCGTAAATGTGTCAAATAAGATGTCTACAAAATCAGTACCTACTCACATGAAAACTTGTTCCACAGATCATGAATACGATACTTCGCAATGATGTGTCAGTTTAATGAAAGGTAGACCTATCATTAATGACATTTCTTCCAATCACTTATTTATACCTAAAAAATCGTCTACTAAGTAGGAGCTGTCATTCATAGATTCTTTTAGTTTGATTTTAAATGCCGGTTGGCTATCTGTCAGGCTTTTAATGCTTTTTGGTAAATGACCAAAGATTTTTGTAGCAACATATTATTTATCCCATACATTACAGCTTATTATCTGGAAACTAACATAGGCCATACAACTACCTTTTTGCAAATGGTATTCAGTATTTGTTTCTGATATTCGTATGTTTTGTAACTGGGAAGTACAAAATAAAACTAAACCCTGATGAGAAATCAAACCCCTAACTTGTTTTTGCAAATTGTTCTTTAAAATAATACCAGCATAATTCACCCCTTTTTGTACCAAAGTCAGATTTAATCCAGGATAGTAAAAATCATCCTTTCTTATGTAGTAGCAATGCACATTGCTATAGCTTTTGGAGTGGGAAGGGTTATTGGTAATAAATATATATATCTCACACACACACACACACAATATATATATATATATATATATATATATATATATATATATATATATATAGGTGTGTGTGTGTGCTCGCGAGTGTATACCTGTCCTTTTTCCCCCCCTAAGGTAAGTCTTTCCGCTCCCGGGATTGGAATGACTCCTTACTCTCTCCCTTAAAACCCACATCCTTTCGTCTTTCCCTCTTTCGTGACGAAGCAACCGTTCTTCAAAGTGCTTCGAACAGATGCGTGTGTGCGCAGTAGGCTTGAAACCTTTTCGATTCACTGCCTGTATCCACATCTGCCTGCGCCCTTCATCCTTTGGAAACCCATACGAAAAAGAAAAAGCAGCTTTGTAGCTTACCATTTCAAGAAATATATACGATTGCAATGTGCGCCTGGAAACACACACAGCACTTCAAACCGCCAATTTACGTAACTGTGGCGTTCTGGGTAAGGATATGATACACACAATAGTTTATCAGTATTCAAGAAATGCCGCTAAATTATACTAATAATACTTACACGTGAAATTTAATGTTACTTCCCTTCACAAAACGCTCGGTAAAACCATAAGCACAACAGGATACCACCATTGTTTTGCCAATAGTCACGTGGTATAGCAGTAGAGATGTTGGTGCCACGAAATATACGTCATGACCAGTCTACCAATATCTATGGTCGAAGCACAAGACACATTTGTTGTAGTGTCTGCCACTGAAGTTCGTTGAGCACCTCCGCAACGCCCTCGCGCTAACTAATCCTCTTTATTAAGCGTCCCAGGGTGATGAGCAATACTCGAGAACCCGTCAAGTGTACTGTAAGCCACATCTTTTGTATACTAGTTACATTTCGTTAATATTCTCCCAGGGACGCCTGCTGTTAGTTTTCTGCGGTAAGTTCACCGTAGGTCGCTCCGGACTATTAATCCTAGGCGTTTTACGGCTACATCTTCCAGCGACACCATAGTACATCAGTAATGGATCTCTTCGACTATTTACGCGCAGTGTTTAGCATTTATTTGCGTTAAGGGGCAACTGACAGTTCCTGCACCAATCTTCGATACTCTGTAGGCCTTCCTACATTTCGCTACCTACTTCCGGCCTTCCAGTTTTCCTCTAAGGTCGGCCCTGGCGATCTAGAGATAAGGCACGTGACTGGAAACAGATCGCAGGATCGAAACCCGGAAATTTTCAGTCTGCTTTTAATCTAGCCTTCACTACTCAACGATGTGGAAACTCGCTAGGAACGACACGTCGATATAATTCCACGTTAAACTGTGGGTCCCATTTCTAAGTTTGTTACGTTTGCGCTATGTGGGCATGCGTTATCATGAAGCAACAGTACACCTTGTCGCGCACCGTTCCACGACCGTGATTTTCAACAGGTTTTCGTCCTCCGATGGATGTATAACGGTTTTTGTCCTTTTGGTAGCCAAGAAACGTATAATAGCACGCTGAGTCTGTTTGGGCGCATTTGGTAATAACGTCACCATAGTCTACGTTTCCGCATTTACCTCATGCACATCGGAAAAGACACACATGCCACACTAATCTCTTGATTACCTACCGGTAATTCACGTATCCGACGATCTAAGGCTGGATATATATCTTGGCTGGAACTGGTAATCAGGATATTTATCAGTTGCGGTCTGGGCAATAAAACTTCTATTTTGGTAGTTTTTTATATAAATATTTAGTTATTTATGGAAGACGACTTGTATACAACTACAGTCTTAGCTCACAACTTCTGTTGAAACTGACGACCACTAGGCTCAACACATGTATGGATGTATAACGGTTTTTGTCCTTTTGGTAGCCAAGAAACGTATAACAGCACGCTGAGTCTGTTTGGGCGCGTTTGGTAATAACGTCACCATAGTGTCTCAAATATCCATGTCGTTTGTTGTACAGTAAGAGAGGCAGATTCATTTAACTCTATACGATGACACCATAATATCACACGATTGCTCTTGCCAGTGAAAAGATTCTCACCATCCAATCCATCGATGTGGTGGTGGTGGTGGTGGTGGTGGTGGTGGTGGCGGCGGCGGCGGCGGCGGCGGCGGCGGCGGCGGCGGCTGAGGTTGAGACCTCCCCTTCTACTGGTCTCACTGCGAGAGGGACAACTGTCTGTCACCTAGCGCGATACAAAAGTCATGAGATAGCAATGTGCACTTCTACAGATGGCGGTAGTATCCCATGCACAAGGTATAAAAGGGCAGTATATTGACGGAATTCGGGTGATTCATGTGAAAAGGTTTACAACGAGATAATTGTCAAACGACGGGCATCAACAGACTGAATGCGGAGTGGTAGTTGGAGTTACACGCATGTGACATTCGATTTTGGAAATCTTTCAGGAATTCAATATTCAGAGAATCACAGTGTCAGTGGCGAGAATATCAAATTTCAGGCATCGCTTCTCATCATGCACATTGCAGTGGCCGACGGCCTTCACGTAACGACCGTGAGCAACGATGTTTATGTAGAGTTGTCAGTGCTGACAGACAAGCGTGAAACAACCGAAGAACTCGGTGTGGGACGTACGACGGACGCATCCGTTAGGACAGTGCAGCGAAGTATGGCGTCAATTGTCTATGGTAGTAGATAACCGACACGAGTGCTTCGATAACACCACGACATCGCCTGCAGCGCCTCTCCTGGGCCCGAGATCATATCGGGACCTTAGACGCCTGGAGAAACGTGGCCTGTCCACATGAGTCCCAGTTTCAGTTGGTAAGAGTTGATGGTAGAATTCGAGTATGGCGCAGGCCCCACGAAGCCGTGGGACCAAGTCGTCAACAAGGCACTGGGCAAGCTGGTGATGGCTCCCTAATGTCGTGTTCTGTGTTTACATGAACTGGGCCTTCTCGTTCAACTGAACCCGTCATTGACTGGAAATGGTTATGTTCGGCTACTAGACCATTTGCAGCCATTCATGTTCCCAAACAACGATGGAATTTTTATAGACAGGTGTGCGCCATGTCACCGGGCCACAATTGTCCACGATTGGTTTGAAGAACATTCTGGACAATTCGAGCAAATGATCTGAGCATCCAGAACATTTATGGGACGAATTCGACATGTCAGTTTGTGCACAAAATCTTGCACCGACAACACTTTCGCAGTTACGGACGGCTGTAGAGGCAGCATGACTCAATATTTCTGCAGAAGATTTCCAGTGACTTGTTGAGTCCATACCACGTCGGGCTGTTGCTATACGGCCAGTGAAAGGTGGTCCGAAACGATGTCAGGAGGCATCCTTTGACTTTTGTCACTTGAGTGTAATCAGCGGCAGAGCCACCTCCCAGACTGGACACGTGGGGACTGCGGGACCCTGGCGGTGGTTTCGCTGCCGAGCTGACGGACGGTCCGCTGTCAGAGACGCGCAGCCCAAGCGCTCAATTAGGCCGCGCCGGCGGGGGCTGCGGCAGCTCCCGTCTGCGGGGGCGGCGGAGGCGGTGGCGGCCACGCCAAAACAAACACCGAGCTGGCCTCCCAGCGCGCCACCACCGCCCTCCGCGGGCTTCGCTCTTCTTCATCAAAGCGGCAGGAGCCTTCTTCTGCACTCGAGCCCTCACTGCTGACGCCGCTGTCTGCGGCTACACGGTATGTGTGTACAACACTGAAGCTGCAAGTGGGGGTCGCTAGACTGAGCATTTTGATATGAGGAACTCGTCGTCTAAGAGAACGGTTAAATGAAGTATCTGGATAGAGCACTACCCTGCTCAAGATGAGTTTGTAGACCACTCCTCGTCCTCTGAGCCTGGTGGTCTAGTGCTAAGGTGTGTTCCTACAGACAGAAAGGACAGCCAAAAACGAATTTACGATCGGTTCACGAAATATTTCAGTCTGCCTTTAACCAAGCCTTCTCCTCTAAAAAGTGCGAGTACTTAATTAAGTTCTAAAGCGACTTTCGCAGCTGTCGCCCTCTTGCACTGAACATCCAAAGAAACTGGTACACCTGGCTAATATCGTGTAGGGTCCCCGTGACCAAGGAGAAGTGCCGCAACACGACGTGGCGTGGACTCGAGTAATGTCTGAAGTGGTGCTGAAGGGAACTGACACCATGAATCATGCAGAGCTGTCCATACATCCATCAGAGTACGAGGGGTGGAGATCTCTTCTGAACAGCACGTTGCAAGGCATCCCAGACATCCCCAATAATGTTAATGTCTGAGGAGTTTGGTGGCCGGGCGAAGTGTTTAAACTCAGAAGGGTGTTTCTGGAGCCACCCTGTAGCAATTCTAGACGTGTGGGGTGCTGCATTGTCCTGCGGGAATGGCCCAAGTTCGTCGGAATGCACAGTGGGCATGAATGGATGCAGGTGATCAGACAGGATGCTTACGTACGTGTTACCTGACCGAGTCGTATCTAGAAGTATCAGGGACCCCATATCACTGCAACTGCACACACCCCACACCATTTCAGAGCCCCCATCAGCTGGAACAGTCCTCTGCTGACATGCAGGGTCCATGGATTCATGAGGTTGGAGGCGCAAAGCTTTGTGTCGTGCAGTCATCGAAGGTACACAAGTGGGCCCTAGGCCCCGAAAGACCATATCGATGATGTTTCGTTGAATGGTTCACACGCTGACACTTTTTGATGGTCCAGAATTGAAATGTGCAGCAATTTGCGGAAGGGTTGCACTTGTCACATTGAACGATTCTCTTCAGTTGTCGTTGGTCCCGTTCTTTCAGGATGTTTTTCCGGCAGCAGCGATGTCGGATATTTGATGATTTACCAGATTCCTGATATTTACGGTACACTCGTGAAATGGTCGTACGGGAAAATGCCCATTTCATCGCTATTTCGGAGATGCTGTGTCCCATCGCTCGTGCGCCGACTATAACACCACGTTCAAACTCAGTTAAATCTTGGTAACCTGCCATTGTAGCAGCTGTAACCGATCTAACAACTGCGCCAGACACTTATCTTATACAGGAGTTGCCGACCGCAGCTCCGTATTCTGCCTGTTTGCATATCTCTGTATTTGAATACGCATCCTGTATCAATTTCTTTAGCGCTATTTCGTCACAAACCTTTTTAATGAAAGTCCGTCAAAGTTACTCAACAGACACATTCGTCTCGGTTGTGAATTAGCGGATGATGTTTTTCTGCTTTACCTGTATCCAGCATGAATCTTCGTTCGGCACCGCACCAAACTCTAGCTACCTGTTTTTTTTTCCCCATAAGTTATTGGTTTCGGGTATTGGCCATTCACCCATCTCAATAGTGGAATGTCAAGCATGTCTATACGAACAGAGCGTCCACTTGGAGGAAGATCTTAGACACTGTCTACCTCTTTCAACATTTTAAACCACCTCACTATTATTATTTCTTTTCGATGGTGCTTTCCCCATACTGCCGTCGAGAACTCCGCAGTATCATTGTCCTAATTTGGATTCTGCATATCAGATAAGACATTGCACCTTCTCTAGGTTTGTCGCCATTTGAATACACTCCACGTCAAATTTGCAACAAAGGACAAAGGAAAAAAGGCTTTGAGTGTTGCTAATTTTTTGTAGTAAACCTTAATAGTTATATACACATATATATAGCTCACCAGCCATTTGACCATCATCTTCTGTGCGGATGCACAAACAGTGCCCAAACTCTTACGGGAATCGGCAAAAAGCCGCAAGTAATGAGTATAATAGGCAGGGGCACTATGAATATAGTGCGGGACAATAAGTTGGGAATGTGGGTCTCACGGGAGGCGTGCCAGAGATGAGTCCCTGCAGTCACACTATCCTCTGTGTCCTCGGTGGCTCATATGGATAGAGCGTCTTCCATGTAAGCAGGAGATCTTGGGTTCGAGTCCCGGTCGGGGCACAAATTTTCAACTGTCCCCGTTGACATATCAACGTCTGTATGCAGCTAGGTGTATTCATTTCATTGTAACCGTAATAGTTTCCAAGTTTCGATTTTCTGACATGACAGACGCCCTGTACACACCGATCGCTCTATGAAGTTCAACTATTTTTTGTTGAAGTTTACCTGCTTTTCCAACCTTACGTCGTTCACAAAAGATTCTATAGATCAGATTTATCCTTATGTTTTTCTTTTGGTATGACTCCAGTCTTTGAATTTTCTCATTTGGAGAGAGCTGAAGGGTGATTTAACACTTCAAATCTTTCTTTTTAGCGGGCCTAAGTACAAGAAAAATCTACTTCTACAACATTATTATTTATATGTATGTATCATTTTTTCTTCTATGCGTTGTCTATACATTGTTATAGTCTTACTGTAATTTAATTCCAAACTTGCTCTGTTCAGCCACCTGCCATTCGTTGTTGAAGTTTATCTGCGCAAATGACAAACAGTACCATGGCAGCGACAGACGATGATCGTCAAAATTCCATAGACACGTGACAAGTCTTCGTCTTTGCAGTTCAGTGATTCAAAAACTCTTCTAGGAGCACTGAGAATAAGTTTAGTGAAGTGCATTCTCCTTGTGTCTCTCCTGAATGGGAAGAAGTATGTAAAACTATCGATCGGTAATGAGACACTGAATCGCCTAAACTACTTAAACACCCCTCTTTCAAATTATCCGAGAGGCAGTCACTAGAAGTATCTTATTACACATAGAACAAATGTTGTAGCCAGTAGCGTATATCGGTTCTTAATGAATAGTTGTTACATCCGTGCCCCCATAACTTGTCCATGGATTGAGTATTATGAACTTCGTACTTCTATTGAAACCGTATTTGCTGCAACAATGATCTGATCGACGTGACCCCCCCTCCCCCCCCCCCACACACACACACACTTACGTTATGCTGTTTAAAGTAGTCACGGTCCCCACTATCCCCTGAAGGTATTTAACAGCAGTGACAACCAAGTGTAGGACATCCTCACACGAGTGTCTTATGCAAACGTGATTTGCAACATGGTCGCACGGAACGTTCTCGGCAACGTAATCTGCGTTTGCAGTGCTCTCTAGCGGCAGTTGCTGGCTACACATGTCGCACGATCACACAGATATTGCTTCTAAAAATGGACACACTTGAAGTGCAGCTACCTTAAGTATCTATTCTTTATCATGTACGTAGAAAATCACTAAGAGCACTATGGGGGCATCAGCGGATACAGAGACGCTTAAGATGCTGAAAACAGAGTTCTAAAAACAATAATTATGATCTCTGCAAACGAAAACAGCATCCCACCCGGCCACACAGACTGATGTCTCAATTCAGTATCAGTTTGATTATTATCACAGAGTTCCTGTTGAGTAGTAGCAAGTACACCCAGAGCCATTTGTCGTGGAATCCTTTTCTGTGTTTTACCCCGTCGCCGCTATTTCTTTTGCAAGTGATAATGCCAGATGGCAGTAAAAGCTTTCCAATAGGATTTTACCTTTAATCTGCAATGTTAACCAACCACTGTGAAACAGAAGTAAAATGTGACTACACAAAGTAGTCGCAGTTTTTAATCATTACTTACCTGATATCAACATACTTAAGAGTCTCTTACAAATTATACTCTCTCAGCTAAGTACGTTGTATGTATTAATTGTTCACTCGAAGAAGAATCACGGCGTGGTGACTGACGTAGTTGTTACGATGGACATGTCAGTCGCTACCAACCTCAGTTTTCAATATTGTAGGCTGGCGTAATTAAACATATCAAAAAACTGAATCAATTTCAAATTCGACTGTATACAACATTTCTGAGACAGCTAACTCCCTGTCTTACGTCTGCTTATGTTCACGAGGCGTAGACGTGCTGTCGCTTGCTATGCTGAAAAAGCTAATGGCACCATCCGAGGCCACTCGTCTTCCATCGAAACACCTACTCCCTTCAGGCGCAATAGATAGTAGTAAATGCCAATTACAAAGTGGTAGCCTTTTATGTTGGCTGATTGATGAAGTGAAAATATTATAGAGAATAAAAACAGTATTTCACATGTTTTAAGTTTTATTTTGTAAGAAATTATGCTTCGTTTCCCCCCTTCTCCACCCCCCCCCCCTTAATCCCTGTCGCAGATAAGAGAAACACTATTGGCCAATATCGGCAACCAAGCCGGCCGAAGTGGCCGTGCGGTTAAAGGCGCTGCAGTCTGGAACCGCAAGACCGCTACGGTCGCAGGTTCGAATCCTGCCTCGGGCATGGATGTTTGTGATGTCCTTAGGTTAGTTAGGTTTAACTAGTTCTAAGTTCTAGGGGACTAATGACCTCAGCAGTTGAGTCCCATAGTGCTCAGAGCCATTTTATCGGCAACCAAGTTCGGTTTTGGCCTCTATACCCTCAAAGTTTAATGTGTTTTTTTTCACTGCTACATGTTTAATGATATTTTAAGTTTTGGGTATCTTAGTACTTTCAACTACCGACATATCGTATCCGACAGTTCATCAAAACTATTTGTAACCTGAATGCGTTTTTTATGTATCTTTAATGTGCAGAGGCCTCGAAACATTTTTTCATGGACCGTCAGCTCTATTACAGAAGCCAAAAATACGACATTTCAGCTTTAGATGGCTCCGAAACGTAAAAATTCCACATCCTGACGTCACAGACCTCGTCCTGTCCGAGCGGTAACCCGGACACTGTGTCGACACACAAGAAGTGTACCGTTTTCTCTGGATATCGTGGCTGAAATGTCAATAAATAACTGTTCCCAACTTCGTAGTCGCGTTAAATCTGGCCATATCTCCTTTCGTTGGTCTCGCATGCCACGTATTCGCTGTATCGAAATGGTCAGCGTAGCAGTTCCTGCTCTCAGCTTCTGCCTTGACGCTTTCTCTAAAGTATCCTGTTCGTTACACAACTGGCATATATTCGTACACACTGAAGACTCAGGATTGAAAATCTACCAAATTGGGTAATGGTCATAAATCTTCAAATTATTAAGCTCGAATGCAAGACCCCCTTGGGTCTGCGTGGCTGAAACCGGCAACAGTGAATAGGTTAACTGTGAATGCAGTAAACATTTGTATATGAATATTCAGTATTATTATTATTATTATTATTATTATTATTATTCGCATTTGGGCCCCTATGTTTTCTTTCAGCTTATCTTGTGTTTATTATTATTATTATTATTATTATTATTATTATCCGCATTTTGGCCCCTATGTTTCCTTTCAGCTTTTCTTGTGTTCATATTACTTCCATTCTTTCAGAATTGCCTCATTTTCGCTCGTCAGACCAAGCTGTTCGGTCTACGGTTTCTCTGCCAGGCCAATTGCCCAGTCGTGAATTTTCTACGTTTTTTTTTTTTTTCATTTTTGTATATAGCGTTGGGCTACTGTGCTTCTTTCAGGTTTTCTTTTGCTGCACCGATCGATTTTACTGTTTCAGTTTCAGCTCTACTGTGTAGAATTTCGCAACCTGTCTAATTAATCTGGTTGGTTCCATTCTTTCAAAATGCCCGTGGAACTTTTAACCTGCGGTTTTTTTGTGACCGAATACATGATGACAGTCTTTTCATTTCTTTATTTGTTGTTATTCTGCATGTTCCTTTCTCATTATAATGCGGAATTAATATTTTCCTGGTTTCTTCCTTTTTATGTTCCTCTTTTGGGTTTCTTCAGAGTCCCTCCTTCAGCCCCATAAAGACACAGAGGTTTGATGACTGCATTGCAGTGCCTCTATTTCGTGTGTTTTGAGATGCATTTTTTACTGTAGAGATATTAAATTTTACATTAAGCGATTTGAACAGTCAGAGATAAAAATATGTGCTACAAAAGCACTCTCATGTCCGTTTTTTATCCGCTGAAACACTTGCAGCGTCAATGAACATAATAATCAAGCACTAAAATCTACTACACATGATAGCCCTTGCCAGAGTCTTTACAAAATTTTGACTACTACGGGAGTAGCGAAAACTATGACTTCTTTCCGAGTACTAGTATTCAACACGACAATAACACCCGTCTCTCTAGCGGCAGTTGACATTCGAAAAGATTTCTAATTATTGTAGGCTTTAATTTCGATATTCTTAACGTTTAGGCCTATATTTGACGTGTGTAGCAGGTACATCGATCAGCAAAATAAGAGCTAGTCTGAATAATGACTACGAGAGTGTAGCCTTCCAGATACGATCACGAAGCTTTTTTAATCACTGTGGAATTGCTGTTAACATTTCTTAAGTACATCGTTTTGATAAGGATCGGTAAATAATTCACAGCTATAAACAAGCTGAAAACTACGGATTCTTTTATTGATTCACAATTACGCCATTAACGTCTGTTCAAGACATGGAAATAATAATTACATTACCTTAGAATGTTTTATGAATAACTAAAATCACAATGTGAGGTTGAAACTTCGTCAAACAAACCTGAATATTTATTCTTATTAATCGACTCAATCAACGCTAATGCTGTAATGAAGCCTAAGCAAAATCTGTTTCAGAACTTGGCTATCACAGAGGAAGCTTTCACAGAAGTGGGGTTCATAAAATGGTGGTTATGCCTTTTACATTTTCTGATAGTTGGCGAGTAGAAAGAAAATAACTACAGTGATGTTCGAACTAAACGCGCAAGCGTCTCTGGCATCTCACTCGATCGACAATCAAAGATATGGAAATCGCTTAAAAATGACTGAAATAAAATCATATATTCAAAACTAGGTAATTACTGGGCCAACGGCCTTGGCGCAGTGGTAACACCGGTTCTCGTCAGATCACCGAAGTTCAGCGCTGTTGGGCTTGGCTAGCACTTCGATGGTGATCATCCGCTCTGTCGAGACCCTTTGGCAAGCGGGGTGTACTCAGCCCTCGTGAGGCAAATTGAGGAGCTACTTGACTGAGAAACCGCGGCTCCAGTCACCAGGAAATGACAACGACCGGCAGTGTGGTATGCTGACCACATGCCCCTCCATATCTGCATTCAGTGACGCCTATACGCTGAGGATGACATGACGGTCGTTCAGTGCCGTTAGAATCTTCCGAGACCTGTTCGGACGGAGTTTAGTTTTAGTTTTTAGTTACGTACGAGACATAGGGAGATATGGGCGATGCGTGTACATGAAACTATAAAGTAATGATGAAAACAATTAATATTATTATAGAGAATGCCTATAACTGAATAATCAAAGCATTAAGATCATTTAATGAATTACCTGTAGCTGCAGCAGTGGAAGTTGCAGCTTACTGTGGCAACGTTTTCGTTTGGCCAGCCGGAGAATGACAGAAATTCTGAACAAACTGCAGTGGGAGACGCTACACAAAAACAAAACAAAAAGAGGCGTTTTGCGTCGCAGGAAACCATACTCACAAAATACTGTGACCTCGGCTTCCAAAAAAGTCTAGAAATAATGTATTGCCTCCAACAGACATATTGTGTAATCATAATGACGCTGTAACTAGCGAAATTCGGCTAATACGGAAGGGTAATGCAAGTCTTTCTTCCTGCATGCCATCCCCGAATGGATAAGGAAACAGAGGAAAAATGGACGAAGAGGTACATGCCTGGGTTCAATCATGGTTCCGACGACAACCGTAAAAACATTTCCCTGAAGGCAATGACCTTCTTGTTTCACAGTGGGATGAATGTATTAACAATTATGGTAATTACTTTTGAAGTAATAAACAGTTTACTACTTTTTTTTCATGTGTCTCGGTTTCATTTGATTGCCTCTAATAGATGTAAACGTGGGTGATCTATCAAGCACCATCTCAAATATCAACACGAGCTTGGTTCATTGCTTAAGGAAGAGAGTAGTAATAGGTTTCAACCTCGCGTCGACAGCGATGTCATTAGAGATGGAGCTCAAGCGCGAATTCATGAAAGGACGGAGAGGTAAACTAGCCGTTCCCTTTTGAAAAGAACTGTATCAGTGCCTCAGGAAAACTGCCGAAAACTTTAAGATGGATGTCCGGACGGTAATTTGAAGCACTTCCCTTTCCAGAAATGTAATGTTTTGCGCATAAATAGGCGAAGAGGTCCAATGCTGTTCAACTATTTCCTTGGAGATAAAGGACTGGACAGCGAGAGCGTTACGAAGAAGCTTGATAAAAACCATTGGCAGACGCTACAAGGTGTTGTGTATCAAGATGATGTTCACTTTCGAAAATCTGAAGCCTATTTTCCAGGAAGAATCGCGCATCGTATAAATTAGTTCTTCCCACGTAATTCTCGCGAAAAGGCCAGGACCCAAGAGGGTAAATTTAGAAACAGATTCGAGCTCCATGTAGGTTCACAGCAGAAATTACTGCTAATACAGAGGTTTATTTACTGTAGTTCTTTCCAAACACCATTCGCGGAAAAACAGTGAAAAACGGGAAGGGGAGGGTGACAGCGGAACTGGAAGTACTGTCACTCATCTTCAGGTGGCTTGCAGAGTGTGGACGTAGAGATAGATGAATGCCAGTCTAGTGTCTTACCACTTTTCAGTATAGTCTGGCTATTGGACCAGTACCAACCATCATTCCGCCCTCTCTCCCACCTGACACATACAGTTCCAGCGCCATTCCTCTACATATACAATTCCTCTTCCCTTTCAGCAAAACATGCAACTCCTCCCTTGCTTTCCCAGACACCTACAACTCCGCGCACCGTACCAAAAGACACACACTAAAGCGCCGAAGAAACTGGTGTAGGCATGCGTATTCAAATACAGAGATGTGTAAACAGGCACAATACGACGCTGTGGTCGGCAACACCTATGTAAGAAAACAAGTGTCGGGCGCACTTATTAGAACGGTTACTGCTGCTACAATAGCAGGTTATTAAGATTTAAGTGAGTTTGAACGTCGTGTTATAGTCGGCGCAGGAGCGATGGGGCACAGCATCTCCGAGTAGCGGTGCAGTGGGGACTTTCCAGTACGACCATTTCACGAGTGTACTGTGAATATCAGGAATTCGGTAGAATCAAATCTCCGACATCGATGCGGCCGGAAAAACGTCCTGCAAGAACGGGACCAACGACGACTGAAAGAAAATAGTTCGAAGTGACCGAGGTGCAACCCTTCCGCAAATTGCTGCATATTTCAGTGATGAGCCATCATCAAGTGTCATTCTGCGAAACATCATCTATATGGCCTTTCGGAGCCGAAGGCCCACTCGTGTACCCTTGATGACTGCACGACACTAAGCTTTACGCCTCGCCTTGGCCCGTCAACACCGCCGGCCGGAGTGGCCGAGCGGTTCTAGGCGCTTCAGTCTGGAACCGCGCGACCGCTACGGTCGCAGGTTCGAATCCTGCCTCGGGCATGGATGTGTGTGATGTCCTTAGGTTAATTAGGTTTAAGTAGTACTAAGTTCTAGGAGACTGATGACCTCAGAGGTTAAGTCCCATAGTGCTCAGAGCCATTTGGCCCGTGAGCACCGAAATTGGACTTTTAATGACTGGAAACATATTGCCTGGTCGGAAGATTCTCCTTTCAAATTGTATCGAGTAGATGGAAGTGTACAGGTATTGAGACAACCTCATGAATCCATGGATCCTGCACGTCAGCAGGGACTGTTCAAGCTGATAGAGGCTCTGTAATGGTGTTGGGTGTGTGCAGTCGGAATGATATGGGACCCCTGACACGTCTAGATACGACTCGGACAGGTGACATGTACGTAAGCATTCTGTTTGATCATCTGCATCCATTCATGTCCACTGTGTATTCCGACGGACTGGGGCAATTCAAGCAGGACAATGCGATACCCGCACGTCCATTATTGCTACAGGGTGGCTCCAGGAACACTCTACTGAGTTTAAACACTTCTGCCGGCCACCAAACTCCCCGGACATGAACATTATTGAGCATATCTGGGATGCCTTGCAAAGAGCTGTTCAGAAGAGATGTCTACCCCCTCGTACTCTTACGGATTTATTGACAGCCCGGCAGCATTCATGGTGTCAGTTCCCTCCAGCACTACTTCAGACATTAGTCGAACCCATGCCACGTCGTGTTGCTGCACTTCTGCGTGCTCACAGGGATCCTACAAGATATTAGACAGATGTACCAGTTTCTTTGACTCCTCAGTCTGTAACTCGTCACCCCCTTTCTTCCCAGCCTAGACATATGTTACTTGCCACATACAACAGTCCACTTTCCTAAAGTACGCATAACTCCACACCTTTCTGACTTCACAACTACTTCCACGCCCACTTTCCCCACCACATATCACTATCACCCCCTCCCCAACCCTATCACATACTACTTCCACCTCCTCCCCACCCCCAGCCCATACAGTTTCCACCCCCGGCCCATACAGTTTCCACCCCCGGCCCATACAGTTTCCACCCCCGGCCCATACAGTTTCCACCCCCGGCCCATACAGTTTCCACCCCCGGCCCATACAGTTTCCACCCCCGGCCCATACAGTTTCCACCCCCGGCCCATACAGTTTCCACCCCCGGCCCATACAGTTTCCACCCCCGGCCCATACAGTTTCCACCCCCCGCCCATACAGTTTCCACCCCCCGCCCATACAGTTTCCACCCCCGGCCCATACAGTTTCCACCCCCGGCCCATACAGTTTCCACCCCCGGCCCATACAGTTTCCACCCCCGGCCCATACAGTTTCCACCCCCGGCCCATACAGTTTCCACCCCCGGCCCATACAGTTTCCACCCCCGGCCCATACAGTTTCCACCCCCGGCCCATACAGTTTCCACCCCCGGCCCATACAGTTTCCACCCCCGGCCCATACAGTTTCCACACACCTTTCCCCCAACACATACAATATCCGCCCCCACCTTTCCCACAACACAACAAATTCCATCTACCCTTTCTGCCAGCACCTTCAACTTCTGACCACCTTTCTGTCAGCACATATATCTTCCACCCCACCCCCTTCTCCTTCAGCACATAGAACTTTCAACGCCCCTTCTCCTTCAGCACATAGAACTGTTGTCACCCCTTTCCCTCCAACACATACAATTTCCGCCCCCGCCCCCCCACCCCTTTCCCAGCAGATACAACTCCCCATTCCCTTCGCCAACAAACAATACTTTCCCTACAATATACTCCCTCTTCCCTATCTCCCGCCCTCCTCTCCTCCATTTGCGACAGTTCCTTCTAGTGGAAATTCCATTGTGATTATAGCACATTCCGTCATTTTGGAGGGCAGTTTTACTCTGGGGTCGGGTCTGGTAGTTTTCGCGATGTACTGCTGCGGTGACAGGCGGAGGGGCGCTGAGAGGTGTGACAGCCTCAGGAGCGGGCGAGGGGCAGCGGCAGAGTTCGTGCGCTTCCGGAGAGCCGCCGCTGCCGCCGCGTCTGCAGCACAAACAGACGGCCCCGCGCCGAGACAAAGGCGGCTGCGCACTGCAAACAAGGGGGAGCGCCTGGCACTGTGGGCTCGGGCGCCGGGCGGCCGCAGCGCCAGGGGGCCCTCCCACGTCTCCAGCACACGGCCGCCTCTGGGGAGGGTAATGCAGGAAGAAATTTCTGACAGTGCACGTTTGGAACACAGCATTGTGTGGTAGTGAGACATGGGGTGTGGGAAAAATGGAACAGATGTGGTGGTACAGAAGAATGTGAAAAATTAGGTGCACTAATAAGGTAAGGAATGAGGAGTTTCTCGGCAGGATAGGTGAGGAAAGGAATATGTTGAAAACACTGACTAGAAGAAGGGGTAGGTCGATAGCGCATCTGCTGAGACATCTGGGAATAAACTTCTGTGGTACTAGACGGAGGTGTAGAGGATAAAAACTGTGGAAGAAGACAGAGATTGCAAGACATACATCAGATAATTGAGAGTGTAGGTTGCAAGTGCTACTGTTAGGTAAAGAGATTGGCACAAGAGAGGAGTTCGTGGTGGGGCACATCAAACCAGTCAGAAGACTGAAGACTCAAAAACGCAGGAGCTGTATTAGGAAAAGGCGAAAGAAAGGCAACATACATTGTGTGATCAAAAGTATCGGGATACCTGGCCGAAAATGACATAAAAGTTCGTGGCATCCTCCATCGATAATCCTGGAAATCAATATGGTGTTGGCTTACCCTTAGCCTTGATGACAGCTTCCACGCTCGCAGGCTTACGTTCAATCGGGTGGTGGAAGGTTTCTTGTGGAACGGCAGCCTATTCTTCACGGAGTGCTGCACTGAGGAGAGGTATCTATGTCTGTCGGTGAAGCCTGGCACGAAGCCGGCGTTCCAAACCTTCCCAAAGGTGTTCTGTAGGATTCAGGTCAGGACTCGGTGCAGGCCAGTCCATTACACGAATGTTATTGTCGTGTAACCACTCCGCCACGGGCCGTGTATTATCAACAGGTGCTTCATCGTTTTGAAAGATGCAATCGCCATCCCCCAATTGCTCTTCAACAGTGGGAAGCAAGAAGGTGCTTAAAACATCAATGTAAGCCTGTGCTGTGATAATGCCACGTAAAACAACAAGGGATGCAAGCCCCCTCCATGAAAAACACGTCCACACCGTAACACCACCGCCTCATAATTTATTGTTGGCACTCCACACGCTGGCAGATGACATTCACTGGGCATTCGCCATACCCACACCCTGCCGTCGGATCGCCACATTGTGTACCGTGATTCGTCACTCCACGCAACGTTTTTCCGCTGTTCAATCGTCCAATGTTTACGCTCCTTACACCAAGCGAGGTGTCGTTTGACATTTACTGACGTGATGTGTGGCTTATGAGCAGTCGCTCGACCATAAAATCCAAGTTTTCCCACCTCCCGCCAGCTGTCGTAGTACTTGCAGTGAATCCTGATGCAGTTTGAAATTCCTGTGTGATGGTCTGGATAAATGTCTGGCCCTCTTTAACTGTCGGCGGTTTCTTGTCAGTCAACATACGAGGTCGGCCAGTACGCTTTTGTGCTGTACGTGTCCCTTAACGTTTCCATTTCACTATCACATCGGAAACAGTGGGCCTAGGGATGTTTAGGCGTGGGGAAATCTCGCGTACAGACGTATGACACAACTGACACCCAATCACCTGACCACGTTGGAAGTCCGTGAGTTCCGCAGAGATTCTGCTCCCTCACGATGCCTAACGACTACTCAGGTCGCTCATATGGCGTACCTGGCAGAAGGTGGCAGCAGAATGCACCTAATATGAAAAACGTATGTTTTTTAGGGTGTCTGGATACTTTTGATCACATAGTGTTCGTTTGTAGCATTTGTAGATTTAAAGAAAGTCTTTGACAATGTTGATGGTAACCATCTTAGAAATTCTAAAGGTACCAGGGGTAAAATACAGACAGCGAAAGGTTATTCACCACTTGTATAGAAGCTGGTTTGGTGCTAGAAAGAGTCTCAAGAAATGAAAAGAAAACGAGTGTTTGAGAAGCGAATGAGTCACGGCTATTGCCTACCTCCGTGTTGTTGAATTTGTGCGCTGAGTAAGCAGTAAAGGAAAGCAAAAAGAAAATTTGAGAAGAAATTGAAGTGGAGGGAGAAGAAATAAAAACTTGGGGTTTTCAACAACATTGTAATTCTGTCAGAGATGGCAAGGACTTGGTGGCGGGGGGGGGGGGGGGGGGGGGGGGGGAGCAGTTGAATAGAATGGATAATATCTCGAAAAGAGATTATAAGGTGATCATCAAAAGTAAACCAAGGGAAATAAAATGTAGCTGAATCAAATTAGGCGTAGGTGAAACGATTACATAAGGAAATAAAACTCGAAAAGTAGTTTTGACAATAGAAATAGTCGTCGTCAGCTGCACAGTTTTCTTTATTAAATTAACTTCTTGACTAGTTTCGGCAAATTAATTTGCCATCCCCAGAAAATCATACAATTAAGCTTACATCGGAAAGAAATCGTCAAGCAAACTCTGGATGGCCGGCCGGAGTGCCCGTACGGTTCTAGGCGCTACAGTCTGGAACCGAGCAACCGCTACGGACGCAGGTTCGAATCCTGCCTCGGGCATGGATGTGAGTTATGTCCTTAGGTTAGTTTAATTAGTTCTAAGTTCTAGGCGACTGATGACCTCAGAAGTTAAGTCGCATAGTGCTCAGAGCCATTTGAACCAAACTCTGGATGATGGTTATTCGTTAAAAATATTTACGTTGCGCTTAAAGCAGTCAAAGTGTAAGGTAAAAAAATGGGAAGATATTGTGACCAGAAAAACCTTGCATCCTTCGTAAAATATTAAAAAATCATGAGACATATGACGGTTAGGACCAACACTCTTGTTTCTTCGCATTTTTACCTTATTTTTTAACTGCTTGACACTACTATGTAAAAAAATTTAACGAAGGACTGTATCGTCCAGCGTTTGCTTGGCGACTGCTTTCCGGTCTAAGAATATTAAAGATTAGATGAATAAATAGAATAAGTAAAGAAGACGTAGCGAATAGAACAGGAGAAAAGAAATTTATGGGCCAAACCTGACTAAAGCAAGGGAACGATTGATAGAACACAACCTGAGGCATCAAAAAGTAGCCAATTTGGTAAAGGGAGGAAGTGGGGGTGGGGCAATATAAACTGTAGGAGGAGACCAATTATTTGAACATTAAACTGAAACAGGACATTTAACAGGCAAGTAGCTTAGTCGCGCTCTCGTTGATTGAAAGTTAATAGAATGAAGTCCACAACTTGTTTGTTTCTGGTGTAGGAATTTGATCTGATTCATGTTTTCGTGAATTTAGTTGCGTTACCATTAAATATTTACTATGTTTGACAAACATGGTGAACCGTGCACTTCAGGAACAGCAGGTCGCAATCGTAATGATAGGCAATTTTGAAGTATCAGAGTATTTAGATATCATTCAACCGTACTGACAGTGCTAAGTAGCTACTCGGAGAGGATCATTACTAGACATGTACACACAATTACTGCCAAGCTCGGCTGCGCTCAATAAATAGTTACCTGCGCACGTTTACGCTCACCGTGTCGATCCGGAATCTATGTTACTTAAGTGTATACAAAATTCGGGGCGTACTAACAGGTTACAAAGGGAGTGTTGAAACGTAAGGTATTCACAACGATAACAGCAATACGCGCGATAGCTCTCGTCCCCTTTAGCAAGGTATTACGTCAACGTGAAGGTGAGCGACCGAATTCCGTGGCACCAGTCGCTATGACAGGGTTTAGTGGCGGACTTCAACTCACATTTCGACGAGTTTTCCTCCGCAAGTACACAGACATGGTTTTTCTGCAACCTATAAACGGCGCAAGAACCTGAGACGACTCCAGCTGCAATGACGTCGGCACAAAGGGGCATGTTGATTTATGAGAAATATTTTTGCGAATGAGCATCCACGTCAATATGGACTGCAACGACGGCCCATTACATGATGAGCTGGGGTGGTGTTGTGTACCATGACCAATCACAGTGTTTCATGTTCTCTCAAATAATGAATTTTGCTTAGTGGAGGTAGTGGAATACAAACGGTGTCCTTACTCCAACATGTAATACTGTATTGCTCTGTACATTTAATCCCATCTGTCGGCGAATGCAGGTGGTGGACCGATAAAAATTGTCATAATTTTTAATGTTGTCTTCATGGTGTTAAAATTATCCGTATAGTATGTTACTGAATAGAGTGACGACGACAGTCCACCAAGTTGAAAGCATTGCCCTTTTATGATGCCCCGTAAGATTATGAGGGACTGGCTCTCTTCTGAACAGCACATTGCAAGGCATCCCGGATATGCTCAGTAATGTTCATATCATTAGTCAAAGTACTTAGTCACCGAACTCTCCTGACCAGCCCATTTTCCCTTCTTGGATCTCCGCTGGGAACACAATACATTCCGCCTTCTTTTGTACTGGCGAGTCTGCCTCTCGGAACTTCCAGTGGTCAATTCCGCATTGCATAGAATCGTCCCGATATTTTTGACCAGCAAGCGTATTTTATCAGGTGATCTGAATTGTTTGTTGGCAGCACTTTTAATTTATCTTAACAATACTGAAGAACCAAAGAAACTGATACACCTGCCTAATATTCTGTAGGGTCCCCGCGAGGACGCTGAAGTTCCGCAACACGACGCTGCATGAACTCGACTAATGTCTGAAGCAGTGCTGAAGGGAACTGACACCATGAATCCTGCAGGGCTGTCCATAAATCAGTAAGAGTACGAGGGGCTGGAAAATTCTTCTGAACAGCAAATTGCAAGGCATCCCACATATGCTCAATTATGTTCATGTCTGCGGTGTTTGGCGGCCAGCGGAAGTGTTTAAACTCAGAAGAGTGTTCATGGAGCCAAGCTGTGGCAATACTGGACGTATGGGGTGTCGCATTGTCATGTTGGAATTGCCCAAGTCCGTCGGAATGCACAGTGGACGTAAATGGATGCAGGTGATCAGACAGGATGCTTACGTACGTGTCACCTGTCCGAGTCGTATCTAGATGTATCAGGGGTGCCATATCACTCCAACTGCACACGCCTCACACTATTACAGAGCCTCTACCAGCTTGAATAGTCCGCTACTGATATGCAGGATCCATGGATTCATGAGGTTGTCTCCATACCCGTACGCGTCCATCTACTCGATACAATTTGAAAGGATAATAGTTCGACCAGACAACATGTTTCCAGTCATCAACAGTTCAATGTCGGTGTTGACGGGTCTTAACGAGGTGCAAAGCTTTGTGTCGTGCAGTCATTAAAGGTATACGAGTTGGCCTTCGGCTCCGAAAGACCATACAGATGATGTCTCGTTGAATGATTCGCACGCTGGCACTTGTTGCTGGCTGAAATCTGCAGCAATTTGCGGAAGGGTTGCACTTCTGTCACTTCGAACGATTCTCATTCAGTCGTCGTTGGTCCCGTTCTTGCAGGACGGTTTTCCGGCCGCAGCCTACCGGATTTTTGATATTCACGGTATACTCATGAAATGGTCGTACGAGAAAATCCCCACTGCTACTCGGAATGCTGTGCTCCATCGCTCTTGCGCTGATTGTTAACACCACGTTCAAACTCACTTAAATCTTGGTAATCTGCTATTGTAGCAGCAGTAACCGATCTAACAATTGCGCCAGACACTTGTTTTCTTACATAGGTGTTGTCGACCGCAGCGCCGTATTCTGCCTGTTTACAAATATCTGTATTTGAATACGCATGCCTATATCAGTTTCTTTGGTGTTTCAGTGTGTTTTGAATTATAAGGTCTTGATTTATCGTTTCCTTCCATTTTTTTCTATTATTTTCATGCGTCCATTGGTGTGTCTGCATGCACGTGTCTGCAGTAGAACATTCAGTTAGAAAATACAGATTCGTAATTACGTACATTATAAACATAACTAAAGTAGCAACTGGACTAATGGTTGGTTCAAATGGCTCTGAGCTCTATGCGACTTATCTTCTGAGGTCATCAGTCGCCTAGAACTTAGAACTAATTAAACCTAACTAACCTAAGGACATCACACACATCCATGCCCGAGGCAGGATTCGAACCTGCGACCGTAGCGGTCGCTCGGTTCCAGACTGTAGCGCCTAGAACCACACGGCCACTCCGGCCGGCACTGGACTAATGGCTGTTACTATTGACAATAACATAGACAGTGCTGTGGGTCTATGTAGAAAGTTACAAACAGAAACGCAATTTTTATTACTCATTCACTGCTGTTTGTGGAAATGTGGGTCGTCGCCTTCACATGTTTTCTAGAGACAATTCTCTCGGGACACGTACGAGTAGTTTACACAATTTAAGAAAAAACTGCAACTGTGGCTTCGAAAGAGCACAAACGCAAGATAACCGAACTAGTACTCTCATTCCAGGAAAAGTGATAGCGAGACTGTAGATAAATCTTTTTTACATCACAGAAGCATGGGTGGAGCGCGCACGGTGTCGCTGGCGTGTGTAAGATGAGTGTTCGTAGATTTCCTCACGCGACTGCGCTGTCAGACACGCCCGAAACTTCAACCGCGTGTCTGAGGGAACACAACGTTATCTGCCCGCACTACCGGAGAATATACAGAATACCGGGAGGAGCTGCCGTTTACTCTGCGCGAAATCGACCGCCCGGAACAGCCGGCGGGGACGCGCGCGTGTTTGCCCGACCAGATACCGAAAGTTATCTTTCGCTCGCGCGGACCGAGGCGCGCTATCAGCAGCGAGCAGCTTCTGATTCTCTGTTACGCCCTTTCTTGTCGCTGGAGCGTGTCCGCCTGTCAAAATAAATACTTTGCACGTAGTCGAGTCATTCACCTCCGTGCTGAATACAAAGCTTCATAAATGTCGATAACAGAGAGCACCTCTGTCCTAGACGAAAAGGTGGCGACGAGGAAGCAGAATATGTCTTGGCTCCGGGTATTTGGTTTAACTGGTAGTCGTCTGCTCCATGCAGCCGCCTAGCTGGAGAGGATTAGTGGCCAGCATAGTTCACTGCGCTACAGAATTGTCCACTGGGCTTAGTTGTAGGTTCTTCACATTAAGGCTTCTGTTAATGCAGTACGTGTAGTTACCTCTGTCCACATTATTACAACATAGATGCTTACTCCTAGTAAAGTGCTATCTAGATAGATCGTTGACAGACAAAACCTGTTTGATAGCCTAGAAGAATTAGGTGTCGATAGAAAGACCAGGGCCTTCATCCAGGAAACATTATTGGGAACCGCATCAAAAGTGAAATTTACGGGAGAACCGCCAAACCCATTGGAAATACACACCGGTGTCCGAGAAGGATATGGCTCATCCTCACTCTCATTCAACATCGTCTTGGAAAAATAATTACTTACGCGAAAAGCATGTCAGAGGTATCCAAATTGGTAACGAGGAACGCAAAAGAGTCACTGTGAAATGCTAGACCTTTGCAGATGACGGGCTATATTAACGAACAAAAAAGATGAAGCCTAACAAGAACGACAGAAACCGCAGGAAATTTGCTGTAAAACTGGACTCCAAATTCTCTGTGGAAAAACTCTGTATTTGGACACCAAATCAACAGGAGAACTCCGACTGAAAACACAGCATCGAAAAATCTCAAAGGTCACTCACTTCAAATACTTACTAGAAACCATCCAATCGACGGAAATGAACACAGTCGCCAATACAGAAAGAACATTCAAACTGCAAATACAAATTTACATGGAATCAATACAACAAACGGCAGTATCTGGTAATACAAAACAAAGACACTGATACTCGGTTGTTTTAACAGATAAATTTTGTAAAAGATACCTGCAGCTCTACGGACGCCAGTGTAAGGTGGATGAAAAATGACCAAGAAAATTTTTCACGTTGTTAATGCAAGTAAATTGAAGTCCAGCTTTCTGAAAGAAACACAAGAAAACCTGTAACGACTGATAATGTGAGAAGAAGAAATTAAGGACTGAAAACAAACAATTTGAAAATCAAATCAGACGCAAGCAAATTGAGCGAGAAGAAGGAAAAAAGCAGGAGAAGGAACCAAAACACAACGAGCTGATGAAGGCGTTTGGGGAAGAAAAGAGGAATGATGCTGCGCTGGTAAATTACGGGCCGGTGGTCTGTGGACGCGAAGCGACCGCCCGGTAGAAGCGTGACTACCGTAGCACGTGTCATTTATTGAATAACAACGGAGCTGTACGTCTAAAGAGTCAAGTTCAGCAAGCCCGTACATATGAAATGGAAGGTAATGGGTTCTAGCAGAAATAGCGGAGCTACCTTACAAGCATTTTACATTGAAAATGAAGGCGTAATATTTGAAAACCTATGTGCAAAACAGGCGCATCAATTAGCTACAATGTGGATTCGAACGTACTTACAAAGTGAAGAACACAGCTGCCCACAATGTGGAAAATCCTGAAAAATGTCTCAACAGTCTAAGCGCAGGCCGTTCCATTCGGCTAAAATGTCAGCAGTTTTCTCGAAAAGAACAGTCCATTGCAATCCTGATTTCATGAACGTGGCCAGGTATATGGACGTGGCCAAATATATGGACGTGGCCAGGTATATGGACGTAGCCAGGTATATGGACGTGGCCAAATACACTCCTGGAAATTGAAATAAGAACACCGTGAATTCATTGTCCCAGGAAGGGGAAACTTTATTGACACATTCCTGGGGTCAGATACATCACATGATCACACTGACAGAACCACAGGCACATAGACACAGGCAACAGAGCATGCACAATGTCGGCACTAGTACAGTGTATATCCACCTTTCGCAGCAATGAAGGCTGCTATTCTCCCATGGAGACGATCGTAGAGATGCTGGATGTAGTCCTGTGGAACGGCTTGCCATGCCATTTCCACCTGGCGCCTCAGTTGGACCAGCGTTCGTGCTGGACGTGCAGACCGCGTGGGACGACGCTTCATCCAGTCCCAAACATGCTCAATGGGGGACAGATCCGGAGATCTTGCTGGCCAGGGTAGTTGACTTACACCTTCTAGAGCACGTTGGGTGGCACGGGATACATGCGGACGTGCATTGTCCTGTTGGAACAGCAAGTTCCCTTGCCGGTCTAGGAATGGTAGAAAGGATGGGTTCGATGACGGTTTGGATGTACCGTGCACTATTCAGTGTCCCCTCGACGATCACCAGTGGTGTACGGCCAGTGTAGGAGATCGCTCCCCACACCATGATGCCGGGTGTTGGCCCTGTGTGCCTCGGTCGTATGCAGTCCTGATTGTGGCGCTCACCTGCACGGCGCCAAACACGCATACGACCATCATTGGCACCAAGGCAGAAGCGACTCTCATCGCTGAAGACGACACGTCTCCATTCGTCCCTCCATTCACGCCTGTCGCGATACCACTGGAGGCGGGCTGCACGATGTTGGGGCGTGAGCGAAAGACGGCCTAACGGTGTGCGGGACCGTAGCCCAGCTTGATGGAGACGGTTGCGAATGGTCCTCGCCGATACCCCAGGAGCAACAGTGTCCCTAATTTGCTGGGAAGTGGCGGTGCGGTCCCCTACGGCACTGCGTAGGATCCTACGGTCTTGGCGTGCATCCGTGCGTCGCTGCGGTCCGGTCCCAGGTCGACGGGCACGTGCACCTTCCGCCGACCACTGGCGACAACATCGATGTACTGTGGAGACCTCACGCCCCACGTGTTGAGCAATGCGGCGGTACGTCCACCCGGCCTCCCGCATGCCCACTATACGCCCTCGCTCAAAGTCCGTCAACTGCACATACGGTTCACGTCCACGCTGTCGCGGCATGCTACCAGTGTTAAAAGACTGCGATGGAGCTCCGTATGCCACGGCAAACTGGCTGACACTGACGGCGGCGGTGCACAAATGCTGTGCAGCTAGCGCCATTCGACGGCCAACACCGCGCTTCCTGGTGTGTCCGCTGTGCCGTGCGTGTGATCATTGCTTGTACAGCCCTCTCGCAGTGTCCGGAGCAAGTATGGTGGGTCTGACACACCGGTGTCAATGTGTTCTTTTTTCCATTTCCAGGAGTGTATATGGACGTGGCCAAATATCAGATAAGAGACGAAGCAAGAAGTTAAGCCAGTGGGATGGAACAATGAGGAGATGCTTTGAGATTAGTGGAAATTGTTTTGAAAAAAAGTAAAATAACTGGTACTTCGTTGCTAAATTCCCATGGTATACTTTACTGGTAGAGGTTTGAGCGAATAAGACTTGCCAACTACACTCGGAACGGGATCCACATGTTCCTTACCAGCTTACGCAACCAAAAGTGTTATCCGCTTTCGCGGATGTTAAAATTTCGTCAACCACTAAATCCATTCAGTACACCGGAGCCCTGCTGACAATAGACGTGGGCCTGGCCTGAATTTTCGTTTGGTAATGCCGTAAATCGTAATTTACATTCCATAGACTACGAAATTGGAAAGTGATAGCACAACATTTTAATACAACGTAGCCTGTCATACGTATTACACGTACTGTAAACTAAAGCATTCTGTCATAATTACTTAACCAATTCATTTGCAACATTTTTGCATCACCGAGAAGTCGACTGAAGTCGTTACTATTGAGGATATCCACACCCACGCAAACTTATATTTGTAGATGACGTTGCAAAGCCGTGTACTGTGTGGAGACAGATGCGGGCGTTTTTGCGAAATGAATCCGTCTGGACCTGTGGAGGAGAGCTGTAACTTTTGTATAGAATTATATTGTGAAGGTAAACATCTTGGTCGCATTCTACTGTTTTAAAACTGATTATCTGTTTCCGTTTCGCAGCCGTAATCTACTGTAAAAATGATTAACTATAGAGAAAAAAAAGTTTCAAATGATCGGTGGAAGTGGCGTTAGTAAACTACCACTTACTGTTTGAATATTAAAAGGTGTAGCAGTTTTAGAGCAGTTGAAAATATGCCATAATCTCTGTTCTTAAAAATATATAACGAATTGGTGGTGGGTTATCATGGTAATACAAACTTGCAGGGATATAAAAAATTGTTACTAAACATGGGCTTTGAAATGCATACCTTAAAGACTATGAACAGTTGTTCAGTAGAAGTGATATCTTACAGTATTGAAGATGAACAAGTGCTCATCGCTCTTAAAGCACGCATTTTAGGGCCCAAGTTTACTGGACTCTTTCTTTTTGTCCATACTATCACACATCATTTGAAAGCTGCCTACCCTACAATTTTAAACCGGTACACGTACTCCACTGTCATAGGTATCAACTATTTTTCGCTTAAAACTTTCGATGTGGTCGATTCTGGACCAGTGTCGCTTGCCTCAAATTGATACATTTAACCTCCTCCCCCATCCCTAGGCCGGCCGCTAAGTCTATGGGACTGATGACCTCAGATGTTAAGTCGCATAGTGCTTAGAGAGATTTAAACCATTTGAACCCATCCCGAAAAGTTTGTAACTTCATTACTGAATCACCCTACATATCTGTTTTATGTGCATTTAGCTTGATCTACAGCAAGCCGGTGGCTCGCCATACAGCCCGGAATTGTGGGCTCGCTAAATCCCATTTTTTTGGTGGCAGGACTGTCTCGCATTTTTGTGTTTCTATTTTCTTTAATTACAAAAATGGTTCAAATGGCTCTGAGCACTATGGGACTCAACTGCTGAGGTCATTAGTCCCCTAGAACTTAGAACTAGTTAAACCTAACGAACCTAAGGACATCACAAACATCCATGCCCGAGGCAGGATTCGAACCTGCGACCGTAGCGGTCTTGCGGTTCCAGACTGCAGCGCCTTTAACCGCACGGCCACTTCGGCCGGCTCTTTAATTACAGTTATCTGTCTGTTACCCTTCATTTATCAAGACATGTATCTCAGCAAAAGGATTCCCTGTTGTCGGTAATGCAGTCTGATGCCTCCACGGTCTAGGAAACAGACTATTCGCAGGTAAGATGTTGTTATCTGCTAGTAGGGGGAACGGTAACGTACAGAACCTCTCATTTACCGCCAACGAAGTATCTGCAGACTTAGCAACCCGATCCACAAACTGAAGCTCAGTTCCGTGAGATCCACTACTGTTCGATCATACAATGTAGGCTTTCACGGCCGGTATTGCCTACACCTAAAACTTGCGGGCTGATAGGCCGTGGTCGAAGTATAAAACTCTCCCCTGACGTTTCGTCTCCGACTGCGGGAGACATCCTCGGAGGTACTGCCGCCGCTGTACCTCAGAGGATGTCTCCCGCAGTCGGAGACGAAACGTCACGGGAGAGTTTTATACTTCGACCACGGCCCCTCAGCCCGGAAGTTTTAAGTGAAGTCACTAATGTTCGTTTAAACTATAAGCGTCGAGTACCTGGTAACCGTAAGTACCATAAAATACCTAGGAGTGATCTTCCCGAGCACCGAAAGTGGGTGAACACGACTGCGGGTCCGGCGTACAGCCTCCGAGGGAAAGTGAGGGCAGAAGCGAGTAGCCGTGGCGTCTGTTTGGGCGGCGTGGGGCCGGACAGGCAAACAGAGCACACGGGGCAGAACGGCGGCGACCGCCGGCGGCTCGGGTTTCAGGCTGTGTCCAGGCCTGGCGCCGGGCCACCGCGCCGACCGCACCGCTGACTCCGGCGGCGCCTGACAGTCCCCACACTCACCTAACGCGACAATAAACACACCTCAGCCGAGGGTAGCTGTGAGGACGCGGAGGGCAGACCCATGCCTCACCAACCACACACAGTGATATACCAAAGTTCAAGTTATTTTACCTGAGATACTCATTACACAATCTGATCTCGTCAGAAGCACCTGATCTCGTCAGAAGCACCTGATCTCGTCAGAAGCACCTGATCTCGTCAGAAGCACCTGATCTCGTCAGAAGCACCTGATCTCGTCAGAAGCACCTGATCTCGTCAGAAGCACCTGATCTCGTCAGAAGCACCTGATCTCGTCAGAAGCACCTGATCTCCGCCACACACCATCAGGTGGCTTGCGGAGTATGGATGTAGATGTAGATCTCGTCAAAAAATACCTGGACACTCCTATTCAGTGTGATTCAACCAGTGCTTGTCACACGAGGCGGAACCTCCAGTATATAAGGAGGCGGAGGATGTTGTGTTATCAGCTACAAGCAATAACATTAGAGCGGGTCTGTCCGGAGAACTCAGAGACTGCGAACGTAGACTAGACATTGGACGTCCCTTGCGTGACAGATACATCAAGGACATTTCAACTGCTCTAAAACCGCTCAAGTCGACTATTGGTGATGTGACTGCGAAGGGGAAACGCTAACACCCAAACCTCCACATGTCAGACAGATCGGTACCAAACGTTGTATGTCGGTAGAGTATCAACCAAAACTCCGATTTAGTTCGTATTATCTACTGGCGTCAAGGAATTTGAAGTCATTTTCACTATTTTTCGACCGTGACTGTCTCAATAATATGTAAAGGTTTTTTTTTTTAAATTACCGCTTCCAGTCACAAACTTTAACTATTGTATTATTTATTTATTTTGCTATGTGTTTCGAGGGAATAACTTATCTTCAGGCTAAATGGAATTACAAAAACAATTTCACGAAAAGATTATACTGATGTTACATAGTTACAGCATTTATGAAAAGAATATGTAACATCAGTATAATCTTAGCGTGAAACTGTTTTCGTAATGCCATTTAGCCTGAAGACGAGGTATTCCACTGAAACATGTAGCAAAATAAATAAATAATACAATCATTAACAAAGTTTGTGACTGGTAGCGGCAATTTAAAAATCCTCTACAGAACTGGCGTAAATGTTACTTAAAAGTAACACCAGACTTACACAGTACAGGAAAAGCGTAACTGTGAGTAATCATTAAGTATAGCTTCCGTGTGGAAGTTGGTGGAGAGTTATATCGTCGTACCAATGGTTCTGAGTTCATATCCCAATGATAACTTTTCTTTTACTGTATTAAGCGTTACATGGGACTATTAATACTTCCGCGCGTCTATTGCAATTGTTTCTTTATTCTACTGTTCCGATTGTTTATGCTTATTCTGTTAAACTACAAATGCTGAAGCTGCTTCATCACGAGTGGTGTCTGTTCTGTCACGCATGTACGACAGAACACCACACCTACCTAAACAAATGCATTCTACAGGTTTGCTATTTTCAACTAACGAAGTGAAAGCAGACTGCCAAAACAACATTGCTAAAATCTCCCATAAGTCCTTTATATATCAGGAAAATTTTCTCCCATATAACAATTTAAGCGTAAAAAAAAATAAAACAAGTTATTGTAGGGGGGAGGGGGGAGAGAAGGAGGGAAGGTGGGTTGAACACAGGACTTCCGGAACGACGACCTCATGCTCTACAATGTCACTCATGCGACATCTACCAGACAATTATTCACAGACAAGCTTTTGCAGTGTCGACTAATGACCTCAGCAGTTGAGTCCCATAGTGCTCAGAGCCATTTTTTGCAGTATCCTTAGTTGTGGTGTTATTTTTAATTACCGTTTATGCACGTTCTACCGGACGACAGCACACAGGACGAACTAATTCGGTGTTTTGGTTGATACATACAACGTTTGGTACCGATCTGAGTGTGTGACATCTGGAGGATTGGTTGTAAGGAACAACCACGGCTGAACGAAGACCAGGCAGAACTGATGTACTGACACACGGGGACCGTGCAATATTGCGGAGGGGTGTTGTAAAGAATGGCATGAAATTAGAGGAAAGAATCATAGCTACAAAGCCCTAACAGTAGTCCAGCTAATACCACAACTGTGCGTGGTGAGCCATACTTTGCTGTAGTCAGTAGTAAGCGAATCTTCAGGTGGTGTTGAAACGTCCACTTAAAAAATTTTTATAAATTACAGTGCTGGAAAATCTCTACATCATTTGATTTTCAAACAGCTGAGCAAAACCGAACGTACTCAGACATTTCTTTCTTTATTTATTCTGATCAGCACTAAACTGACACACAATATTTTTTTGTGTTGCGTATTAATTTGATTCTGATTTTGTTTGAATTTCCTAATTTGTTCGTACTCTTCTGTGTCAGTGAAGACTACCGGTCTTGTGTCATTCAGATTATCATCTACCTTCGTAGATAAATTATTTAGCTGATCCGAAAGTTCGACTACTTTCTCTGATAATGAACTGATTTCCTCCATGTGTCTTTCTGAACCAATTTTCAGAGTATCGACTGTGTCCTTTGTTTTAGTCAAATTTAGCCCGCAAGGTGTCGTGATTTTCATGAACAATGGCTTGCAGTTCCTTTATGGCTGCCTCGTGGTTCTGTAATGCATTTTCATGCCGCGAAAAGGTAGGTTGAAAATACTCACAAATTTGTGTTTTTACGTCAATACAGACTTTTTGACATTTCGATTCGATGTTATGTAACACAGTAGTTAAATCTTCACGTGTGTGTTGAAGTGTTTCTTGAATTTGTTTCTGATTATGTTTCATTTGTTTTTGATTTTGTTTCATATGTCGACCCTTAGCCGAGGATACCTCACTGGAACCTTCTGATTTTTTCTTGTAGTTTGTGTAATTAGTGTAGCTATTTGCTGTATTGCAGTAGTTTGAGTAACGAAGATTTTTGTGAGGTAAGTGATTCATGTAAGGTATAGGTTATTGTTAGTCAGGGCCTTTCTTTTGTGGGGATTATTGAAAGTCAGATTGCGTTACGCAAAAAAAAGAAAAAAAAATTATTGTGTGTGAGTTTAGTGTTGATCAGAATAAGTAAAGAGAGAAATGTCTGAGTACGTTCAGTTTTGCTCAGCTGTTTGAAAATCAAATATCGTAGAGGGTTTTCCAGCACTGTCATTCTTTACATTCAAAAGGGGACGTTTCAGTGTAAACACCGACGCCATCGGTCAGTGGACAACTAGAAACGAGTACTTAGTGACATTACAGCTGAGGTGTTTGGGTTTGGCAAATGCCGGAGAATGTCATCTGCCATCGCGTGCACTGCCAAGTGATGGTTTTACGGTAGGGATGGCGGTTATCGCTGAAACAACTGGTTATTTCGGTTTCCCTCCACGTCAGTTTCACCTGACTTCTAAAACCGATCAAAATATAACCATATTCCGAAATAATCGATTTTTGGTTTTTTCTTCCTACTATTTCTTGTAATAAACGTAGAAATGGAACGGAAATTGAAAAATTTGGATTCGCTCGTTTTCGAGATACATATAATCAAAATATTAAATTCAATAGCGGAATAAAAGAAAACTTAGTACGCCCACCGTTCGCTCCTTTTCTCGAAAAGTGGTAAGTGACTGAATACTACAAAAAATCACCAGTATTTTCGTAGAGATATTAATTTTTTTAAACTTTGCTCACTAATCATGGTGTAATCGCGAATCATAACACTATTTGTGCGTTACGAAGAGTCAACGCTTAAGGCTGAAAAGTGATGTTGAAGAACTGTAATTTAAGTGTTAATTTGTCCGTTTTCAAATGCTACAAGTAGATACAGTTTTATTATGTGGACATAGGCAGCAGATCGGCTACTTTTTCTTTTTGTTATGTACAGTGAATGAAATGCTGTTAAGTTCTGACTTACTGCTGTTACCATAAATTCCTTCCTGTCTTATTTCATAGTAGTGGCAGAAAAATCTTTAATCTTTTAAAGCAAATGAAGCATTATACTTCATTGCTACGTCACTTCTTAAAAATATTTCCAGACGGGGGTTGACGCCATTTTGCAATACGACAGATGACGAGCGACGAAAGCGAGCAACTACCGTACAGACAAGGCGGGCGTTAGTCAAGTGCATTGCAGCGACACGCGTTCCTTAAGCCACGACACACGGCAACAGGGACGTTATTGTCTCTGAAGCACCTTCTCAGTTCTTAATCCATGTGTTTGTTGCTCGTTTGTCAGTATTATTAAAATAGCTCTCATCCCTTTTCCCACGTTATATCATAATTATGCATTCCAAACAAATGGCCGGCCACTGTGGCCGAGCTGTTCTAGGCCCTTCAGTCCGGAACCACGCTGCTGCTACGGTTCCAGGTTCGAAACCTGCCACGGGCATGGATGTGTGTGATGTCCTTAGGTTAGTTAGGTTTAAGTGGTTCTAAGTCTAGGGGACTGATGACCTCAGATGTTGACCCATAATGCTTAGAGCCATTTGTACCATCCAAACCAATGCAAATTTTACGAATAAAAATTACTTCAATTTTTAAAAAAGTTTATTTACAAACGAAAAATTTTAGCACTACTGTTAAGGCTAATTGATTTTTACTCGGTTATTAATAAAAAACGTGTTATATCCGAGACCAAACGAAAACCGAAAAATACCGGTTATTCAGAACTAAAATACCGGTATCGGTTTTAATCGGTGGGTTTTCCCCATCCCTATGTCATGGTAAGGTATATTCTTCCGGGTTACCGGTCCCCCTATTGCGCCAAAGAAAATGCTAAATGAGGAAGCATGTGTACGCAATTTACCGCATTGTGTATTGCGCACGATGGAGGAAGAGTTAAGAGACGAAGATTGTATCAGCGTGACATTGCATAAAGCAGCATCTCTGAGACAACGATCTGTAGATAGCATTCCTGAAATTTACTTTCCCATCCAAAGTCCGGACTTGAAGCCAAGAGAACACCTATAGGATGAGATGGAACACAAACTTCGCTATAGCCCGAGTGTGTGGCGTCAGTACCTTCCCAGGTTTCGGCTCTTGGCGAAGAACGGATTGCGACTCCTCTGCAGATCTTCGAACACCTTTTTCAAAGTGTCCCCAGTAGGGTTCAGGACGCAATAAAGGCGAAGGGTGGGCACACCCCAAATTAATGTTCAGTAAAATTTTCAGCAGATTAATATTTAAAATACTGTTTTTCTTCGTTATCACGCTCGCATTTCAGTGTAACCTGGCATCTTAAATCAATCGCGATCAGTTGTTTCCATACTGAGGAGGGCTGTGAAACTAGTACAACAAATATGGTCAAATTCTCGACTGCCGGAGAGCTACCGATTCTTTTTCTCTGTTCAGTTTTGGTTTTTGGCAGTTATTAACACATACGTTGCGAAAACCGTCGGAATGTCCCTCAAGAAACAGAGAAAATAGCAAATAACGCACATTATTAAGCAAGTAAGGAACATGGCAGCAGCTGAAAGTAGAGTCACATGTTTCGCACCCATCATTCATCTAATCGTTCTATCCACGTACACTTGGCGACGCCCAACGTGAGCCATGTACTGGAACTCCAGTACAGCACTCCTGGGTGCCGCATCGCGGTCGCGAAGTGGGGCCGAGGCAGTGCCAGATAAGTTTTACAGTCCGACGATAATTTATGGATTTGTAGTTTCAGCTTGACGATGTCCACTATGGACAAACGATAGATACTATTATTCTGAAGAAGGTTGGGTTATCCCTACTGAAACCTAGGTGAATTCTAGGTAAACAGTGCAACTAAGGCTGTTCATTATTAAAATTAGCAGATTAAATTCTCAGGGTTCACTGCTAGTTCCTTCCTTTTCCAATTAAATCAAGTTTTACTAAAAGCAATGGGAAGACTTGTTGTGCTGTCGATGAAACCACTTTCATGGCTGATGGCACGATCTGTTTCTGTGTGTCGCAAGAACAGAGCTTCCCGTTGAATCCAATGTCTAATACTCGTGTACTAATCTCTTCACCTTTCTTCAGCGCTATTGCTATTCGAGTCAGTTACTTTACTGACTTGCATTCACGGACAGCCATTGCCCCTTCCCCAGTGAACACGTAATTTGAATCTTGATCTTTGAGCGTAGCTCCTTCTCAGTGCTAAAAGAAGTCATTTTCGCTATTAAGGTTAAAAAAAAAACTCACTTGTACAATCCGTGGAATGTACACCTCAGTTCACCTTTATCGTGACAGCATCTAACGTTGGCGAGCTATACTCGAACTCTTGTTGTGTTCAGCCGAAAGACTTCCTTATCTGACGTGTTGCTCAAGTACCGACTGACACTTGAATTGGTCGTGTTTTACGTGAAATCTTGACGTGTCCGAGTGATTTTATCTAGATAAGATGGGGTTTACATCGCAACTTACTGCAAACATGCGTCGCTGGTTGGGATAAAGAAAAAAATACGCAAACCGGGTGTTCTAAGAAAACATCAGCTATTAATAGGAAACAAGATTTTGATCATATTATCCTTTGATATCACGTTGGATTGATCAACATATCGGCGCAACAGACCACTCAACTACTATTCGCCGAGCGGATCTGTGTACTTTAAATGTTTAACAGAACTTCAGTTCTGATCAGTCCTTTTGCTCGTCTAACTAGAACTATATTCCACTTCCGTGTCCTCCTTTCCTGTTCCATTCACGAATGAAACGCGGAATGAATAACTATCGATAAGGATCTGTAAAAATAAAATTTCGTGTGATTAGGGCCTCCCGTCGGGTAGACCGTTTGCCGGGTGCAAGTCTTTCGATTGCACGCCACTTCGGCGACTTGCGCGTCGATGGGGATGAAATGATGATGATGATGATGATGATGATAACACAAAACCCTGTCACTGAGCGGAGAAAATCTCCGACCCAGCGCGACTCAAGTACCGTGGCCGGACAAAGATCTATATAACATACCTATAATTCCTCTCATTTTGCAGTCATGATCATTTCACGAGACGTATATGAGATGACGTAAAATATTGTCCGACTCTACCTGGGACGTACGCTCTCGGAACTGCAACAGCAAAGCTTTCCTTTATGCGCAGCGCCTCTCTTATAACATGTGCCATTGTAGTGTGGTGAGCATTTTTTTAACGCTGCCGCGCTGACTACACGATCCTGAGAAGAAATGTGCCGCTCTTCCTTAGACCTCCTCTCTCTCTCTCTCTCTCTCTCTCTCTTCTGTTAATCCTACTAGGTAAAGTTCCCAATCGAACAAACAATACTCAATAATCGGTCGAACAAGTGTGTTGTAAGCCACTTCTACCTTGGATGAATTAAATTACCGTACGTGTCTCCCGATGAAACTGTCTGGCATCTGCTTTCCTACTATTTCCTTTATGTGGTCTTCCACTTTACGTTGCTCCTGATTGTTGCTACAAGGTATTTTACTGTAGTTACTGTTTCCAGTATTTGCCGCCAAGAGACTAATCGAACAGCGGTGGATGTCTTCACCTATTTACCTGCAACACATTACAGTTACTTACATTTAGGATCAACTGCTAATTCCCGCAGCAATCGTACACTAGTGACCAAAATTAAAGCAACAAACGGAAATTGTGCAAGGTTGCGTTTATTTTGCCACAAAAGAGTATAAACAGGTGATAGTAAAGTAGAAACAATGTCAAGAATACAGAACGTAAAAAAGTCCAACAGGCATAACAGTAGATAAAAATATTCTTCGTTTCTTCCAACTTTAACGGATTTGCACACACACATTCCGTCAACTGGTTAATGTGCTCAGTATGGGGAGTGACCCTCTATGTCAGCACTACGGACCTGGCAACGACAGGGCATGTTGTGGAGAAAGTCATCAATTTCATGTTGAGGCAATAACGTCCATTCTTCCTACAGAGCTGCTCACAAATCTTGGAGACAGATTGGTGGATGTTGGCGGGAAAATCCCCACTTCATCGCTACCTCGGAGATGCTGTGTCCCATCGCTCGTGAGCCGACTTTAACATCACGTTCAGACTCACTTAAATCTTGATAAGCTGCCATTGTAGCAGTAGTAACCCATCTAACAACTGCGCCAGACACTCGTCTTATATAGGCGTTGCCGACCGCAGTGCCGTATCCTGCCTGCTTACATATGTCTGTCCTTGGAAGGCCTAACAAAACTCTACCATCTAGTGAGCAAGATGTATGACACAGGCGAAATACCCTCAGGCTTCAAGAAGAATACAATAATTCCAATCCCAAAGAAAGCAAGTGTTGATAGATGTAAAAATTACCGAACTATCAGTTTAATAAGCCACAGCGGCAAAATACTAACACGAATTCTTTACAGACGAATGGAAAAACTGGTAGAAGCCGACCTCGGGGAAGATCAGTTTGGATTCCGTAGAAATGTTGGAACACGTGAGGCAATACTGGCCCTACGACTTATCTTAGAAAATAGATTAAGGAAAGGCAAACCTACGTTTCTAGCATTTGTAGACTTACAGAAAGCTTTTGACAATGTTGACTGGAATACTCTCTTTCAAATTCTGAAGGTGGCAGCGGTAAAATACAGGGAGCGAAAGGCTATTTACAATTTGTACAGAAACCAGATGGTTCAAATGGCTCTGAGCACTATGGGACTCAACTGCTGTGGTCATAAGTCCCCTAGAACTTAGAACTACTTAAACCTAACTAACCTAAGGACAGCACACAACACCCAGCCATCACGAGGCAGAGAAAATCCCTGACCCCGCCGGGAATCGAACCCGGGAACCCGGGCGTGGGAAGCGAGAACGCTACCGCACGACCACGAGATGCGGGCGAAACCAGATGGCAGTTATAAGAGTCGAGGGGCATGAAAGGGAAGCAGTGGTTAGGAAGGGTGTGAGACAGGTTTATTCAATCTGTATATTGAGCAAGCAGTAAAGGAAACAAAAGAAAAATTCCGACTGTCAGAGACAGCAAAGGACCTGGAAGAGCAGCTGAAAGGAACGGACAGTGTCTTAAAAGAAGGATATAAGATGAACATCAACAAAAGAAAAACGAGGATAATGGAATGTAATAGAATTAAATCGGGTGATGCTGCGGGAATTAGATTGGGAAATGAGACGCTTAAAGTAGTAAATGAGTTTTGCTATATGGGGAGCAAAATAACTGATGATGGTTGAAGTAGAGAGGATATTAAATGTAGACTGGCAATGGCAAGGAAAGCGTTCTTGAAGAAAAGAAATTTGTTAACATCGAATATAGATTTAAGGGTCAGGAAGTCGTTGCTGAAAGTATTTGTATGGGGTGTAGCCATGTATGGAAGTGAAACGTGGACGATAAATAGTTTAGACAAGAAGAGAATAGAAGCTTTCGAAATGTGGTGCTACAGAAGAATGTTGAAGATTAGATGGATAGATCACATAACTAATGAGGAGGTATTGAACAGAATTGGAGAGAAGAGAAATTTGTGGCACAACTTGACTAGAAGAAGGGATCGGTTGGTAGGACATGTTCTGAGGCATCAAGGGATCACCAATTTAGTATTGGAGGGCAGGGTGGAGGGTAAAAATCGTAGTGGGAGACCAAGAGATGAATACACTAAACAGATTCAGAAGGATGAAGGTTGCAGTAGGTACTGGGAGATGAAGAAGCTTGCACAGAATAGAGTAGCATGGAGAGCTGCATCAAACCAGTCCCTGGACTGAAGACCACAACAACAACAACAACGACGTATGTGTGTATTTGAATATGCTTGCCGATACTAGTTTCTTTAGCACTTCAGAGTATATCCTCACAAAGTTTCTAGACGGTTCACAGCTTCCGGTTTCTATGCGAATCTACACTGAAGTGTCAAAGAAACTGGTATCGGCATGCGTATTCATATACAGACATACGTAAACAATCAGAATACGGCGCTGTGGCAGGCAACGTCTATATATGATAACAAGCGTCTGGCGCAGTTGTTCAATCGGTTACTGCTGCTATAGTGGTACGTTATCAAGATGTAAGTGATTTGAACGTGGTGTTATAGTCGGCGCACGAGCGATGAGACACAGCATCTCCGAGGTAGCGATGAAGTGGGGATCTTCCCGTACGACCATTTCACGACTATACCGTGAATATCCCGAATCCGGTAAAACATCAGATCTCCGACATCGCTTCGACTGAAAAGAGATCCTGCAAGAACGGGACGAACGACTACTCAAGAGAATCGTTCAACGTGACAGGAGTGCAACCCTTCCGCAAATTGCTGCACATTTCAGTGCTGGGCCATCAACTACTGTCAGCGTGCGAACCATTCAATGAAACATCATCGATATAAGCTTTCGGAGCCGAAGGCCCATTCGTGTACCCTTGATGACTGCACGACACAAAGCTTTTCGACTCGCTTTGGCCCGTTAACTGTTGATGACTGGAAACATGTTGCCTGGTCGGACGAATCTCGTTTCAAATTGTATCGAGTAGATGGACCTCCTGAATCCATGGAACCTGCATGTCAGCAGGGGACTGTTCAAGCTGGTGGAGGCTTTGTCATGGTGTGGGGCGCGTTCAGTTTGAGTGATTGTGACCCCTCACATTTCTAGATACGACTCAGACAGGTGACACGTACGTAAGCATCCTGTCTGATCACCTGCATCCATTCATGTCCACTGTGCATTCTGATGGACTTAGGAAATTCCAGCAGGACAATGCGACACACCACACGTCCAGAATTGCTACAGAGTGGCTCCACGAACACACTTCTGAGTTTAAACACTTTCGCTGACCACCAAACTCACCAGACGTGAACGTTATTGAGCATCTCTGGGATGCCTTGCAAGACTTACACTCCCTCGTTCTCTTACGGATTTGTGGACAGCCCTGCAGTATTCATGGTGTCAGTTCCCTCCAGCACTACTTCAGACATTAGTCGAGTCCGTGCCACGTCGTGTTGTGGCACTTCTGCGTGTTCGCTGGGTCCCTACACGATATTAGGCATATGTACCAGTTTTCTTGGCTCTTCAGTATATAATACACTAATCACATTCGTAAACAAAGCGATCGATATGAGGTAAAGCCCGACAGGTATGCAGCCCGCTTAACGTAATGGTAACGGGGTTGTAACCTTAATTGACCAAAGCTACAAGCAAACCTAGCGCAGTGTACGCTCACTAAAGGTATTCTACGGTAACCTGCGGTAGTATTACAACTCTGCTCCTAGATATCACACGAGTTTTCCGGGAACGTTAGGTGTTGTACGCGGAGGCGGGTTCTCTGATGGCAGCCGCTGTGCTGTAAACAGACAGGGGCAGGGGCAGGCGTCCAGGGGAACACGAGTCAGCTGCGGCGCCCTCTGCGTCTCGGGTGTCCGCCTGAGTGACAGCCGCGCGGCTGTTTTGCGTCTCGCTGACAGGCACGTGGGTGGCGCGAAACACGAGACGCGAACCCCGGACCCCCCGGGTCGCGGGCCACGGCGCCGCCTGCCTTCCTCTGCCTTTCCCTTCTTCCTCTTCTTCTGCCTGGGGTGAGTAACAGTGGGAGATGGTCTGTTGTGTATCTACATCTACACATATACTCCGGAAACAACTGTGGAGTGCATGGCAGAGGTTTCGTCGCAGTGTAGGAATTATTGAGGCTTCTTCCCATTCCATTTACGTATGAAGCGCGGGAAGAACGATTCCTTAAACGCCTCAATCCGCGCTGTAATTAATCTAAGCGCGTTCTCGCGATCGCAATCGTAGCGACGTAAAGGAGGTTGTCTCATATTCCTAAATCGCTTAAGGGAAATAATATTTCAAATTCGATGAAATTTGACATTTTCTGTGTTGTTTTCCATAATCCACTTTAGACTGCTGAATATTTTGGAAAATTGTACATTAAAACAGACAATTTTAAGACTTTCAAATAATATTTTTAGACTTGAAATACGACAAACCATTCTCGGCACCTGTTATATACTGCCAGAGTTGAGCAATCGTATCGTGGGGACCATGCAGTCTATGGAAGGCTGCGAATTTCTTCGTTTTGACGCCACTGTTACGTCTCAGAAGTTGACGTTACAAATAAACTAATCAGTCCTTTGTTTCTGGCAATAGTTACTATAATAATAATGCTAGTCAGCGATTTCTGTAGTGTACTTGTACGTGCTCTTTTATATGTATATAAAACGAATTAACGTAAAAATACGTTTTAAAAAACGCAAATTTGCGGATAACGGATTTGTCACATCCGAATTTCTGTCTTAAATTGTTGAAAACACGTGTGCAGAAAATGAAGGAAGTGTATATGACCAGAATAATGTGAAGTGACCATGTCCTCTTCTTGGTGTAGGTACAGCAGGATGAATTTTCTCTTAACCTTTGGCACTAATGCTCGCAGTCAAACTTATATTCATAGACTTGGTAAAGTCCGAGTTAGTAAAGGAATGTTTGCATGGGAAGTCCCCAATTGCGAATGAATCTTTGAAAAATGTTGTGTGGTTCCATGTGTCTAATTTTATTTTCGCCTAATGACTCTAACTTTATCAGTGTCTAATGCAGAAGTAACTTTTAACGCTGGGAACTAAAACAGACGAAAGGTTCTGGAGAAGATAGAGGTCTGCGTGAACTTGATTTGTTTCGGAGGCAGGCCAAGAAGAGTTTGCTGCTCAGGAAATGAAAAACAGGCAAGAAACAAAAGGGGGTGCAGCCCCGAATCCTCCCGAAACCAGGTAGGTAAGCAGGTAACAGGACCGAATCCTCCCAAACTGACACATTGTATGTTGTATTATAGACAATAATATAATTATCTCTGCCATGTTCCTTAACTCCCCCCCCCCCTACCCCTCTTATGTTTTAAGTCAAAAATATTGATGCACGCTTTGCGCGTGACCTTGAGCGGGACTTAGTCGCAGGCGCTGTGCCGGCTGGACTTCATCTCAATAAGATGAAGGATAAAACTTTTATACATACATTAACGCGAAATTTTTTTACATCTTCTGCTGTAGCTTCATATGCTTTTCTCTGCCTGCTTGGAGTATTCGTAACGTTTAGAACTGCCACCTGCTTCAAACGGGGGAGGATTCGATCCCATTGTTTTTCAGACGCTTGCGGGCTTGGGGGGAATCGGTAACATTTTTCTGACCGCGAGAGGATTTGGGGCTGCGCCCAGAAAAGGAGATGGTAAGCATTGGGCGTTAGTGACGCTGAAGTGAACTCAGGCAACGGGCCAAGACAATTCTAGTGCATTAAAAAGTCAACATTGTAAGTCTCTATAAAATTTTAAGTTAAAAATTCAGTATCTCGGAAGAACTATGCTATAAATGACCCGTTGTCTCAAAAAGTATTAAATAAACAAAAATGAAATTTTCTCATCATGCCCAGAATAAGATTCAATAGTTATGGAACTAAAATAATAAATATCCCACGTTGTTTGTGTTAATTTATTCACTAAATTCTTCCAGAAATATTAGGAGTTTCCAAAAACGTCATAACATGCCTCATGACATATTTCTATAATAATTAGGTTTCAGTATATCTACGAAAGTACATTAATTCAGTATGGAAAATTGGTATTTGGTGCGTTAAAAACTTTCCAAGATAAGAGATTACATAATCTGAAAATTTAACACGGTCAGCATAAGACATACAATCGCTCCTTAAATCTGGTTCCAGAAACTATCCAGGCAGACCTTCACAAGATAGGTAGCGTCTGTCTTCAAGCGTCCGCCAGTTCAAAATGGCTCTGAGCACTATGGGACTCAACTGCTGTGGTCATAAGTCCCCTAGAACTTAGAACTACTTAAACCTAACTAACCTAAGGACAGCACACAACACCCAGCCATCACGAGGCAGAGAAAATCCCTGACCCCGCCGGGAATCGAACCCGGGAACCCGGGCGTGGGAAGCGAGAACGCTACCGCACGACCACGAGATGCGGGCTCCAGTTCAATTCTCTCAAAATCCTCATGACACTCTACCATGCTCAAACAAACCTGTGACCATTCGTGCTGCCCTTCTTTGCATCTGTTCAATATCTCCTATTTCGTACGGGTCCGACGAATTTGAACAATATTCTAGGATGGGTCTCACGAGTGTTTGGTATGACTGCATTTTCCTAGTATTCTACCGATGAACCAGAGTTTTCCACCTGCTTTACCTACGACTGAGCTTATGTGATCGTTTCATTTCATATACCTACGAATTATGAGGCGCAGCAATATGTATGAGTTGATAGGTTCCATTAGTGACTCATTAATATCGCAGCCATAGGATCCTACGTTTAATGAAATGAATATTTCTTATCATTGAAAGCAAGTTGCCAATCTTTGCATCACTATGAAGTCTTACCAAGATCTGACAATATTTCTTGAGCTCGTTCAGATAGTAGCCGGCCGCGGTGGTCTCGCGGTTCTAGGCGCGCAGTCCGGAACCGCGCGACTGCTACGGTCGCAGGTTCGAATCCTACCTCGGGCATGGATGTGTGTGATGTCCTTAGCTTAGTTAGGTTTAAGTAGTTCTAAGTTCTAGGGGACTAATGACCACAGCTGTTAAGTCCCATAGTGCTCAGAGCCATTTGAACCATTTTAGTCGTTCAGATAGTAAATCCCTGTAGACAACTGCATCACGTGCGAAAAGTATCGTATTACTGTTAATATCATCTGCAAAGTCATTGATATTTAACGTGAACAGAGTCCCAAGCTACACCGCTGGGAAGTTACTTACACATCTGAAGATGACTCTCCAACCAAGATAATATACTGTGTCCTCCATTCCAAGGAATCACCAATTCTGTTACAAGTATCCCCTATACTCCATATTCCTACTTTAGATAGTAAGCGTGTGGTCAGATACAAAGGTCAAATGTCTTTCAGAATTCACCAAACACTGAGTCTACCAGACTGTTTTCATCCATCGCTTTCGGGATGTCACTTGAAAAAAGGGCAAGTTGGGTTTCACAGGATCGACGTTTCCGGAATATATACTGATTGATGTGGAGAAGATTATTCTTTTCGAGATACCTCAATACGTTTAATCTCACAGTGTGCACTAATTTTCTGCTACAAGTGGATGTCATGGGTACTAGACGGTAATTAAAGTGAATCACTCCTGCTGCCCTTCTTGTAAATGAGTGCGATCTGTTTTTTCTTCCAACCACTGGCCACGGTTTTTCTTCGAGGGATCTACGGTACATTTTGGTTAAAAGAGAATCTTCTCAACCGCAAATTCGGAATACAATCTGTTGGGATTCCATCGGGCCCTTACCACCAATGGCACTAATATCTATTTCACTCATTTTTGTGTTGTACGAGAATTAGATCGGGGCATTATTCGTGGCTTTTCGTTTGTAAAGGAACATTTGACAACGGAGTTAAACATTTATGTGTTTGCTTTGTTATCTTCAGTTCGATTTCCTATCTCGTCCTTGAGTGTCTGCACATTAACTTTGGTGCTACAAACAGCCTTTACATACGAGCAAAATTCCTTTGGGTTTTGTGGTAGATGTTTTGATAATATTTAGCTACGGTTGTCGTTGAAGGCTCCACTCTTTGTCCTCTTGAAATCTTCACGCGTTTCATGTTAACGAGGTAATAATTCCGAACTAATGGTCAGAAATGAATATTTTAGGTGTTGAAGAACGAAGCGTGTGAGCCACTTGTATATGAACTGCTGAGGTTTCGTTACAAACAACTGCCTGTTGTTGTTACAAACAACTGCCTGTTGTTGTTAGAAACAACTGCCTGTTGAATCGCCATTGGTGGAACAAACATGAAAAAATTACACACAGTTGTGGGTGTGACGTGTCCTCCGTGTTTACCACTGTTTATAGTTCATGGTTGATGGCCGCAGGACAGACAATTTCTCGTTATAAGAACTTGCAGCTGTGCATTCAGTGCAACAGGATGTAGTGCTTTCAAAGCCGAAAGACTGTACAGAGAAGAGAAATGAACACAACAATAGCGTAAGCGACCAGTCGGATGAAGCTGTTGATGCTATGTCATAAATTTGTTGTGTTTTGTTAACGTTAATGGTCGGATTGTGCTTCCCCCGGGCGGAGGGCACGTTGCCTTCGTTTGCGATGGAGATTCACCTTCCAGAATAACGTCCTGATTCGTATTAGTCAAAAATTCGAGCCACTCGTCTGTCCACTCTTTATGATCGTTATTAACTGAAGAAGTTGTGCAATGTCAAACGCTTTTCGGAAATCTAGTGTGATGGAATGTAAATAATCTGATCAAAACTGTCCTGACATCTGTTAGCGGACATTACTGTGTGGTGACGCTTGAAATATGCTGCAGACACTTTCAGTAATGTGTCTAAATGTCTGTGGAGGAATGGCAACTCATTCTTCCTCAAGAACGGAAACCAGAGGAGGCCGGATAGCGGTGTCTGCTACGAAGTTCGCATTCCGTCTCAACGCAAAGGGCAACCGCTGGGTTCAGTCTGGACCCTGGGTAGGCCAGTACATTTCATGAACGTTATTGTACACACACCATTGCTTCACAAATGCTACTGTATAGCAGGGGACATTTGTCATACTGATCATCTCCGAACTATTCCACTGCTGTGCACAATGTTGTAAAATGTTTTCGTAACCATCCCCATTTAGCTTTTTTTTAAAAAAAAGTGTGACAATGGGATCACACCCTAATCACGAAAAACACTCCCACAGCGTTATACACTCCTGGAAATGGAAAAAAGAACACATTGACACCGGTGTGTCAGACCCACCATACTTGCTCCGGACACTGCGAGAGGGCTGTACAAGCAATGATCACACGCACGGCACAGCGGACACACCAGGAACCGCAGTGTTGGCCGTCGAATGGCGCTAGCTGCGCAGCATTTGTGCACCGCCGCCGTCAGTGTCAGCCAGTTTGCCGTGGCATACGGAGCTCCATCGCAGTCTTTAACACTGGTAGCATGCCGCGACAGCGTGGACGTGAACCGTATGTGCAGTTGACGGACTTTGAGCGAGGACGTATAGTGGGCATGCGGGAGGCCGGGTGGACGTACCGCCGAATTGCTCAACACGTGGGGCGTGAGATCTCCACAGTACATCGATGTTGTCGCCAGTGGTCGGCGGAAGGTGCACGTGCCCGTCGACCTGGGACCGGACCGCAGCGACGCACGGATGCACGCCAAGACCGTAGGATCCTACGCAGTGCCGTAGGGGACCGCACCGCCACTTCCCAGCAAATTAGGGACACTGTTGCTCCTGGGGTATCGGCGAGGACCATTCGCAACCGTCTCCATGAAGCTGGGCTACGGTCCCGCACACCGTTAGGCCGTCTTCCGCTCACGCCCCAACATCGTGCAGCCCGCCTCCAGTGGTGTCGCGACAGGCGTGAATGGAGGGACGAATGGAGACGTGTCGTCTTCAGCGATGAGAGTCGCTTCTGCCTTGGTGCCAATGATGGTCGTATGCGTGTTTGGCGCCGTGCAGGTGAGCGCCACAATCAGGACTGCATACGACCGAGGCACACAGGGCCAACACCCGGCATCATGGTGTGGGGAGCAATCTCCTACACTGGCCGTACACCACTGGTGATCGTCGAGGGGACACTGAATAGTGCACGGTACATCCAAACCGTCCTCGAACCCATCGTTCTACCATTCCTAGACCGGCAAGGGAACTTGCTGTTCCAACAGGACAATGCACGTCCGCATGTATCCCGTGCCACCCAACGTGCTCTAGAAGGTGTAAGTCAACTACCCTGGCCAGCACGATCTCCGGATCTGTCCCCCATTGAGCATGTTTGGGACTGGATGAAGCGTCGTCTCACGCGGTCTGCACGTCCAGCACGAACGCTGGTCCAACTGAGGCGCCAGGTGGAAATGGCATGGCAAGCCGTTCCACAGGACTACATCCAGCATCTCTACGATCGTCTCCATGGGAGAATAGCAGCCTGCATTGCTGCGAAAGGTGGATATACACTGTACTAGTGCCGACATTGTGCATGCTCTGTTGCCTGTGTCTATGTGCCTGTGGTTCTGTCAGTGTGATCATGTGATGTATCTGACCCCAGGAATGTGTCAATAAAGTTTCCCCTTCCTGGGACAATGAATTCACGGTGTTCTTATTTCAATTTCCATCAGTGTACAACCTCCTCCGTAATGCACTTTTGGCACTACACAAGTTTTAATGTCGTCTGGAAAGCTCCCGAACGGCTTGCCGGCACCACCTAGAATTTTTTTATTTTATTTTTGTTTTTTCTGCCGCGGCCATCAGCGGACAGGGGGCGGTGTGTGTGTGTGGGGGGGGGGGGGGAGGTTCAAAATGGTTCAAATGGCTCTGAGCACTATGGGACTTCTGAGGTCATCAGTCCCCTAGAACTTAGAACTACTTAAACCTACCTAACCTAAGGACATCACACGTCCATGCCCCAGGCAGGATTCGTAGCGGTCGCGGGGTTCCAGACTGTAGCGCCTAGAACCGCTCGGCCACCCCGGCCGACGTGTGTGGAGGGGGGAAGGGGCTGTAGCACCAGTTATTTATATGAAATCGTTTGTTGTTATTGTTTTGATTGTAAGAAGTTCTTTTAAAAGCCTGAATTTCACAACAGTATTCCGTTAAAAAAATTGTAAATTTTACCATCTCGAAACTTGTGACTTTATGGCTGTATGTGTGTATGAGTAGGTGGGGGGGGGGGGGGCGTTTTCTGCTTGAAGAGGTGGGTTGTAGAAACTAAAATTATAGAAATTAAGCACTGCACTACATATGATGACAAGTAAAGTTCTCTTGGTATTCGCCAGACCCAAATGCTTCCTTCAGATTACCACAGGTTATTGCGTCTTTCGTCAGTACAAATCACTAGTTTCCAGTTGCCCACAGTTTAGTATCATTGCTCTTTACACCACCTCAACCGTCTGTTAGTACTGACTACAGAAATTTGTGATGTACGAGGAGTTGACCTGCCCTTGTAGTCCACTGTTGTTGACTCCTTATGTACAGTCATTGCGCTAGTAGTCGGACTGATGGTAGCCCTTTGGAACTCGTGTGTGATTCCTTCCGCTGATTTCATGCGATTTTCTGCATGAGGTTGTTATTTCGCGTTTCCACTTCACAATCTCATCACCAACAGTCGACTTGGGCAGCTTTAGAAGAGTTTGAATGCTCCTGGTGAATTGATTACTCAGGCGCATCCAATGACTAGTCCACGTTCGAAGTCACTGAGCAAACCTGACCGATACATGTTGCTGGTACTGCTTCTCCACTGACAGCACAGTACCCCCGTCTCATTTTATACTTACAAGGGAACCTCCCCATCGCACCTCCCTCAGATTTCGTTATAAGTTGGCACAGTGGATAGGCCTTGAAAAACTGAACACAGATCAATCGAGAAAACAGGAAGAAGTTGTGTGGAACTATGAAAAAATAAGCACAATATACAAACTGAGTAGTCCATGCGAAGATAGCCAACATCAAGCGTAACCTGATATCAGGAGCGCCGTGGTCCCGTGGTTAGCGTGAGCAACTGCGGAACGAGAGGTCCTTGGTTCAAGTCTTCCTCGAGCGAAAAATTTTTCTTTATTTTCGCAAAGTTATGATCTGTCCATTCGTTCATTGACGTCTCTGTTCACTGTAATAAGTTTAGTGTCTGTGTTTTTCGACCGCACCGCAAAACCGTGCGATTAGTAGATGAAAGGACGTGACTCTTCAATGAGAACCGAAAACATTTGATCGCAAGGTCATAGGTCAACCGATTCCTCCACAGGAAAACACGTCTGATATATTCTATACGACACTGGTGACGGCATGTGCGTCACATTACAAGAATATGTTGTCGACCCACCTAACTTGCACACTTGGCGAATGGGTAAAAAGATTCTTCTACCTTGCCCGATTTAGGTTTTCTTGTGGATGTGATAATTACTCCCAAAAAAGTGATGAAAACATAAGAGTTTGTCACATAAACTGCAACAAATGAATCCAACAGTTTCCCAGTCGCTCACTTTTCCTTGTGCTCTGTCAAAACATATGTATTTAACGTTTTCAAATTTTTCCGTGTGTAGACCGTCAAATCCTGCATATGCCCAAGCAAATCTGAAAATGTCCTGGAATTTTGGAGAGCGAACTTTGATAATTGTCTGAAAATAAAAAATTAAAATTTTCGTTCGAAAGAAGACTTGAACCAAGGACCTCTCGTTCTGCAGCTGCTCACGCTAACCACAGGACCACGGCGCTCCTGAGTTGAGTCTATCCCAGATGTTGCTTATCGTTCGCATGTATTACTCAGTTTGTATATTTTGCTTAATTTTTCAGAGTTCCACACAACTTCTTCCTGTTTTCTCGATTGATCTGTGTTCAGTTTTTCAAGGCCTATCCACTATGCCAACTTATAACTAAATCTGAGGGGGGTGCGATGGGGAGGTTCCCTTGTTAGCAGGTCGGTCTTCAGTGACGTCCATCGGTAAGGTCCACATTAGACAGGGTATCCGGATATCTCTGCTCGGACAGTGTATCTACTGTATGGAAGATACAGTGTGTGAATGAAGCAAGCTATGCCTAGCTAGGAAGCGGACCAGGACAGAGCCCGCGATACCCCCGTGGCGGGCCGCACCGCAGCGCACAGTGCAGCGCGCGGCGCCAGCTGGTAGCGGCCGCAGCAGGAAATGACGAGCCGCGAGTGGTGTCGCTGCCGGCCGCAGGAAATGAAGTCGCTGTTTGTGTTGGCCGCCGCCGCTTCCTGCGCCCGTACACAAATACTGCGCGCGCATGCGCACTGCGGCCGTTGCGCTCCTCCCCCGCTCTGCCTCAGTCCGACTGTCTGTGGGGCCACTACTGGCCGCCCACTCTATAGGTGATCACTGCCAATTTAGAGCGTCAAACGCATCAAAAACGGGATTAGTGGGGAGAGAATAGGCATACTGAAAAATAAGAAATTTACAGATTATCTCGTCGTCATTACTCACAAGGGAACCTCCCCATCGCACCCCCCTCAGATTTAGTTATAAGTTGGCACAGTGGATAGGCCTTGAAAAATTGAATACCGATCAATCGAGAAAAAAGGAAGAAGTTGTGTGGAACTATGAAAAAAAATAAGCAAAATATACAAACTGAGTTGTCCATGGGCAAGATAGGCAACATCAAGGACAATGTGAGTTCAGGAGCGCCGTGGTCCCGTGGTTAGCGTGAGCAGCTGCGGAACGAGAGGTCCTTGGTTGAAGTCTTCCCTCGAGTGAAAAGTTTAATTTTTTATTTTCGGACAATTATTATCTGTCCGTCCGTCCGATGCTAGGTAACTGCGCGGTAGTATGGGGACGCTACACCTAAACAAACGTCGAAACACACGTCGTCAGTCAACTACAGCGCACGGAAGAGAGAGTATTCCTGCTAACGAGGCTCCCTGGCTGGCAGTTGACTGTTCGCTACTTTAGACGAGAGTGCTTTAAATACGTGAGATGTATTCCGTGGGCAATATGAATCCAGCAAATATAGCTCGCGACTTCAATAACAAGGTCAATGAATATTTTCCGAACCCATACTACGGCGCAGTTACCTCGCATCGGGCGGACGGACGGACAGAAAATAATTGTCTGAAAATACAAAATTAAATTTTTCACTCGACGAAAGACTTGAACCAAGGACCTCTCGTTGCGCAACTGCTCACGCTGACCACGGGACCACGGCGCTCCTGAGCTCATACTCTCCTTGATGTTGCCTATCTTGCGCATGGACTACTCAATTTGTAAATTTTGCTTATTTTTTTCATAGTTCCACACAACTTCTTCCTGTTTTCTCGATTGATCTGTGTTCAGTTTTTCAAGGCCTATCCACTGTGCAAACTTATAACTAAATCTGAGGGGAGTACGATGGGGAGGTTCCTTTGTCAGAAAAATTGCGTGCATTAGTGTTACATCGTTTCGACGACGAGATCATGACGTGCCAAGAGCTCTGAACAAGGCTGCAGAAGGGAGTTACCACTACCCATCGGAAAGGAACATGGTGGAAATAATCTAAATCGATTCAGGCAAAGGATGGGAAGCTTAAATCTTGGCTGGTATTTGAGTCCCGGTACCTCTAAGAGCGTCATTCGTTTAATCACTACACCGGCTCTCTCTGTATGATTATCGAAAGAGACGGCGCATTGACTCGCATTCAGGAGAACAACGGTTCAAATTCCAGTCCGATCATCCAGATTTAAGATCCCTGTGAAGGCAAATCCCGGGATAATTCTCTTGAAAATGGCACACTGTTTGCCAAATCGAGCCTGTCCCCCGTCTCCGATGACGTCACTGTCAATACGACGTTAAACCACAATGCCGTAGCAGCAGAATTAGCTGCTGCTGTTATACGCCTTTCGGTATAGATGTGTAACGGCGATCCCTCGGGCCAGGTCAGCAAGCGTCGAGGTTGTACATGTGAGGAGGTGACGTTACAATGTGTTGGAGGCCGAGCTCCGAGGGTCTGGTGAATGTTAGTCTCGCCTGAAGACACAAGAGAAACGGTGGTTTCTGAAATAAAATAAAATTCTGTTGGCGTGTTGGCTGTCTTTCCCGGTGATCAGGAAACAGGTCGGGCTGCTCTGCCAGGCGCTGACGAGAAATACTGTACACAGTACCCAAACAGCATGCGTAGTTTTGCGGTGGGTCAGGCACCGTGCCTGATGGTGTAGCAGCGCGGGGGCGGAAATGTGATAGGCCGTGCGGTGGCCCTCGGACGTGCCACGATGAACTCGAAGGCCTCGCCGCGTTTAATGAGTGAGGCGCGATTAGACTTTAACCCACAGCATCTCCCGGATGGCGGTTCTCGTGAAGGCACAAAACCCGGGGCTTCTTAAGCACTCACTACGTGACACACGTACAGCCTGGGAAGCGGCATTCAGATCCCCACCCAGCGAGGAGATGATAACAGCTTGCTGTCAGTCGAAAAGACCTTTCATCAAAAAGTAGGCTCAGTACGTTCGCACCTTCTGTGCCCGCCACGGCTGCGACCTGTCAGGAATGACGGCGTGGAGCGACAAAGTCCACCCACAGCCGGCAGGGTGCTGTCCCGTAGTTGAAGTCTTCAGACAAGCAGCAAGTAGCACATCATGGTGCGCCAGCGGCGTTGGCCTGTAACTAGCGAAGCTGTCATTCCGTCGTGATCGGCGTTGCAGTCGGAGTGAAGAGAGAGAGTGATGGTGATGATGAGGTTTGGTTTGTGGGGCGCTCAACTGCGCGGACATCAGCGCCCGTGTAAAGTCCCAATTCTTTTACACAGTCCAATCTAGTTACTGTCACGATGATGATCAAATGATAAACACAAACACCCAGTCCCCAGGCAGAGAAAATCGCCAGCTCGGCCGGGAGTCGAACCCGGGACCCTGCGATCCAGAGGCAGCAACGCTAGCCAATAGAGCCACAAGCTGCGGACAGAGACAATGAGGACGAGCTGACCGAAACAGAGGTATTTAAAGTCAAATACCACGTCATTGTAGCAGATTAGGCTGCCATTTACTCTCGGTTAAACAGAGGTGTCAGTGGTCCTGTCCGTACCGTGGTGTCTCAAGTACGCCTTGGATCGCTGCAGATTACTACTCCGTGTTGTAGAGTTTGCAGAACGAAATTCTGGGTGCTGTCTACTGCACCGTTTGCACACCTTGCTATAGCTCTGCTTGCTGTGTATGGACGTTGCCATGCTTTTGGGATATTAAAGCTTTTAGCGTGCTCTAGATTACGGTTTTGACCCACCGTCTGAACTGGACTTGCTTCTTTTAACGTTTGTGCCGAGAATTAGCTTTGAGAATTTATTAATTCATCCGGAAACAGGGTTGCTGTGCAACAGGTGTCAGAAACACATTGGGCGTTGGCAGTTATAAATTACTTTTTTCTTTCAATATACCTCCTATGAAATGGAAAACTATGCCTTACACTGGAATTACAGGTAACTGAGCTAATTTTTCACTATATCTCTTGTCGTTAGGTACCTGCTCTTATTCCAGTTACAGAAGTATTACTTGACCAGTAACTTGCAATATTTGCGCATATGAGACACACTTGAAGAGAGACACACTTGAAGAGAGAATTTTGTGTGTGTGTGTGTGTGTGTGTGTGTGTGTGTGTGTGTGTGTGCGCGCGCGCGCGTAGATATTTCTTCAAATGCCTAGAATCCTATTGTACGTTGTCAGCATTTCTTCTCCTCGTAGGATAACTTTTATAAATGTAGCAGATTTCATCATTTCTTAATTTCCGTGAAGAGCCTTTAAGGTTTAAATTTTCTTAGATTTGTTTTCATATTTGTTTGCCTTTAATTCTACCGCTAGAAGTATTCTAACAAACGAAATCTCTAGATAATATTTAAATCCCACGGTGAAAATGAGAAAGGTGTGATATTGAGTACAGGGAGAGGGCTAATTTTGCTCTGAAATGTGGATACCAACGAATATTGTCAGTTACGAGGTAGTGAGCTCATGTGAGACGAGATCATATAACAGCGTAATCACAAAGTCCATGAAACATTTCAAGAAGTTGGCACTGGTAGATAGCCAAGAGCAATTTAATTTACGATACAGTTTGTGAAGGACAAATCTTTGAAGTTTTTTTATAGTGTTTATAAATGTTCTGTATGTTCACCCATCGTCACTCGACGCACATCTACTTGATTTTGCAATTCTGCGCATTTACGACCCAGCATATCATAAATGACGGTGAGCACAGCTTCTGCAATGCCGAGTCTCAATCCGTAGAGGTGGGACGTAAAAGCTATCCGTGATATCATCATGATCATCATCATCTCGAACGGCTTCTAGCCTCAGGCTGGGTCTGTTTGGAACATAAGCCTCGCCTTCTGCTCCTGCTTTGTCACCATTATTCTGTGTTCACAATGGTCCAGTTCTCGTCCCTTTTTGCTACACCTTTCTCCATACCTTTCCGCCATCTGCCCCTTGGTGTCCCTCTCGGTCGATTCCCTCTCAACTCCATTTCACGTATCCTTTTGGGAATCCTCTTGTTTTCCATTCTCTTTAAGTGTCTATACCGTCTTAGCCTTGATGTTTCTGTCTTGCTCTGCAAGGGCTCCTCTTTCACTATTTTTCTTACCCTTTCATCCCTCATCTTATCTCTTCTTGTTACTCCTATCTTACTTATGAGGAGCTTGATTTCACATGCCTGTAAACGGCTTACATCACTTTTCTTCCTTATCCATGTTTCAGATGCGTAGCTCAGTACAGGGATGTAGTAACTCCTATATAATACTTCTTTGGTTTGTTATGTGGACGTCTTTGCTCCAAACCAGGACCCTAACACTTTGCAGGAATGCTTCAGACTGTCTGCCACGTTCACTGATTTCTTTCTCATTTCTTCCGTTTTCCTCTCACACTTCCCAAGTGCCTGAGACTCTCCACTTTCTCCAATTGTCCACCTCCAATACGAGATTCCGCTATTGGTCTATCTTTCTTGCAAACTGTAATCAGGATCTCACATTCATTTACATTAAATTTCATTCCATGCTGTGTCACAGCTTCTTCCCAAGAGTCAAGCTGTTCCTGACATCTTCACTGTTTCCCCCAGGTCATCAAGTCATTCGCGAACATCATGGCTTTCATGTTGTCTTCTTAAGTTTTTTCTGACACCTTAGTTATTATCTCATCCAGGACCACAATTAAGAGGAGAGGTGGCAGTGCGCTGCACTATTCCACACCAATTGTTTACTCAAACCAGTCTGTCCTTTCATTTCTCACTTTCACACAACTCAGGCTTCCACAGTACATCTCCTTACTTTGCCCGCTCCCTCCTTTTACAGTGCTTGCCGTATCTTTCTTCTACAAGCCTTAAAAAACTCCTCAACAAAATCGCAAGTAGTCAAGCCTCGTGTGGTCGCCTCTTGACTAGTGCCAGGTGAGTGTGATTTACCACGGTCGGTGACGTTTCTGTCGACTGTTTTCCAAACTCATTTGCTGGCACCACATTAAGAAAAAATACTCTCGAGAGTTTCTCTTTCACGTACTATATCATTTGTTACGTTACGTTTGGCCATTTACCTATACAGATTTTTTGAAATGTTTCACTGGCTGTATAATTACTCTATATATTAAAGCTGCTGGCTCGTAGGGCAGTGTTAATAAATTTAACTTTAGTGGCTTATATTTAGTGCTCTCTCAAATTTAGCCTGGGGAAACGAAAGCGGCGAGGAGGAGGTGCTGAGGTCAGTTTCTGACAGGCCGGCGAGTGAAATGTGTACGCGCGTCTCGCCGCGGCGCAGCGCAGCGCCCCCGAAAATAGCCGCGGCGCCAGCCCCTGCCGATATTCGCGGGTCAGCGGGACTCCACGAGTCGCCGCCGGAGTTCCTCTGAAGGCCGCTGGCTCGGCAGTACAGCAGAGCACAGCGCGCGTTCCTTGCTCCAATACATTACGGACGTAGTGAAACACACTACTCAAGCCATCGGCACTTGGACCGTGCTTTCGAACGTCAGCGTTCAGAGTTCAACGTGCTGCTGAACACTAAGAAACGATGCGACTTCTGCTTACGGTACGAGTGCCTCACTGTGGTATACGTGATTGCAGCGCTCTCCAGCAGCAGTTGTAGGCTGTGTATGGCTCGCAAATCGCAGTGTTTACGAAATGGACGACTGTAAAATTCCTACATTAACTCTACTAAAACGCCCATTTTTCTCCCTTGCACATACGCTAGTCATGTTGTTCTGTCTATAGTATACTAACATAAAACTTCAATATCGACAAACGTGTTATAAGACTAAGATGGTATGGACACTTAAAGAAAATGGAAAACAAGAGGATTCCCGAAAGGATACGTGAAATGGAGATGCTAGGAAAACGACCGAGGGATAGATGGCTGAAAAATATGGAGAAAGGTGTTGCATAAAGAGGTGAGAACTGGCCCAGTGTGAACACAGAATAATGGTGACAAAGCAGGGCCAGAAGGCGAGCCTTATGTTCCAGACAGCCTGGGGCTGCAAAACCGTTGGAGATGATGATGACCGATGATGATGATGACCGATGATGATGATGACCGATGATGATGATGACCGATGATGATGATGACCGATGATGATGATGACCGATGATGATGATGACCGATGATGATGATGACCGATGATGATGATGACCGATGATGATGATGACCGATGATGATATTGGTGATGATCAATGATGATCGTCATCATCATATCAAGGATAGCGTTTACGTCCCACCTCTACAGCTTGAGACTCTGCATCGCAGAAGCTGTTCTCACCGTCTTTTCTGGGTCGTGAATGCGCATAATTGCAAAATCAATTAGATGCGCGCCGTGTGACGAAGGGTGAACACACAGAACATTGATAAAAACACTATAAAAAGCTTCAAAGGGTTGTCCTTCACAAAGTGTGTCATTAATTACGTTGCTCTTGGCTATCTTACCAGTGCCAATTTCTTGAAATGTTTCATGGACTTTGTGATTAGGCTGTTATATGATCTGATCTCACATGGGCTCACCACCTCGTAACTGACAATATTCGTTTGTATCCACATTTCAGAGCAAAAATTAGCCCTCTCCATGTCCTTAATACCACACCTTTCTTATTCTCGCCGTGGGATTTAAATATTATCTAGAGATTTCGATTGTCAAAATACTTCTAGCGGTATAGGTAAAGGCCAAGTACGATTTGGAGATTAACCATAGCCCAACAAATATTAAAACAAATCAAAAAAATTTTAAACTTAAAGACTCTTCATGGAAATTACAAAATGATGAAATCTGCTACATATAAAAAGTTATCCTACAATATACAGTCAATAAGGACATCGACTTACAAAAGTTCCATTAGAAATAGTGCGATACCAATTTACACTATTTCTCGAAATGAGATGAAAATTATTTCATCATTCACACTTTTAGCAAAACCCTAAGCTAATTCTTATATGATCACTGTTCCTAATCGGCAGCAGAATCTTTATTACATGTGAAATGCAAAACTTCAAACAAAGTATCTTACTGCAAGTAGGGAAGCTATCTTGTAGATAAAGCCAATCAAATAAACTCATTCCTCGCAAAGAACGTACTTAGTTAAATTACATCGAATATTATAAATTACACCGTTATTAAACCAGTTAAGTATCAGAACCTATAACAAAACAGAAAGATTGTATTCGCATTATGACTCGCGTGTTGTGCGAGTAAGCCGTTTTAAGGTAACGACCCATTGAACATTCATGAAAGCATGTCATTCTTGGTAGAACTTACTATTGTGAAATGTCAGATAATGACATACCTGCGCTTAAAGCCTTCAGAAGACGGTAACATGAAATACAAGATCGAATCGAAACAGTGGGTAGCGGGTTTGCGTTCCGCTGTATCCAGTTTATTTATTTTTTCATCTTCACTTTTTCTAAAAGACTGAACAGAATTGTTCGCACTTTTCTTCAGCATCTGATCTTTCAATTCACCCTATAGTATTTCATGAGTACGATCTCGACTTTCTTGCATATTCACATTTTTTTTCGCTGAGCATCCCTGTTACACTATCGTATGGACTACTCCAACTCGTTCGGCTGTTAATTCTTTCGATTTCTGCTGTCACCCATTCATCATAATTCACAATCATTCCAAACGCTGTAGCAGTACTCGGGAACATTATCAGCAGCATGTTGTATGCTGTATAATTCATAGGTGCAGCTTACTTGCCCACAATCTTACCAACAAATCTAAATCTTCCATTCTCCTTCCACCAACCAAGATGAATCGATGGTAATACAGTGTACTCCTGTTCGGGAACACGGTGGTTCAAAACCCCTTTCTGCCAAACAGATTCAGGTTTTACTTGGTTTCCCTAAATTGCTTAACGTGAATGACGCAATGGATCGTTTGAAGGGATATGGCAGATTTCCTTCCCGATCTGTCCCAAATTCGAGCTTGTGCTCCGTCGCTAATCCCTTCGTTGTCGATGGGACGTTAAACTCTAATACTGAAATTTCGTGTCCGCTTCATTTAGTGTCAGACCTAAATGTTTGAAAGATGTGACGTCATCCGGCAGTTTATCACTAATCATCTAATTGGCTACTTTTGGGTTCTACTATTTTGGTCCTGGAATTATCTCGCATTTATCCACATTTAAAAAGAGCTGCCACTCAATACATCAAAAGAAAGTTATGCAGTGGTCTTTCTATATTTCCGTACAATCGTCCAACGACGATACTTTCGTGTAGACCACAACATCGTCAAGCGAACAATACGATAATGCTGCTCACCCTGTCTGATACATGGTGTATACACGCGGAGAACACTACTGGTCCAGAATGAATTTTTACTCTGCAGCGGAGTGTGCGCTGATACGAAACTTCCTGTAAAGCTGTGATGACGGGGCGTGAGTCGTGATTGGGTAGCTCAGTTGGTAGAGCACTTGCCCGCGAAAGGCAAAGGTCGCGAGTTCGAGTCTCGGTCCGGCACACAGTTTTAATCTGCCAGGGAGTTTCACTTCTGGTCCATTTAAATTTCTGGAGGTACTACTTTCGTTCATGCCTAGTATACCGTACTAAATCCCTTCAAAAATTCACCAGACCAATCGCATTCTAAACCCGAACGGGCCATCCAGTTTGGATCCCTCCTAGATGTTCGTATATAAATTCAAGCGAATGGTGTTACGTATGAGTGATTACCTGGATGATGTCTAGCCGATTCTTACCTCCAGTCTGTGGTCTGAAGCTGCCACTGTCTATCGTGCCATTTTGGCGTTGGTTACTCATTCGGGATGTTTTTGTCCCTTGATAGCCAGTTCGGCTTCAGCGTCCTAACGTGGTGCCCCCGCTCTGCTTGTTTGACCCCAGGTTGTTCGGGACCAAGTGCGACAAGTGCGGACTGTCCTTCAGCAAGAACGACTTCGTGATGCGCGCCAAGACGAAGATCTACCACATCGAGTGCTTCCGGTGCAGCGCCTGCGAGCGGCAGCTGATCCCGGGGGACGAGTTTGCGCTGCGCGAGGACGGGCTCTTCTGCAAGGAGGACCACGAGGTGCTCGAGAAGGCCACCAACAGCGAGAACAACAACAACACCACCAACGTCAACAATAACAATAGCAGCACCAACAACAACGAGGGCTCTAACTCCGGTAAGTACCTGCCGACCGCTCACAGAGCTCGCTATTTGCACGCTGCAGCTTTGATACTCAGTGTCGCTTGTTTATGGATGGCCATCCATTCATCGTTTGTAATGGATGAATCAAGATGAATACGGATTTAACTCTGAATTCGAATCCACGAGTGGCTGATTTCAAATATCCTCAGTCAGGTTTATTTTCTTGCGGCTGCTGTGAAAACTACATGCTAATGAAAGCGATTAGTAGTAGATTTTCTACAGTATGTCATATTTTTGCCACAGCTGTATCGCATTTCCTCTTTCTGAAAGGATGGAAGATGAGTGTGGGGTGTGGGTCAGAAGGACACACCGAAATCACAATGGTAATCCGTTGTAGTTGCCACACACTTCTTTATTCAATCATAAAGCATTATCAAATCACAGTAATAAAGGCGATTGGCTTATAAAGCCAGAATACCTGGAGAAATGACAAACAAATTTCTTTAACTAAATTTCTTTAACTAGAACAAGAACCATAAAAACTTGAAAATTGAATATAACTAGTTACATTAACTCAGATAAACTTCATTACTTAGATGGAACTAATATCCACACGATTCCTATCATAAGTCTAATTACTTCCAATCAGCTAAAGAATACGTTAAGTGCCAGAACACAGATCTTGTAAGATTTGGCTAGCCAACTTTCCTAAATAAAACACTATTCCTAAAAACTTTATTACAATAAAAATCACTTCCAAGACTAAAGAGGTGCTGTAATTTGACCAAACAAATTTTCAAGTTTACTTAACTCAGTTGATTAATCAAAAATGTTCAAATGTGTGTGAAATCTTATGGGACTTAATTGCTAAGGTCATCAGTCCCTAAGCTTACACACTACTTAACCTAAATTATCCAAAGGACAAACACACACAACCATGCCCGAGGGAGGACTCGAACTTCCGCCGGGACCAGCCGCACAGTCCATGACTGCAGCGCCCACGACCGCTCGGTTAATCCCGCGCGGCTGATTAATCAACAATGTTATTAAAATCATTACTACTAGAACATGACCATATGTCAACAGCCTCTAAAATGAGGCCGCTTCAATACTGCGTGTGAATTAGTGATAGACGCGAGCACACCAAAGGACTTTAATCAAGACAAGAGATCCACGAGACAGCAAAAGAAATAGAAATGTACTCAAATTTGCACTGCAATTGAACTTCAGACACCATAACTCTTCACGTGAAGGATGGAATCACAAGACAGTAACAACATAACCCGAGATGTAAAGGGGTAGGTGGTGGAGCGGGGCCTTAAATATCTTAAATATCACTCTGCCACCGTGGTACTCTGTTCCCAGTCATCTCCCGTCGACCGCTGCCAGTTATCTACAACACAAAACACATCAGCGGCGGACAATATTCTGAGCCATGGGATACACAATCTTGTCTAGAGAACAGGTAATCAATACTTTCAATGAAATCAGCCTCCGTGAGTTACTTGGCCAGTCACGTCCCTTAAAATTTGATTAACCAAGTCCCAAAAGGACCACTAAAATAATTTCCTAAAGTTAAGATGACAAGAATGATCTCGGCACTCATTTAAACGCCAAATTACAATAATGAACTGCAAGGTAGAATGGAAGAAATATCTCGGCATGGCTTGGAACGCCAGACACCGACTTACGCACTACTCGTTGCACTTCTAGCTACGTATTTAGCCACGCTTCATGTCGGTTTGTTGCACGTATCCACATTTCTTGAACTGCCTTCAAGTACCAAGTCACGACACCGTGTTGCGTGATAAACAACTAGAACAATTCCAAATAGTTTTTTTGTACACGGCATTTTCAGTTAAATGCACGCCACCCACAGAAGCAATTCGACGACTCCAATTCATTCGGCCTGTGTAGCTTGTAACAGACTCGAAGGAACTTGTCCTTCCAACCTCTAGGAAAACCAAATCACCATGGGCAATTGATCGGCGTCGCACTGATTCAACACGCTGCAGCGGCTGGCCACGCTCCTTCGTCGTTCCGACTCGGGTTCATCGTGTGCTGCCTACGTACACAGTCCCACGTCACTGTACCTCACCCCGCGGATCCACACACAAGAGTCCCGGCAGAATGCACGCGCCGCAGTTAAATGCCCGCCCCTAAAGATGTGAAGAAGAGCAATCAACATCGAAGTCGACTCTAAGAAGAAAATGAGAATTGATGGCAACTGGTGCCAGAAACGTACCAGCTCAGAGAGTTTAACGTTCCGTCCACATCGAGGTCATAAGATATCGAGCACAAACTTTGATTACAAAAGGAAACATCCCGGCATTTCCCTCCGGAGATTTAGGAAAATAACAGACAACCAAAATCTTGATGTCAAGAACAGTATTCGCAAATTCCGAATACCGTACCACCACAGCTAAGCAGTTTCCTGGAAACAAATGAGAATTTGTGCCGTACCGAGACTAGAACACAGATTTCCCGCTTTACGCGAGCCGTTGCATTAACCGTTCGGCTATTCGACCCAAACTTCCATATGCTGCAGTGACTGCCACCAATAGGGCTTGCACAATTATGTGATCCCCACACAGGGAGAGACTTCTTTAGTTTTATAGTTAGATTGCCTTGGCTTTGGCATGAAATACATCAGTGCACCTTGGTTGCTGGACGGGGATTTGAACCGTCGTTCTCCTGAATGCGAGTCCAGTGTGCTAACCACTGTGGAAACTGAAGAAAAAAATGCAGTGTTTTTGCTTACAGCTATCTTGTATCTTCAGAAGTGAGCGAAAATGAGGGGTTTAGTTTACGCTTTACAACGAATTTTTGAGCCGACATACCTCGTGATTGTATAGCGACAATTGAAATTTACGTAGGCTAGGGTTTGAACTCTGATTTCCTGTTAATGGCGGGTTCGAATCCCGATGTGATCTATTTTCAGTAGTGGGCGATCATTCATTACACATCACGTACAGAATACCTGAACATTTTGCACTGATACAATTTTTTTTCATTGATTTCATCTTCCACCGAATCATTTTAGTATATGTGGTTCATTTTATACTTTGAGGGCACGCACGTAACAGATAGCATTCACAATCACGTCTTACATTTCCTTTATGTCCTTCCTCCTTTAATAACAATGAAGTGATACGAAATTCATGAATACGTAAAGTTAGTAGTAACTACACCAAATTAATTTTTTTTCGGGTGAATAGTGTAGTAGAGTACGTATGTATAGGAAATCGCATGCAGGTCGCTAATTCGAACAATTCTGGAATATTATTCCTGTTTTGGGATTCCTTTATCTACATCTACGTGATTACTCTGCTATTCACAATAAAGTACCTGGCAGAGAGTTCAATGAACCACCTTCATGCTGTGTCTCTACCGTCCCACTATCGAACGGCACGCGGGAAAAACGAGCACTTAAATTTTTCTGTGCGAGCCCTGATTTTTCTTATTTTATCTTGATGATCATTTCTCCCTATGTAGGAGGGTGCCAACAGAATGTTTTCGCAATCGGAGGAGAAAACTGGTGATTGAAATTTCATGAGAAGATCCTGTCTCAACGAATGATTGCCACTCCAATTCACGTATCATGTCTGTGACACTATCTCCCCTATTTCGCGATAATACAAAACGAGCTGCCCTTCTTTGTACTTTTTCGATGTCATCCATCAGTCTCACCTGATGCGGATCCCACACCGCACAGCAATACTCTATAATAGGGCGGATAAGAGTAGTGTAAGAAGTCTCTTCGGTAGACCTGTTGCACATTCTAAAAGTTCTGCCAATGAATCGCAGTCTTTGGTTTGCTCTACCCACAATATTATCTATGTGATCGTTCCAATTTAGGTTATTTGTAATTGTAATCCCTAAGTATTTAGTAGAATTTACAGCCCTCAGATTTGTGCGACTTATCGCGTAATCGAAATTTAGCTGATTTCTTTTAGTACTCATGTGAATAACTTCACACTTTTCCTTATTCAGGGTCAATTGCCACTTTTCTCACCATACAGATATCTAAATCATTTTGCAAGTCATTTTGATCATCTGATGACTTTACAAGACGGTAAATGACAGCATCATCTGCAAACAATCTAAAACGGCTACTCAGATTGTCTCCTATGTCGTTAATATAGATCAGGAACAATAGAGGCCATGACAGAAGACATCCAGCGAATCAAGAGAGACACACTGCTGGGGTCGTAACAGTTTGGTATAGTCCACACAACAGTGAGTTGACCTTGAAAAACCTCTGCGTGCGCATAACGTTAGGAATGTTCTACCAGTAATGAGCACTACTGTAAGCAGAATTTAAACAGATACCTCCGTCTTTGTTTATGCTGTCACTTGGTAATTTAACGGTAACTGCTTCCTTAATCGCTTGCTGTACTTTCAGAGTCCGACTCGAAGTCGATGCAAGTGAGCACCGAATGTAAACATCACGAGTCAGACTCGTGGGAAAGGGACTTGGGACGAACTTATTTTTATGTGTCGGATGTGGCTCTATTCAATACGTACATTATCCTAAAAGAAAAAAGACGGTCAGAGAAAGAAAACGTAAGTTAATTACCGAATGAATATGGCAGAGGTAATGTTAAGAAATGTCCAAATGCCGGACTACTAAAAGTGTGGAAAACCATCACCAGGTGAAACACGTATTCGACCAAGCGCAATAGTAGGCCCATTACTCTTAAACTTACTGATCCGACGTCTAAACACGAAAAAACGCACAGGATGTCAAAAATATGTATAAAAACACAAAATGCGAAGCGAAAGGACGTGGACATACACGGAGTGTAAAATGGCATTACATCTACCACAACGCTTTCGAAAGTACGATGCCTTGCAGGACCACTAATTTTTAAAGTTGTAAGCATTTTCCTGTTACAAATTCATTAAAGGGGAGCATTTCTCCCTGTTATTACTTTTTTTGTTGACAATATCTGTGTTTAGGCATCGTGTTACTACATTCCTGCTGAAAAAGTAACACCTGAAGACGCCCAGGAAGATAATAGTTTCTATTTGCATGTAAAAATTTATATTTTGAAGTATGTCTTTTATAAAAGAATTAAATTAGTGTTAACTTCTGGAAGAGCAGTATCAGGGTGGAAAACACAAACGTGTCGCTACATCACAGGTATCAGTATGTCGGTCTGTACCGCGATTGTCTTGCTAGTCACGGTGGTCTGTTTCGCACGTGTCGTCTCCAACCGCTTGGGCATGGATTTCGTCCAAGTGAATGGTATGGCGTGGGGTTAATAACACGACCCTAATAGTTGGAAGTACTACTAGGAAATACCAGGTGGTTCTTGCCCCAAGGAAAGCTTCACGCGCGTGTGCAAAACTCACAATAGTTTCATAGTAATATAATGTGTGATACAGTAACTCATAAAGACTAACAAACAAACCATTTTATCGTTCCGAAAAGGAAGGAAGGAAGCAAGAAAGGAAGACGGGGTTCAACGTTCCGTCGATATCGAGCTCATATAGTATACGATCAAAAGTAACCGAATACCCCGAAAACATACGTTTTTCACATTAGATACATTGTGCTGCCACCTACTGCGAGGTAATCCATATCAGCGACCTCAGTAGTCATTAGAAATCGCGAGAGAGCAACAATGTGGCGCTCCGAGGAACTCGGACTCCGAACGTGGTCAGGTGATTGGGTGTGACTTGTGTCATACGTCTGCACGCGAGATTTCCACACTCCTAATCATCCCTACGTCCGCTGTTGCCAATGTGACAGTAAAGTGGAAACGTGAACGGACACGTACAGCGCAAAAGCGTACAGGACGACCTCGTCCGTTGACTGACAAGAGACCGCCGACAGTTGAAGAGGATCGTAATGTGTAACAGACAGACCATCACACAGGAATTCCAAACTGCATCAGAATCCACTGCAAGTACTCTTATCAGTTAGGCGGAAGGTGAGAAAACTTGGATTTCATGGTCGAGCGGCTGCTCATAAGCCAAACGTCACGCCGGTAAATACCAAACGACGCCTCGCTTACTGTAAGGAGCGTAAGTATTAGACGATTGAACAGCGGAAAAACTTTGTGTGGAGTGACGAAACACGGTACACGTAGTGGCGATCCTATGGCAGTGTGTGGGCAGCGCGTATGCCCAGTGAACGTCATTGCCAGCGTGTGTAGTGCCAACAGTAAAATTCGGAAGCGGTGGTGTTATGGTGTTCGTGTTTTTCATGGAGGAGGCTTGTACCCTTTGTTGTTTGTCGTGGCACTATCACAGCACAGGCCTACACTGATCTTTTAAGCACCTTCTTGCATCTTTCAACACGATCGAGCACCTGTTAATAATGCAGGGCCTGTGGTAGCGTGGTTACACGACAATAACATCCCTGTAACGGACTGGCCTGCACTGAGTCCTGACTTGAATCCTATAGAGAACCTTTGGGATGTTTTGGAACGCCGACTCCGTGCCAGGCCTCACCGGCCGACATCGATACCTCTCCTCAGTGCAGCACTCAGTGAAGAATGGGCTGCCATTGCCCAAGGAACCTTCCAGCACCTGATCGAATGTATGCTGTGAGTGTGGAAGCTTTCATCAAGGCTAAGGGTCGGCCAACACTGTATTGAATTCCTGATTTACCGATGGAGGGCGCCACGAACGTGTAAGTCATTTTCAGCCAGGTGTCCGGATACTTTTGATCACATAGTGTGAACTCTGAGACTTCAAGCACGAAGTGACGCAGGTTCTCCTCAGTAATGTGCACGTAATTCACTGCTGTCATGATGCCTGCGATTACCACTATATATCCCATGGCAGCGCAACTCGGTGTACCCCATACCATAATTCTGCCCTCACCGGCTTGCGTTTGCGGCGTGATGGATGTTTCGTGCAGCTATTCGCTTGAATGACGTCGTGTAAAGTCGCTGTCATCGACCTGGTGTAATAAGAAATGCGATTGATTCGACGCGTTTCTGTTGATCCACTGTGAAAACTCAGTGACTGCAGTGGGCACAAGCCCACTGCAGTCAGAAGTGACAATGTCTTTCGTGTGACGTGCAGTTAGTGCTCCACAATAAGCCGGCCGGAGTGGAAGAGCGGTTATAGGCGCTTCAGTCTGGAAACGCGCGACCGCTACGGTAGCAGCTTCGAATCCTGCCTCGGTCATGGATGTGTGATGTCGTTATGTTAGTTAGGTTTAAGTAGTTCTAAGTTCTAGGGGACTGATGACCTCAGATGTTAAGTCCCATACTGGTCAGAGCCATTTTAGTTCCACAATGGCCTTTGAACGGTGTGCTCCGAAACACTAGTGCCTGCTTCAGCATAGTATTCTGTCGTCAGATCTGCCACAAATCGCCGCCTATCCTGGATTACACAGTGGGGGATCCTCCGGCCTCTACGTTATTTGATCAGACGTGGTCTTCCACCACCTTACGGCCTACTCGTTACTTCATCATCCTTCAACGACTTGCCAGCAGAACTCTGACAGACCAGAGGCTCCTCCGTTTCAGAGATTCTCATTTGCAGCCGCAGCGCCACAACAACGTGCCCTTTGTGAAAATCACTTGCATCGGTGGATTTCCGCATTTGCGGCCCTGATCTTCGCTATAATGAATGCCCATTTGTCTCTCCTCCGCTTACAATCTTTCTGTGGTGTGCGTACTGTAAGACCTTCGGTACACACACCATCAGATTATTTGACTGGTCGCTCTAGCGAAGTAGGCGAGTGTCAGCAATATGTCTCGTGGTCTTATCGTGGAGTGTTTATCTTCTGCCGTTAGGTCAGACGATAGAAATGCCACTTGCACGCTTAGAGTAGCACATAAACAGAACTTGATTAATTTTCACACACATTTATTAAAATAATAACAATCATAAACCTTACTTAACTTGATTGTGGATGCTATTTACAATTGACAATCAGAAGTTCCTTTGGTCTTGGTACGTTAATCGTATTCTCACATATCTCTGATACTTGACAAAGTGTCTATACATTTCTCTTCATGGCTATGTACAGGAATATGATAATCTTATTTGGCGCAGACTGAAACGGCAGACTAATGCAGACTGACTAATCGGGGTTCTGTACACTCGTTATAATACCTCACGCGTTCAGGTATCACTGCGCGAGTGTGATCCGCGAAGAGAAAAGGTTGTACGTTAGCAGCAATCTCATTGGCTGCGTTACATATTAATACACGGATCGGTGGAAGCAGAATTTGGTCCGTTTCTAAGACAGCGCCATCTCGTAGTGCGGAGACGGATTAGCGCTGCTCCTGCGCTGTTGTGCTTAGCGGGGCGCCCTCTAGTGGGAAAGTGTACGCGCTGACTACGCGGAACTATGTACACACTTTCCTTCAGTGTCACGTGCCTGCAACACCAACCGTAGGCATTCAACCTCGCCGTGGGCAGCGCTCATAATGCTTTGGCTCGTCAGTGTGTCTACTTCTATTGTTCAGCGGGAGGGAACACCTGAGCCACACACGAATGGCTAGCAGATGGCGGTCTTCGCCATAGCGTCGCGGCGGCGCACGCATGCGTGGGATCGGGCCGCTACGTGCGTGAAGCGGGACGGCGGCCGGAGACGGCCCGGCCTATCGATTGCACGTGTCGTCTGGCCGGCTCGCACATGCGCCGTGGAGGCGCCAATGCCGGCCTCCACAGCCGCCGCCGCCCCCGCCACGGCCACAGCCTAATTGCCTGGCTCCGCGCCGCGCCGCGCGTCAATAAGGCGACGCGACGCGACGTGCCGTGGCGGTCCATGCTCTCACCCCTTCTGGGGATCCCGCCCAGGACGTCTCGGGGCCTGCCACAGTCGGCGCCCCCATGGGACTACTACTACAGTACCATGCTGCTTAGATTGCACTCGGGGACTGCTCTAAATAAGCATGCCAGACAACATATTACACTACTGGCCATTAAAATTGATACACCACGAAGATGACGTGCTACAGACGCGAAATTTAACCGACGGGAAGAAGATGCTGTGATACGCAAATGATTAGCTTTTCAGAGCCTTCACACAAGGTTGGTGCCGCTGGCGACACCTACAACGTGCTGACATGAGGAAAGTTTCCAGCCGATTTCTCATACACAAACAGCAGTTGACCGGCGTTGCCTGGTGAAACGTTGTTGCGTTGCCTCGTGTAAGGAGGAGAAATGCGTACAATCACGTTTCCGACTTTGATAAAGGTCGGATTGTAGCCTATCGCGATTGCGGTTTATCGTATCGCGACATTGCTGCTCGTGTTGGTCGAGATTCAATGGAATCGGTGGGTTCAGGAGGGTAATACGGAACGCTGTGCTGGATCCCAACGGCCTCGTATCACTAGCAGTGGAGATGACAGGCATCTTTTCTGCATGGCTGTAACGGATCGTGCAGCCACGTCTCGATCCCTGAATCAACAGATGGGGATGTTTGCAAGACGACAACCATCTGCACGAACAGTTCGACGACGTTTACAGCAGCATGTACTATCAGCTCGGAGACCGTGGCTGCAGTTACCCTTGACGCTGCATCGCAGACAGGAGCGCCTGCGATGGTGTACTCAACGACGAACCTGGGTGCGCGAATGGGAAAACGTTATTTTTTCGGATGAATCCAGGTTCTGTTTACAGCATCATGATAATCGCATCCGTGTTTGGCGACATCGCGGTGAACGCACATTGGGAGCGTGTATTCGTCATCGCCATACAGGCGTATCACCCGGCGTGATGGTATGGGGTGCCATTGGTTAGACGTCTCGGTCACCTCTTGTTCGCATTGACGGCACTTTGAACAATGGACGTTACGTTACAGATGTGTTACGACCCGTGGCTCTACCCTTCATTCGATCCCTGCGAAACCTTACATTTCAGCAGGATAATGCACGACCCCATGTTGCAGGTCCTGTACGGGCCTTTCTGGATACAGAAAATGTTCGACTGCTGCCCTGGCCAGCACATTCTCCAGATCTCTCACCAACTGAAAATGTCTGGACAATGGTGGTCGAGCAACTGGCTCGTCACAATACGTCAGTGACTGCTCTGGATGAACTGTGGTATCGTGTTGAAGTTGCATGGGCAGCTGTACATGTACACGCCATCTAAGCTCTGTTTGACTCAATGCCCAGGCGTATCAAGGCCGTTATTACGGCCAGAGGTGGTTGTTCCGGGTACTGCTTTCTCAGGATCTATGCACCCAAATTGCGTGAAAATGTAATCACATCTCTGTTCTAGTATAATATATTTTTCCAATGAATACCCGTTTACTATCTGCATTTCTTCTTGGTGTAGCAATTTTAATGGCCAGTAGTGTAACTTCGGAGCGCTGCATACGGTGTAGAACTCGTACCAGCTGGTGTACGTTGAAGTCAGTCGTAGCAGTATGTGCCAGCCGATTCTATGCAGCTATTAGATGTACTACGCAAGGCACTTCATGGTGTCTCGTGGAACGTAATTTCTATACCTCTATTACTTCTCCCTTTTCCTGTTCCAGTTGTGAATCGTTCGCGGAAAAAAGACCGCTAGTAAGCCTCTAATTTCATTGGGCGCTGATGACCACGCCGTTTAGCGCCCTAAAACCTCAAACCACACACACTCTAATTTCACCTACATGATCTTTTCGCGAGATATACAGGGAAACAAAATGTGAAAAGATCATGAATAATGCATGCTTGAACATCGTGTAGATGCTAGCCAAACATCCAGCTTTCCCTGCCAAATTCTCCCCCCCCCCCCCCCCCCTAAAGGCGCCTGTGCAATTCCCTTAGTACATTGCAATTGTCAGTCGTGGTCACAACAATGTTCTTTGTCGTTGTGACTGCGTTACATACACCGATATGACAAAAGTCATGAGGCAGCGATATACACGTGTAAGTACTGTCGCGTACACTAATTATAAAAGGAGAGTGCTACAGCGGAACTGTCATTTGCACTCACGTAAATCGTGTGAAAAGGTTTCCGACGCGATTATGATCACACGCCGGGAATTAACAGACTTTGAACGGGAATGATAGTTGGAGCTACACGCACTGGACATTCCATTTCGGAAATCGTTGGTGACAATACTCCGAGATCCACAGTGTCAAGGGTGTGCTGAGAATACTAAATTTCATGCACTACCTCTCACCACGCACGCCTTCATTTTACGACCTAGAGCAGAGGCATTTTTTAGAGCTGTCAGTGCTAACAAACAAGCAACGCTGTGTGAAATTACCGCAGAAATACGTTAGTACAGAGCGACGAAATTTGGCGTTAATGGACTTTAACAGCAGCACGTATCCCAAACAGACGAGCAATATTAAAGTTTTTTTTTATGTTGGGAATCCGTCAGGAGTTTTAGGCACCACGACCACCACACCAGTATTAATAACAAAAGGAGGGTCAGCATTGGTCGATGAAATAGAAATTTCTATATCTGTCGCAAACCGATTTCAGTCACTGCATGAACATGGAATGGAACAGTAGAAAAATGATCTGAAGGTGGTTCGAGGAACACTCTACCTGGCACTTAAGCGTGAATTGTAGTCATGCACATATAGATGCATTCAATGACAGAAGCAATTCCTGTTGGGTTTGAAACTAGTTCCCACTGAGAAGTCGCGACTCTTGCATCTGGTCTCTATATATTAGATTCTTTACACGACCATCGCTATTACTCCGTCTGGCAAGGCTGCAAATGGTACACCATTCCTTATACCCAAGTTGTACAGTACACGTTGGTACAGTAACAAAGTGTTGCGCTGTAGTTGTGTTCAGGTCCAAACGCTATGACCCCTTCGTGCTGTCTTGTCACATCGCCATGTCGACCCATCTTAGTGCGCTGGTTTCTCGCAAGTACAGTACAGCATGTCATTCTCAAAGGAGACGAACATATTAGAAGCAAAAGTAGCTTTGGGCGTACGCCATGGGAGTGTAATAGCACCATCACTTTTCAGAATACGACTATAGGGGCTGTTTGGAAGTCTTTGCATCAGATGATTATGGGTCATAACTTTTGTTAGAGACAAAATGGTCACTTGCGCTTCTTGGCAACGCTAGGCGTCCTTCAGTATTCTCCGGCCCTGGCACAACGAGATTTCAATGAACTATCAGATGCACTGACCAGGTGTGCCTCTCACGACCTACCCCAGTTAACTGATACAGTGATTATCAACAAGGAAACCTTAACAGTGAGTTCATCTAAGCGGAGAGAGATATTTGAGAAGCAAATGAGTAACTTTAATATTGCTGGGCCTGCCCCCTTTCATACGAAGCAGATGACTGGATTATAGGCGACACACAAGGCATACACACGCTCTAGAATGCGTACGCCTTGCCGTCTCGCAGAGGTATAACCAATACAAAGTGTCGCCTGGAACCATCAGTGAACTTTATGTCTAATCAAAATCAGTGAATATTTTGTCTCTAACACAAATTGTTCACTATGACGTGATCTATCACCCCTAGACCTTCGATACGAAGCAACGCTAGAAATCTGTAGGGAGAGGCAGAAAGACCTGCCGAGGATCGATGCTTGGTGCAAGAATTAGCAACTGACCATAAACATAAACAAATGTAATGTGTTATTTATGAACAGGTAGATTAACTCACTATTTGCATGCTCACACGATTGCTGAACTATCACTGGAAGCAGTCACACCCATAAAATATCAAGGAGTATGCGTACGAAGCAATTTCAGGTGATATGACAGCACAAAACTAATTGAATGCAAGTCAGTTCAAAAAATGGCTCTGAGCACTATGGGACTTAACATCTATGGTCATCAGTCCCCTAGAACTTAGAACTACTTAAACCTAACTAACCTAAGGACAGCACACAACACCCAGCCATCACGAGGCAGAGAAAATCCCTGACCCCGCCGGGAATCGAACCCGGGAACCCGGGCGTGGGAAGCGAGAACGCTACCGCACGACCACGAGATGCGGACGCAAGTCAGTTGCCAGACAGGTTCATTGCAAGTATACTCAGAAAATACAGCCCCTCGTTCGACGGATACTTGAAGGAGGGTCAGCGTTGGTCGTTGAGGTAGAAATTTTTATTTCAGTTGCAAATCTATTTGGTCACTATGTGACCATTATCAGTGCTAGTGTGAAAGCCCTGTGGACTCTCAAATACAAGTAGTAAAATTGAAATTTTGCACATATCAGTGAATGGTACGTGTCAGACGGAAGGTATAAATGCAACTCGAAATGCATTTGTAGCTTCGTTCTGACAAGTCCTCTTCATTGATAAGTGCAGATATTGCAGTTTTACTGCTTGTATTTGAGTCCACGGGGCTTCAGTACTAGCACTGAGGATGATCACATAGTGACCAAATAGATTTGCAACTGAAATAAAAATTTCTACCTAGCTTGAATGCCTTCCCCTTGCCAGACTATTAAATAATCCCCGAGAGTTATCTTTCTATATGCAGTTCAGCATCTTTCTTATAATATTCTCTCCAATCACAAAACATTACCTAATATAGTATTGTCGGGAGTCCTCATCATTATAATAATATTAATAAAAATTATGTTTCGATTTTAATAATTTTCACTGAGGCTGCGAGCAGGTGATTAGATTAAATATAAATGATGGGTAAATAATAAAACAGAAAAACATAAAAAGCGTTTTTGAAACATCTGCGTTACATGAGATTTGGGACAGCAGCTGTAGCTTCTGACATTATTTGCACAATTCAATAACTTTTTGTTGTTTTAGTATTAAGATTTATGTAGTAGAAGTGAAGATCAACTAAAAATGACACGGCAGTACTCAAATACACTCCTGGAAATGGAAAAAAGAACACATTGACACCGGTGTGTCAGACCCACCATACTTGCTCCGGACACTGCGAGAGGGCTGTACAAGCAATGATCACACGCACGGCACAGCGGACACACCAGGAACCGCGGTGTTGGCCGTCAGTGTCAGCCAGTTTGCCGTGGCATACGGAGCTCCATCGCAGTCTTTAACACTGGTAGCATGCCGCGACAGCGTGGACGTGAACCGTATGTGCAGTTGACGGACTTTGAGCGAGGGCGTATAGTGGGCATGCGGGAGGCCGGGTGGACGTACCGCCGAATTGCTCAACACGTGGGGCGTGAGGTCTCCACAGTACATCGATGTTGTCGCCAGTGGTCGGCGGAAGGTGCACGTGCCCGTCGACCTGGGACCGGACCGCAGCGACGCACGGATGCACGCCAAGACCGTAGGATCCTACGCAGTGCCGTAGGGGACCGCACCGCCACTTCCCAGCAAATTAGGGACACTGTTGCTCCTGGGGTATCGGCGAGGACCATTCGCAACCGTCTCCATGAAGCTGGGCTACGGTCCCGCACACCGTTAGGCCGTCTTCCGCTCACGCCCCAACATCGTGCAGCCCGCCTCCAGTGGTGTCGCGACAGGCGTGAATGGAGGGACGAATGGAGACGTGTCGTCTTCAGCGGAGACCTCTGCAGGTCATTTTGTTAGGAGAAGCTCCACCTCGGAAATCATCTAGTCGTCAGTATACAAGTGCTTACCGGTGCATCGTTTTCTTGCACGTGGGGTCAGCTCAGCACGGATTGTTGCAGCGTTGTTCTCCTTTGAACCCAGAGAACGATTTGCCACACGATACGGCAGTTCAGTAGGCTGCACCATTTTGTTTCGGTTCCTGTAGCAGCATAGTACTGTACTATGGTACCGGAGATTTAGGTATGTACCACGACTATAGGCATGTAATTGCAACCAAACAAAAACTAAATTACGAAATTCTTTTTATTTACTTTTTCGAGGTAGTAGCTGCCGGTTGAGGACCGCCTCTTGGTTTTAATGGGTAGCGGCTGCTATGGAGACGAGCTGCCGAGTCGTGGCCGTGAACTATAGCAGCGGCCGACTTGTTTTGGAAGCGGCACGGGTTTACTGTCGGCGGTGGGCAGGTAAACACGGAGGAGGAGGGTAAACAGGGCGCCGGTGGAAATCTGAGCCCAGTCGGAGTCCGGAGTCAATAGAAGAGACGCGCCGAGCCGCGCCGCCCCGCGATAAGATAGCGGCGCCGCCCGCAGGTGCAGATAGCGCCCTGCTCCGCGCGGCCGCCGCGACGCCGGCTCGGACCGGGGGACTCGTCTGGAGGAGGAGGCCGTGCGTAGTCCAGAAACAGTGCAAGCTTCTCCTGGGCCAGTCACGTATACCGTACAACAGTTGGTCGGCGGAGACTGCAGCACTCATTGCCCGTTTAAGGTTAGTCGTTCGCGTAGGAAGGGATGCCGTTGAACGGAAGAACTCGGGAACGATTTCTATGGACCCACCCATTCCTAACGGTTCTGTCTCGGTTTCACTTTTTTCTCTTTTTTTTCCGAAGTGCTCATTCATTTCTCGATGTAGTTCCACTATTCCTCGTGCCCACTTTGGTCACTTTCTTTTTTTCTTTTCTTCTCCTGCTCCTCCTCCTCCTCCTCCTCCTCCTGGTTGTCATTCGTTTCTTGTTCCCAATTCCCCAGTTCCTCGTTTCTATCTGTGACACTAGTTTCTGGTTCCAGTTCCACCGTTCTTCGTTAAGGGGGAACCATAGGGTGATGGACGAAAATATTGCTCAAATTCAGGATTTTTTTCTACGCTGGAATGTAGTAGACAAACAGGAATTGCTGCGATGAAGCCTTTATTGATATTTTTATTGAAAAATATTAATATCTCCACTGTGTAATTGGGATTTTCCAGAGGCGACTATGAAAAGAGGCAGACCGACGGTTGTTGCTGTAACCCCGGTTGTGGTTACCTGAAACATGAAATAACATATCTCCTTGATCCTTAGAGATGTAATTTTAGTTCATCGTAGAAATTTGCGAAAAAATGGCAAAATAATGGGTATTTGAAAAAAATGGCCATTTTTGGACCCCTCTTCTACGGCCGAAAATAATACTAAATATCAACATAAAGAAAGCGGCTACGATGAACCGAAGAAAATTCAATTTGCGTCAAGGGAAACCAAAAATCATTAAAATTGGATGAAAATTGTAGCATGGGCGGCGACAACCATGCCGAAAAACATGGTTTTGAGAAAAAAGCGTTTAAAGTTTGACAAGTAATTATCATATAAAAAAAGGGACAAAGCTTGAAACTTGCGGGATATCATCGATCCCTGGTCCAAAATAACTATCGCTCAGGCTAGAGGATGGCCTCTTTCTGCTACTTTGACTTGATAGGCTCTCATTTTCGTCCTCAAAGCCATTTTCGTCTCTGAGCGCATCGCCGCTGGCGTATCTATCTTCACAGAATCGGCCCATTTCATCGTCGATTTTAATTTGAAGGGCATTTGGCATGTGCATTATTGCAGTGTGGCCTACATTGAATAGACATGTGGGCCAATTAGAAGCAATGTTGACTATTTAGTTTCAGCTTGATGCTATTTTTGGATCGTATCTCCAAATGGCACACTTCAAACTTTTGTTCACGATTTGAGTAAAACCGCCCAAACAACGCGCCAGCAAATCAGATTTACTCAAATCTGTACAAATAGGGAGCATGAGAGCGGAACCGGTTCTCTTACGCCGAGGCGTGTCGCTCACGATCAGCTTCAAACGCTCACAGAATCGTTACTTTTTGCAGTTCGCGCATTTTGAGCAATAATTGTCGATGTACATACATTGGAATTCTGTAATAAAAAAAATTCGAGTTTTGCGACCGCCACTGAACACCTTTTCCTTTTTTAATTATGTTAGGCTGTTCTCGTTCAATAACAAACTATTCTTGAATTTTGTACTTCTGTTCCTTTGCATCCACCGTTCAGCATCCACAGCCAACAATTTATAATTTTTATTATAGATAAATGTATATGTGATGTTGCCAAATTTTAGAACAGTTCCTGACCGATTTACTTGAAATTATTAACAACACTCTAATAAATACTTAGACGCCTTTAGGCTGTATATTTTAGTATATACAGAGCGATCAGAAACACTCTGAAGAGCTTGTAAGGCTGTTGCACGGTAGGTTCGGCTTAGGAATAATTGTTCAGAAAAAAAATAGATGCGTTGCGCCGTTCCCGGGTTCATAGCACTGAAGTCACAAAACAGGCCGCCGCGCATGCAAATTCAAGTGGCCCACCAGAGATGGTTTGGACAAACGTGTTCTTATTTCAGTTTTCTAAAACCGAACTTACGGTAGTAATGATCGAACTTAAGCCATAGAATGAGCAGTCTCGTGCGCTATCAACTGCTGTATGACAACAAGTGACACTAATTGTATCCGCCATGTCACTTGAATCTGCGTGCACAATAGCCTAATTGGCTAACTTCAATGCTAATTGATTCGCAAATGGCGCAAGGTATCGAAATTGTTCATAATAATTATTTCTCAGCACAATCTACCTGCAGCACCCTTACAAGCTTTCAGACTGTTTCTGACCACTCTGCATATAACATGTGAATGTACACGTAATGTACCGGTATAATAGTGAAACATGGTCATCAGAAATCTTCAAGAGTTCTTTACCGATTTCCTTCAGATTTTTACACGATTCTCTAATATACATTTAGACGGCTATGCGCAACAATGAGCAGATTTTCTGCTAAAGACTGCGAGAAAGGAAACTGTGTGCTGGGAAAGTGTGTGCTTTAGTGCCCTTTGTCGAAGTCAGTTTAAATGCACTGCAATTCTAGTTAAAACTATCATCAAAACTGTTTCTCTCATACATATTCTTTCTCCTTATATAGAATCACAATCAAAAGCTGTATACACAATAATTCGTTGTTTTGTTTTCTTCACACAGCTAGTTTTCACAGAAAACAAGGACATTGTATTCATGGCTGATCAGCTTAGGATTAGAATACTACTACGGAATATGAATCGTCTGAACTTTTGAAATCCTACACGTTTGCAGATTAAAAGTAAGCGAAATGAAGTCACTGAAACTACTATCCTCAGAGAACCAGCAGTTGAGAGGTCTGTGTCATACCCTGTATAACAATGGTCCCTACCGATTTACCGGCTCATTTTAAGCGACTTCAGTTCCTCATCAAGGTTTTATTTGCAGTAACAATAAACAAGGCTCACGATCAGAGAGGAGGAGAGAAGAGGAGATGGGCAGAGGGAGGTGGGTGGGAGGTGATGGATAGAGAGGTGTTACAAGGACGAGATGGGCAAAATGAGGGGGAAGAGGAGATGGACAGAGATAGGAGGGAGCAGGAGATTGCGTTGAATTTCAAAGCATGTTTAGCAGTTGGGAAGCATTCTCGGATGCTCTAGTATTACAAGCAATATGTTCCTGCGGGCTGGCTCGCTTTTGACATACTAGTACGTGTTTTTTAATACGAAGTGCCTATAAGTTCTCCTTTAGCTTTTACAAATAATTAAAAGCTACAAATTAAAACTGTCTTGATCGTATAAAAAATTTAGCGCATTTGTGACCGGTTATAGTCTCTTTTCAGACCTTCTATAAACCATTCTCCAATCGTGGCAGATGGAGGAAGTGAACGGAACAACAGGTGCTGTCAGTTGCGTGAAGAGCAGTTGACGTTCGTCTCTCAAGAGGAAGTACCCTCTCCGTTCACCACCAATGGAGAATGATTTACAGACGGTCTGCAAATAGATTGAAACTGAGAATCATTGTAATACACGTTTTTATGCGGCCAGAACTGTTTCATTTTTAACTTTTAGTTTTTCGCTGCCATCGCTGCTCTTCCAATGAAATTTACAAAAATCATTATTCCACAAATACTATTTATCAACGGCAGTGTGTAAGGCTATGTATACATGTTGTACGAGTTTTTAACGAACAAAATTTTAAAATAAAATTAAATGAATTCATGAAAACAGTTCCCTACACCATTTTCACCTTCCAGTTTCTGATGCACAGTTGGACATTGTTTGTAGGGATTATAGGGCAGACGGACCACATGTGATCCATTCTACTTTGTTTCCTTTGCTCCAGTGAACAAATGTTTTAGTTCCAGTTTCGAAAATTTCTGATTTCTCTTGAGTTTGATGCGTGTACGGCATTTACCAAGTATTTCAAGCTCTAAAATGAAAGCTTTATATTACCTACACATTACTTGCTTTCTTGTTGGATCATAGTAGATGTCATGAGAGAGACTTCCCTTTAGTAACATTTTATGAATTTTCTATTAACAATCGTCTAACTTTTTCCAGTATTCTGGCCGTCCTTGACAAAAACTGAGGACTTGTATTCCGCTCCGCCATACACGGAGGTATCAGGTTCAGTATCAGTTTGGAGTAAGGGCGGAATATGTGATGATTTTGACGTAGCCCGAGCTCGGGACCAGGATCAGTTCTTGAGCGGAGGGCTGAAAAATTATCCAAATTACAATACCTTAGCAACCACTCATTTCAACAACTAAATGACCGGCCAGAAGCGACAACCCACCTGGGCGACTAGGGAAGATATGTCAAGCTAAAGGAGGTAGTTGTTCCACAGCGTTCTAAAAGTATCATCATCCACGCCTTACGACGCAAACGGATTTGAGTGCGCTCATAACGGACAATGTCGTAATCGCTGAAATAGTCTTCGTGCGTGGAGTCCAACGCCTACTACTGCGGCATTAACAGAAATGGTAAATATCGGCAACAGTTGCCTTGAACTCACAACTGCCATCAGGACCACCAACGTCAACCTGCGGCCTCGCTAATCAACTCAAAATCTGCTGGCCTGAGCTGCGCAGCAATTAAATCTACATTAATATACAAGAAGCAAAATCTGCAGCAACATCAACCATGTCAACAGCTGCGTGCGTAATCTGTGCACCACTTAAAGCATGCGAAAATTCTGTCAACAACTGCATCAACTCGGATGAATTCAACAGCTACCCAACTGATCTGAGCAGCACCTAAAGCCACTGGTAAATTTAAACAACAAACTGCTGCAAAGCTAACAAACACAATGGCTGCCTTGCTGATCTGTGCAGCACTCAAAACCACATGAAAATTTAATCACAACTGCAACAACCCAAACGAATTCAGTAACTTCCCAGCTGATCCTTGCAATACTTGAAACCGCACTAAGCCGACCGATGTGGCTGAGCAGTTCTAGGCGCTTCAGTCTGGAACCGCGCGACCGCTACGGTCGCAGGTTCGAATCCTACCTCGGGCATGGATGTGTGTGATATCCTTAGTTCTAAGTTCTAGAGGAACGATGACCTTAGATGTCAAGTCCCATAGTTCTCAGAGCCAGAGCCAATCCGCATTAACAATTGAATGCAAGTCCAAGCTATGCAAGACAACCGTCAAAGAATTTCTTTCAAGGAACGGAAAAGCCAGCACATCAGCCTAGAAGTGGCTCACGGCACAGCCCACCGAAGAACACCCGGCAAACACCTTCCGCCTCCGTGCTACCACCGGAGCTCTAAAAGTCCGCTGCCCTACGCAAGAGTGCATTCCCTGCTTACCCTGCACCCGACAGACGGAACCAGTATGTCTTTCAAAATAAATCTTTAGCCGATACGAGCCGAAAGGTGAGAGATAAGATTGCGGCAAGTGCCATACGGCACATTGGCTAGCAGCAAAAGTACCCAGAAAAAATGTCTGTGAGCACTATGGGACTTGACCTTAGAAGTTATCAGTCCCCTAGAACTTAGAACTACTTAAACCTAACTAACCTAAGGACATCACACACATCCATGCCCGATGCAGGATTCGAACCTGCACCGTAGCGCTCGCGCGGTTCCATACTGTAGCGCCTAGAACCGCTCGGCCAATCCGACCGGCAAAGTACCCAGAACCATCTGTCGTAAAATACCAAAGTTGTTTCGCCATTCACCGCCATACTTAACACGCATGTGTAAATGGAAGGAATTAAACGGGGGATATTTTTCTTCAGTCATGGACTGTGCGGCTGGTCCCGGCGGAAGTTAGAGTCCTCCCTCGGGCATGGGTGTGTGTGTTTGTCATTAGGATAATTTAGGTTAAGTAGTCTGTAAGCTTAGGGACTGATGACATTAACAGTTAAGTCCCATAAGATTTCACACACATTTGAACATTTTTTGATATTTTTCTTACACGCTCTGTTCCCTCCACCACACCACACCACAGCACGTAACTTCTCTCAGTGAAGTCACTGGACATAGCGTAAGTTCATATGGAACGCGAATAATGCGGCGGTGTTGGAGAGTTGGAGGAAAGGTGTGGATCGAGTCATATTTATGGAAGCTTCCCGGATTAAGTGAAAGAAACCGTGGAGCGGAAAACCTGTATTCGGATAGTGAACAGAACATCTGGAGCACAATAATAATTATAGCAGCAGCCTGATATATCGTACTAGTCTAAACCTGATAAGACAAAGCCGATGATGAAAACACTGCATTATTTTGAAATTAATTTCATAAATGTAATTCGTGCTTCGAGAAGTGGAAGACCTGGTTGCTGTGCGACGCTATCACAAACAGAAATGCTGAGGAGAAAGTAAATGAAGACTTATTAAATAGAAGACCTGACAGTGTGGTTTTCTCCGCGTCCCGGTTCCTCTGGAGCGGAAAAGCAGCTTTTTTCCCCCTTTCCGGCAGGTAGCTGTGATGATGGATTAGTGGCGTAGCGCGACGTACAGCGGGTGAATTAATCCTTTTATCGCGTGTCGGATGGTGCAGTCCTCCGGGAGTCTATGGGCGGGACGAGCCAGCACCACACGTCACATACGCACGCGTGGAAGGGAAGTAGCATGAGAGAGAGAGAGAGAGAGAGAGAGAGAGAGAGAGAAGGGGAAGGGAGGGAGGGAGGGGGTGAGTAATGCAGTTAATACGCGGTCGGCTGGGACTCGCGTGTTGTTGAGCCCGTCGCGTCCCAGCCTTTGTAATTACGGTAATAGGGGGCGTCGCGCGCACACTGGCCAAAAGCCAGGAGGCGGACGCTGGCCGCTGATTTTTACTTGGTAGGCCGCGGCTGTCCTCTGGTAGCTAACACTGCTACAGGAAGTCGAGTAGAGCGGGAAAGAGGTGATTACTGGATACAGGTGAATACTGTGCATGCAACGGCTGGCACGAGTAACCAGAAACGATTGATTGATTTCGTTCCCAACCGTTGCCTAGTTGCCCATATTTGCATGCAATCAGGTGTCAAAATTCATGTGATACACAAGGTATAAAAAGGTAACCCATCTACATCTACATCTACATTTATACTTCGCAAGCCACCCAACGGTGTGTGGCGGAGGGCACTTTACGTGCCACTGTCATTACCTCCCTTTCCTGTTACAGTCGTGTATGGTTCGCGGGAAGAACGACTGCTGGAAAGCCTCCGTGCGCGCTCGAATCTCTCTAATTTTACATTCGTGATCTGCTCGGGAGGTATAAGTGAGGGGAAGCAATATATTCGGTACCTCATCCAGAAACGCACCCTCTCGAAACCTCGACAGCAAGGTACACCGTGATGCACAGCGCCTCTCTTGCAGAGTCTGCCACTTGCGTTTGCTAAACATCTCCGTAACGCTATCACGCTTACCATATAACCCTTTGACGAAACGCGCTGCTCTTCTTTGGAACTTCTCTATCTCCTCTGTCAACCCGACCTGGTACGGATCCCACACTGATGAGCAATACTCAAGCATAGGTCGAACACGTGTTTTGTAAGCCATCTCCTTTGTTGATGGACTACATTTTCTAAGGAGTCTCCCAGTGTATCACAACCTGGCACCCGCCTTACCAACAATTGATTTTATATGGTCATTCCATTTCAAATCGTTCAGCACGCATACTCTCAGATATTTTACAGAAGTAGCTGCTACCAGTGTTTGTTCCGCTATCATATAATCATACAGTTAACCGAGCGAGGTGGCGCAGTGGTTAGCACACTGGACTCGCATTCGGGAGGACGACGGTTCAATCCCGTCTCCGGCCATCCTGATTTAGGTTTTCCGTGATTTCCCTAAATCGTTTCAGGCAAATGCCGGGATGGTTCCTGTGAAAGGGCACGGCCGATTTCCTTCCCAATCCTTCCCTAACCTGAGCTTGCGCTCCGTCTCTAATGACCTCGTTGTCGACGGGACGTTAAACACTAACCACCACCACCAATCATACAGTAAAGGATCCTTCATTCTATATATTCGCAATACATTACATTTGTCTATGTTAAGGGTCAGTTGCCACTCCCTGCACCAAGTGCCCCACTGGCGGGGCTGTCATTTGTACTCAGCTGATTCATGTGAAAGGGTTTTCCACGCATGGAACATTACACTTCGGAAATTTAGGGAATTCAATACTCAGAGGCGTACAGACACAAGTGTGTGCCAAAAACACCAAATTTCAGGCACTATCTCTGACCACGGACAAAGTAGTGGCCGACAGCCTTCGCGTAACGTTCGAGAGCAGCGTCGTTTGCGTAGAGTTATCAGCACTAAAACGCAAGCAACACTGAGTGAAATAACAGCAGAAATCTGTGTGGGACGTAAGGCGAGCGTGTCCGTTAGGACAGTGCGGCGAAATTTGGCGTTGATGCTCTACGGCAGCAGACGACCGACGTGAGTACCTCCGCCAATAGTCCCTGCAGCGCCTCTCCTAGGCTCGTGACTGAACCGGTTGGCCCCTAGGCAACTGGAAAATCGTTGCCTGGGTAGATGAGTCCCGATGTCAGTTGGGAAGAGCTTGTGGTAGGGCTCGAGTGTGGCGCGTATTCCCCGGAGTCATGGATCCCAGTTGTCAACAAAGCACTGTGCCAGCTGGTGGTGTCTCCATAATGTTGTGGGCTGTGTTTACATGGAATGGCTGGATCTTCTCATCAAACTGAACCGACCATTGACTGGAAATGGTTACGTTCCGCAACTCGGAAACAATTTGCAGCCATTCATGGACTTCATGTTCCCAAACAACGATACAATTTTTATGGATGACAATGCTCCATGTCAACAGGCGACAGTTGTTTGCAAGTGGTTTGAAGAAAGTTTTTTTTACAATTCGAGATAATGATTTGACACGCAGATCATTAGCCATGAATCCCATTGATCATTTATGGGACATAATCGAGAGGCAGTCTGTGCACAAAATCCTTCACCGGCACCACCTTCGAAATCATGGACGGCTGCAGAGGCAGGGTACGTCCAACAACTTGTTGAGCCCATGCCAAGTCGAGTTGCTACTCTAAGCCGACCAAAAGGAGTATCGACACTGTTAGAAGATATCCCACGACTTTTCTGGTCTCAGTGTGTACCTTTTTTTTTTGGGGGGGGGGGGGGTGTTGGTCATCAGTGTTTGGTTTGGTGCAGCCCGCCACGAATTCCTCTCCTGTGCCAACCTTTGCATCTCAGAGTGGCACTTACACTCAATGCCCTGAATTATATGATGGATATTTCCCAATCTCTACGCCTTAGTGGACAGAGGGAGATCGTTCAGCGATAAGCGCTCTGGGCTCGTGTTCGGGAGAATAGCGGTTCACACTTATGTTCACCGCGATTTCCCTAAGTCGCTCAAAGCAAACGCTGGTGTGATTTGTAACGAACCTATGCTCTACGGTGTGTGTATGGTTTTATGCGACACGGTACCCCTATGTTCCGCTTTTAGTGAAAACAAGACATCGAATCCTAAGGTCAGCCGACTTTCATCTGTTTTCAGCGAAGCTCGCTCGACGCCTTTATGTATATATGTCATTTCCCCCCTGACACCAGGAACTTCCGACGAAACATACTTTTGTGAAGTAGTCGAATAAATCCATAAACTGTGTGAACGTTCTCATATTTTGTGAAGCATTTGCTGAAGTTACCGCCATCATTGAGATTAACCTATGTGTAACGATTGATATGACTTTTTTCAGTGGTTACGGGATAAGAAAGCATTACCCTCGTAAAACGACTTTGTTGTCCCTTCCACGTTCTCGACATTTTTCCTTAATGTCTTTCCCCGTTTTCTGCGCTGCTTCTTGCGTCACGACTTTTTTTTTCTTTTTTTTTATCCTATGCTGTATTTTTGGCATATGCGTGGCTGTTCTGAGAAAGCCAGCGGCTGGAATCTCAGCTTCACCGCCGACGGCTTTATAGGTCGTACATTCTCATAACGGAATCGCGCATATCTATAAACGTCAGAGGCCGCGGCACAAACAGTTTACGACAATGGCGGGCGCGGTTGTGCGCTGTGGCCGGCTCTGGGGATCTGAGGGAGTGCAAGAACTAAAAAAAAAAAGTAGCCAGTAGTAGTCGTCAAGACTTCGGCCCTTCCGATATTATCCCTGCCTCCTCCGCATCCAACGCTTTCGTTGTTTATCATCTGAATTTTCTTGGAGGACAGGATGTGATTCCGTTTTATGTTCTTCTTCGGAAAAGTTCAGCGAGAAATGGGTTTAAGAGCACTCCACTAGTAACAAATATACAATAAAAGCGTCGAGGGTGTTTCGCTGAGAATAGACGAAGTCCACGCCAGAACTACAGTGATGAGTAGTATTACACAGTCCGAAAATACAGACTCACATTCGGGTGCACGGCGCTTCACGCTGACCTACCGTCAATCAGATTTACGTTTGCCGTAATTTCGGTTAATCAATCGAGGCAAATCCTGGAATGGCTCGTTTGGAAAGCACACAACCGATTTACTTCCTCAGTTCGAGGTTGTTGTCCGTCTTTTAACGACTTTGTAGCCGGAGGGACGTTAATCTCTTAATCTTATTTCGTTTCTTCCTTCCTTTCCAACGTAGCCACTAAAATGTTCTTATTCCTATTTCCGACACACACACACACACACACACACACACACACACACACACACACACACACACAGCCGAAAACGGTACGACCATTGTTATCTAATCTACTGCTATCTACCATCTTCTAGCCATGCGAACTGTCCATTTTCTTTTAACTGAGATGGTGCACGCGGTTTTGACAGGTAGCGCCAACCGCAATATCTGCGGCATTCTCGAGAACGTTGGGACCAAAAATCCCGCCCGCCCCAATTCGAATAACACAGTAGCTGGTCTAGCGGTTCTGGCGCTGCAGTCCGGAACCGCGGGACCGCTACGGTCGCAGGTTCGAATCCTGCCTCGGGCATGGGTGTGTGTGATGTCCTTAGGTTAGTTAGGTTTAAGTAGTTCTAAGTTCTAGGGGACTTATGACCTAAGATGTTGAGTCCCATAGTGCTCAGAGCCAACACAGTAGCTCGTTGTGTGTGATTCGGATGTTTTAAAAGTTTCTGCGATGATTTTATTCCACCTAAGTCCGGCTGCTATGCTTCTTGGAACGGCCTTCCAGTTGCACATAGGCTTCATCGCTAAAAATTAAAATCCTTGCAAACTTGTTACACCCATTTTCTCATTCCAACACTCAGTCAGCGAATTCCCCAAGGCAGTTTTATAGGCACTTTGCTGTTCCTTATCTATATAAACGATTTGGGAGACAATCTGAGCCGCCGTCTTCGGTTGTTTGCAGATGACGCTGTCGTTTATCGACTAATAGTCATCAGAAGATCAAAACGAACTTCAAAACGATTTAGAAAAAAATATCTGATTGGTGCGAAAAGTGGCACTTGACCATAAATAACGAAAAGTGTGAGGTCATCCACATGAGAGAGAAAAGGAACTCGCTAAACTTCGGTTACACGATAAATCAGACTAATCTAAAAGCAGTAAATTCAACTAAATACCTAGGTATTACAATTACGAAAAACTTAAATTGGAAAGAACACATAGAAAATGTTGTGGGGAAGGCTAACCAAATGCTGCGTTTTATTGGCAGGACACTTAGAAAATGTAACAGACCTACTAAGGAGACCGCCTGCACTACGCTTGTCCGTCCTCTTTTAGAATACTGCTGCGCGGTGTGGGATCCTTACCAGGTAGGACTGACGGAGTACATTGAAAAAGTTCAAAGAATGGCAGTTCGTTTTGTATTATCGCGAAATATGGGAGAGAGTGTCACAGAAATGATACAGGATTTGGGCTGGAAATCATTAAAACAAAGGCGTTTTTGTTGCAGCGGGATCTTCTCACGAAATTCCAATCACAAACTCTCCCCTCCAAATGCGAAAATATTTTGTTGACACCGACCTACATATGGCGGAACGATCACCGCGATAAAATAAGGGAAATCAGAGCTCGTACAAAAAGATATTCATTCTTTCCGCGCGCTATACGAGATTGGAATAATACACTCCCGGAAATGGAAAAAAGAACACATTGACACCGGTGTGTCAGACCCACCATACTTGCTCCGGACACTGCGAGAGGGCTGTACAATCAATGATCACACGCACGGCACAGCGGACACACCAGGAACCGTGGTGTTGGCCGTCGAATGGCGCTTGCTGCGCAGCATTTGTGCACCGCCGCCGTCAGTGTCAGCCAGTTTGCCGTGGCATACGGAGCTCCATCGCAGGCTTTAACACTGGTAGCATGCCGCGACAGCGTGGACGTGAACCGTATGTGCAGTTGACGGACTTTGAGCGAGGGCGTATAGTGGGCATGCGGGAGGCCGGGTGGACGTACCGCCGAATTGCTCAACACGTGGGGCGTGAGGTCTCCACAGTACATCGATGTTGTCGCCAGTGGTCGGCGGAAGGTGCACGTGCCCGTCGACCTGGGACCGGACCGCAGCGACGCACGGATGCACGCCAAGACCGTAGGATCCTACGCAGTGCCGTAGGGGACCGCACCGCCACTTCCCAGCAAATTAGGGGCACTGTTGCTCCTGGGGTATCGGCGAGGACCATTCGCAACCGTCTCCATGAAGCTGGGCTACGGTCCCGCACACCGTTAGGCCGTCTTCCACTCACGCCCCAACATCGTGCAGCCCGCCTCCAGTGGTGTCGCGACAGGCGTGAATGGAGGGACGAATGGAGACGTGTCGTCTTCAGCGATGAGAGTCGCTTCTGCCTTGGTGCCTATGATGGTCGTATGCGTGTTTGGCGCCGTGCAGGTGAGCGCCACAATCAGGACTGCATACGACCGAGGCACACAGGGCCAACACCCGGCATCATGGTGTGGGGAGCGATCTCCTACACTGGCCGTACACCACTGGTGATCGTCGAGGGGACACTGAATAGTGCACGGTACATCCAAACCGTCATCGAACCCATCGTTCTACCATTCCTAGACCGGCAAGGGAACTTGCTGTTCCAACAGGACAATGCACGTCCGCATGTATCCCGTGCCACCCAACGTGCTCTAGAAGGTGTAAGTCAACTACCCTGGCCAGCAAGATCTCCGGATCTGTCCCCCATTGAGCATGTTTGGGACTGGATGAAGCGTCGTCTCACGCGGTCTGCACGTCCAGCACGAACGCTGGTCCAACTGAGGCGCCAGGTGGAAATGGCATGGCAAGCCGTTCCACAGGACTACATCCAGCATCTCTACGATCGTCTCCATGGGAGAATAGCAGCCTGCATTGCTGCGAAAGGTGGATATACACTGTAATAGTGCCGACATTGTGCATGCTCTGTTGCCTGTGTCTATGTGCCTGTGGTTCTGTCAGTGTGATCATGTGATGTATCTGACCCCAGGAATGTGTCAATAAAGTTTCCCCTTCCTGGGACAATGAATTCACGGTGTTCTTATTTCAATTTCCAGGAGTGTAGATAATTGTGAAGGTGGTTCGATGAACCCTCTGCCAGGCACTTAAATGTGATTTGCATAGTATCCATGTAGACGTAGATGACCCAGTTGCAAATGATAGATTTACGGTAGCTGCTGCGACAGGTGAAACTGCTATATCTGCACGACTTCAATTCGCGCTTACGTGTTTGGCAGAAGGTGCGTAGAGCTGAAGATGGCGGACCGATGTTTCACAAATTCTCCTAAATGGGTGGTGGTTACAACCGATTCGGCTGATTTTTAACGGCAAGTGTTTACCCCATGATGGCCGATGTTTCCCAACATTCATGACAGAAATTTTTAAGAGTCCTGCCAGTAGGCAGCACTTTACAGAAGCGCTATAAACGGGGCAAGAAATGGACAATGCGAATACCTACACTCTGCTTCTGATTGGATTAAAGATCTAAATGTCACATAATTTTTGGAGCGCTTTGCAGCTCGCGAAATCGAGAATCTGCCGGGAGCCCCTGAGGGTAAAGGGGCGAGTGGCGTCTGGGGGCGGAGGTGGAGGTGATGCTACCTTAACTCCGGAAGCCGGAAGTGGGTGTTCCTGCACGATCAACCGAGCTACAGGAGGTGGATAAAATTACGGAAAAACAACAAAAACAAAACACAGTGCCATGGCTTATACGGCGTAGGAAACCAGATGGAATTGAAAACAACTTCTAGTAGCTGTGGAATGAATAAATAGATGTCCTGTATGGTTTTAAAGAGAATGTTACAACATTCTTTCTGCAAAAAAGGGGAAAGCTCAGGTAACTGTTATGGAGGTGGCTAGCGATCACCCATCCTTCTATCCAAAGTAGACCACGAAGGCTCAATAATACTATGATCTCGTGACTGTAGTGGACTCGGGAGATGAGAGAATTCATCTTCGCGCTCACAAACCGATTCCTGAACGATGTGAGCTGTGTGAACAGAGTCCTGTCGTCTTGGAGCATAGAATCACTATTGTGGAACAAACATTTTACCATGGGGTGGACCTGAAAGGACATAATCCTTGGCACTAATGCAGGCTTGCAGAGTAGCCATGGGGCCCATGGAATATGACAATATGGCTACCCAAATCTTCACCCAAGCCTGATCACGTTTCATTCTTGGGATGCCAACTCGGCCTGAAGTTCGCAACAGTGTCAAACACTGTAGATACCTTAGGGGTTGCGAAGCAACTCAAATCGCTTGATACGGGCAAGTCTTCAGGTCCAGATCGTATACCGATTAGGTTCCTTTCAGATAAAGCTGATACAATAGCTCCCTACTTAGCAATCATATACAACCGCTCGCTCACTGATAGATCTGTACCTATAGATTGGAAAATTGCGCAGGTCGCACCAGTGTTTAAGAAGGGTAGTAGGAGTAATCCACCGAACAACAGAACTATATCATTGATGTCGGTTTGCAGTGGGGTCTGGAGCATATACTGTATTCAAACATTATGAATCACCTCGAAGGGAACGATCTATTGATACGTAATCAGCATGGTTTCAGAAAACATCGTTCTTGTGCAACGCAGCTAGCTCTTTATTCGCACGAAGTAATGGCCGCTATCGATAGGGTATCTCAAGTTGATTCCGTATTTCTAGATTTCCGGAAAGCTTTTGACACTGTTCCTCACAAGCGACTACTAATCAAGCTGCGGGCCTACGGGGTATCGTCTCAGTTGTGCGACTGGATTCGTGATTTCCTGTCAGGAAGGTCGCAGTTCGTAGTAATAGACGGCAAATCATCGAGTAAAACTGAAGTGATATCAGGTGTTCCCCAGGGAAGCGTCCTGGGACCTCTGCTGTTCCTGATCTATATAAAATATCTTGGTTGACAATCTGAGCAGTTCTCTTAGGTTGTTCGCAGATGATGCTGTAATTTATCGTCTAGTAAGGTCATCCGAAGACCAGTATCAGTTGCAAAGCGATTTAGAAAAGATTGCTGTATGGTGTGGCAGGTAGCAGTTGACGCTAAATAACGAAAAGTGTGAGGCAATCCACACGAGTTCCAAAAGAAATCCGTTGGAATTCGATTACTCGATAAATAGTACAATTCTCAAGGCTGTCAATTCAACTAAGTACCTGGGTGTTAAATTACGAACAACTTCAGTTGGAAAGACCATATAGATAATATTGTGGGGAAGGCGAGCCAAAGGTTGCGTTTCATTAGCAGGACACTTAGAAGATGCAACAAGTCCACTAAAGAGACAGCTTGTACTACACTCGTTCGTCCTCTGTTAGAATATTGCTGCGCGGTGTGGGATCCTTACCAGGTGGGATTGACGGAGGACATCGAAAGGGTGCAAAAAAGGGCAGTTCGTTTTGTATTATCACGTTTGCAGATATGATACGCGAGTTGGGATGGAAGTCATTAAAGCAAAGACGTTTCTCGTCGCGGCGGGATCTATTTACGACATTTCAGTCACCAACTTTCTCTTCCGAATGCCAAAATATTTTGTTGAGCCCAACCTACATAGGTAGGAATGATCATCAAAATAAAATAAGAGAAATCAGAGCTCGAACAGAAAGGTTTAGGTGTTCGTTTTTCCCGCGTGCTGTTCGGGAGTGGAATGGTAGAGAGATGGTGTGATTGTGGTTCGATGAACCCTCTGCCAAGCACTTAAATGTGAATTGTACAGTAATCATGTAGATGTAGATGTAGATCCGACGACATTACTTTCTTCCATCGCTCCAGAGTCCAGGTTTTATGGGTTGGGCACCATGTTTTCCCGTTCGATCATTTGCGTCACTGATGAGTGGTTTTGGAATTCCAGCTCGCCCTCAGATTTCCATCTTATGGAGCTCCATCAATTTTGTTTTGGTGCTGACCGGGTTGGCGAGCGTGATATTCAGTTCTGCAGTGACTTTTACAGCTGCCATCCTCTTACATTTCGTGACGCTCCTGTTCAGAGACCGTCCGACACGATCACACAGTACACACATTGTCCGCCTTCTGACTTAGTAGAAGATGTTATTCCACTTTCCCTGTGTGCAGTATAAATCTTCGATACGGCGCCTCTTGAAACTCCAAGTACTTTGACTACGTTGGTTAGTGGAGCACACACACCATACGAGCATCGACAATTTGGTCACATCCGAACTCACTTAACTCCGATACAATTCATTTAGTACTACACGGAACCCTATTCCGCCCATGACTGACAATTGCAACATACTGAGAACGTTGCACAGTTCTCGTTCTCCGTCAAATACAACAGCGCAGCCTGCAGGCTTCCCTAGCAAATTCATTTGAGTTCAAGCATGCATTTTTCACTGTTTTTCCATATTTTTGCCAGGGTCTTGCATTGTAGAAAATTGAGATATTCCAGAAGTACGCTCCCGTACTCGGCCGTGGATTTCGGATTGAACTTTGTGGTTGTTACAGGCAAACGTCACATTTTAGTGAGAGTGCACGGGCTTGTTAGGGAGAGCCCTTCCATCAAATAGCGGAACCACTAGCCAAATTATATTTGTTTCCGTGGACATTTGAGAGTGATGTTTTGATGAGACTCATTCCGGGTTGACTGCCAATTGTATTCCTATTTTGTGGGTGTGATCATTATCAGCTGGAGTTGGTAGTAGCCAGTTCAAGGCGATATATTGAACTGTTGGTTGTGAACATATTCCAGTGACCTCGGAAAATGCATGAAATTGATTGAAGTGTAATTCTGCCTCGCAGGTCAAAGTGAGGCTGGCGCCCCTTATTTAGACTGATTTGATAGCGCAGGAGAGCAGAGAATTGATGAGGATCCGGTGTAGAACGCTTCCGAATCAAACCAGTGAGCAGTTGCTCACGTAATTTTCCTCTTGCGCCGCACGTAGCTGAGAGTGATTGACTTATGGCTGTGGCCACAAGCAGCACACTCTGCGACGCAACGGAAACACTGAGAAACGGACGAAAGGAACGTTTCGACTTAATACGATATCGCAGTGTCTGTGTTATTTCAAGTTACGATGCAAAGTTCCTTAGAACATGCATGCATCTCCGCGGGAACAGCACTGCGATGACTGCAGCCGTTATGAAATGCAGAAATTAATTCGCAGTTGCGAATGTGCACAACCATGAGCTGTGCGGCGCGTATCGAGGTCATGTATTGTTAGTAGCATCTTTGGAAAGAACGCACACCAAGTTTTAGCCATATTGGTCTGTTTCTTTGTGTTTGGCATTCGTGTGAATCAAGGAAGTCGAGTGATTGTCAAAAAATGGACGAAAAAGAATTTCGTGTGGTGATAAAACATTACATAATGAAATGCAAAACGCCTGAGGAGACTAAAGACTGTTAACCTTCGATTAGAACAGTTTATAAGTGGTTTCAAAATTTTGCATAGTGGCTATATGGGCACAAGTGATGCTGAACGTTCTGGCCGCCCTGTGGAGGTTACGACTCCAGAAATCATTGATAAAATTCATGATATGGTGAAGGATGACATAGAAGGTAAGGTGCGTGAGATTGCTAGTGCTGTTGCCTAAATGGTTCAAATGTTTCTGAGCACCATGGGACTTAACATCTGTGGTCATCAGTCCCCTAGAACTTAGAACTACTTAAACCTAACTAACCTAAGGACATCACACACATCCATGCCCGAGGCAGGATTCGAACCTGCGACCGTAGCAGTCGTGCGGTTCCGGACTGCGCGCCTAGAACCGCTAGACCACCGCGGCCGAGTGCTGTTGGCATCTCGAATGAACGGGTACATAATATTTTGCGTAAACATTTGGACATGAGAAAACTATCCGCAATATGGGTTACGTGATTGCTCACGATTAACCAAAAACGGAATCGTGTGAAGTGTTACAATGATGGTTTGCAGCTGTTCAGGACTTTAAGCGTCGTTTCGTCACTGTGGTTGAAAGGTGGATACATTACTATGCTCCTGATACCAAACAGCAATCTAAACAATGGGGTACCAAGGGAGAATCTGCACCAAAAAAGACGAAGACCATTCCATCGGCCGGAAAGGTTACGGCGACTGTGATTTGGGATTCGTAAGGGATAATCCTCATCGACTATCTGGAAAAGGTAAAACTATTATAGGTGCATATTATTCATCGTTATTGGACCGTTTGAAAAACGAGCTGCAAGAAAAACGCCAGCGATTGGACCGCAAAAAAGTCCTTTTCCATCACGACAATGCACCAGCACACACCTCAGCAGTTGTGGTCGCAATATTTTTGGAAATAGGATTCCAACTCGTTTCACATTTCCCCCCCCCCCTTATTCTCCAGACTTGGCTTCCTGTGACTACTATTTGTTCCCCAATTTGAAGAAATGGCTGGCTGGACAAAGATTTTATTCAAACGAGGAGGTGATTGCAGCAACTAATAGCTATTTTGCAGACTTGGGACAATTCCTATTATCCGCAAGGGATCAATAAATAAGAATAGCGTTGGACGAAGAGTCTAAAAGGAGACTATGTCGAAAAAATAGAAAAGGTTTACCGCAGATACGTAAGTAGCTTTTATTTTTGCACGGGCTTCTCAAACGCCCCTCGTATAATGGAATGACGACAGCGAAAATTGTGCCGGACCGGTACTCTAACCTGGATTTCTCCTGTATGACAATATACACTACTGGCCATTAAAATTGCTACACCACCAAGATTACGTGCTACAGACGCGAAATTTAACCGATAGGAAGAAGATGCTGTGATATGCAAATGATTAGCTTTTCAGAGCATTCACACAAGGTTGGCACCGGTGGCGACACCTACAACCTGCTGACATGAGGAAAGTTTCCAACCGATTTCTCATACACAAACAGCAGTTGACCGGCGTTGCCTGGTCAAACGTTGTGATGCCTCGTGTAAGGAGGAGAAATGTGTACCATCACCTTTCCGACTTTGATAAAGGTCGGATTGTAGCATATCGCGATTGCGGTTTATCGTATCGCGACATTGCTGCTCGCGTTGGTCGAGATCCAATGACTGTAAGTAGAATTCGGAATCGGTGGGTTGAGGAGGGTAATACGGAACGCCGTGCTGGATCCCAACGGCCTCGTATCACTAGCAGTCAAGATGACAGGCATCTTATCCTCATGGCTGTAACGGATCGTGCAGCCACGCCTCGATCCCTGAGTCAACAGATGGGGACGTTTGCAAGACAACAACCATCTGAACGAACAGTTCGACAACGTTTGCAGCAGCATGGACTATCAGCTCGGAGACCATGGTTGCTGTTAGCCTTGACGTTGCATCACAGACAGGAGCGCCTGCGATGGTGTACTCAACGACGCAGCTGGGTGCGCGAATGGCAAAACGTCATTTTTTCGGATGAATCCAGGTGCTGTTTACAGCGTCATTAAGGTCGCATCCGTGTTTGGCGACATCGCGGTGAACGCTCATTGGAAATGTGTATTCGTCATCGCCATACTGGCGTATCACCCGGCGTGATGGTATGGGGTGCCATTGGTTACACGTCTCGGTCACCTCTTGTTCGCATTGACGGCACTTTGAACAGTGGACGTTACGTTACAGATGTGTTACGACCCGTGGCTCTACGCTTCATTCGATCCCTGCGAAACCCTACACTTCAGCAGGATAATGCATCACCGCATGTTAGAGGTCCTGTACGGGCCTTCTGGATACAGAAAATGTTCGACTGCTGCCCTGGCCAGCACATTCTCCAGATATCTCACCAACTGAAAACGCCTGGTCAATGGTGGCCGAGCAACTGGCTCGCCACAATACACCAGTACTACTCTTGATGAACTGTGGTATCGTGTTGAAGCTGCATGGGCAGCTGTACCTGTACACGCCATCCAAGCTCTGTTTGACTCAATGTCCAGACGTATCAAGGCCGTTATTACGGCCAGAGGTGGTTGTTCTGGGTACTGATTTCTCAGGATCTATGCACCCAAATTGCGTGAAAATGTAATCACATATCAGTTCTAGGATAATATATTTGTCCAATGAATACCCGTTTATCATCTGCATTTCTTCTACGTGTAGCAATTTTAATGGCCAGTAGTGTACATAATGAAAGTACGAGTGCAGGTTGTAGACACATGATTGACGACATATAGAAGTTTTGGCCGTGAGTTGTGCTCGGACAGCCTAATTGTAAGGCGACCGTTCGCGATATGCGGGAAATCCGGTTCGAGACCCGATCCGTCACAAATTTTCATTGTCATTCTACTGTACAGCTGATCGTTGCCCATATACGCAACTGCGAATTAATTTTGTGTGTTTCGACCTAGCTTCGGTGCCTGCAATATGTGCAGATAATTCTGGATTACTCTTCTGCGTGCAGTACTAACTTACTTCTGTATGTTACAAAAAGTGGCGGACCAAGTATGGATCCGTGAGGCATTACGTATTTTACACAGCAAGCTTCCGGGATGCGCTGTCGCCCCGTCGCTTTAATTTCACGGCGAATGCAGAGCTCTGACCCGCTCTCCTCCGGCAAGTAAATAATTTTCGGCGGCCGCGAGCAGAGCGGACAAAATCCTGGTGCGTGGGCCAGGGTGGTCGCCGCTGCTGGATTAGCCGCCAGCGATGCGCCGGCCGGCGCGGGCCTTTGTGCATGGCTAATGGCCGGGGATCCGGGCTTAAGGCGGACACTAGCGCAAATTGCGCGGACACTGGCCGCCTTGTCCCGCGCATTACGATTTCAGGCGCGCGCGCGCGAGCGGGCGCTCAGGTGCGGCGCTGCTCGCAAATTATCGCGGCTGCAGCGCCGCCGTGTTTTGTTGTGACGTCCGGCCGGCGCCGGACCGGCCTAATCCCACCGCGCTGCGATTATTTCATGGCGCGCGGGAATTACTGGGGCCCAGAACGGCCGGCGCTCGCTAATTAACTTATTAGCGCCGAGGCCTGGAATTAGCCGGCAGCCGTGCGCCAAAGGGCGCCGCTGCCGCCGCCGGCTGGGGCTGGACTATACGGCTTGCCCGATCTGAGCTGGCCGTCCGGCGGGAATAATAGTCTGCCGCCCACAGGTCCGACAACGCGAGTTCTACAGCCTAGGACTGAAAGGCACTCGACGCGAATGCTACACCAGTGTCATTGACTTTGAGAAAAGCACCGTAGTTAATCTGCAGACAGACGGATCGAGTAGTGGAGGCTGACACTGGCGTAACATAAAATTGTTTTCTGGAGAAGCCAATACTTAGCCTGCGGGTTACCGTACACAGTTAATTGAAAAAATATAGATAAATATACGCTTATAGTATTTCTAGATTTAAAGCGTTGACTGGTATAGAGTCTTAGAAACTGTGAAGCTATCAGGGATAAAATAGAACACTAATGGCCATTAAACGCCGGCCGGAGTCGCCTAGCGGTTCTAGACGCTACAGTCTGGAACTGCCCGACCGCTACGGTCGCAGGTTAGAATCCTGCCTTGGGTATGGATGTGTGTGATGTCCTTCGGTTAGTTAGGTTTAAGTAGTTCTAAGTTCTAGGGGACTGATGACCTCAGAAGTTAAGTCCCATAGTCCTCAGAGCCATTTGAACCATTTGGCCATTAAAATTCCTACACCACGAAGATGACGTGCTACAGACGCGAAATTTAACAAACAGGAAGAAGATGCTGTGATATGCAAATGATTAACTTTTCAGAGCATTCACACAAGGATGACGCCGGTGGCGACACCTACAACGTGCTGACATGAGGAAAGTTCCCAGCCGATTTCTCATACACAAACAGCAGTTGACCGGGGTTGCCTGGTGAAACGTTGTTGTGATGTCTCCTGCAAGGAGGAGAAATGCGTGCCATCACGTTCCCAACTTTGATAAAGGTCGGATTGTAGCCTATCGCGACTGCGGTTTATCGTATCGCGATATTGCTGCTCTCGTTGGTCGAGATCCAATGACTGTTAGCAGAATATGGAATCGGTGGGTTCACGAGGGTAATACGGAACGCCGTGCTGGATCCCAACGGCCTCGTATCACTAGCAGTCGAGATGACAGGCATCTTATCCGCATGGCTGTAACGGATCGTGCAGCCACGTCTCGATCCCTGAGTCAACAGATAGGCACCTTTCGAAGACAACAACCATCTGCACGAAGAGTTGAAGAGTTCGAAGACGTTTGCAGCAGCATGGCCTATGAGCTCGGAGACGATGGCTGCGGTTACCCTTGACGCTGCATCACAGACAAGAGCGCCTGCGATGGTGTACTCAACGACGAACCTGGGTGCACGAATGGCAAAACGTCATTTTTTCGGATGGATCCACGTGCTGTTTACAGCATCATGATGGTCGCATCCGTGTTTGGCGACATCGCGGTGAACGCACATTGGAAGCGTCTATTCGTCATCGCCATACTGGCCTATCAACCCCCGTGATGGTGTGGGGTGGCATTGGTTACACGTTTCGGTCACCTCTTGTTCGCATTGACGGCACTTTGAACAGTGGACGTTACATTTCAGATGTCTTACGACCCGTGGCGCTACCCTGCATTCGATCCCTGCGAAACCCTACATTTCAGCAGGATAATGCACGACCGAATGTTGCAAGTCCTGTACTGGCCTTTCTGGATACAGAAAATGCTCGACTGCTGCCCTGGCCAGCACATTCTCCAGATCTCTCAACAATTGAAAACGTCTTGTCATTGGTGGCCGAGCAACTGGCTCGTCACAATACGCCAGTCACTATTCTTGATGAATTGTGGTATCGTGTTGAAGCTGCATGGGCAGCTGTACATGTACGCGCCATCCAAGCTCTGTTTGACTCAATGCCTAGCCGTATCAAGGCCGTTATTACGGCCAGAGGTGGTTCTTCTGGGTACTGATTTCTCGGGAGCTATGCACCAAAATTGCGTGAAAATGTAATCATATGTCTGTTCTAGTATAATATATTTATCCAATGAATACCCGTTTATCATCTGCATTTCTTCTTGGTGTAGCAATTTTAATGGCCAGTAGTGTATGAGTGAAAGGCTATTCACAACTTTTACGGAAACCAGTCTGCAGTAAGGAGTTTCACAAGGCAAAAAGTGAGATAGTAGTCCACACGGTAGTCAGACAGGATTAATCAGTCTGTGCATCGGTCAAGCTGTGAAGGAAACAAAAGAGAAATAGTGAAAGAGAATAAAAGTTCAGGGAGAAGAAATAAAATCATTAAGTCATTACGAAATTATTCGCTGATCATGGATTCTTTTGCTCAGCTGTATTAGTTATAGAAATACTTCCTATTCGTGACACGTGAAAATGTGTGCCAGACTGGTACTCGAACCCGGATTTCCAGCTTATTGCGAGCGGTCGCCTTAACAACTTCGGCTATCTGTTCACACTCTCTGGACTGGTCCAAACCTCCAAATGCCACACTGTTTACATCCCCTAATGCTCGCACGTTACACGATTCCCGCAACGTGCGATCATTAGGGGATGTCGACAGTGTGGCATTTGGAGGTTTGGATTGGTCCAGGGTGAGTGCACCGATAGACGAAGTGGTTAAGGTGACCGCTCACGATAAGCAGAAACTCCGGGTTCTACTCTTGCCCCGGCACAAACTTGTGCGTGTCACGAGTACGTAGCATATCTACAGGGTGTCTGATAAGTCACACTCTATTTTTAAACAGATGCCATTCATGAGCCAATTTCCTTAGAACTAATTTTGTTAGGAATAGCCCACACAGAGGTTGTGCTTAGCATTTTAAACCTCCACATAAGCTGCAGAATTCTCTACGCATTTTTTAAAATGAACAGGCACGTGCGATACTGCTGCCTGCAAAGTGTTAGGTGGATCATTGGCTAACAAATCAGATATTACTGCTCCCAGTTCATCCAAGTTCCCTGGTTTTCTCTGGTAAATCTCTCCTCAGCCCACCCCCAGAGAAAAAATCGCAATGCCTGAAATCAGGGCTGCGGGCAGGTCATTCATTTGCACCACGTCTGCCAGTGCAACAACCTGTGTAATGATCATGCAGCCATTCGCGGACATCATTTGCAAAATGTGCAGGTGCTCTATCGTGCATGAAGTAAAACTAGGTTGTGAAATTACTGGCCATACGCTACCTTGCAGCATTTCAGTGTATCTTTCGCCATTCATTGTGTTCCGCAGAAAGAAAGGATCAACAACTTCGGTTGACGTGATACCACACCACACTGTCACCTTCAGACACATCTTTGTTTTTTCAGCATATTCGTATAGGTTTTAGGCTACCCAGTAATGGCAGTTACGCCTGTTTACGAATCGTCCAATGTGAAAACCGCCTCTTGGGTCCACAGAAAGTTCATGATTCCAACCCAAGAATATTTCTCCCAACTCCATACTTCTGTCACAGTCATCAGGGAACAGTTTCTGCACATAATGTGGCTTCCAGGGAGTAAAAGTGGGATCTTTCTTAAGAACAGTTGCAACTGCGTGACTTGAAACACCACTTTCACGAGAGCTTTGACGCAGTGGTTTGTTAGGGTTCCTCGTGAACCTTTCACGAACTCTGTCAACATTCTCTGGTCTCCTCAAAGTTGATGGTCTTCCTGATCATCTTGCATCAGCGACACTCCCTGTCGTTAGTAATTTGGAATGGCAAGTTTAATTGTTTTTGCGCCCAGTGTGACATGGAACTTAACATTCCCATTCATGCTTTTCATTCATCAGGTGAGAATGATGTGTTGAATACCCGTGTGAGTCTCCGATAACTACCATAAATCTTAGTAAAATGTGAAGTGAAATAAAGATATTAACCTTTAGCCATTATAGACACATTCAGCTGCTAAGTCTTTTTTATGTAGTTTACAGTTTGTGCCCAGAATTGAAGTGCCAGAGATGGGTTTATTAAGTTAAATGCTAAGCAAAATGATGATGAGGCTCACGTAAAGAACCTTCAACAGTAGTTACGATACACGATGCTCACCCTACATCATACCGTAAAGTGACTTTTGTGATATAATGTAGGTAGTGGTGCAACTGTTCATATTCACGTAAATATATTACATGCTAAATTCTGAATACATCGAACGCGTTATATTCGTTATGGATCTGTATTACAATGAATATTTCCAGTGGAGGAAAATGTTGTCCTCTGCACGTCGGCCAGTAAGCGAACGTGCAATATATGGCTAGCGGGACGGGCGATATATCAGTGTTAACCTATAAATTAGACTGTATGAAAAATGAGGATTCTTCCGGCGGCCATTTCTCTCCGGTGGTGCGCATACGTCCGACGTCAGAGTCCGTCCATTCACTTTGCTTGCGGAGCGCGTTCCTTCTGCGGTCGCCGTGACGCGTATAAATGATGCATCAGGTAGCGAAAGAAATCCATTTCCCGCAGAGATTAATAGCCCGCGGCCAGCGAAACTCGGCCGCAGTCGATACGGCGAGCGGCTGCCGATGCGTTGTCGTCCGGAGTCGACGTTCTTGCGATCCAGGGAACAGCAGACAGGCGACGCCTCCTACACGCAAACAGACTTCTGTGGTACTTTAACTAGCTTCCGTTTATTTTCACTCTCCCAGAATCTCTCCACCGGAAATGCCAGATTCGACTCTCTCGATAACAAGGACATTAGTGATGAACTATTGGCTGGTTTAGAAGAAGCAGAAGAAATCGCTCGACTGTGATGTTCGCCCTTGGTAGAAGAGCCCTTACCCCGAGATGCTTTAGAAAAATGAAGCCAAGAAATCTTCACCCAGACGTGTTGCTCATACTGAGTACTAAGGGGAGATCTGCAAATATTCATCTTGAAGAAAGACGACGTCTCAGCCAAGATCGCATCTGTATAACCTTTATTTTGGACGACCGGTTTTTGTAAACAGAGTTAGGACCCTCTGATCTCTGTACAGGTTAGTACATGAGGCCAATCTGCGCTATAAATGTACTCCGTATCTTAATTAGCTGGACAGTTGACGTAAGACGCATTGGCATTTCAAAGTTAAAACCAGTATATACAGTATGTTCAAAGTTAAAACCATTATTTATAAAATGTTTCGCCAAATGCATCCGGCCAGTATTACACATCACGGAGTACCTCACTGATGCGAGAGAGCCGCAGCCACGCAGATGTACTCCGTCTTCTACAATGTGGTATTGGTTTGAACTCTGGCATGCCAATGCGCCTTACCTCAACTGCCCATCCAATTAAAATATGGGGTACATTTATAGCGCAGATTGGCCACATGTGTTAAGTTGTACAAAGATTAGATGATGGCGACTCTGTTTACAGAAACCGGTCATCGTAACTAAAGCTTGTACAAGCGATGTTGGCTGTTGGCTAAGAAGTTGCTTTTCTTCAAGGTGATTATTCGCAGATCTCACCTTTGTACTCCGTATGAGCAAGTTAACTAAGACGCCTTGACGGGGTTTTGAATTTTCCTTTCTGTCCTACACGAATCCTATATTTATCATTTTCGTTATTTCGTTTGTACTTTCACATCTACATCCATACTCCGCAAACCACCTTACGGCGTGTGGCTGAGAGTACTTCGCGTAACAGTGTCACTTCCCTCTATTCTGTTCCAGTTGCGTATGGTTCAGGGGAAGAACGATTGGTGGTAAGCATCTGTGTGGACTCGAATCTTTCTAATTTTATCTTCATAGCCTCTTCTCGAGATATAAATAAGAGGAAGTACATATTGCTTGACTCTTATTGGAGTGTACGTTCTCAGAACTTCAACAGTAGCTATAACGTCATGCAGAATGACACTCTTACAGCGTCTTCCACTGGAGTTGACTGAGCACCTGTCTGACGCTGTAACGAAACGTCGCGCTCTTCTTTGGATCTTTTATGTTTCCGCTGTCAGTCCTATCTGGTACAGATCCCACACTGACTACCAGCATTCAAGATTTTGTCGAACGGATGTTCTGTAAGCTACTTCCTTCACCGATGGACTACACTTACAGAGGATTTTTGATGAAGGATTCTTAATCAGAATTCATCCTAGACTCCTTTCAAGAGGCACCGTCTATGGCCACGAACTGCGAGGAGGATTATCCCACTTACAGTGTACATCTTCAGTTCTCACCTATCTACAGAATTTGTGGAAAGGCCCTATGAAATTAACAATAAGTGCGCTGTTATTGTGATTTCTTCACAAAATCGGAAATTTAAGGATCGTATCCCTGTCTGCAATTAAATATAAACAGTCCACGTTTCAGAAACACTTCTCTGCAGGCCAACCACCCTCTGGCCAGCCGTGCATTGTGCATTTGGTGTGGGAATGAATCTTGTGATAGCGAATGAGATGGTGCTGATGATGCTGGACTTAGTTCGAAACCACTGGAGTACAAATCCAGCCATAACTGCAAGTGGTGCTCATAAAGTATTAATCAATACCTCTAAAAATAATTACGTAGTTAATTGTTTGTCTGCACATGGTGACACACAGTGAAATCCCTGTGCCACATTACTGTAGCATGGCGCTAGAGATGCCAAAATTTAATGGGGGAGCTCATTGATGAAGTAACGTGCAGTAATTTGTTTCGGACATTTGGAGGCGCACAATGCTCAAAAGATCCGCGCTGTGTTGGTGGAAGTGTATGGTCCCAATGCACCATCAGTTGTCATAGCGGTGAGGTGGCGCAAACTGTTCAGTAGTCGCCCAACAAATGTGAATGTCGAATAGCAGAGTGTCAGAACTTCTCTCTTCGAAGACCCTGGGATCGTAAGAAAAGTTGTGATTCCGATGTTCGAAGGCCGACATTCGAGGCGATAGTGGAGAATTTTAAATAATAGTCATATATCAGTATTCATCATCTTGCACATTCTAAATGTCACAAAGGCTGCAGGCCACTGGAGTCCGCTACAGCTCACATCCAATTCATAAAACCCGCCAGACCGAGGCAGCAGCGGAAACATAGCAGCTACGCCAAACCAATCGAGATGACTTCATTAGCCCCTAATCACAATGGACGGACGGTGGTCGTATCTCTATGATCCTGCAGCAATGGAGGAAAGCAAGCACTTGAAATATGTAGATTCATCACCGCCGAAAAGAACGACTTTTCAAACATAATCGGAAAGGTGACGCTGGGGACTGCCATGGTGTCACGCAAACGCAACGCTTGAAAGGGGCTAACCGTTACAGGAGCATATTGCTGGAAACTCCCGACAGGGTTGCACAAGATGTTAAGACGAAGTATCGCTGTTCATACACGGCGACAAAGCGCTAACTCAACTCCGTTCAGAACTCGGTTACACATGCTACCTCTTTATACTATCGAATTTTTCCCCCCAGCCAATACTCTCACATGACAGCCAGTGACGTCTTCCTCTATATGTGGACGGAGAAACTATTTGGTGACAGGTATTCCCAGTATGAGTACGAGGTGATATTTGAGGTGAAACGTTTCCTGAACACCCAAAATGCAGACTTCTGCACCGAAATTCTCCGCCAAGCTATCTAACGTTGGGAAAATGTCACCTGGAATCAGCGTCGCTTATGTTCCTGTATCACAGACTGTCAACTGGAAGCTCCATAGCCTCCTGATGTTTCCATGACATAATTCAGTCACCTACAAGAGTTATTCGGAAAGTAAGATCCGGTTGGCAACGAAATAGAAACAAAAAATTAAAAATGTTTTATTTACAACAGTTAGCTACACCTTCCAGCTACTTCTCTATATAGTCGCCGCTCCAACTTAGACATTTGTCGTAGCATTGTTCCAAGTTTCCAATACCCTCGTCGTAGAAGATATCCACCTGTGCTTACCGCCAATTCTCTACCCTGGTCTGTAGCTGTTTGTCTGTGCCAAAATATTGCCTTCATAGTGGCTCTAAGCACTATGGGACTTAACATCTGAGGTCATCAAACTGAAACCTAACTAACCTAAGGTCATCACACACAGCCATGCCCGAGGCAGGATTCGAACCTGCGACCGTAGCAGCCTGTCTTCAAATTCAGCGGTTCATTTGAGCAGAGATGAAAATCAGAGGGAGCTATATTGGCTGTATAGCGAGTGATAAAATCGACGTGGAATGCCATGGCTGGTAGATATCCATACGACAGGGCACTCGTGGTGTGAGTGGAGGGGGCTATAGGCAGGTGTTGTAGGGGAAATGCCGACCGCTGGAGGGGAAGTGCCGTTCTACAAATCACATTTTTTGCAAATATTAAGTGGAGGCCCCCCAAACCCACACTTGCCCGGTGACCATTCAAAAAGATCTGCTGTCACTGCTGCTTTGGTTGTTATCTAAAAAGAATTCCGCCGAAAAAGAAATTTATTTTCCCCTGGCTTGTTAACCATTTGTGCCTTTCAGAGAAGCGTGATGAGTGGCGAAGTTTGAGAAGAAGCTATACATTTCTCTGGTTGCCACGTCAAAATTTACTTTTTTTTACCAAAACACAGCGCAGTTTACACAGTCTCACCTCACTAACGTGTTGTGCAGACACTATTGCGAGAGAATTATGAAACAGTGGGCCGGCCGGTGTGGCCGCGCGGTTGTAGGCGCTTCAGTCTGGAACCGCGTGACCGGTCGCAGGTTTGGATCCTGCCTCGGGCATGGATGTGTGTGATGTCCTTAGGTTAGTTAGGTTTAAGTAGTTCTAAGTCTAGGGGACTGATGACCACAGATGTTAAAGTCCCATAGTGCTCATAGCCATTTGATTTTGAAACAGTGGTTTATTAAGAGAGGAACTGAGAACGAGTAAGGTCAATAGTTTATGAAAAAGCGCATCCTCAATACAAAAGAAGTGTAATGTCTTCACTTACGTTGTTCCAAAGGCCGTGGAATTTTTCGCTTCACTAACTATCGATGGCCCTTAAAACTTATATTCTTTCACTGAAAAAGTCTGTAGTTAGCGGAATAGCACGATAGATAATGAAGTTTTGCATAATAACCATAGGGCAAAATACTCTCCTTTTTACATTGCTGTTTCATTTATCAAGATCTCATTTTGATATCTGAAACTGTTTATGAAATATGAGCAATGTTGTGGATATTTCACTTTGACTTTATCGCTGGCACGGCGCGATCGGAAATGAGTGTGTTGTGTCAGATCAATTTTCTCGAGATTGGTGACAGATAACTCTCCCCAAGTCTAAATAAAAATTAAAAATATTAGCTAAATTTCGTATGCAACAATAGATTATGTAATACGCACCAAATTCAAAATCGTAGTGACCTCTAATTAATTTTAACCATAGTTGATGCTGTTGAACACCGTGACTGTTCCTTTATAGCGTATAGAAAAATTTCCACTACCAGTCACAATAAAAGTTTATTTATTTGACACTGGACAGGTTTCGGGCTTGCGCCCATCCTCGGGTGTTTATACATCCATCTACATGTTTATATTTCTGCCGGCTCTGTGGCCGAGCGGTTCTAGGCGCTTCATCCTGGAACAGCGCTGCTGCTACGGTCGCAGGTTCGAATCCTGCCTTGGGCATGGATGTGTGTGATGTCCTTAGGTTACTTAGGCTTAAGTAGTTGTAAGTCTAGGGGACTGATGACCTCAGATATTAAGTCCAATTGTGCTTAGAGCCATTTGATCCATTTCAAAGATTTGGAGAAGATAGAAAAGAAAATAAGCAGCTTCTTTTCAGAGGAATCATCCCGGCATTCGCGTTTGCAGATTCACGGAGATCTCGTCTGAGCATACGGGGACTGAACTATGCAAACGCAAGATCAGACATATAATCACTATTTCACGTGGCTCAGTAGATCGGTTACAGTTTTTATTGAGGCGAAACAATCAGCAGAGAGTTAATGTAGGGAGCAACATGCGTTGCTAGAGTTTCCGTAAATATACACACATTAATAAATACATCAAATGAAAAAGAAAAAGAGGTACGAGGAAACAATGTATTGGCATCCAGATTGGCAGAATAGCAGTATATAGGTGCGTAAATGTTTAATGGATATTCGGCGCCAACTGGCGCGTGGAAAATCTCTTGCTTCTAAAATCGGATTGCTTCATTATCGGTTGGCAAGCTCTGTGGAAAGTGTTGATTTATTTCAAACGCTTCGTTGTGGTTGGAATTTTAAAGTGCGCTCATTCGTCCGTATCGGCAGAACGCGCTTCTGCGGCTTAGTTGCGTTGTTTCTATCTCTGTTCGTATTATAGAAAAAGTTGTTAGCGAAATAAAAGGATTTCTCTTGTTATCCGGGCTTTAGAAGTTTTGTAAACTGCCTATAGCCTAGACACCATATCGCTAAAGTTACTGAGAATTCTTAATGACATTATAACACTAGACGAAAATGATGGCAAAATTGATCAGGCAGCCTACTGCAAATATTAGAAATCCAACATTTTTGAAAATCGGCTCTTCTGCTCACATCTTTCATGAAATACCGTCATTGATCTCAAAATATGAAAAAGTCACTGTTCTGTGCGTGGAAACCAGTTCATTGAAAAGTATAAGAATTCTGAAGTATAACAAATATCAACTTCATAAGATTTCGCTTTGTACTGGGTGTCCGAAAGCGAAGCGATGGAATTAATTGAATCCGAAGCCATTCGCTGATCTGCTATAATACTAACTAGAAAGTGGCTAAGACATCACACAAATTGCCTAACCAGAAGCACAAAAGTTCAGAGATATTCTTTAAATGAGCTGTAACATACTGAGATAACGTGCAGTGCGGAGTCATTAGTTTTTTCCTCAAACTGTCAGTACTACGACAGCGTGAATTGTATAGTACTTATGGTAATATGTTGTGTACTAGAAATTCAGATAATGTACTTCAATTGGATATAATCAGCGAATTTTGGTACAATGTAATTAATTTTGGGAACAACAGCACTATTAATCACCAGAAGTCAGCTTCATTGAGAAAGTTTGGGGTCTTTATTGGCTGTAGCTCAATCTAAAGTATTCATGCATAAATTAAGAAAAAACTACAAAACCACCAAACTAATGATATAATTAAATTATATGTTGTTCCTTGCTATTATAGGCTTCGCACTAAAGAATGATCTGCAGAGAGCTGCAGTACAGTAACGCGATAAATTTCTGTCCTCTGCAGCTCGTTTCTCTACGCCAACCGTATATTATTCTTCGTAGCGTCACTTCGAACAGTTCATGTTGGAAGACGTCGTGACACTGACGGCTAATGCTACTTCGTTTCCACGTGCAGAGTTTAGGCCTAAAAATCCGATACTTCTGTCGCTGCACGCAGATGTAACCGTGAAAATCGGGCCAGTATCGTAATTTGTACTACCCACCTCTGAAACGACGTTCCAATTCCTGAAACTACTGTAGATCTACATGATTACTCTATGATTCACTATTAAGTGCTATTTCTCTACTGTTCCACTCTCAAATGACCCGTGGGAAAAAACAGCACTGAAATCTTTGTGTGAGCTCTGATTTCTCCTATTTTATGGCTCTGAGCACTATGGGACTTAACATCTATGGTCATCAGTCCCCTAGAACTTAGAACTACTTAAACCTAACTAACCTAAGGACATCACACAACACCCAGCCATCACGAGGCAGAGAAAATCCCTGACCCCGCCGGGAATCGAACCCGGGAACCCGGGCGTGGGAAGCGAGAACGCTACCGCACGACCACGAGGTGCGGGCTCTCCTATTTTATCACGATCATCATTTCTCCTTATGTAGGTGGGCGCCAACAGAATATTTTCCAATAGAATGAGAAAGCTGGTGATTGAAATTTCACATGAAGATCCTGCTGCAAGAAAAAACGCTTTTGTTTTAATGTTAGGCACCCCAATTAACGTATCATGTCCGGGACACACTCTCCCCTATCTCGCTATAATACAAAACGAGCTGCTATACTCAGATAATGCTCCAAGCTATAAATTTATGCTCCCAGATGCTAATAAATTATTGTGTAGTCATTCAATGCACCCAGCTTCCATTACGGAGTCGTCCCGTTCTTTTCTTATCTCTAGGAATTCAGAAAAAAGACTACCTAAAGAATTTTCCCTGATCCATCTTTTCCCTAATAATTTTCAATGTGGATTTCTCACAGAGCAGTACTGTTTTCGAATGATTTTCGCATTAAATTTCCCAGCCTGACCGCGGCAAATCGAAGCTCATATCAGACATTGATTGTAATTTTTAGTTTCAGATGCAGCGGAGCACTGTTTAATTAATCACTGTTGAAACATAGATATCATCACCATAAAGCAGAAAAGTTCTGACTTAAATATACATGCCTTGAAAAATCAGAGGGGTAAAAAAATAGTTCTGTTCCATAAGAAACTCCAGCGGATCTACTAGACTGAATTACAAATATAATTTTAGATCTATTGTGTTGCTGCACAGGGTAATAACAGTGGTAACTGACATTAATTGTACTACAAAAATTGAGACAACCTTTTTCATTTCAGCTAAACTGTAATACACTACGTGATCAAAAGCATCCTGACGCCTGGCTGAAAATGACTTACAAGTTCGTGGCGCCCTCCATCGGTAATGCTGGAATTCAATATCGTGTTGGCCCACCCATAGCCATGATGACAGCTTCCACTCTCGCAGGCTTCCGTTCAGTCAGGTGCTGGAAGGTTTCTTGGGGAACGGCAGCCCATTCTTCACGAAGCGCTGCACTGAGGAGAGGTATTGATGTCGGTCGGTGAGGCCTGAAACGAAGTCTGCATTCCAAAACATCCCAAAGCTGTTATGTACGATTCAGGTCAGGACTCTGTACAGGCCAGTCCATTACAGGGATGTTACTGTCGTGTAACAACTCTGCCCAGGCCGTGCATTATGAACAGGTGCTCGATCGTGTTGAAAGATGCAGTCGCCATCCCCCAATTGCTCTTCAACAGTGGGAAGCAAGAAGGTGCTGAAAACATCAGTGTAGGCCTGTGCTGTGATAGTGCCAAGCAAAACAACAAGGGATGCAAGCCCCCTCCATGAAAAACACTACCACACCAAAACACCACCGCCTCCGAATTTTACTGTTGGCACTACACACACTGGCAGATGACGTTCACCGGGCATTCGCCATATCCACACCCTGCCATCGGATCTCCACATTGTGTACCGTGATTCGCAACTCCACTCAACGTTTTTCCACTGTTCAATCGTCCAATGTTTACGCTCCTTACATCACGCGAGACGTCGTTTCGCATTTACCGGCGTGATGTGTGGCTTATGAGCAGCAGCTCGACCATAAAATCCAAGTTTTCTCACCTCCCGCCCGTCATATTACTTGCAGTGGATCTTGATGAGTTTCGAATTCCTGTGTGATGATCTATTATATTATACATTACGATCCTCTTCAACTGTAAGCAGTCTGTCAGTGAACAGACGTGGTCGACCTGTATGCTTTGTGCTGTAAGTGTCCCTTCACGTTTCCACTTCACTATCACATCGGAAACAGTGGACCTAGGGATGTTTAGGAGTTTGGAAATCTCGCGTACAGAGGTATGACACAAGTGACACCCAATCACCTGACCACGTTCGAAGTTCGTGAGTTCCGCGGAGCGCCCCATTCTGCTCTCTCACGATGTGTAATGACTACCAAGGTCGCTGATATGGAGTACCTGGCAGTAGGCGGCAGCCCAGTGCACCTAATACGAAAAACGTAGGTTTTTGGGGGTGTCCGGATATTTTTGATCACATAGTGTATCATTAATAATTCGGTGTGGCTCGACGGCCTGATGTAAGCCTTTCTTGGACACCACTTCGTCGACTTGGCTATCCCTACTTATCCCAGTAAATCTGCCTACTATTTAAACTGGATCTCGAACCACGTGCCATTCCTCGTGAATCTCCAAGCCATTGAGAGGATAGGTTCAAAACAGACGGTGATTACATCCGGCCCATTTCAATCATGCTCTACTTTTGAATGCGAATTCTTTGTCCGCAGCTTTTCTTTGAGGCTTTTTTTATGAAGTGTGGTGTGTCCTACGCCTATAGTGCCTTACACGCACCTATACGAGTTACTGGCATCCCGCAATTTCTTTTTACCTTAAACGACGAAGTTCTTATAGTAGCCTTAACAACACAAACAAGTAAGTATTTCACCCACCTAAAAATTCGTAAATCCACACGAGTTTTAAATTGACTTAATTTCACTGAGAAGAAACGGAGTCAGCGAGCATTAGGTTAATAAAGATGCAGTGACATGAAATGAAATCAGCGAAAATGAACCTCCAGTGTAATGCATATTATGTCAATCCAGGACTCAAAGCTAACTGCTCCATAAAGTACAGGTGATATAGGTTTGTGTCAGAGTTCGGCATAAAGTTTAATTTCTCACGACTTACGTGCATTCGTCAATGTAGAGGACGAGGATTTGGCTCAAATGGCTCTGAGCACTATGGGACTCAACAACTGTGGTCATAAGTCCCCTAGAACTTAGAACTACTTAAACCTAAGTAACCTAAGGACAGCACACAACACCCAGCCATCACGAGGCAGAGAAAATCCCTGACCCCGCCGGGAATCGAACCCGGGAACCCGGGCGTGGGAAGCGAGAACGCTACCGCGCGACCAGGACGAGGATTTAAAAAGTGTGTGTGAGAGGAGCGGGGTTGGGGAACAAGTTACATCCATCAAAAAATCTTAAATATGCTTGCAACTAAACCACATGTTTTCTTATACAAACAAGGACGCGACATGTTTACGGCAATTGACACTGTCTATCGACAGGATCTCCGGGTTGAAGAGACGTGTCTCCCGACCGCGCCTTTTGACGGCGGCGACCCTTTGATGGTGCAGCCGGCAGTCTGTGTGCCTATCTAATCGCGCAGATGCAGACGGGTGCTGACGCGCATGTCACCGCCTGAGACCTGTCGCGTGACTCCGGTCCAGATAACGTGGCGCGATTTTGCCACGGATATGTCGAAATGACATGGCCCAGGAAAAACTGCAGTCCCACTCAGCTGCGGTCTTACCACACAGCTTTACAGCTCTCTGTCGCTAATCGTTTAGTTATGGAAGTTAAGGAACTCATCGCTTCAGGTAAAGGCGCTCACAGGCCACTGATGGAAGTTGCGGATCTGATCGGTTGTTGACTAAACGTCGAAAGTTGCGGATTTACCAGTACCTGATGACCGTGGCATGTCTACCGGAACCTTGTACACATTCTACTCGCGTTATTAGTTTCATGCATTTCAAGACGCTGTCATAGGTTTCGGGTCTATCTTCCGCATTTTCTCCTTGTAATATCACTTACCACATGACCGAAATCACGTAAAGTGCGCTGTTCTCACTACGCTGCTACACTCGATTGTTTGGGCTGTATTTCAATGAAGTGTTGTTAAAACTGTTACACTGTGCCAACATGCAACATAAATTACGTCAACACTCCTAAACCACTGGACTCAAAGAAATACACCACTGACCATTAAAATTGCTACACAACGAAGATGACGTGCTACAGACGTGAAATTTAACCGACAGGAAGATGATGCTGTAATAGGCAAATGATTAGCTTTTCAGACCCTTCACACAAAGTTCGCACCGGTGGCGACACCTACAACGTGCTAATATAAGGAAAGTTTCTAACCGATTTCTCATACACAAACAGCAGTTGACCGGCGTTGCCTGGTCAAACGTTGTGATGCCTCGTGTAAGAAGGAGAAATGCGTACCGTCACCTTTCCGACTTTGATAAAGGTCGGATTGTAGCCTATCGCGGTTGCGGTTTATCGTATCGCGACATTGCTGCTCGCGTTGGTCGAGATCCAATGACTGTTAGCAGAATATGGAATCGGTGGGTTCAGGAGGGTAATACGGAACGCCTCGATCCCAACGGCCTCGTATCACTAGCAGTCAAGATGACAGGCATCTTATCCGCATTGCTGCAACGGATCGTGCAGCCACGTCTCGATCCCTGAGTTAATAGATTGGGACGTTTGCAAGACAACAACCATCTGCACGAACAGTTCGACAACGTTTGCAGCAGCATGGACTATCAGCTCGGAGACAATGGCTGCGGTTACCCTTGACGCTGCATCACAGACAAGAGCGCCTGCGATGGTGTACTCAACGACGCAGCTGGGTGCACGAATGGCAAAACGTCATTTTTTAGGATGAATCCAGGTTCTATTTACAGCATCGTGATGGTCACATCCGTGTTTGGCGACATCGCGGTGAACGCACATTGGAGGCGTGTATTCGTCATCGCCATACTGGCGTATCAGCCGGCGTGATGGTATGGGGTGCCACTGGTTACACGTCTCGGTGACCTCTTGTTCGCATTGACGGCACTTTGAACAGTGGACGTTACATTTCAGATGTGTTACGACCCGTGGCTCTACCCTTCATTCGATCCCTGCGAAACCCTACATTTCAGCAGGATAATGCACGACCGCATGTTGCAGGTCCTGTACGGGCCTTTCGGGATACAGAAAATGTTCGACTGCTGCCCTGGCCAGCCCATTCTCCAGATCTCTCACCAATTGAAAACGTGGCCAATGGTGGCCAGTCACTACTCTTGATGAACTGTGGTATCGTGTTGAAGCTTCATAGGCAGCTTTATATGTACACGCCATCCAAGCCCTGTTTGACTCAATGCCCGTGCGTATCAAGGCCGTTATTACGGCCATAGGTGGTTGTTCTGGGTACTGATTTCTCAGGATCTATGCACCCAAATTGCGTGAAAATGTAATCACATGTCAGTTCTAGTATAATACATTTGTCCAATGAATACCCGTTTATGATCTGCATTTCTTCTTGGTGTAGCAATTTTAATGGCCAGTAATGTACCTAGAAATACCGTACTGCGATTGTGATTACGAATAGTAATTGCTCTTCTTTGTAACGTTGAACAGACTTAATTCTACATGAATATTCCGCAGACCACCTTACGGCTTGTGTTGGAGTTGTACTTCTGGTATCACTATTTTGCCCCCGTAACCGGTCCGTTCACGAACGTTAGAAGAGAAGGACCGTTGCCGGTGTAAAGCGCCTTATCACATCTAATTTACCTAATTTTCTAGTCCTGATCATTTGGCGGGATAATTTTGGGAAGAATTAATGTCAACCTTCTCTCCGCGGAACATAGCCCTCGGATTTCCAAAAGTAAACGTATCCATGAAACGTAACGCTTCTCTGGTAGCGTCTGCCTCTCTCTTAGGTTTGTCGATACCGAGGAAGGTCCGTTCTCTATTTTAGTCAGTAAAGAGCGAGTAGCGTCTCTACGCGGTCGGCAAACTGCTGCGTACAATGAATGTTAGAGAAAAAGATGTCTGGGCTGCGTTCAGATTCCTAGCGAAAGAAAGACATCCATATTACATGAATATTGTCAAAACTATGTACGAAAATTTCAAGAACTTCGAGTGTACATGAGGGCAAAGTCCACTTCCTACACTGAACTATTGACTACATCCCTGAAATGGAATCTCATTCGGGAATACGGCGGCCCAAAGCCGCTTCCAGCAATCCAAATTTAGATTTCAAGTAATTTTCCTAAATCGCTCGTGGCAAATGCCGGGATAGTTCCTTTAAAAGGGGACGGTGGTACTTCCCCATCCTAGAAACGTTCCGAACTGGTGCTCCCTCTCTGATGACCTCGATGTCGACGGGACGTTAAACCTAATCTTCCTTCCTTCTTTTACGCTTTCCTCAACTCTGGGACATTATAATGAGGAACAAAGAGGACTCTTCCACTGGGACATTAAGAAGATGGGAGAGGAGATAGCTGGGAAGACAGAATGATAGTGTGATGGCAGAATATTGTTCCATGTTGAACAGAAAGATGAAGGTTCTGCGAGGAAGTCAAAAACGAGAAAATTTGAATTACATGTAAGAGAGTACTCATGGTGTGACTACGAAAATTGTTTGTAGTATTTTTTGTATATAACTAAAACACAGACCTCAACTGAATTTAAATCTAATATTTATGCTTAAGTTATTTAATTCTTATGAGATTTTGTTTGTTAAAAATTCTAAAGTTATGTGACAAATCGAAATAAATTCTCAGAATCAACATTACAAAGTGATTGTGAAACATCTATTTGTGAGAAATTATCTGACAGAAATAATAAAAAAAAGCAGGCTTGTGTTATCTACGTCCCATCTTCTGCAAAGAAACATGGTCATGACTTGTCGACGTCGACGAAACATGCAAGCTCTCTACATCAACATCTCTACTGCGCAAGCCACCTAATGATGTGTTGTGGAGGGTGCTTGTGTACCACTGTCACAACCCCACCCCCTCTTCCCCCTCTTGTTTAGGTAGCGAGAGGTTCAGGCGATGAAAGATTGCTGCTGTACCTCTGTGTAGGCTCGAATTACTCTTAAGTTTGCCCTCATGGTCTTTTCGCGATATATACGTAGGAGGTCCAAAATATTGGTCTACTATTTTAGGAACGTACTCTTGAAACTTTGACAGTAGATCATACCCTGTTGTGTGGTGGTCTTCAGTCCTGAGACTGGTTTGATGCAGCTCTCCATGCTACTCTATCCTGTGCAAGCTTCTTCATCTCCCAGTACCTACTGCAACCTACATCCTTCTGAATCTGCTTGGTATATTCATCTCTTGGTCTCCCTCTACGATTTTTACCCTCCACTCTGGCCTCCAATACTAAATTGTTGATCCCTTGATGCCTCAGAACATGTCCTACCAACCGATCCCTTCTTCTAGTCAAGTTGTGCCACAAACTTCTCTTCTCCCCAATCCTATTCAACACCTCCTTATTAGTTATGTGATCTACCCATCTAATCTTCAGCATTCTTCTGTAGCACCATATTTCGGAAGCTTCTATTCTCTTCTTGTCTAAACTATTTATCGTCCATGTTTCACTTCCATACATGGCTACACTCCATACAAATACTTTCAGAAACGACTTCCTAACACTCAAATCAATACTCGATGTTAACAAATTTCTCTTCTTCAGAAACGCTTTCCTTGCCATTGCCAGTCTACATTTTATATCTTCTATACTTCAACCATCATCAGTTATTTTGCTCCCCAAATAGCAACACTCCTTTACTACTTTAAGTGTCTCATTTCCTAATCTAATCCCCTCAGCATCACCCGATTTAATTTGACTACATTCCATTATCCTCGTTTTGCTTTTGTTGATGTTCATTTTATATCCTCCCTTCAAGACGCCATCCATTCCGTTCAACTGCTCTTCCAAGTCCTTTGCTGTCTCTGACAGAATTACAATGTCATCGGCGTACCTCAAGGTTTTTATTTCTTCTCCATGGGTTTTTAATACTTACTCCGAATTGTTGTTTTATTTCCTTCACTGCTTGCTCAATATACAGATTGAATAACATCGGGGAGAGGCTACAAACCTGTCTCACTCCCTTTCCAACCACTGCTTCCCTTTCATGCCCCTCAACTCTTATAACTACCATTTGATTGCTATACAAATTGTAAATAGCCTTTCGCTCCCTATATTTTACCCCTGTCACCTTCAGAATTTGAAAGAGAGTATTCCAGTCAACATTGTCAAAAGTTTTCTCTAAGTCTACAAATGCTAGAAACGTAGGTTTGCCTTTCCTTAATCTTTCTTCTAAGATAAGTCGTAAGGTCAGTATTGCCTCACGTGTTCCAACTTTTCTACGGAATCCAAACTGATCTTCCCCAAGGTCGGCTTCTACTAGTTTTTCCATCCGTCTGTAAAGAATTCGCGTTATTATTTTGCAGCCGTGACTTATTAAACTGATAGTTCGGTAATTTTCACATCTGTCAACACCTGCTTTCTTTGGGATTGGGATTATTATATTCTTCCTGAAGTCTGAGGGTATTTCGCCTGTCTCATACATCTTGCTCACCAGATGGTATAGTTTTGTCAGGACTGGCTCTCCCAAGGCCGTCAGTAGTTCTAATGGAATGTTGTCTACTCCCGGGGCCTTGTTTTGACTCTGTGCTCTGTCGAACTCTTCACGCAGTATCATATCTCCCATTTCATCTTCATCCTCTTCCATTTCCATAATATTGTCCTCAAGTACATCGACCTTGTATAGACGCTCTATGTACTCCTTCCACCTTTCTGCTTTCCCTTCTTTGCTTGGTACTGGGTTTCCATCTGAGCTCTTGATATTAATGCAAGTGGTTCTCTTTTCACTAAAGGTCTCTTTAATTTTCCTGTAGGCAGTATCTATCCTTCCCCTAGTGAGACAAGCCTCTACATCCTTACATTTATCCTCTAGCCATCCCTGCTTAGCCATTTTGCACTTCCTGTCGATCTCATTTTTGAGACGTTTGTATTCCTTTTTGCCTGCTTCATTTACTGCATTTTTATATTTTCTCCTTTCATCGATTAAATTCAATATTTCTTCTGTTACCCAAGGATTTCTACTAGCGCACATCTTTTTACCTACTTGATCCTCTGCTGCCTTCACTACTTCATCCCTCAAAGCTACCCATTCTTCTTCTACTGTATTCCTTTCGCCCATTCCTGCCATTTGTTCCCTTACGCTCTCCCTGGAACTCTGTACAACCTCTGGTTTAGTCAGTTTATCAGGTCCCATCTCCTTAAATTCCCACCTTTTTGCAGTTTCTTCAGTTTTAATCTACAGTTCATAACCAATAGATTGTGGTCAGAGTCCACATCTGCCCTTAGAAATGTCTTACAATTTAAAACCTGGTTCCTAAATCTCTGTCTTACCATTATATAATCTATCTGATATCTTTTAGTATTCCAGGGTTCTTCCATGTATATAACCTTCTTTCATGATTCTTGAACCAACTGTTAGCTATGATTAAGTTATGCTCTGCACAAAATTCTACCAGGCGGCTTCCTCTTTCATTTCTTACCCCCAATCCATATTCACCTACTACGTTTCCTTCTCTCCCTTTTTCTACTACCGAATTCCAGTCACCCATGACTATTAAATTTTCGTCTCCCTTCACTATCTGAATAATTTCTTTTATCTCATCATACATTTCTTCAATTTCTTCGTCATCTGCAGAGCTAGTTGGCATATAAACTTGTACTACTGTAGTAGGCGTGGGCTTAGTGTCTATCTCGGCCACAATAACGCGTACACTATGCTGTTTGTAGTAGTTTACCCGCATTCCTATTTTTTTATTCATTATTAAACCTACTCCTGCATTACCCCTATTTGACTTTGTATTTATAATCCTGTATTCGCCTGACCAAAAGTCTTGTTCCTCCTGCCACCGAACTTCACTAATTCCCACTATATCTAACTTTAACCTATCCATTTCCCTTTTTAAATTTTCTAACCTACCTGCCCGATTAAGGGATCTGACATTCCATGCTCCGATCCGTAGCATGCCAGTTTTCTCCTGATAACGACGTCCTCTTGAGTAGTCCCCGCCCGGAGATCCGAATGGGGGACTATTTTACCTCCGGAATATTTTACCCAAGAGGACGCCATCATCATTTAATCATACAGTAAAGCTGCATGCCCTCGGGAAAAATTACGGCTGTAGTTTCCCCTTGCTTTCAACCGTTCGCAGTACCAGCACAGCAAGGCCGTTTTGGTTAGTGTTACAAGGCCAGATCAGTCAATCATCCAGACTGTTGCCCCTGCAACTACTGAAAAGACTGCTGCCCCTCTTCAGGAACCACGCGTTTGTCTGGCCTCTCATCAGATACCCCTCCGTTGTGGTTGCACCTACGGTACGTCTTATCTGTATCGCTGAGGCACGCAAGCCTCCCCACCAACGGCAAGGTCCATACCATGATGCAGCACGTATGTTTTGCAGCATCTGCCACTGGAGATGACTGAGCGCATCGGTGACGGTTTCGCGCTTCCTAAATGAATCTGTAACGAAACGTGCTGCTCTTCTTTGGATCTTCTCTGTTTCCTGTATCAATCTTGTCTGGTGCGGTTCCTAGACTGACGAGCAGTATTCAAGTATTCGTAGAACGATTGATCTGTAAGCTCCTACAATAAAAGCAGGTTTTACAGATTGACGTGTGGCAGTTGCGCTGTTGGGAATGTCCTTTGGCAGATGGTTTGCCAGTCGCAGTGGACGATTTTGGAAACGTGTTATTACCTGAATGTGCGAGTCCGCTCCACTCTCCCACACTGTGGTGGCATATTCAAGGATCAGACGCAGCAGTGAGTTGTACAGGACGGCTTGTAAGTGTGCCAGTAATGTTGACTTAGGATGACCAGGCGCCTGAGGAACAAAGCACGTTCAGGCACCACGTTAGCTAGGTGTCCAGGATGATCGAGGTAACGTGCAGTTCTGTTGCACCGCCCTTTGTTTTCGCGGACGTGACCGGGTTGTAGTTTGTCGGTGGGGAGGGGAGTTCTCCGCTTCTCACTTGCATCTGAATGCCGTACGCAGAGATGTAAGTAGGGTAGCTAGTTCCCAGGGCCAAAGTTCGACTTTCCCCGCCTCACGCGCCACTCCTCACGTCAATATAACCACATTTTTGTTAAATCCCCATCATTGCTTAGCATGTTTACAGTGTGTTAACTGGAAGTTGGCTGATTGGCAGAGGGGGTTGTGGGGTGCGAAGGGAGCAAGTCTGCTCAGTACAGAGATGGGCACGGTGGAAGAGCCGTGCAGAGGAACAAGCTGCAGTCTGTTCCCCACAGTGCAAGGCACCTCAATCTTTGCTTCATGCTGTTGTGAAGGCAAAAGTCACACACGGGAGTAAAAGTGAAAATAAAAAATAAAAAAATAAAAAATAAACTTAAATATTGTTCGTAGTGGAAACTGAAGTCGACTTACGTGTACTAACTGCAGTAATTAGGGTAAGTCGACATACAGCAGTGAAAAGAAACGGTGGAAAATAGAGTGCAGTACAAAACAATAATGCAGCAAATAACAATGGCTACCTCACAAAGTACTGTCAGTTAGTAGCAACCAAAAACGAACGACTACTCGCAGTTTCGTTCCGACGTCTGTCGATTCTGGTCTAGGAAGTCGATAGGCCAACCTACTCGTACTGTAACACAGTGTAATCGTTTTCTGAGATGAATATGAGTTGGCAGTGAAGTAAGCGAAACACATTCCGTTAATTATTTTTGTATGGTACAATTCAAAACATGGAGCAACACACAGTTTAAGTATCATTGCTTGCAACAATAACACGATTCAATTTTCATTGCGCATCGGTGCTAAAGTGTAATAGAAAAAGCAACAAATGTACGATATACTCTTCACCTTTCCAAAACTTTGGCTCACTTTGCATAACGAGAGTAACTCCTCCTAGTAGAAACCAAGAAGTAAAGGGCTCCGTGACAGAAAATCGGGTCTCGTGAACAACTGTTGCTTCTTTTTTCCTGTCCTTTGTGAAGTGGCCGGTCGTTTGAGGATTTTATAAACTGCCCATTGGCTCAGTAATACTTCTTCATATGTTGTTCGCTGTCGAACGGATTCGACATCACTCCGGACAACTTGCTCCCAATGTACACACATCACCGTGACAGCGTTCGTAACTTTGTACATATGTGGGACGTACCCTCTGAGTATGCCTACTTTACCCTTCAGTATAACTGACTCAATGAATGCATTGTGATGAGTGACGAAAAGGAATATTAAAATCATGATTAACACTGAGTCTATATCTCGAGTTCGTAATAAGGTCCCTACGACTATTTCATGTCCTCTCAGAGTGCTTACGCATGCACACGATGCACATTTTCACTTCAGTCAGCCACTGCCATTTTCGATTCCGTTCGGTTGCTGTAAAATGTACTGCTTCATACTGCACAGTAATAATGGCAGAACAAATTCTTCACGCCTCTATTTGCGCCAAGGGGGGCTGCACCCCGACTCAGGTACCGAAAACTACCACACTCCCAAGCTAACAAGTTCTCCCCACGTCTTCTGTGATCTTGGGTCCTGTAGAGATGTATCCTTACACCATCAGTTTTTTCGCCCTCGATAAAATGCGGCCCTGCGGCACACGCCTTGGCTTCCGTTCCCTAGTTATGCCACTGACCATGTCGTACTTCTCACTTTCCAGATGACGATGTTCCTCTGTATATGGACATTGCCGTTTGAAGGCAACATCTTTGACTAGATTGACTCCTAGATAGTGTGGAGTGGCGGTGTGCTCAAGCTCTTGCCGACGACATCTCACTTGCAGTCTTGTGGCATGGGCCACGCCGATAGCTAGATCAGTGTTTTCAATCTCCTCACGTCAATTCCTAGCCATCTGCGAACGCCGATTTGAAACAAATACAGCGTCTCCATATGAATCTCTCTGATTTCCAAACGCCATATATATATATATATATATATATATATATATATATATAGAGAGAGAGAGAGAGAGAGAGAGAGAGAGAGAGAGAGAGAGAGATTACTTCCTTGCGGTTTACGCATCATGTAAAGCAACTCAAAGATAGGTGTAGATTGTTTGTAAATGATTCATTTTGTCTTGTTTTAGATGCTAAATGATTACCGGAAATGACTACACCCCAAGGGAGAGCCCAGTGCGTGGTGCGGTATGCGGAAACTACATTACTCACTGCCGTCCAAAGAAATTTCAAAGGGCGCCACCAGATGTTAAGACGATTAAGGATTGGTATGACATGTTCCTTACAACTGGGAGTATAAACAGACAGACAGGTTCTGGCAGAAAACACGCATCTGACGAAATGGTCGACGAGATCAAAGAGACTTTGCAAAGAAACCCGTCAAAGTTAGTTTCCGAACAACACGAGAGCTAAACATCCCTCGCCTTACAGTTCGCTATGTGCTGCATAAACGACTCCACTTGTACACTTACAAATTGTGCAAGCACTGCACCGAATATGTTTGCAGATTCGCCACAAATTTGCTTCTGAGACGTTGGACTGAACAGAGTAAAACTTCCATCTATCTAGGATATGTCGTTTTGTCTTTTGCAGCAAGCTTCCACACATGCGGGATGGTTAATCGCTACAAAAATTCGCATCCGGGTTTTGGAAAACCCCCTCAGTTACCGGGAACAGGTCAGAGACAGTGAAAAGGTAGAATGTATGGTGTTCATTGATGTAAAACGGCGTAATTGGACCATTTTTCTTCATCGAGCAAACAGTAACCTGGACACGATTTTTAACAACTTGGTGTCCCTCAGTTCCTTCCCTTCAGCTAAATGTGATCTTCCAGCAGGACGATACACCACATGCACTAGAGTTTACATGTTTGAGACTTCATGATCGAACACTTCCACAGCAATGGATAACACGTGGTAGACCAACCAAGTGAATGGGAATACTGAGAAACCCCAAATGTCTAAAAACTAAACTTAAGGGAGATCCAAAAAACATTCCAAGTCTTAAAGCTATGCTGAAATTCCGATTTACTTATTTTTTGTTAAAATGAATGTAGAGGGAAAAATACCAATGCACAGTAGACAGTCTTGATACATTTCCTTAACATTAAGTTAAATTTTATGTAGTAAACACATAAGCTTTCTCAATGTTTTGTAATAAAGAAGCACCAGTCATTACTTACAAGGGAACCTCCCCATCGCACCCCCCTCAGATTTAGTTATAAGTTGGCACAGTGGATAGGCCTTGAAAAACTGAACACAGATATATCGAGAAAACAGGAAGAAGTTGTGTGGAACTATGAAAAAATAAGCAAAATATACGAACTGAGTAGTCCACGTGCAAGATAAGCAACATCAAGGATAATATGAGCTCAGGAGCACCGTGGTCCCGTGGTTAGCGTGAGCAGCTATGGAATGAGAGGTCCTTGGTTCAAGCCTTCCCTCGCATGAAAATTTTAACTTTTTATTTTCAGTTTATGTGACAAACACTTATGTTTTCATCACTTTTTTGGGAGTGATTATCACATCCACAAGAAAACCTAAATCTGGCAAGGTAGAAGAATCTTTTTACCCATTCGCCAAGTGTACAAGTTAGGTGGGTCGACAACATATTCCTGTCATGTGACGCACATGCCGTCACCAGTGTCGTATAGAATATATCAGACGTGTTTTCCTGTGGAGGAATCGGTTGACCTATGACCTTGCGATCAAATGTTTTCGGTTCCCATTGGAGAGGCACGTCCTTTCGTCGACTAATCGCACGGTTTTGCGGTGCGATCGCAAAACACAGACACTAAACTTATTACAGTGAACAGAGACGTCAATGATCGAACGGACAGATCATAACTTTGCGAAAATAAAGAAAGTATACTTTTCACCCAAGGGAAGACTTGAACCAAGGACCTCTCATTCCACAGCTGCTCACGCTAACCACGGGACCACGGTGCTCCTGAGCTTACACTATCCTTGATGTTGCCTATCTTGCACATGGACTACTCAGTTCGTATATTTTGCTTATTTTTTCATAGTTCCACACAGCTTCTTCCTGTTTTCTCGATTGATCTGTGGTTAGTTTTTCAAGGCCTATCCACTGTGCCAACTTATAACTAAATCTAAGGGGGTGCAGTGGGGAGGTTCCCTTTTTAGTTCACACTTTATTGTTATTTTGAATAAAAATAATCAAATTATGCCTATTTTCTATTCTCTTTGGCATTATATTCCACACAGGGTTAATTCTTTCACACATGTTGACCAGTTGTATCGGTCAGAGTAGAAGTTCTGGATATATTTCCTTTTGGTGAGAATGGCAGAAATCCTCTTAGGTCATTCATTTTCTTCTTTTTTATAGGAATGAGCTTCATAAGCCTGATTTACAGGGCCTGACGAAATAACAGATGGATTAGCCAGTTGGAATGTGTGCTCCTCTGCTCCATCAGTGAACGACCTAACTTTAACACCAAGACGTTCATGTGAACAGCATGACTGCTTGAATTGTGTTTCAAAAATGTGCTCTTTATTTCTTTGTGTAGCCATTGCTTGAGTTTGAAAGGAACTAGCATTCTTTTGGTAGAAATTTGTCACTACTCCTTAAGATTTAGTACCTATTCTGTTTTATGTTCTGTCACTTTAAAATCCATCTTTTTGCTTCACTGTATTATTAATTACGTTTTCTTTTCAGCAAATGTAATCTGTGTTACATGGAAGTTAAGAGTGGGCTCTTACTGGAAAGTAATGGGTGATGAACTGAAATCTTCCATGTGCCACAAGCATTAAACGACATATTGCCACAGCACGGTTCGCATGAAAGACATTTACTGAAAGCTGACGCAAGTAAAACATGTCTTGTATTGGTATAAGAGGCAACTGTAGGTTCTACATAAAATCTAACGCGAGGCCCGCAGTGGTAGAATCTGATGAAGTTTTCTCATTAACTGCGAGTAATTTACTGAAGAATTTACCAGCAAGCCTCTGTGCACTATTGTCGGAACTTTTGCAGTCCTTTTAGCAGCATCGTTCAGAGATGGAATTTTGATTTTTACACCAAGCTCTCCAAATGTGCAACATTTGTCCACTTGGAGTTGCCCAAATTTTAAATTAAAGCGCGCACGGAAAATTTTGAAATAAGTTGATAGTCAACAGCGCCAACTTACTCGTAAAATATTGAGAGCTGGCCGCTGTGGCCGATTGGTTCTAGGCGCTTCTGTCCGGAACCGCGCTGCTGCTACGGTCGCAGGTTCGAATCCTGCCTCGGGCATGGATGTGTGTGATGTCCTTAGGTTAGTTAGGTTTAAGTAGTTCTAAGTTCTAGGTGACTGATGACCTCAGAAGTTAAGTCCCATAGCGCTTAGAGCCATTCTTTTTTAAATATTGAGAAAGCCAATGTTTTCGTTCATGTGAAGTTTCTCTTCAGTGTAGATGATACGATGGCTGCATAACAACACGGAAAATGCCAGGCCACATGGGGGTTTCTTTGTATCACGATCGGCCTATATGCTTAAAGTACAGAATCATAGCTAATTTAATTTTGTCAAAAATGGATATGTGGTGTTTGTCAATGTTCCCATTCATGTGGCCACTGCGATCTGCGGACATAACCCCTCTGGATTTATTTCTGTGGACGACAATGTGTATGCCTCAGCTGTATGTGGCCTTGGAAATCTCTGCTGAAGAACTGTGGATGCAGTAACCTCCATCTCCCAAGACATCCTTATGCGGACATGAATATCGTCTAGACATTTTACAGGTTATGAACAGAGCACATGTGGGCGTGTTATTATTATTATTATTATTATTATTATTGTTATTTTGCAAAACTTTGAGTTACGAGAATCGTTCAATAAGTAATACGCCATTTTTTTCTCAGAACATATTTATTGTCTTGTCAAAAATGGTTCAAATGGCTCTGAGCACTATGGGACTCAACATCTTAGGTCATAAGTCCCCTAGAACTTAGAACTACTTAAACCTAACTAACCTAAGAACATCACACACACCCATGCCCGAGGCAGGATTCGAACCTGCAACCGTAGCAGTCCCGCGGTTCCGGACTGCAGCGCAAGTTGTCTTGTCCATGTCCTATTTTCCTACGTAGTCTACTTCACGTTCTATGCCCGTACACCAACGTTGTGGAAGAGCACGTATTCCCTGCTGTTAAAAGCTCTTGTCCTGTAGGCGTAAACGTGTTTTCAGTGCATGACTGACACTCTCGTCATCTTCAAGGTGTGTTCCCAGTAGAGAATCTTTAAGCGGCCCAAAAAGATGGATGTCCGGGGATGCCAGGTCTGGATTGTAGGGTGGATTAGACAATGATGTTCTACCCAATTTGGCGATGTGTGTGGGCTTGCACTATCGTGTCGGAGCAAGATTTCTTCTGGATTCTTGTCCCATCGAACACTTCGGAAATGGTTTTTGAGTTTATTCAGAGTCTTCACGTATGCCTCTGAGTTCATGCTTGACCCCCTTGGTATCATATCCACGAGAATGACGCCATCACAATCCCAGAAGACTGTCACCATGACTTTTCTGGCAGAGGAGGTTGTCTTGAATTTCCTCTATATGGTGAATGGGGATGATGTCACTCCATGGACTGCCTTTTTGTTTCCGGTGCGAATTAGTGCACCCAGCTTTCGTCCCCCGTAACGATCCGTTCCAGAAAGGCCTCTCTGTCGGTCTCGAAACGCTCCAACAATTAAGATGCAATGGCCTTTCTTTGAATCTTGTGGTCCGCTGTGAGCATTCGTGGAACCCACCGTGAGCACCTCTCTTGAATATCCGAGAGTCTCGATCATTGCAAACGCGCTTCCAATGCTGTCCGACAACTATAGAGCCAATTATCGAATTGTGATGCGCCGGCCGGCACGAATAATGGCATCCGCACGATTCAGCATGTCTGGAGCAATAGCTGTCACAGGACGTCCCGAGCGTGGCTGATCATGGAGCTCTGCTTCTTCATTTCCTCAGGCTGTAACTTTCTTTACACATCGCCAAACCGTACTCCCATCAACTGCAGCATCGCCATACACTGCACACGCTTGACGTTCACCACAGTTTCTTTTTCTGCACGCAAGAATTCAATAACAGCGCGCTGCTTGTAACGTGAGTCGTATGTAGACGCCATTTTGACGCTGTACTACGGCTCTGCCATCTCTGCAAGAACGATTCGAAATTTTACCGGTGCACAGAATTAACATCAAAAGTGAAGCACCAACTTACTTTACTTTTTCGTGTCCGGAAACTACAATTTGTTTGCCCAGTATTGGGCAATGTCTAATGCTTCTTCTTTAGCCAGCCATAGATCGTCGAGGGTGCATCTGTGGGGGCAGGCAGGGTATTGTAGGAGATGTTCCATGTCCTGCCGAGTGCCGCAGTCGCATTTGTCGTCATTTTCGTCCAACAAACCCCATTTGATGAGATTAGATTTCACAGGGGCCACCCCAGTTCTGATGCGGTTAAGCATTCTCCAGGTTTTGCAATCACCAGAAACGCCGCTTGGTGGGTCCTCTCTTAGTAGATAGTAGGTGGGGGGCTCATCTAAGGCGCAACTTAGGAAACGGCGTCTGGATTTGAGTCTGCTGGGGCCACACTCTAGGCCAAATATTGAGTGACGGGCATCAAAGGTTTGTTTTAGCTTCTCTGTATGTTCATGGGCTTTCCTACGTGAGTCAGGTTTTGTAAAACCTGCGGCCCTGCGAAGATTTTCTATGGGGGTTGGTTTCATGCACCCTGTCACTATCCTGCATGTTTCATTCAAGCTAATATCTACCTTTTTTGCATGGGCGGATCTGTACCATACCGGGCAGGCATATTCGGCAGTTGAGAAGCACAAAGCTTGGGCTGAAGTTGTGACCACGGTAGGTTTGGCACCCCATTTGCTATTGGACAGCTTTCTTATTATGGAATTTCGTGCTACTTTTTTTGCGCGTTTTTTCGCAATGACATTTGTATGTCAATGTTCTGTCCAGAACATCGTCAAGGTAGGTGGAAGTATCTGTGTGTTCTAGTAATGTCCCATCCCAGGTAACATTGAGCCTGTACTTTGCCTGCCTCGAGTTCAGATGGCATGCACTCACTTGAGTTTTGGAGGGATTGGGTTTTAGAGAATTCTTTTTGTAGTAGGTAGACATTGTAGAAAGGGCGGTTTCTAGTTTCTCCTCGATGGCTTCAAACCTGTTGCCTTGAACTGTTATTGCCAGGTCGCACCAACAAGGACGTTTGTCTATGTATATTATTGGGTTAAAAAGAAAGTGAGGCATTACTTATTGAACGATCCTCGTATTTTGCATGGCACCGCAAACCGCTGGTATCTATGTCTCAGCTTTTGTTTTTTTAAGATATTGCATTTGGATATAAGGGAAGTTTCATGTGGGCACCCTGTATTCCTCTCGTCCTCGCTCGCTCTGCTCCACCACTGGCTTGCTCGGCCAGACCCCTGCTGACGCCGTGTCGCGCCGCGTTGCTGTTGCAGACTCGTCGGAGTCGGGCTCGAACAAGGGCGGCCGGGAGTCGGGGCGGGCGTCGGGCGCCAAGGCGACGTCGGACGGGAAGCCGACGCGCGTGCGCACCGTGCTGAACGAGAAGCAGCTGCACACGCTGCGCACCTGCTACAACGCCAACCCGCGGCCCGACGCGCTCATGAAGGAGCAGCTCGTCGAGATGACGGGGCTCAGCCCGCGCGTCATCCGGGTCTGGTTCCAGAACAAGCGCTGCAAGGACAAGAAGAAGGCCATGCTGCTCAAGCAGCAGATGCAGCAGGAGAAGGTCAGCACTGCACGCGCCAGCTGCCACAGCGACGCACGCAAATCCAATCTTCCACTACTGTCTTTCCACATAGCTTAAACATTACTGCCGTACTGTGCGTTTTCATATATTATCACCGCATCGAGTGCACGATCTGCTAGATTTCGGGCGTAGGAACTATTTCGTTCGATAAAACAGGACGAGCGTAAGTCGAAATTAAGTTCTAGGGAACTATGCTAGATACAACTATGCGGTTTGCTGCAAATGGTAATTTAAGGGGGGGTAGGACGTCAAACGGGCTGACATGGAGCAGGAGAGGCATCACAGGACATTTTAATTACCAGTGTCTATACTTTTACAAATAAATTCATAAAACTTTGTCAGCATCACCAGGAAGGATTCAGGATTCACACTCATTGCAGTGGAAGTTCGCAAACATAACAAAATAATTTTTTTCACGTGTGAAATTTCATCATTTTTTCACTTACTAATGGCGGCATTTGTTGCTATAGGTACACTTTTCTTCATAAGTTAGAGAGATTCTTCGATGAATTTTGCACAGCATACATACCATACTTACAGGTGTATGAAACTCTAGAATTTATTTAATTTATGAAAAAACGAATGATCTGTTGTATTTTAAACTTCATGTTTACAAAAAACACAAATTTTGTAGTTAATTACCTCAATTTTTACCACAGTTTTTAATAGATTTGGAAAATTCTAGAGTTTCATACACCTTTAAGTATGGTTTGCATGCTGTGCAAATTCATCGAACCATCTCTCTTACTTATGAAGAAAAGTGTCCCTATAGCAACAAATGCTGCCATTAGTAAGTGAAAAACGTGATGAAATTTCACATGTAAAAAAATTACTTCGTTATGTTTTCGAACTTCCAACTGCTAAGAGTGTGAATTCCGAATCCATCCTGGTCATGCTGACAAAGTTTTATGAATTTATTTGTAAAAGTATAGACAGTGGAAATTAAAATGTTCTGTGGTGCCTCTCCTGCTCCAAGTCGGCCCGTTTGACGTCCTACCCCCCTTAACTAGTGAAGCTTTTAGGGATGCACTTCTATTATTTTATTACAGGAATTTCCTATTCTTAACTTCGTCTGCGTCTGTATTGTGATCTAGAACAATGCAAATCAATATGAAGCTGTATAAAAGTCTTTGAATTAACTTTTACCACATCAATTAGAAAACCTAAAATTGTATAGAATAATTTATCCTGTGAAATTCTGTATTGCGCAAAGTAGTGAACAGTGTTACAATACGCGACATCACAGTGCTTGACTTCCAATTCCTACACACAAAGCTAACAAATAAAAATTCTACATAAAATTACAAATTTCGTTTTGAAAGAGTACATGTCCAAAATGCATCTGTGAAAATGCCCTTCAAATTTACGTATGCATAGAGTTCTAAACATTAAACGACACGAATGTAACGTTACTCTTTAAGAATGAGAATATCTGCATAAGAAATGAGATCTGGCACTGAGCTTTACCTAAACTTGAACCCGATAGTTTCGAAATGCAACGTCTGACTGCGAATGATTTTATTGTTTCCTAGATGATACTAAATTGACCCTAACACATTTTCGTGGCTCAGCTGTATCGACAGAAACACGATACAGCTCGTATGTGGTGAGCATTAAAATGCAGCGCAGCAGCAAACCGGCTGAAGAAAACGAAGCTTTGTGAAAGTTCACTGAAAAAAATGTGCCGTTAAGCCAAGCACATTATGCTTTAATTTTAGCCACTGTTTCCTCGAAGTGCATTGCAGCAACACACAATTGCAAAACAACATTTTCGAGAGGAGCCGGTGGAAGATATTGCATTTACTGAATGATTGAAAAGGCGCTAGTATTCAAAAATCATATTGTAAAATCTGAAACCTTAAAAATTACAGTCGCCTTTATATAAATCACTTCTTTTTAACAAAAATATTACTCTGCCAAAAAATTTGTTACTGAAATAGTAAAGAAGTGATAAATGTATAACATCTGAGAGAAAACTGTGTCAGCAGATAATTTATATCTTTTGTGTGCAAGCTAGATGAACAATCGATCCAACTAACTCGAACCAATAAAGAAAAATCCTATAACTTCGCCTTTTTCAAATTACGTGTAAGCAAGCAATGCAGCGACAAAATTACCAGAAAATCTTCACACTCCTTAGATTGGTTTTTACAAAACCGTGTTTCCAGAATTCAACATCCTCTCATTTGCGTCTCTATGCTTAGCTTGTTGTTTCCAGGTCGCTCAGAAGCATGACCAACACCCGACTCTCTCTCTCTCTCTCTCTCTCTCTCTCTCTGAATGCTCACTGGCAACGACAACGCAGCTGTCAACCAAAGATGACATTTGTCAGCCGTGTAACTTAAGATGTTGTTTTATTTTATTTTTAAGGCTACCAGTTTCAGTATTTCACTATGTCATCTTCAGGCCCCATATGCATCTCTCCAAATAAACGAAAATGTCATGTAGAGCCATAACTCTCTGGATGTCGTGAATTCAGTCGTTACACTAGTCCAACTCAACTATCAAGTCTTCGAATGAAACACTAGCGTAACAACTGAATTCAGGACATCCAGAGAATTATGGCTTTATATGACGTTTTCGTTTATTTGGAGAGATGCATATGGGGCCTGAGGACGCCAAAGTGAAATGCTGAAACTGGTAGCCTTCAAAGTAAAATAAAAACACATCTTTAAGTTACACGGCTGTTGTTGAATTTCACTGACGTTGACAATTACTTAATAAGCCGATGTCCCCCGTCCATGATTAACCAACAGAGAAAGATGACACTGGTTAAACTCAGAAACCCTGTCGCGTAATATATCGATTATTCAAGACTTGGTTAAAAAATATCCGGTGTACAGATATGAGGTATGACACTTCGAATGAAACTAGAGCTCATATTACTTTCGTTGAACACCAAAGGCAAAGTAGAAACCTTGCACGGTCCAACATAATGGCCTACACGTTCACCAGACACAGCCTCTCTTGATATTTTTTGTAGGGTTACGTTAACTTTGAAGTATTCAATTGACAGGTTCCTGACGTACAAACTCTTAGACACGAATACGAGATTGTGTAGAGGTTGTGACGGAGGAGATGCCGGCAAAGACGTGCAAAGAAATGTATAGGCGTAGGCATCCTACGCGAAACAAATGGAGCACATGTGGAACAGTATCCATAAAAGCTTCATAAGTTAAGCTACTGTCTGCAACAAACCGGATAGCCGTATCTAACATAGTAACTTAGAAAAAGAAAATTTAACCAGGGAAAGACTTAAACTAAACCTGTGTATGGGTCACGTTCACAGTGAGGTAACCGACTATATAGGAAGAAAAATGCCTGAAAGTCTACGGCGGAAATAAAGAAATTGGATTTCTACAGCAGCACGCCCGATGTCTCACGGTTCTATTATCATAGCGATATCATAAGAACGTGAAACCAAATCACCATATTAAATTGTCCTTTCCTTTTTATATTAGAACTGTCCTGAGACCGGCTCTGTAATGTTTCTGTCTTCAGCATTATGTATCTTTAATTACTGGAGCGTCTTCAGTAGCCTGTAACCCATGGTTTTCTTCTAAATGTACTCTACATATGTGACGTAAAAATACTGAATGGGGTTCCACTGAGATGTATAAAATGTGGAAGAGAAAATAATGATGATATTCTACTACCACCACCACAACGAATAATAATAATACATTAATAATAATAATAATAATAATAATACAATACGAGGTGCATTTAAGTTTTAAGGCCACCGATTTTTTTTTTCTAATTAACTACTCACCCGAAATCGATGAAACTGGCGTTACTTCTCGACGTAATCGCCCTGCAGACGTACACAATTTTCACAACGCTGACGCCATGATTCCATGGCAGCGGCGAAGGCTTCTTTAGGAGTCTGTTTTGACCACTGGAAAATCGCTGAGGCAATAGCAGCACGGCTGGTGAATGTGCGGCCACGGAGAGTGTCTTTCATTGTTGGAAAAAGCCAAAAGTCACTAGGAGCCAGGTCAGGTGAGTAGGGAGCATGAGGAATCACTTCAAAGTTGTTATCACGAAGAAACTGTTGCATAACGTTAGCTCGATGTGCGGGTGCGTTGTCTTGGTGAAACAGCACACGCGCAGCCCTTCCCGGACGTTTTTGTTGCAGTGCAGGAAGGAATTTGTTCTTCAAAACATTTTCGTAGGATGCACCTGTTACCGTAGTGCCCTTTGGAACGCAATGGGTAAGGATTACGCCCTTGCTGTCCCAGAACATGGACACCATCATTTTTTCAGCGCTGGCGGTTATCCGAAATTTTTTTGGTGGTGGTGAATCTGTGTGCTTCCATTGAGCTGACTGGCGCTTTGTTTCTGGATTGAAAAATGGCATCCATGTCACAACCGACGAAAAGAAAGTCACATTCATGCTGTCGTTGCGCGTCAACATTGCTTGGCAACATGCCACACGGGCAGCCATGTGGTCTTCCGTCAGCATTCGTGGCACCCACCTGGATGACACTTTTCACATTTTCAGGTCGTCATGCAGGATTGTGGGCACAGAACCCACAGAAATGCCAACTCTGGAGGCGATCTGTTCAACAGTCATTCGGCGATCCCCCAAAACAATTCTCTCCACTTTCTCGATCATGTCGTCAGACCGGCTTGTGCGAGCGTGAGGTTGTTTCGGTTTGTTGTCACAAGATGTTCTGCCTTCATTAAACTGTCGCCCCCACGAACGCACTTTCGACACAAACATAACTCCATCACCACATGTCTCCTTCAACTGTCGATGAATTTAAATTGGTTTCACACCACGCAAATTCAGAAAACGAATGATTGCACGCTGTTCGAGTAAGGAAAACGTCGCCATTTTAAGTATTTAAAACAGTTCTCATTCTCGCCGCCGGCGGTAAAATTCCATCTGCCGTACGGTGCTGCGATCTCTGGGACGTATTGACAATGAACGCGGCCTCATTTTAAAACAATGCGCATGTTTCTATCTCTTTCCAGTCCGGAGAAAAAAAATCGGAGGCCTTAGAACTTGAATGCACCTCGTAATAATAATAATAATAATAATAATAATAATAATAGTAATAAGGATGATGATGATAGATTGTTTAGTCCACATCTACACGACGATGCAGGCAGCGAGTGACCACTATTTCCGGTACCAGATGATTCGTTACTTCAAACCGAGTTATAGAATACAAAGACACAAATACAGACATTAGACCATTCTTGCATAGACCGCCAAATAACCCATAAGTCGAAACAACAATAAAAACTATCAACACAATCATACACAACAAAATAAATGAAAACACAACTATGGAAGAGTTACAACTACTGGTTTATATAGGAGCACTCACTACACTAAATATACACACTAGGCAGAGATCAGAACCAACCAACACACAGAAGAAACCCACAAAACCAGCATGGCAACACAGGCTACAGATCAGAATAGAAAAACTGAGAAAAGACATCGGACAGCTAACACAATTTATAAGAAATGAAATGTCAGAAAAAAAACGAAAAAGGTTAGGTAAAATCTCACAACAAGAAGCGACAGAACAATTAGATGAAAAGAAGCAGAATTTACAAGCATTGGCCAAACGACTTAGAAGATACAAAGCCGGCCGAAGTGGCCGTGCGGTTAAAGGCGCTGCAGTCTGGAACCGCAAGACCGCTACGGTCGCAGGTTCGAATCCTGCCTCGGGCATGGATGTTTGTGATGTCCTTAGGTTAGTTAGGTTTAACTAGTTCTAAGTTCTAGGGGACTAATGACCTCAGCAGTTGAGTCCCATAGTGCTCAGAGCCATTTGAACCATTTTTTAGAAGATACAAAAAAAGTGAAAATAGAAGGAAACAAAACCAAACATTCAACACAAACCAAAAGAAATTTTACCAGACAATAGATAAGACACACATTAAAATAGACAATCCACCAAACATAACAGACATGGAACACTTCTGGAGCAACATATGGTCAAACCCGGTACAACATAACAGGCATGCACAGTGCATACAAGCAGAAACAGGCACATACAAAATGATATCACAAATGCCTGAAGTGATAATTTTGCAACATGAAGTCACCCAAGCAATTAATTCTACTCACAATTGGAAAGCCCCTGGAAAAGATAAAATAGCAAATTTCTGGCTAAAGTAGTTCACCTCAACACATTCACATCTAACTAAATTATTTAACAGTTACATTGCAGACCCATACACATTCCCTGATACCCTTACACATTGAATAACTTATCTGAAACCTAAAGATCAAGCAGACACAGCAAACCCAGCTAAATATCGCCCCATAACATGCCTACCAACAATATACAAAATATTAACTTCAGTCATTACACAGAAATTAATGACACATAAAACACAGAACAAAATTGTAAATGAAGAACAAAAAGGCTGTTGCAAAGGAGCACGAGGATATAAAGAGCAACTGATAATAGATGCAGAGGTGACATATCAAGCTAAAACTACACAAAGGTCACTACACTACGCATACATTCATTACCAAAAGGCTTTTGATAGTGTACCCCACTCATGGTTACTACAAATATTGGAAATATATAAAGTAGATCCTAAATTGATACAGTTCCGAAACATAGTAATGAAAAACTGGAAAACCACACTTAATATCCAAACAAATTCAAATAATATCACATCACAGCCAACACAGATTAAGCGTGGAATATACCAAGGAGACTCATTAAGTCCTTTCTGGTTCTGCCTTGCTCTGAACCCACTATCCAACATGCTAAATAATACAAATTATGGATACAATATTACTGGAACATACCCACACAAAATCACACATTTGCTATACATGGATGATCTAAAACTACTAGCAGCAACAAATCAACAACTCAACCAATTACTAAAGTTAACAGAAGTATTCAGCAATGATATAAATATGGCTTTTGGAACAGACAAATGTAAGAAAAATAGCATAGTCAAGGGAAAACACACTAAACAAGAAGATTACATATTGGATAACCACAGCGACTGCATAGAAGCGATGGAAAAACCAGATGCCTATAAATATCTAGGATACAGACAAAAAATAAGAATAGATAATACAAATATTATAGAAGAACTGAAAGAAAAATATAGACAAAGACTAACAAAAATACTGATAACAGAATTGACAGCAAGAAACAAGACAAAAGCTATAAATACTTATGCTATACCAATATTGACCTACTCATTTGGAGTAGTGAAATGGAGTAACACAGGCCTAGAAGCACTCAATACACTTACACGATCACAATGCCACAAATATAGAATACATCACATACATTCAGCAACAGAAAGATTCACATTAAGCAGAAAGGAAAGAGGAAGGGGATTTATCGACATAAAAAACCTACATTGTGGACAGGTAGACAATTTAAGAAAATTCTTTCTAGAACGAGCAGAAACTAGCAAAATACACAAAGCAATCACTCATATAAATACATCGGCTACACCACTGCAATTTCATAACCACTTCTACAACCCTTTAGATCACATAACATCAACAGATACGAAGAAAGTAAATTGGAAAAAGAAAACACTACATGGCAAGCACCCGTATCATCTAACACAGCCACACATCGATCAAGACGCATCCAACACATGGCTAGGAAAAGGCAATATATACAGTGAGACGAAAGGACTCATGATTGCAATACAGGATCAAACAATAAACACCAGATATTACAGCAAGCATATTATTAAAGATCCCAGTACCACAACAGATAAATGCAGACTTTGCAAACAACAAATAGAAACAGTAGATCACATCACAAGCGGATGTACAATACTAGCAAATACAGAATACCCCAGAAGACATGACAATGTAGCAAAAATAATACATCAACAGCTTGCCTTACAACATAAACTTATAAAACACGTTCCCACATACAAGTATGCACCACAAAATGTACTGGAGAATGATGAATACAAATTATACTGGAACAGAACCATTATAACAGATAAAACAACACCACATAACAAACCTGACATACTCACCAATAAAAAGAAGAAATTAATACAACTAATCGAAATATCCATACCCAATACAACAAATATACAGAAGAAAACAGGAGAAAAAATTGAAAAATACATCCAACTGGCTGAGGAAGTCAAGGACATGTGGCATCAGGATAAAGTTGACATTATACCAATTATACTATCAACTACAGGAGTCATACCACACAATATCCACCAGTACATCAATGCAATACAGCTACATCCAAACTTATATATACAACTACAGAAATCTGTAATTATTGATACATGTTCAATTACCCGAAAGCTCCTAAATGCAATATAACATATACCATACAGTCAAAAGGAAGTCACGCTTGATCAAGGTCCGCGTCACTTTCCATTTTTGACCAGACATAACGTCTGAGAAAAGAAAGAAGTAATAATGATGATGATGATGATGATGATGATAGATTGTTTAGTCCACATCTACACGACGATGCAGGCAGCGAGTGACCACTATTTCCGGTACCAGATGATTCGTTACTTCAAACCGAGTTTAGTATTTAAGGAACTATCTTGGCATTTGCCTGAAGCGGTGTAGGGAAATCACAGTAAATCGCAATCTGCAAGGCCGGCTGGGGTTGACTACCGTGTTACTTTGTATGGTAGATTTTAAAGAGATTCTTCGAATGGCTGTGCACGTTCCTGTTAATTTTCAGCATATTTGTATAGCACCGTATCCCAAACAGATCTACAGTCTTCTTATCCAGTTTCCACACCGTTTGCGATTAATTTCCGAACGATTCTGGACTCAAAATACAGGTTATCTGGAATTTCTTCTTCCAGTTATGGCCGACGTTCGAAAATAGTAGCCTCCTTTTGGCAGGAATGCCCTCTTTGCCTGTTCTAGTCTGCTTTTTATGTTCTCCTTGCTTCTTCCGCCATACGTTATATTGCTTCCAGAATTGTAGAATTCTTTCACTACTTCTGCTTCGTAGTTCCCAATTTTGATGTTGAGTTTACCACTAATCCCCTTTCTGCTACCTTTAATAGTTAGCTTACAATCAGTGTGAACAAGTTCATTTTATGGTGTTTCTTAAATAAACACACCATAATGGCGTCCTGTGTAAAAAGTACGTGCAAAAAAAAAACTACTTCCCGCTTCACACAGCAGTAACGCACTTTCAGAACCCGACGCCGCCGCTAAGGCTCTGCAGGGGAACAAAAACTACAAGAGCATCTCCTCGTAACAAGTAGGAAGGATTCCTACGCAGCAGCTCACTAAGTCAGTTCAAGGACGAACTTGCTTAATTATCGCAAAACTCGGGTGGGAAAGAGTGGCCATATATACTGTATGCTCAGATGCATCTACGGGCTCATCGGCTTAACTGGGACATTTCTGGAGGTCTGTTACGAGTGGGAGGGGGCCTTTGCATCTTGCAACTCTTTCTCACTTTCAGTGAGGTTAGCAGTGTCACCAGTGAATGCCATTACTGGTAGCTTTTTGCCTTTAATTTTAAATCTACTCCTGAAAGTGTATTTTCGTCATTGCTTCTACGATGTTGATTGACTGAATAGCAAGGACTACAGAGCAGGCGCAGTGCTGATCCACGTGGCGCTCACTCGGCTGTGGTGTACAAGAGAGAGTGCGAGTAAACTTTACACAGCTTGTCGGAAGTCGCTGAAGACGATAAACGCTAACTCACCTAATGACGCAGCCGTTTTGCACAGCCACGCGGAACTCAGGCGGATGCGTGTAGGGAGCGAAATAACAGCGCTCGCGGCCTCAGTATCACTGCGATGTGACCTAGCTAACCACTGTGTCTCCTAATAAGGAAGCATCTCCAATAAGACATATTTTGAGGAGAAAAAATGCACTTGAAAGGTATCAGTCCCGGCAAGTGACTACGCGTGAAAATCTGGGCTGTAATTCTGATTGTAGGCTTTTATGGCCTTATGAACGTACAACAATTAAATTTCGCGCCCACCGGTTGTTTATAACTCGCTCCGTTCCACTGCAGCAGTCTAATGCCCGAGTGTGAAGTACTGTACAGTGGAGTGGAAACCAGAGCCCCCCTTTTCGCGGGATGCTGAAGGCGAGGGAAGTGGCGGTGGTGGTGGTGGGGGGACAGTGGTCAGTGGACACTTCTATCCATGGTGTTACGAGATTTTGTTTGAGAACTCATATTGTTCTGCGCGACAAACAGACGAGTAATATGAGTACATAATGTTAATGTCTTGCATATATACATACATCCAGCATTATTTAACAATATTCTCCTCTGTGTTTTGAAATCTATATATGAATACTTTCCTACTGGCTTGCTAGGCCTAACGCAAGAAAGGGTTTTCTGTTGGGGTTGTCTCCCTTAGCCTTTGGAGTTTCTCCTCCACCATAAGGCAGTGGTTCCCTTCTCATTTACTCCCCAGAAAGGAAGGCTGCCTCATCTGCCAGCTACGCCTTTCCGAAGTCTTTCATCTCCGCGGTTGCTGCCATTAAGGTCTTCACCCGTAACCCTGGGCATGGGTTCCGTGTTATACCCCACTGGATTGGGTCCCTGCATGAACTCAGCCATCCTATCACTCCGACCTACTAAAGTGTAGGATGCCCACCCCCGCGACGTGGACGTGCCAGACAGGAATTACCCCAGTGGAGGAATAGGGAAGGGGGGACCCTACCTCCCTGGAGCCGGATTAATGATTGTGTATAGTGCCACAATCAAAGGGAAAAGAAAAAGACAAAAAGATGATTTTTGCAGATGATAAGGTAAAATGGGGTGATAGAGGTAGATGTACAGGTACAGCTTGATGCGTGGAAGGAAATAATGAAAAGGTATGGATTAAAAATAAATAAATATAAGAGTGAAGTAATGGTATTTGGAAGAGAGAAAGGAATAAACAGAAATATTACTTTGAATGGAGAACCCCTCAAAGTGGTAGATAGTTTCACTTATTTAGGGAGTGAAATATCTAGTGATAGAAGAATAACCAACGAAATTAATAGGAGGTTAGAGAAGGGAGGCAATTACTACTAAACAATAAAACACCTTATTTGGAATAAGGAAGTTTCGGAAAAAGCAAAACTCCTTATGTAGAAGAGTTATTACTTCCCCATTGTCACCTATGGAGGAGAAACATGGACAATGACAGAAAGGGACTGGAGCAGACTGCAAGCAGGGGAATTGAAATTTCTCAGAGCAGTTAAGGGAGAAACAACAATGGACAGAGTAAGGAACGTAGATATCAGAAAGTACCTTAAACAAGAAATGAGAGAAGAAATAGAAAAAAAGAGACTAAGATGGTACGGGCATGCTAAGAGGATGTTTGGGCAGAGACCCCCCAAAATTACGGAAGAACTGAAGATTGATGGAAAAAGACCTAGAGGGCGCCCAAGAACACGGTGGAAAACGGGAGTGAGAATATCTGTGGAAAGAAGAGATGTGATCTGGCAGCAACTGGAGGAAGAAAAGTGGTGGGAGTACCGGACCAAATGGAGAGGACTCGTCAGCACCCAGACCCGGCAGTAGCTTGAGCGGGATGCAGATATAGATAGATTCTCGTATTGATGTTCTCCTGCTATACATACGCCCCAAAAGCAGAAATGGGTAACCTGAGCAACTGAAGAATCGTCATTAAAGCAAATTAATTATTTTCCATTTAAGATTTAATCATGCCAGTCACGATGAAGAACAGCGCATCTCCTACAAATGTACTTCACTTTAACACTGCCGGCTTTAAAATCCAAAGAAAATGACGCACAATGGTGGTATTATTAATGACATGGCGCTCCGCTACAATGGCACACGCATACGTTTCATTGAATTACACTGCATTTATGAATCGCAGTATACAAAAGTCTAGTGTAGGAGCCCGCCAGATGCGGCCTCATACCGCGTCTAAGATAGTAGAGTGGAGGTTGCGCCTGTGGAGCGCCAAGGCGCTAAAAATATGTCATTCATTTAAGTCATTTATTTCCGTGAGTTTCACAAAGACTCCGTCCACATTGCATGGAGGCGCAGGGTACAGTGTCAGCGCCAGACAAGGATCTGCTGCCGCGGCCACTGGAGTAGCGTGAGGTCAGTACTACGGCCACGTCGCAGGAGGAAGCGGCGGCCGGCGCGTATGTACAGCCTGAAATGGCTGGGGCCGTCAGAGCTCTCGTTGAGTGTAGACGCACTTAGGCTCGGCCCCAGAAATCTGCACGCCCCTGTTGTCAGTTACCGTGACGGCCTGTAGGCAGAAGATCCAACAGCGACACAGAGGGCAGACCGAGAGGCGGTCACTCCCACAGGCACTAAAGCAGCAGTACTTGTACTGCCCAGGAGTCGCAACGCTGGTGCCCTGTTCCAAGTTGAACAGCTCGCAGATGGGCAGATCGGTACTTCATTCACTGAATATCGGCCCGGCCCTCATCTTCGGGTAGTCACTGCTGCGACCGGCAGGGAATGAAGTTCCCACTACAGCTGTATGGCTCTGGACTCGCAGTAGTAGATTCTAAGCTGGTGGGACCTGGTAACACGTCACCGTTTTCGCTGGGTCATTCTGCAACTATTGAAGCTGGCCTTCGATCAGTATCAGTGACGCAGATGGTTTTATAGCAGTCGATGACATGATGACCTCGTACTGGTGATGAATCTGCTCCTGTTTTCCTACCATATCAGCGTTCTTGGCTGGTCAAATATTTAGTTTCAGAGAGATCGCTTATTCAAAGTCTGCGGCCTGAAACGCATTCTTGTCTCGTCACTTGGTGTAGTTACTACATGCATCCCCGTTGACAGAAGAGCGTTGTCTGTTCTGCACTGTTGTTAGGGTACTAAATGTGTTCCTGACGCTCTCTCTCCATAGTCTGAGGCAATGAGCTCCTCGTCTGTTTGTACTTCGGCTGTTCAAAGTTGGTTACACCATCGTTGCCTACTCTTCACGTAACTGCTATACTGGTGTGCAACAAAAGTAAAGAAATCTCTGGCACAAACAACAATTTAGAAACCGTGCACTTAGACGCATTTAACAAAGCAGGTGACCAATGACACAGCAGTATTTCATAAACGTTTTACTCAATCCGCTGTAGAGTACTTCGCGCTCGGGCATTAAGAGTCTCCAGTGGGGCGGAGCGAGTGACAAAAACATCGGGTATGCGGGAAAATCGGAAGCTGTACACCCAGAAGGTCACAATCGTGTGCTATCAAAATTATCTGTGCTGATCCACTGTGGATAGTGGACAGCGGCCGGTCAAATACCGGGTGATCAAAAAGTCAAAAACTTGAAAACTGAATAAATCACGGAATAATGTAGATAGAGAGGTACAAATTGACACACATGCTTGGAATGACATGGGGTTTTATTAGAACAAAAAAAATGCAACATTTCAAAAAATGTACGACAGATGGCGCTTCATCTGATCAGAATAGCAATAATTAGCATAACAAAGTAAGACAAAGCAAAGATGATGTTCTTTACAGGAAATGCTCAATATTTCCATCATTATTCCTCAACAATAGCTGTAATCGAGGAATGTTGTGAACAGCACTGTAAAGCATGTCCGGAGATATGGTGAGGCATTGGCGTCGGATGTTGTCTTTCAGTATCCCTAGAGATGTCGATCGATCACTATACACTTGCGACTTCAGGTAACCCCAAAGCCAATAATCGCACGGACTGAGGTCTGGGGACCTAGGAGGCCAAGCATGACAAAACTGGCGGCTGAGCACACGATCATCACCAAACGACGCACACAAGAGATCTTTCACGCGTCTAGCAATATGGGGTGGAGCGCCATCCTGCATAAACATCGTACGTTCCAGCAGGTGTTCATCAGCCAGGCTGGGGATGATGCAATTCTGTAACATATCTGTGTACCTCTCACCCGTCACGGTAGCAGTCACTGACGTTTTGCTGTCCAGCGCCATCTGTCGGACATTTTGTGAACTTTTTTTTGTTCTGATAAAACCCCATGTCATTCCAAGCATGTGTGTCAATTTTTACCTCTCTCTCTACATTATCCCGTGGTTTATTAAGTTTTCAAATTTATACTGACTTTTTGATCACCCGGTATATACCAAGAGAAATCGCCAAACAGTCGTTCATTTGGAGAAGTTGTTTTAAGTAGACAACCACTTTAGGCATCTCAGTAATGCCATCTTCAGGCCCCTATGCACTCCACGAACACAGATACATCGATACTTGCATACTGGAGCCATCAATATCTGGATTCCGTGAATTCGTTTTAGGAGTGTCTGCATGACAAGTAAACACTCCAAAAACGAATTCACAGAATCGAGACAGTGATGGCTGCAGTATGCAAGTATCGATATATCTGTCTATACATGGAGTGCATAGGAGCCTGAAGATGGCAGTATTTAGATGCCGAAACTGGTCGTCTAAATTAAATAACTTCTCAGAATGTACGGCTGCTCGGTAACATCAGAATTGTGACCATAATTTTAGTGCTGGTTCGATTGCTGGGACTGATATCTTGAAAGTCTGGTTTTCTCCCCTTAAAATACGAGGTCAAGTCGGTGATGTTTCCCTGTTAGCTGCATGTAAATCGGCGTATTCATGCCTGTGCAAGCGAATGGAATTAAACCGCGTGGATAGCGAGTGATGCGAAACGGCTGCTGCTTACTCGGCTTCGTCACACTGTTTAAGTGATCTACTAGGGACTAAAGACTGCATCGCCATCTTCCATCCTTCTTAATGTGAGTTATTCGTGGCTGATCTGGACAGCCACATTGGAATGAATGCACAGAGATCTGCTACGCCTTTTCCGAAGCGCAGCGCGAGACGTTGGAGCGATCGCTACGTCACGCAGTGTAGGCGCAGATGGCGCTATAGGTGCCCCGGCTGCTCATGAATTCCGCTGCCGTATCCTCGGGGTGGCTCGGCTCAGACGGGTTGCAGTGAGGCGTGGCGTGGCAGCAGCGGCAGCAGTAGCGGGCCGCGCTCAATATTGCATCTGAAGACGGCGCCGCCACCTGGGACGCGAATAAAACATGACGGCCGCGCCGCGCTCAGGTGCCACGCCAGAATACTGCGTGCGCGACGCGCGCTCACGCCGGTGGTTGGGGTGCGCGGCGGAGGGTAGTTGCCGCGCTCGTCTTGCGTCGCTCTCAGCCCCCACATAACTCACGTCCCCGCAGGTTTGATACGGTACACCAACGCTAGATGTCTGCACGGCTAAGAAAAGTTTCGCAATCCCCTTATCCGCATCCACAGGTGTACTATTGACATCTACATCTACATTTATACTCCGCAAGCCACCCAACGGTGTGTGGCGGAGGGCACTTTACGTGCCACTGTCATTACCTCCCTTTCCTGTTCCAGTCGCGTATGGTTCGCGGGAAGAACGACTGTCTGAAAGCCTCCGTGCGCGCTCGAATATCTCTAATTTTACATTCGTGATCTCCTCGGGAGGTGTAAGTAGGGGGAAGCAATATATTCGATACCTCATCCAGAAACGCACCCTCTCGAAACCTGGACAGCAAGCTACACCGCGATGCAGAGCGCCTCTCTTGCAGAGTCTGCCACTTGAGTTTGCTAAACATCTCCGTAACGCTATCACGCTTACCAAATAACCCTGTGACGAAACGCGCCGCTCTTCTTTGGATCTTCTCTATCTCCTCTGTCAACCCGACTTGGTACGGATCCCACACTTAATGAGCAATACTCAAGTATAGGTTGAACGAGTGTTTTGTAAGCCACCTCCTGTGTTGATGGAATGCATTTTCTAAGGACTCTCCCAATGAATCTCGACCTGGCACACGCCTTACCAACAATTAATTTTATATGATCATTCCACTTCAAATGGTTCCGTACGCATACTCCCAGATATTTTACAGAAGTAACTGCTACCAGTGTTTGTTCCGCTATCATATAATCATACTATAAAGGATCCTTCTTTCTATGTATTCGCAATACATTACATTTGTCTATGTTAAGGGTCAGTTGCCACTCGCTGCACCAAGTGCCTATCCGCTGCAGATCTTCCTGCATTTCGCTGCAATTTTCTAATGCTGCAACTTCTCTGTATACTGCAGCATCATCCGCGAAAAGTCGCATGGAACATCCGCGGATATTAAAATATTGCGAACCTCTTTAACCCGTTCGGTGCAGTGGAACTCTGATGATAGGCTTGCGTATGGCCTGAACCTTCATATGCGAAATCGGATCTCGTAATTCTCATTCTACAGTCTAAAAACGTGCACTGACAAACCAAAACATTATGATCGCTGTCCACTTACAGATTCAGTTCTGGCTGGCGGGCACGTGATGCGATAAGAAAAATATATCTACACTATTATATGAAGACAAATCGTTGTTTAACATTGTTACCAAAAATGCCGAAAAGTACTTGGCTGATTTACTTCAGATTTTTACACGATATTGCAATAGACACTTAAAGCACGTAAGCTATATATTTTCATAATAAACGTAACTTGTAAACATATATGTAATACGTAAAGGGGAAACATTTTTATCAAAAATCTTGAAAAAATTATTCCGATTTATTTTAGATTGTTACTTAATGCTCTAACGAGCATTGGGACGGACATAAGCTATATATTTTTTGCTACATGAAATGTATAAATATGTATGTAATACGTAAAGGGAAAAAGTTGTTACCAAAAATTTCGAAAAGTTCTTTAGTGATTCACTTCAAATTTTTACACGATACTCTAATAAATGTTTGGATGAAGATGCGCTGCATATTTTTAAAAAGATATGATATAATAATAATAATAATGAGTTTTATTATATAATAGGGGAACATTATTTGCAGAAATCTCCTGAAGTTATTGGCGAATTTACTTCAAATTTTACAGCACGCTAATAAAAATTCATACGAGCACGTGTTATCAATTTTTTATACAACAATGTATATGTTTCCTGTTAAAACCGACTGCGAGAAAGAAAATGCTGTGCTCCGCTGTGCTGTGAGAAATGCGGTTTTGTTTCTCGCCGACCTTATTCACTAAGATTGTAGGGCATTTAAACCATCAGAAAAATTTTTCTCCCGCATATATTCTTCATCATTGTATCTATTTTTAAACGAAAATTGTATACCCAGCCATGTGCTATTTTGTTTTCTTCCTCGTAGTCGGTTTCCACAGAAAAGAGTAAAGCTGTATCCGTGATTTATCGGCTTATGATTAGAATATTACTAGGGAATTAGGGAATCTGAACTGACAGTAGCAATAAACAGGCTTCAAGTTTGTCGAGAGAGGAAGGAGTAGATGCTCAGAGATAGAGAGAGAGAGAGAGAGAGAGAGAGAGAGAAGGGGGAGGGACGGAAGGGAGGTGATGGACAGAAGGATGGGGATGGGCAGAGAATGTGAGAGGGGGAAGGAGGAGATGGACAAGGAGACGGGGGACAATGAGATTAGGGCCTACGTCTAATTCCCATTCATGTTTAACAATTGTGAAGAATTTACAGGTTCGCTAGTGAAGTATATAAATGGAACAGAGACGAATAGGGGATCATCCTAGTCACCCGTCCCGCATTAAATGGTGACAACACAGCGCTCCTCAGCAAGAGTAGCCATTTTCAAAGTGGATTCGATGAGCTCATCGCCTAGGTTACTACAAATCGCTTCGCCTGCAGCCTTCAGAAGATTGACGCAACCGCCATCTGTCCCTAGCACCCTCCCTTCTGTCGACGTTCATGGAATACCAGCCGTGTGGACGAAACACGTGAAGCACTTGAAGGTTTTATCTCCGACACAACAATAGCATAGGAATATTAATGTACTAGCACACAATTTTTCAGCACTGTCTCTTCAAAATGTTCTCCCATACGTTTCGATCTTGTATACTGTCTTCTTCTTCACAAAGTCCTCATTATCAACTCAATGTTTTAGAGCCAGACAGTAATGAGTCGCATTTTTCTCCGTCTTCCATTTCCGTTCTCTAATACATTTCATTGTTTCTTACTTTTCGTTTCTTGAAAAAAATGGTTCAAATGGCTCTGAGCACTATGGGACTTAACATCTATGGTCATCAGTCCCCTAGAACTTAGAACTACTTAAACCTAACTAACCTAAGGACAGCACACAACACCCAGCCATTACGAGGCAGAGAAAATCCCTGACCCCGCCGGGAATCGAACCCGGGAACCCGGGCGTGGGAAGCGAGAACGCTACCGCACGACCACGAGATGCGGGCTCGTTTCTTGAGATCCTTGCTAATGTTCTCCGAAGTCCGTCTGTAGTATGTTCTGACTCCTGATTTAAGTCTCTGTTTCATACAAGGATATTTTCTCTGATCCATATCATTGAGCTGAGCATCCCAATGACCACCTGGTCGTTACTAACTCTTTTTTTAATTCAGTATCTAATTTTGCATACTTTTTCTAAACCAGATCCCAGGTAGCAAAAATTATTGATCTTTTGATTTCGTTCCCATCATGTACAGCTATTCTAGATCATAGGTGAAATACTCTGTTTTTTGATAACTAATCTTCAGATCTCGGTTTTTAAATTACGTTTCTGGTTACATACGCCATTTGCATCCTTCCCGTATTGACATCAGCAAATCATAAATTACCTAGATACGTTTCCTCTATAACTTCTAATCTCATTCTTCTATCGGGTGATCAAAAAGTCAGTATAAATTTGAAAATTGAATAATGTAGATAGAGAGGTACAAATTGACACACATGCTTGGAATGACATTGAGTTATATTAGAACCAAAAAAATACAACTGTTCAAAAAATGTCCGACAGATGGCGCTTCATCTGATCAGAATAGCAATAATTAGCATAACAAAGTAAGACAAAGCAAAGATGATGATCTTTACAAGAAATGCTCAATATGTCCACCATCATTCCTCAACAATAGCTGTAGTAGAGGAATAATGTTGTGAACACCACTGCAAAGCATGTCCGGAGTTATGGTGAGGCATTGGCGTCGGATGTTGTGTTTCAGCGTCCCTAGAGATGTCGGTCGATCACGATACACTTGCGACTTCAGGTAACACCAAAGCCTATAATCGCACGGACTGAGGTCTGAGGACCTGGGAGGCCAAGCATGACGAAAGTGGCGGCTGGGCACAAGATCATCACCAAACGACGCACGCAAGAGATCTTTCACGCGTCTAGCAATACTTTTTTTTTGTTGTTCTAATAAAACCCCATGTCATTCCAAGAATGTGTGTCAATTTTTACCTCTCTATCTACATTATTCCGTGGTTTATTAAGCTTTCAAACTTATACTGACTTTTTGATCACCCGGTATATTTACGAGACCATCTCCTAGGACTAACACCTGTATAAATTTTAAGTAATGTTGGTGACATGGAGCAGCCTTCTAACAAGTCCTTGATTGTTGGAAATTTCTGCGAAAGTGTACTGCAAATTTTGACATGGCATGTGTAATATTTATATATTTCTTTATTAGTTACCTAAAGAGCCTTCAGTATCTGCCAAATATAAGCCTTTCCCCAGCAAAAAATGAGCCGACCGGATTGGCCGTGCGGTTCTAGGCGCTACAGTCTGGAACCGAGCGACCGCTACGGTCGCAGGTTCGAATCCTGCCTCGGATATGGATGTGTGTGATGTCCTTTTAGGTTTAATTAGTTTTAAGTTCTAGGCGGCTGATGACCTCAGAAGTTAAGTCGCATAGTGCTCAGAGCCATTTTGAACCAGTAAAAAATGAACATTTGGATGTGCTGCTCTGGTCCTGCGATGTCCATAAACACAAAGATCAAACTTATTTATGGTGGATATGGGACATTTGAATACATCAAATGTATCGATATGCACGTATGTAATCTGAAATCAAGTCTTTGTCTCTGTGCTTCTCTCTGACGATGTGTTTTTCACTTTTAGGTGCAATATTTATATGGGACACAAAAATGTTTAATTTCTGACAGACGGTTTACAACTTTCGCCGTAGTAATCAAACGTCGTTTAGCAGTTCTTTAACTATGTTTCTGTTACAAATAGCGTTACCCTACCCGCATCTTAAGGACTGGCCGCTGTGGAAGATGTGTGTTTCTCTCGCTCCAGTGTACTACAAAATGCCGCCGCCGACACGAGAAAGTATCTGAGGCGACGGTTCCGACTGCTCTTGTCTCGCCGTTGTAACGAACGCGAGAGTGTTTCCCGAGTAACAGAAACCGCCACTGCAAACAAGCCCCGCGAGCGGAGCTGCCCGCCCGCAGGTTCCGTAACAAAGCGTCGCGTGAGTTATCCTACCCGAGTTTCAACACAGCCAGCGGCGCGTTCCTTCCGAATCCGTAAAACGTGAACGAGCTGCGGCCTCAACTTCAGCGCAAGTATCGTGTTTGCACTCGGAGGCAATTTCAAGTGGCTCCGACAAACATCTGCCAACGCGAGGCTGTAGCGATCACCAAGGACTCACTCGCTGGTTTGTGCGGGTTCTGTTGCAAAAACGTATCTGTTAACCAAGAAAGTGAAGCGGAAAAACTGTTCCAGAAACGAAGAACAGAGTTCGTCTCTCTACAGAATTTTTTTCCGTACTCTTTGTAGTCTCTACAGAGATCTTTGTGAGATAATTTGAAGCACAAAAATCAGCAGCTTTTTCGTAGGAAGTATTTATGTCGATCAGTACGAATTTCGAGGGCACAGTTTCATCTCTACGGATGGCAGCATTTGTAGCACCGTTTTTCACATGCCACTGTTCCCTCATGCATCTCACACAAAGCTCTGCTACAAAGATTACTTTCTCAGACGACACTTCCATCGCTTCGTGCTAAGAGCACAATGCTGTCATTCTGCTCAGCTCGGAGGTTGAAGCTCCTCTGTGGCGCATACGCATACTGTTGTTGTTGTGGTCTTCAGTCCTGAGACTGGTTTGATGCAGCTCTCCATGCTACTGTATTCTGTGCAAGCTTCTTCATCTATATGCATACTAAACATTGTAAATAAATAATAAAGCTGATAAGAATTTTACTGGCTGATTAAAAATGTTTGCCAGACCGAAACTCGAAATCGGGACTTCTCCCTCCGCGAGCAAGTGCTCGACCAACTGAAATACCCAAGCACGACTTGCGACCCGTCCTCAGAGTTCAACTGCAGCCAGTACCTGCCTTCCACACTTCACAGAAGCTCTCCTGGGAAACTTGTGGGGCTAGGACTCCTGGGAGAAAGGATACTGCAGAGGTCTGGCTTAGCCACAACCAGGCTGTTACCTGGTAGCTTCACTAGCATTATAATTTTCTGGTGACTAATTGAAACAAACGAAAAAAATGTACATGTTACAATTTTTAGGCCTAAAATAGAGAGACGGCCATGAACTTCGCACTATATTTCACATAAATACACTACTGGCCATTAAAATTGCTACACCACGAAGATGACTTGCTACAGACACGAAATTTAACCGACAGGAAGAAGATTCTGTGATATGCAAATGATTAGCTTTTCAGAGCATTCACACAAGACTGGCGCCGGTGCCGACACCTACAACGTGATGACTTGAGCACGTTTCCAATCGATTTCTCATACACAAACAGCAGTTGACCGGGGTTGCCTGGTGAAACGTTGTTGTGATGCCTCGTGTAAGGAGGAGAAATGCGTACCATCACCTTTCCGACTTTGATAAAGGTCGGATTGTAGCCTATCGCGATTGCGGTTTATCGTATCGCGACATTGCAGCTCGCGTTGGTCGTGATCCAATGACTGTTAGCAGAATATGGAATCGGTGGGTTCAGGAGGGTAATACGGAACGCCGTAATGGATCCCAACGGCCTCGTATCACTAGCAGTCGAGATGACAGGAATCTTACCCACATGGCTGTAACGGATCGTGCATCCACGTCTCGATCCCTGAGTCAACAGATGGGGACGTTTGCAAGACGACAACAACCATCTTCACGAACAGTTCGACGACGTTTGCAGCAGCATGGACTATCAGTTCGGAGACCATGGCTGCGGTTACCCTTGACGCTGCATCACAGGCAGGAGCACCTGCGAAGGTGTACTCAATGACGAACCTGGGTGCACGAATGGCAAAACGTAATTTTTTCGGATGAATTCAGGTTCTGTTTACAGCATCATGATGGTCGCATCCGTGTTTGGCGACATCGTGGTGAACGCACATTGGAAGCGTGTATTGATCATCGCCTTACTGGTGTGTCACCCGGCGTGATGGTGTGGGGTGCCATTGGTTACACGTCTCGGTCACCTCTTGTTCGCATTGACGGCACTTTGAACAGTGGACGTTACGTTTCAGATGTGTTACGGCCCGTGGCTCTACCCTTCATTCGATCCCTGCGAAACCCTAAATTTCAGCAGGATAATGCACGACAGCATGTTGCAGGTCCTGTACGGGCTTTTCTGGATACAGAAAATGTTCGACTGCTGCCTTGGCCAGCACATTCTCCAGATCTCTCACCAATGGTGGCCGAGCAACTGGCTCGTCACAATACGCCAGTCACTACTCTTGATGAACTGTGGTATCGTGTTGAAGCTGCATGGGCAGCTGTACCTGTACACGCCATCCAAGCTCTGTTTGACTCAATGCCCCGGCGTATCAGGGCCGTTATTACGGCCAGAGGTGGTTGTTCTGGGTACTGATTTCTCAGGATCTATGCACCCAAATTGCGTGAAAATGTAATCATAAGTCAGTTCTAGTATAATATATTTGTCCAATGAATAACCGTTTATCATCTGCATTTCTTCTTGGTGTAGCAATTTTAATGGCCAGTAGTGTAAAATTGACCCACAGACGATGACACACAGATGTCAATACATGTCCTGGTGAATAAAAAGAAATCAATTCTGTTTGGCATAAGGCGGAGTTTTAAAAAAATTAAATCGTAAATATGAAAACAAAATCAAGAGGAGCTTCCAATCCCAGCAAGGTCAACATCTTCACTATTCTTTATTAAACCAGTCTCGAAATTTTTTTTTGGAACGACGGGAAGTATAAACATTACTTAACCAGAATAAAAAATGCTATCATAGCATAAAAAAGGCGAATATGTCCTAGACAGAGTTAGGAATGCAAAAGAAGAGAACTACCTTTCCGGTTTATCTGGCCTCTTCAAAGACATTTAAATCAAAACGTCTTAACATACCTGCGCTATTTTACTGGTTAGTGTTAGTACCCATGTCGTATCAAGTAAAGTAATCAGATACATGAAATTTGTTATGTGATACAATATGACAAAATGCGTCATTAAATCCCACTCTCTAGGAGCACACAAATCTATTTGAATGATATTTCCAGCATTTGACTGTACAAACCTTTATATTTCATATTACTATCATTATTTCGGCCTTAAGCCATTATCAAGCACAACAATGTCGGGTAGAACGAAGTATAATCATAACCAACATTGTCGTTCTTAATAATGGCTCAAGGGCGAAATCATGATGGTAATACAAGATAAAGAAGTTTGTACAGTAAATGAGCAAATACCATTCAAAATTGTTACATGACTGTGGCCCAGAAATATAAAGTATCATATAAATTCGTATGTATTTGTACTTACACCCTACACCATACATGCTTTCGAGAGAGAAATGGCTTGCTCGCGGAAAGTCAATTTCCTCTCTCCCAGAAATAAAAATATTGTTTTAGCTCTGCCCCCACCCCAAAGAACCAAGACCACACCCAGAAATATTTTCCCCAGAAAAACGTTATTAGGTATTACATGAATGGTCTTCAGCCATATGATATTACATGTTGTTTGCGGCTGGCAAATCTTCCAGATTTTGTGCACAGGCTGAGGGGCTGAAGCCCATACATTGCAAGCTGTAGGTGTGCCAACACCTTCAGGCTATGAAAAGTAGAGATAACTCCCAAAAAAGCGTGAGTATGTCAACACACACACACACACACACACACACACACACACACACACACACACTACAGACAATTGTGCTCCTATTGGCATAGAGGGAGAGGTTTCCCCCTCCAGTTTTATGTCACGTGACTACTATCGCACAGTTGCCTAAGCTGTGTGGGAGATTCCCCTGGGTGAACTTGATCAGTTCCCGGTAGTTCCCTAAGTCGGGTAGAAGGAGGGAATGACCTTGAATTTAAGTCGTCTAAGTGTATAACCTGACAATGGATGTGATACCAAAGGGATGTTTTAGAACATACAGTGATAACCTACGCGCCTGAAATAACACTTCTAAAAAATGCTTCAAATGGCTCTGAGCACTATGGGACTTAACATCTGAGGTCATCAGTCCCCTAGAACTTGGAACTACTTAAAACTAACTAACCTAAGGACATCACACACATCCATGCCCGAGGGCAGGAATCGAACCTGCGACCGTAGCAGCCGCGCGGTTCCTGACTGAAGCGCCTAGAACCGCTCGGTTACTGCCGCCGGCTAACACTTCTAACTTCCTGCGCATGCGCCTACACGAAAAGGACTTCTACGTGTGCTAGTAAACCAGCAGCGAGTTGCTTTGTCTTTGGATCAAGGCGGTGGAGAGTAGTGCCTGCCAACGCGGGCGGAGCTTGGGGAACGCAGGAGGCGTGTGTGAAAATTTGGGTGCCTGCGCCGGCAGCCGGCAGCCAGCAGCCAGCGGTAATCGGACGCCGCTGTGTGGCGGTCGGTTCCGCGCAGAACGTGGCGTGGCACGGCGTGTCGGCTGAGTACACAGGCGGCGCGCCGGTCCCAGCTAGCAGGCGCGCCGCGCGGCGCGGCTCGGGTGACGGTCAACACCACGACGGGACGGGACAGGGCAGAACAGAGCAGAACCGCACACCGCGGCGCGCCTCTGCTACTCCAGCTGCCCTCCTGCCATGCTCCTTTTGTCTCCGCCGGTGGGCCATTGTCCTCGGGACTCGCGGCGCGGTCGATGCGAAACGCCCATCTTCCGCGCCGGGCGAGCTGGTTCGCCAAGAGAAACCTGCCCGGCGGCGAACGTTCCCAGACATGCGTGCTGCGTCGCGCGCGAGTCGGAAACGCGGCGCTCAGAAAGAAGAGTTCTGTCGTATCGAAGAACGAGGCAGCCAACTTGGGAGACGATGCCTGGAGTACGCCCAATTCTTGGCGTAACAGCAGAAAATTTCATCGAACTCAAGTTTCTTCTATCCGTTTACGAGAGGAGCTCTCCCTCCCTGGCTTTCGCAGCCACTCACGACTTCACCGAAAAAAAAAATTTCATCGGTAACAATACCATACAAAAGCGAGGAGGGGAGGAGGGGGAGAAGAATCAAACCCTTTTACTTGTCTTCAAGCCACACGCAACTTCGCCGTGCTTTAGACTATTCTTCAGGTGCAGGGTAGTCAAAGTGTGCGTATCTTTAGGGGACATTACAGGGTGGTCCATTGATCGTGACCGGGCCAAATATCTCACGAAATAAGCGTCAAACGAAAAAACTACAAAGAACGAAACTTATCTAGCTTGAAGGGGGAAACCAGATGGCGCTATGTTTGGCCCGCTAGATGGCGCTGCATAGGTCAAACGGATGTCAACTGCGTTTTTTAAATAGGAACCCCCACTTTTTATTACATATTCGTGTAGTACGTAAAGAAATATGAATGTTTTCGTTGGACCGCTTTTTTCGCTGTGTGATAGATGGCGCTGTAATAGCACAAACAGGCTCACAATTTTAGACAAACGGTTGGTAACAGATAGGTTTTTTTAAATTAAAACACAGAACGTAGGTACGTTTGAACATTTTATTTCGGTTGTTCCAATGTGATACATGTACCTGTGTGGACTTACCATTCCTGAGAACGCATGCTGTTACAGCGTGATTACCTGTAAATACCACATTAATGCAATAAATGCTCAAAATGATGTCTGTCAACCTCAATGCATTTGGCAATACGTGTAACGACATTCCTCTAAACAGCGAGTAGTTTGCCTTTCGTAATGTTCGCACGTGCATTGACAATGTGCTGACACATGTCAGGTGTTGTCGGTGGATGACGATAGTAAATATCCTTCATCTTTCCACACAGAAAGAAATCCGGGGACGTCAGATCCGGTGAACGTGCGGGCCATGGTATGGTGCTTCGACAACCAATCCACCTGTCATGAAATATCCTATTCAATACCGCTTCAACCGCAAGCGAGCTATGTGCCGAACGTCCATCATGTTGGAAGTACATCGCCATTCTGTCTTGCAGTGAAACATCTTGTAGTAACATCGGTAGAACATTACGTAGGAAATCACCATACATTGCACCATTTAAATTGTTATCGATAAAATGGGGCCAATTATCCTTCCTCCCATAATTCCGCACCATACATTAACCCGCCAAGGTTGCTGATGTTCCACTTGTCGCAGCCATCGTTTATTTTCCATTGCCCAATAGTGCATATTATGCCGGTTTACGTTACCGCTGTTGGTCAATAACGCTTCGCCGCTAAATAGAACCCGGGAAAAAAATCTGATATCGTCCCGTAACGTCTATTGTGCCCAGTGGCAGAACTGTACACGACGTTCAAAGTCGTCGCATCCAATTTCTGGTGCATAGAAATATGGTACGGGTGCAGTTGATGTTGATGTAGCATTCTGAACACCGACCTTTTTGAGATTCCCGATTCTCGCGCAATTTGTCTGCTACTGACATGCGGATTAGCCGCGACAGCAGCTAAGACACCTACTTGGGCATCATCATTTGTTACAGGTCGTGGTTGACGTTTCACATGTCTCTGAACATTTCCTGTTTCCTTAAATAACGTAACTATCCGGCGAACGGTCCGGACACTTGGATGATGTCGTCCAGGATACCGAGCAGCATACATAGCACACGCCTGTTGGGCATTTTGATCATAATAGCCATACATAAACACGATTTCGACCTTTTGCCCAATTGGTAAATTGTCCATTTTAACAGGGGTAATGTATCATGAAGCAAATACCGTCCGCACTGGCGGAATGTTACGTGATACCACGTACGTATACGTTTGTGACTATTTCTTTACGTACGACACGAATATGTAATAAAAAATGGGTGTTCCTATTTTAAAAAAACGCAGTTGATTTCCGTTTGACCTATGGCAGTGCCATCTAACGAGCCAACCATAACGCCATCTGGTTTCCCCCTTCACGCTAGACGAGTTTCGTTCTTTGTAGTTTTTTCGTTTGATGCTTATTTCGTGAGATATTTGGCCCGGTCACTATCAATGGACCACCCTGTATATCGTAAGTGTAGATGTTTATGAACAAGAAGGAAGTTTATTCCTTATACGGAGTACAGTTAGGCGCGTTCAGGTTGTTTTGCAAGACGCCAGTCAGTTATGGCGGGGCTGAGAGATAAGGCGTTAGAAGTATAGCTTCGTCATTGAGAAACACATCCTGTCTAGCTGGGAGGCGGTGCTGGTCAGGTTGACATCCCACTGCTGTCCGGGCGCTCCAGACACGTCTTCGATCTCCGGCCTGCATTCTCACTGACTGGAGTAGAATTTTCTGCAGTGATGGGTCACGCTTCGAACTGAGCATCGATGACCAGCAAGGATGTGTCTGGATACGCCCTGGACAGCGGTGGGATACCATTCTGACTGCTGCCTGTCGTAAGGTCCGAAAACCAGCAGCGATGGTCGGCTGTCCCAGTACTTTCCATTACAGTACCCCTTTTGTAATCATCCAGGGCACCCTTACACGACAGCGGTACGTCGACGTTATCCTACGCCCCGTTTTGTTACCTTTAATGGAAAGTTATCCTAGGCTTACATTTCAGTGAAATAAATCCCGCCTGCAAACGGCGAGTATTTCTACTTCTGGCCTACGTGCTTGCCAAACCCTATCTTAGCCAGCGAGGTCGCCTGATCTCTCCCCATTTGAGAGCATTACGGACAGAGCCTTCCAACCAGCTCGGCATTTTGAAAATGTAACGCACCATTTAGACAATGTGGTACGATATCCCTCAGGACCTCAAACAACACTGTCAATCAATGATAAGCCGAATAACTGCTTGCAGAAGTGCCAGAGGGGGACCAACGAATTATTGACTTATTCAATTTGTGAAGCTCTTTGTCTTGAATAAATCATCCAGTTTTTTCTGAATTCTACCTCTTTCCATCTCATTCGCCTAATTCCTTCGTGGTGCGTGCCTTTTTTTTTTACTTCAGATTTTATCCGGTCAACGTTATTTGTCCCGTAGCCGTCGTGAATCGCTAAATTGTAAATTCCGAAATGATTCAATAATACTGAGCTGTGAACACCGATGTAAAATACACAGGTTCCGTGTAAGAATTTTAATTACTTCAACGAATTATCAAGTTTAGTGAGAAATGTGTTTAAGCCTGCCAGTTACTTTCTCCGCAATTTGATTTTCAGGCGCGAAAATGGTGCGTAATATGGTTGTTGCGGTTAAAGGTACGCCAGTCATATCGACTGAAAATCGATTCTTACCACTGTTCTGTTTTGTTCGTTACCGTGATGAATGATGCAGGAAACCCCTGCGCCCGCTCTCCCCGCCCCCCTTCCCCGTCTCTCTCTCCCCCCCACCCCCTCTCTTTTCCCACGTGCCTATATCACCACAAGTGGAGCTCGATGGCCCCTCCAACAAGTACCAGCAACAGTTTCTTCTTTATCTGCTCCAGATAACCGATGCCCATTGGACTTGCTGCAATAAGCGATAGAACAATGAAGAGCGATCAAAGAGACAGTCATTTCCTTGTAGTATATGACAGTTTAATAAGGGTTTGCCTCTTGGCTTCTCTGGACTGCGGGATTGTAGGTCGACCCTTGACCTGCTAGCCTGCACTGTTGTGACTGTTACGTGTATTTTCAACGTAATACGTTTTATAACAAGTGTAGACGCCCATTCCAGGTAAAGAAAAGTTACATTTTAACGTTTCCGCAACAAGGAAGCCGTTAGATACGGAACAATAGATACAGTTGAAGAAACAAATACTTACAGGTCTTGTTTAGGAAACCATTTCAACATGCACTGGAAATGATAGCATGGAAAGGTTTAACGTTTGGTAGGACTTTAACAATGTTCCTTCCGTGTGACTGTAATGTGCTAGTCACAATCCGACTGGAGAGAGGGTCCTTGGGCGGCTGTAAGAGTTTCTAAATACCGCTATCGGGTACCCACTAATAGTGGCTACTTTCATATCCAGTATCACAGCCTTGGACATCAGTGACATAGTTGTTTTGTGTAGCGACTCCGTGAATTTTGGTGGTTATGTTTCTCAAACATTAATGTCATTCTAGAACAAACCTTTATAATGGCTGCGGGATGTGCGCAGTCGTGGGATATTGTAACGGATCAAAACTATGTGTCTGATAGGGACGCGATCTCGAATCATGCGCGGGGTCCGCTGCAGTGGATAAGAAAGTGTCAGTTCAAGGATAAGAGAGCAGCTGTTTGTCGTTTCTTGGTAGGTAGGAACATATACACACATGATTCTGTTCGAAGGGATATAGTATTGGCAGTGGAAATATACAAATTTATTCAATTTGTAACAGTGAGTACAACTTAGGCGACCGTGCTGAGTGAAATAAAGAGCCGTTTTAATAAAATCTAAATAAAATTGCAGCAGAAGTGCATTAAATTTATTATTACAGGGCATGTTACACGGTAAGTGATACGTGAAGCTTCCAGGTTTATTGGTGAATAAGTAAACTTTAAACAGTAGAAGGCAGAGACGATTAAACTTCGTGCTTGTGACAAATTTCGAAGATACTTATATTATTGCGTAGGTGGAAAAACATATTTTCGAACTCCTAATGTGCTGCTGCAAGAAGAAAATGAGGAATAGTGCTAAAATCCAAAGCAGTGACAGTCGTTACGCAAGTGCATATATGTCGTTTGGTAACACTGACCAGGATGCGGTGCAGTCGCTGTGATATGCACTGTGCCGGGGAAAAAGCGAACAAAAGGAAATTGCAGGATGCAATTACGTTAAGGCACGAAGTTGCAGCGTCACCGTCTAATAAAGTGCACGTTCCTCTGTTAATAGTGGAGGTAAGATAGTACCACACACCTTGAACCATAAGGTTAGTTCATAGGAAGACGTGGCCAATGTCTGTTGTATCGGCACCCAGTTCGTTTTTAGTTAGGTACTGGTCATTACGAGCAGTATGGGAAGCTACTAATAGTATTTTAGGTTCCTCTCAAGTGACACCCTCTCTATGTAAGTTGTTATCAACTATTCCACAAAACCACACATACATGCATTTTGTTTTATTTTCAAAATTAAATGCCACTTTGTACCGAAAACTCTACCTACGGATCAATTATTCAGCTACTTCTGGCGCAAGAAAGCCATTGGTCTTGTTGAACACAATGTGATTACCTTCACATAGAGCGATTTCGGCAACTGGTGGACAAACTGAAAGAGCCACGATTTTATAGGATCCCTTCTTCCGAGTCACTTAACTATTCCGTTGTATTGCTCATACCATGAGCGTTCAAAAACAGTGTCACCAACGTTTCCCTTCGGTTCACTAAAAATGAAAGACCCGTAATCACGAATGACCGAGGCGCTGCGTGGTAGATTGTGTTACTGGCTTCGGTATGTCTTCTGCGGTTCGAGTCTCAGCTTATAGACACGCGACCATTCTGTAAACATAAAGAGAGGGTAGAGTATGGACAACTAACAAGGACAGCCTGTTGTCATGAGCCATCATTTTCGGTGTATCAAGGCTTGTAATAGTCAAACATTAAAAGCCACGCTCGTCACGTTCTCCCGATCTTCTCCACCCGCAGTCCGGATTCGATTCCCGACCCGGCACGAATATTCATTGTCGTCATTCCATTCTACAACTGATGGTTGTTCAAATGCACCAACTGCGAATACACTCAATGTATTTCGTAATGGCTATAGTCGTCGCAATAGCATGTTCCTTTGGACATGCATGCATGCCGAAAGGAACTTTGCATCGTAATTCGGGATAACATAGACACAGCAGTATCGTATACGAGCTGTTCAGTCCCTCTGTGCTCTATTCACTTTATTGAAGTTCTACAATCGAAGGTTATCCGCTGTGAACCTACCGTACAACAATACCACGAATCGGTTCGGAGACTATTACTCTCCCATTGTGTAAAATGTGTGATAAATTAAAAACCTGTTTTGGGACTACATTATCAAAGTTCTGAAAGTTAATATGTCAACAGGCTCAATCGAAAATAGTAAGCTAGCAGCAAACATGCGTTGTAAAACTCTGATGATAAGTATTATACATGGAAACGAGGCATTTTAAGAAAAAATAGCAGGACCATAAACTATTTTTCCTAGCAGATAATAAAAGTGCAGCAGATGTGTGTTACATGTCGGGAGTCCCGTGTTTGCAGTATGATTATAGCTTGTCGGGCTTCAATAAACAGAACTGCGCGACAATACGACTCCAGCCTTGAAATCAGTAATGAATGATGAAACAGTATACCTGTGGAAGAATTGTTTCCAGAAAAATAGGCCCAATGTTCTATGCTGTAGTTGATCCTGACAAGACTATGAATCTCCCTCCCACTTTCGTAATAGGATAATGCTGTTCCTATATGCAGGGTGAATCAGTACTGCCGGACGTTGTAGCCGAGCGGTTCTAGGCGCTTCAGTTTGGAACCGCGCGAGTCCTACGGTCGCAGGTTCGAATCCTGCCTCGGGCATGGATGTGTGTGATGTCCTTAGGTTAGTTAGGTTTAAGTAGTTCTACTTTCTAGGGGACTGATGACCTCAGATGTTAAGTCCCATAGGGCTGAGAGCCATTTGAACCATTTTTTTTTTTAAATCAGTATTCTACCGGCGAAAGTACACAGGCGATAGTATGGACCAAAATATGAAGAAAGTACCCGTAAACATGGACCTTGAAATGCATACCTTTCAGCACTTGTTCAGTACTTCTACTGACCAAATGAATACGTAGTTGAGTTGTCACAGTGGCTGACTAGCATGAGGGGAACTAGGGTTCGATTCCCTGTTGTGTCAGAGGTCTCATCGACTCGGAGACTGGGTGTTGTGCTGCCGTCGTTTCATTCCATCATCATCGAAGCGATGTGTTTCATAATAGCTTAGATGAACAAGTGTTCTTCAGGCATGTGCTTTAGAGCCCATGTTTAACGACAGTTTTCCCTTGTTTTGGTCCATACTACCACCACTGAAATTTTTTCAGTGTTGTGGTTCATCCTTTACGTACTGGGGTGGGTAAAATATGGAAACACCAAAACCACAACACGCTGCCATGCCTAATACAGTACAGGAAAACCGTTGGACTTCAAAAAAGCTGCCAGTCGTGTCATGATGGATAAATACAGGCCCTGTACGGTTTTCAAGGGAATCTTATTCCATAGTTCCCGCAAAATAGTGGCAAGTTCATCTAACGCTGGTGGAGGTGGATAGCGATCTCAATAATTTTGAGATCTAGATACTGGTGGCCAGGGGAGATACGACAGTTCATGCTCGTGCTTACAAAACCAGTTGTGGATGATGGGAGCTCTGCGGATAGGAGCCCTTTCGTCTTGAAAAACAGCATCACCAATGGAGAACAAACATAATATCATGGGATGGACCTGATCAGTCAAAAATTTCACATAAAACGTGGCAGTAATTGGACCATGGAGAGTACCCATGGGGCCCGTGGAATACCACGATATGGCTCCGCAAATCATCGCCGAAGCCCTGCCACGTTTCATTTCTGGGACCTAAACACGGCCAGAAGTTGGAAACGGTGTGAAAAAAAGGCTCATCTGACCAAATGAATACGTAGTTGAGTAGTCAGCGTGGCTGAGTAGCGTGAGGGGGACTAGGGTTCGATTCCCTGTTGGCTCGGAGGTTTCACCCACTCGGGGACTGGGTGTTGTTCTGCCCTCGTCGTCATTCCATCATCATGGAAGCGAAAGTCGATCAAGTGCAGTCAAATAGAAAGACTTGCACGAGGCGGGCGAACAACTACAGGTTGGGTTTCCCAGCCAATAGTGCCTTACGATCGTTCCGTTCTTTGCTCCATAGTTCAGGTTTTACGGCTTCTGTGCCACGTTTTCTTTTCAGCGCAATTTGCACCAGTGATGAGCGGTTTTCGAATTCCAGCGCGCCCTGCAGTTCCCTGCTTCTGAAGCTCCCTTCGTGTTGTCTTGGCGCTGAGAGATCCCGCAAGTGCGACATTCGGTTCTTCAGTGACTTTCACAGCTACAGACCCCTTCAATGACAGTCTTTAACGATCACATAACACGCAGTTCCATCCACGTTACGATTTAGCAGATGATGTCCGGCCCCGGTAGCTGAGTGGTCAGCGTGACGGAATGTCAATCCTGAGGCCCCGGGTTCGATTCCCGGCCGGGTCGGAGATTTTCTACGCTCAGGGACTGGGTGTTGTGTTGTCCTAATCATCATTATTTCATCCCCATCGACGCGCAGGTCGCCAAAGTGGCGTGAAATCGAAAGACCTGCACCAGGCGAACGGTCTACCCACGGGAGGCCTTAGCCACACGACATTTCATTTCATTTCATTAGCAGATGATGTTTTTCCGCTTTCCCCTATGCGGTATAAATCTCCGATACGGTGCCTCTTGAAACACCAAAATAAAACTTCGGGTACGATCTACATCTACATATATACTCTGCTAGCCACCAAGCGGTGTGTGGCGGAGGGCATAGTTCGCGCCAAAGGCATATTCCCCGCTCTGTTTCACTCGCGGATCGCGCGAGGGAAAAACGACTGTCTGAACGCCTCAGTACGAGCTCTTATTTCCCTTATCTTTGATTGGTGATCATTGGGCGATTTGAAAGTTGGTGGTAATAATATATGCTCTACATCCTCGGTGAAGATTGGATTTCGGAATTTAGTGAGCAGCCCCTTCTGTTTATCGCGCCGTCTATCTGCAAGTGTGTCCCACTTCAAACTTTCTATGAGATCTGTAACGCTCTCGCGATGGCTAAATGTACCAGTGACCAATCTTGCCGCTCTTCTTTGGACCTTCTCAATCTCTTGAATCAGACTCAACTGGTAAGTGTCCCATACAGACGAACAATACTCCAAGACTGGACGAACTAACGTATTGTAAGCTATTTCCTTTGTTGAAGGACTGTATCGCTTCAGGATTCTACTAATAAACCGCAATCTAGAGTTCGCCTTACCCGTTACTTCGAATAGTCACACCCAGATACTTGACTGATGTTACCGCTTCCAAAGACTGATCATTTATTTTGTACTCATACATTAATGGGGATTTCCGCCTTGTTATACGCAGTAGGTTACACTTACTAATACTGAGAGATAACTGCCAGTCATTACACGACGCATTTATTTTCTGGAAATCCTCATTGATTTGTTCACAACTTTCGTGTGGTACTACTTTCCTGTAGACTACAGCACCATCGGCAAACAGTCAAAGGCCGCTGTCAATACCATCAACCAGATGGTTTATGTAAATCGTAAAAAGCACCCATTATACGAGCAGCAACAGTTTACCCACGTTAACTGCGACGTAATACACTCACAACCACACAGAACTCTGTTCTGACCACGACTGACACTTGAAAAGTATTGAGGGCTTCGCACAGGTGCCGTTCCTGATAAAATACAACAGAGCAACATGTAGGCTTGGCTAGCATCTGAATTTATGTCGAAACATGCATTTTTCGTGGTGTTTGCATACTTTTGTTCATACCCTGCGTAAGCACTCAAGACACCAAGCGCAGGGCTCAAACTACATCTTATGTATATATAAAGAAGTAGAAGTCTCAGGGACTAGCACAATTTTCAAATGGTTCAAATGGCTCTGAGCACTGTCGGACTTAACATCTGAGGTCATTGGTCCCCTAAAACTTAGAACTACTTAAACCTAACTAACCTAAGGACATCACACACAGCCATGCCCGAGGCAGGATTCGAACCTGCGACCGTAGCGGTCGCGCGGTTCCAGACTGAAGCGCCTACAACAGCTCGGCCACTACGGCCGGCCACGATTTTCACACATTTCCCCTTACAACAGGCTAACGGTGGAACACTTTCCGGAATTATGAATCCTTGTAACGACCGTTCACGCCTATTATTTCTGCAAAGCAGGCGCGAGCCTTTGTGTCTCTTTTAGAGGAGGAGCTCGGAAGAGGGATTCAGACGCGATGGGGAGGGGGGGGGGGAGGTAGAGACTTACCGGAGGTGTCACGTATAAGGAACATCACGGGTGCAGCTACCGTGTGGGCCGGGATTATTGACGAGTACGTGCACGAGAATAAAAAAAGGATGCGGCCTGCTATGGAAACGTGAGTCGTGTGGCTGAAGCTGCCGCGCGGAGACACGGCGAGACACAGGCAGGGAAGGGCGGGCTCCTGCGGCAGCTGGCCGGGCACGGTACAGCACAGGCGACAATGGGGCGCAGCGTAGCGTGCCGACCGGACCGGACGTGTCGCCATTAACGCGTCTGCTGCTGGCGATGCTCACCTCGGCGCAGCAAATCCCCGCTGCTAGGCTACCGCTACCACCCCTCAGCCTGCCAAGCCCCACGCGCAGAGGGCGTCGACCGCGTGGGCACAGGAATCTGCTGGTGGTTTGGCTTAGCCGCTCTCCCCCCTGATCAATGTATCTAAAAGGTCAGTAAATGATGAACAGTGAGATGTCGCATGGGACATTCCGTTTCGGAAATTGTTAGCGAATTAAATATTCCGAGATCGACAGTGTCAAGAGTGTGCTGAGAATATATTTGAGGCATTGCCTCTCAACACAGACAGCACAGTGGCTGACGGCCTTCATTTGACGACCGAGACCAGCGACGTTTGCGTAGAGTTGTCAGTACTGACAAGTAACACTGCGTGAAATAACCACAGAAATCAATGGGGACGAACGTGCCCGTTTGGACAGTGTGGCCTAATTTGCCGTTAATGGGCTATGGAAGAGGACGACCGACGCGGGTGCTTTTGGTAACAGCACGATATCATCTTCAGCATCTCTTCTGGGCTCGTGACCATATCGGTTGAAGCCTAGCCAGTGGCCGAGCGGTTCGAGGCGCTTCAGTCCGGAACCACGCGGCCGCTGCGGTTGCAGGTTCGATTCCTGCCTCGGGCATGGATGTGTGTGATGTCCTTAGGTTAGTTAGGTTTAAGTAGTTCTAAGTCTAGGGGACTGATGACCTCATATGTTGAGTCCCATAGTGCTTACAAGGGAACCTCCCCATCGCACCCCCCTCAGATTTAGTTATAAGTTGGCACAGTGGATAGGCCTTGAAAAACTGAACACAGATCAATCGAGAAAACAGGAAGAAGTTGTGTGGAACTATGAAAAAAATAAGCAAAATATACAAACCGAGTAGTCCATGTGCAAGATATGCAACTTCAAGGACAGTGTCAGCTCACGAGCGACGTGGTCCCGTGGTTAGCGTGAGCAGCTGCGGAACGAGAGGTCCTAGGTTCAAGTCCCCTTTCGAGCGAAAAGTTTAATTTTTTATTTTCAGACAATTATCAAAGTTCAGGCACTCACACATAATCAACTTCGCTCTCCAAAATTCCGGGACATGTTTAGATTTGCTTGGACATAGGCAGGATTTGACGGTCTACACACCGAAAAATTTGAAACATATGTTTTGACAGAGCACAGGGGAAAGTGAGCGACTGCGAAACTGTTGGATTCATTTGTTGCAGTTTATGTGACAAACTCTTATGTTTTGATCACTTTTTGGGAGTAATTATCACATCCACAAGAAAACCTAAATCGGCAACATAGAAGAATGTTTTTACCCATTCGCCAAGTGTACAAGTTAGGTGTGTCGACAACTTATTCCTGTCATGTAACGCACATGCCGTCACTAGTGTCGTATAGAATACATCAGACGTGTTTTCCTGTGGAGGAATCGGTTGACCTATGACCTTCCGATCAAATGTTTTCGGTTCCCATTGGAGAGGCACGTCCTTTGGTCTACTAATCGCACCGTTTTGCGGTGCGGTCGCAAAACACAGACACTAAACTTATTACAGTGAACAGAGACGTCAATGAACGAATGGACAGATCATAACTTTGCCAAAATAAAGAAAAACTTTTCGCTGGATGGGAGACTTGAACCAAGGACCTCTCGTTCCGCAGTTGCTCACGCTAACCACGGGAACACGGCGCTCCTGAGCTGAGACTATCCTTGATGTTGCCTATCTTCGCATGGACTACTCAGTTTGTATATTTTGCTTATTTTTTCATAGTTCCACACAACTGCTTCCGGTTTTCTCGATTGATCTGTGTTCTGTTTTTCAAGTCCTATCCACTGTGCCAACTTATAACTAAATCTGAGGGGGGTGCGATGGGGAGGTTCCCTTGTTAGAGCCAGTTTTTGAGGCCTAGCTTACCGCAAATCGTAGTCTGGGCAAATGAGTCGCGATGTGAGTTGGTGAGAACTGACGGTAAGGTTCGAGTGTGGCGCAGATCCCACGCAGCTATAGACGCAAGTCGTCAACAAGGTACTGTGCAAGCTGGTGCTGGGTCCATAGTGGTATGGGCTTTGTTTACATGGAACGGACTGGGTCCTCAGGTCCAACTGAACCGATCATTGACTGGAAATAGTTATGTTCGGCTACTTGCTGACCATTTGCAGTCATTCATGGACTTCATGTCACGGGCGCACAGTTCTTCGCATTTGGTCGGAAGAACATTCTGGACAGTTCGAGCGAATGATCTGGCCACGCAGATGGCCCGACATGAATCCCATCGAACATATATGAGACATAATCGAGAGGTGAGTTCGTGCACAAAATCCTGCACCGGGAGCACTTCCGCAATTCTGGACGGCTATATTATTATTCTGCAGGATACGTCCAACGACTTCTTGAGTTCATGCCATTTCGAGTTGCTGCACTACGCCGGACAAACGGAGGTCAGACACGGTATTAGGAGGTATCCCACGACTTTTTTCACCTCACTGTATACTGCCTTTAGGTTGCATGAAGTGTATAAGCATTGGCTCTGAGCACTATGGGACTTAACATCTGTGGTCATCAGTCCCCTAGAACTTAGAACTACTTAAACCTGACTAACCTAAGGATATCATACACATCCATCCCCGAGGTAGGATTCTAACCTGCGACCGTAGCGGTCACGCGGCTCCATACTCAAGCGCCTAGAACCGCACGGCCACACCGACCGGCGTATAAGCATTGACCAGGTTTGAATGCCACCAAGGGTATCTATTTCAGAGGGAATAAAGTCAGCTGGCCGCGGTGACCGAGCAGTTCTAGGCGCTTCAGTCGGGAACTGCGCTGCTGCTACGGTCGCAGGTTCGAATCCTGCCTCGGCCACGGATGTGTGTGATGTCCTTAGGTTAGTTAGGTTTAAGTAGTTGTAAGTCTAGGGGACTGATGACCTCAGATGTTAAGTCCCATAGTGCCCAGAGCAATTTGAACCATTTTTTGAATAAAGTCATATTACTTACATTTCGTTAAAATTATACATTATGAGCTGAAACGCTCAAGTCATACGGCAGAAGTCGTAGATTAAGTCCTTCACGATTTCTGCTATCTGACGTAACCGTTTTAACTCATAATGTTTGCTTGTAATCTTAACGTAATGTAAGTTATGTGACTTTAGTCTTCGATGAAGATACCTTTAGTGCTACTGAAAAGTGGTCAAGGCTTATTATAATAAACTTTATGCAACCGTTAGACTATGTACAACACTTACTGAAAGTTATTTTACAGCTGATGCTGTCAGCCATGTTTAAAATTGTGCGATATCTAAAATAGTCTTGTTTTCTTCCCTGTTATGACAAAGGAATTTCCTGAAACTGTGTATTCCATATTACGTAGCTACGAACGTCGTGTTGTGCCCCCTTGAAAAGAAAAGTAACCATCAGCTTGAAAGTTACTGTTTAATAGTAAATTGCTGCACTAGACACGTCCTTACCTTGGTCCCCCCCCCCCCTCGACTCCCCCCCGTCGATTCCCCCCCCCCCCCCCCGCGCGCCGCCAAGCTATTTGGAGATGGAGTTGATATTTTATAACCGTTTGTTACTCAGACATACACTGTCCGATCAAAAACATCCGGGCACCTATTAGTGGACATAATAGGGTTTGTGTTCACCCTTCGCCTTCATATGACGGCTTGAACTCTGCCGGGAACACTTTCAATGAGGAGTCAGAAGGCCTGTGGAGGATTGGGAGCCCACTTCCTCCAGAGCCGAACCGAGAGAAGGTGTCAATGGTGTCAATGTTGGACGTTGCGGTCTGGAGCGACGGCGACATTCTAAGTCATCGCAAAGTGTCCAGTTGGGTTCAAGTCGGAACACGGGAGAAGGAAGTCCATTTCAAAGCTATTGCTGTACACAAACTATTGCCTCAGAGATGCCGCTTGATGACAGGTTGCATCGCCATGCTGATACAGTCAATCACCGACTCCGAACTGTTTCTCTGGTGTACGTAGTATAGAATGCTTTAAAAGGTGTTCATATTCTTCCGCACTTAACTTTTTCTGAAATGCAATAAGAAAATCACACCATAATCACGAAAAACAGCCCCATACCGTAACACCACCTCTTCCTTACTTCATTGTTGGCACCACACATAATGGTGGGTGCGGTTCTCCTGGCTTTTGCCAAACTCTGACACTTCTGTGGGATGGTCACAGGGTATAGCGTGATTCATCACTCCAAATCACTCTCTTTCAGTCATACACTGTCCAGTGGCGCCCCTGTGTACACCACCTCAATCGTCGCTTACCATTTACTCCAGTAACGTGGTTTCTTACGAGGAGCTACTCGACCATTGCACGCCCTTCTTTTTAACTCCATTCGCACATTTATTGCGTTAACTGGAATGCTGGTAGTTCTTTGAAACTTATGACTCATCCTTTCTGCTGATTTCATGCGAATTCTTATAAACCACCCTTCGCAATGCTCGACGATTCCTGTGTACACGAGACCAGCCTTGTTTTGGTTTAGTTACGGTTGTTCCTTCCCGATTCCACTTAGCACCAACTGTCCGATTGGGCTTTAGTAGATGCAGGAGCTATCTTACCTCGGAACATGTCTCCCGCAGCTGGAGATGAAACATACAGGATACAGTTTCACACATCGATTACGGCCTCTTCGCCGGGAAGTTTTACCGAAGAGGACGCCGGCCGTGGAAGCCCACAGTGTATAAAAAAGTCATGGTTTCAGTTTCCGCTTTAGGACGTTTTTCTCATAGGTGTTAGAGAGAACTGAGACCACGTCAGATTTAAGCCACTCATTTCTTAACTGCTGATGTGGTTTCTTTTCCCTTTATTGTGATTTCATTCCGTCTCTCGTCATAATCGGCAGGGTTCAGTTGCTGCTCTTCGACCGAAAGAGTTTATAAAGTAAAAAATATTTATGGTGTTTTTTTTTACAAGAAGTTAATTTTTAGATCCTCTATTAGGAAAGGGCAAGTTGAAAGTTTGGGGGTTAAGTGGTGCAGAGGAGAGTGGTGTCTTAACACTCTGCCATTCGGCGACACCACAGTGGTGCCGTGAGCATAGTATCGCGCGGTAGCTGGCGAGAGAACTTTACCTTTCGCATTCTGTTGGTGTTTTCTTTATGTAACAATAAGTTACACACGTCAACAAGTTTTTTTGTTTTATAAGTACTTGTGCCCTTTCATCATGGCAGAGGAAAGAGACGATAAGATTATTTACGATGAATGCGCGGATGTCTTGTCTGACGTTCCGGACGTCTCGGCCGATTGGGGAGAAGACATTGGACATCGAGAAAATGAAAGTGAAGCAGAGTCGTAGGAAGATGTGAAATACGTCCAAGAAGAATTCAGCGAACGATACGGTTGCCAACTGATTCGGATGAATCAGACGAAGAAGACAGTGCACAGTGGTCAGACTTTGATTTTTCCGAGGAGCAATTTGAAGGATCTCTGGGTCCAAACATATTTCCCAAAGATACACAGAGCGTTGAGGATATCGTCGAATTATATACTGGGAACGATCTACTTGAATATATTAGCAACGAAACCAACAAGTACTGCACTCAAAATTGCAAAAGAAGGAACCTGGATTTAAAAAATGCCAAATTTGTCAACGATACGGGACCCGAACTTAGAAAATGGTTTGGGCTTGCTATCCTTATGGGAACTGCAAAAAAAGGAAGGATCCATGATTATTGGCCAATGAATCCTATGATAGAAACACCGATATTTTGCAAAACATTGCCCGCAACCGAGTCAGGCAAGTATGATCATTTTTACCTTTTTACGACAACAAAATAAACCTGATAATACCGACCGGCTTTTCAAAGTGCAATTCGTAATTGATTATTTTTGCAAAAGCTTTCAATAAATATTTGAAACAAACAAATTTTATGTTTATTTACGTATGTATAGCTTCGAAATTTCATGGAAGTAGCGGAAGAGGGTAGAGAACTTATGAGAACTAACGATGAGGTTAGTAACACGTAACAGTTTATAATATCCCGATAATGTCAAGAACGGCCGGCGACAAGCCAAGTAATCCGAATTAGCGCTGCCGGCGTCAATTGAATAAATTTGTAAGAGACGTGCGGACAGCAAAGTGTTAACGGAATTGGACGATTGGTATGTGGGGATGCGCGTGGTAGGGGATCAGTTGAGCTGGAATAAGCAGGGTGATGGCCATATCATAGAGCATAGAGAAGGATTGAATAGGATAGGAGATAATCATATTGTGAGAAAGGATAGTGAAAAATGGGTTCGATCTGATAAGAAGGATAAATGTCAGAGCTGATGTTCTTAGGGAGGGCGGGGGTGGGGGCAGTTAAAAATGAAGGAATTACCCTACCTTCTTACAAACCACCGTCAACTATGGATGAGCGTTGTGGTCATTATGTTTCGACTCGTCAGTGTGTGCACCACCGTGAAAAAATCAAAATGTGATTGACCTGAACGCCATCTGCCTGTCAGATGGACGACTCTTCAGCCGGTTCTGGTGGCTGCACGGCCACGGACATTAACACCAAAGTATGAATGCGTCCGTAAGTGGCGCGGCGAGCACGCGACAGACGTGGGGTAGGCTGCGGTGCGTCGGCTGTCTCCGTGAGCGCGCCCGCCGCAGCTGCTTCCGCCGGCAGCTGCGCCCCGCCCGGCCGCGTCCACGTTCCCACGGGCTTTTTGTGGGCCCCACCTACCTATATGGTGATGACACGGGCCCCCAGCAGCTTGTCAGCGGTCCGGGGAGCTGCTCATTTTGCGGAGATACGCTCCACGCGTTCGCCACAAGGGTTCGTTCAAACAGACGGAGTGAGGTGGCGCAGTAAACCGCGCCAGTCTCGATCCTCTTTCCGGACGTGCCCAATCCGCCATTGAGTAGTGGAATGTCGGTTTTGTCGATACGAACGTGCGGGGCGTGTTTTTTTTAAGTAAGTACCGTTCTGAAATAAAAAAAAAAGCCGGCCGCGGTGGTCTAGCGGTTCTAGGCGCTCAGTCAGGAACCGCGCGACTGCTACGGTCGCAGGTTCGAATCCTGCCTCGGGCATGGATGTGTGTGATGTCCTTAGGTTAGTTGGGTTTAAGTAGTTCTAAGTTCTAGGGGACTTATGACCACAGATGTTGAGTCCAATAGTGCTCAGAGCCATTTGAACCATTTTTTTAAAAAAAAGACGTGCTAAGATATCTCAATAATTTTATTTTTACGCGAAAAGCTGTACCTTAATCTACGCACTGACGCGATTACAGTCTGATTCTTCCTTGTTTACGTTGTGTACTGAGTGTTTAAGATGCCCCCGATAATCGCGAGTCCCGCCGACTATGAAGTACGGGCTGTTAAAAGATTTCTTAGTGCTAAAGGCCTAAAAGCGATCGATATTCATCGAGAGATCTGTGCAGTTTACGGAGAAAACATTATGAATGATGGATTGGTAAGAAAGTGGGAGAGAGCATTTAAAGATTCCCTCACAAATGTGCATGATGAACAACGGAGTGGGCGTCCTTCGCTCGTTAATGAAAGTTTCGTGCAGGAAGTGGACAATAAGGTGAGAGAAAACAGACGCTTTACGATTTCCTCCTTGCGGGATGACTGTCCTAATGTTTCTCGTAGTGTTTTGTATGGCATTGTGACCGAGCACTTGAATTACCGAAAATTGTGCGCACGTTGGGTACCGAAAATGTTGACGGATGTGCACAAAACCAAACGTTTAGACAGTGCATTGACTTTCCTTGAGCGGTACCACAACGACGGTGATGATTTCTTAAGCCAAATTCTTACGGGCGATGAAACATGGGTGGCATACGTCACACCAGAATCCATGGAAGTTGAGAAAGGGCATCGTTTTGCTGCAAGACAATGCCCGTCCGCATGTAGCGAATCAGACCAAAGATCTCATCACATCTTTCCAATGGGAAACTAGATCATCCTCCGTACAGTTCCGATCTTGCGCACAGTGACTACCATCTGTTCCTGCACTTGAAGAAACACCTGGGCGGTCAGCGTCTTCATGACGATGATGAAGTCAAAACAGTGGTGATGCAGTGGTTAACAAGTCAGGCGGCAGACTTCTATGAGGAGGGCATTCAAAAACTAGTACAAGGTTATGACAAGTGCCTCAATATTGACGGAAATTATGTAAAAAAGTAGATCAAGGTACAGGCTTTCATGTAAAAATAAAATTATTGAGATATCTTAGCACCTTTTTTAAATTTCAGAACGGTACATACTTAAAAAACACGCCTCGTAAAAACAACACCCAATTCTCGAGCGGAGAAAATCTGTGAACGGACTGAGAATCGAACCCGGGCTCCTGAACGCGCAGCTACCGAGGAGGACCAAGCTCGCATTCGGGTAGGCGGCAGTTCAGTCCCCCGTGCGGACGTACGACGCAGATCTATAGTTCCTGTGGTTTTCCTAAACCACCAGCAACATATCATGAGCGTAATTGACGGTTCTGGCCGCGTCTGGCGTCCATTGCGCACCTCGTCCTACTCTGCTAGTCTCCTTTAGAGATACCACTCGCCTTCATTGTCTCATAGAAACATCCCTTACATGTCCTCAGTGGACATCTTTTCTTCCTTCTGCCTTGTCGAGTGCCGGCCGGAGTGGCCGAGCGGTTCTAGGCGCTGCAGTCTGGAACCGCGCGACCGTTACGGTCGCTGGTTCGAATCCTGCCTCGGGCATGGATGTGTGTGGTGTCCTTAGGTTAGTTAGGTTTAACTCGTTCTAAGTTCTAGGCGACTGATGACCTCAGAAGTTAAGTCCCATAGTGCTCAGAGCCATTTGAACCCTCTCGTCCAGTCATCCGTCCAGTGGCGTCGCTGCTTACACCACCTCAAGCGCTGCTTAACGTCGACTGCAGAAATGTGTTGCTTGTCAGGAACTGCCCGACCACTGTGTCCCATTCCGCACCCACAACCATTGTACTAGCTGGACTGCTGGTAGCACTTTGGAACTAACCAGTGACCCCTTCCAACCGATTATATGCAACTTTTTGCCACCACTATCTTTAATGTTCGGCCGTCCCTGTGCGTCAGAACATGACGTCTCCTCGACTTGGTTTGGTTGCGGTTGTCCTTCGCTTTTCCACTTCAGAACCACGTCCCCAACAGTCGACCTGGCCAGCTTTAGAAGAGTGGAAATGTCCGTTATGGACTTGCCACGCAGGTAACACAGAATGACTAGCCGACGTTCGAAGCCACTGAGCTCTCCTGGTGCACATTCTGCTGTATGTTCTTCTCTACGGTAATACAATACCCCCCCCCCCCTTCCTTTCGCACTGGTGGGTCCGCACGTCGGGACATCTGGTGGTCAGTTCCGCATTACATGGGTGTGTCCGCATGCTTTTGCATTTTCTAGTCATTGTCCACTATCAGTTTTCATCTGTAATGTTCCCTCTACAGACACGTTACTACTGGCAAATGTCCCATTAATCTGTCTGTTATTCTGGCGACGATTGGTGTTCTGTATACTCTCACCGTCACGTATTCTTATTAGCATTTCATTTCGTACTTTATCTGTCTTTGTAAGAGCTCTCTTATTGAAGGAAACATACTTCGGCTGTGGCAACCTACTTCCAATATATTACTTGCTTCAGCCATCCTGCGCAGCCTTGCTTCCTGAGTAATGGAATTCTTTCTGTTTTTCCGCTATTACGTTAACATTTTTATGTTAATTAAGTCGATTTTCGCAATATGTACCAATTATCGCACAGCTTAGGGTTCAGTGAGTGACAGTTCGTCACTGAAAGTACAGTAATATGAGACTGTGAATGTATCAGGTGGTTCAAGGGCAGCTACTCAGAGAGGTCCAGCGTGAGCTGAATTTTCGTATTTCTGCGAAACTTGTATATACAGTGCTGCGCGGAACTGATTTATGCTGAAAAAAAAAATAGTTCAGAATTTGGCCACTGTGTGCAAATCTGGTGCATTATAGCACCTCATCGCCGTCTCCGGTGCCCATATTGAACAAATTATGTAAGCGGCGGTTAATAATAAAAAAAAATCAAAGTTATGCCTTTCTCATTTGCTTCACCTTTTCTGACCGTTCCTAATCGATTACATATGGAAACATTTCTATAAAAAATGGCTCTGAGCACTATGGGACTCAACTGCTGTGGTCATAAGTCCCCTAGAACTTAGAACTACTTAAACCTAACTAACCTAAGGACAGCACACAACACCCAGCCATCACGAGGCAGAGAAAATCCCTGACCCCGCCGGGAATCGAACCCGGGAACCCGGGCGCGGGAAGCGAGAACGCTACCGCACGACCACGAGATGCGGGCACATTTCTATACACCTTCATTGCAAACACAGCCCCAGATTTTCACCTGGTGCCCAAAATAGGAACTAACTCTTTTCCACCGAGAGAGGTGGCGCAGTGGTTAAACACTGGACTCGCATTCGGGAGGACGACGGTTCAATCCCGCGTCCGGCCATCCTGATTTAGGTTTTCCGTGATTTCCCTAAATCGCTCCAGGCAAATGCCGGGATGGTTCCTTTCAAAGGGCACGGCCGACTTCCTTCCTCGTCCTTCCCTAATCCGATGAGACCGACGACCTCGCTGTCTGGTCTCCTTCCCCAAAACAACCCAACCCAACTCTTTTCCAGCGTAAATTAGTTTCACATTAATGCATTAGAAAGTCTACCAAGTTTCGCTGTCATACTATAATTACAGTCCACACTGGACCTCTGTAAGTGGCTGCACTTAAATTTAACTCCGAGTTTGAGAAAACGACTGTGCGACAACTGTAAGATATACAGAAAAATGTCAGATGGCAGTATATAGAGTCCTTCACCAAGTTTCTATTCGTAATATGTGCCGGGGAATAGTTGCAGAGTGCATCACTAGGGTCAGGAGTATCAGAACCAGTAAACCAATCATCCGCTCTGTACTGTGACATCCAATGAGTTCGTGCCTGCAAATGGCTAACCCAGTGATTAGATTTCCAAAGCGAGCTGCTGCCGTTCCACCTTCCAGGTCAGCAGCAGCGACTTCAATGAATTTGCATGGACGTATTAACGTTTGCCACGTCACAACTGGTGTCCATATTGAACACCTGTAAAATGAGTTACAGACTTGGTGAGGTGCTGCAACCACTGATACGGTGTACTTGCTGTATATCTCGCAGCTTACGTGCAGTCGTCTACATAAACTGCAGAGGTACTTACGAATAACCCTGCACTTTCCGTAGTTAATTTTCGGACAACCTGCGCAGTTGTGTTAACATTAATAACCTCTTCCAGAAATGTAAGCATTAGTGCTGGTACAACAAAAACATGTGTGGGTGACGGTGGAGGAGATGAAACTGTATTTTGCTAGCGGCGCTTGTTTTGTAGATGTGTGTGCGAGTGTAGCCTGGAGTGACGGTCTGTCCCACGCCGACATAGTTCTGCTGGGGAGCCGGCCACGGGGAGCTGACAGCGCCTGAGGCAGCTGTGTTTGCGCAGGACGGCCGCAAGCTGGGCTACGGCGCCATGCAGGGCATCCCCATGGTGGCGTCCAGCCCCGTGCGCCACGAGTCGCCGCTCGGCATGAACCCCATCGAGGTGCAATCCTACCAGCCGCCCTGGAAGGCGCTCTCCGACTTCGCGCTGCACACAGACCTCGACCGCCTGGACCCCTCCGCGCCGCCGTTCCAGCACCTGGTAAGTCAGGTAAGTGTGCCTCAACACACAGCGACTGCCCACCCGTGTGCTACACTCGCAGAGAGAATAGATTCTTCCTGCCGCGACTGCCTCTGAATACGCTAACTCCGTAACTTGTTCCCCACGTGGAGTTGAATAAACTGAGACAGTAATCGCAATACATGAAATGTATTCGCAATTGCTAATATGCGTAACCGTCAGCTGTAGAATGGAATGGCGACAATGAAAATTTGTGCCGGACCTGGCCTCGAACACGGGTTTCCCGCTTATCCCGAACGGTCGCCAACGATTTGGCTATCCGTGCTCGACTCGGGGCCCGGCCACACTCAAACTTCAATATGTCGTCAAGCATGCGTCTACAACCTATACTTGCACACTCATTACGTACAGGATGATAAAAAAGTAAGTATAAATTTGAAAACTTAATAAACCACGGAATAATGTAGATAGAGAGATAAAAATTGACACACATGCTTGGAATATCATGGGGTTTTATTAGAACCAAAAAAAAAAAAAAAAACAACAAAGTTCACAAAATGTCCGACGGATGCGTCTACAACCTATACTTGTACACTCATTACGTACAGAGTGATTAAAAAGTCAGTATAAATTTGAAAACTTAATAAACCACGGAATAATGTAGATAGAGGGATAAAAATTGACACACATGCTTGGAATGTCATGGGGTTTTATTAGAACCAAAACAAAACAAAGTTCACAAAATGTGCGACAGATGGCGCTGGACAGCAAAACTGCTGCCGTGACGGGTAAGAGGTACGCCGATATGTTACAGAATCGTATCATCGCCAGCCTGGCTGATAAACACCCGCTGGAACGTACGATGTTTACGCAGGATGGCGCTCCACCCCATATTGCTAGACACGTGAAAGATCTCTTGCGCGTGTCGTTTGCTGATGATCGTGTGCTCAGCCGCCACTTTTGTCATGCTTGGCCTCCCAGGTCCCCAGACCTCAGTCCGTGCGATTATTGGCTTTGGGGTTACCTGAAGTCGCAAGTGTATCGTGATCGACCGACATCTCTAGGGTTGCTGAAAGACAACATCCGACGCCATTGCCTCCAGACATGCTTTACAATGCTGTTCACAACATTATTCCACGACTGCAGCTATTGTTGAGGAATGATGGTGGTCATATTGAGCATTTCCTGTAAAGAACATCATCTTTGCTTTGTCTTACTTTGTTATGCTAATTATTGGTATTCTGATCAGATGAAGCGCCATCTGTCGGACATTCCTTGAACTTTTGTATTTTTTTTATTCTAATAAAACCCCATGTCATTCCAAGCATGTGTGTCAATTTGTACCACTCTATCTACATTATTCTGTGATTTATTCAGGTTTCAAATTTATACTGACTTTTCGATCACCCGGTATATTCCCGAACGGGTGAGACATTTTGCTTGAAAGTCGCTTGCCAGATGTTGATGGATAAATACGATACTGCAAAGTTCCTTTGGACATACTCACAGCCGGCCGGAGTGGCCGTGCGGTTGTAGGCGCTACAGTCTGGACCCGGGCGACCGCTTCGGTCGCAGGTTCGAATCCTGCCTCGGGCATGGATGTGTGTGATGTCCTTAGGTTACTTAGGTTTAATTAGTTCTAAGTTCTAGGTGACTGATGACCTCAGAAGTTAAGTCGCATAGTGCTTAGAGCCATTTGAACCATTTTTGACATTCTCACATGTATTTATCCGCCAAAAAAAGGTAAGTGACTTTGAAGTAAAATCTCTCACCTGTACGGGAATGTACGTAATGAATATAAGAGTACGGGTTGTAGACGCATGGTTGACGACATACTGAAGTTTGTGTCAGGTTGTCAGTCGTGCACGAATAGCCAAATGCTGAGCCTACCGTTCGCGATTAGCGGGAAATCCTGCGGTCCGACACAAATTTTCATTGTCGTCATCCCATTCTACAGCTGATAGTTGTCCATATTCGCAACTGGAAATACATTTAGTGTATTTCATAACAGCTGTAGTCACCGCAGTGCTTGCATGCATGTTCAAAGAAATTGAGCACCGTAATTCAGAATAACACAGGCACGGCAGTATCGTAAATCATAATATTCTGTACTGGGTGTTTCTGTAATTATTGGATGAGGCGCCGGCCTATCTCACTTCTTCTGAAGATGTCTGCAGCACCAGTATGTAGGGTACGGGTCCTAATATAGATATTTTCACCAGGAAAATACAAAAGTTTGATCAATATGATTACTACAATTGCCACTGCAATAATATTCAAAGCTTCAGATTTAAGAAAAACTGATGTCACCGTGTTTATTTGTCCAATTGGGTGGAGTAAGGAAACTAGTCTGGCGAAAATCATCTACGTTTTGAACCACCTCTTAGCTTTTTTCTGTACTTCAGATTTAAAGTTTGGGTTGTTTTGAAAATCCGCCTTGCACAAACCATATTTATTTCTTTTTTATTCCTCCAGTCGTGTTTCGACGCCTGTGTGTCACCTTCTGTGGATCAAATTTTATTTCTGTAAAGTATAATATATAGTTGATAATGGGTGACCTATTGTAAGCCTAAAAATTATAACATGCGCATTTTGTTCGGTTTGTGTCGACTGCTCAGCAAAAAATTAGACTGCTAGTGAAACTGCGTTTTTATAGATCGATTTTTGTGCCCTTTCCTGTTGTGTTTGACAGCATAGAGCAATGATTATAAACTTTATACTATACTTTCCACAAAACTTGACCCACAGAATATGAGACAAAGGTGTCGAAACATGCCTGGGTGAATAAAAAAAGAAAAGAAAAATATGAGTTTGCATGAGGCAGATTTTAAAGGCAGTCCTAATACCTGGCGATGCGGTGTAATCAGTGCCACATGAGAGCTACTAAAATCTTTAAGTCAGTGCCACGGTCGCGACGTCTAATCACAATATTGGGCACAGAATCTCTCATGCTGAGATCACTGTACATTATTGACAGTCATTTAAGGGCCGCATCAACCGTCGCGCGGGCCAAACACTTATTTAAAGTTCAACTACAAAATAGTATCTTCTTCGTTCGATAACGAGTTACGCGTTACCACTGAGCACCGACGTAGACTGCTTAATGACCACACCTAACAGTGTCTCATTTATCCGCGCAGGACGCATTTTCGTCGGAGATCGGCCATCTCCACCGATGTTCGTCACTTACATTTCATTTCATTTGTTAAACTTCCGAAAATTCTCTTCAGTAAATAGAACTGTATATATGAAACGTCAGTGGCAGTAAGGATTTCAGTACGGTAAGTGCAGTTTTCTAACGAGTTGTTTATTTTTTATTACCACTTGAAGTTATGCATGTTGCGCCGGTTTTGTACGGAAGTTCGTACGATCTGCCGAAGCTCCAGAACAAAGTCTGCCACTGACTCAAACTTCTCAGCACCCCAGGCGTCTTGACCATCTGTTATAGGAGAGTGGGATGCCTGTCCACCTCTTCTGTTACACTTAACCACAGCAGTGAATCTAGCGTTGTATAGAAATTAAGTTATGACCTGCAACGGAAAAGTCACGAGAAACCGCCTACCACCCGGTCTCGCCCGGAGTGACTGCCTCAAGAAAGAAACTGTGCAAATGACAGGCCTAGCTCTCGAGGTGAGCACACGCCAGTCTTAAAAATGATGCATCAACATACCGCATGACTCTACGCGAATAGTGCCCCCTAGACTAGCGTTAGCAGAAACATTGAGGCGACCTTCACATATTTCTTTCCGTACTGTTGGACTCTCCACGAAGTGGAAATGTAATTTCAAACCACAGGTGATGGCATATCGGTATACGATTAGTCTCTGACGCTCTCTGAAAGTCACGTATGGTAAAGATCTCTTTACTGTCTCTAAGGACGAAAAAATCTGTTATTAGTTTTTCGGGCCGGAGTTAACGTTCTTCTTGAAACAGGCGAGATTCGCACATCCGGAACTGATAGGCACTATGCTTTGTGGAACACAGTAGAAGACAGCGCCAGTTTCCCAATGGTATAATGCCGGTGGTAGCTGTCCAACCCACTAGCTGCCAAGTGCCAGCTAATATAAATTATAATGTACAGGCACTTATCACATTCTGATTACGTGCTACGATACGCGTTTGAGGAATAGGCGTTACTGCAATGGCCAGCTATGGAGCACATAATGAAAATAGGAGGCTCCTCCGAAGCGCTTGACTGCTTCTGTCAGAAATATTAATGCTTGTATTTTTATGAAAATAAACTCGACGCACACCATTTTCATCCACCGGAAACTAGACTAGATCTGAAGAAAGTTGTATTATTATTGCGACATCATTTGACGTTCATAGTGACGATATTCTCGAAGAATGTAATTCGATGACAGAGCATAGTATCAGAGCAGAGACCTCAGCATCATGATGAATACTGAGCACAAAAGTATCATTACATTGTGTAGACGTGCCACTCTTCCACTGGATTGCGTGAACCTACAAACGAGGTGCCTATCGGCCATTTTTTCTCCAGAAAACATATCCGTACATCTGTGCATCTCCCTTAACGCACTGCCGAAAAACCAAATGGCTCTGAGCACTATGGGACTTAACATCTGAGGTCATCAGTCCCCTAGAACTTAGAACTACGAGGGCTATCCACAAAGTACATTACGTTTTGGAATTAAAAATAAATAAAGTATTGGAAATTTTTTTTATTATATACAGATGAAAGCCACACTTAATACTACTTTTCTACATAGTTGCCATTTAAATTAAGGCACTTATCGTAGCGATGGACGAGCTTGGAAATTTCTTCGTCGTAAAATTCGGCCGCCTGCGCCTTCAACAACGTAATGACTGTCTTTTGGGACAGAAAAGGTGTGATTTTTGTGGATTTCCTGGAAAGAGGCACTACAATAAACTGTCAAAGGTATTGCCAAACTCTGCACAACCTCAGAAGAGCAATACAAAACAAGCGCAGGGGAAAGTTGGGCTCAAAGATCTTGCTGATTCACGACAACGCCCGGGCCCACACGGCAAAAAATGGTTCAAATGGCTCTGAGCACTATGGGACTCAACATCTTAGGTCATAAGTCCCCTAGAACTTAGAACTACTTAAACCTAACTAACCTAAGGACATCACACACACCCATGCCCGAGGCAGGATTCGAACCTGCGACCGTAGCGGTCGCGCGGCTCCAGACTGAAGCGCCTAGAACCGCTCAGCCACTCCGCCGGCTAGTAACAAACCAAATCCGAGATCGAAGTGAACAGTACTGAATGCAAGTTTGAGGGATTACTGTTATGAACAGCAAGTACCGTGAGTAAATAAAACACTTTCCTTATTGAGCCAGTGTACAGTACGGGTGCAAAGACAAATGGAATACGAAATGAAACGAAATGCAACTAAAACACCAGTGGCCGCGTGCTTTTATACAAAAATAATAAGAAATGACTTTGAACAACCTCCAAATTTTGTAGGTGGAGATCGGGTTCACACTGTAGAATGTACAATGAAAGTAAGATGATTCCCGAAGCACTTCATGGGCTCCGACAGAAGCCTTCAAGTTTGCGTTTTTATAAAAATATATTGGACGCAATCTATTCCAAAGCACTTACCAATTTATGAAGCGGAGTTGTATCCTTTCTGCTACGGTCGCAGGTTCGAATCCTGCCTCGGGCATGGATGTGTGTGATGTCCTTAGGTTAGTTAGGTTTAACTAGTTCTAAGTTCTAGGGGACTAATGACCTCAGAAGTTGAGTCCCATAGTGCTCAGAGCCATTTTTTTGTATCCTTTCTACATCATTTGACGTTTATACTGAGGAGGAAAAAAAAAGAAATGAGCGTATGGCATTGTTGGGCGGGAGGGCCCCATTCGGGGGGAGTTCGGGCGCCGTATTGCAAGTGCTTTTTAGTTGGCGCCACTTCGGCGACTTGCGAGTCAATGATGATGAAAATGATGACGATGGACACACAACACCCAGTCCCCTGCCGGGAACCGAACCCGGGCCCCCTGCGTGGTAGGCGGTAATGACGGAATTCTCTACGAATCGAATCCTCAGATAAGACTGAATATCATAATTAATAGGATCAGATGCAGCGACAACTGGATGTTTGCAAATTATCACTTACTAAATTGGAGACGACCGGCAAAAGATAATGAAAGGAAAATGTGGTAAGGATATCGCACTTCAGTTATTTAGGCTGTAGCACAAGTTATTAGCGAAATTATGAAACACAAAAATAAAAATTTCAGATGTACATATGTGGCGCAATACACGTAACGCTAAAGAATACGAATAGAAACTAAACGTGACTAAAATTGTATAGGACAGTCGCAACGCCTGCAACGTTCTACCGACGTCAGAGTTGAATTAGCTCTAAAAAAGAAATACCAAATATGCAAGCCGCTAAAATTTTAGTTCCTGTTTAAAGTGAACAATTGTACTCTTCTAATCAAGCGACCAGAGCAGATCTCTGACAAATGCTGCATACATCTGCATCACTACGGAGAACTCGAGATAGAAACGCAGTTGCAGGTTGCCTATCTAACGACTTCTAGGGCCAACAAAATTTCATTTTCAGTATTTCATACGGTTATTAACCAAATTTAATAATTTATAAGGCTGTCATAAACTACTCATTATACCTGTTATTTTAAGTTAGAGTTTTAACGCAGTAAGCCAGATATTACAGTTGGAAACTGTATGTAAGTCTTAACTCACGACGCACAAATTACCCAGACTATATTAAGCCAGTATTTGAAATTGAGAGCACTTAGCGACTTCCAACAAACTTTTCACATAATTTTGAACCTTCACGAAACTTTCTCTCTCTGTTACCTCCAGAAAATTATGAAAGAGACAAAATGTATCGTTTACTACATTTTCGCCCATCGTACAGTAAAACTGCAGCTAAGGAATGACATTTTACTTTATTACTACCTCTACCTGCAATGCATTTTGCAGACGGTATCAGCATATCTCACTGGAGGTAACTGTAAAACTACATCATCGTACGCATCATATTTCGGCAGATACGCCATTTTATTGTAAGAGTTCGATTCTTTAAATAATCAGGGATAGAGGTTTACTGGTACTCTCTAAATGATAAAAATGCATCGGTACGTATAATACAAAAAGGTAAAGATAATTTGAAGCGAATGTATGTTGGCAGATCACTTAAATAAGTAGCATATTTTCATTCAGTTAGGGAGAGAAATCTAGAGAGATCATGTAGAAAATGGACAGAATTGTGAAGCTTTTGCCTAATTCCTGAGGTATAGGAGGGAGGGTGATAGCCGGCCGAAGTGGCCGTGCGGTTAAAGGCGCTGCCGTCTGGAACCGCAAGACCGCTACGGTCGCAGGTTCGAATCCTGCCTCGGGCATGGATGTTTGTGATGTCCTTAGGTTAGTTAGGTTTAAGTAGTTCTAAGTTCTAGGGGACTGATGACCTCAGCAGTTGAGTCCCATAGTGCTCAGAGCCATTTTTTGGAGGGTTATGTAGTTGATATACGCACGATAAGGTGATACTTTACGCTAACTATTAGTGCAAATGAACATCTACCGATTCTATCTAGCTAACCGTCGCAAACCAGTGTCACCCTATGTAACACATGTTACCCTGTATCTCAAATCAGCATCGTTACGAACACACTGTACAAAACAATCCCTGGCCAGTGTCTAAACATCAACGCCGCTACCTATGTTGAAAGTTAATTTATATGGGACCCCGCCAAGTTTTTCCTACACTCGGTAGCACGATGGGGTGTACACATGAAAACTGCCGGCAAAGCAGCAGGCGACGGCGCTGTAAAGTGTTGTTGTCGCTCCGGGAGCCTGTCGCTGTCGCTGTCACCAGTTATTGAAGGGCGCTCTCCTAGCCCCGGGCAGACGAGGAGGGCGCGTAATAAACAAGTGCCAGCGGTGTTTACGGGCCGGCATAATATTGTGGCGTGGCTATGTATAGCGCGGGCGCGCGGTGACAGCGCGGCGCTGTTTATTATTGTAAACTTGTTGGCTCAACAAACACGGCCGCCTCATAAGGCCGCTGTCGCCGCGGGCGACCGTCAACCACCGTGCGACCGCCTGCCGCCTTCCACGGGGTCCTGGCGCCACCGCTGTCGGTAGGTTGCGACTGCGTGTTCTCTTCAGCACACTTATTTTATCGACGCTTAAGGCGCACCAGTTCATCAGAACCTAGTGGACAATTTGTATGAAAATTGTAACCGGGCACTTAGTATTTTTAAACGTGTAATTTTCCCATTGGTCAACGGTAGGTCTATGTGTACCTAGTTCCTGGGATTGCCACGACACCATTTAATCCAAATTATTGTTGGACTGCACTTAAACCGGGTGCGTTATATAGGGTATATCAGCAAGAATCATCCGATTTCTTTTAAAAAAATCATAACTGTTATGTTATTTGAAAAAATTGGAAAATTGTGGTAAGTTCCTATGCGATCAGACTGCTGAGGTCATCGGTCCCTAGGCTTACACACTACCTAATCTAACTTAAACTAACTTACGCTAAGGACAACACACACATCTGTGCCCGAGGGAGGACTCGAACCTCCGACGAGGGCAACAGCGCGAATCGGGGCAATGTGCCTCAGACGGCACGGCAACCCCGCGCGGCTATGTTATTTGAGATATGTGCGTGATCCACGTACTGGTGGAAAGAGCAAACGCTCGAGTTTTACATGGTACTTCAAAAAGAATCGTCCGATTAAAAAAAAAGTCATAACTATTATGTTATTTGAGATCACTAAGGCGATGGTAAAAGCTATATATATCTGAACCAGAACGATTTTAATCCAATCGACTGCAACTACCAAATTAAATTGTTGCCAAGCTGTAATACCAAAAGCTGAGCGGTTCTAGGAACCAAGCGAGCGTTACGGTCGCTGGTTCGAATCCTGCCTCGGGCATGGATGTGTGTGATGTCCTTAGGTTAGTTAGGTTTAATTAGTTCTAAGTTCTAGGGGACTGATGACCTCAGATGTTAAGTCCAATAGTGCTCAGAGCCATTTTTTGTAATCCCAAAAATTCGAGGCTGTCAAGGTCATCTATCTAGTTAGTTATTGTTTTTAATTACAAGTGACTGCCAATTGTCTTCCCTCTTCTTCTTCTTCTCCTTCTTCTTCTTCTTCTTCTTCTTCTTCGTGTTCTGGTGCGTTCCCTTTTCGTATAGAACTGCTGTTACGGAAAAAGTTGCGTTCATCAAATCTGTGTACCCCACCGGTCAGCCTCTAGTGTTATCTAACGTGAAAATGTGCAAACATTTTCTGTAAGTGTTTGCGAGTCGCTTAACTGAAGCAGGACGTGGGTACCAGTGCGATATTCACCTAGTCGAATGAGGGAAACCGTCTAAAAGCCATAGCCAGGGAGCGCCAAGCTGACTCTCGTCTTTAATCCGCCAGGCGGATGCGATGCAGGGCTGACACGCCTCTTCGAATCCTGGAAGCGGTTTGCTACTAGGCACGACTGCCCAAGCTGGTCAACATCACGGTAGAGCATTTTATGGAAATTAGACAGCTAGAATTTGACGACAGTTTCCGAAATAGTTACCCAAAGATGACATCAGTTGAGTCATTGACATGGGAAAGTCTGTAACTCACAAAAGCCTAACTGTGCAGGAGAAGCAAAAACCGTTTGTGAGCCTGTTTAAATATGAATATTATTTGTATAAACTGGTAACAAAATGTACAAAACACATGTCGAGCCAGGCACCTCAGGTGATATGAATAACTGAAGAGTGTATCATGTGAACAACACAAAGTGGACAAAAAAAAGACAAAGTACAAACAAATTGTAATAGACTTGCTAATGTGAAGAGTAAAAATCTCTATAAAATGTGATATTTTGGATTCAAAAATTTAAGCATTGCCGATAAATCTTTCTTTTTAGGTTCAGAAATCGCTGATCTGCTCTCGTCTGGTGGAAGATGTGTCATATCAGTGATGGAATCCAGCGAATGTCCACTCTTGGTAATCTTGATCTCCTTACATCTTTCAATCTCGTTGAATGTGAGGCGTGTTTTTATGAAGAGATACTCGGCTTTTGACACCCTGATCCAGGAGAGGGTGCTGATTTTGAGAGTGGTTGTATTGACGTATCCGTCACTTGGCATTGCCACATCCAGGAAATCTTCAGGCTCGATGGATGGTTGTACTCTCTTCTCATCTCTTATCGTATCTGAAACTTCTTTTCACGCCATTGTTTCACACACGGTCTTGCTTTGTCAGTTATGCCAAGACATCGTAAGAGTGAAACTTCCTGGCAAATTAAAACTGTGTGCCCGACCGAGACTCGAACTCGGGACCTTTGCCTTTCGCGGGCAAGTGCTCTTGCAAGTGAACTTGCCCGCGAAAGGCAAAGGTCCCGAGTTCGAGTCTCGGTCGGGCACACAGTTTTAATCTGCCAGGAAGTTTCATATCAGAGCACACTCCGCTGCAGAGCCAAAATCTCATTCTGACATCGTAAGAGTGTCCAGGCACTAGAAATTCGAGTCAACTATTTCGAATTAGTTATTAGCTGCAACCCAAGTAAGTGCGAAGGCCCATTCGGTTCTTGTTTTGTCCTGTATATCAAATATGCAGGGCTTGTTTATGAGCAAATCCATGTGATGAAATAAATTTTAGTAAAGGCGATGGGACTTCATCCCTACCCCGTGCTGCTATACCATGGTCTCAAAGGCACAAAATTTATCCGATATCGCCAATATACAAGCATATATTATAGTTCGATAGCTGTTTGATATAACACATGGAGTTGAGGAATAAACAGTGGACAGATATGTAAACATAGATGAAATCACCAGTTCCTACTCAGCGGTTTGAAGGGAATCCCTTTAGGTGGCATCCTGCCCACGTAGCCTAATCCCTAAATCACTCTGACGCAAAACTGAACAAACTAATACTGATGAGAACGTGACAGCAAAGATTACACTCAGACAACATTTCACGTGAATTTAGTAGCGTCTTGTGCCGAAGTCTTCATAATTACTGGTCATATCATCTTTGGTGAGCTGCTGAAACTAAACACTTTCATTTAGCGACTTACTGGCTTTACCATGTCAGTGGCATGGTTTCATACTATCTTATCCATAAAAAAGATGACTCGATTTTTTGTCACTCAAATGCATTCCCATATCAATGCATCAATTACTCATTACATACTCTACACCTACATCCATTATACGCAAGCTACCATGTCGTGTTGGGGGGGGGGGGGGGGGGGGATGGTTCTGGTACTACTATAATTCCAGCTACCCAATCCCTCGCTCTTCTTGTTCCACGGTGAACGGTGCGCGGGAAGACCGACTGCCAGTAAACATCAGTATCATCGCGAATATTTCAAATTTTCCCGCCGTGATCATTTCGCAAGATGTATGTGGGAGGGAGTAATATGTTACCTGACTCTTCTTACAACGTACTTTCTCGAAATTTTAATGGGCACCGCTTCTCTTGGAGCGTATGCCAGTGGTGTTTATTGAACATCTCCGTAACGCTCTTGCGCTGACTGTACTAAACGTTGAGGAGTCGTGCCGCCCCTCTTAGGATCTACCCTATCTTCTCCAGTAATTCTATCTGGTAAGAATCGCAGACTGCCGACCAATACACAATAATACGAGGATTGTATCAGCTCAAAGAGTAGTTAAAGTCAAGGTGGTTCCATGCTAAGGGAATGAGGGTAGGAGGGCAGACGTAGGAATGCTCTTCCGCCATTGTAGGCGAAGTCCTAGTGGAGGTGGTCTTCCGTTCCCTTTCTTCGACCCGTTGTGAAGTGTGTATCCGTGTCGTGTGGATGACTGTGACCAGTGATTGTAGGGAGCAGTGTTGGGTTTCGTGTTGTTATGGATAAAGGGAAGGGAGAGGGTGAAATCCGGTTTCCACACACAACGTACATCTTTCGAGGAGCACCAAGAGGACCGCCTCATTCAACAAACGGACGACCACCAACAGCCTCACATACCCTCACATCGCTAGACGCAGCGTATAGGTACGGAATTTAATCCATGACTTTAGCACAAGAAATGGTGATCAGGAATATTACGCAACCACCTCTCCTCTCCGCGCCGGTTAAATACTGGCAGTGTAAATTTTCCACCACCAGGATTCAAACCGACTTACCTCACCGAGTCGAGCGCCCCTGTGTAGGCTTGAGGTGGCGACCTCGGCTGCGAAGACGTGCGTTTGATCGTATTAAGTCCCGTGGTTCCTGTTATTACTGCATCATTATCGGATGTTATTCGGTGCATTAGTATTTCATCCTAGTATTCAAACGTCAAAAATACGAAGAGCAATTTTTTCCGCGGCCCAGGATGCTGGAATGCAACGGAAAGGCCACTAGAGCTCCCCAGAGCCTCAGCAGCACAGAGCAGCGGCGCGGACTCTCACGAGGCTGCATTTTCTCCCTAAATAAATAAATAAAAAAAATAAGCCGCCGGCCTCCCTCGGAATTTTTGCCGACGCGAGGCGGGGTGTGGCCGCGCTTTCAGCGGCGGGAAGTTGGCAGCTGGCGCCGCGGCTGTGGTGGCCATGTTCCAGAGCTCTGCTTCCCCTGCCGGCGTCCCCGCATTGTGCGGCCACGGCGCGTGCAATCGGCTTTCAGGGGCTGCACGCACCTCCACCCGGCGCACGCCAACTCCTGCTCTGCGCAGGCGCAGCTCTGCCCAGCCCCTTGGCGCCTGCCTGCCTGCTTGCTTGATAAATGAACGCTGCACGGACGACGGCGCCTCACCTTAACGGGGAATCTGCCCCTACCAGTACGACCCTGCCGGCGGCATTACTACTCGCCTGCCTATGTAAGAGCCGCTTCTACCGTTAGCTTGATTTGCAGTTTCCGTTCATGACTTCTGGTCACCGTAGAAGTGCAAGGTTCCTTCGCGATATCATAACCTCAAATTAATCTTAAGCAATGGAGTGAGGAGGGAGCTCGGGATGGCATGTAGGAGAGGGTGTACGTCCCTACCCCTCCTCCCTTCTCCCTTCCATCGGACTTAAGTTCATGCCCTTTTCAAAGTGGGCAGTGGACTTACTTTTTTTTTTTCATTCCTCTCCCTTCTTGTTCCCTTTCCCAACATGGTCCCTTGGACCATGCAAGACAACGGTACTTCTTCGTGGGACGAGTGACTGGGAAATCTATAAATGAAGAACTAATCTGTACACACACACACACACACACACACACACACACACACACACACACACACACACACCGCAAACCACCGCATCACCGTACGGTGCGTGGCAGTACACTGTACCGCTATTAGTCATTTCCTTTCCTCTCCCACACGCAAATACAGGTAGGGAAAAACACCTTTTTATATGGTTCCGTACAACCTCTGATCTTATTGATCTCGTCTTCGTGATCATTAACGCGAAATCTACGTTGGGGGTCGTAAAATAGTTCTGAAATGAGCCTCAAATGCCCGTTTCATAAATTTTCTCAATAGTGCTCGTCGAAATGAACGTCGCATTCCCTCCAGTAATTCCCCTTTTGAGTTCCCGCAGGCCGGCCGGAGTGGCCGTGCGCTTCTAGGCGCTACAGTCTGGAACCGCGAGACCGCTGCGGTTGCAGGTTCGAATCCTGCCTCGGGCATGGATGTGTGTGGTGTCCTTAGGTTAGTTAGGTTTAAGTAGTTCTAAGTTCTAGGGGACTGATGACCTCAGAAGTTAAGTCCCATAGTGCTCAGAGCCATTTGAACCATTTTGAGTTCCCGTATCATCTCCGTAATATTTGCGGTAGCAAATTGCTTCGATGTCTTCCTTTAATCCGACCTGGCGCGGATACTAAACCTTCGAACAGTGCTCAAGAATATATCTCACTTGCCTCCTATATGCGGCCTCCTTTACAGATGAACCACAGTTTACTAAAATTCTCCCAATATACTGAAATAGGCTATCCGCCTTCGCCACTACACTCGTTAGATGCTCATTCCACTTTATATTGCTTTGCAGCGTTTGACTTAGATATGCAATCGACGTGACTGTGTCAAGTAGAACACTACTAATGCTGTATTCGAACATTATGGGCTTGTTTTTCCTACTCCCTCCATTAACTTACATTTTTCTATATTTACAGATACCTTCCATTCATCACACCAGCTAAAAATTTTGTCTAAATCATCTTGTATCCTCCTACAGTCACTCACCGACGACACATTCTCGCACACCACAGCATCATGAGCAAACAGCCGCAGACTGCTGCGTACTCTGTCAGCCTAATCATTTACGTATAAGGAAAATAACACAGTGCTCCTATCACATTTCCCTCAGGCACTCCTGACGATACCTTTGTCTCTGCTGAACACTCGCCGTCGAGGACAACATACAGGGTTCTCTTACTCAAGAAGTCTTCGAGCCACTCACAATCCTGGGAACCTATTCGGTAATCCTGTAAATTGGGCAGTGAGACACCGTGTCCGATGCTTTACGGAAATCCTGGAATATGGAAACCGCCAGGTGCCCTTCATCCATTGTTTGCAGGATATCGTGTAAGAAAAGGGCAAGCTGAGTTTCGCACGAGCGGTGCTTTCTAAATCCTTGCTGATTTGTGAACAGAAACTTTCCCGTCTCAAGGAAATGTACTATACTCGAATAAAGAATATGTTCAAGGACTCTGCACCAAACCGATGTTAAGGATATTGGTCTGTAATTTTGCGGGCCCGTTCTTTTACCGTTCCTATGTACAAGAGCCACCTGCGCTTTTTTTTCCATACGTTTGAGACTTTTCACTGGTCGAAAGATTCGCGATAAATGCAGGCTACATAAGGGACTAATGCCATAAAGTGCTCTCTGTAAAACCGAACTGAGATTCCATCTGGAGCTGATGAGTCATTTGTTTTCAACTATTTCAGTTGTTTCTCTAAGCCACGGATGCCAATTTCTGTTCTTCATGCAGGAATGTGTGCTGTAGTCAAACGACGGTATATTTGTACGATCCTCTTGAGTGAATGGTTTAAAACTTCAGCTTCTCGTTTGCTGCCTTCTGTTGCCTCCCCAGACTGCTCTACGAGTGACTGAATAGAAGCCTTGGACCCACTCAACGATTTTACGTAGAAGGAACATTTGCTTGGGTTCTCGGCAAGATCTGTAGCTAAAGTATGATGGTGGTAGTTGGTGTAACCTTCACGCATCGCTCTTTTTACAGACGCTCGAATTTCTAAAGAAGCACGAAGAAACAGCGCGTGAAAAATAAATAGCACATAACAGAGAAAACGTGTTGATGACTGCGATGAAATCTGCACGGAACAGGAGCGCGTCACAAAGAAACCTTGGATTTGGATTTGAATTTTTTCAGTCCTATTGACAATGAAAATTTCTGAATAGTACACATCTTCCTGTACTCTGCTTAAGGTAGTGTTATTCACCTATACATCGTCTTTTCCGTCTAGTGTCCACTGAGCAAGTTCTGAAGTTTCTTCTGAATGAGTTACTATTATCAACACCAAACCCCGTGGTGGAATATAATGCGGACAGCGAAAGCGGAGGTGGAGCTCCTAAACACCACTAAACAACAGACTACAAGAATTTCGGGAAATAACATAGATCAGTCTGACCGATATTTTCTGGGCTGAGAATATTATTCGTGAGTGCACCGAGTTGCCTAAGAATATAACACAGTACGAGATAACAGCGAAAGCAAGCAAAATAAACAGACCTTCTTGTTTCAGTGTCAGACACAGTGGACATCATCGTTATAGTGAAGATAGCAGAATTCAGTTTCAACACAAGACCTTGAATGTGGTACTTCCAACATAGCCCTCAAGCTGCCTTCAGTCTTGATAATTTTAAATGGTCGCTTCACAGACTATTAGACCGCCTGGGCGCAATAAAATTTGCATTTTACGAGAGTTCTCTGTAAGGAACTCTCTGGATTGCGTCTTGTTACAGTCAAGTGTTGATTTGTTCTCTGAAAGCCACGTGCCTATGTTTGTTACTACCTTATTAGGTTCATAATTTATATTATGTTCCACATGTTTCACTATAACATTTGCGTCACCTGCAAAGAGATCAATTTTTGTGTCACCTGCCATATTTGGTGGCAGATAACATAAATGGTGAATCTGCAAAACGGCTCGGGTTCGCATTTTCATGGTCCTGAGTTATGAGTACAATAATGTTCAGATGCCAAGCTCGCATCGTTTAATACCAAAATGACGATAGTCCGCATCTTCTGTACATTATTTCCAGTAACCGTACTCGTGTTTACCAGCAGAACAGCCTTAGTCCAAGACTTAAGTTGTTCTCCGTGACAAATATGCCGTTTTTTCCTCGATTATTTCAATGCTTTTGTTTCAAATCACGTTAAAGAACACTGGTTGTTTTGTGACGAATGTCCAGGCCGGAATAAAAACAACACTGTGACGTTTTCAATGCCGGCCGCGGTGGGCGAGCGGTTCTAGGCGCTTCAGTCCGGAACCGCGCGACTACTACGGTAGCAGATTCGAATCCTGCCTCGGGTATGGATGTGTATGTTTGTTGTCCTTAGGTTAGTTAGGTTTAAGTAGTTGTAAGTCTAGGGCACTGATGACCTCAGATGTTAAGTCCCATAGTGCTCAGAGCCATTTGAACCATTTGATCCGTTAACGGAAGCAAAACTGTCCTCTTTTCGTAGTGCATGATATATCTGTCATCCATTCTGCATTATCCTAGCGTGTTCTCATTATCACTTGTGACCTCCGCTTTACGTTTTGTGCGACGAATCTTTGTTACTGTTGCCAGCTGAGAGCGCGCATTGAATTTGAAGTATCACTTTCTCAGTTTTCTTTATCCGCTACTTTCTTTTCAAATCAAATTTGTATCAAAGCAAATACGGGAGTCCCTTTAGGCCATATACCAAGATGCATCTCGGGAATTCAGTGACGTGACAGAGCTCTAGTGTTTAACAACACATTTTTCCCCCTTCTTTTTACCGAGAGAGAAATCTGAAGCGCGACGAAAATCCGATGTAGCAGTCTCACCGGAGGCTTGCACCTCAAACACTGGCTGGAAACGAAATTCTTCTGACCACATACACTGTCGGCAATTTCAATGCAGATGGCATATTTTGTGGAATACTTACCCACTTGCCGTAAACTTTGGATGCTGTTCTCGTGGTACGGTGGTCCGTACTCTACCTTACCCTAAGCAATCCATTAAATGCTCTCCCACACGGATAAAGGCGCAACGGATTAAAAAAGAGCGGATGGGCGGCAGGGAGGGGACGGCAGTGAGAAGGGGAGAGAGAAGTCGGAGAAGAGGGACTGCGACGAACAGCCGGCGGACAAAATCTTAAAGTGGAAAACTCGCCGCTCCTCTTTTATCTTAAGATGTATTAAAAAGTCGTCCCTCGCGCGGCCGGGCCGGTTTCCTCCTCCCGTTCCCCTCCCCTCCCCTGCGCCTCCCTTCCCCTCTCCCCCGCCCTTCCTCCCTCTCCCCTCCCTCCCAACGCGGACCGCTGCCGCCCGCCCCTCCCGCGGTGCTGCCGCGTCGTGCTACGAGCAGTAATTATGCAGATTGCAGACCCGCCATTGGGCGATGCCGGCGCTGACGTCAGCAATCAGAGGCCCTCTTTTTAAAGCGGATCGCAGACGGCCTGCGGGACGACTACAACGCGCGCGTCGCAACGCAAGACCACATGCGAGAACGGCCTCTCCGAGGGGTCAGAGCAGAAACGTAGAATCGCGTTCCCTGCAGGACGTACTCTTACTCAGATTACCCAGTATATCAAAACGCAAATCGGACACGTAGAGTGTAATCTATTTATACAATTCTTTTAGTTGTTGTGATTATTATTTTAGGATCCAGGACGGTAAAGTACAGTTAAGAATATTTACAGGCACAGATATATACGCAAGACTTTGTAAAAGTCAAACTGATTTTGAGGCCCAGAATTCGGCAGTCTTGATTGCTGGGACATTTGCTAATACCAGATCTTCCAGCGTGCAGGCTTCAGGCAACTACGGGCAGACAAGAGATGTTCAGCGTCTTGAACTCCACACCTGACCGAGCGAGGTGGCGCAGTGGTTAGACACTGGACTCGCATTCGCGACGACGACGATTCAATCCCGCGTCCGGCCATCCTGATTTAGGTTTTCCGTGATTTCCCTAAATCACTCCAGGCAAATGCCGGGATGGTTCCTCTGAAAGGGCACGGCCGACTTCTTTCCCCATCCTTCCCTAATCGGATGAGACCGATGACCACGCTGTCTGGTCTCCTTCCCCAAAACAACCAACAACCAATTTCTCCACACCTCCACCACTACAAGTTTCGTTTTCACCGCGTCACTCCAGTTAGCAGTCTTTTCAGAGTCTTCCACGTCTGGTAGAGTAGCTAGAAATCGGCAATAGGCTCTTCCTTTAGGTTCTGGCTATTACTTTCACTTCCAAGTTGCCCCACAGTTCCATTCGCAAGCCGAATATAATGACGTAATTGCTTCAGTTATTTCGTACACAGCTTTTTCTTGAATTTATCCCAAAGCATGACGCATCGCTTCCAAACAAGGGATGCCGGGAATCATTTGTGTTTTTTATCTCAAGCTCTGCGACTGTTCTTCTCTTATATCCCGGGCTGCTATACCTACAAGATGGTAGTTTGTGTCAACTGGAGTCGGTCGTAGGCAAACAGTTGTATTCGTAATACGGTCTGTCCCGTTAAGAACGGTGACAACGTGCCTGATGCGCGTGCAATTCAACCAGACTGTTGCTGCATATTCTGCTGTGGAGAAACATAGACGCATAACAGACGTACGTAGAACATTTAGTCGAGCCCCCCAACGTCCTGTAAGTGAGCTTGCGTATAGTATGACTTCGGCTGCCGGCTTTGAGCTTCATGTTCTCGCAATGAGCTCTAAAAAGTAAGTGTGCGCTCCAATTTTACCCCGTAGTATGTAGTATTATCCCAGTGTCGTAGTCGCTGTTCCCCTTCAAGTTAGTTCCAGTGTTCCCACAGCTTGTCGACTTCTCAATGAAACGCACAGACCTGTGTTTGGGATGGGTTAGGTTTTAGGTGGTTACTGTCGTATCTGCCAGATCTTCGAGAGTTGCAGCCAGTTTAGTTTCTACCTCCTCAAACGCTCTCTCTTTGGTTTCAACTAATGTGTCGTCGGCATTAATGAAATATTTTGAGTTTGTCCCAACAGATTGGACGCTGATGTAGATATTATACACCAGTGGTGCCAGCACGCTGCTTTGAGGAAGGGCGTTCTTTCGGATTCTCCATAGGCTTTCTTGTTATTCTGGGTGACAAAGAACCACGTGTTTTGTAGTAGGCTTTGGATGAACTGCATTGATTATGCTTATCCATTACGGATATTTTAGAACCGTGACTGTATATAATAAGTTATAAACAACTGCAACCAGTCAACTGGTTGCAGTGGTGTAGAACTGCATTGAATTGTAGTCCTTGGTGACTGTATAAATCTTCCTTACGATTTGAAAATACTGTCTTTAATCGTAACTGACTTTAATTTGAATTGCGCTTACGGGAGAGATTGCTCCAATCACTGTCCATGAATTCCCTGTAGTAGCTAGAGAAACAACAGGAATAGTCTCATCAATATATTATATCACGTGAAGCAGTTGTGTTGTTTAGGAGTAGCCTAATCGGACTTGTGGATCATCCGAAATAACCTATAACAAGAAACTAGAACCAATGGAAATGTATGGCTGTCACAGAATGTTTCAGATTAAATGGCCAGTTAAGGTAGGTAGTGTAAGAGTACTGAAACAGATAGGATTCTGGCGTTGGAAGGAGAAGCAGTGGGGAAAAGTAGGGGCACAAAGAACACTACAGTATTCATTACAAATTATACAGAATATTTGGTGTAGTAGCAATTTAGAAATGAAAGGGCAAGTTCAAGATAGGAAAAGACTGAAAGTAACACCATATCAGTCAGAAAACTTACGACACTAAAAATAATACTAGAAATCATAAGCATTAGTGGACGACAGGGGCTGTTCTTGACACAAACATTTCCGCAGATGATATCTGCAGTCGGGCAATACTGTCATTGTACTGTGAAACGCCAACAAACAGCGTGATAATTACTATTCCACTTGGTTTGAAGGAGAACAACAAAATCATGTAGCCAGTTGTTCTCAGTTCTTAGAGCTAATTAGTGCTTTTAATGGATGTGAATGCAATGTCGCATTCCTCTATGAGAAACAGCATTCCAGTAACACTGCTCACGTTGCACGCATCCGAGTCAGGACTTTGATCCCAGGTTTACATATTAATGCTTGTGCAGCGACCTGGCGAAGTAATCTGAACAATTTTGCTGCTGCCGCTATGCAGTTCATGAGACGTAGCATTCTTTCTGGAAAGAAAGATTTATGGATATTTGTAATGAGTGAGGATTTGCAGTTAATTGCTAGACTGCTTTGTAACGCGCCAGTGCAACGACACCGTAATTGTGAGATTCGTAAATCATTCTGCGGTAGTTTTTAACAGAAAATGTGGGAGAAGTGAAGCTTTGTGCTACTGACTACATTCTGTGGCGTTAGCTAACCACGATGCGCTGTCTGCCTCAGTCAAAACGAGCTAAAAGCTAAATGTTATGCTAGCCGCATTGTTTTCCTTGGGAATGCAAGACAGTAGTATGACTGGAAAATTGACGAAATAATCTATATACCGCCTTTACAGTGGATTATTTTATTAGATATGTCTTGAAACACAATTTCGTCGTCTTTTAACCAGACGACTGCTGAATAACTTCAACGCGATAGCGTATTTTATGTGAAAAAATTATCAAAAAATTGCGGTGGAAGGTTTAGAGAACATCACATGTATCATGTACAAATGAATACTGCCAACTTTTTGTATATGACACCGTACTGAAGTTTCTTTCTCATTCTGTTTACATTGCAAGACTACTGTTCCCACGAACCTCTTCATTTGTGGTTTAAGCTGAACACTGCACGACCATATTACCATGCATATGTCCATATATATCTATTTTTATACGCCGGATGGTTTGTACATTGCACAAACCATCGTTGTACTCTCTGTGAAGTAACTTCCGCAGCGGTACAACAATACAGGAATTGTGAGTCTCCCTTGATGTAAAACACTTTTTGTTACTTATTTACATACAAAAATGTTTTTCATCAAGGTGGACTCAAAACTCCTATATTGCTGTTTATCTATGCAAACACGGACCAAATGGAAGAGTTGCAAGATAAAGCTATTGTTGCTACTGCTCTTTCCACAACATTGTAAAACGAACTCTACTACAAGCATCCGAAGATGTCTTGAAATGTTCGCGTAGATTCTTAAAAGTATCACAGAACGATCATAATGAAGCTAATGAATATCCGAAATCATGTCAAGTGAAGTGTATAAAGTCATTCAAGGTACAAAGAAATGGAAGGTACCGCTAGATAATGGCGTTTCTATAGCGATTATTATAGCTGCATAGAAAGGAGCTTTCGAAATTATTTAGTCTTTGTGCGCACGAAGGCAATTTGGAACAAGCCTGTTATCCTATCTCACGAGAAAGCGTAAGATACGACATAAAAATAACTAGGGATATTCACTAAACTTATCACTAACTGTATAAAAATTGTGGGTATTTTGGTTAAGCAAAGAACCAAGCTAGCTTTAAAGCTGGATATTACACAGTAGAGCACTTGCTGACCGTGACGAAATACTAAAATGAATATCAGTTTCCACTATGTTTCGGACTGATAGATTATGAGAAATAATATATTAATTTAACCTATGTTAGTATATTGAAAAATGTATACATCAGTTCAACAACTTTCATTACACTTTTTCAGATAGCGAGAAAATAAGATATGAAAGACAACGTAGGGGAGGAGGTTTCATATCATCAAAACAGATCAAGCGGAAGCTTTCAAATCCTTTAACGGGGAATACGAAAGTGTACTGGTGATGGAAGAAGCCTGGCCTACATTGGTTTAGTCTGTTACGGTGTAGCCAGGCTTAAACAATTCAAGAACTGGAAGCGAAACTTGACGACAGGCAATTGAGACAAGAAGAGAAGCGATAGGAAAACACGAAGACGACCAAATGGATGATGGATAGATGACACGCGCAAGAGCAGCGTGAATGTGCATTGGCGAAAACCGTAATGCACTGAAAGACAGGCGGCCTTTGTCCAGCATTGTAGGTTAATGATATTAGGTACAGCTTATCCTTGAAGTTCTTAATAAAAGAGTTGAACTAGGAAGTCAGAATGTTGCAGATGTTAAAAAAAATTAAGACTTTCCTCGGAAAAAATTGTAGCCAATAGACAAAAATCTTAACATTATATCCACATGGATATCCGATAAATAAAAGTCTTCATGGTGTTAAAGTAGCCGAAACGTCAATTAAACGCATTTGAAACGATTAACGTACAGGAAGACCTGGACGTATTCGGATGCAACGGATACGATTCAAAATAATAAACGCTATTGACTAAATTGAACTAAATCATTGGAACAATTGGAAGTATCAATAACTATTGGCTGTAAACATAAAGAAAATGAGGAGAGACTAATCGAGCAGGAAGAATGTGTGACCCTAGAAAGTGAAGAATAACGGAAGCAGTGTTATGGTACGCTATTTCTCAGAGTAAAATGCATTTTAACTTCCTTTTCAATCATTTACCTTGTCCTGTAGTGGATATGTCTTCCCTCCCTTTTTGTGTGCGTTTTTCTACGTTTAGCATTTTTCTAGTGAGATGAGATCTAGTTCTGTACCCGCCAAAACGATTAATAAAAACTGAACTAGCATAGGTACATTTTCCGGTTTCGCAGATGTTCGCTCTTCAACTACGGACTGCATTCGAACCGGTCTGACCAACCTTGCTGTTTCAAGGGTCACACATAGGAAGCATTGAAAGATTAGTGCGAACTTCTTCTCTTGAGCGGATGCTTATTAAACGACGTATAATATGTGTAGTTATCTCTCTCATTAATTATCGTAGCGTGATAGTGAATTTGACTATACTAACTTCATACCGAATTCGCCAAAAGATTACTCATGCTGGTTACTGCATTCGACAGGTTCCGTTATTCAATATTCCGGAGTTTGTTGGTCAACTGTACTATAGATGTCAGCAGCAGTAAGATATCGTCAAGGAGAACGATAGCAGTGTAAAACAGTACATTGACGCTATCCGACTTTATAGCCGCATGCCATTCTTGATTTTTTTTTAATCCAGCTTCAGTAAAGATTCCACCGTTCCCGTAAACAACTCCACTAAAACATCAGGATGACATAAGTATAGCAGTATCTCATGGCTACCAGAGTAGACGATTTGACTGATAACTGGTGTTCTGGTCGTCATGTACCCACACAAGCTGTCATTTTCTGTTTCCACTGTGGTACTACTTCCGAAGCGCAAAGCGTTGTGCGTTCTATTTCTCAAGCAGGAAAGTTCTCCAGACTCCAAAGGTTGCGCCTGTTCTGTGAAGAAAAATTAATATTGGCCCTGTTAAAACTAAGAAGAGAGATTTTTTACATTCTTACAGAAGATGTAGAGATCTGTATCATACATGGTTTCAGCCGGCCGAAGTGGCCGTGCGGTTAAAGGCGCTGCAGTCTGGAACCGCGAGACCGCTACGGTCGCAGGTTCGAATCCTGCCTCGGGCATGGATGTTTGTGATGTCCTTAGGTTAGTTAGGTTTAAGTAGTTCTAAGTTCTAGGGAACTAATGACCTCAACAGTTGAGTCCCATAGTGCTCAGAGCCATACATGGTTTCAGATTTGTTGCGTGATATTTGTAGGGGATAGAGACTTTAAATACATTTTATATTGCCATGAACAGAGGAGTGCTGTGATGGGAGCCTGCAAACAGTACTTTCGCGACAACATTGCAACTTCGGACCTCAAATGTTAGAGGTCAACTAATTAAAATCATACTTTAGTAAGGGACGTTCTTACTTTTATGAGTGCTACGTTCCATAATCACTGTACAAACACATTTGTTTTCACGCCTTTCACTACAAAGTATGATAATTTTGCCGACCTCCTACGCCAACAGCGTTAAATTTTCAAATTGATGACTTAAGTGTCGCCTTTCTGATGGCTCGTACTTAGGTATCAGATTAGAAGCAACATTCTGCAGAGAAGGAATTACGGGAAACCACTGACCACTGAGAGGACGGCTGCCACCAAGTGTGGGCCGTTGGTAGGGTCGAAGAAGCCCCCTCGCTGCCTGATTCTCATCTTGGAAGAAGGAAGAGCTAACCACCTGCACCACGACATGACGAGTGTTTAATTTATTATTCTAGTGTTGTGATGCCTGCTTTGTATGTAACGCTTGCTTTCATTAAAACAAGCATACATCCTTCCCCATAACATCGTCATCCGTTGTTCTGCCAAAGGCAGTCGCAACGTCTGAAGCGTTCCTAGGCCCCGTAAAATGCTTTTAGTGTCAGGAGGCATCGGTAGCCTACGGTATGTGCTGCGAGATGCATTCAAATCCAGAACACCGTTTCGTCTGCCACATACCCTGGGCAACGACACTGGATGCAAGCACACTTTCCGGCAGAAGACGTTAAATGCCTGAGAACCAACGGAAATATCGAGAGTGGTTTGTTAGATAACCAAGTGCAATATAACGGGCTGGACCAGGGGGAGGGGTGGGGTCCCAAAATTACAAAAACAAGAAAAAATCGGAGGAAATTATGAAGTTTAAACGGCCAGTAACAGCTTCAGCTACGGGTGGTACTCCACATTCTTTCTTACCAGTAGCAAAAAAGAGGCAGAAACAGGATCTAAAAAGAAAGCAGGTGAGGAAAATACCCAAATTTTGTTTAAGTGCGAGGAAGGCTCGTGCACCGAGGGCTCCGCACAAATTTAATTTCGTATGTTAATAGTTTATCCACCCAAGGAATCGAGAATTTCGAAAGTTTTACCCGTCAAGATATCAAAATATGTGACATAAATTGCAGTATCTTTTGACTACATTGGCTTGGAAGTTTAAAGCCAAGACCTTAGGCCTTAGTATGTGACACAGATTTGAACGTGATACCTCAACCCGTTCCTCAGAAAGAGGGTTCCTAACACACGGACAGGTAGACAGTCGGATAACAAATGACGAGCAACGTATTTTTGTCATATGATATAGCCAATAATTAACAATTTTCGGATTTTTTTCCCCTTTATTTGTACTGTGGAACTTCGCTTCCTGCCAAGTTTCATGATCCTATGACAACGGAAAGTGTTCTATCGGTTTTGATGAACGAGTTTGCAAAAAGTAAAATATGTGACATAAATGGCCGTATCTGATTCCATTGACGTAGAAGGTTAACTTTTTTACACCGCTAAGGGCCTTTAGACTTCAGTATGTGACACAAATTTCAAATCGATACGTCTACCCTCTCCTGGGACAAATGGTTCTTAAGTTATTCAGAAAGAAGGACAAAAAATGACTCTATAAGGGTTCCGTTTTTACCGACTGAGTTAAGGAACGCGCGCGGCGTTGCTTTGTTAAAACTTCCTAGCAGATTAACACTGTGTGCCGGATCAGGTCTCGAATCTGTGATCTGTGACCTCTGCCTTTTGTGGTCAAGTGGTCTACCAACTGAGGTACCCAAGCACGACTCATGACCCACGACCCACCGTCACAGCTTCACTTCCGCCAGTACTTCATCTCCTACTTCTCTAAGGTAGGCTATTATGTGTCTGATGTCGCTCATCGCTGAGGTGCCTCGTCTACAAACGCCTCGTTCGCCAGCTACTTGTTGCCACGATCAGTTAACGCACACAACATCGAGACGCCAGACAGTGAAAAATAACTGACACCATCAGAAGGTTCTTCCAGTGGACAAGGTTGCTTCCCCTCATCTTCAGCCCCGACAGATAAGGCTTTCGTGGCCGATAAAGAACTGTTTTTCAGTGGAAAAATGGTTCACATGGCTCGAAGCGCTATGGGACTTAACATCTGACGTCATCAGTCCCATAGACTTAGAACTGCTTAAACCTAACTAACCTAAGGACGTCACACACATCCATGCCCGAGGCAGGATTCGAAACTGCGACCATAGCAGCCGAGTGGCTCCAGACTGAAGCGCCTAGAACCGGTCGACCACAGCGGTCGGCCTTTTCAGTGGAGGCAACACTATTATACTTTCAGTTATTTGATAAACGTTTGTAAAATAAATGTACAACTGCATTCGCGAGACCACATGAAATAATTAATGTAAAATTCATCTTCCATTCAAAATTACTCGTATACCGTGTAACTCTCAGCACGCTAGCTGGCGAGAGAGGGAGGTGAGACTTGACCCGGATTGAATCTGCGTGGGGTGTTACGCAAGACAGCCTGAGTGTGGTTTTTATACAGTTTCCCACTCTCGTTTAGGAAAATCCTGGGCTGGTCTCGAAATTCAACCTCAGAGAATACTACGCACAAACTGTTAAAATACGACATAACAAAGAACAAAGTTCACATCATTCACAGACAGATGGTCTTCTGCCGTCCCTCTCATGGGTTACTTTGATGACTGTGTTGTCTGGCCACAATAATTAAACAATGAGATAAGATTTGCGAAATCTAAAAAAAAAAGACTCCTTACTAGAAGGGTAAACGTTAGGGCATTGGTTCCCAAACCTAGGGGTAATTACCCCCCTGAAGGGTACAATCAAATTTGGCTCAAATGGTTCAAATGGCTCTGAGCGCTATGGGACTTAACTTCTGAGGTCGTCAGTCCCCTAGAACTTAGAACTACGTAAACCTAACTAACCTAAGGACATCACACACATCCATGCCCGAGGCCGGATTCGAACCTGCGGCCGTAGCGGTCGCGCGGTTCCAGACCGCCGCGCCTAGAACCGCTCGGCCACTACGGCCGGCACAATCAAATTTTCTGAGGGTAGAAACAAAAGGGTACAGTTGTGTTTGTCACGAAACTAAACTGTTTTTAAAAGATTGAAATTATCATTGTTTTGTAAGAATGTAATGCTGATTACTTAAGTTACCAAAAATTATATTTTTGCTCAAATCTAGAATTATCGGTCGACCCATTGTGGTGGATGTTACAGGTTGTGAAACTTACATATGAACAGTTTCATTACACAGTCAGCCCACTACACACATACTTTACACAAAGAATATATGACACTAAAATCGAGATATGTATATATTGAAAATACGTTCTCCGGGTCGTAGACAGTTCCCGCAATAGACCAGAAGTTGCTTCATTATGTACTTCGGTACTATAAGCTAACTAGTTGCCAGCGCAACATAACGTACCAGTAACTACGTAACATAATGTAAATTCAAGGGGGAGAAAGGAGAGGAAAGGAACTAATTCTCTCAGCTGCATCGAGACTGTGTGCGGAATCAGCGGGGACGGGTCAAAATGTGTGCCGGATCTGGACTCTAACCCGGGATCTCCTGCTTACTGGGCAGTTGCTTTGACCACTGCGCCACCCGGCCACAGTGTTTATCGCAAATTACCGGACTATCTCGGTACGCTGCCCTGCAGAGTCTCACACCTACCTAGCGCCACCTGTCTCCATGCTCGCTAATTTTAGATTCTTGAAGGAGCTCGAACGTAAATGTGCATCCGTAATTACGATTCTGGGTTCGTTGCCCATGAAGGTGAAATAATTACATGAATGTGAGGTGTCAGTTCTTTCAGACACCTAACTACCGTATCCACATTGAGAGAAGACAGTTTTTACCAAAAGCGCACCGCCTGCGCTTCTCCTCTCCCTAGCGACATTTACTTTACCCATACCATGCACCCAAATTTAAAATCAATCTAGTTAAATGAGGTATGTCCGAAATAACAGACACCACACATTCGTATAAACTACGTAATGGCTGCCGCACTGGTGTGGGGCTAAACAGTATTGTTGCTGTTATTAGTGGCCGGATAAAGCTTGCAGTCTTCCAATTTCTGCAATTCCAGAAGTATGGAGTCCAGCAAACAAGAGATTTACAAACGGTTAGTATAGTGCACACGTTTTACTTAGTTCATTTTAAATTGGGGTGAAATAAATGTCACTAGGCAGAGGAGTAGTGCAGACGAAGCGTTTTTTGTAACAAACTTCTTCCCTCAATGTGGATATGGTAGTTAGGTGTCTTTTCTGAGGCGGACTTGCAAGCAGCATTCACGACGCACTGAGAACTGTTTCACTGTATAGAAAAAACTTGCTAGGAAGCAGCAGTACCAATTGCCTCATTTATTTAGTTATTTAGCGTATGGCTTACATTGATTTGGTTAATACATCAAAATAATATTTGTAGAACAAAGTGATAAAATTTCACAGTGTAGTCACAAAGATAAAGCAGAACATATTAACAGTGTAGTATATACAGATTTATATGCCGGCCGCGGTTGTCTCGCGGTTCTAGGCGCGCAGTCCGGAACCGTGCGACTGCTACGGTCGCAGGTTCGAATCCTGCCTCGGGCATGGATGTGTGTGATGTCCTTAGGTTAGTTAGGTTTAAGTAGTTCTAAGTTCTAGTGGACTGATGACTTCAGCAGTTGAGTCCCATAGTGCTCAGAGCCATTTGAACCAGATTTATATTTTAGAGTTGAGACCATTAATCCAGTCCAATGAAGAGTTTAAAGCTTCGAAGAAACCACTTTTTTTTTCCTGGATATATTGTAAGGCGGCATTCGGTGACAATGTGATGCACACTCTGACGATGTTCTCCGCAGTACCAGGTCAGTGATTCGGTTATTCCCCATCGTAAAATGAGTCACAACTGATGCTGTGGGACGTTCTTATTACGCTGTCTTCCGTATCTGGAGAGGCAGATCCATTCCTGGTTGTGAAGCAGGGTCGATAGTGAGTCGAGTTTGAACCAGTTTCAGGGCTTACCAGTATTCTCCCCACAAGTCGCTAATTTTGAAAGTGTCACTCAAAAGTAGTTCTGCTAATGGTGGTGCGAGAGATCTAGACTTTAGCATTTTCAGAGCAGCGTTAGCCAGGTCACTGTGTTCCGGAAGGTGCGGATTGGCTGCAGTTTTGTTCTATTCCTTAACTAGCCTTGCCTGTCTGCAAATATAAGGAGGAACGATATCGAGATAATTGCCGCACTGACTCGTTAGTTCGTGATTTAATATAACACCTACATAAAATAAATATTTATCTTTTGTCGTTTTAAAATTAATTATTCAAAAAAATTTTAAAGTTCAGTTAGGCGGTAATGTTCATAATGGCGGGGTTGGATGGCGGGGGGGGGGGGGGGGGAATAGTAGTTAATATATGATCGCACTCCGCACTCAGGGATAATGGTCTCAGAGAGGTTGGGAACCACTGCCATAGGGGAAAAGAAAGAAGAAGCGAAGAAAGAGTTTACCTCGCATTCAGTTCAGACACTCTTGTGTTGTATCAGACAGTCTAGTTTCATTGAAAGTATAAATTAATAGTGAATTTTTTTGTTCTAATGCTCTTAGTTCCCTAAAAACTGCTTTTTCATTGTGTAACATGGTCTCAGCTCTATAAACATATTCACTGTTTTTTAGTTTAGGTGTTCTGGTCCCCATCAATCACTAAAGAATATTCATGTGTAATTGATAACATACGAGGGCCGTTAATAAGTAATGCAACACTTTTTTTTCTCGGCCAATTTCGGTTGAAAAAAATGCGGAATCTGTTGTCGAGCGTCTTCGCCATAGGCGATGAACCATGGGTTCATCACATGGAACCGGAAACAAAACGGCAATCCATTGTGACGCCATATCACCTCTCCTCTGAAGAAGTTCAAAGCGGCACCCTTATTCATGACGACGGTTTTCTGGAATTCTGAAGGATTATTCTTTTGATTTCCTCCCTGATAGTGCAACAATCTACTCTGAAATATACACGGTGTCCCAAAAAGAATGAACCGATTTTAACTTGTAATAATATTGAGACAAATGTCACTAGGTAACTGAAACAGCGCTAGATGTAATCGGCATGGCTACGAGCCCTGACCTGGAGCGTGCAGCCAGTCTCGCTCAATATGGCGTCCGCGCAACGGAAGGCGTATTGTGTTATTGAATTTAGTCGTGCTCAGTCGGTGATCACAGTTCAGCGGGCGTTTCATATTCGATTTCGTGCTAAACTACCATTACCAAAGATCATTCGACGGTGGTATAAACAGTTTGAAGAAACAAGGTGCCTCTGTAAAGGCTAAAGTCCTGGCCGGCCACGCGTTCCTGAACAAACAGTGGAACAAATCCGACGAGCATTTGAGCGGAGCGCCCGCAAGTCTACGTGTCGTCACTCTGACAATTTCATCTATCAGCAAGATGGGGCACCATCGCACTGGCACAACCACGTGCGCAGTTTCCTCAATGCCAACGTGCCTCAACGTTGGTTAGGGCGTACAGGACCGCCAGAACAGGCTTTACACTCTTGGCCTCCTAGGTCCCCTGACTTAATACCATGTGATTTCTCCCTTTGGGGATATGTTGAACAATGTGTTTACGTTCCTCCCTTACATCGTGACACTGATGGACTAAAAACCAGAATATCAGCTGCTGTAGCTTCAGTGACAGAAGACACCTTACGCTTAGTTTGGGATGAATTCGGCTATGGGCTAGATGTCGTCCGTGCAGCCAATGAAGGGCATATTGAACATTTATGATGTATTTTTATATTACTCTTTTTCTGAGTAATTTAGTATGCAATTTGTTGGTGTTAAGTCCTTATTCCTAATAAATAATTCTATTTAAAATTGGATCATTCTTTTTGGGACACCCTGTATTTTGCTTCCCTCAGGAAATGGGACAAACGACTTCAGCATGTTCCGAGCACCCGAGAGCAACTCACAAAACTTCATTGGACTATTCTTCTTCATCGACCCTCCAGTCCGGATGTTGCACCTTCCCATTTGCATGTGATTGGCTCAATGAAAGATGCACTCGTTGGGCAGCAGCACGTGGATAATGGGGAGGTTATTAGTGCTGCAAGACGTCGGACACTAGAGTGGTACCATGTGGGCACATAGACCCTCCCAGTAAAGTGGTTTAAGGCCATTGCATTTAAAGGAGATTATGTTGAAAAATAGGGGTTTGTAGCCAGAAGAGGGGTGAATAACACGGTGTATTGGAATCTTGAAAAAAACCAACCTGCTTTCAGAAATAAAGTGTTGCGTTACTTGCTGAACGTCCCTCATAGAAAGGTGGCGCATTTGGCCGATTAGCAGGGCCAGAGATTGACGACGCGATTGCTTTGTAGAACGGCAGAGGACAGAGCTGGCCCATGGAGTCAGTGAGAAATGTAACCAGCCAGGTGTCGTAGGAGGCGAAACCTAGGTTTCTGGGCTGGACAAGTATTTGACGCAGTGCTGAGTGCGCGTCTGCCCTCTCGTTGCAGATGCACGGCTACGACGTGCACGGCGCGCCGCCCCCGCCGCCTCCGCACGACCTGGGCCCGCCGCCGGCCGACATGGCGCACCCCGACTCCACCGACTCGTACGTCACGTACCTGGAGAGCGACGACAGCCTGCAGCACGACGCGGCCAGCCCATAACGGACGCGCCGCCGACGCCTCGCCGGCAGGTGGGTACGCTCGCCTTCCTTTATTTAGAATTTCACGCGCCAAGCCAAGCCAGTGGCGCTTCGTGTTTGTGTAGAGGACACACCATGTAGGCGGCACTGTGCCCACTCACGCTGCCCAGCACTCGAGTCCCTCCAGTTATCTCACCCGTGTGAACATCCTATCAAAGTGAACTGAAGTTTAACTAAATAATAACAAGAATATTTTCTGGTGGGTGCTTGTTAAATAAAGTACTCTGCTTTTGCACTCCGAGTACTTCGCAGGGCTATGGGACTGCCAGTATCAGGATGTTGTTGTTGTGGTCTTCAATCCAGAGACTGGTCTGATGCAGCTCTCCATGCTACTCTATCCTGTGCAAGCTTCTTCATCTCCCAGTACCTACCGCAACCTACATCCTTCTGAATCTGCTTAGTGTATTCATCTCTTGGTCTCCCTCTACGATTTTTACCCTCCACGCTGCCCTCCAATGCTAAATTTGTGATCCCTTGATGCCTCAGAACATGTTCTACCAACCGGTCCCTTCTTCTTGTCAAGTTGTGCCAAAAACTCCTCCCCAATCCTATTCAATACCTCCTCATTAATTATGTGATCGACCCATCTAATCTTCAGCATTCTTCTGTAGCACCACATTTCGAAAGCTTCTATTCTCTTCTTGTCTAAACTATTTATCGTCCATGTTTCACTTCCATACATGGCTACACTCCATACAAATACTTTCAGAAAAGACTTCCTGACACTTAAATCTATACTCGATGTTAACAAATTTCTCTTCTTCAGAAACGCTTTCCTTGCCATTGCCAGTCTACGTTTTATATCATCTCTACTTCGACTATCATCAGTTATTTTGCTCCTCAAATAGCAAAACTCCTTTACTTATTTAATATCCGAATAGGGTGGAAATCGGTAGATGTGATGTACATGTACACACAAACAAAATAAATGATAAGTCTCAGAAAAGTTGTCTGACTTATTCAAGTGAGAAACCTACAAAAATTGAGCAAGTCAGTAACGCGTTGGTCTACCTCTGGCTCTTATGCAAGCAGTTACTCCGTTTGGTATTGACTGTTAGGGCTGATAGATGTCCTCCTGTCAAATTCTGTCCAATTGTCGCGTTAGATCGTAAAAATCCCGAGATGGTCGGAAGGCCTTGCCCATAATGCTCCAAACTTACTCAGTTTGCGAGAAACACGGTGACCTTGCTGGTCAAGGAAGGGTTTCGACAGACACGAAGACAAGGATTAGAAACTCCGGCCGTCTACTGAAGAGTAAGCCCAGGATGGTTTACCATGAAGTCAACAACACGGGGCGTAGAATATCGTCGACGTAGTGATGTGGTATAAAGGTGCTGCGGACGACAAAGAGAGATGTCCTGAAAAGAAATGGCACCACAGACATCACTTCTCGCGGTTGGGCCGTAAGGCGAGCGACTGCCATGTTTTTGGTCCCACCACTGTCCAGGGCGTCCCCAGACACGTCTTCCGCCCCGAACTGTCTTGAGTGATGAGTCTTGCCTCGAACTGAGCCCCGGTGCTCATTGAAGAAGTGTCTGGAGATGCCCCAGACAGGGATTGGATACCAACCTGACTGTCGCCCAACCATTAGGCCCGACAACCAGCAGTGCTGGTCTGGGTCCCATTTCTCTTCATAGCAGGACCCCTCTCGCTGTCATCTAAGGCACCACTACACCACAGCGGTACGTCGACGATATTCTAAGCGTCGTTTTGTTGCCCTTTATAGCAGGCCATCCTGAGCTTACATTTCAGCAAGATAATGCCCATCCGCACACGGCGAATTTCTACTGCTTGTCTTCGTCCTTGCGAAACCCTACCTTGGGCAGCAGGGTCGCCGAACCTCACCCCTACTGAGAACGTTTAGAGCATTAAAGGTAGCCCCCTCCCCTCCCCTCCCCTCCCCAAATAAGCTCGGGATTCTGACGATCTAACGAGACGATTGGACAGAATTTTGCACGATATTCCCCAGGAGTACATCCAAAAACTCTTATCAATCAGTGTCTAGCCGATTAACTGCTTGGATAAGGGCGACAGGTAGACCAAAGCGTAACTGACTTGCTCAATTTCTGAATCTCTTTCTTTTGAATAAATCATCCAATATTCCTGAAACTATAGTAGTTTCTTTGTCTGTACCTGTAGATTACATATAATGATTTTCGTCCCATTCGGATAATTCCTTCATGATGCGTCATTTTTTTCCCATTTAGAGTATATTAATTGTTGACAGTGTTTTCTACTTGCAATATACTTATTTTGCTTCGTTAGCACCAGGATTAAATTAAACTGGTATTTCATATAAAAATTTAGCTATTTAGCGATACCTTGGATTGGTGGCAAATCTGAAGATCAGACAACTTTATGATATGGTACAAAAGAAGCAACAACCACTAACTCGATGGCATCTTTCTTTATGGCGTATTATTGTTTCTTTCCACTGCCGGTTTAGAACATTTTGTTCATCACTAGCTATTTAACGTTCTGAAAGCCATGGTGTCCTTCAGTGAAATCATTGAAAAGGGGTAAACATTCGAAAAGGAAATTAAAATCCAGGATGAAGTCAAGCTGAAAATTGCGTGGTATACCTTTAGTCCGCGTACTTAACCGTGAATGTGTCCTAGTTGCTTTGAAGGCTTGCATTCTTTTGTGAGTAGCATGAAATATTGTATTAATGAAACCAACACAGTGATACGTTTATCAGTATTTGGCGCTAAACGGAAAAAAGAAAGCATTCAAAGCGACTAAGATACACCACTGTAGGTACTTGTGCCATACGATTAAAAACTTATTACACATTTCCAACTTGGGTTTATCCTCGAGTTTCATTTCCTTCTCGAATACTTATCAGTTCCAAATGTTTTCGCTGCAGGGCGCCATGGAATTAAAAGCATTCAATAGCCGAGTAACAGTTGGTCCTGTAAACACAACGAAGCCATTTGATGTTCATATATGTGCGAAACCGATAATGGTAAGAAACAATAAAATCTGTTAAAAAATGTCATCAAGTTAGTTGTTGTTGTTACCTGTTCTTATAACATATCTTACAATACATCCACGGAATCCTTACGTCATCCACTGATAACAACAAACTTTATTTTCACTTTCCCGTCCACCCCTCCCTCGTTTGTCTTTTCCTCTGTACTTTTGCGCTTTATGTGTTATTTTCTTTTGGTATTATTCTTTTAGTACATGGTAAACCATACTGCACTTAAGAAGCAAAATGTGGTTCCATTGGTCATTTAGTCTCTACAGTGGTAACACTCGGCTTATAGTAGTTGCCCAAAGAGCATGAAAAAAATTAAATAAAATAAAATCTCACGCGTGCTGCTGCTCTTTCCCTTCTCTTCCTACATTTGCTGCAGTTGCTGTCGATTCGCAAGGAAATACGCAGAAACATTAATATTTCGTTTAAATCAAATGTTTAATAACACTCCGCATTTAATAATACTCTGTTAAATGGAAACTGCAATGAACATGTGTTGCTGTCTAGCTTTTGCAGATCATTTCGAAATCCAGGCAGACGTTGTAGAAGCAGCAGAAAAACAGACGGACATTCTTACATAGGAAAGAAACATGACTTCAAATCTCCTTCAAAAACAGAAGTAATAACAAACAACACTCCACCATCAAAATGAAAGTATGGACAGAAAGATACAAGTATCTGAGAGAAATTGTCCATCCTATTTTAGGCGAAAAGGATGCTACAAGACATGGAGTTGGAATTTCACCCGAAAAAGTATGTTTGCAGTAATGAATCACTTTCCCGAACAGTAAAAATTTGTTGTAATAGGACAGTAAAACTGCGAGAATGGACGTATGGAATCCAGCGTCTTCTAGTTGCATAAATCAATAAAAATCGTTTCCTATAAGAGTGTTCCTTGAACTGTAAATTGGAGCCCATGCAGCGTTAGTCTTTAAATTCGTCAGTAGCTGAGTGGCTTCGACTAACGTAATTTCTCCAACTTCTCGTTTTTTCCCTACAAGCGACGATTAACATTCAAAAAATATGTTTTTAGTGCATCTATTTACCATAAGAAACCATTACGGATTTCAAAGGTTTCTTTGTCAGTAGATGACATTTTGAGGGACCTGTGCTTGTTTGATAAAATACGTTTTATAACAGTTACCAAAGAATAAATTTATGACGTACCGTTAAAACACACTCCAGAATGAATTTTCGCTTTGCACAGAATGTGCGCGGATCAAAATCCTCCTGACAAATTCAAACTTTACTGTTTTTACTGAACGACTGTAAACATTCAGTAGGTGTAGGGAGGGCCTGGTGGTGCAGTGGTAAAAGTCGTACCTGGTAACCGAAGGGTCGAGGGATCAAATCACGGTTGGACGACGGAATATTCAGTCTACCTTTAGCCCAGCTTTCACTCATCAGTGATGTGAATACGACAAGTGGCTCCGATTCTACGTGAACTGTAGGTCCCCTTTCTCCAGTAGGATTTCTGGTGTGGGTTAGGAACACGCAGGTGGCACTCCAATGAGAGACTTGCACCAAGCAGTTGAACCACACGAATTATAGTTATATTATTATTATATTCCATAGCTGATTAACAGCACTCCTGTAAATGAAATACAGCAGTCTGACTAGAAACAAAACGTGCGAAACCAGACATTACAAGAAAGAATAAAATGTTTTAATAATAAGTTATCGATTTACTGTTTGGTGTTACAAAATGTATTTATTATGCATTCGTTAAAGTTACTTTCTAGTTTTATGTCACGACTTTTTTCACAGTACATTCTACAACACTTCAGTGTTGCGTGTAAAGTGTGGTTTTGTGTGTAGATGTGTGAATAAGAACAGAATATTTCTGATCAGATTACAGTGAGGGATTTTATCATTTGGATTGCACTTTTTAAAAACTTAAAGTGCATTTATCTTCCTCGATTTCGAGTGCCCTAATTGTGAGACTACACGATCCTAAGATACTCCGGAAAGTGTTGACCATAACTATTTCTTGTTGTCTGTTTCAGGCATATCACAGAATGCAGGGACAATAATTATTGAAACGTGTCAGGCCTAACAAGGAGGCGTCACCAACTTGATCACATATTCTAACAAGCAAAAAGTGCACTTGTAACATATCAGCCCCGGTAATCGATCCCGCGTGAAAATTCAGGCCGCTATCGTGGTATGTCGCCGTTATGACCTTCTGAATGTACAGCTTTTAAATTTCGCGCGCACCGGTTGTCTGTCACTGGCTCTAGCCACTGTAGCCGCCTAACGCCCGAGCGCGAAGCACTGTACAGTGGAGAAATAACCAGAGCCCTCGTATTCGCGCCATCGTGAAGGTGAGAGAAGAGGACAGGTAGACACATCTTCTCAACGTGTTTTGAAATATTGTTCAAGAAGGCAGGTTACTTTACGCGAAAATAGATAGGCAGTCTAACATGAGGACCTAATGTCACACTCACACGCTCGTACACATTTAGTACTATTCTAGCAAGATAACCCTATTGATATTCTGCAACAATATACCCACCTCAAAATCAAAATGAATAAACCTGAGAAACTGAAGAATTATTTTGAAATGAAATCTATGATTTTAGATTCAGCATCTCCAGTAAATGTACTTCACTTTAACATTTTTAGCTTTAAAATCCAAAGAAAATATCGCACAAAATCAAATGGTTCAAATGGCTCTGAGCACTATGGGACTTAACATCTGAGGTCATCAGTCCCCTAGACTTAGAACTACTTAACCTAACTAATCTAAGGACATCACACACATCCATGCCCGAGGCAGGATTCGAAACTGCGACCGTAGCAGCAGCGCGGATTCGGACTGAAGCGCCTAGAACCGCTCGGCCACAACGGCCGGCTAATAACGCACAACAGTAATATTAACAGTGAACTAGCGCTCCGATACTTCTTTACTGGCATAATCATTCGTGTCATTCATTTACAGGGCATTTGTGAATCACAACATTTTAAAAATGTTCAAAGCAAACATATGTCTGGCACCAGCTACGGGTTAGAAGCAGACTGTGACTCAATGACAAAAGTACGTTACGAGAATCAAAACAGTACTCCACGAACCTCCTACTCATTTTGAGGTACGTGAAGCTCGGGCATTGGGCGACTGCAATGGGTCTGAAAGAGCGACAAATAACGTGTACGAGAGGAATTTGAAAGCTGTTTATTCAAGAGGTACTGTCAGAATTATGGTCCAAATTTTCTATCTGGATCGATTGCTGGGGTTGATACCTTGTAAGTGTGCTATTTCCTCCTTAAAATAGATGATGCGATAAAAAAGGTTCTGTACGAAGGCCGCACAGTCCAGAATCGGTACGCCAAACTGGCAAAATCAGTGAGCATTGATACAAAAATCCCGACGTACCAGGTTAAAGATATCCGTCTCGTAAAACAGTGTCCTGCTGCGTGAAGAACCCCGTAACTGCCTGCTTCACATCCTCGTCCAACAGCTATCGATGCCCTCTGAAGGCCTTTTCTGAGGGACCGAAGGCATAATAATTGCGTGGGAAGAGATCAGGACCACATTGATGAAGTGTCTCCTACTTGAGGTAACTTCTGCGTTACGACATTTGCGATATGGGGACGTGCCAGCACCCCTTGTCGCGCACCAATCGACAGTGCTGGTTCTCGACATACGTGCTGCCCCACACACATTCTTCATTCTCTGATGACGAATGTCTACGTGTCTGCCCTTCAGCAAGCAAGAACAGCAAGCAAGAAAAGAATAACAGCACGTTAGTCGTGATTGGAAGCATTTAATGACAACTTCGCCTTAGTTCACGTCTCCGTGTTCACCACACGCCCTTTGGAAAGTCGCGAATGTCACATTGATCCCTCGTCTACATGTCAGTGCTTACATAACTGCAATGGAGTGACGCTACGTTGCATATACTGTGCAGCAACACTAACAACAAACTTTTTGATCGCTCCTTTATGAGGTGAAGTTGGTATGCTCCCTTATAAGAACAGAACAAGAGTTTCCCAAGTACAGTTGAGTGCTGAATAAAAAAGTGATCCCAGAGTGAGATTTTCAATCTGCAGCGGAGTGTGCGCTGATATGAAGCTGGGCGCTTCACTCTGGAACTGCGAGACCGCTACGGTCGCAGATTCGAATCCTGCCTCGGGCATGGGTGTGTGTGATGTCCTTAGGTTAGTTAGGTTTAAGTAGTTCTAAGTTCTAGGGGACTGATGACCTCCGATGTTAAGTCCCATAGTGCTCAGAGCCATTTTAACCATTTTTGAAACTTTCTGCCAAATTAAAACTGCAAAGTGAAAATCTCATTCTGGAAACATCCCCCAGGCTGTGCCTAAGCCATGTCTGCGCAATATCCTTTATTCCAGGAGTGTCTAACAATACCACCACTTGCAAAGTGCGTTAGAAACCATATTAATAATGTTGCTCACGCAGCATATGTTCGCTTTATCGGGCAACAACAAAGTTATTGACTGTGGATGGTATCGTCAGAATGGAAATAATGAAGTCACTGTAAAAAGTCATTAATTTTGGCACTTATCTTGAATGGATTCCCACGTAGATTTCATCGAAGCTGTTATGGCTCATCTTGTTGATTCTAGGGTGATTCCACTTTGATTGCTAGAAGGTCCAGATGTGTATTTTACCAATATTTGAAGACCTAACAGAGGCGTTTTTCAGGATATTCTTAATGATCAAACAATCCCAGATCAGATCAATGGTATGGTAGGAATAATTTTTGACTTTGTGTTCACGATCCACATTTTTATTAAACTTCTTGTCAATTCACATATACTTCTTCTTAATTGTGACATCATCAAGAAAACAGTTTTGTATCAATCTTCATATATTTAATTTCCACTTTAACCAAACACAAGATTTCTTTTACGAAGCGAAATAACAACTTAACTTCTGCAATGTGAAACAAAGACTGCTCTGTGCGCATACGCGCCAAAACGGTTACAATTAAGTCAAAGATTATGACAGTCTCACAGAAATGAATATACACAAGAACCACATCACTGTAATATATGGATACATCGGAGTACCTATACATTAATAAAACCAGATGTGAATATTGTCACAGAAATATGTCTGTTACTTCGCAGAAAAGGAGTACGATATTACTGGAATCGAGAACTGGGATTGGAGTGCCGTAATGGTCACGTAATAAAGAACCATTACAAGTGCTAGTTTTGCAAGGTTTGCAGAAGAGCTTCTGCGAAGTCTGGAAGGTAGGAGACGAGGTAGTGACAGAATTGAAGCTGTGAGGACAGGTGGTGAGTCGTGCTTGGGTAGCTCAGATGTTACAGCACTTGCCCGCGAAAGGCAAAGGTCCCGAGTTCGAGTCTCGGTCCGGCACACAGTTTTAATCTGCCAGAAATTTCAAAAAAAAAAAAAATGGTTTGTACTTCCACTGAGCATTTTTATCTTGTGTCCTAATTCCTGACTGTGCCACTCCACCAGACTGGTTGTGACGCCCTCGTGTGTGCTGTGTTTGGTTGCAGGTCGGCGTGCTGCCACCCCGTCTTATATACGTAATGCGCGGACCGCCGGGCAGCCCGCGCGGCTGCTGCCGCACACCATGAAACGCCACGGCACACCATGAGACGCCGCAGCACACCATGGACACCGTGGCGCGGTCCCGCCCCGCCCTGCCGCCGTCTCCCCTTCACCTCGCCTCGCCAGCGACACGGAGGCCGCTGCTCAACTACACTGTCCCCCAACCCCCCACCCCCACCCTGCTCAGCACTCCCCAGTGACGCCCTCACAGTTTTAAACTAACTGGGGTAGCTAATTAGTCGTACTGAAATTCGTTGAGAAGCAGAAAACGGGGGGAAATCAGTTGCATTACTTCCCTTCAATAAAAGTTTGTTCATAATCTTAACTCACAATTTACACACAAAAATGATTTTTGCCGTCTAGGAGGATAATATGCAGCAACTTTGTTTCTTTGTGACTGGTCTTACTTTCCACTAGAGGACCGCGTATGATATTTAGGTGACCATCCCTCTGCAGTGTCACACGTCACTACGCATAAGGACAGTAAATCTTGCATGTTTCCTAATGACACTAAGCACAGCCATGTATCGATAAACTCCCTCCTCATTTCTCACGGAGAATGCCAGGAAAGAGATGATACCTTCCAGATAAATTCCATTATTTTTTGTGGATTATGTTGTGAACTGCAAAATACGAATTGCGCACGATGTACTACACAGGAGAACCTGTTCTTATTTCGTATAGCTTTAAGTGAATATCTTCCAAGTATTATCTGGATACTGGACTGACAGAGTTTTGCATGACCCACACACTGCTAGCTTGATCCCCATCTGGAAACGGGAAAGTGGGTGCACAACCGGAAATACGGTATATCTTTCGTTAAGCGCGCCAGGGCGCTTTAGAAATAAGATACATGAAAGAACTGCTTGACTGCTTTCTCTTACCTTGCTTTCATTTCTCTTTCACAACTGTCTGCCCTTTTTTGCCAAATGCTATGCAGCAGAAGTTTCTACTTGGACACTTTCAGTTTGAAAATAACTACAAACTTCGTAATAAGAGGGTACTTCCCGTCGTATCACGGAGTAAGTGTTCCCTTTTGATTGCCGTTCTTTAAGGATTACTAGTGATTTACTCCTTAAGTAATTTTAATTAATTTAATCCTATTACCATGTAGCATTGTGAGGAAATATCAGACAGTGGTGCTAGACAGATTCTTCGTGGAAAAAAGAAGAAAAGCTCTTGAAATCTTACAAGTAATTTTCCGTAGAGTAATTGGTGTTTGCAGTCTTCGCGATCTTTGCAGGAGTGTCATGCGGCTTGTATCTATGATGTTGCTAGGTTCCTCAGTGGTGTAAAAAGAGGCTTTCGATATCGTGGAAGCCATCTTGTTCAGTTGGGTAACACGTATTTTTCCTTAAAGTGTATGCAAGTTCACTGAAGGAAGTTATGATCAAGAGCACAATGCTTCAGATCTAACAATATACTGCCTGTTACTCCATCAACATAACGCATCCCACAGACTCCAGCAGAATTTGAGAACAAGTGACATACGAGCTTTTTAGTTTCTTTCGCAGAGGTAGAGGCAACTGTAGAACAGATTTTTTTTTCCTTTTTTACGGCTGAAACTATTCAATTGCCCCACATCATGTACTCAAACACATTTCTTTGCCAAAATCAGAACTTTGTTGCTCCTCCACTCAAACTGTAACGTCTGCACCACTTTCCCCTCGTTGAAAGATGTCTCTGAAACGCTCAACAGATCCAAATCTTGTCGTCTGCTGGCGGACTCAGTACGGTGAGCAGTCTAAAAGGATGCAAAGCTCCGCAACAGCAATCATTTTTGCATCTACGGTCGCGCCGTGTTCTCCGAATTCGAGCGCAGGAAAATACGACTAAGTTCGTTCCGTTTGAGCTGTCAGATGTGCGAGGAGGGAGACAGTGGGTATTTCTTTTCCCGCCGCGTGGTAGAAGGGCCCCCCCTTGCAGACACTTCTGCGGCGCGCGCTGCTCGCTCGGGCGGAGGCGGCCCGCAAGCTGCGGCGGAGCCCCCGTCTGCGCCGCCAATCGCGTGGATCGCGGCGGCTTTCGGCCCATTTAGCATTCACCGCCGTGGCCCCGCCCCGTCCCGAGCAGTGATTGCAGCGGCGGCCCTCTCCCCGTAACTTATGCACGGCCTCCTTAAAAGCCGGCCGCCTTATTCTCGAGACCCCACCCGGGACCACAAATCGACCCCAGCCGAGCCCACACGACCCCTGAATAAGTAATACCCGGCACAGTACAGCCACGCGATTCCGGCGCGCGCGTCTCGCCCGTGTGCCCGGGGCCGGAAATCCTGTATAGTAGCTAACTGACGCGTTTACAGCTGTTTCTCCTCCACACTGCTGTGTCCACTACTTTTGACTTTCGGCTCGCAATGTGTGTTTAATTCTACGCAACCTAGATGGAGATAGGAAAAATACACACAACCGCCGAGAAACTGCAGTACGACTTTATTTATTCAACGACCAGTTTCGGCGATATCATCTTCTAGTCTACGTAACCCACGCTCAGGTTCGAATACAATTATTGTTATTAATACTATCTGCGAATAAACCCGTGTTAAAGCGCCGCATACGGGATGAGGAGGTGCGCCGGCTCCGGAACGAATCCGTCGAGGATTAACGGCGAGTGTCGGGGTACCGACCACCCTGGATGCGGTTTTTAGGCACTTCTCCACATCCCATAAGCTGAATACTAACATGGTATCCAAGTCCTGGTGCAGTTATACGATTCATTTTATCGTGTTTGTATTGGCTTTGATCCTGCTGTCAAATAAGTCGAATTTCTTGTTTGGGTTTATTATTTTAATGTGTCTGTAGAATCTTAACCTATGTTTTCTAACATCAGTTTGGCTATTTGTGAATCCTTTGATTTCCTGTTTGCCTCTGGGCCGGTATTGTTCGTCTGCAACTTCTACGTCTAGAATTTGTCTTACAGTTTTGCGTTCTTTTTCTTCCATGTTTTCAGTGTCTATTTTTCCTCTTAAGAATTAGTGTTTCAAATCCGTAGAGGCATTTTGGTTTCATTATTGTATCGTAATGTCTTAGTTTTGCGTGTTTGGAGATACGTTTCTTGTTGCAGATGTTTTGGATTAGTCGATAAAGTTTCTATCTGTTAGCATCTAACTTAGTCTGATTTTGTTTAGATTCCATTTTCCTGATTGGTTTCACCAAGATATTTAAATTTAGAAACTCGTTTAATTTTGTTATATTTCCTGTCGATTCAGTTTGGCTGTTTTTTTTTTTTTTGTATCAGTTCACGTATTCCAACTTTTCAAAAGATACCTGGAGACCGACATTTTCTGCAGTTTCTTTCAGTCTGATTTTGTGCTGACTGTTAAATCGTCTGAAAATGCTACGCAATCTGCGCTTGCCTCTATCTGAAATGATAGGTTCGTTAATTTTGAGGACTTACTTCTGTTGGCACCATTCTTCTATCCCTTTCTCAAAGACGTTGTCGAAAAGTAATGGAGATGGCGTACCTCCTCGCCTTATTCCGTTTTGAATTCGGATTTTTTTACACAGTTACCGAAATACGATTTCACATTGAGTAAGTATAGATCACTTTCCTGTTAACATGCATGCATGTGTCGGAGAAGTTCATTTATTTTCGTTAGTATCACATACTGGTATTTATGTTGCTGTCTGACGTTTGCAGTACAGCTAGTATTTTTCTCCAATTGCTTCCTCTTTTCTCGTTCCTCGACGTAAACAGTAATTTTTAACTGACGCCTGGCATGTGAATACCTGGTAAACAGTGACACAGCGCATGTTGGAAAGCGCAGTTTACATACAGACATGATAATGTGAAAGCGACAAAAAATTACTAACTGGAGCAAAATATCAGTTGCACTGCGAACGACTGACAGCCACAAGAACATTAATACGCAATTCTAAGAAAATAAGAGATCTCGCTGATGATGGCGAAAGCTTCCCGAAACATGTTTGACTATTAAAGAAGAAGAATTTTCTTGCTCAAGGTAGAATCATATTTCCATAACTAAATATTTGAAACCATACACGAACAAAAAGTGAGCTTCAGCCGTGCGATGAACGGATACATTTATTTGGTACGTCTAGTGAAACTGATAACACATACCTAGGACAGGCGCCACTCTCTACAGCCTGCGGGGGCGACTCATTGCCATGCACCACTGCACGTTGCTTATGCTTATTGCTTTTTGGAATACGACAACGTCTTGCCTAAACAAGCCAATGTGGCTTAATTACAACACCCAGAACAAGATAATACCATCGAAACTAGCTGAATAGACAGTCATATTGTAGCTACTCGGCGATCATGTCTCCTTTTTCCAGTTGCTCATAAGCTGTCGAGCACCAATTGCACAAAATATTTCCAAGCAGCGAAAGTCCTCAAATTTGCAACAGATTGCCCGCTACGTCACTTTTATTGCCGTTGCAGTGCAGATCCTGCGCTTATTATCAGTTACAATTGCACACATAAATTATAACTTACGGTTGGTAGAACAATTAAAATTGATCGTCACAGATAACGTCCGTTTTGAAAACAATAATTACGTTGGAAATAGCTATTTCGTGTCAAATTTGTTATAAGGCAACTAAAAGAGATACGCTGAATAACAATATGTATACTCAGGCACGGAGATCTTGTTACAGTTATTATTATTGAAGATAAAGTTTTTCAAATAAAATTTATCACTAGTATTAAGGTGATGGTCTGTGCGACTAAGGGCGATCGGTTGTGATCGACGTGCAAACAAAATGGTGATTTATCGTAACACTCCGTCTGTGTTTCCAACTTGACTTCCTCTAAGACATATCCTCGAAACATCGGCCCATCAAAACCTTTTTCCGTGGTGTATCCATCATGCAGTCTCTTCTGGAACTGCTGATGCATTAGCGGATGGGGGCAGTCCACATGAAAAATTTGTTTGTGAATGTCATCAGAAGCGGATTCAAGGCAAAATATCAAATTTCTGAGCGTTGGGATAATTCTTCTTGCGTCTCTACCTTCGCCTGCTACGTTACCCGTAGGGCTCTGTGTCTCCTAACATTGCTCTCCATATGATCAGGACGTTGTTTTATTTTGTCGATAATGTTTACAGTTTGTAACTCCTCAAATATTCTTCCAAGTCTACTGCACTTTGGAATGCGGTCAGTCCAGAAGATATACCCATGTCGAAGGCGTCCAGTTTTTCGTTGTAGCCTCGATCCATGTCGAAGTTTCTGTCCTACAAAGGAGATCTATGAACCCATAGCTTTTCAGGATCCACGGTTTCTTCTGAATCCTCTGGTGATGGTTTTATTACCAAGGAATCAAATTTTATAAAGTCTGCACTTTCCATTCTATAAATTTAGTTTCAACAGTCAAAACCTGAATTAAAAGAGGTGCTCTGCAGTGATAGATTGTCAGATCTTTCATTTCCATCACCGTTCAGAAATATTTTTCCCGGGTTCTTGTCTGTCTTGTTTAAAGCCATAAATTTTGTATTGACGAGTATTTATGCGTGAACCGTGAGATTAGTTAACTTTAGTTTTTATTTCGATCATGTGATCAGGTGCAGTTTGAAATATTTTGGACAAACATACAACGCTTTCACATTTTTTACACAACAAATATATTTTTGTAGGGTGTGGCGCGATTATAAATCTCACCTATTTATCAAGAATACGTACCTTACTCAGTCACTGCTATTTGTTTTATTCGCAGCAATAATTGGATTTGACGCCTCTTCCTCAAGGAACTTACTTCATTCGTTTTTTCATATATCTCCAGTGTAATCATATACTGTCTGTATTGGCTCTTTCCGTCATATTACGGTTTCCTGGCGGTGAATATCTACAGGTCAGCTTACATTATATTGACATCAACTTTGTGCAGAGCCGAGAGTCAAAACGGATAGAACCATAGCTCAGACATGGCCCATTACAGATTTTGCACTGAAATACTATTGCTGGAGTCGCGGTATCGTTTATCAATAAATAACTGTTGCATTATTGCGGCTACGATAATCGCGATCAGCCAGTGTCCAACCGGTTACTGGAATTAATTTTAAGAAGTTTCCCATCAGTTTAGGGTGATTTACGGGATCTGAAAGTTTTATCACTGAGTTTAGGAAAACTTTACTGGCCTTATCTGCCGAATTTAGTCTGCTATCAGCTCATCCTGTGTTCGCATGAGAAAGTTAACTCTCAAACTATGAAAAAAGCAAAAATGAAAAGAACAGGACACCAAACGCCGTACATTCACCTACAAACTAAAATATAAAAGGCAAAGGCTTTCGACTGGTACAACTAACATTACTGAGAAAAAAAAAACTATTTTCAGAAGAATGCGTGTTGTGTTTTAATAAAGGTGTTGCTCCGTTTTAGCGGGATGTTTTTGTTCCATATTATTATTAATTGTGCTTCACTAAATACACAAGATCTTTCCCCCGTTTCACTTTCATTCTACAAAGTGCTGTTGCAAGATTATGTTTGTTAGAGTACTGTGTAATTTCAACAGTAAGGGGTAATTTCTCCGAACCCTGAATGCGCTGACAGAATTCGATTATGGCTGGTATATTACCCGTATACCGGAACTTTTAAGAGGTGTCAGTCTCACATCTCTGCCCTCAAGTGCTTTGCAGGCATCCGATGACTGTCAGCTACCCCAGGTTGGAAACAGAATGGTCCCATTCGCGACGATGCGGCACGGAACAGCTCCCGGAGCCCCAGAAATCTTCTTTTGGTAATAGACACTTTGAAAGAGCTGGATCCTGAGCAGGGGGGGGGGGGGGGGAGGGAGGGAAATGGTCCCGGCATCGGTTGGGAGACGTCGGCGGGTGGTTGGCGTGTGCGGCTGCGCGCTCCCCCAGCCCCACCAAGTCTGGTCTCTCTGGCAGCGTTGACAAGGGGGCGACCGGCCAGCGGCGCCCCTGTGTACATAGAACATAGCCTCTTGTACGTATTTCTACGCACTGTATAGATGTGTTACTTGTATTAGCTAATTTGTTTTCCTCTGAATCAGTAACATTTACTCGATTAGACGCGATAATAATATGTAACCTTGTGGTGTATTTATTGTTTCGTTGCCTACGCATAACAAATGGAAGAAGAAACGGCGCAAAAAAAAGTGCTCTAGCGGATTTTCCACTGCTCTCGTTCTTTACATACATATTTTTTTGCGTTTCTTCATCTGTCCTAACGTCAGAACGTTTTTTATAAAGCTTGCAAACAACGGCAGTTGCACTCCTGCTCGAGCAGTAATAAGTGTAACTGTGATTAATAACTGTTCAGTGTGGCGGGAGAAAATTTTTTGCCAATGTTCCCAAGAAACCAGACCGCTCATTAAGATACAAACAGTTATCGTTTAAATTGCACTTTGTTGTTGTTATCAGCGGATGGCGGCGACCAGAGGGCACCACAGTCGACGAAAAGTGGACCTGCGAAAAAGGATTGTAGTATTTCCTATTTCCTTATCAGATTTACGTAATGAGGAAAGAACCTCACACACAAAAAAATTTAAATTTTGGCACAACTTTGAAATGTGAGTGTAGTATGTGTCAGTTTTCCGGTTGCCGTATTGGCAGTCCTGTCGACAGTGGTTCCCCGTCGTTCGCCGCCAGCTGTGCTTCGAGCAGAGCGGGTAGCGGAGGGGCTGCCCCGCAACCAGGCCTGCCAACTGCACTGGACCTGCGCCCGGGCAGCCGCCCCGCACCCGCCCAATCCACAATATGTACGCCCCATGTTGGGGCACTTAATGCTCTCTCTCACAACTGTACAGAACCACTTCTTGAGATATTTAAAAATTAAAAGTTATGCATAACAGATATATGCCAAAGATGAATTAAAGGGTTGTTTCAGTTATTGGCCTTCTATCCCTTCCTTTCGATCTTAAACACCCTTGAATTATTTTTATATATATAATCAAACTTCTATAAGCACTACAAACCAAAAATGTAACAGTTGAGAAACAGTAATTACTGAATGTGACAAGTAACATTTGTCATTTCCTGTAGAATTCTTACAGGTTGTGGACTGCATCGTTGTGGAATTCTGTGCTGAAGTTATCTGCAATATTGACCAAAACATTCATTAATCAATTGTCCAGTATGACAAGTGCAACAAACCACAACATTTTCATATAAAATTATTTCAGCTCGAAAAACCTACGGAGTTCTTGTAAAGTTGCTTCGCGCTACCAGTTTCTCTGTTTCTTTACAAAGAACGGAAGATACACTGCTACAAGTTTCGCCAGATTCTGAGTAGGAGGATCTTTCCAGGTAGGCTACAATAAGAATACAAATCCTATTTTATAACTAAGTTTGTCCGTCCCGATAGCTGAGTGGTCAGCGTGACGGATTGCCATCCTACGGGCCCGGGTTCAATTCCCGGCTGGGTCGGGGATTTTCTCCGCTCAGGGACTGGGTGTTGTACTATCTTAATCATCGTTTCATACTCAACCGGCGCGCAGGTCGCCCAATGTGGCGTCGAATGTAACAAGACCTGCACCAAGGCGCTCGGACCTGCCGCGCAAGGGGCCTCCCGGCCAATGACGTCAAACGCTGATTTCCATAACTAAGTTTTATTTGTTATTGAATGAAGTGTAGAGGTGAAAGATTTGTGTAAATCTATTTTAACCTTTCTAGACGCTGAATACTGCGACTGAGGTTCAAGACTAGATGGTTTCTCTGGTAATTACGAAGAGTATCTGTACAGTATTTTTAAGCTTTTTGGCCGCGCGGTCTAGGGCGTCTTGTCACGTTCGTCGCGGCTCCACCCGTAAGAGGTTCGAGCCCTCTCTCGGGCAAGAATGTGCGTGTTGTCCATAGCGTAAATTAGTTTAAGTTAGATTAAGTAGCGTGTAAGCTTAGGGACCGATGACCTAAGCAGTTTGGTCCCATAAGATCTTACCACAAATTTACAATGTAAGCTCTTTGGTTGTCCCATTAGCCAACTATCGAGTCGGCACAGGCTCATTGTCAGATGGTGGTTGTCTGCCGGGACCTCAGTCCCCTTCTTGTGGTGACGAACCAGGAAGGAATAGGAAGCTGATTAATGGGACAGCAGAATCTTCAATAACATTATGGAGCTACTTGTTACACTTTCCACAGAAATCGTCCACCATTACATGTCTTACTGTTAGAGCTCTGAACAACAAAGCGAAACGTCACGCCTGTACTCTGGGTGCAGAACATACTCGCAATTTTTCAGTAAGTGTTAAAAACTCCACTGCAGAACAAAATATTCATTCTGACGCCCACTATAGAGGTCAAGATGCAAAAATGAATCGGAAATTGATCCTATCAGCATTTCTTGTACCATCCTGAGACCGAGCGAGATGGCGCAGTGGTTAGCACACTGGACTCGCATTCGGGAGGACGACGGTTCAATCCCGCGTCCGGCCATCCTGATTTAGGGTTTCCGTGATTTCCATACATCACTTCAGGCAAATGCTGGGATGGTTCCTTTCAGTGAGCACGGCCGACTTCCTTCCCCATCCTTCCCTAATCCGATGAGACCGATGACCTTGCTGTTTGGTCTCTTCCACCAAATCAGTCCAGTCCCACGCTGAGCACTGCGCCTTCTGACATGGGATGAACAGAGGTAGGCTACAAGTCCAGGGCTGTAGCTGCTGTATTCCACGACCATGATCAGAGTGAGTGATACGTCCGCTCATCGGCAATGGTCGAAAAGCATTTGCACTGCAAAACCCCGCTTGTGTGTAAGTCAAAGAAACTGAATCTGAGTCAATCATGTATCATGTGTCAGGCACACCCTTGAGACTCAGTGCTGAATTTAATGTACGCAACGAATTTACTAACACTATAACTTTTAGAGGCCATAGCAGTGAATCAGAAGTTGGGGAAGTGACATAATCTTTATCTCTGAAAAGGACTGAATGTGATAGTAAACTGGAGATTTAAATGACTCTATGGTTTATTAAAAACGACATGTGGAAAAATGAAGCACTGAAAACAGTTATGTGAATTTCAACATTACAGTGACATACTTTCCAAGGAGAACTCCAAAACTGAAACAATAAGTTGTCAAAGTTACACAGTGAGGTGGAGTTGCTTGATAATCTCGTTATCTGGCTCTGTGACATGTACAGTAACCTAACTCTATGATGATCACAGTGACTGTCTGCAACAAGAACCTAAGAATCCCAACGATCTGAGGTTGCAGTGACTGCTCTTTTGGAGTACTGCTGTGCGGTGTGGGATCCTTACCGAATAGGATCAACAGAGTACAACGAGAAAGTTCAAAGAAGATCAGCACGTTTTGCCTTACCGAGAAATGGGGGAGAGTGTATTACTGACATGATACGGGATTTGGGGTGGACGTCATTAAAACAAAGGCGTTTTTCGTTGCGGCGGAATCTCCTCACGAAATTTCAATCACCAACTTTCTGCTGCGAATGCGAAAATATTTTGTTGACGCCGGCCTACAAGCGAGAAACGATCATCATAATAAAATAAGGGAAATCAGAGGTCGCACGGAAAGATATAGGTGTTCGTTTTTTCCGCGAGCTGTTCGAGGTTGGAATAATAGAGAATGACTGTGAAGGTGGTTCCATGAAACCTCTGCAAGGTACGTACGTGTGATTTACAAACTATCCATGCAGATATTGATGAAACGTATCTCGAATTTGAACTATAAACTCTCGCGTGTTCTAATATGCCGTAGCTGTAAGCAGCGCTTTCATAATATTCTATGTGATATGAGCACAGTGAAGACATCGCATCTCTCTGGTATGAAGTTCAGCGCTATGATCGCACAACTGAGGACTCGAACTCAGGACCCTAGACGACTCCGCCAGTTGAGAGCGCAGCCTGCAAAGCGCCGATCTCTAGGATCCGCGATAACCTGACTTCTGCATCCCGTCTGCTGACTTCATCCCGTCCCCAGAAAGCTCCTTGCACCTTTCTTGCCGTCAACAAAACACGTCCACCAATGAATTGTATTTTCTCCCCTACTCTCTCTCTCTCTCTCTCTCTCTCTCTCTCTCTCACTCTCTCTCTCTCTTTCTCTTTGTATCTCTATCTCCCTCAATATATATATATATATATATATATATATATATATATATATATATATATATACTCCTGGAAATGGAAAAAAGAACACATTGACACCGGTGTGTCAGACCCACCATACTTGCTCCGGACACTGCGAGAGGGCTGTACAAGCAATGATCACACGCACGGCACAGCGGACACACCAGGAACCGCGGTGTTGGCCGTCGAATGGCGCTAGCTGCGCAGCATTTGTGCACCGCCGCCGTCAGTGTCAGCCAGTTTGCCGTGGCATACGGAGCTCCATCGCAGTCTTTAACACTGGTAGCATGCCGCGACAGCGTGGACGTGAACCGTATGTGCAGTTGACGGACTTTGAGCGAGGGCGTATAGTGGGCATGCGGGAGGCCGGGTGGACGTACCGCCGAATTGCTCAACACGTGGGGCGTGAGGTCTCCACAGTACATCGATGTTGTCGCCAGTGGTCGGCGGAAGGTGCACGTGCCCGTCGACCTGGGACCGGACCGCAGCGACGCACGGATGCACGCCAAGACCGTAGGATCCTACGCAGTGCCGTAGGGGACCGCACCGCCACTTCCCAGCAAATTAGGGACACTGTTGCTCCTGAGGTATCGGCGAGGACCATTCGCAACCGTCTCCATGAAGCTGGGCTACGGTCCCGCACACCGTTATGCCGTCTTCCGCTCACGCCCCAACATCGTGCAGCCCGCCTCCAGTGGTGTCGCGACAGGCGTGAATGGAGGGACGAATGGAGACGTGTCGTCTTCAGCGATGAGAGTCGCGTCTGCCTTGGTGCCAATGATGGTCGTATGCGTGTTTGGCGCCGTGCAGGTGAGCGCCACAATCAGGACTGCATACGACCGAGGCACACAGGGCCAACACCCGGCATCATGGTGTGGGGAGCGATCTCCTACACTGGCCGTACACCACTGGTGATCGTCGAGGGGACACTGAATAGTGCACGGTACATCCAAACCGTCATCGAACCCATCGTTCTACCATTCCTAGACCGGCAAGGGAACTTGCTGTTCCAACAGGACAATGCACGTCCGCATGTATCCCGTGCCACCCAACGTGCTCTAGAAGGTGTAAGTCAACTACCCTGGCCAGCAAGATCTCCGGATCTGTCCCCCATTGAGCATGTTTGGGACTGGATGAAGCGTCATCTCACGCGGTCTGCACGTCCAGCACGAACGCTGGTCCAACTGAGGCGCCAGGTGGAAATGGCATGGCAAGCCGTTCCACAGGACTACATCCAGCATCTCTACGATCGTCTCCATGGGAGAATAGCAGCCTGCATTGCTGCGAAAGGTGGATATACACTGTACTAGTGCCGACATTGTGCATGCTCTGTTGCCTGTGTCTATGTGCCTGTGGTTCTGTCAGTGTGATCATGTGATGTATCTGACCCCAGGAATGCGTCAATAAAGTTTCCCCTTCCTGGGACAATGAATTCACGGTGTTCTTATTTCAATTTCCAGGAGTGTATATATATAATCTCCGACTAAGAGTTAGGTCCTCGTAACGTCACTTCTATTACGCAAATCAGTGCCCATTAAGCCACAAGCTAGCCTTGCATTAGCGGTCCTGTGAAATATTAAGAATTGTCAAAAAGGCTAGTCACCGACTCTGCTGCAATTTCTGAATATTAATTAGGTCGGAGCAGTTTTGTCAAGTTTTTAGAAAAGCCAGGAGATTTTTATCTTAACACGCTCTTACTGCCTAACATCCGGTGACAGCTTTTATCTCAGCCGTATTGCAGACCATGCTATAAGCTACAAAATAGTCTCTCTTGCTCCCAGAATGAGATTTTCACTCTGCAGCGGAGTGTGCGCTGATATGAAACTTCCTGGCAGATTAAAACTGTGTGCCCGACCGAGACTCAAACTCGGGAGCCATGTCTCCGCAATATCCTTTCTTTCAGGAGTGCTAGTTCTGCATGGTTCGCAGGAGAGCTTCTGTAAAGTTTGGAAGGTAGGAGGCGAGATACTGGCAGAAGTAAAGCTGTGGGGACCGGGCGTGAGTCGTGCTTCAGTAGCTCAGATGGTAGAGCACTTGCCCGCGAAAGGCAAAGGTCCCGAGTTCGAGTCTCGGTCGGGCACTTAGTTTTAATCTGCCAGGAAGTTTGTCTCTCTTGCTGTTCACTGTTTGGCAACGTGACTTTCACCCCCAACATAGCGAGACAGCTATTTCTGCTCCTCTCCTCCCTACCGTTCTGCGAAAACCATCAAGCCCACTTCTCACTTCTTCCCGTCTTTCATTTCACCGTGCCTCACTAGTAGTTATTCCTCATTCACAGCACTCCTCACTTACAAAGCTCTCCCATAAAGCAGATGATATACATAATACCATGCTAGATCACAGAAGGTTAAGAAGAGGAAATGAAATCAGTTGTCGGCCGGGGTGGCCGAGCGGTTCTAGGCTCTACGGTCTGGAACCGCGCGACCACTACGGTCACAGGTTCGAATCCTGCCTCGGGCATGGATGTGTGTGATGTCCTTAGGTTAGTTAGGTTTAAGTAGTTCTAAGTTCTAGGGGACTGATGACCTCAGAAGTTAAGTCCCATAGTGCTCAGAGCCACTTGAGCCATTTTTTTGAAATCAGTTCATACACTGACTGTCATCTCTAGCTCCCATTAAGTTAATTCAGTTCCCCTCCAGTTGCGTTAGTAAAGGTAAATAATGAGGTGGAGGAGGAATAACATCAGAATGGGTCAGTCGGGACAATTTACTGGCTACGAGCATGAAGTAATTGGAAGTCACCTGAGCAATAAGTCCATCAAGGACATTTGAACCCTTCTAAAACGCTCACGTCGTCTGTTGGTGAGCTGACTATAAAGTGAAAACAAGAAGGAACAAACCAAGATCAGGCGGATCTCGTATACTAACGGACGGGGGTCATCAATCATCACTGAGTGTGGTTGTAAAATATATGGAGTCAGCGGAAGGAATCACTCGAATTTTCCAGTCCATGACGTAGCGCAGTGACGGTGCAGAAGCTGTTTAAAAAGAGTGAGATATAATGGTCAAGTAGTGCCTCAATAGCCACTTACTTCTGCAGTAAATGCCAAGAGACACTTGAGGTGGTGTAAGAAGCAGCGTACATGTACAATGGATGACTGGAAATGAATGGTCTGGAGCGATTAATCGTGCTATGTGCTGTGGCAATCAGATGGAAAAGTTATGTTCGGCGAATGCTTGGAATCTTGTAAAACAGTGGTAAATCCTGAAGGATAGGAACTCATTTTACATCATTGTGTACTGCATATAAGAGAGAAGCAGTTTCGAGACGATGATTACACCAACAAGGTAATGTAATCTTTCATAAAACAATGGTTTGTGGACAGTTACATGCCTGAAATAGACTGGCCTGTCTACAGTTCCAACCTGAACCCAATAGAACACCTTTTGGATCAATTAGAACATTTACTTCGCTCCAGGCTCTAGCGTCCACTATCGCCACCTACTCCGGCTTTGGCTCTTGAGGAAGAATGGGCTGCTATTGCTCCACAGATATTGACATTCTGACACCTCGTTGAAAGTGTCCCCGACAGGGTTCAAGCTGTTATAAAAGCGGAGGATGGACACACCTCATATCAACGGCCACTAATAGATGGTCGGATACTTTGGTCGGATAGCGTGTACTGGAGAGTGCTTTGCTGCAATGTCGTCCGTATATCCTATGTAACAATGGCCAACAGTCGGCGGACTCCTGTGCTGTCAACACGTTGTTGCCCCCGTCTGATGGCGGTGATTTTCACAGAAAGTAGATACTAACGGTATGCCACTATTGTGCACGAAAAGTCCATTACCTACACTATCTCGGTGATGAAGTGTCCAATTTGTCAAGATGTATCTGATTTCACACGGTTTGTACCCCCCATGCACGACGGCACAGTACTCTCCTGACGGCCGACATCCTTATAGTCGTGTAGTACAACAAAGTAGTCTATTCAACCGTGGCGACAGCAGCTTTCCCCATTCAATTTTTTGGCTGTCTCTCATTTAATTGCTCGTGAATGTAAAGTAGTAATCAAGGCGGAGGTTGCTCGAGCAGCACCCTACGTAACTTCCTATGCTTCTGTTGGGTGCGGTTTTAAAATATTCCATTGCCTTTTTTCCGACCTGTGATCCAGCTCACATACGCAGTCACAGGACATCAATTTTTAACATATACAGAGCCTTGGTGGAAAATAATCTTTTGGGATACAAGAAATGAAGGAATATTCCTGCCTATCAGGAATCGAATCCGGGAGCTTTTGTTTACTGCCATGATCCGACATAGACAGCAAACAACCTTTCCTTCCTATGATGACTGGCTTCCCACCGTCTTCTCTGGTGCTTTTCGTATTATTTTTACTTCGAGTATTAATGTTACTGTACAGAGCTTCCAACTAAATCGCTTTCTGTTAACATTTCAACGAGTTTGCAACTACAGTCCGAAAAAAAAGTGTGTAGGAAAGCATCAAAGATATAAAGTGCTTCGCATTCAGCAATTCTCGGATAGCAAACATCGACTCTGACTCTGTTTGGTAACTAAATGAAAAATCGTAGATTGCAATAAAATGTGATGCATACTAAAACCATTTTATGCACATAATATTATAAGCATCTATTCATCAGTCAGACGTCATAGTACGCTACCAATAGCAAAAATATGTACAAATCAAATCTCTGTAGCACTGAGATTCTAAATTAAAAAAAATAGTTTGCAACATACTTACAATACGCGTAGCACCACACTCCCTTCCACTGTCGATAACTTATTTGCTTAGAAATGCATGTGACCACTGTATTGCCTAAGGCATCTGATAAAACTTGCAAATGCCGTCGCAGAACATAAGAGTCGATAGACGCGACATTAGAAATATTTCTAATTCCATTGCAGAATAGGACTAGAGATTATTTGGAAAAGAAAGAACGCTTTTTAGCCACGACGACAGATTTCGTCTTAAGTCATTTGGTTACGAGCGTAAACAGGGTTATCAAAAGCAGTCTGCAAAGTTTTTAAGGGTGTTGCAGGGGAAACTGTGCATATAAATAACTGTTAAGAAAAAAAATTCACTTCATTGCCCCCCCTTTTCGGAGTTATTTAGCATTGAAGTGAGGCAATCAAGTCGCTGCGCGCGCAAATTCAAGCAGCCTGCCGGATACAATTACTGTTAGTTGCTCTCACAGCGTAGATGATGGTGAGCCGAATTGCTCACCCTTTGGCTGGAGTTCGATCCTTACTACCGTCCCATGTCCAATTGCTGTATCGCTCTGTTGTTCGGTTATAGGCAACCAAATGAAGAACACATTTGGCGACACAGTCTCTGCCGCGCGGGATTAGCCGAGCGGTCTATAGCGCTGCAGTCATGGACTGTGCGGGTGGTCCCGGCGAAGGTTCGAGTCCTCGTTCGGGCATGTGTGTGTGTGTGTGTGTGTGTGTGTGTGTGTGTGTGTGTGTGTGTGTGTGTGTGTGTGTGTGTGTGTGTGTGTGTGTGTGTGTCTCCTTAGGATAATTTAGGTTATTTGTAGGGTGTAAGCTTAGAGACTGATGACCTTAGCAGTCCCATAAGATTTCACACACATTTGAACACATTTTTGACACAGTCTCTGGCGAGCCACTTAAATTTGCGCGCACAACAGCCCGATCGTCTAACTTCAACGCTAATTAACAGGGAAACGGCGCAACGTATCGAATTTTTTCTTAGCAGTTATTTCTTAGCAGAGTCTACCCTGCAACAGCCTTACAAGCTTTTCAGACTGTTTCTGGTCAACCTGTACATTTCTTTCTTGGATAAACGTAGCTACGAAACCTATAATCTGCTGTACGCGAAATACAGCAATTTCTCGCTTACCGATAGCTATTGGGATGTACTTCAAACGAACAAAATCCCAAAAATGAATATGGAAAACCATGATATTGGTGCTTGCGTAGAGAAAGAGGAGTTAATAAACATGATTAGGATCTTTACCCTTGTTACATACAGCGAGACTTTTCACAGCAATGTATGCTTTCACATATACACTGATCAGCCAGAACATTAAGACCACCGACCTACAATCGATACACATCACAAATCCGTCTAGGTGACAGCAGCGTCACCTGGAGAGGAATGACTAGTAGTCAGACACACGCACGGTGCATGTAGCATCAGTGAGCGAGCTGTCCGTGTGTAGAATGGGTAAGGTGCTCGATCTATCTGAGTTTGAACGAGAGCAGGTTTTAATGGCCCGGAGGCTTGGAACGGGCATTTCGGAAACTGCAGTACTTGTCGGGTGTTCGAGAAGAGCTATGTTGAGTGTCTTCGACACATGAGGAAAACATGTCCAGGTGTCGTAGGGTTGGGCGACCACCCCTCCGTTACAGATGTCAGACGTCGTAGGCGGGGCAGACTGATGAAATGGGGCAGGCGGCGAACTGTGACAGTAAAAGTGTGTCTGAACACAACAGTGCACCGAACACCCTCGAATGGACCTCCAAAGCCGACAGTCCACGCATGTGTCAATGTTACCACCATGACGTTGGCAATTATGACTGAAATGGGCATGTGACCCTCGGCACTGGACGTTGGCGGGTGGTAGAGCGTTGCATAAGAAGAAGACTCTCGGTACCATCTTCATTACGTCGATGGGAGGAATCAGCATGGCTTTCGAAAAAGACGGTCGTGTGAAACCCAGCTCGCGCTATTCGTCCACGAGACTCAGAGGGCCATAGACACGGGTTCACAGGTAGATGCCGTCTTTTTTGACTTCCGCAAGGTGTTTGATACAGTTCCCCACAGTCGTTTAATGAACAAAGTAAGAGCATATGGACTATCAGACCAACTGTGTGATTGGATTGAAGAGTTCCTAGATAACAGAACGCAGCGTGTCATTCTCAGTGGAGAGAAGTCTTTCGAAGTAAGAGTGATTTCAGGTGTGCCGCAGGGTAGTGTCGTACGACCGTTGCTATTCACAATATATATAAATGACCTTGTGGATAACATCGGAGGTTCACTGAGGCGTTTTGTGCAGATGATGCTGTAGTATACCGAGAGGTTATAACAATGGAAAATTATACTGAAATGCAGGAGGATCTGCAACGAATTGACTCATGGTGCAGAGAATGGCAATTAAATCTCAATGTAGACAAGTGTAATGTGCAGCGAATACATAGAAATAAAGATCCTTTATCATTTAGCTACAATATAGTAGGTCAGCAACTGGAAGCAGTTAATTCCATAAATTATCTGGGAGTAGGCATTAGGAGTGATTTAAAATGGAATGACCATATAAAATTAACCGTCGGTAAAGCGGATGCCAGACTTAGATTCATTGGAAGAATCCTAAGGAAATGCGGTCCGAAAACAAAGGAAGTAGGTTACAGCACACTTGTTCGCCCACTGCTTGAATACTGCTCACCGATGTGGGATCCGTACCAGATAGGGTTGATAGAAGAGATAGAGAAGATCCAACGGAGAGCAGCGCTCTTTGTTACAGGATCATTTAGTAATCACGGAAGCGTTACGGAGATGATAGATAAACTCCAGTGGAAGACTCTGCGAGAGAGACGCTCAGTAGCTCGGTACAGGCTTTTGTTGAAGTTTGGAGAACATACCTTCACCGAGGAGTCAAGCAGCATATTTCTCTCTCCTACGTATATCTCGCGAAGAGACCATGAGGATAAAATCAGAGAGATTAGAGCTCACACAGAGGCATACCGACAATCTTTCTTTCCACGAACAATACAATACTGGAATAGTTGGGAGAACCGATAGAGGTACTCAAGGTACCCTCCGCCACACACCATCAGGTGGCTTGCGGAGTATGGTGTGACGTAGATGTAGATGGGAGGGCGGGAATCCATCGTCTTCCAGGGGAACAGCTTCTTGACACCTGTTCTGCTGGATGGTCACAAGTTCGCAGCCTCTCCATTATGGGGAACATACACATGGGCTTAAATGGGTCAACTGGAGGACGTGCAAGGCGGCATGATGGCCAAGGAGTATCGTGCACTGGTGGCAGACCACGTTCACCCCTTAATGACGATCATGTTTCTCGACGGCAATGGAATTTTTCAACAAGACAATTCGCCATGTCACAAGGCCAGGAGTGTAATAGCGTGGTTCGAGGAACACAGTGCCAAGTTCCAATTGATGTTCTGCCCCCCCCCCCCCCCCCCCACGCATTGGCCAGATCTGAACCCGATCGAACACATCTGGGATGTTATTGTACGTGACGTCAGAACTCATTGTCCCCCTCCCCGGAATTTAGGGGGCTCCGGAACGCCCTATACTTGCAATGTTAAAATAACGCTTATAAATTACATCTTTCCTCACAAAGTATTTGAGGTAGGAAGTTGAACTTTTTACAGATTATTTATTGGAATATGGGCTACAACTTAACACAGGGATTTTACAAAATTTTAGTTCAGTTATTAAAGATGATTTTTTTCAATTGTAATGAAAATTCACAACATTTTTTTGCAATTTTTTATTTATATATTAAAAAATATACAGTTTTTTTGGAAAAAGGCTGTGTTAAATTATGCAGAAGGTACTGTGTAACATTTACTGAAAGTTTGAAACAAATATGTTTGGAAGATTCTTAGAAAACATGTAATTAGTATGAGAAAATAAAAGTTTTGGGAATCGAGCGACAAAGATTGGATTAACTTTTTGGTGCATTCCAGGTCCATAGGATGGATTATCTTCATCCTCTGCAAACTCTTCCTCCAGCTTCCTCTTGTTCCTCCTCCTGTTTACTCTTGCTTGTATTTCTAGACTCTTTACAGCCCTGTCTGCAGCCCGAAGGCGTTCCTTGTCTAAAGCAAGCATCGCTCGTACCATGTTAGAACCTATCTTCATTCCCGTATTTCTAAATACCTTGCACCTTACAATGTTGCCATCATTGAAAGTCGCAACAGCATCATACACACCAAAGTGAAGTGTTTCTATTCCAACAAATACAGTCTTGGGGATTCTCGACCATATAACACTATTTACACTTTCATTGGGGTTTTGAGTTTTTCCGTGAATACACTTTTTCAACAGTTCAGGTGCTGCTAAGTCTCTGAAAATAGGTTTTATCACCTCCATTATTGCATGAGGCAGACTATGCTTATGAGTGTACACTTCACCAGTTAGCAATCCTTTGTTATATTTACACCAACTGTCTTCTTCTTTGGGACACAAGCTATGTTGGGGATTTTCATCGGTTGAAGAAGTATGAAAAAAAAGAGCCCAAACAGCCTTCTTCATTTCGTCGACATTTTGTGTATTTTGCCTAATAGCCATTCCATAATAGTTCTGTATTTTGTCAATTACACTGTCAGTTAACCTTCCCTTCCCATCCAACCCTTTACCATCACTGAGTTTTTGTTTTTTGTACGAAGCTTTCAGTCGCCGAAGTCTTGTTCCCATTCGCTTCTGTACGTGTCCAATACACTCAAATTTCTGCACTACAACATCATCACCATAGGGCTTCAGTCCTTGAACATGTTTGAAACTTTTAGAATCACCGTCACCAAGGTATTTAACATATCGCACTTTCACACGCCTCAGAACGCTGGAATATACTGGCAACACCAGCCACTTCCATTCCTCCACTACTGCCACTATAGTTAGCTTTGCAATACACATACTTTATCTCACATCACTAAAATGTACCTGATGAACCTGGACGTTAATAATAACACCATTTGACAGCAGTTTAACAGCGCCACAGTGGGTCACGCCCATGTAGAACACATTTCAAAAAAAAAAATTTAAAAATAGTTGTAGTCTTCGGAATTGAATAAATTATATATCTATTAAAAGGTAATAGTCTGCAGATTCAGAAAACGCAAAAAAGTAAAAATTGAACTTTTCATGATTTTGAGCCTTTCCGAAGCCCCTTAACGGAATTAGGTCACTTGTGTGTGCAGATGTGGTGCCAACTCCCTCCAGTGACTTACCAACAGCTCATTGTTTCCAAGCCATGACGCGTCGCCGCTGTTATCGCTGCCAAAATTGTACATACCGGTTATTATGTACGTGGTCATAATGTTCTGGCTAAACAGTGTGCTTCATTGTTAACTGTCCAGAAACTAGCACACTACTGCATGAACTTGAGTTACCAACCATTCAGTACTACCACCTTGCAAAAAAATGTAATACCTGAAATTTTAAAATTCTCACTATGGGAATCTCCACTGCGCCTAAAGGACCGGAATAACGTGTGTGTATTTAGGTACACGGATGCTGCCATATATTGAGCTGCCGACTACGACAGTCACTGTCAGAGGTGGAACCGCACACTGGTTTGTTTCCACTGACAGTAAAAGTGCTGGGCCCCTAAGTATGCACAGGACAGTGTGTTTTGCTGTGTTGCCAAAGCTCGTAACACTCTTACCTCAAAAGATATCGAAACCAACGATTTGTTTCATCTGGATTAGAGTGTCATTGAGGAACATACTGATGTGATGACTGAGGTGATTTGTGGTATCAGAGATGGACAATGCTTTGAATGTGAAGCCCAAGCTTTATTTCACTAAGCAAACGTAGGGTAACAAAGCACCTTCTGGGATTTGATAGTCTTCGCATTTACCGTATTGTCTAATCTTTCACTGAAAATTATACCAATCGCCTTATCATTAAGCTACACTTCTTTGAACGATATTGAATGTCGCTATAAAAAATATTTGACTTACTAGTATGTTATATAAAATAAACTAAAAGCATCGTAATAGTTACAGGTGATTTAATGCTCACTATTGAGCGTTTTGCAAATGAAGTGCAAGTGTGACTTTCAGCCTGTGGACACATGCAGAGAAAAAACGAAATTCATCAGAATGTGTAAAAGAACTGTAAGTACCTTTCAATTCATGCAAACATGAAAATGTGAACTATTTTGGATTTGTATCTAAATAATGTGTATAAGAGCGAAACTGTATAATGTTTCAGAACAGCCACTGTAGATGCCATTCACAGGGTGACAGTTACTGAACTATCTGAAAAGAAACTCATATTAGGTACGAACGACGGCATGCGCACAATTTATTCAACATGTAAACGTCACTACAGATATTCGGATTTAGGTCATGACATGTTCGATATGCCAAGGCCTCATTAGCGATAGCTGGCCGGCGTGGCCGTGCGGTTCTAGGCGCTACAGTCTGGAACCGAGCGACCGCTACGGTCGCAGGTTCGAATCCTGCCTTGGGCATGGATGTGTGTGATGTTCTTAGGTTAGTTAGGTTTAATTAGTTCTAAGTTCTAGGCGACTGATGACCTCAGAAGTTAAGTCCCATAGTGCTCAGAGCCATTTGAACCATCATTAGCGATCACGTGGCGCAGACGAATAACGAAATTCTGCATTACCCGTTGAAGTGTCGGAATATCGATGCTGTCGTAACCTCCTGAACAGCTGTTTTCAGCTCAGCAGTGGCTTTGAGGTTGCTGACACCTTGTCTTGAATATAGCCCCCACGAAAACGAGTCGCATGTGTTCAGATTCAGAGAATATGGGTACCCCAGAGCCAGAATGCGGTCCGCAAAGTGCTCCTCCAAGACATCAGACTCTCTCCTGCTTCGATACGGTCCAGCTCCGTCTTCCATGAAACACATCTTGTTGAAATCAGGGTCACTTTGGAGGAGACCGAAGAAAATTATTCCAACCACAAGTTATCACTGAATCAGTTTTTTCATCTGCTTGATACCCAGCAACCTCCATATTCTATTTTCACATTTTAGTCTTCGCCTGTCCCTACGATATTTCTTCTGTACTGCTCCTAACAGTAGCGGTTTAGCAATTACTAGATGGCGCAGCAGATGTCTCACTAACCCGTCCTTTCTTCTGAAAAGGGTCTTGCCGGAATCCGTTTATGGTCTGTTCCTTTCAGTACTACGTCATTTTGCATTTTATCATTCCGCTTAATTTTTACCAATGATCGATATCGACACATTTCCAATGATGCCAGTCTCTACAATTCTAGATTGTCAACGTACACGTTTCACAGTACGGGGATCCTCCACTGTTACGCCTGCGTATAAAACACACTAACGCGACGGAATGTGACGCAGTTCAATCATCAGAGTGAATGTGTTTCCCTATCCCTTTTCTGTGCTCCACAGATTGCTGGTGACTCCATTTGAATTGGAGGGGCAGGACGTTCAAGGCATCTACAAGTGCCCTGCCGAGTGAAAGCAAAAAACTGAAATTTTGAAAATGTCCACCAACATGGCGACTTCTCGTATCACTACAGAATTAGCATATAGATCGTGAGTCAACTGCTCTTGCTATGAGGACGTAACGTAGTTACTAACTAAATGATTAGGGCTCTCTGCTACTAAAATCAAAATACAGAAGTTTGTTGGGTTTTTACTTTCAAATTCATGGGAGTAATCTGAAAACTATTTACAGAAATTGTGTGGTAACAAACGTACGCCTATAAAAGTCAAAAAATGGCTCTGAGTTCTATGGGATTTAACTTCTGAGGTCATCAGTCCCCTAGACTTAGAACTACTTAAACCTAAGTAACCTAAGGACATCACACACATCCATGGCCGGCCGGGGTGGCCGAGCGGTTCCAGGCGCTACAGTCTGGAACCACGCAACCGCTACGGTCGCAGGTTCGAATCCTGTCTCGGACATGGATGTGTGTGATGTCCTTAGGTTAGTTAGGTTTAAGTAGTTCTAAGTTCTAGGGGACTGATGACCTCAGAAGTTAAGTCCCATAGTGCTCAGAGCCATTTGAACCATTTGAACACATCCATGCCCGAGGCAGGATTCGAACCTGCGACCGTAACAGTCGTGCGGTTCCGGACTGCCACTGCTGCCGGCTACAAAATTCATACATGAAGTGATTAATCATCCATACGATCCACAAATATAATACCTCAACACTAATAAACATGGTAGAAATTGTAGTACATATTTCACAAATCAAATTACATATCCTACCCTCAATTATTCTCTGCCTTGTTTGCAGAGCAGTAACTGCACTGAAATCTGTTCGACCGTGCTGTTGATCACGAAATTTGAGTCCGAAGTGAGCAACATGAATCCCTCCATTGGGCGGTCATTCGACGTTATATGAAGTGACTTGGTCGTATATCTTTATTCAAGTATCACTCAAAATTGATATTAAAATGACATTTTGATTAGGTGAGGATAGTTATCAGTGAGAGGTTTTCCCCTGCGATTATAAATGAAATCTGAATTAGGCTTCAGTAATAATACGTAAATGGAAAATTTGAATTCTGGCTGGCTGGTCCGACACTAATGCCTCCATCTTCTATCACAGCAGCCAATCAGATTACATGACTGTTCAGAAAGATGTACCTTACATACAGTACCATTACAATTTCGTAATTCACTCCAGTTTATGTCAGGTGTCAGGTACTGCATCTTCGCTGAAGTCAGATGTGAGGGTAGGAACAAATCGCACAGCTCCGAGCCAGAAATGTTACCGTGCTCCAAAGGAACACTTACAGGAACTTCTTCCTCAGTTCCGTATCAGTGTTTGATACATTTCGGAAGAAAACTTCCTTCTGTCTCAGTCTATTTCCGGCATCTTCCCTGCTTCGGTTAGCTTATGTAATGTTGCTTCGTACATGGAATTCTGTCAGTCCTCCCGTTACCCCATCGTTTCCAGTTCTCACGTTCATCATTACTCTCCTTTCCACTACTCTTCATCAGCTTCGTCTTAGCTTCGCCTATTCTAAAGCCATATTCTGCGCTGGGTATGTTGCCCGTTCCTTTCTACTGTTTGCACCGTGCTAGAGGGACTGCGTCGCTTGTAAAGCTTAGCAATGGTATATCTCCGCCTTGCACGTTTTTTGGTCATCCGCAGATTTTCTTTCGCTGATTTCATTACTTTAGCATAATTGTATTCAAAAAGCACGCGTCTCCATCGAGAGCACGTGGAGAAACTCCAGCTGCCGTCGACCATATTGTGTCGATTTGTCTCCTGCGTCAAATGGTTAGAAATACACAAACTCGTAGGGCTGCGCATACAGTAACGGTGCAACGGTATGAAAGTAGTGCCACTGTCAGCAAATACGCAGCCTGAAAAAAAGGGAAGTGAAGAAGGAAACGAAACAAAACTTAAGAGGCAAAAAGGGTATGTTTCGTTACTTCAGTGACTGCAGAATCGAATCAAATTTACAACGAAACTTGGCAGAATGAGCACACTTACCACGACGACTCTGCACCCCCTCTGCCTGGATGTACACACTGATTCGGTTGGGAAGGATGTCTTAAAATCGCTGTATTCTCTCCTGAGGCAGGGTGTCCCACAACTGTTGTAACTGGTCCTTGAGATCCTGGACACTGGCGCTGAAGCGGAGCTGATGTCCGAGTTGATCCCACACATGCTCTATCGGTGACAGATTTTGGGATCTCACTTTACGCGGGAATATCTCAACATCACACAGGCAGTTCTTAGAGACACAGGTCTGTGTAGACGTGCATTGTCCTGTTGAAAAATGGCAACACGGTACAGTTGCGTGAGAGGTAACGCACGAGGACGTAAATCTTCGTAATGTTCTGTCGTGCCGTCACAGTCCCCACAATCACTACCAGCCATGACCTGGGGACATACATGATGGTTCCCCACACTATGACGCCATTTGGTTGAGTGGGACCACCTCACCCTCCCCACGCCCATGTCGCTACTATCCTGGCCGACAATGGTCATCCGGGTTAGTTGCAGAACCACGACTAATCGTTAGACGCAGAACGATATCATTCATCAGCAGTCCACGTTTCCCAGTCACGGCACCACTTCATCCGCAGGGACGACACAATGTCGCAGAGAGTCCATTTATTATTCTCAGATGGCGGGCGCAAACACGAAAGGGTTCCAATGTGCGTAGTGCACGATGCGGCGATCCTCCCTTATGGTGGTCACACGTGGTCGACCGGATCCTTTCCGGGGGATATCCCTGCCCTCACGTTCCCATGCAGTCCATCATCGGGCCCGACAAATCAGGATATTGCATGGTTCGACCAGCTGGCCAAGTAGACACCCACAATGAGGCGCCTTTCAAACTCTCTCTGACGTTAATAACGCAGGCTCACACGAGCGGGTGATATCTCCAGATCTTTCACAGTGATTACTCGACATCTGACGGTGTTCTCACCCCTTATACGAGGGGCGTTTGAAAAGTCCGTTCAAACATAAAAACTACTCACGTGTTTGGGTAAACCTTTTTTATTTTTCGACATAGTCTCCTTTTAGACTTACACACTTCATCCAACGCTGTTCTAATTTGTTGATCCCTTCCGAATAATAGGAATTGTCCAAGTCTGCAAAATAGATATTATTTGCTGGAATCACCTCCTCGTTTGAATAAAATCTTTGTCCTGCCAGCCATTTCTTCAAATTTGGGAACAACTAGTAATCCGAGGGAGCCAAGTCTGTAGAACAGGGGGGAATGTGAAACGAGATGGAATCCTGTTTCCATTAATTTTGCGACCACAACTGCTGAGGTGTGTGCTGGTGTATTGTCGTGATGGAAAAGGACTTTTATCCGGTCCAATCGCCGGCGTTTTTCTCGGTTTCAAACGGTCCAATAACGATGAATAATATGCACCTGTAATATTTGTACCCTTTTCCAGAAGTCAATGAGGATTATCCCTTGCGAATCCCAAAAGACAGTCGCCATAACGTTTCCGGCCGAAGGACGCTTAAAGTCCTGCGGATTCTTCCTGAACAGCTGCAAACCATGCTTGCAACACTTCACAGGATTCTGTTTCTGGCCAAGCGTGAGAAATAGCGGAACCCATCTTGCGGATAGCCTTCTCATGTCCAAATTTTTATACAAAATATTATGTACCCGTTCATTCTAGATGCCCACAGCACTAGCAATCTCACGCACCTTACCTCTTCTATCATCCATCACCATATCATGGATTTTATGAATGATTTCTGGAGTCGTAACCTCCACAGGGCCTCCAGAACGTTCAGCATCACTTGTGCCCATATGGCCACTCCGAAAATTTTGATACCGTTTATAAACTGTTATAATCGAAGGTGCAGAGTCACCGTAATGTTTATCAAGCTTCTCTTTAGTCTCCTGAGGCGTTTTGCTTTTCATAAGGTAATGTTTAATCACCACACGAAATTCGTTTTCGTCCGTTTCTTGACAATCACTCGACTGCCTTGATTCACACGAATGCCAAACACAAAGAAACAGACCAATATGGCTGAAACTTGGTGTGCGTCCTTTCCAAAGATGCTACTAAACAAACATGATTTCGATACGTGCTGGTGGTGCCATCTCTCGGACATTTCACGGACTTTTCAAACGCCCCTCGTACAGGGTGCTCCGGAGACAAGGTAAATATTCAGATACATGAGGGGAACGATCATTTGAAACAAAGAAGTCTAGCAATCATGGGCTCTAAAATGCATACGTTAAGAGCTATGAGTCCTTTTTCATCTTCACTACCGTGAAACATCTATTCTTCTAAACAAGTGTTCATAGCTCTTAACGTAGGCATTTTGGAGTCCACGTTTGTTAGACATTTTTTTCTTCGAATGGTTGTCATATCCCTGAATACCCTACCAGCCGTGGTAAGAACACTAATGGACTCAGGTGGCTGTTCCACCTGTTTCAGATAACTGCAACTCTAATTATTTACATATCCATTGACAGTGTGCAGCTTTACGGCAGACTTTTACTCCACAGATTGTTTAACAAGGCTGGGCGGATGGAAACAGCTGGAGAATTCATTGACACGTGTGGCCCAGGTTGATGCTTTACTGCATACTATCAGTTGAGAGGAAGAATGAATTTTTCTCAGATTACAATTACGTGGCCTTCAATTATATTTTAACTTAATCGATTTTGAGGCCTCTTAGCTTCCTCTTCAGAAGTACCTGTGAAAAGGATATAGAAACTGTTGACAGATGCAGTTGAAGATGAAGCTTGTAGCCTCGAAATATATAATCACTACTTGTTATAAATTAATTTTCCTCGCCGCATTTTTCTGTCTGTGAGTGAAGAGTAATGTCATGGACGGCTGTAGGGAATTTTGTACGGTTTTCATTGATAGGTTGCCTAATTGACGAAGGAGGTTCGGGTACATAATATATAAATATTTTGTGCCAACCGGCAGAACTGTAATGATAACTGTCGATTAAGTTGTGGCTCCTGAGAAATTTTCTAGCGTGCATCGCTAAAATCTTTTGCCTTATACCATAATTTCGAGCTAATATTCATTTATCTAACGTTGTTCTCTGAGTTTCAATCATAACTCTACGTGCTGGCGCGTAAACAAATGTACTACGACAGGCAAGTCGTCCGGCCGTTGATATTTACTGCTAACCGTGCGAAGACAGGGCAGTTTGCTAGTTTTACACTACTGGCCATTAAAATTGTTACACCACGAAGATGACGTGCTACAGACGCGAAATTTAACCGACAGGAAGAAGATGATGTAATATGCAAATGATTAGCTTTTCAGAGCATTCACCCAAGGTTGACGCCGGTGGCGACACTTACAACGTGCTGCCATGAGGAAAGTTTCCAACCGATTTCTCATACACAAACAGCAGTTGACCGGCGTTGCCTGGTGAAACGTTGTTGTGATGCCTCGTGTAAGGAGGAGAAATGCGTACCATCACGTTTCCGACTTTGATAAAGGTCGGATTGTAGCCTTTTGCGATTGCGGTTTATCGTATGTCGACATTGCTGCTCGCGTTGGTCGAGATCAAATGACTGTTAGCAGAGTATGGAATCGGTGGGTTAATAAGGGTAATACGGAACGCCGTGCTGGATCCCAACGGCCTCGTATCACTAGCAGTCGAGATGACAGGCATCTTATCCGCATGGCTGCCACGATGGAGTGCAGCCACGTCTCGATCCCTGAGTCAACAGGTTGGGACGTTTGCAAGACAACAACCATCTGGACGAACAGTTTGACGACGTTTGCAACAGCGTGGACTATCAGCTCGGAGACCATGGCTGCGGTTACCCTTGACGCTGCATCACAGACAGGAGCGCCTGCGATGCTGTACTCAACGACGAACCTGGGTGCACGATTTGCAAAACGTCATTGTTTCGGATGAATCCAGGTTCTGTTTACAGCATCATGATGGTCGCATCCGTGTTTGGCGTCATCGCGGTGAACCCACTTTGGAAGCGTGTATTCGTCATTACCATACTGCCGTATCACCCGGCGTGATGGTATGCGGTGCCATTGGTTACACGTCTCGGTCACCTCTTGTTCGCAATGACGGCAATTTGAACAGTGGACGTTACATTTCAGATGTGTTACGACCCGTGGCTCTACCCTTCATTCGATGCCTGTGAAACCCTACATTTCAGCAGGATAATGCACGACCGCATGTTGCAGGTCCTGTACGGGCCTTTCTGGATACAGAAAATGTTCGACTGCTGTCCTGGCCAGCACATTCTCCAGATTTCCCACCAATTGAAAACGTCTGGTCAATGGTGGCCGAGCAACTGGCTCGTCACAATACGCCAGCCACTACTCTTGATGAACTGTGGTATCGCGTTGAAGCTGCATGGGCAGCTGTACCTGTACACGCCATCCAAGCTCTGTTTGACTCAATACCCAGGCGTATCAAGGCCGTTATTATGGCCAGAGGTGGTTGTTCTGGGTACTGGTTTCTCGGGATCTATGCACCCAAATTGCGTGAAAATGTAATCACATGTCAGTTCTAATATAATATAGTTGTCCAATGAATACCCGTTTATCATCTGCATTTCTTCTTGGTGTAGCGATTTTAATGGCCAGTAGTGTGATGTAGAATTGAAAATCATTTAATTGCAATCTGAAGCGAATGATTCCTTATCTTCATTTCTCTCATGCCTGCTTTCCGTGGACGATGGAAAGTTCAAATATCCATTCTATCCGATTACGGAAGGAGGATGGAGTGTGCGCGGGGGGGGGGGGGGGGGGGGGGGGGGGTTCACCCGATGCTCTAAGTTGTATTCTTTCAAGAACAGCAACTATCACTGTCTCAAAGCTTGAGATGAAGAGGGAAGTATAGTTTTAAAAAAATGGTTCAAATGGCTCTGAGCACTACGGGACGTAACTTCTAAGGTCATCAGTCCCCTATAACTTAGAACTAGTTAAACCTAACTAACCTAAGGGCATCACACACATCAATTCCCGAAGCAGGATTCGAACCTGCGACCGTAGCAGTCGCGTGGTTCCGGACTCAAGCGCCTAGAACCGCTTGGCCACCACGGCCGGCGGGAAGTATAGTTCATTCACATCAAAACCTCGGCCTACTCCAAAATAAAGCTACGATGATAGTTTCGAGCAGTTTTGTACTGCCCAAAACCTAGACTGAAGGCAGTAAAGGTACGTCATGTCTCTGTCCTTCCTCAAGATCAGCATTTCAGACACACCTTCTAAAACCACCAGCGCTGATCTTACTTCATCCACTGATGGTGTCGCACAGTAAATTTAGAGCAGACTGTTGGACTAAGGTTCAGGGCTGCTCTGTCATGCAGCTTTGTGCGGGGCTTCACACTACAAGACGCGGGGGCGGCGCGTGCCGCCAAACGAGTGGTCCCAGCGGGGCCGAGCGCAGCGCAGCGCAGCAGGCAGGCAGGCTGGGAATGGCGCCCCGGATCGAAGGCGGCGCGCCGCTCGCCGGCCAGGGGCGGACGGCTCTCCCCTGGCCGGCCAATCAGATCCGCTGCTCGCCGTATTATTTCCATTTTTTGCCCTCTCCCTCCCCTCGGGCCGCTCGTGGCTTACTGCTACTGCTACTGCAAGCCGCGTATTTCTTCCAGGCAGTAATGGCTACTGCGGTGGATGGTTCTCTCAGAGCCGAGTTCTCAGTCTTCAGTCCACCACTTCGACACAAATACCGACTTGGCTGTAAGACGAGGTTGAGCCTCATATTAGTCGTCGAAGAATACATTTTCATCACTACTCCCCAGTTCGCACTTAAATGCCTGTCAGAGGGTTCATTGAACCATCTTCACACTATCTCTCTACCGTTCCACTCTCGAATAGCGCCTGGGAAAAATGAACATTAAAATTTGCACGTGCGAGTTCTGATTTCTTTTATTACGATGATCATTTCTGCCTCTGTAGGCTACCGTCAATAAACTATTTTCGCATTCAGAGGAGAAAGTTGGTGATTGAAATTTCGTGAAAATATCTCGCCGCAACTAAAATCGCTTACTTCGTCCGTCAAACTCTCTCCCCTGTTTTGTGATAATACAAAACGAGATTCCCCTCTCTGAACTTTATCTATGTCCTCCGTCAACTTCATCTGGTAAGGACCTCACAGCCCACGGCAGTACTCTAGCAGAGGACGGGCAACCGTAGTGAAGCTAGTCTCCTTAGTGGATTTGTTGCATATCTTAAGTGTTCTGCGAATGTAACGCAATATCTGGTTGACCTTCTCCACAACGTTATCGATGGTCCGCAGCTCGTGGTCGTGCGGTAGCGTTCTCGCTTCCCGGGCCTGGTTCCCGGGTTCGGTTCCCGGCGGGGTCAGGGATTTTCTCTGCCTCGTGACGACTGGGTGTTGTGTCATGTCCTTAGGTTAGTTAGGTTCAAATGGCTCTGAGCACTATGGGACTCAACTGCTGAGGTCATTAGTCCCCTAGAACTTAGAACTAGTTAAACCTAACTAACCTAAGGACATCACAAACATCCATGCCCGAGGCAGGATTCGAACCTGCGACCGTAGCGGGTTAGTTAGGTTTAAGTAGTTCTAAGTTCTAGGGGACTGATGACCATAGACGTTAAGTCCCATAGTGCTCAGAGCCATTTGAACCATTTCATTATATATGTGTATGTTCCAATTTAAGTTCTTCGTAATTGTAATTCCTAGGTGAAATGGAAATGAAGTCCCATGCTTCTTTACAGGGCGTAGGGGAACGCTGCGGGAGACCCGCACCGCCTTACTAGGCAAGGTCCTAGTGGAGGTGGTTTGCCGTTGCCTTCCTCCGACCGTAATGGTGATGAATGGTGATGATGAAGATGACACAACAACACCCAGTCATCTCGAGGCAGGAAAAATCCCTGACCCCGCCGGCAATCGAACCCGGGACCCCGTGCACGGGAAGCGAGAACGCTACCACGAGACCACGAGGGGCGGACAATTCCTAGGTACTTAGTTGAAATGACAGCCTTTAGATTTGCGCAATTTATCGTGTAGCCTAAATTTAGCGGAATCTTTTAACTACATAGTTAGATAACCTGACACATTTCATTATTTAGAGTCAGTTGCCACTTTTCGCACCGTGTAAATACCGTGGCTAAGTCATTTTGCAATTATTTTTGATCTTCTAATGACATCACAATACGGTAAGTGATAGCATCATCTGCAAGCAATATAAGAGAGCTGCGCAGATTGTCTCCTAAATCGTTTACATACATTAAAAATAGCAGAGGTCCTATAACACTTCCCTAGGAAACGCCAGTAATCACCTCTCTTTTACTCGATGACTGTCCGTCAGCTATTACGAACTGTGACCTTCTGACAGAAAGTCAAGAATCCAGTCGTGCATCCGAGACGATACTCTATGGGCACGCGATTTGATTACAAGTCTCTTGTCTCTTGTGAGGAACAGTGCCAAATGTCGTCTGGAAATTTAGTAATATGAAGTCAGTTTCAGAACCTCTATCGATAGCACTCATTTATTCGTACGAATAAAGAGCTAGTTGCGTTTCACAAGAATGCTCCGTACTGACTTTCTGTCAGTAGACTGTTTCCTTCGAGGTAATTCGTAATATTCGAACACAGTATACGTTCAAAATCCAAAATACGGTTTTGCTTTACGTTCACAGATGAAGTTCTGGTAACTGAAGAGTAAATTTTTATTTTACGTAACGTTCTCCAATAGGGGAAGTGGAAACCGAACTACTATCCATGTCGGTTTTACAATCTACGAGACTGTAGATACACTTTCAGAAAAATATAGTCCACATAATCCCGAAGATAAGTAGGGAAAAGAAGTATCAGAATTGTCGCACATTCATCTTCATATATCATAGATCCAAGTTGCTGACAAGAATGGGAAACGTTAGCCAGCCAGCCTGCCGGCCGGGCAGCCGGCCAGATGACGATCACTGACTTTAGCAAAGGTTAAGTAAGGCAACAGGGACCTAGTTCTGACGTTGCTCTCGGTAATGGAAGCAAGATTTATGAAAAATGAATACGTTTTCAAAGGATTTGTCGGTTTTAGAAAAAGTTCGAAATTCTGAGAGAAATAGGTGCAATCAATAGAGAGAGATTGTTGATACAGAATGTGTGTAAGTACCAAGAGTCGAAAATGAGATTTAGAGGACAAAGTACGAAGTGATAGGATTAGAAACACTATAAGATAGCGATTTAGTCTTTAGCCCCCTACTGTTCAGACTATGTATCAAGGAAGAGTGACGGAAATAAAAGGAAGGTTCACTAGTGGAATTTGAATTCAGGGTGAAAGGATATCAACTGTAATATTCGTTGATGACAGTGCTGTCCTCAGTAGAAGAGAGGAAGATTTGTACGACCTGTTCAATGGAATGATCAGTCTAATTGTCACACAGTCTGGGAGCAAGCCGAAGAAAAACGAAAGTAATTATGAAAGGTAGGACGAGATTAGCTAGGGACTGAACAACAGAATTGTTGACCAAGTGATGGTGTCCAGTTACCTTGGAAGCAAAATAACATTTGACGTAAGAAGCATGGAGGACGTAAAAAGCAGACTAGCAGAGCCAAAGAGGGCATACATTGGCAGAGTCTGCAAGTTAGATCAGATTAGATTTAGTTTTAGTTACACAGACCCAAAAAATGAGATAATTCTCGTGGGTTTGGAACATGTCAGAAAGTATAACATAAAAACATTAAACATTTGAATATAATACTTACTACTATGATCATTTCTCAGGAGATAGTCGAAATAGGTTAATACAATGCAGTAAACTGCAACAGTTAATATTTACAGAATTAACACACCGTCAGAATGAAACACTGTTATGCTAGTATTGAACATCTTCCTTAATTTGAGGAAGACATTTCTGAGAGTGTACGTGTGGAGCATACTACTGTATGCACTTGAATCATGGACCGTGGGAAAACCGGAAAAGAAGATTATCGAAGCATTTGAAATTAAGTGCTCTAGAAAGATATTGAAAGTAAGATGGACTGATAAGAAATGAGAAGAATCTCCGATGCATGGGCCTTAGTCCGCACAGCCACAAGATCCATATGGAAGAAGACAATCAGGTTGATTCCGTGTTGCTCGACTTCTGGAAGGCGTTCGATACAGTTCTACACTGTCACCTAGTAAATAAAATGCAGGCGTGCGTAGTACTGAACCAGCTTTGTTTTTGAGTTCAGCGGCTGTGATCAGGTTGCAGTCAGTTAAAAAGAGCGGAAGCGACAAATGTAAAATGACTTCTTGCTTACCACAAGGGAGTGATACGGGGATGTTGTTGTGCATGCTACGTATACACAATCTGTTAAGAAACGTCTGGTCACCTATTAGCGGACATAAATACGCGTGTACCCAACATTCGTCGGTATAGTGGTTTCGACTCCAGTGAGAACTCCTTCAGTGAACTGTCTGAATGTCTGTGGAGGCATGCCAGCCCATTCTTCCTCAAGACCCGAAATCGGGGAAAGAAGTGATATTGGACGCTGGGATCTGGAGCGAACTAGATGTTCTAACTCATCCAAAAGGCGTTGTGTCGAGTTCAGGTCGGGATTCTGAGCAGACCAGTTCGTTTCAGGAATGTCATTGTCCATAGACCATTGCCTCACAAGATACTCCTTTCTGAAAGTGTGCATTGTCATGCTGACACTAACCATCACCATCTCCGAATTGGTTCTCTACTGTACCTAGTACACAATGGTGTAAAAAATGTTCGGATCCTTCAGAATTTCTCGTCTTCTTATCCAATATTAGGGGACCACACTCTAATCTCGAAAAACACCCTCTTACCGTAACACCACCACTACTTCTGAACATCACTGTTGACATTGCACACCATGCCATGTAAAGTTGTCCAGACACTGGCCAAACCCAAACCCTTCCATCGGATTGCCGCAGGGTGTTTCGTGATTCATCACTACAAGTTATTCGTTTCCAGTCATCCACTGTCAAGTAGTGACACTCTTTACTCCACCTCTGGCGTCGCTTAAATATGTGGTTTATGAGAAACTACTCGACCATTGTACCGCATGCTTTTTAACTCCCTACGCACAACCATTATGTTCGCTGGATTGCAAGTAGCACTTCGCAACTCAGGACTGATGTCTTCCACCGGTTTCATGCTATTTTCTACAACCACCCTCAGATGGCCCCTGTTCGTCACTGCACGACATGTGCCTGGTCTCGGTTTACTGTGGCTGTTGCTTCGCGTTTCCACTTGATACACACATCACCAATCGACTTGTGTAGGTGCGGAAGGCTTGAAATGTTCCTGATGGATCTGTTACTCAGGTGATTTCCAATGACTAGCCCATGTTCGAAGGTACTGAATTCTCGAAGCACCCATTCTGCTGTTACTACTTCTGTGTTGACAACGCAATATTTGCCGCCTCCTTTTATACTGGCTGGTCCGCCTATCGTGAAGACTGGTGGTCAATTTCGCTTTATGAAGGGTGTCTGGATATTTTTTCACGTGGTGTAAACGGTCAGGAAGTTAACGTCATAAACTGCGTGAGGCTGTTCACGGATAATGCTGTTGTATACAGGATGTTACCAAAAGGTACGGCCAAACTTCCAGGAAACATTCCTCACACACAAATAAAGAAAAGATGTTATGTGGACATGTGTCCTGAAACGCTTAATTTCCATGTTAGAGCTCATTTTAGTTTTGTCAGTATGTACTATACTTCCTCGATTCACCGCCAGTTGGCCCAATTGAAGGAAGGTAATGTTGAATTCGGTGCTTGTGTTGACATGCGACTCACTGCTCTACAGTGCACGATGGAGCTCCTGCACATTTCAGTCGAAGTGTCCGTACGCTTCTCAACAACAGATTCGGTGACGGATGGGTTGGTAGAGGCGGACCAATTCTATGGCTTCCACGCTCTCCTGACCTCAACCCTCTTGACTTTCATTTATGGGGGCATTTGAAAGCTCTTGTCTACGCAACCCCGGTACCAAATGTAGAGACATTTCGTGCTCGTATTGTGGACGGCTGTGATACAATACGCCATTCTCCAGGGCTGCATCAGCGCATCAGGGATTCCATGCGACGGAGGGTGGATGCATGTATCCTCGCTAACGGAGGACATTTTGAACATTTCCTGTAACAAAGTGTTTGAAGTCACGCTGGAATGTTCTGTTGCTGTGTGTTTCCATTCCATGATTAATGTGATCTGAAGAGAAGTAATAAAATGAGCTCTAACATGGAAAGTAAGCGTTTCCGGACACATGCACACGTAACATATTTCTTTCTTTGTGTGTGAGGAATGTTTCATGAAAGTTTGGCCATGCCTTTTTGTAACACCCTGTATACGAAAGTCGCAACATTGAAGAATTGCGGCGTGATGCTGAAAGACAATAGGGAATGAAAGCTTGGTGTAGAAAGAAGAAACTATCCGTCATAAAAAAAAATAAATGGAATAAACTGAGCATAAATAGATACTATTTTTAATGAATCATTAGAGAAACTAATAATTCTAAAATTTTCAGTATTATGCTATCGGTGTAGCCTTATAGGAACGAGCTCAGAAAAGTAGTTTTAGGAAAAGCTGATGCCTCCAAATTTATTGGTAGAATCGTAACGAAGGAGGTATCTCACAAAAACTTAGTCCCAACGATTCGTGGATGATGATTATCAGTCTGGGCATTTTAATAAGTGGAATCAGTAGAGAACATAGAGACGATCCAAAGAAGAGCTGAGCATTTCATCACAGGTTTGTTAAGCAAGCGAGAGGCCGTTAAGAAGTTGCTCATCAAACTCCAGTGGCAGACGAACCAAGAGAGGCGCTGCGCTTCGTATATGTTTTTATTTATTTATTTGTTTAATCTGATTTAGCCAGGGCCATCAAGGCGTCTCCTACATCGAACGAGGGTTTCACACGTACAGTATAGTTTTTACATCATATTTACCTAAGAAATAACAATTTTAACGAGACAGATAGCTTTAAAATAAGCTGAGTGTTTATAAGGACAATGTGAGTAAACAATACTATGAACTACTAATAAAGTTAATTCTGGGGGTACTACCACTACCACCACCACCACCACCACCACCACTACTACTACTCATAATGATGACGATGATGGATGATGGATGATGATAATAATGAGGCGGAGGATAATGGTGGTGGTGTTGGTAATGAAAATAATAATAATGGTTTACTGTTGCAATTAATTGAGTGTAATTCCAAGTAGTCAGGCAACACATTACATCTTCCAACACAAAGTGATGAAGAGCAGTAAAAAAAGTAGAATAACAACTCAATTAGCACCAAAATTGGGATCGACACGTAGCGGAAGAAGTGAAAGGTTTCCATGACAGTCGCTCCAAAAGTAATGCATAACACTTCCTTTACTTGCAAAATGAAATTTTCACTCTACAGTGGAGTGTGCGCTGTAATGAAACTTCCTGGCAGATTAAAACTGTGTGCCAGCCAGAGACTCGAAATTGGGGCCTTTGTCTTTCGCAGGCAAGTGCTCTACCGCCTGAGTTACCCAAGAACGACTCACGACCCGTTCTCACAATTTTACTGGTGGATGGTGCATGGCGTAGGGTACCCTGTCCCACTACTAGCAATTTCCTTTCCTGTTCCACTCACAAACAGAGCGCGGGAAAACTGTCTAGATGCCTCCGTTCGAGCCCTAATCTCTCTAACATTATATTTGTGATGTTGATCCCTTGTGAAGGCTGTGAAAGTTTTTGGTATGTACGAGTGGTACCTTACATTACGTGTGAACATATAATGAAAGTGCTTCATATAGTCTTCTCTACTGCATACTTCATGAAGATAAGAAGTCAGCATTGCAACGTAATGGCGCGAAATTTTCGACGTAAGTAACTAAAACAATTTCACTTTAATAATTTGTTTAAATCGTCTGCAACTGTTTGAGACACAATCATGTTTTGGTTGTACGGCACCACCCCAAGGAATTTTCATCAGCCGCGCGGGATTAGCCGAGTGGTCTTGGGCGCTGCAATCACGGACTGTGCGGCTGATCCCGGTGGACGTTCGAGTCCTCCCTCGGGCATGGGTTTGTGTTTGTCCTCAGGACTGATGACCTTAGCAGTTAAGTCCCATAAGATTTCACACACATTTGAACATTTTTTAACAATTTTCATCAGATGGGGGAATAAAAAGTGGAAACCAATGCAAATTACAAAAAGAAAAATGTATCTTGACGTGAACAAGCCGTCTCTTGATGAACCTGTTATCTTCCCTTCGAGGTTTAACCTGTATTTTGTACACAGCCACGGACACAGAATGTCAGTTTTCGACGAAATAGCATGGAGGTAAGGTACTTTTGAACGCGTACAGAAGGAAATATCCGTGCGTATTTCGTCGCGATGCGAAACAAAGTCCTGTTCGGCTGTAAGCGGCAGTCGAAGGTAATCCCTGGTCGTGGCGTACAACTCGGCTGATCAACACAAACCGGGGACAGGAACCGGCTGACCTTGCTGCCACCAAACGTGCGAGCGGAGAGAGCTGCGCCTCGGCGAGGCTCACTCCTCCACGCACGTCTTCACTGCCACGAAAACGCGTCACTCGAGATCCAACAAAGGAACAAAACATGTGTCAACAGCCCTTGAGGAAAACGTATCTATTCTACTAGTGTCAGCACACTCAAGTACACAGGGCGTTAAAAACTGTATTCCATATTTTGTTAGGTAAGAATGTGTACAAATTCAGAACAAAATGTCCAGTAACACAATGAGCTCTAAAATGTCTACTAGAAGAGCTATGAGCACTTGTTCATCTTCTCTGCTGTGAAAAACATCTCTTTTTCCTGCAAGCACGGACTACCTAAGGGTAGAGGTAAAATCAAACAATGGAAAAAATGGTTCAAATGGCTCTGAGCACTATGGGACTCAACTGCTGAGGTCATTAGTCCCCTAGAACTTAGAACTAGTTAAACCTAACTAACCTAAGGACATCACACACATCCATGCCCGAGGCAGGATTCGAACCTGAGACCGTAGCGGTCTCGCGGTTCCAGACTGCAGCGCCAGAACCGCGCGGCCACTTCGGCCGGCAAACAATGGAAAATCCAGAATGGAATATGACTATGTTATGAAAAGAATAGCTGCCACTCGCCAGATAGCGGAGACGCTGCGCTGCAGATAGGCACGACAAAAAGACTGTCAGAAAGTAAGCTTTCGGTGAACAAGATTTCATCGGAAATGTACAAACCACACACACAACCACAGTCTCTGGCTGCTGAGACCAGCGTTCAGGACTGAAAACAGGGTCAGTCAAGATAATTCTACGCCACAAAAATTATTCTCAGCAATAGTAGAGGATGTTTTCCGATCTTTAGCTTAAAGCCATTAGGAGCATGTGTTCGTGGAACATAAATAATCCGTTTTGACAATGAAATTGCTCCGTTTGCCTTCAGTAACAAATGAATGAACGTAATATAACAAGTAGTATGTAAGACTAGAGTATGAGGGGACTTCAAAAAGGAAGTTACATATTATCATGGCAGACCAAGTAACTATTATTGAGTACTGCACTAAACTTCAGACAGAAATATGACTCTATTTTTAAACATAATCACCGAGTCTCTGTAAACAGCGGTCGGAACGTTCTACCAATCGTTCAATCCATCTACATCTACATTTAGATTTATACTCCGCAAGCTACCCAACGGTGTGTGGCGGAGGGCACTTTATGTGCCACTGTCATTACCTCCCTTTCCTGTTCCAGTCGCGTATGGTTCGCGGGAAGAACGACTGCTGGAAAGCCTCCGTGCGCGCTCGAATCTCTCTAATTTTACATTCGTGCTCTCCACGGGAGATATAAATAGGGGGAAGCAATATATTCGATACCTCATCCAGAAATGCACCCTCTCGAAACCTGCTCAGCAAGGTACACCGCGATGCAGAGCGCCTCTCTTCCAGAGTCTGCCACTTGAGTTTGCTAAACATCTCCGTAACGCTATCACGCTTACCAAATAATCCTGTGACGAAACGCGCCGCTCTTCTTCGGATCTTCTCTATCCCCTCTGTCAACCCGACCTGGTACGAATCCCACACTGATGAGCAATACTCAAGTATAGGTCGAACGAGTGTTTTGTAAGCCACCTCCTTTGTTGATGGATTACATTTTCTAAGGACTCTCCCAGTGAATCTCAACCTGGAACCCGCCTTACCAACAATTAATTTTATATGATCATTCCACTTCAAATCGATCCGTAAGCATACGTTACAGAAGTCACTGCTACCAGTGTTTGTTCCGCTATCATGTAATCATACAATAACGAATCCTTCTTTCTATGTATTCGCAATACACGAAGAAACCCAGTCCGTGGCCACGGTCGCACTCGAGAACTGCTGTATGATCGTGCTTATCGCTCGAAAATCTCTTTCCCCCAGATATTCCTTCAGCTCCCCGAGAAGATGGAAATCACATTGGGCAAAATTTGAACTTCCCCATGAGTATCACGCACTAATGTACGGCCTTAGTCAAATTGTTAGGACCATTTTACTATGGCCGGACGCGACATCGCATTTGCTCCATATACTGCCAGAATTTCACGGAGAATCTGTTGCAATTTAGACTTTCTGCGTCCGCCTGCTTAGCTGGGTGGTAACGTGCTCGCCTCCCGTGCAAGCGGGCCCGGTTTCGATTCCCGGCTGGGTTGGAGATTTTCTCCGCTCGGGCACTGGGTGTTGTCTTGTCCTCATCATCACTTCATTCTCATCACCGGCGCGCAAGACGCCCAATGTGGCGTCGACTGCAATAAGACTTTCGCGTGGCGACCGAACTTCCCCGCATGGTGCCTCCCGGCCAACTATGCCATATGCTCATTTCCATTTTTTTTTAGACTTTTTGCGTACAAGAATGGTACTTCAACTTTGGAGTATGTTTTTACTGTCGCGCTATTTCGGTCGCACACTTGTACGCACCTGTTGTGCACACCGCAACAGAATTATCTTGGAACGTGTACTTTCTCCCGACAATGCGCCACTCTTGTGCAGTGGTCTTAGCGTGGGACGAGATATATCCTACATAAAAACTCTAATATCAATTGGTAAGGGCAAAGACAGCTGCTGTCCACCATACCAAATAGCGGCTGATGTAGCAGAGATGCACAGCACCGGTACATAGGTATCATTTGTGTGGATCAAGGGCTACCTTAGGATTTCCAGGACTGAGAAAGCTGACCAGTTGACTAAGAACGTAACGACAAATGGCATACAAGATCGAAGAATCCCAGCTGACGACCACTTTGTTGTTTTTAGAGACGAGGAGAAAACCGAATGGAACAAGAGGTGGAGACCGAAGATTTTCACAAGGGCACCTGGTACAAACAAATTCACACGCTTTTATCGACGGCCCAAAGGTATGATGGTGGGCTTTGAAATGCGGCTAAACAGTTACAGATAATGAAAGACAGTTTGGGAGGAACATTGCCAAATTGAATTTCAAAAATGTTCAAATGTGTGCGAAATCTTATGGGACTTAACTGCTAAGGTCATCAGTCCCTAAGCTTACACACTACTTAACCTAAATTATCCTTAGGACAAACACACACACACACACACACACACACACACACACACACACACACACACACACATGCCCGAGGGAGGGCTCGAACCGCCGCCGGGACCAGCCGTTGAATTTCAACCATGGCTATTACCAGTAACACCTTTATATAGTCCATCTCGCATCATCGCCATACTGCGACTATGAGGAGCCACAGGACATTAATAACATCTTTTTCGGCTGCCCCCAATTACAATAACAATTAGCAATACTCAAGACGCGCTTCCGGCGACTTCGGCGCCACAGCAACCCAGGAAATGTTTCTCCGCAACACGATAACACTTGGCCCCATACATGTCTGACGACTGCTGAACACATCACAAAACAGGGTCGGACATTGTTACCCTATCCACCCTACAGCCCATACCTAAACCCCTCGGACTTCCACTTGTTTGGGCCTTTACGTGGAAAAATAGGGCGTGTAGATAAAATACCATTCTTTCGTGTGTGTAATTATCATTACATTCAATAAAGAATTGTTGAAAAAAATGCGGTGCTTTACTTTCTCGGAAACCCTCGTAAATTAAATTGTTACAGTCACATTTAGTGATTTATTAAAAAATTTAATCATTCTAGACTGCTACGGTCGCAGGTTCGAATCCTGCCTCGGGCATGGATGTGTGTGATGTCCTTAGGTTAGTTAGGTTTAAGTAGTTCTAAGTTCTAGGGGACTGATGACCACAGATGTTAAGTCCCATAGTGCTCAGAGCCATTTGAACCATTTAATCATTCTACAATCACAGTTTCATTAATATAATTACGAGTTTCAACTGTAATCTATAGGCATCTTTAGATCCAGAATTGCCGCATAAGGAGCATCTTGGCACGGAGGTGCATGCGTTGTTATATGACAAAGCATGAGTCTCCGTGTTCCGAAACTTTTTATGCTTCAGCAAGGAGATGGCTGTAGATTACAGCTGAAACTCATTATTGCGCATATGAAACCTATGATTATCGTCCAATTAAATGAAAGAAGAAAAAAGGAATTACTGTATCAATCGCACCATTCGCCAAACGACAAGTATGTCGTATTTCACAAAGTTTAGTGATCTGTTAGCACACGCAAAGGGCGCTCGCCACGCGCTGCTTCGTTAGCTGCAGGGCACGGCTTAGTGAATGGCAGTCCGCGGTGCGTGTGGCGGCTGCCGCTTAAATCGATCGAGGACGCGCCGACGTGGAGGGAGACTATCGACCGGTCGACTTGGCGCTCGTCACTCACGGCGCGGCCAGAAGCGGCAGCTTGACACGCGTCCGCCAGTCCGAGCGGCGCCGGAATCGGCCGCAGAGTGCGGACTCGCCTGCACGGCAGCACGCAGACAGACTCCGCGAACACTCGCTGACTTTGTAAGCACACCGGAATCTTCTTGGGTATTAATAAACCGCTCCAGCTGTATTTAGTCCTTTATTATTGGAGCTCTACCGTATTGCAGTAAATGAAGCAGGCAAAAAGGAATACATACGTCTCAAAAATGAGATCGACAGGAAGTGCAAAATGGCTAAGCAGGGATGGCTAGAGGACAAATGTAAGGATGTAGAGGCTTGTCTCACTAGGGGTAAGATAGATACTGCCTACAGGAAAAGTAAAGAGACCTTTGGAGAGAAGAGAACCACTTGCATGAATATCAAGAGATCAGATGGCAACCCAGTTCTAAGCAAAGAAGGGAAGGCAGAAAGGTGGAAGGAGTATATAGAGGGTTTATACAAGGGTGATGCACTTGAGGACAATATTATGGAAATGGAAGAGGATGTAGATGAAGATGAAATGGGAGATAAGATACTGCGTGAAGAGTTTGACAGAGCACTGAAAGACCTGAGTCGAAACAAGGCTTCGGGAGTAGACAACATTCCATTAGAACTACTGATGGCCTTGGGAGAGCCAGTCATGACAAAACTCTACCATCTGGTGAGCAAGATGTATGAGACAGGCGAAATACCCACAGACTTCAAGAAGAATATAATAATTCCAATCCCAAAGAAAGCAGGTGTTGACAGATGTGAAAATTACCGAACTATCAGTTTAATAAGTCACAGCTGCAAAATACTAACGCGAATTCTTTACAGACGAATGGAAAAACTGGTAGAAGCGGACCTCGGGGAAGATCAGTTTGGATTCCATAGAAATGTTGGAACACGTGAGGCAATACTAACCTTACGACTTATCTTAGAAGAAAGATGAAGAAAAGGCAAACCTACGTTTCTAGCATTTGTAGACTTAGAGAAAGCTTTTGACAACGTTAACTGGAATACCCTCTTTCAAATTCTGAAGGTGGCAGGGGTAAAATACAAGGAGCGAAAGGCTATTTACAATTTTTACAGAAACCAGATGGCAGTTATAAGAGTCGAGGAGCATGAAAGGGAAGCAGTGGTTGGGAAAGGAGTGAGACAGGGTTGTAGCCTCTCCCCGATGTTATTCAATCTGTATATTGAGCAAGCAGTAAAGGAAACAAAAGAAAAATTCGGAGTAGATATTAAAATTCATGGAGAAGAAGTAAAAACTTTGAGGTTCGCCGATGACATTGTAATTCTGTCAGAGACAGCAAAGGACTTGGAAGAGCAGTTGAACGGAATGGACAGTGTCTTGAAAGGAGGATATAAGATGAACATCAACAAAAGCAAAACGAGGATAATGGAATGTAGTCGAATTAAGTCGGGTGATGCTGAGGGGATTAGATTAGGAAATGAGACACTTAAAGTAGTAAACGAGTTTTGCTATTTAGGGAGTAAAATAACTGATGATGGTCGAAGTAGGGATGATATAAAATGTAGACTGGCAATGGCAAGGAAAGCGTTTCTGAAGAAGAGAAATTTGTTAACATCGAGTATAGATTTAAGTGTCAGGAAGTCGTTTCTGAAAGTATTTGTATGGGGTGTAGCCATGTATGGAAGTGAAACATGGACGATAAATAGTTTGGACAAGAAGAGAATAGAAGCTTTCGAAATGTGGTGCTACAGAAGAATGCTGAAGATAAGGTGGGTGGATCACGTAAGTAATGAGGAGGTATTGAATAGGATTGGGGAGAAGAGACGTTTGTGGCACAACTTGACTAGAAGAAGGGATCGATTGGTAGGACATGTTTTGAGGCATCAAGGGATCACCAATTTAGCATTGGAGGGCAGCGTGGAGGGTAAAAATCGTAGAGGGAGATCAAGAGATCAATACACTAAGCAGATTCAGAAGGATGTAGGTTGCAGTAGGTACTGGGAGATGAAGAGGCTTGCACAGGATAGAGTGGCATGGAGAGCTGCATCAAACCTGTCTCAGGACTGAAGACCACAACAACAACAACAACCGATTTCGTGGTACTAAAAGCCACATCTTTAGGTGAAGGTGTAACTAAAACATTAGAACTGAAAAGTTCGGAACTTTGTACTCAATATTCGTTGTCCGTCAGAACAAAACACTGCTAAAACGCGGTATGTCATAGAATAAAACGGCCGGATTCCAATAGACACATCTTCGGAAGTGGCAGAAGCATGGTGCACGTCATTAAGGCTCGGTAATCGAGCAACCTATCCCGCCCCTCTCCCTAGCTTAGCGCGCATCACAGCTTGCGGGACAGTGACGTAAGCTGGACCTGTATTGAGTCCTCGTAGTCCATTAACGGACCCTGTATGATACACTGACCAGGCTGGATGTGGTTTCTAGGCGGCTTTCTTCGACATTCAGTCAAATTTTGGGCTGTTCCTCAAAATCTTCCTCAGAAAATGAGAGACACACAGTTAAAACGCGATAGAACACAAAAGACAACTAGCAGACATAAGGCACATGCGACTGGCTGCTGCTAAGATAACTGACGGCTATAGGTGTAGGACGGGCACCTTGGTGTAAAGTTAAAATAAATTACTCTCCCTGACAAAAGAAGTGAAACCCCCCAGAAGACAATGTCGTGTACCAGTGTTAGTTCGTATACATACGCACCATCGCTGGATGTGTAAATGATCAGAGTTGCACTTGTCTGTGACAAGTTGAACGACAACCAGAATGCATTAGGGTTGAAACTTCCGGGCAGATTAAAACTGTATGCCGGACCGAGACTCGAACTCGGGACCTTTGCCTTTCGTAGGCAAGTGGTCTACCATCTGAGCTACCCAAGCACGACTCACGCCCCGTCCTCACAGCTTTAGTTCTGCAAGTACCTCGTCTCCTACCTTCCAAACTTTACAGAAGCTCTCCAGCGAACCTTGCACAACTAGCACTCCTGAAAGAAAGGATATTGCGGAGACATGGCTTAGCCACAGCCTGGGGGATGTTTCAGGAATGATATTTTCACGCTGCAGCGGAGTGTGAGCTGGTATGAAACTTCCTGGCAGATTAAAACTGGGTACCGGACCGAGACTCGAATTCTGGCCCCTTGCCTTTCGCGGGCGGAAGTAAAGCTGTGAGGACGGGGTGTTAGTCGTGCTTGGGTAGCTCAGTTGGTAGAGCACTTGCCCGCGAAAGGCAAAGGTCCCGAGTTCGAGTCTCGGTCCGGCACAAAGTTTTAATCTGCCAGGAAGTTTCATATCAGCGCACACTCCGCTGCAGAGTGAAAATCTCATCCTGGATGCATTAGGGTTGTTGGCCACTATTGTTGTTCCATGTCGTACAAGGGGCGTGAACAGTGTCAGATATTGATTGATCATATTGGAGGAGATGGAGACGATGTGTACCAGTGTGAGAGATAGTTACCAACACTTGAAAGTGGTCTCATTGCAGGTCTGCATTTAGCTGGCTGTTCGGATCATGCACTGCCCAGATTTTTGGCACATTCAGATATGGCAATGTCCCGTTGTTGGACTTACATGGGACCGTGAGGGTAGGCATACTCATCATCAAGGCCTGGTCGACCACATCTGACCAACACAAGGGAGGATCATCATACTATGCACTAGTGCATCGTAAGTCCTTCACACGTTATCTACCACCGAGCGAGGTGGCGCAGTGGTTAGCACACTGGACTCGCATTCGGGAGGACGACGGTTCAATCCCGTCTCCGGGCATCCTGATTTAGGTTTTCCGTGATTTCCCTAAATCGTTTCAGGCAAATGCCGGGATGGTTCCTTTGAAAGGGCACGGCCGATTTCCTTCCCAATCCTTCCCTAACCCGAGCTTGCGCTCCGTCTCTAATGACCTCGTTGTCGACGGGACGTTAAACACTAACCACCACCACTAACCACACATGTCATCTACCATCAAGCAACACGTAATGGCCTCCCTACAACATTCAGTGTCTCCCATCCATGGTTGGCGAGTAGCATCAGGGAGACTAGGAAATTTCCTCCCGCCCACAGTGTACCGCCTGTTTTCTGCAAAGACGCTGACAAAGCAACTGTGATTTTATTCCAGTGTCATACGGCAGCTGAGATAACTGCGTGTGTCTTGTGTCGCTGGCAGCAACATCAGCAGTTCCTTATCTTCAAGAGCGTACCGGTACCCACGTGCCAAGGCCAAGGAGGAGGCAGGAGGCAGGAGGGAAGGCTCGCCCTCCCACTCTCCCTGTGCTCCAGCAATTATGCATGTTGATGATGGAGCACAATTTCGGACTCTTTGGGGATCGGACACGAAATCAGCCACATGCTTCTCTTAAGTGCCATTCTGAAATTAATCAGAAGTAATTCAGGGAAACCGAGGGAAAATTAAATCTAGTTGGTCAGGCATGGATTTTAATATCACTCTCCAGAGTGAAAGTCGGGTGCGTTAACCACTGTGTCACCTCACCTGGTCGCGCCACTAAAATTACCAACATTTACTGATCAGCCATCAGGGGGATAATACCAATCCCCTGTGACCTACACGAGGCCTTCCTAATCCAGATATAGTCATTTCATTATAATTTCTAAATCTTGTTAAACTGTAATAGGAAATTTCTGGCGTTACGCAAACCTGGTGGCCAACGTCATTTAAACAATCAGTCACCACTGAACTTAGTCTACATTTACTATGGCATATGTTAGTGCTATATGTACTTCATTATTGTGAGTTATTTTCCTAGCAAGATATTCTGAATAAGTTCAGCTGTACAATTTTTATGAATATGCGGTTTATCATTTATTTTGCTACACTTCCCTTATTAACCTAAATGCATTTTCCTGTCACATATAAATGTTCCTGCCTCATCATGAATCAATGTGGTTACGAATCCTCACAAGTCACCTGCGCTCCTACTTTTATTATCAGTTATTCTAGCAATTAAATGTTTGTAGTCCGTCCAAAAACCAGGTGATAGATGCACTCTTAGTCTAACAGCTCATTGCTGTTGGTTTCATCTGTTTTATATCATAACACTTTTCTACTCTGGAACATGTCGTTATCATCTGCTGACTTCAAGATATCACATTTGTTAGAGACGTGTAATTACATTCCATTATCCATTGAATTTTAATTACCTTTTTGCACAGAACGCTATCGAATCATTCCTAACATTTCCTTTAATAATCGTAATAGAGAGCTCTATTCTCATAGGAGACAGTGAGATACCAGAATATTTAAGGTAGACCATAAAATGGAACAGCAGTGACTCAGAAACCAGGTTTTAAATTGATTAATATTTTTGGGGGCAGATAAAAACTCTGGTCATGACTTACTGGTTATCAACTGAGATTAAAACCGAAGAAATTACAGAAAGACAGGAAACAAAGGATGAACGGAATTGAGGTTTTTGACAGTTTCAAAGGGAGTATTAGGCAATAACTTACAAACAGAGGAAAACAATACATTAAAAGGCGAATTTAATACATGATATAGTGAAAGCAGCAGAACATCAAGTGGTATAAAGATAGGGCAAACAGAAATTCTTGGATAACACATGTGATTAAATTTAACTGACGAACGGATAAAATATAAAAATGCAGCAAATGAAACAGGCAAGAGGGTTTGCAGATGTCTAAAAATGACATTGATAGGACGTGCTAGATGTTAAAGCAGGAACGTCAAAGGATAAACGCAGAGCTGACAGGCGGCAGCTGACAGGTGTTAGTATTACATACCTATGAAATTAGTCGTCATTACAAAATGCTAACATGATATACGTGTATAAGAATGGAAAGACTGACAGAACCCGACTCAGGGAAGATCAGTTTAGGGTCTGAAGAAATATAGGTAAACGAAAGGCAGTACTGACGCTATAGCTTAACATTGACTACAGAAATGCAGTCATATGTTTATAAAATTTATATTCTGGAGGAAGCATATATGACTATGGTTCAAATGGCTCTGAACACTATGGTACTTAACTTCTGAGGTCATCAGTCACCTAGAACTTAGAACTACTTAAACGTAACTAACCTAAGGACATCACACACATCCATGCCCGATGCAGGATTCGAACCTGCGACCGTAGCCGTCGCAGACTGTAGCGCCTAGAACATCTTGGCCACTTCGGCCGGCTATGACTATGAAAAAATCGATACTGCATATAGGAGATTTCAGGGGTACTTATTAGGAAAAAGAAATATTTTTATGAATATTTAGAGGTCAAGAGGAAAGCGAGTATTAAGGAGAGATGGGGAGGCAGAAACCTTGAGGCAATATACAGAAGTGCTGTAACAGAGCCGTGTGGGATTAGCCGAGCGGTCTAGGGCGCTTCAGTCATGGACTGTGCGGCTGGTCCCGGCGGAGGTTCGAGTCCTCCCTCGGGCATGGGTGTGTGTTTGTCCTTAGAATAATTTAGGTTAAGTAGTGTGTAAGCTTAGGGACTGATAACCTTAGCAGTTAAGTCCCATAGGATTTCACACACATATGAACATGCTGTAACAGAAAAGAAACTTGAAAGACTGGCAGGACCCGACATCAGGGTGGGTCAGTTTACGTCCTGAAGAAAGGTAGTAAAACGAAACACAGTACTGACACTAAACTTAACTAAAGAAATACAATCATGCGTTTATAGAATTTATATATTTAGAGGAAGCTTTGGACAATATCAGCTGGGATACTCTCTATCAAATTCTGCACGTGTCAGAAATAAAACACAGGGAGCGAAAGTTTGTGTCAGTTTGTACAGAAAGTAGAATGCACTTATTAAAGTGAAAGGGCAAGAAAGCCAAACAGTAAATCAGAAGGGAATGATATAGAGTTGTAGCGTATTACCCGCATTATTCGAGCTGCACATTGAGTAAGCAGTGAAGGAAATTAAAGAGGAATTTAGTAAAGAAATTAAAGCACAGGGAGAAGAAATAAAAACTGGACGTTTGCTAGTGACATTATAATTTTGTCGTAGACAGTAAGAGATATGTAAGATCAGTTGAAAGAATTGGATAGTGTTTGAAAAAAGATTATAAGATAAACATCAACTAAAGTAAAACGAGGGTAATGGAACGTATCCGAATTAAATTAGGCAACGCTGAGTTAATTACATTAGGAAATTAGACACTGAATGTATTAGATGTGTCCTGCTATTTAGACAGAAAAATAACTGAAGATTGCCTAAGTAGATAGAATATAAAATGCAGAACGGTAGTAGGAAGAAATGCGTTTTTGAAAAAGAGAACTACTTTAACGTGCAACATAAGTTTAAGCGTTAGAAACAGAACAGGTAGGAAGAGAACAGAAGCTTTTGAAGTGTGGTAGTACAGAAAAATCGTGAGGATTAGGTAGGGAGATCGGACAATTGAGGAAGATACTTTTATCGAATGGCGGAAATAAGAAATTTGTGGCATACCTTGATGGAAAGAATGGAAAAGTTGGCGGGACACTTCCATAAGCGCCAAGAAGGCAAGTTCTGTAATGGAGGGGTATGAGGGGGAGAGGGAGTAAACTTTGTTAGAGGTAGAAGAAAGCTGACTACTATAAGCAGGCTTAACTGGAAGAAGGTTGCAGTTGTTATGCGGAGATGACGAGGCTTGTATTGGGTAAACTAGCATACATGGAATTTAAATCTCACACATTAAATATATGCAATTACCCTTGGCCACGTAATTAAGCTTATACTATACCCCAAGATTCGAACTTCCATCTAGAGAACATATCAGTTTTCAGTTTCCTGATCTTTTATGACTGTCCCTAGAATCATGCATATTAGAATTATCTCCTTCATCATTTCTATTTCTCCAGCTACAAAATTATTTCTATAATTCCTGAAGTGGACTCTTAATACTGAGTGCTTCAGTAGTTCCCTTGGCCCCCTTTTAATCTCTTTATAGTTCTGTTACAAGTTTCTCCTATTAGAAGACTTTCTGGTCTCCTGATCTCCTCATGTCCAGAAGGCATTACTCTATGAAGGTACCTACATATTTCGAAAATGTTCAATAAATTCGTTTGGGGCATTTACACTGTTGTACTGAAAACTATGTAGGCGTGGCAGTTTATGACACATTAACCAGAATTCTGTCTAGATACACATTCTTTAATTTACGTTGATACAGCTGTTTAGGAGAACCTCTTTCTTCGATGTAAGATAGATCCATTCAAAAACTTACCACAAATGTCCAAAATTGGCTTTGACTGACAGCTTTCAAAACTCTTATTTTCTGTGATTACGAAATCATTAAAAACCTGATTTTGAATTTTCGCCGGCTTGGCGTCAGACTGAAATTTCTCCAGTAATATCCCAAATTCTAGACTGATTCATTTTTAGAGATTTCACTGACCTCCCCCAGTCAATGCATCTCTCTTTGAAAGTACTTGCATGTATACTGTTATCAGCTTTTTCATACTTGTCACCACAATGCTGACCCCAGAACTTTGAGCAAAATCAAGTGGAAGTTAACGGCTCTCACCTGTTCAAACAGTATTCAGAAGAGCTTCACTAATAGATCACTATTGTGCGCATATTCCTTGAGTTTTTTAGTAACTTCCTTATTTTTAAGATAAGTTTCATTCTCCATTTTAAGTAAATGGTCTGTGACAGCACTTAAGAAGTTTGGCTGATGAATAAGGGGACTGATTTTTTCTAACAGACAGTTAGCGTAGGCTTCTAAGTCAAATATTACACTGCAGAGTCGTGTGCCATCGTGACCTTGGTTTGTGTCAGGTCGTGTATCTGTAGCCCGTCGCAGAAATGCTTCGTGTTCTGAGAGAGCAACAGATCACTGAAAAACTTAGTGGAACTTGGGAATTCCGACACGGAGACTCATTCCTTATTAAAACGAGCGGTGCATGGATCGTGGAGGGGAATATTTTAAACAGGATTATTTAAAAGTTTTGGAGAAGTAAAAATGAAAGAGGTCACAGCTAGTACCCACGACCTGAAAGTGTATTGCTTCAATGGCCATAGACATCTGTATTTATTTTTAACCTCAAAGTACACTCCTGAGAATTAAAATCCCTGTAAGTAGCGTCAGACATACAACCCTTCTTGTATGAGCCTCTCGACAGTTGAAGTGGATTTCATGCTACTTTTTAGCACTTTCTCTCGGTAAGATGACTTCATAATAAGTTTTATTCTCTATTTGGTTCTTCTTTTCCTACACTACGTTTATCACAAGGTTCCTTATCAGTTTTGGTAATTTAAGTTTTATTTTCCTCAGAACTACTTCACATACTGTCAGTTTCAAGCAAGAACTGCTGTAGACCGTTACACACATTTCCTTCCTTTAATGGAGTGCATTGGACTGTTCAGTAGTTTTGTCTTCCAACTTTATGTTTGGGACTGTAATAACACTTTGGTCTTCCACCTTCGTTTTCCTGTTTAATAGTACTCCATGAGATAAATTTAGTGATAACCCTGTCATTCATGTGGATGTTCAACACATTAAGAATTTTCGACAGTTGTTTGTTGTTGGAACTGCTGTTTCTCACATACATTGATGTATTTGGATATAGAGAAACTATTCCTATGAGCTGAAGTTTTCCTTTCCTTCCTTGTTGAAATAAAAAATCTTCTTAATGTGATCTAAAAATAGCACCTCCGAGCATGTGACACAGATTGTAAAAACTCCTGTTTCCAGGAACAGTATTAGTAATTCCACTTAGTTTTGAGGCAAAATTACCTCCAACTTAAAATTACACAGTTTGAACATTTTTGATGTGTTTGTCGTAAATAATTGACACTGACAATATGATATCTGAAAATAGAGGTGGACAGTTTTATAACACCAGATCGGTGGTTGCGAGGTCCTGGTGTGGAAACAATACATATATGAACATTTTCATTAATGATCGAAGCAGGCGAAATGAATTAAAATTTGTGCTGCGGCCGGCACTCGAACCCAGGTCTGCCTACTAGGCAGAGTCCCGACCGCAGCACAATTTTTAAATCATTTCGTCTGCTTCGATCATTATCGTAGATAATAAAAAAAGAGACTTAAATATCTCAGGGAAACATTTAATTATAAGATCTTCATTAATGGTTGGAGAGTTATTTTTTTATGTGAATAGGCATAGATTTAAAGAACAGCGGCCACATGTGCAATTCTCAGAGATATAGCTGGTTCCAACGTTCTCCTCTGAAACGATGATATAACATGCTGATACAATTGCCAAGGTGGATGGATTTCGTGCGGATGAAAATATCCATCGTGTAACCTAGCAAGGGAGGTCTCTCTGTCTGAATTCAATAGAGCTTGGAGATATTCTATGACACGTCAAAACTATGAGCTGCAAATTGTGCTATCTGAGCATACCTCACGGCGTCGCAAGATGGCGACGTGGAGAACACACTGGTCTCTACTGTTGAAGCACGTTGGTTATATCTCTGTCTGACGATTCACGTTTGTGTTCCCCATATCGATTAACTTAGAAAAAGCTTTTGACAGCCCTGACTGGAATACGCTCTTTGGAATTTTGAAGGCTACGAGTGTAAAATACAAGGAGCAAAATGTTATATACAACTTGTACAGGAACCAGATGGCAGTTGTAAGAGTCAAAGGATATAAAAGGGAAACCGTGATTAAGAGGGAAGGGAAACAGGGTAGCAACCTATCTCCAATGTTCATTGAGCAAGCAGTAAAGGAAACCAAAGATAAATTTGCAAAAGAAGTTGACGTTCAGGGAGAGGAAATAAAAACTTTGAGGTCTGTCGATGCTAAAGGACTTGGAGGAGCAGTCGAACAGAACGGACAGTGTCTTTTAAGGGAGATATAAGATGAGCATCAATAAAAGCAAAACAAGGGTAATGCAATGTAGCCGAATTAAATCAGACGATGCTGAGGGAGTTAGATTAGGAAGTGATGAGTTCTGCTCTTTGGCCTGTGAAACAACTGATAGAGAAGGCATAAAATGTATACTGGCAATGGCCAGAAAAGTATTTATGAAGAAGAGAGATTTGTTCAAATCGAATATAAATTTAAGTGTTAGGAAGTATCTCCTGATGATATTTATCTGGATTGTAGCATTATGCAGAAGTGAAACGTGGACGACAATCATTTCAGACAAGAACGGAGTAGCAGATTTTGGAATATGATGCTATAGAAGAAAGCATAAGATTAGTTAGCTGGATCACGTAACTACTAAGGAAGTGCTGAATAGTAATGAGGAGGAAAGAAATCTGCGGCTCAACTTGACTTAAAGAAGCGACTGGTTAATGGAATACATTCTGAGATATCCAGGAATCATCAGTTTAGAGCAGGAGGAAATTGTAGAGGGAGATCAAAAGACAATACATTCAGCAGGTTGAAATGGATGTAGGTTGCAGTAGTTATTCGGAGATGAAGAGGCTTTTGCACGAGATATAGTGGCATGGTGAGCTGCATCCAACCTGTCTTTGGACAAGACTATAACTATAACAACATATCAATTAAAGTAAACACGGGAACATTTCCTTCGAAAGCGACACGGTCAATGTCCTTCTTCATCCTCTTCAATCCTACAAATGATTCCACTGGCAATGGGATGTTAACACTATCTCCGAAATTTCCCTTAAACAACTTGTAAATAGTTTCTCTCCAAGCCTCCGAATCTTCGGAAAGGCTCTCCAGCTACCCTGATGGACTAGTAACTCTGACAGGAAGGACATCATGTAGATGTCAACTAAACCATGGTCTCAAGGATGTTATTTAGATGATAGGCTTTTACTCTGTTTTCTGGGATGATTTGTAATAACCATCTGTGGCAAGTGCACCTGGTTCGAGACCCACTCAGCACCTACATCTACACTCTGCAAGCTGCCTTACTGAGCCTATGTGGTGAAAGATACTTGTGTCACCAGAATCAGTTTCCCCTTTCCCAGTTCCACTCACGAACGGAGCATGTGAGAAGTGGGATGATGTTCATTCTGTCGCATTTTGTTAGACCGGCTTGCATACACTCAGGAGCAAGCATATATTCAGAGGCAAGGATACATTCAGGGGCAGACTTGAGCGAATTATGAACCACTCCCCTTAAACTGTTGTTCTGTTAATTGATTTATGACTCCCTAGCGATATCTATCCTTCTGAGAAAGCCCCCACCCATTCCCCTACCCCCCCCCCCCCACTTCCCCCAAACCTCCCCTATCCCCATCTCCGACACAAGCTCACTCTTGATATCAAATTAATTGACTAATTAATTAAATTGCTCTATTAATTACCCCTCCACTCCTGGGTAATCCCCCAGCTCTAACACCAATACCCCACTTCCCTCCCCTCCAGCACCTGGAAACTGTCAAGAAAAAGATTCGATGTATGCTGGACTGGAAGTGTCCCATGACAAGAAATTCAGCTACATTACAGACTAAAACCAAACTCTACCCAAGCAAGCCATGATGGCCCTACGGTAACGACCAACTGCTGTGTCATTCTCAGCCCACAGGTATCACTAGACGTGGATATGGAGGGGCATGTGGTCAGCACAGATATTGTAAAATACATTGAAAACAGATAGTTGAATACATCGCCTTTTTTTCTGATCACACAAGGAATACAGTCACGAAATCGATATCAACATAACTCACTGCACTTAATCACAATTTTAAAAATCTCCTGATCACATCTTCGCTCTGATTGCAGGACAGATGTGCTGCAAGTCAGGACTGAGGCTCACACACAGGGCCTACTCATGCTGCACAAAGACCGGAACTCTCACTAATCCCCAAACAAAGCATCAGGTGACAGAAACCCATTGCACAGCCTGCCGACAGGTAAGAGGAGGTAGGAAGGAATCGCTTTCCACTGCCACAGATGCGACATCCTGCTCTGATTACAGTGCTACAGACTGGCAGTGGGAATAACATACCTAAAAAAATCGCTAATTAGTACCTAAACATTCCACAAAGATCACAAAACACTCGCCAAACACACATACAGCAAATAGACGCTATAAAACATGCACCCGCTCGCAGCTCCAAGCAAATGCAAAGCGCCATAAAAACAACTCCCTTAGTGCACATCGCTGGGACCATTGTGACAACATGCCTGATTCCCGCACTGTCTGGAAGTCGTGTGCCTAGGCCCTTGGCCAACTAGTGAGCGATCCTTGCACCCCCAAGTGCCATTCGTGTGAACTGCTGACTGGTGATCACATCACAAAGAGTGACATGGTCCATCTCGATGTGTGTAGACAATCAAGTAATTAAATTTCAAGAACGCTTGCCATATATCAGGGGTCTTGATTGCAGAGACATTTGAGAACACAATCACACACCTCCATGCGTTATCCACAATCCTTTTTGTCACGAAGGCAGCCAAATGCATACTGAGCAGTAGTTCACTATTCACCCGCCTAGGGAACACCTCGAGCGATGAAACCTGGGCAGTCCAGCGGCCACATAGTGGAAGTCGGCGACCTTTTGATATTTGGCACCCAGGAAACACCCTCTTCTCTCTCTAGTGGTTAATTCCTGTTTGTGTGAACCAACATAGTAAACAAACACAGACTAAGGTGTCCTCATCATCCCTCCCCCCATCCATCTCCCTCCCTTCTCCCTATCGCCCCTCATGCAGGACTGGCGCTTGTAGTCATTATATCCCTTCCGCCACTATGGAAGTCTGTAGTGGATGGAACAAAGACATTCGAGAAGAAGTACATGTCATCTACATGTGCCACACTGACCCCTCCATTGTTCTGAACAAAGCAGCATATAGCTGGGAAATCCCCAGCCCTTCCCAAAATGCAAAGCTGTGCATATCTTGGAAACATTCCCCACTCTATCAGATTCATTGACTAATTAATTAATTAAATTGATACCCTTTGCATGCCGGGAATATTTCCATGCATTCTATTGGCAGATACTAGGACTGGTATATTTGGCGGCGTCCGATCCTGCAACCACATAGTTTCCAAACCCTTCTGTATTTTTCCCTTGCCTCCTGTTGGTGAATAGTGGCACAGTTAGGTCATTTGGCAGGAGGTCCATCTGCGGAGGGGTTGGATTGAAGTGCGTCCTCACAGTACAACTATAAGAAGCAATACATTGATCAATCGGGAATTTGACTTTGCGAACGGTTTTTTAAAGCACTCTGCAATCGCTAAATTGATTATCTCAGCTGCACCAGGTCCAAGAATGAGAAGTAGGAGGAGGAGGAAGGACCTACCATCTGATACGATAGTAACAACAACGAATACCTCTCCCACCTTTCCACTGCGAGACAGAGTACAATGGACTGTACTGAGAAGCAGTAAACACCACGCACTTAAACAACGTCCATTACGTAGTAATAGTTGTCACTTATAGATGTAGGAGATCGCTGAAACACTCGCACATCCCACGCGCTGATGTACCGATGTCCACACCCAGCGTCCTAGGTCAGCCATCGCACATGGCAATTTGCCCCCGTGGACGCGTGTCTCAGTGATTGCGGCAGACCTGCAGCCAGACTCGTCTCTTTGGAGGGGAACGCCTGGTCGTGGAGGGTGTCCAGCTTGATCAGAGTGGTACGAATTCGGACGTTATCAATACGTCCAGCGCCAATACTTGTCAGTGATCGATTCTGAATCTTCTCTTTTTTTATTTTATTTTATTTTATTTTATTTTTATTTTTTTTTTTTTTTTGGGTCATCAGTCTACTGACTGGTTTGATGCGGCCCGCCACGAATTCCTTTCCTGTGCTAACCTCTTCATCTCAGAGTAGCACTTGCAACCTACGTCCTCAATTATTTGCTTGGCGTATTCCAATCTCTGTCTTCCTCTACAGTTTTTGCCCTCTACAGCTCCCTCTAGTACCATGGAAGTCATTCCCTCATGTCTTAGCAGATGTCCTCAAATATACACGTAAAAATCGGAAAATACTCGTATCACACGCGATCACGAAAGCTGCCCAACATGTACTGAGTATTAGTAAAGAAATAAAAAAATAAATGTTCAAATGTGTGTGAAATCTTATGAGACTTGACTGCTAAGGGCATCAGTCCCTAAGCTTACACACTACTTAACCTAAATTATCCTAAGGACAAACACACACAACCATGCCCGAGGGAGGACTCGAACCTCCGCCGGGACCAGCCGCACAGTCCATGACTGCAGCGCCTTAGACCGCTCGGCTAATCCCGCGCGACTGAGTATCAGTCGCTATTCACCAGCCAAGAGGGCGACACAGTTAGGTCAACTGTATCTCCATTCCCCGCCTGTCCAGTTCGGGAGACTCAGTGACAATTCGCACCACAAGCCAGAAACGTCAATTCGTTCCCGTCACTGGCTGTCTCCACCACGGACCCGGACGGTCGGCAGAGTCGTCCTAGGATACCATCCACATATTTATCAATGTAATTACAATTAAAAACTACGATTCCAGCCACAATCTGGTGACATTTGGCAGCGAAAAAAGTATAAGAAATAACTCCTCCTAAAATCTGTGCCTCTGAAAATATCAACCGCCCACGTGAATCTATGTTCTTATGACTGGACATAGCTTGCCACGTAAAGTATCTCTCTTATGGCTATCGACGCTCTGAAATCGCAGTTTTCCACATCATAGCCACACCTCCCTTATGACCGGACATAGTCATTTTCTTTGTACATGTCGGAACACATACCACAGTAACATTAAACTCCAACACATACTTTATAAGACTGCTGATCACTGCGAATCTATCACACATCCCCTAATAAATTTAATACTTCGCCAATAACTGAATGCTGGTGGCACCAAACAATAATGAGGGAAAATTCCGGAATAGATGGACATGTTCCATTTGTTTTTATGCGTGTGGTACCAGTGTGTCTTAGGAAGGGAGAGAAATCATCTGATGAGCGACTAGCAATTGAAAACATGATCGCACCGACTATGTTAGTATCACCCTGCATTAAATGCGGTCCTGGTTCTACAGGCACACACAAGCATCGTGCATGATATCCATGTTAAAAACTACACATTCTTTACGTCAACGTATGGTATTACTTCCGAATGAAGTCGTTTCCACGCAAATACCGCGACATTGAATATAGATGGTGATCGATACAGTGTGTATTAACAGACTGAAAACGCATATGCACGTCGCTAACGCTGTAATCTCGTAATAAAATCACCCTTCTCACCGAATTTATAAAGTGATTCGGCTAAGGAAGTGGTATTAAGCGGCTATTTGCAACTTCCTCATGCAGCAGCAAGATATTTCTCACAGTAACAAACAGAATTTGTAATGCATTCTATCTCGATGCCATAGAGATAGTGTAACAGAGGTGCTGCGATGTATATCCAGGGCTATAGGTGAACGAGGATGATACTTCCTTGAGAATTATCACGTACAATAGATGGTGTGCTATGTGAGGAATCACTTTTAAAAATGCAATGCTAGATTGAAGCCGTAAGAAATGTAAGAGATCCAGTAACAAATACACTGGTTTTTCAGATATATAGGTTACACTCTCTAGTAGAAATACTGTCTCCAATTTGGAATCAAGTCTCCCATTCAACCACACATTTGTGTTGAGTCCTATGGAGATGTGTTTCAATGACCACAGCCAACAGTGAATCATATTCGTGGCACTCTCATATCTCGAAACGAGACACCTTATCCGAACCTATCTGCTGAGTTCCCCATACAGTAAAACTCCAATGTGGTTTTAGGCAGTCTCTCTGCCTCTTGTAACTGTTCCTCAGTCTCTTCCTCCCCCCCTCCCCCCCCCCCCCGCCACTCCCTGCAGCTTTGCCCACGTCACGCTTTTCGGTACTGAGAGGAAGTCAGAGAGGACTATATGTACCACCTTTTGTATTCTGTGGAGAAACAGAGTGAGCGGAGTTAATGCCACAGAAACATGTTTTGACCATTCTGCAGCAATGGAAACACGCTCTCATAGCTCCGCCAACTGTGTGCAGTCTATAAGGCCAGCGCCAAACGAATCATTCTCCTGCAACATGAGGTAATAGCAAAGACAGTAAGTGCAGTTAAGGTGACATTTCTTATCGGGAAAATTAGGAAGACTTGACATCATACGGGAATTGGAACAAGGACGAGGACTTTGCTACTGCACTGCGGTTCCTTTTGCAAACCACATATAGGTGCTGCTGTCCGGAAGAAATCATCATCCGTCAATGTGCACTGATGTCTCTCACCCAAATCTATGTCTCTCTCTTTCTCTCTCTCTCTCTCCTCGTTATTTTGTGCCATCCAACAGAGAAAAACTACCTACAATACGCAACGAAACTTTTAAACTCCATACAATGCACTGTAACAGCACTGTACTAACGTCACCTAGTAGGGAAGTTGATGAGATTTTACTGCTTCTTTCTCTAACGATGTATCGAAAACAAATACAGTCTGTGGGTCAGCCTTGAGCGTATGTTGTGATACCATGAAATGTACAGATATTGATTCATTGGAGCAGGTGGCGTGTAATCAAAGTCGTTCCCACAGACCTGTGTAAAGTTTCATCGTCTGCAATGGAAGACGACCATATCCCACAGACTATCCTTTGCAATAGATGTTTCTTGTGTTACAGCTTCGTAAGCAGTTTTATACTTTGTTTTTTGGCTGTAACACAGCCATACTGTATGTGACGACAGCTGTGTACAGCGCCATACATTTTGTTTTCTTTTATACCCTGACTCTGAGGACTGTGTCAGGTGCTACACCGACATGAACATATTTTGATCCATTGGCTATCACAGCAAACCAGACATCGCACAGTGTAAGGTAAGCTGCTCCCACAACACACACAGGTTGTCAAAAAAAAAAAAAAAAAAGACAGAGGTGGTGTTTCTTATTGAGAAAATGTGGAAGACACTGCTACATACAGAAACTGGAACAGGTAATCAATACATTTCAATATTCTGCTTTCGAAAGATAATAATACGTGCCCCACACTGGCACAGCCAACCAATGACAGTGACACAAACCGGAATTCTCATCCCAGTATCGTAACTACCATTCATCGAAGATTGCTCCATACCATTGTTATTCACAGCACCCATCCTAGTACACATGATCTCTTTAGATGTTTGCTTACTGAGGAGGGTAGCAGTCCTTATTGCTGTATAACATATGAGCCCGAAACATTTGACAGTGTTGTGGTGATATAATTGACAGTTAATAAGAAGAAGAAACGTGTGGTTTGTGCATGATGGAGCTCCAGACGGACGGAGTTTGAAACACACTATGTAAATCACTTATCTTATCAATCCCCGAATATTATTCTAGTGTCTGGAGTCTGTACCAAGAAGGTACTGGAAAGAGAGAAATGATCTTAGAATATTAACAAACATTCCCTGAGGCTACACGGTTCTGCACTGAAACATACTATAATGGTGAAGCAGTGCGGTTTTCCTGTATATTAGTCATGTGGAAATATATTTCCAACACCTGAAATACACTATGTGATCAAAAGTACCCGGACACCTGGCTGAAAATGACTTACAAGTTCGTGGCGCCCTCCATCGGTAATGCTGGAATTCATTATGGTGTTGGCCCACTCTTAGCCTTCATGAGAGCTTCCACTCTCGCAGGCACACGTCCAGTCAGGTGCTGGAAGGTTTCTTGGGGAATGGCAGCCCATTCTTCACGGAGTGCTGCACTGAGGAGAGGTATCGATGTCGGTCGGTGAGGTCTGGCACAAAGTCGGGGTTCCAAAACATCCCAAAGGTGTTGTATAGGATTCAGGTCAGAACTCCACTCAGAACAGTCAATTACAGGGATGTTATTGTCACGTAACCACACCGCAACAGGCCGTGCATTATGAACAGGTGCTCGATCGTGTTGAAGAACGCAATCGCCATCCCCGAATTGCTCTTCAACAGTGGGAAGCATGAAGGTGCTTAAAACATCAGTGTAGGACTGTGCTGTGATAGTGCCACGCAAAACAACAAGGGGCACAAGCCTCCTCCATGAAAAACAGGACCACACCATAACACCACCGCCTCCGAATTTTACTGTTGGCACTACACACGCTGGCAGATGACGTTCACTGGACATTCGCCATACCCACACACTGCCATCGGATCGCCACATTGTCTACCTTGATTCGTCACTCCACACAATGTTTTTCCACTGTTCATTCGTCCAATGTTTAAGCTTCTTACACCAAACGAGGCGTCGTTTGGCATTTACTGGCGTGATGTGTGGCTTATGAGCACCCGCTCGACCATGAAATCCAAGTTTTCTCACCTCCCACCTAACTGGCATAGTACCTGCAGTGGATCCTGATACAGTTTGGAATTTCTGTGTGATGGTCTGGATAGATGTCTGCATATTACACATTACGACCAGCTTCAACTGTCGACGGTCTCTGTCAGTCAGTAGACGACGTTGGCCTGTATGCTTTTGTACTGTACGTGTCCCTTCACGTTTCCGCTTCACTATCAACATCGGAAACAGTGGACTTACGGATGTTTATGAGAGTGGAAATCTCAAGTACAGCCGTATGACACAAGTGACACCCAATCACCTGACCACGTTCGAAGTCCATGAGGTCCGCGGAACGCCCCATTCTGCTCTCTCACTATGTCTAATGACTATTGAGGTCGCTGATATGGAGTACCTGACAGTAGGCAGCAGTACAATGCACCCAATGTGAAAAACGTATGTTTTTGGGAGTGTCCGGATACTTTTGATCAAATAGTGTACATCCATCTGCAAGTTTTGTACCTCTCTCACTATGGCGAAAAACTTTAAGGTGATGAAGCTATTACCTTTTACACGAAAGAAATAACATAGTTTTATGGCGATACATGCACTATATGGAGGTGTACAGCACCCACCCTTCACACCAGAGTACAGTTTGTAAAATATGCTATGCTTGCGTCAGTCATATAAAATGATCATCATCAATGGAAAATGCTGTATTTTATGAGGAAATAGACAAATGCACAGCAGCTGCGCTTTACACTAGAAATTACACACCACACTGCACTAACTCCGTGAGCAGAACACAATGGCTCTCACACACTACTATTATCAAGCAATTGTATACACGGCGTTTTCAGTACCTCATAAACCCCTGCCATTGACTTAGAAGAGGAGTCTAAAACATTTTACGTAAATCACTTGGGTTGACAGTTCTGGCGCATTGCTGCAGTGTTTGGTGTCTGTACCAAGAAGGTTTCGTAAAGAGAGAAATTATCGTAGAACACAAACACATTCCAAGGGCTATACAGTTCTGCACTAAAACACGCTATAATGTTATAGCTGTGCGCTCTCCAATCTATTAGCCATGTGGTATGCAACGCTGTTAATATTCCAATGTAAGAAATATACTTCCAGCATATGACGTACATTCTCTCTGCAAGTTTATCTCCGATAAATTACGGTGAAAAATTGTAAGGTGATAAAACAGCTACCTTGCACATCGTAGAAAACATCGATTCTTTGTAAAACAAGCCGGTCGGAGTGGCCGAGCGGTTCTAGGCGCTACAGTCTGGAACTGCGCGACCGCTATGATTGCAGGTTCTAATCCTGCCTCGGGCATGGATGGGTGTGACGTCCTTGGGTTAGTTAGGTTTAAGCAGTTCTAAGTTCTAGGGGACTGATGACCTCAGAAGTTTGGTCCCATAGTGGTCAGAACCATTTGAACCATTTGTAAAACAAACACTACATAGGTTTCCGGTGGTGTATGTCGCCTGGTGTTTACCAAGTTCAATCCCGATTTCGCTTTGGAAATTATGATATCTTCACAACAGCCCTATAAAATAATCGTCGGCAACTGAAAATGCATACTAACAAATAGCGACATCTTACGAGGAAATAAACGCCACGATCAGTAGCCAGAGTAGCTACAACTGTTTTATCGCACTTTACCACTGACCCTGGTAACCTTCTTCATGCATACATACGTCATGGTCCGATGTTAGGTTGTATTGCGCATATGTGGGATAATATAGTCGTTTCGCATTGACACCACGTCTCTAGAATGCCTCCTCTTTCCACTATTAAGGTAACATCGGACCACTCTCCTCTAGAATACACAATTTTATTGATTTCGGTCAGTACTCACTTCATGGTATTTTTCTCTTATTTTATGTATTCTCCGTCAAATTCCTTAATTTTGCAAGGTTTTCTCGATTTCATATATTCTAAGTGTCTCTCTCAATTTTACGTATTTCATATCAATTTTTCGTGATTGTACCAGATTTTCCTTGAATTTTACCTATTTTATGTCTTTTTCATATTTTTTTCCATATGTATACAGTTATATTGCTGATATACCCTTGTGTTGTGACGTTTTCTACAAGGCTATTTGCGTGTCTTATACACAACCTACTAAACAATCCCAACAGTTCCTCTCTTACAACGATCCACATGCCTGCATTTTGGATGGGACAATCATGAAAAGTATAGAAACAGTCAGTTCATTCCTACATCAGGATCAATGAATGGCGCGGATGATGGATGCATAAGTGTGTGGTTGAATGGAGAGACTTGATTTCAAATCGGAGATAGCATTTCTACCAAAGAGTGTGAAACTATAGATTTGAAAAGCCAGTATATTAGTCACAGGATTTTTTAAATTTCTTACGACTTCAATCTAGAGTTGCTTTTTAAGTGATTCCTCAGATAGCGCACCATCTACTGCATGTGATCATTCTCAATCAACCATCATCTTCCCTCTGTGAATATATCGCAGAACCTCTGTTACATTGTCTCTATGGCATCGAGGTGGAATGTGTCAAAAATACTGTTTGTTACTGTGAGAAATATCTAGCAGCGGCATGAGAAAGTTCCAAATATCGGCTTAGTACCACATTCCTTAGCCGAATCACTTTCTAAATTCGGTGAGAAGGATGATTTTATTACGAGCTTACACCACTCCCAACATGCACCTGTGCTTTCGGTCTGTTAATACAAACCCCGATCACCATCTACACTCCTGGAAATGGAAAAAAGAACACATTGACACCGGTGTGTCAGACCCACCATACTTGCTCCGGACACTGCGAGAGGGCTGTACAAGCAATGATCACACGCACGGCACAGCGGACACACCAGGAACCGCGGTGTTGGCCGTCGAATGGCGCTAGCTGCGCAGCATTTGTGCACCGCCGCCGTCAGTGTCAGCCAATTTGCCGTGGCATACGGAGCTCCATCGCAGTCTTTAACACTGGTAGCATGCCGCGACAGCGTGGACGTGAACCGTATGTGCAGTTGACGGACTTTGAGCGAGGGCGTATAGTGGGCATGCGGGAGGCCGGGTGGACGTACCGCCGAATTGCTCAACACGTGGGGCGTGAGGTCTCCACAGTACATCGATGTTGTCGCCAGTGGTCGGCGGAAGGTGCACGTGCCTGTCGAGCTGGGACCGGATCGCAGCGACGTACGGATGCACGCCAAGACCGTAGGATCCTACGCAGTGCCGTAGGGGACCGCACCGCCACTTCCCAGCAAATTAGGGACACTGTTGCTCCTGGGGTATCGGCGAGGACCATTCGCAACCGTCTCCATGAAGCTGGGCTACGGTCCCGCACACCGTTAGGCCGTCTTCCGCTCACGCCCCAACATCGTGCAGCCCGCCTCCAGTGGTGTCGCGACAGGCGTGAATGGAGGGACGAATGGAGACGTGTCGTCTTCAGCGATGAGAGTCGCTTCTGCCTTGGTGCCAATGATGGTCGTATGCGTGTTTGGCGCCGTGCAGGTGAGCGCCACAATCAGGACTGCATACGACCGAGGCACACAGGGCCAACACCCGGCATCATGGTGTGGGGAGCGATCTCCTACACTGGCCGTACACCACTGGTGATCGTCGAGGGGACACTGCATAGTGCACGGTACATCCAAACCGTCATCGAACCCATCGTTCTACCATTCCTAGACCGGCAAGGGAACTTGCTGTTCCAACAGGACAATGCACGTCCGCATGCATCCCGTGCCATCCAACGTGCTCTAGAAGGTGTAAGTCAACTACCCTGGCCAGCAAGATCTCCGGATCTGTCCCCCAATTGAGCATGTTTGGGACTGGATGAAGCGTCGTCTCACGCGGTCTGCACGTCCGGCACGAACGCTGGTCAAACTGAGGCGCCAGGTGGAAATGGCATGGCAAGCCGTTCCACAGGACTACATCCAGCATCTCTACGATCGTCTCCATGGGAGAATAGCAATCTGCATTGCTGCGAAAGGTGGATATACACTGTACTAGTGCCGACATTGTGCATGCTCTGTTGCCTGTGTCTATGTGCCTGTGGTTCTGTCAGTGTGATCATGTGATGTATGTAACCCCAGGAATGTGTCAATAAAGTTTCCCCTTCCTGGGACAATGAATTCACGGTGTTCTTATTTCCATTTCCAGGAGTGTATATTCAATGTCGCGGTACTTGCGTGGAAGATCACTTCATTCGGAAGTAATACCATACCTCGAAATAAAGCATGTATACTTTTTAACAAGGTACTTGTGCATGCCTGTAGAACCAAGACCACTTTTTATGCAAGATAACACTAACATAGCCAATGCGATCGTGTTTCTGATAGCTGGTCGCCCATAAGACGATTACGTCTCTCTTCCTAAGGCACACTGCTACCACACGCATGAAAAACAAATTGAGCATGTCCATCCATCCCGGAATTTTCACTCAGTATTGTTTGGTGCCACCAGAATTCATTTATTGGCGAAGTATTAAATTTATTAGGGGATATGTGATAGTGATCAGCAGTCTTATAAAGTATGTTTTTGGGTGTAAAGTTACTATGGTAAGAGTTCCGACATGTACAAAGAAAATGACTATGTCCGGTTATAAGGCAGGTATGGATATGATGTGGAAAACTGCGATTTCTGTGCATCGACCTAAGAGGGATGAAAGATTTTACGTGGCATTTATGTCCAGTCATAAGGAGGATATAGATTTACGTGGGCAGTTGATATTTCCAGAGGCGCATCTGTTAGAAGGAGTTATTTCTGATATTTTTTTCACTGACAAATGTCACCAGATTGTGGCTGCAATCGTAATATTTAATTGTAATTACACTGATAATTATGTGAATTGTTTCCTAGGACGACTATGCCGGCCGGCTGGGTGCGTGATGGAGGCAGCCAGCGACGTGAACGAATTCACATTTCTGGATTATGGCGCAAGCCGTCGCTGTGTCTCCCGAACTGGTCAGGTGGGGAACGGAGATACAATTGACGTAACTGTGCGCCTTCTGGGCTGGTGAATAGCGAACTAATACACAGTATGCGTTGGGCAGCCTTCGTGATCGCGTGTGTCGCGAATATTCATCGATTTTCACGTGGATATTTGAGAAGATTCAATATTGAACGCTGACAAGTATTGGTAATGGATGTTTTGATAATGTTCGAATTCTTACCACACTGGTCGTCATGGACACCCCCCACGACTAGTCGGTCCTATCCAGTTGGCCGAGTCTGGTTGCAGGTCTGGCACAATCACTGAGACACGCTTCCAGGCGGTAAATTACGCTGCGTGACATCTGGCCTACGGCGCTGTATGTGGGCATTGGGACATGAGAGTGTGGGATGTGCGATTGTTTCAGTGAGCTCTTAAATCTAACTGTGGCAACTACTAGTATGGAATGGGACGTGGTTTAAGTGTGTGTTGTTTACTGCTTCTCAATACAGTCCAGTGGACTCTTCTTCAGCAGAAATGTGGGAGTGGTATTCGTTGTTGTTACTATCCTTTCACATGCTAGATCCCTCCTCCTCCTCCTCATTCTTCATCCTGGGGTAGCTGAGATAAAGAGGGGCGGCGGGGGGGGGTGGGGTGGAGGACAAGGGACAGGGATGGAAGGGTGCAGATTCGGGGAGGACATCTTGGTCTGTTTGTGTTCCCATATGCTTACCATACGTTAGTTCGACTTTATGGGACCAGTTGGGTCTGATTCAAGAGATTGAGAAGGTCCAAAGAAGAGCAGCAAGATTCGTGACTGGTACATTTAGACATCGCGAGAGCGTTACAAATCTCATAGAAAGTTTGAAGTGGGACACACTTGCAGATAGACGACGCGCTAAACGGAAGGGGCTGCTCACTAAATCCCGAAATCCGATCTTCGCCAAGGATGTAGAACATATATTATTACCACCAACTTTCAAATCGAGCAATGATCACCATTCAAAGATAAGGGAAATTAGAGCTCGTACTGAGGCGTTCAGACAGTCTTTTCTCCCTCGCGCGATCCGCGAGTGGAACACAGGGGGGGAAATATGACTTTGGCGCGAATTGTGCCCTCCGCCACACACTGCTTGGTGGCTAGCGGAGTATATATGTAGATATAGATGTAGGGTGCTTTAAAAAACGGATCATAAAGTCAAATTCCCGATTGATCAAAGTATTGTTTCCTATAGTGATTACACACATCAATCCAACGCCTCCACAGATTTTTTTTAAAGAAAAATAGCATGTTATTGAGCTGAAAATTAATATTCTCAGCTGCCTCCAACGTAATGGACTTCTTGCCTAGCTGTGCCAGTATCCACCAACAGGAGGCAAGGGGAAAAAATCCAGAAAGGTTTGAAACTATGTGGTTTTAGGATAGAATCCTAGTATCCACCAGTAGGTACAAGGAAAAAATCCCTGCACACAAAGAGCATGGATTTAATTCATTAATATGTCAATGAATCTGATAGATTCAGGGAATATTTTCAAGAAATCCACAGCCTTGCATTTTCAGAAGGACTGGGGATTTCCCAGGTATCTGCCGCTTTGTTCAAATGGTTCAAATGGCTCTGAGCACTATGGGACTTAACATCTATGGTCATCAGTCCCCTAGAACTTAGAACTACTTAAACCTAACTAACCTAAGGACATCACACACAACACCCAGCCATCACGAGGCAAAGAAAATCCCTGACCCCGCCGGGAATCGAACCCGCTTTGTTCAGAACAATGGAGGGGTTAGTGTGGCACATGAAGATGCTACGTACTAGTTCTCGAATGCGTTTGTTCCATCCACTACAGGCTTCCATAGCAGTGGAATTGTGAGAACACGGAGTGGCCGAGCGATTCTAGGCGCTTCAGTCTGGAACCGCGCGTCCGCTACGGTCTCAGGTTCGAATCCTGCCTCGGCCATGGATGTGTGTGATGTCCTTAGGTTAGTTAGGTTTAAGTAGTTCTAAGTTCTAGGGGACTGATGACCTCAGATGTTAAGTCCCATAGTGCTCAGAGCCATTTTTTTGTGAGAACAAAGGGATATACGAACTACAAGCACCAGGTCTGCATGAGGGGCGAGGGGGACAAGGGATAGAGATGGAAGGCTGCAGATGTGGGGAGGACATCTTGATCTGTTTGTGTTTCCATATGTTGGTTCATACAGACGGGCGGTAACCACTTGACAGAGAGCAGAGGTGGTTTCCCAGATATCAAATATTAAAAGGACGCCGACTTCCGCACTGGAGTCTCTTTACTGTGCAGGTGGCGATGCTCGTAGGGCTTCTTCTGTGAGTGAATAGTGAACTACTGCTCTGTATGCATTTGGCTGTCCTTGTGACCATGTGGGTCTAGGTAGCGCATGGAGGAGTGTCCTAGCGATCTCTGCCTACAAGACCCCTCATTGAGGATGTACCACGTCACGGTTTTTGATGTGATCACCAGTCGGTAGTTTGTACTGATGTCACTTGATGGTGCTTGTATGACCCACTAGTTAGCTGTGGGCCTGGGCACAAGACTTCCAGACTCCATGGGAAGCAGACATGTCGTCCTGAAGGTTCCAGCAAAGTGCAGTAAGAGTGTTATTTTTGTAGCAAATTGCATTTGCTCGGAACTGTTATCAGGTGCATGTTTTGTAGAGTCTGTTTTCGGTACACATGTTAGGCGGTTTCTTTGTGATCTTTGTGGAATGTTTATCGTTTTTTTGTGACATGTTATTCCCACCGTCAATCTGTAGCACTGCAATCAGAGCAGGACATCATGTTTGATGTTTGTGGCAGTGGAAAGCTAGTGCTTCCTGCCACCCCTTATCTGTCAGCACAGCAGCGCACATGGGTGCCATCACATGGTGCTTTGTTCGCGGATTAGCGCGACATCCGCTCTGCACACAGCATAAGCCGGCCCTGTGTGCGGGCCTCCGTCCCAACCTGCACACGCGGGAATACACGAAACAGCCGGCATGTCTGTCCTGCAGTTGGTGTGAAGATGGTTCAAATGATTCAAATGGCTCTGAGCACTATGGGACTCAACTGCTGACGTCATTAGTCCCCTAGAACTTAGAACTACTTAAACCTAACTAACCTAAGGACATCACAAACATCCATGCCCGAGGCAGGATTCGAACCTGCGACCGTAGCGGTCTTGCGGTTCCAGACTGCAGCGCCTTTAACCGCACGGCCACTTCGGCCGGCGGTGTGAAGATGTGATCGAGATATTTTTAACTGTGTAATTAAGTGTGCTGAGTTATGTTGATGTCGATTTCGTGACCGTATTCCTTGTGCAACTGAAAAAAAAACAATATATTTAATTATTTCTTTTCAATATAGTTTATAAGATCTGTATCATACAAAACAGCAAATAATGATGAGCTTTTCCTGCCAAATAAAAGAGAGATCCAACCCCTCCAAATATAAATAAACAATATATTATTATACCCTCTGCAGTGTAGTTGAATTTCCTACCATGGGACCCTTCCAGTCCAGCACACACCGATTTTTTTGTCACCAATTTCCAGGTGTGGGAGGTGAGAGAAGTGCAAGATGGGAGGGAAGTGTTTGGGATTTCCTTGGAGGGGGAGGGTAATTAATTGATCAATTTAATTAATTAGTCAATTGATATCATAAGTGTGCTTGTATCGGCGATGGGGAGGGGGAGGGCTTGGGGAGGTGGAATTGGGGGGGGGGGGGGTGAGAGCTTTCACAGAAGGATACCTATCCCTAGGGGTCATAAATCAATGAACAGAACAGAAGGTTAAGGGGTAGGTGTCATAAATCAATCATGTTTGCCCTGAATGTATGATTACCCCTGAATGTATGTTACTTGCACAAACAAAATGCACCACAATGAACACCATCCCACTATTCATCGGAAAAAAATTGTCACTAAGCCTCCGTATGTTTGTTAGTATTTGTCACAGTCTTATGATTCATGAAGATTTGAGAGATGGATTATTGGCTTCCTTTAGAAGCTGCCTGAGTTTGGGATTTGAGTACATGTGAAGCGTTAACTGGGTGTTAGACATACATCTGTGGATGTCAGAATGATACACATTTGTTGGACTGGCTGACGGTTCACTCTGCATGGAGTCATATGCTGTAATAAAACCATAGTGCAATGGAAACTAATAGGGAAAAGATGGCCATAAGGAACAACTCAAAAAAAGATAATAAACAGGGGAATTTTCTAACTAAGGAATGAAACACTGTTCCAAATTAACCCTTATTTATTGTAAAGTGCACTACTAACATCTACATGAACAAGAAATAATCACAGCATCTATTCGATCTTGAAAAATGCAGGTAACACGAAAACTGACCATTATCAACAGGGAAATAGTTCAGACTAACTCTTAAATGACTAGAGTAAGACTGGATAGTTTTGATGGATGAGCGGGCGGGGGTGGCCGAGCGGTTCTAGGCGCTACAATCTGGAACTGTGCGACCGCTACGGTCGCAGGTTCGAATCCTGCCTCGGGCATGGGTGTGTGTGATGTCCTTAGGTTAGTTAGGTTTAAGTAGTTCTAAGTTCTAGGGGACTGATGACATCAGAAGTAAATTCCCATAGTGCTCAGAGCCATTTTTTTGATGAATGGGACAAAACAGGGATCTTACAAATGAATTAAGGAAAGACAAATCCACAGGGGAGATACTGTGATTGCCTCATTGCATTAGAAGAATGAAAAACTACGATATGCAAATAACGTCACTGCTCTAGTCATGATGAGCCTTTAGACACTCGAGAAAATCAGAAGATTCACGTTACGTACTTGAACCCAGCGAAGAGCCTAAAAACGCTTAACAGTTTTCATACTCTGCTCACCTAAATTGCCATTTCTCGCCATATTATCCATTCAGTAGTGTAGAAAGTGCCATGATCACGTTTGCAACACATCAGCTGCCAATTGCAGGTATATCCCATCTCTACATCTGCTGGGGGAAGTATAATGTCAATGCTTCTCTCAAGATCTCCAGGTGATCTCTTCAGAATCCCCAGATGCTCTATTTAGAATCCCTACACCATGAGTTCTCTACCGAAACAGACTTCTAACTCGTCTCCACAAGTCTGCGCAATTCCCATGTGTCAATGGAAAATGTTCTCCAAAATGATGACTATGATATTTTTATTAACAAAATAAATAATTTCCACTCTAGTAAATGTTTTACAACATTAACCTATCATCTAACGCCCACATATGCAGTTTTTAAACAGTTTTGTGTTACACTCCCACTCTTCAGTTAAATTATTCATTTCAGACAAGAGCTAGTCTCTTGGAAACTGGCGTCCTGGCTTCCCCTTCTCTTCCTTTTTTAATATTAACATTTGAGGAGCGCTCCTATAGTTTTTTAGACAAGACGGGTTCACACCATACTAAGCAACACAAGGAAGGTGTCCCATCGAGATGTCTCTCCAAACGCCTATCAAATATACAACAATTAAAAATACACATATTACACACTAAACATTACTTGGTTGTAATAAATTATATAAACGATGTCTAATAATTAATGACACAATTGAATATGGTCGAAAGTACACAATATCAGAAGCAAAAGAAGTTTTAGTAACCATACATTCATGAGCCAAAACATTACGACCACCTGCTTAATAGCTTGTTTGTCCGTCTTTGGGAAGATACATATCATTGATTCTGCTTATCAGGGATCCAAGATTGTTGGTAGGTTTGTGGAGATATGTAACATTAGATGTCTACGCACATGGCATGCAATTTACGTAAACGACGGGCCGCTGATTTGCGTACGCAATGATGGCGCCCGATAATGACCCAGATGGGTTTCTTAGGATTTACATCAGGCGAATTTGGTCGTCGAGACTTCAATGCGAGTTCACTATAATGCTTCTCAAACCACTGTAGCATGTTTCTGGCTCCGAGACACGGACAATTATACTCCTGAAAGATGACATCACATTCGGGGAAGACATCAAGCATGCAGGAAGGCAGGTGATTCGTAGCTCTCAGCGTGTCTTCGATTGCTACCATAGGCCCCATGCAAGACCATAATAATGTCTCCCCCAGCATAATATTGCTTCTAACCAACTTGCGCTGCGTGTTTCGAGCCACCGTTCACCTCGATGACGGCATTTGTGGTGACAACCGGAGACCTAGTGTAGGAAAAGCGTGATTCACCCGAAGAGCCAAGACGTTTCCATTTGTCGACGGCCGAATCGCGATGGTCACGTGCGCACTGCAATCGTAATTGACGATGTCATTGGGTCAACATGTGAACAGGTAGGGGTCATCTGCTGTGGAGCTCCATATTCTACACTGTACAATGACGGTGTGCTCCGAAGCACTTGCACGTGCGCCAGTATTGTGCTTTTTCGCCAGAGATGCCCCAGATCACCATCTATCCTACTGTACAGAGCACACAAGCCTCCGAACCCCACGTTGTGGGAATAGTCGTGGGCGTCCTACCATTTAGCGCCTAGTTTTAGTTTCTCTGTTCTTCTACCTCTTTCCGTAGATGTTCACGACAATAGCACGTGAACATTCGAAAAACTTCACCGTTTTCACAAGCTCAGCGTAATTATAATCTGCCCTTTGTCAAAGTCGTTTATCTCGACGGATTTCCCATTTGCAGCCCATGTCTTCGCTGGGCTGATCCCCCATCGCGTCAGGTGCCCACAACGCCACCAGTTGACATCCAAGGTCGTCGTGGGCATGCCAGTGGCCGTAATGTTCTGTTTGATTAGTGTAGTTCCACAAACGAACCATTTTCGAGAAAGTTGCCACTTTGTATGGTTACCAGTCACCGGTGACTTGGTACTGTGAGAACGTCATCCCAATTAAGAAAAGGTAACAATACTGCACAACATTAAGAAAGATTATTAGAGATACTTTGGTAGAAGTTTAAGTGTTTTGAATGAACATGTCAATAATTACATGACTGTACTCGTTGTTAACGGAGATGTTCAAAGCGTCATCCTTGTACTCAGGTTCAGGCCTGTATCCATTGCCGCATGAGTTTTGAATTATTTCAAACATGCCAAGATCATTTCGAAATTCTTGAGAAACACTGAAGGCTCCACTTCCTAAATTGTATTAACCTGAGTGGTATACACTACACCTTCAAGATGACTACATATGCGGGAGTCCATGGTGTTCATATTAAGTGATCTTGGAGGCCACAGAACAAGTCCTCCACGCTCATTCCATCTTTGGCCAAATCGGTGCCTTAGATGCCTCACCATACCAGCAAAATAGACCGATACTCCATCATTCATGTACCACATCCTCTGGCGTTGCTCTAAGGTAAAATCCTCAAACAGTACTGCAAGATGATGCTGCAGAAACCGAAGGTAATTCCGTCGACTGAGTTTGTTTGGTAACAATGACGGCCCAATACGACGATCATCTAGCACTCCTAACCACACATTGAATGAGAAACGTCTCTGATATGAATCCTAGATGACTCCAAACGTGAGACTTGTGATACTTAAAAACACCATCATGAGTGAACCCAATTTCATCTGTAAATACAATTTTATTGTCAATTGTAGGACTGCCTACAGTTTATTGTTGCATCCATTGACAGAATGTTTGTCTAGGACCAAAGTCCGCCTCACTACAACACGGAACTTGTTGGGATGGTACAGGTACATTGTACTGCGATGGATTGTTCTCCAAACACTATTGTAGTTCTTTCCAGGACTTTGTGTGGCAAGTATTGTTGTCGAGAGTGCTGGAGAGTGTTCGATTTTTTCCAGCACCACATCTTGAAGCACAGGTGTAATTCATAGACGCCTATGTGCTCCACAGCACGTGCAAAGCTCCCAGTTTGTAGGAGGCGTTGAGGCACCCTTATAAGTGTTCATACCTTGGAGTGCCTCCAGGCAGGGTATGCTTCTTCGTAAAAGTGTGTAGCCTCACGTGCATTGCCCTTTGCCGTGCTATACATGAAATAATGTCTGCACACACCTCATTACTGTAATGGTCCGTGTTACCACGAACACTCATATAACACAGCTTACACTCTGAGAACAGCGCACATGGTTGGTACTCTGACTGTGTATGTCATATCCATTCTGTTTACAATTTCAGGTCTCTAAAAAGTAAAGAAAGATCACACCGTGAATAAAAAATGGTTCAAATGGCTCTGAGCACTATGGGACTTAACTTCTGAGGTCATCAGTCCCCTAGAACTTAGAACTACTTAAACCTAACTAACCTAAGGACATCATACACATCCATGCCCGAGGCAGGATTCGAACCTGCGACGGTAGCGGTCACGCGGTTCCAAACTGAAGTGCTTAGAACCGCACGGCCACATCGGCCGGCACGCCATGAATCAGTGTATGGTGTTTGCTCAGAATCACATTAGTGGCCGGTAACCACGAAGCTGCAGGTCTCTCACAAACGGTTCGTTTTTTTTATGTTTACTGAGACATTTATGTTTACTCGAGCGTTTTCGCTTCTAGTATAATGTACTTCCAACTGTTTGCATCTGCTCCATTAATTGTGGTACACCCTGAACAAAGCCTTCCTTGTGACTCAGTCTGTCTGTTAGTGAATATTTTATCTAAATCTCTACAGTAGTTCTTGGTATTAGCTCGCCCATACAGACAGAAACTGCTGTGTTAGACTCTGATTTATAACATGTATGGATAGTAAACCGTGATTTATTTTCAAAGAATATTCTTAAGAATTTGTTTTATTTACTAGCGATTCATCAAGACCATTAACACATTTAATCACGTTATGTAAGCGTGGAAGTAGTTGCCAGGGAGTAACTGATGAAATCATAACCAAATTCCTTTTAACAAATGGGAATTTTATTCACTTTAATAGTGCCTAAAAGCATTTTTTCAAAAGAAATAGATTTAATTTATAATCAGAAAGCACCCTCTAAATATCAAAGTTACAATTTATTCAGAGGCAGAAAGAAACAAGTTTCGACTGTATGAGCTTTCGGGCAGAGAACCTGTAAGTAGGCTGTTTAGGTTTTTTTATTAGTAACGCCACCTCTGTATGAAAATCACCGGCTGTGCCGTGTGCAGTCTGTGGCTGCTTTGCATTGTTGTAATACTCAACCATTGTAGTGTTAGGCAGCTGGCTGTGAACAGCGCGTAGCGTTGGGCAGTTGGAGGTGTGCCGCCAGCAGTGGTGGATGTGGGGAGAGAGATGGCGCAGTTTTGTAATTTGTCATGATATCAAGGTAAATACATTGTTTGTTCTCTATTAATATCTTTCATTTGCTAACTATCCCTATCAGTAGTTAGTGCCTTCCATAGTTTGAATCTTTTATTTAGCTGGCAGTAGTGGCGCTCGCTGTATTGCAGTAGCTTGAGCAGCGAAGATTTTTGTGAGGTAAGTGATTTGTGAAAGAGATAGTTTAATGTTAGTCAGGGCCATTCTCTTCTAGAGATTTAGAAAGTCAGATTGCGTTGCGCTAAAAAAAAAATATTGTGTGTCAGGTTAAGCACAGTTGTAAAAAATTGTTAAAAGGGGACGTTTCAAACCTTGCCGCTCCCTTTTGACACGGCCGACTGGCGACCTAACGCGCAGACTCAAAAGCAGGAACTAAGCCCCGACCGGGCGACCACTCGCTGAGTTCTCTTACTGGCGGAGTGGAAAGACTCTCATTTTGCAGGCTTTAAAGGTTGATCCGAACGACAGACAGACACTAACTGCCTAACAAGTGCGGACGAGAGACTGACTAGCAAGCTGGGAAAGAAAAATGGACCCAGACTGCCTGACTAGCGAGCTCATAGCGCCCCTTAAATCCACGTGAACAGGGAACTTTTCCCCTTTCCCACCAGATGGAGACACCAAAGCTGCGATTGCCACAGTGGCGCCACCGCCAGAAACGGAGGGCGACTGCTTCACACTACGCGCTGCGGCGCGCTCTTCAAAACTGCAATTTTTACCACGGCTCAGATAGATATGGATGGATTTGATAATGATGTTTTCTGTCTCTGGTATGGTTTGAAATACTCTCCTGGAAATGGAAAAAAGAACACATTGACACCGGTGTGTCAGACCCACCATACTTGCTCCGGACACTGCGAGAGGGCTGTACAAGCAATGATCACACGCACGGCACAGCGGACACACCAGGAACCGCGGTGTTGGCCGTCGAATGGCGCTAGCTGCGCAGCATTTGTGCACCGCCGCCGTCAGTGTCAGCCAGTTTGCCGTGGCACACGGAGCTCCATCGCAGTCTTTAACACTGGTAGCATGCCGCGACAGCGTGGACGTGAACCGTATGTGCAGTTGACGGACTTTGAGCGAGGGCGTATAGTGGGCATGCGGGAGGCCGGGTGGACGTACCGCCGAATTGCACAACACGTGGGGCGTGAGGTCTCCACAGTACATCGATGTTGTCGCCAGTGGTCGGCGGAAGGTGCACGTGCCCGTCGACCTGGGACCGGACCGCAGCGACGCACGGATGCACGCCAAGACCGTAGGATCCTACGCAGTGCCGTAGGGGACCGCACCGCCACTTCGCAGCAAATTAGGGACACTGTTGCTCCTGGGGTATCGGCGAGGACCATTCGCAACCGTCTCCATGAAGCTGGGCTACGGTCCCGCACACCGTTAGGCCGTCTTCCGCTCACGCCCCAACATCGTGCAGCCCGCCTCCAGTAGTGTCGCGACAGGCGTGAATGGAGGGACGAATGGAGACGTGTCGTCTTCAGCGATGAGAGTCGCTTCTGCCTTGGTGCCAATGATGGTCGTGTGCGTGTTTGGCGCCGTGCAGGTGAGCGCCACAATCAGGACTGCATACGACCGAGGCACACAGGGCCAACACCCGGCATCATGGTGTGGGGAGCGATCTCCTACACTGGCCGTACACCACTGGTGATCGTCGAGGGGACACTGAATAGTGCACGGTACATCCAAACCGTCATCGAACCCATCGTTCTACCATTCCTAGACCGGCAAGGGAACTTGCTGTTCCAACAGGACAATGCACGTCCGCATGTATCCCGTGCCACCCAACGTGCTCTAGAAGGTGTAAGTCAACTACCCTGGCCAGCAAGATCTCCGGATCTGTCCCCCATTGAGCATGTTTGGGACTGGATGAAGCGTCGTCTCACGCGGTCTGCACGTCCAGCACGAACGCTGGTCCAACTGAGGCGCCAGGTGGAAATGGCATGGCAAGCCGTTCCACAGGACTACATCCAGCATCTCTACGATCGTCTCCATGGGAGAATAGCAGCCTGCATTGCTGCGAAAGGTGGATATACACTGTACTAGTGCCGACATTGTGCATGCTCTGTTGCCTGTGTCTATGTGCCTGTGGTTCTGTCAGTGTGATCATGTGATGTATCTGACCCCAGGAATGTGTCAATAAAGTTTCCCCTTCCTGGGACAATGAATTCACGGTGTTCTTATTTCAATTTCCAGGAGTGTATTTGTGGTTTGGGGAATACTTTCAGATATTCTGGGACGTGTTTTAGGATTCTGATATTTATGTTCATATCGGGACAGAATTTGTGAGTTGTGGGGAGGTGGGTTGGAAAGAGGAGGTGGATAGGTTGGCGGGGGATGTTTGGGATGATGGCCTTTGTGCTGGTATCATGTCTATGCATTTTTTAGTGTCTTTCTTGGTTTGGGGTTTTCAGGAATCTAAGATGGAAATTTACCTCATGGCTGCTTACTACATAGATAGGGTTTGTGGGACAGTCAGAGATAGGTGACTGTTGTATGTAGGGACATTAGTGGGATGTTGTGGCGACATCCGTGCGGTAGTGGCGTGTGTGCTTGGTGCTGACAACGGTGCTGATGACGCTGCTAACATAATATGACATTTCAAAGGGCATTTTCATGCGAATTCGTCGTGACAAAGTTATCGAGAACGTTTTATCGGCGAAGCATCTTTATCCACGTGTAAAAGAGGCCCCGTATTGTGTGAAACTCTCATAGTTACAACGGCGAAGGGCTCAGCTATTGCTGCGGTCTTAGAGGAGGGCTTAGAAGCAGAGAAAGGGGCAGCAAGAACACGCAGGGCCCCCTGAATAATACATTCGGTGCTCATTAGTCGTGCTGTCCGGCAGGGCGCGTAGTTTTTGCTGCTCCCCTGCCCTCCCCTCCGCGCCTTCCAGTCGTCGCTCTTCGCCCGGCGCTCAGCGCTCAGCCGGCGCACACGCGAGCGTTCGCGGACGCGCGCACACGCAGCGGCGAAGCGAATTAGATTAGGACGGCGGCAGCGGCGGCGGTGGCGGCAGCAGCAGCAGCAGGCATGCTTTTAGCGCTGATTACGGGCCGTACGCACCTGCTGCCTGCTACACCTGCCTGGGCACGCCAGGCGCCTGCACGCCCGCAACCCGCGACGCACGTGCCACGCTCTACCAGCGTGACGCGGGGTGTGGAAAACGGCCCCACGCTGAACAGCCCTTTCTGCCAAACCGAGAAACGTAGGCGGCATAAGCTTATAGTCTCGTACAGCGGATTTTATAAATGAAGAGGCGAAGATTTCACATCATTAACGGTGTCACGAAACCAAAAGAAACCTTGAAAGGCAGGTACGCTCCACAATAGAGGAAACGACAGATATAAACCAGACATTTCACGAAAGTATACTGTGCAGATGCGGGATTTCCGAGAACATCAACTGAGGCTAACGAGGCATCATGGGACCTATCACATAAATTTCGCGAGACATATTTTTTAATTTTTATTACCTGTCGATTATCGATGGTCTGAAGTTCAGGGAATCTCAGGAAAATTTCGAATGATTGAGAGGAAAATAGCTAAGGTTAATCTACTTAACAATGCCACTTCTCATAAGAATTCTCCCTTGCACGATGCACTACTCAATCCACCAACAACTCTACTGAAATTGTGTAAACCACCATGGGTTGATTCAGAATGTATCAGTGCTTTTACGTGACCTCCAGGTTGTGCTGTCCTTTCTCTCCCGACGTCGACTGAAGGCTGCCTGCGACGAATTAATTAATGGATAAGATATTTTATTTCTCGTACAGTTGCTGTTGTGATTGTATTTCGCTACGTCGCAGTTGCAAATCGTAGTATAACTAGGACTCAAAAGAATCCACAGTAACATTCATGTAAGTCACATCTTCTTCTGTTTAAAGATGATTCTTCAGTAGTAGGCCTTTACGCTAACAAAGGATAGACGCTTATATATCTTGGACGTAGAATGTTCAATTACGTTCGCGGTAGAAGTTTGCGATATTGTGAAACAAACGAAGACTTCTATACATCGATGTTCCAACAACATGATAATCTCTGTTGTCAATGTCCTCCCTTTTGTAATGATGGTATTTAACAGTACCCCTTTTATTTAGTAGGGCAACGGCCTTGCCGCAGTGGATACACCGGTTCCCGTCAGATCACCGAAGTTTAGCGCTGTCGGGCGTGGCCGGCACTTAGATGGGTGACCATCCGGGTCGCCATGCGCTCTTGCCATTTTTCGGGTTGCACTCAGCCTCGTGATGTCAATTGAGGAGCTACTCGACCGAATAGTAGCGGCTCCGGTCAAAGAAAACCATCATAACGACCGGGAGAGCGGTGTGCTGACCACACGCCCCTCCTATCCGCATCCTCAATTGAGGATGTTACGGCGGTCGGTTGGTCCCGATGGGCCACTTGTGGCCTGAAGACGGATAGCTTTTTTATTAAGTACACAAGCGTTTAAATAATTCACTTCATATGATTCAATAACTGCACCTCGTCAATGCGGTTTAAATGTGAGTGTTCATGCCAGCTATTATCGCAGTCATAGATAACACCCTTCTTGATGATTGGGATAATGCGTGTTCAAATATCACTCCAATGATAGTTCAAACTGACCTGTAAAGCGCCAATAATCTACCAAAAACCACAATTATATCGTACAAGTTCTTCAACAACGCTAAATGCCGTTAATAATTCTAATTGTTTCACTCGGTGTAACTGATATGTTCTGAATTCACAGTCGTAGTAATATCGTCCACTGATTTTCCCTTAACCATTAGATCACTATTAAACTGGTTAAACAACCATTAACAGTTCGTAAAGCTCCATTAGATTTTCGTACGCGTTGTATCCACTGTCCACATAGGCAATCAATTATTCGAATGCATGGTGTCTAATCTTTCTTTTATCCCTTGTTAGCTTCCTGTAATACGCGTTGTACCTGTTTTTCTGAAATCGTTTGTCATCTGCAACCATAGGTAACTTAATTTAGAAAACTTAATTACATAGCGAAATACAGCTGGAAATGCAGTTTATATTGTTTTACTTTATGTGTAAGATTGTGTTTGTGTGTGTGTGTGTGTGTGTGTGTGTGTTCGTGACTTAATGAGTTTGAGTCTTCTGATAATTCTTGGAGGGCAAAGAATAGAATTCCACTGCAGAGAGCTGTGCATTCGTTCATTTTTTCTTTTCCTTCTACTACAGCTTTCTATATTTTGTAGTATTCATCAGTTATTAGTTCCTGTGGGAGGTGTTGCATTATTTCAGATTTTTTAGGTCAATGTTGGAATGAGTTGGCCTGTGTTCCATATCTGTACTTTGTAGAATGACAGCTGTTATTTTTTGTATTCTTCTGTGTACCTAATATTGAAATTTCTGCTTGTCTGTCCAATATGAATTGAAATGAAGTCTTGACATGCCAGCTGATAAATATCAGATTTACTGTGTTTGTCTGTACTGGTATTGGTTGTCCTTAATTTTTTCTGTACTGGGTTATCAGTTCTGTAGACGTTTTTAAGTACTTGTTTTGTATGTTGCCCATCATGTGAGCTGTTTTACTGTCGTAACTGCGTTTTGTTTATGTGCATTTGTGTTCTGTGTGCTTGTGTTCAGTGCGATTAAATTCTATGTGCTTGTGTTTGTATGTTAATAGTGATCTTACTGTTTTTGTGTGCCAGGTGCTGTAGTGATTGTGTCCTATCTGTTCTCAAAGGTATTTGTTTGATTATCTGCAGTTAATTTTTGTATTTGTCCTTACTGAATTGAATTTTTTACAGTCTATGCAACAAGTATAAAAATTGGCTTTTTTGTATTATAGCGTAATTCCAGTTTTTATGTATGGGTGTGCTGGTGGTGGAGAGTTTCTGTACATAGAAAATTTATGTTGATTGTTGTATCCGAGTAGTGTGAGGTCAGGGAAATTTAAATTTTTGTCCTTTTCTGTTTCTCTGGTAAATTTTATTTCCAGGCAGACTGTTTTTGTTATTCTTGAATTGTTGGATGGGAATGGGTATTTCATATAAGAAGCGTATGATGCCATCTACATACTGATGCCAATATACTGTTCTTCACTGTTTGGGCCTTACTATAGTTCCAAATATTTTATTCTCAGTATGCCTAAGAAAGAGGTTGGCTAGGAGTCAATTGGTTGGTGACCTCATGGATAGCTTATCTTCCTGTGAGTTGAACTTGTTATCAAATGAAAAATAGTTTTCCTCTATGACTGCTTTTAGAATGTTTATTATTTCTTTTATGTGGAGCTTGGGAATGTCGTTACATTGTTCTAACTGCTATTTGCTGCTGTCAGTGGTTTCTACGGCGGAAATATTAGCGTACATGGATGTGATGTTGAATGATGTGGTTGAGGCACTTGTGGATATATTGATGTGTTTGATATTTTGTGTTGTGTATACATTTGCTGTTTGTGTGCACATAACTTACCTGTAAATATATATGTATTTCTCTAACTACATGATGTACTGGTATGCATCTGAAATTAAAAACTTGCATGATGGTAAATCCTGCTTATGGATTTCTGGTTGTTTACTTGGGGTTGAAGCTCTTTTTTCCCGTGTTTGCTTTAACAATACGTATGTTTTTGGATGGGTCCACCTTTAGCAAAACACAATTTTGTTTTTCATCCCAGACATGTTTCTCTGCTGTTGCAGCATCTTCAATGGGCTTTTGTTTTATACTTGTTAAAGATAAAGAATTTTCTCTACTATTTGTATACATCTAAATATTAGTTTTTAAAATCGTAATTACAGATATTTGAAGAAACACATAAAATTATGTATTCATGCCTTTTTACCACATGGTATGGTTTTCCAGGTGTATTTTGTTTCTACAGTGACTGTTTTGTTTAACAGTTTGCCATCTGCAACCACATGCACATTAAGATAGACTTTAAGGTGTATGTGGTTTGAGATGGCAAACTGTGAAACAAAACAGTCACTGTGGAAACAAAATACATCTGGAAAACCACACCATGTGGTAAAAAGGTATGAATACATAATTTAGTGTGTTTCTTCAAATATCTGTAATTACGATTTTAAAAACTAATATTCAGATGCATACAAACATTAATGAACATTCTTTATCTTTAACAGCCATAAAATAAAACGCCACTGAAGATACTGCAACTGCAGTGAAACGTGTCTGGGATAAAAAACAAAATTGCGTTTTGCTAAAGGCCGACCCTGTCCAGAAACATATGTATTCTGGTTGCTTGTTTAGAGTCAATGCCTTGGGGTTTTCTGTTTAAGCCATTTCATTTTCAATTTTGTGAATATGTATGTGATTTTCCTTAAAAGCGTTCATGTATTTTTTCAGTACGTTTGTGTTGGATCATGGATTGTGCCCTAGAAATCTTTTGGGTTTTATTTTTGTATTCCTCGAGTTTCATTAGTATAATTTGCCCGTGTCTGCTTTTGTGATGACAGCTCTGTGGTTTCTAAGTTTGTTCATTATTCTTATGGGTGTTTTTTCTTCATTTTTGTTCCTGGCAATTTGTTACTTGTGTTTCCCTTTATTATACATCAATTTTAGTTTGCAGTTAACTCATCTGTACAACCTGCATTGAATTTAGAGTTATGGTTCGTTTCTTTTTGTTTTACTATGTTTCCATTTTCTATGATAAGATTCCCACTGTCTTGTATGTAAGTTGTGTACTGACATTGGATTTAGGTCGTTTTTCTGCCAAATTAATTTCTAGTTTGGTAAGTCGTATGTCTGTAATGTTAAACATACATTTATGGAATATGTGGTTTGTTTATTTTCTGTTCCTATATTCAGTTGTTTTGTCTTTTTTGAAAATTTCGTTTAATTTTTGTTGTTGCTTTCCCCATTTTATTTTTATTAATGTTGCTGTATTTTGTTGCAGTTTATTCATGGTGCTATTAAACATTTCACACAAACATAGATACAGTTGTCAAAGTCTAATACCAAAATGAGATTCAAAATTATTACCCAGTTTATATTCAACTGTTCATGATCTTGTTTTCGTAAACAGTGAGACAGTGCAAGTTTAAAGTGCTGTTTCATAACGAACGTAACAAGAAAAGATACAAAGCAAATACAGACACTGGCTGCACTGGGCATAATCTCTTCGGTGTGGGTGCACACCAGGCACAAACTCTAATGGGAATCGGCGAGATGCCGCCAGTAATGGGAGTAATAGGCAAGAGGCACTACATTAGTTGTGTTTGGGTAAGTTGGGAATTTGGGTCTGCTGGAGGCATGCTAGGGTAGTCTGTGCAATTGTGTTGACCAATATGTCTGGATAGCTTGGTGGTCAGAGCATCTGCCTAGTAAGTGGGAGACTCAGGTTCGAATCCCAGTCCGGCACAAATTTTCAACTTTCCCCACTGATTTAAATACCTGCCCAGTTGCAGCCAATGTCTTTATTTCAAAATGGTTCAAATGGCTCTGAGCACTATGGGACTCAACTGCTATGGTTATCAGTCCCCTAGAGCTTAGAACTACTTAAACCTAACTAACCTAAGGACATCACACACATCCATGCCCGAGGCAGGATTCGAACCTGCGACCGGACTGCGCGCCTAGAACCGCGAGACCACCGCGGCCGGCTGTCTTTATTTCCTTTATGTCTTAATTCATAGTGGCTGCTGGATCAATAGGTGTCTGTTATTTTGAACATGTCCAAACCAACAGACACCACATATATATAATTAAAAAACCTGTAAAATAACGTATAAGCATTGTGCATCCACAAACACAAATATAAATACCGATACACTATCTTTCACATACAGTAAAATAGTATAAATTAGAACAGTCTAATTTTCCCAAACATAATTTTCGATGTAAAGATTTTTTTTTTTTGTATGACGTTCTCTGTGTTTACAGGTGACATACTGTAAAAGAAAAAACGTTGTAAGTGAAAGTACAGAAAGCTATGGGAACTTCAGCATGTACTAACAAGATACATGTTAAAAATACCTCTTTACAAATTTGTGAATATTTTACTTAAAAATTGAAATTATGTGTGCACTGACAGTAAATAGCAATTTTTACTGGTGTTTGATAGAAGGCAAATACAAAACCCAAGGATGCTGCTTTAACTTAGGCCAAATATGTCTGGGTAAGCAAGAAGAAAAATTGTGTTTGCTGAAGGGGTGGAAACTATTTAAATCAAATTTGTTTGTCCTCAAACAGGAATACAAGAATGAGCTTAGATCTCAATATGAATATTTCAGTTTCATGCCAGGCATTTGCATATAAGCTCTACAACAACTTTAGAAACACCAAAAGAAAACTACATCAACCTATTCTAAACCTAAAATTCAACAGAATCCGTTTCACACTGTGTGATACGTCAGTTTGCACATGTCAATGTAAATAGTATCACCTGCAGCTTAGTACACCAAGCTCAAAGCTGACGTTGGTTGGGTGAAAAAAGGAAATTAGGTGCCTACAAACCAAGAAGCAGAAACATAACATCAAACTATTCAAAATTTATCTGGAACTAGGAAATGGTATTTGAATCCCAGAAATATTTAATTGCATTAAGATAAAGTCAAACCAAATACAGGAACACTAACAAAAATAAAGTGGGAAAAACAGCAACAAAAACTAAAACAGTCTTTTCAAACAAAACAAAACCGTTAAAGACGGAAGTAGAAGGCAAACAAACTACATCTTCCATCAAAGTCCTGTCAGTGTTGCTGACATATAGCTCACAAAGCAAGAAATAAATCTGCTAGGAAATGGACCTATATAGAAAGTCAACACACATGTTACACCCAAGACAGTGGAGAATTTCTTAAAAGAGTATACAATCATTTGACTGTGCATTATTATGTCTATCTTTTGTACTATCCACATTCCGGATTTTAGGCCATTATCAAGTTGTTGGACCATTATCAAGTTATAAGACCATTATTAAATCAGAAGTAAGATATGACTTAATAATGATCTAACAACTTTTAATGTCGTACTTGACGATGATATAAAGATAAATATAATAATACACAGTCAAATGGCGGTTTACACTTCTAAAAATATTGCATGAGTGTGGCTCGAAGCCATCGAAAACTTTTTACAATGGAGAATCTATTCACAGTAAGTGAATGCGTAATAAACCAACAAGAAAGGAACAGCAACTCTAACTTCAACGCAGGTCTGACAAATGGTTTGACCTCAGAGGAAATGAGATGCATAATAAAGGAAAGTAAAAGTAACTTACTGCCCAGAGAAAAAAATAAAGAAGAAAAAACACCCAGAAGAATAATGAATAAACTTGAAAACACAGGGCCCTCATCACAAAAGAAGACAAGGATAACATTAGGGGGAAAACTGAATTTTTCTTTTCTTGGATGTACCTCATATGTTGCATCTAGTATAATCCCATGTAAAAGTATATGAACGTCTCCATAATGTTTGCGAATCACATGACAGAGGCAAAACATGGGTACTGGCCTGGTATTCACCTAGATCAGGGTTTCCCCAACTGTGTTCCACATACTACTGGTATTCCACAACAAGTGAATAATTGCTCTGTGAAAAATTATTAATAACATGGCTTTTTTTACATGTTGCCAACACAAACTTTTTATAATTTTGTTATCATTTCTGTCTTATTAGTTGTGATTTAAAACTGAAGTAATCTCTGAATAGAACTAGTTTTTTCTCATTTCTTAATATTTTGGTAACCTTCGAAATAAACAAGGATTCTCAAAGTGTGCCATCAGAGGAACAGTCGGGAAGGCCTGGCCTAGATGGATGTGGGAAACCACCTCAAAACCACATCCATGCTGTCCAACACACCAGCCCTACTTATCGTTAATCCACCAAGAGGATTCGATCTGGGGTCGGTACGCCTCCCTGAAACCCAAACGTGGTATGCTGATGTCCACAGTTATGGGGGCAGATCCACACAGTGCAATATGACATCATTTGATTTTGATTTACTTCTCCTAGTGTTCTAATTACTGAACGTACGTACATTATTAAATATGAGGAAAATTTACTGACTAGACACACATTTCATAGAGTTCATACCCTTTTCCAGTAATTTTCAGAGAACAAAATCATGAAGTACCATATCGATTATCTGTAAAAATAATTTCACGTAGTTATTTAGACTCTAACTTTGTTTTAATCCTCATTTGCAACGTGTTAGTAATGAATAAGATCTACACCTGTAACCAGTTTCTTCGTTTATGACAACATCAGGCAAATAGCCCTACGGTACCGGCCGTTGTGGCCGAGTGGTTCTAGGCGCTTCAGTCCAGATCCGCAAAGTTGTACCGTGACTTACAATCCACGTTAAACTGCAGCACCCCTATAACCGATTGGCCGGCCGGTGAGGCCGGGCGGTTCTAGGCGCTACAGTCTGGAACCGCGCGACCGTTACGGTCGCAGGTTCGAATCCTGCCTCGGGCATGGATGTGTGTGATGTCCTTAGGTTAGTTAGGTCTAAGTAGTTCTAAGTTCTAGGGGACTGATGACCTCAGATGCTAAGTCCCATAGTGCTCAGAGCCATTTGAACCATATAACTGATTGGGCGAATCACTTCACAATTAGGAGGAAGTCAAAGACATATCACCTCTAACAGGACCATGCACAGCGACGTTCAAACAAACCTCCAGTGACAATAGGTTTACCTTTACCTTATTCTTTCTTCTAGCAGTTCCAGTTCCGTAAGGTATGTAGGAACTTTTGAGGAGTTTGTAAGATAGGAGAGATATTTTGAGGGAAATAAAGCTGTTGAAAGTCGTTCGATAAAAGCCGACTTTCATGTTATTCATTCTTACAGGAATTCTGTGTGGGAAATCTGTTGCAAATACACTCTGTACCCGGCTTATTGATTACTAAACGTAATAAAGTCTTTGCTTTGTAAGGTGAAGATATGTCTCCTATTGGCATAGTAATCTGACAAATTAGAAGCCTGCACGGGTCAGAGTCGTGTGCTGGCGTGATCCACTGGACAGACAAAACGGTATTCTTTCTACTGCTGTTTGTATGGGCGACTTGCTTTTTCCTGCTATTCGGCGCTGTTTGGAGCAAACTTATGGACAATGTACATACGAATTGAGATTACGTTCGGATGGCCGTTGTCTGCTTCATTCTACGAGGATTACGCTAAGATCGAGGCGTTTTTGAGCTGCTTGACGTAATATTTTGTTTGCAAAGCTTTGAAGTCTAGATGTGCCTTCATTCGTGTTCAGTCGTAGCTTCCGTTGTTGGAAGAGAAGTTTCTTGTTCCATGCTCGAGGTCCAGTATCGGTATTCCACTTGTCCATATGTGACTTTACTGTGCCGTGTTTGTTACACTCCTACTGATTTAATATTACTTGAAGTATCTAGCATGAACAGAGTTTTTTTTTTTGTTTTTGTTTTGACTTCATTTATCATGGACTTGCAAACAGTGTGGACCATCATGGAAAAAGTGTAATCTGTCATTTGTTACTGCTTGCTGAATTGGACATTAATAATCGGAAATATCTCTAAAACATCTGCGATTTATTTTCTTTTCACGGTCATTTATGGAGTCATTGCCATACATGGTCTGCACATGTGCTTTTATGTTCATTCTTGTGTCTGTACTTCACTCGAACATGAACTTTACTGTGATTTTTGCCTTCAACAGAATTATTAGTCAAAGCGAAGCTAAAATTCCATTAGCAGAAGCATTTTGAATTCTTTGCGTGGCTTTACAGTTCGTAAGGCAAGTCAGTGTTCGAGAGACTTGGAGATTGCGTGCTGTTTTCATATTATCATCGACGTGGCTCTTATGTTTCATGTTCTTGTGTCCACAAACGTCAGATTTTCAGTGTGGGATTTACTTTCTCATCGCAAGTGATCAGCGCAAAGGAGATATCAGATAAACACCGATGAACCATGTTACGAAACTACTGGAAGCAATCGTGATCTCACATTAATTCAAATATTCAACCATTTCGCCGTTTTTTTCCTTTGCGCAATGAAAGTATCTGCAACTCTTGAATGTGTTTACGGGATCGTAGTCATATAGCGTTAACAATTTCTGTTTGATCAAAACTTTGAATGAAAGGGGCACATTTTCAGATCATGTTTACTCCTAATGTACCCTGTTCAGTTCAAAAACAAGTAGGAAGCTTACACCGTGAGAGTGGGTTTTTTACCTGCGTATTTCAGTCCCAAAAGCATCTCTCTTGAAAGGCAAGATCCGGGTTTGAATCTGCCAGGAGGTTTAAAAACAGTGCACTGTAGCGTTCGCTGTGTTATTCAGTGGTTTGATATTTAACTAATTTGTAAACGAAAATGATAATGTTATTTCATTACAGTGAGTAACTAGAAAATAATGTTTTCTCCCGGCTAAAGATTTGGTCAAGTTGCTAAAGAAATCCAAGTTAACGTTGTGTTAAAGTGTTGTCTGTAAGTTGTGTGTCACTAAATCACAGTTCATACAACAGATTCTATACAAACTATTGATTATGATGGAAACAGTTATCTTCAGCAAAATGATCATTAAAACCACCGAATATCAGCCGCGCACAACACTGACGTATGTTACCTGAAACAATATTCTTCGCAACTCGTGTGTAATTAATTTCGGCTCCATCAGCAAAAAAAATTTGTTATATGGATCGTGCTATGAGCACTGGTTTTAAAGAACCAATCTGATTCGAATTATTTTCGTTAAAAGGAGTTCGGAACCACCGGTGCACATTAATTTTTACACATTTTTATTACCTTCGGCATTTATGTCTGCAGAGTTGCGTAATTTTAATTTGCCGCTGAGGTAATTGTTAAGATGGCGGCAGACAATTGACAGAGACTTTCTATTGTTAGAGCAAATTTGCTTTTAACAGGATAAGTATTTGAATTAATGCCGATTAAATTTTACTTTTATATTGTGCACTATCTAGACTAATTTTCATCAAGCAAACCTTTGATACTTTCGTAAGAAACACAGATAAAAAAGCGATACAAATCGCTATCATCAATGGCTGCTCTCCTTGCACCGGAAAGAAATAATTAACACAAATAATGCTTATTCAGAGAAGAATTAAAGTTACAAATAATTATTCACTCATATTTATAATATTAATGAATTCCATTCCCAAGTAAAAATTAACAAATAATTACAGTTTCTTAACAGACCTCACTTTGATACGCATCTTGCGTCCGCAACCTACAAATGCCAACCAAAAAAAGGTAAAAACAAAGGAAGACGAACGCAGATCATAAAAATAATTTACAATTATCATTGTCTCTGTATGATACGCATCGATATGCCCAATTACATCATAAAATATTATATAAATAATTAATATTTATCATCGTTTTGTTTTATTTCACTGTTTTTCTATATGTCGGATAGATAATGTTTATAACTGTTAGGGGCATAATTTACTCTCGTCGCACTGTAGCTAAAATTTATCTCGTGGATGTTAGAACACTTTCTGCTGCTTAGAGGAAAATCCATATCCCCAATTTCCAGATGGGCGACTTAAGGGTTTTTTTTTTTAATTCTTTATTTCCATTTATAATAATTATACAAGAGTAACCCACAACCTTAGTGATTAGTGGGTCTTAATAATCTATAATATTATTATAATTGCAGCTACTACATATTTAATTTGCGATACTACAGACAGTACTACATGGGTTAATGGGCGGACTACTTCTAGTGTTAGCATACTTTCTAATAACTACAGGCGATTTGTGTTAACTGCCTGCAGCGTTACATGTGTGCCAGTGCTAATATAAACCTACTTGAGTGCCTGGCTCATAGAGCTAAACCCTATGATCATGCCCCTGGCACAGGGCAGGCATGGAGTTAATTGTCGCTGCAGTTTCCTAATCTACTATCCTATTCTATTTTACTAAAACTACTACCTAATTTACGTCATAATCGGTGCACTTGTCAAGTTCGTGAAGTAGATCACCCCAGTCCCCCTAGTCCTGCTCGTGGCGGATTCCAATTGTTTAGTCGACCTATCCACGAACAGGCGGTACGGGATCGGAGTGCTGGACGCGATTGGTGGTTAGGAACTAGTCACGAAAGTCTCTCAAGAAAATTGTTACTACTTTTCGTGATACCTCGTTGGCTAGTGTGTTCAGTGTCTGAAAGGTCTCTTCTTGTCTGAGTAGGTCGTAAGTATTGTTATTCGGCAGTTGTTGTCGTAGTGCGGCTGCTACATCATCGAAAAGGGGGCACTCATAAACCACATGATCGCCGGCCGCGGTGGTCGTGCGGTTCTATGCGCTTCAGTCCGGAACCGCGTGACTGCTACGGTCGCAGGTTCGAATCCTGCCTCGGGCATGGATGGGTGTTATGTGCTTAGGTTAGTTAGGTTTAAGAAGTTCTAAGTTCTAGGGGACTGATGACCTCAGCAGTTAAGTCCCATAGTGCTCAGAGCCATTTGAACCATTTTTGAAATCACATGATCAGGAGTACCCTATGATGCGCCACAGTCACACGCGGGCGTCGCCCTTTTCCCAAACCGACATAGATATGTCGGATAGGGGCCATGACCAGTGAGGAAGTGGAACAATCCCCGAGTCGGCTCAAAATATTTCATTCCCATTCTTTCCCTTACATTTGGTAGGAACTGAAAAGTCCTTCTACCAGTTTCGTCCATCTCCCATAACTCCTGCCACAAATCCTCACCCCTTCTTATCTCACCCTTATCCCTAACAGGTGCTCCCATAATTTCTTCTACTTTTGCAAGGTTGTCTTTCTTAGCCCAGTACCATGCGGTCTGCTCTCTTATTTTTATACAGGGTGTTACAAAAACGTACGGCCAAACTTTCAGGAAACATTCCTCTCACACAAATAAAGAAAAGATGTTATGTGGACATGTGTCCGGAAACGCTTAATTTCCATGTTAGAGCTCACTTTAGTTTCGTCAGTATGTACTGTACTTCCTCGATTCACCGCCATGATTTCATACGGGATACTCTACCTGTGCTGCTAGAACATGTGCCTTTACAAGTACGACACAACATGTGGTTCATGCACGATGGAGCTCCTGCACATTTCAGTCGAACTGTTCGTACGCTTCTCAACAACAGATTCGGTGACCGATGGATTGGTAGAGGCGGACCAATTCCATGGCCTCCACGCTCTCCTGACCTCAACCCTCTTGACTTTCATTTATGGGGGCATTTGAAAGCTCTTGTCTACGCAACCCCGGTACCAAATGTAGAGACTCTTCGTGCTCGTATTGTGAATGGCTTTGATACAATACGCCATTCTCCAGGGCTGCATCAGCGCATCAGGGATTCCATGCGACGGAGGGTGGATGCATCTATCCTCGCTAACGGAGGACATTTTGAACATTTCCTGTAACAAAGTGTTTGAAGTCACGCTGGTACGTTCTGTTGCTGTGTGTTTCCATTCCATGATTAATGTGATTTGAAGAGAAGTAGCCCGCATCTCGTGGTCGTGCGGTAGCGTTCTCGCTTCCTACGCCCGGGTTCCCGGGTTCGATTCCCGGCGGGGTCAGGGATTTTCTCTGCCTCGTGATGGCTGGGTGTTGTGTGCTGTCCTTAGGTTAGTTAGGTTTAAGTAGTTCTAAGTTCTAGGGGACTTATGACCACAGCAGTTGAGTCCCATAGTGCTCAGAGCCATTTGAACCATTTTTTTGAAGAGAAGTAATAAAATGAGCTTTAACATGGAAAGTAAGCGTTTCCGGACACATGTCCACATAACATATTTTCTTTCTTTGTATGTGAGGAATGTTTCCTGAAAGTTTGGCCGCACCTTTTTGTAACATCCTGTATACAGATGACAGAGCCCCATTGTAACAGGGCTCCCCCTGGGGATGTTCAATAACCCCCCACAGATCTTAGTAGCATGTTTCTTTGTGCCCTTCTCACTGTCATGGCGGCCTCCACCCTCGTGAGCCTGTGAGCCCAGACTTCCGGGCCGTAACCCACTATTGACGTTAATATACTATTACGATATAATTTTATCAGATGAGGCGGAAGGTGAAATCCCTTATGTCCAATGGAAATGAGGTTATTCAATAGTTGTAATGCTTTCTGGGTTACAGTTTCAATGTGCTTTGCGAAGTTCCACCTTTCGTCGATGATGATTCCCAAGTAACGTGTCTCCTGTCTCCGAAGAACTGGCGTGCCCTCGATTCTCACGGTTGGGTTTCTAACCAGCTGTCCTTTAAGTAAGAGGTAAGTTGATTTAGTAGGTGAAATGGTCATCTTAGTATTACGGCACCATAATTGTAATTTTTGAACTTTCGACTTAAGGTTTTGGAAGAAGTAAGAAATGCCTTTGGCCGACAGTACACCCTAAACTGCTTGCCACTCCCAGGGGCAGGGTCCCGCCGCCCCCGCCTCGCGGCCAGATGTCGGATGGACGCTAAGTACCAAAGCCACCAGCGGTCCGTCGCGGCTGACAGCGGAGGCCGCGTGAGGAGGCGTCGGCAGCACGGAAGCTGCGCCGGCCCCTCTGCCGTGGTGTTCGCTCCTCCAGCAAACAGAACGGCCGCGGCCGAGCGCCGGCCATATATTACCGCGCCGACAGAAATGTTTACGCTGCCCGTACGTCGGCGCGGCTGAGCATCTAGCTGCCGAAGTGGTGCCGAGGCGTGGGCCGGCGGGGAGGAGGACAGGCACTGCCAAAAAAAAAGAAAGAAAGAAGAGGAAACCCCATTTCGAAGCGACACGACACCTCGCCCCATCCGCCCGGCTTGTTTGAAAACTGTCATAAATATTATTGTGGCTTCCGAGGCCGCAGCGAGCAGCGGTCCCGCGCGCCAGCGCAGTCGCGCAAAGCTGCCCGGCCGGGCATTTACAAACCGAATGTCAACACGTGCTCCGTGCACGTGCGTCCGTAATGAGCCTAATGCGCCGGCCACTTAGGCCCGTCCGCTCGCTCTGCCGCCCACGCGCCCGCTTTCTGCGCTCCTGCGTTCGCCGCTGCACGCCGGTAACTTGCGGGTAGCGATGTGGAAGACAGGTGTGCGGCGCCGTACCGATAACGTCTGTATCCATAATTCGAGACATTGCGACACATCTAAATACACCCAAGTGACAAAATACGTGGAATAACAGGTAGTATCGTTCACAAGGTATATGGCAGTGGACTGGCGGAGCTCTCTATTGTACTCAGGTGACTCATGTGAAAAGGTTTCTGACGTGATTATGGCCGCATGACGGGACAGTAGACTTTCAATGCGAATTGGTAGTAGGAGCTGGACGCCTGGGGCATTCCATTTCGGAATTCGTTAGGGGATTCAATATTCCTCGATCCACAGTGTCAAGAACGTGCGGACAATACCAGATTTCAGGCATTATCTCTCACCACGGACAACGACAGAGAGCAGCGGCGTTAGCGTAGAACTGTCAGTGCTAACAGACAAGCAACACTGCGTGAAATAACCGCAGAAATCTATGTGGGACGTACGAAAAATGTATCCGTTAGGAAAGTGTGGCGAAATTTGGCGATAAAGAGCTATGGCAGCAGACGACCGACGAGAGTGCCTTTGCTAACATAACGACGTCGCCTGCAGCGCCTCCCATGGGCTCGTCACCATATCGATTTGACCATAGAAGACTGGAAAACCGTGACCTGGTCATATGACTCGCGATTTCAGTTTGTAAGAACTGATGGTAGGGTTCGAGTGTGGAGCAGACCCCGCGAATCCATGGCTCCAAGATGTCAAGAAAGCACTGTGCAAGCTGATGGTGGCTCCATAATGCTGTGGGACGCGAATACGTGGAACGGACTGGATCCTCTCGATGTTCCACTGCTTGGAGATCAACTGCAGCCATTCATGGACGTCATGTTCCCAAACAACGATGGAATTTTTACGAACGACAATGCGCCATGTGCCAAGGTCACAATTGTTCGCGATTGGTTTGAAAAATATTCTGGATAGTCCGGGCGAATGGTTTGGCCACCTCGATGGCCCTACCTGAATCCCATCGGAAATTTACAGGGTGATCCATTGATAGTGACCGGGCCAAATATCTCACGAAATAAGCATCAAACGAAAAAACTACAAAGAACGAAAGTTGTCTAGCTTGAAGGGGGAAACCAGATGGCGCTATGGTTGGCCCGCTAGATGGCACTGCCATAGGTCAAATGGATATCAGCTGCATTTTTTAAATAGGAATCCCCATTCTTTATTGCATATTCGTGTAGTACGTAAAGAAATATGAATGTTTTAGTTGGGCACTTTCTTCGCTTTGTGACAGATGGCGCTATAATAGTCACAAACGTATAAGTACGTAGTATCACGTAACATTCCGCCAGTGCGGACGGTATTTGCTTCGTGATACATTACCCGTGTTAAAATGGGCCGTTTACCAATTGCGGAAAAGGTCGATATCGTGTTGATGTATGCATGTGCTATGTATGCTGCTCGATATCCTGGACGACATCATCCAAGTGTCCGGACCGTTCGCCGGATAGTTACGTTATTTAAGGAAACAGGAAGTGTTCAGCCACATGTGAAACGTCAACCACGATCTACAACAAATGATGATGCCCATGTAGGTGTTTTAGCAGCTGTCGCGGCTAATCCGCACATCAGTAGCACACGAAGTTGCGCGAGAATCAGGAATCTCAAAAAGGTCGGTGTTGAGAATGCTACATCAACATCGATTGCACCCGTACCATGTTTCTATGCACCAGGAAATGCATGGTAACGACTTTGAACGTCGTGTACAGTTCTGCCACTGGCCACAAGAGAAATTACGGGACGATGACAGATTTTTTGCACGCGTTCTATTTAGCGACGAAGCGTCATTCACCAACAGCGATAACGTAAATCGGCATAATATGCACTATTGGGCAACGGAAAATCCACGATGGCTGCGACAAGTGGAACATCAGTGACCTTGGCGGGTTAATGTATGGTGCGGCATTATGGGGGGAAGGATAATTGGCCCCCATTTTATCGATGGCAATCTAAATGGTGCAGTGTCTGGTGATTTCCTTCTAATGTTCTACCGATGTTACTACATGATGTTTCACTGCATGACAGAACAGCAATGACCTTCCAACATGATGGATGTCCGGCACATAGCTCGCGTGCGGTTGAAGCGGTATTGAATAGGATATTTCATGACAGGTGGATTGGTCATCGAAGCACCATACCACGGCCCGCAAGTTCACCGGATCTGACGTCCCCGGATTTCTTTCTGTGGAGAAAGTTGAAGGATATTTGCTATCGCGATCCACCGACAGCGCCTGACAACATTCGTCAGCGCATTGTCAATGCATGTGCAAACATTACGGAAGGCGAACTACTCGCTGGTGACAGGAATGTCGTTACACGTATTGCAAAATGCATTGAGGTTGACGAACATCATTTTGAGCATTTATTGCATTAATATTGTATTTACAGGTAATCACGCTGTCACAGCATGCGTTCTCAGAAATGATAGGTTCACAAAGGTACATGTATCACATTGGAACAACCGAAATAAAATGTTCAAACGTACCTACATTCTGTATTTTAATTTATAAAACCTACCTGTTACCAACTGTTCGTCTAAAATTGTGAGCCATATGTTTGTGACCATTAAAGCGCCATCTAACACAAAGCGAAAAAAGTGGTTCAATTGAAACATTCATATTTCTTTACGTACTACACGAATATGTAATAAAATTGGGGTTCCTATTTTAAAAAACTCAGTTGATATCAGTTTTGACCTATGGCAGCGAGGTGGCACAGTGGTTAGACACTGGACTCGCATTCGGGAGGACGACGATTGAATCCCGCGTCCGGCCAACCTGATTTAGGTTTTCCGTGATTACCCTAAATCGCTCCAGGCAAATGCTGGGATGGTTCCTTTGCAAGGGCACGGCCGACTTCCTTTCCCGTCCTTCTCTAATCAATGAGATCGATGGCCTAGCTGTCTGGTCTCCTTCCCCAAAAAACCCAACCCAACCCAACCCAACCTATGGCAGCGCCATCTAGCGGGCCAACCATAGCGCCATCTGGTTTCCCCCTTCAAGCTAGACAAGTTCCGCTCTTTGTAGTTTTCTAGTTTGACGCTTATTTCGTGAAAAGTTTGGCCCGGTCACGATCAATGGACCACCCTGTATAAGACGCAATCGAGAGGTCAGTTCGAGTACAAAATCCTGCATCGACAACACTTCCGCACATCTGTAGAAGCAGCACGACTCATTATTTCTGCAGGTGACTTCCAACAACATACTGAGTCCATGCCACATCGTGATGCTGCACTCTTCCGGCGAAACGGAGGTCCAACACAACATTAGGGGGTATCGAATGGCTTTTGTCACCTCGGTGTACGGTACGTACAATCAATGTCTAATTCCGTAACGGAAGACACTGCGACGCTTGTAAATAGTGTTCACCCAATATGACTTCACTGGCAAGGACATGATCATGCACCTTGTTGTAACAGTTCCATAGATCATGTGAGGTGTTGTAGGTGGACGTATGCTCTTCTGACACACATCACAGCGTTCTACTTATCAGTCACCTCGAATCTTCATCCGATGTTCCTCGTGGCAGCAGGCAGCACATGGTCGCCGGTTCATGGATCACTCAGCCTTAAGGCTCCTTTGATCGCTACGGAGAATGTGCTGTTTGGGAGTTCGCAATGATTCTACTAACCGCTTAGGATGCCAACACATTTTTTATTGAGTTCGACAGGAAAAATGAATAAAACCATTCAAAACACTGAAAATTATTTCACACCAGCTTACCAGGTTCACTGAAGAAATTTTTACACTACTATTCTACACAATATATTAGGGTGGTGCATAAGTTTGTAGCGTTTTTGTTTCGCATGTTGGTATTCCGGTTGCTGTGGGGTTATTTGTCGATTGCTATTTTTCATTTGTGGTTCACTATTGATATTTGAGTTTACATTTTCTCTTTTTGTTATTTGGAGACAATAAGTGGAGCATTGGATTCTAGAAAATGGAGTGCCAAGTGGAGAAATCGGAACATTTTCGACATATTCTTCTGTCTGAGTTAAGTGGAGGGGTGACAGCAGAGAGGCAGCCACGAACATTTGCGCCGTGTATGGAGATAATGCCACTGGACAGAGCCCGGCAAGAAGATGGTTTCCCGTTCTAAGGAGGATCGTTTTGACATTAGTGACTCTCCACGATCAGGAAGAAAAAAATGGTTCAAATGGCTCTGAGCACTATGGGACTCAACTGCTGAGGTCATAAGTCCCCTAGAACTTAGAACTACTTAAACCTAACTAACCTAAGGACAACACACACATCCATGCCCGAGGCAGGATTCGAACCTGCGACCGTAGCGGTCGCGCGGTTCCAGACTGTAGCGCCAGAACCGCTCGGCCACCAGCGGCCGGCAATCAGGAAGATCTTCGGGATTTGTTGAAGAACGTTTAAACGCCTTAATCTACAATAATCCGTGTCAGTGCACACGAGGACTGGCAACTGTGATGAACTTGATCATTCCATCGCTGTGCGACATTTGCTCTAAGCTGAAATCACAAAAATCAGCGGGTGACCGTAAGTGCATCTCTGCTTGCTCGTCATCAATTGGCTCGCGAACAACACATACCATTCCTATCCTGTATCGTTACTGGTAATGAGAAATGTCATCTTTATGCTAACACGAGGCCTTCTGAGCCCTTCTGGTGGAACATGTGGTGTGCTACGAATTGCTTCCCCAAGGTGTAGCCATGACTGATGACATATTTGTCAACAACTGAGACGTCTTGCAGACATAATCCAAGAACAACGGCCAGGAAGACTACTTTGGTTGGTTGATTTGGGGGAAGGGACCAAACAGCGAGGTCATCGGTCCCATCGGATTAGGGAAGTAAGTCGGCCGTATCCTGTCAAAGGAACCATCACGGCATTTGCCTGAATCGATTTAGGGAAATCACGGAAAACCTAAATCAGGATGGACGGACATGGGTTTGAACCATCGTCCTTCCGAATGTGAGTCCAGTGTGCTAACCACTGCACCACCTCGCTCGGTGAAGACTACGTGAAGTGACGCTACTCCACGATGGCGCCAGCCCACATTCTACTACACTGTCAAAAAAACATTATACAGCAGTTAGGTTAGAAAAATTCCGCACCCACCTTATTCATCTGACCTTGCGCCTTCAGATTTTCACATTTTCCGCTCTCTATCGAACAATCTTCTTGGAACTTCCTTTCCGGATGAAAATGAGCTCCGAGTGTGGCTCGGTGATTGGTTTCTGCAACCGCGCTATCGAAAAGTTATCCCTGCTTTGGTAGACTTGTAAATAGTAGAGGATAATGTGTTATTGATGACTGAAGTCTCTGTTTCATGCAGCTGTTGTGTTTATTAAACATATCAAAAAATGCTACGAACATATGCACCGACAACATTTATGGAGAGGATGGCAGGTAGGGCGTTGAACCCCATTTAGATTAAAAACAAGTGTGTACACATGAATTTGAAGTCAAGTTGTAGCTTGCTCTTTTGTTTTGGCTTCGGAGGGTTCGAAATAAAAGACAGAAATGAGTTCTGCCTGTCACCGTCTTCCCTACCATTAGATTAGAATAACTGTACCTGATGGTCTGCTGCTCTATGGACCGTGATGGCATCGGACTTTTTTTTTCATGTACCGCAGGATATCGACTGCCGATTGAAATTAATCGGTTGTTGAAGACAATTGGGGGAGATGATAGACCAGTCACATGCAGCTGAAAGAAAAGCAGATATATTTTCGGAAACATATTGACATGAGATGCAGTCTCGATACAAACAGGTGGTAACTATCCAGTCCACATTTTCGTACTACACAGGCGATGCAGGCTTGCTGCGGTAAAAACGATTATTGTATGGAAGACACAAAATAGGGACAAAGATAACAATAATTATTCCAGTCGCTAGAGAGAGTTCTGATGCAGCTTATCAAAGATGAACTCCAGGATTCGAATCACAAGTTATGGTAAACAGCCACGAATGGAAACACTTTGCGAAAATACGAACAGGGGTAGCACGACAAACGCTACCTAATTAACACTGATAAAACTGGGTGGCTGATCTCTCGCGGTCCAAACCGAATATGCACATCTTAAACACGGTAGGCTTTGCTATGAGCATTCTGAGGCGAATGACTTGATCAAAACTGAGCATAATGGTGCTTGACTGCTTCAATGATAGTGGAAACGAATAAATGCAAGCAGAACGGCGTATATTGGAGTACAACTGCTGCTGGTCACGAAATAAAGCCTACGTTGTACTGCCACGAACTGACCCTACGAAGCACTGCCGCGAACTGAGGGCGAGAGGGAGACTCTCAGTCGTTTTGCAATCTCGGATCCTCGCACACTGTATGTTTCACCCGACAGCAGAATGTCGCTGCTACCAATACGAGCGGAGGGGAAAATGCCGAAGGTCGCCTAGCCTTACAGCCGAGGGGCTGTTTGGTCCGCCTACGCACAGGTTGGTGTTACTGCGATGGCACCAGGCGTCTGGACGCGGGTGAATCCGGTGTCCCTCCGCGCAACCGTCGCCTTGGCGTGGATTTTGAAACCAACGGCCACTGGATCTTCTGCGTTCTACGCCATTTTGACGAATTTATGAAATAACTGATTGGTGAACTCAGAAACTTCACGTTCCCACCATGTGATAGTCCTATACTCAGGCGCAAGCTCTCTGGGATTACAGACGGCTTGAGAAAATTACTTTTTCTGCATAAGTAAGAGAAATTAATTCATCGTTTTTTTTATTTATTATTTTTTTTTAATAAATGGGTGTGCAACCCCGTATTTGCCGTGTGTGCAACCCCGTATTTGCTGCTATTAAACTCGCACTCCTATAGGCAACCCGAATCTGTGATTGGAACAGCAGTTTAGTTTTACACAGAAGCGCCAAAAGTACTGGTTTAGGCATGCATGTACAAATACAGAGATATGTAAACAGGCAGAACACGACGCTGCGGTCTCTAACGTCTGTATAAGACAACAAGTGTCTGGCACAGTTGTTGGACCGGTTACAGCTGCTGCAATGGCAGATTATCAAAATTTAAGTTAGTTTGAACGTCGTGTTATAGTCGGCGGATGAGAGATGGGACACAGCATCTCCGAAGTAGCGATGAAGAGGGGATTTTTCCGTACAACCATTTACGAGTATATACGGTAAAACATCGAATCTCCGACATCGCTGCGGCCGGAAAAATATCCTGCAAGAACGGGACCAACGACGAATGAAGAGAATCGTTCAAGATGACAGAAGTGCAACCTTTCCACAAACTGGCGGCAGATTTCAATGCTGGGCCGTCAACAAATGTCGGCGTGTGAAACATTCAACGAAACATCATCGACATGGGCTTTCGGAGCCGGAGGCCCACTCGTGTACCCTAGATGATTGCACGACACAAAGCCTTACGCCTCACCTGGGGCAGTCAACACCGACATTGGACTGTTGATGACTGGAAACATGTTGCCCGGTTGGAGGAGTCTCGCTTCATAATGTATCGAGCGGATAGACAACCTCATGAATCCATGGACCCTGCATGTCAGCAGGGAACAGTTCAAGCTGATGGAGGCTCTGTAATGGTGTGCGGTTTGTGCAGTTGGAGTGATATGGAACCCCTGATACATCTATATACGCCTCTGACAGGTGACACGTACGTAAGCATCGTGTCTGATCACCTGCATCCATTTATGTCCATTGTGCATTCCGAAGGACTTGGGATATTCCAGCAGGATAATGCGACACCCCACACGTCCAGAACGTCTACAGAGCGGCTCCACGAACACTCCTCTGAATTTAAACGCTTCTGCTAGCCACCAAACTCCCCAGACATTAACATTGTTCAGCATATCTAGGATGTCTTGCAACGTGCTATTCAGAAGAGATCTCCACCCTCTCGTAAACTTACGGATTTATGGGCAGCCCTGCAGGATTCATGGTGTCAGTTCCCTCCAGCACTACTTCAGACATCAGTCGAGTCCATGTCACGTCGTGTTGCGGCACTTCTGGGTTCCCGAGGGGCCCTAGACGATATAAGCCGGGTGTACCAGTTTCTTTAGCTGTTCAGTGTATTTCAACCGCTACTTTTGTATTGCTACTGGGCTAGACCGCTGCAGAGACTTAGACAAGTGTTCTAAACGTGTCTGGAAAGTGTCTGTGCTACAAAGTTGCTTGAGATAGGTAAATACAAAAACCTGTGAGACTATGCAACGAACATGGTGGTTATTTTTGAATCCGTTGCCTTGATGCAACTCTTAATTTTCAAATGGAAAGCAGGTCATGTGAAATACCAAACACATAAAACGTATAGGTAGTTAAACAAGAAAAACAACGTACTTTTCCATTTGAGTACGACTTTGTACGTTATTGAATTATAATTGATGTTTCTTCCTTAAAGTTGAGGTGAAGGCTGATGGAGTAACGCAAGTCGAACGCACTGAGATCGTCCTCATATCAGAAGAGCGAAGCACCAGTGTTATCGCAGAGGGTGTCAATCAACGCCATCCAGATACGCCGCCCGTTACCCATAGTGCGATGGTCGGATTCTCGCGAAATTCCGTGGAACTGGATCCGTCGCAGACAAAAGGGTAGTTGGGCGAACGAATACGTTTATGGATGAAGCAGCATCAAATGCTGGTCTGGCATTGTTCAGTAGGTTTCACAGCACAGCACTCCCCGCTTCTCTTTAGGAAACCAGGGTCACCTCAGAGGGCAGACTGTTGGTGCTTGCCCTCGTATTTCAGTAAATATGTTGATCAAAGTCCATGAAAAAAGGGTGAAGTGGGTGACAACAGCCTTACCATGTGCTAAACAATATGCCTAGCATATCCACTAGCCTTTACGTGTTTTGACCATTCACCTTGTACTATACAAAGTGAGATGGAGCTCGAGAATGAATGAATCTATGAATAAACGAAGCATGCTTTTTGTCGTGTAACTGTCTATTTGTCTGATAGGTCATATTACTTTGAAAATTACGAGTTGCACCGAAAATGGCGTCTTCAAACATTTTCGCCCTTTGGTAACACAGCCTCACAGGTTTTCATTGTCTCTCATTCCATACTACTTGATTTTAAATTTTTGTTTCTCCACGCACCTTCGTTTCTGTACAGTGGTTTAAGACATATCACATTCTTCTACTTTGTCCACAGCTGTGGTACTACTCCTGACGTGTCCACTCATTATCGTTTAAATTAGCTGCGTAAATAAAATCTTATGTTGAAGTTAATTTATTTAATTACAAGTTCGGCTAGTCTCTTCTAATGAAAATCAAATTTAATCTCGTGGTCATGTAAAATTGAGTTTCATGATTAACTTTACTTTAGTGACTTTTGAAGCTTTGTAAAATCTGGAAATGCTTTTCATCAAGTCTTTAGAATACTATAGTGCGCTCATTATATGGCTCTGAAAATCTGATCTGGAAAGAATGTAATGAATTAAATGTAAAATCTGGAATTGCTTTTGATCAAGTCTTTAGAATTCTATAGTGCGCTCATTGCATGGCTCTGAAACTCTGATCTGGAAATAATGTAATGAATTACGCATCTCAATGGAGACTACCTTCCGCTTCTCGGCGATATCGTTGAAAAATACGTTGTCGACCTGTAACTTAAATGTTTCGGTAAAGAGCTCTCTATAGTTCACTCTGAGAGCTCTGCAGTGACAATGTTTTCGTTGGAAATTGGTAAGATACGTCCCAGTAACATCTCTAAAAAGGGGAAAACACAATTCAGTGGGGGATAAGGTTCCTCCGTTACAGAACGGAACTGTGCACAAGTTCGTAGCATCAAACCAGTGTCCAGCGAATCCGAGTGTCCAGAGCGTACCAACACGTTGTAACCAAAAATGATTGAGTCTTGAAAGAAACAATAAAAATTAACTTTTTTCAATAGAGATCAGTTACATTTTTAAAATGGTTCCAGATAATGAATAACTTTTCTTAATTCCGTTAAAATACTCTCTTACTATAAGCTTTCTGAGTCTGAAAAAAATCTAAGAGGGCGGTTCTTAACAAAACTGCAAATTACACCATACGAAAATGTTGTAAGTAGGCTGTTTAGGTTTTTATGTTGGTAACGCCACGTAGCGCTCTGTATGAAAATCGCAGACTGCGCTGTGTGCAGTCTGTGGCTGGTTGGACTCATTGTTGGAATATTCGCTTGTGTAGTGTTGGGCAGTTGGATGTGAACAGCACGTAGCGTTGGGCAGTTAGAGGTGAGCCGCCAGCAATGGAGAGAGAGATACCAGAGTTTTGAGAGGACGTGTGTCTACCAGAAAAAGGAAATTGGTAAAGATGGTTGTCATGAAGTGATATATATGGCAGTTATAAGAGTCGAGGGGCATGAAAGGGAAGCAGTGGTTGGGAAGGGAGTGAGACAGGGTTGTAGCCTATCCCCGATGTTATTCATTCTGTATATTGATCAAGCAATAAAGGACACAAAAGAAAAGTCCGGAGTAGGTATTAAAACCCATGGAGAAGAAATAAAAACTTTGAGGTTCGCCGATGACATTGTAATTCTGTCAGAGACAGTAAAGGACTTGGAAGAGCAGTTGAACGGAATGGATGGTGTCTTGAAGGGAGGATATAAGATGAACATCAACAAAAGCAAAACGAGGATAATGGAATGTAGTCGAATTAAGTCGGGTGATGTTGAGCGTATTAGATTAGGAAATGAAACACTTAAAGTAGTAAAGGAGTTTTGCTATTTGGGGAGCAAAATAACTGATGATGGTCGAAGTAGAGAGAATATAAAATGTAGACTGGCAATGGCAAGGAAAGCGTTTCTGAAGAAGAGAAATTTGTTAACATCGAGTATAGATTTAAGTGTCAGGAAGTCATTTCTGAAAGTATTTGTATGGAGTGTAGCCATGTATGGAAGTGAAACATGGACGGTAAATAGTTTGGACAAGAAGAGAATAGAAGCTTTCGAAATGTGGTGCTACAGAAGAATGCTGAAGATTAGATGGGTAGATCACATAACTAATGAGGAGGTACTGAATAGGATTGGGGAGAAGAGGAGTTTGTGGCACAACTTGACCAGAAGAAGGGATCGGTTGGTAGGACATGTTCTGAGGCATCAAGGGATCACCAATTTAGTACTGGAGGGCAGCGTGGAAGGTAAAAGTCGTAGGGGGAGACCAAGAGATGAATACACTAAGCAGATTCAGAAGGATGTAGGTTGCAGTAGGTACTGGGAGATGAAGAAGCTTGCACAGGATAGAGTAGCATGGAGGGCTGCATCAAACCAGTCTCAGGACTGAAGACCACAACAACAACAACAACATGATGACTTTTGAACATTATTAAGGTAAATACATTGTTCGTTTTCTATCATAATCTTTCATTTGCTAACTATGCCTATCAGCAGTTAGTGCTTTCAGTAGTTAGAACCTCTTATTTAGCTGGCAGTATTGGCGCTCGCTGTATTGCAGTAGTTCGAGTAACCAAGATTTTTGTGAGGTAAGTGATTCATGAAAGTTATAAGTTATTGTTAGTCAGGGCCATTCTTTTGTAGGGATTACTGAAAGTCAGATTGTGTTGCGCTAAAATATATTGTGTGTCAGTTTAGTTATGATCAGAATAAGTAAAGAGAGAACTGTCTGAGTACGTTCAGTTCAGCTCAGCTGTCTTTGTATCAAATAACGTAGAAGTTTACTAGCACAGTCATTCATAATTTTTCAAAGGAGATGTTTAAGTGTCTAAATACACTTAGAGACATTGCGAGATCTCACATTGGCAGTTCATTCTGATAACCCAAAGGGAAGCGCTTGCAGCGTGTCTGAGCACTCTGCAAGCACGTGAACTGTGAGTGTAGTCCACTGCTCACATTACTGCCTCTTAAACAAGCTTCTTCCTGAGACAACTTCTTTGCTTTAGTTGACGTAAAGGGTTAATTAGCCACGAACGTTACGATATGATGTTTCAGGGACCTTTGAGCAATTTTACATACAATGAAGAAAAACACTTTCGGTGTGACATTGCATGTGTTGTTAGGGTAACCCGTTTTCAGTTTCGATAGGGGCAGTTCTCGCAACCATCACCCAGTAAAAAACGAAGCGGCTCCACATTAAAGAGGAGACTGATTTGCGACCAAATGTGCAAAGAGTAACAACATAGAAATCTAAAATAATACCTCATGAAGCGATTCATACCTAATTACTACGAAACGCAGCGCGTCAGCAGGGCGAAGACACGCAATTGCATACTACCGCCGCTTTTTTCTTTCTTTGTGTTACATTACTATCAGCCTTATACTTTTTTATTAGACGCTGAATCTGAGGATGACCTTAACAAATGTCGAAACTAGTTATCAAACATACGAAGTGAGAAAGACAATATCTGTCTTCATTAGAACGTCTAAATGTCTATTCTTAAGTACAATTTTCTGGAAAATATTGACGTGGATAGATGCAGATTTTCGATGTAATTCCGCACCTTCATTTACATTTAGTGAACACGATACGAGCTAACCGATTATCGGATTAGATTCGTAATTAGATCGAGGACTTCCTTGCAGATACAATACGTCGTTCTTAACGGAAGAAAGTCGTTTAATGTAAAGATAATTGCTTAGGGTCGTGTTATCATGGTCGTTATTGTGTATTCATGATCTAGAGGATAACGCTGGTGGTTTCGGGACGCTATTCACGGGCGGTGCCGTTGTCTGTAGCTGCAGCGAAGTGCAAGATGACCTGCAGAGGATCTACGGTTGGTGCAGTGACTGGCAGTTGATTCTGCACATAAACAAATGTAACGTACTGCATGTAAATAGGTGTAAAGATCGACAACTGTTCGGTTACACTACTGGCGACAAATCACTGTAAACAGTAATGCAAATACGAGGACTGTTCGGAAATTAAGGTCCGATCGGTCGCGAAATGGAAACGATTGTGAAAATCAAAAATGTTAAATTTGTAACAGTTTGCTACACCTTCCAGCTACTTCTCTTCATAGTCACCGTTGCGACTTACAAGGGGACACTCCATGCTGTAAATCACGGATTTTGATGCGCTTCAAATACGTTGTAGAGGCACTTACCCTGAGTACCTGGCTAACCAGTTTTTTAGCGACGGGCCTTGGTTCTTGAGGAAATCGATTCTGAAGTTAATTGCGTTCTTTGTATACCCGTAACATTGCATATATTCCGAGCAAGTCAGCGTAGCACAGCGGTAGAGGTTCACGGCGACCGCGCTGGAGGTACCGTGTTCGAATACTACTATTGTACTTTTTTTTCAAAATCGACAGAATTTTTCAATTTTATTTCAAAGAATATCAACAGACAGTGTAAGGTGTGCGAAATTATAAAGATATATTCAGTTATTAATTTTTTCTTTCATACAATATTACAAAATCTTATTTTTCATCGTCCACATTGCTTGATGTGCCAGATCAGTATTATGGGTGGTACTTATCATAGAAACAACCAAAGCACAAATTTTCTCAGCACCACGCGCATTTTATGAAAGCAACCGTCTTGCAGGCGCACGGTTTCTTCATGAGCGATACCAAGAAACACAATTCATTTGCATTCAAAAAGATTTCTCTTTCATCCGCTAATTTCGACGCGAACCATGCGTATCTAATCATGCTTTCAAAATTAGGTGCGCTGAATTGATGTAGGATTAGCGAATGTAATGTTATCGAATCTTCAAAATCGTTAAAATGGCTCTGAGCAATATGGGACTTAACAAACTGCATATTGGCTTCTGTCTCGGGTTCTTCGGCCGACGTTCATCTAATGATTTTTCTGACGTTTCGCCAGCACGAGTGGCTGGCATTGTCAAAGCTTCACCCTCCATTGCCGGTGGTGAACTGGAGCCGAGCTCGCGGCCGCAGACTATATGTACCTGGCGCGCCAACGTCCGAGGGCTTCTCCGCGGTCATTTCCGGTGCGGTTCTCCTCTTGCTACCTGTGACGGTCGTTCGCTGCAGTACGGGAAGCCAGGATCCGTTTACCTTAAGGCTTTCCTCTTTCTTGTTGAAACTGTTCGCGTGTTTTTGTATTTCTACAGCTTCTCTAAACAAGCTGAAACTTGCACCGAACGACATACTGGTCAGCTTTCACGTTGTTTCGTTATTTACGAAAGTGCCACTCAGTGACGCTCTGGAGCACATCGGCATCGGTTCCATGTTCCCGCAAGACATCAAAAAGCTCTTCCATGCATGTCTCACCACGAGCTATTTCACGTGGAATGGTGATTTCTACGAACAGCTGGAAGGCGTCGCCATGGGTAGTCCTCTCAAAAATGGTTCAAATGGCTCTGAGCACTATGGGACTCAACTGCTGAGGTCATTAGTCCCCTAGAACTTAGAACTAGTTAAACCTAACTAACCTAAGGACATCACAAACATCCATGCCCGAGGCAGGATTCGAACCTGCGACAGTAGCGGTCTTGCAGTTCCAGACTGCAGCGCCTTTAACCGCACGGCCACTTCGGCCGGCGTGGTAGTCCTCTCAGTCCAGTGGTGGCCAACTTCTTCATGGAACAATTCGAAGCACAGGCAATGGACTCGGCGACTTGCAAACCTAAGGTGTGGTACAGGTACGTCGATGATACTTTCGTGGTGTGGAGCCATGGTGAAGAACAGCTCGGTGACTTCCTACGGCACTTTAACAGCCTCCATGCCAACATAACATTTACCATGGAAGTAGAAAAGGACAAGAAACTGCCATTTCTAGATGTGCTGGTCACAAGGGACGGCGAAAACCTGGGACACAGCGTGTATCGAAAACCGACACACACGGACCGATACTTGCACAAACTGTCAAACCACCACCCGAGCCAGAAAAGAGGCATGATTAGTACGCTCGTAACGAAAGCAGGACGAATATGTGAGCCGCAACACCTCAAACGAGAAATGCAACACCTGGAAACTGTTCTGAGGAGCAATGGGTACTCCACAAATTACATTAGAAGTGTAACAGAGCCAAACACTCGGCGAAGTAAGGAACCAGAAAAAGAAATGTCGGGTACGGCCTTTCTGCCATACATTCCCAGAGTGACGGACAGAATCGGCCGTATATTGCGTAAACATGGCGTAAAAACGATTTTCAAACCGACAAGGAAGATCAAAGAGTGTCTTAGATCGGCGAAGGAGAAAAGAGACCCACTTGCAATGTCGGGAATATACCGTATACCATGCACATGCGGAAAAGTTTATGTCGGAATGACTGGACGATCCATTAACACCAGGATCAAAGAGCATAAGCGACATTGCAGGTTGGGGCAGGTGGAGAAATCGGCCGTGGCAGAGCACGCACTGAATGAGACCGACCACGTAATAAAATTCGCCGACACGGAAGTTCTGGCTGTAGAGAAGCACTATCACACGCGCTTGTTTAGAGAAGCTGTAGAAATACAAAAACACGCGAACAGTTTCAACAAGAAAGAGGAAAGCCTTAAGGTAAACAGATCCTGGCTTCCTGTACTGCAGCGAACGACCGTCGCAGGTAGCAAGAGGAGAACCGCACCGGAAATGACCACGGAGAAGCCCTCGGACGTTGGCGCGCCAGGTACATATAGTCTGCGGCCGCGAGCTCGGCTCCAGTTCACCACCGGCAATGGAGGGTGAAGCTTTGACAATGCCAGCCACTCGTGCTGGCGAAACGTCAGAAAAATCATTAGATGAACGTCGGCCGAAGAACCCGAGACAGAAGCCAATAGGCAGTTTGTCAACAAGTGGCCACGAAAGCCTTAACAATTTTGTAATATGGGACTTAACTTCTGAGCTCATCAGTCCCCTAGAACTTAGAACTACTTAAACCTGACTAGCCTAAGGACATCACACACACCCAAGCCCGAGGCAGGATTCGAACCTGCGACCGTAGTGATCACGCGGCTCCAGACTGTAGCGCCTAGAACCGCTCGGCCATCTCGGCCAGCATAGAATCTTTCCTAGAAGCGATCTCTCTGTTGTCTTTCATCAGGTCGGGAGCATTCTAAATAATTTGCGTGAAGATTTTCACCTGTCGTTAAAAATAAACATCGCAGGGCTGGCAATAAGGAGTGCACTTTGGCGGGACCACTTTTAGGGTGTAGGTGATCGCTTTCCTTTCATCAGTGAATAGATGATCGTATAAAGTTGAATTAGTTTGCCCTCCCCACGAGTTGATAATGTAAAAAAAAAAATTCTGTCCCACGTACGGAAGAATTACAGAACGCAAAAATTCTTTGTACACCAGTTTAGTGAACTTCCCGGATTTCGTGCAGGACACGACTACCTTTCTGTATTTCCCAGTTAATTCGTCTGCTCGTTTTTGAACGTTAGGCCCAAATTTTCCGGACGGTTCTTGCGTACATAAAAAAAACATATGGGAGCAGGATTCGAAGACGGTACCTCCAACGCGGTAGCTGTGAACATCTACCGATGCGCTACACTGATTTGCTCGGAATATATGCAATGTTACGGGTATACAAAGCATGCAATGAACTTCAGAATCGGTTTCCTCAAGAACCAAGGCCCGTCGCTAAAAAACCGGATAGCCGGGTACTCAGGGTAAGTGCCTCTACAACATATTTGAAGCATCAAAATCCGTGATTTACAGTATGGCGAGTCCCCTTGTTAGACAATTGACGTAGCGTTGTATCAACTTTTCATTAACCTCGTCATAGAAGGCAGTCGCCTGAGCTCTCCGTCAATTCTCTATGCTGGTCTGCAGCTCGTTGCCTGTATCAATATGTTGTCTTCAAAGACTGCAGTTCATGTGAGTGGAGATGAAATTCAGGGGGAACCAATTAGAGGCGGTATTGTGGGTGAGCAAACATTACCCTTCGAAAAAGCTGCAGGGACATCTTCATATGCAGCTGAGAATTGACATGAAGGAGGAAACGCATGACACTTGTGTTATGTGGGCTGCATGAAATCAGGCTTGAATCTCTCACCAGGACCTCGTACTTGGCAGGAGACACTATTTTCTAGGAATCTTTACGGGCTCACTTCAGAACTGAAAAGAGCGACATGACGCGATCGACGGGCGTGGTAGAGACACTGCCCAACACATCTGTGCAAAGCTTCATCGGATCTTCGCTGTGGCTTCTATTTCGATCCCCATTCTGACCTTACCTTTCAAACAGCCCTCGAATCTACAGTAACCATCTGGAGCGACCTGTAGTGGAATATCCACATGAAATAAATCGTAGGAAAAGCAGATGCGAGGCTCAAATTCATTGAGCAAATCTTAGGAAATGTTATTCATCCACGAAAGAAGTGGCATGCAAAACAACTGTTCTAATGTTTCTTGAAAACTTCTGTTTCTCACTTTTCCCTTACCTTTACCCTTACCCCTACCCTGCCCAAGCACGATTAATGAAGAGAGAGAGAGAGAAGATCCAACAAAGAACGGCGCGTTGTGGCACGAGAGCGTTACGGAGATGCTTAACAAACAACTCCGTTGTCACACGCTACAACATAGCCGCTGTGCGACACGGAGAGGCTTACTGTTGAAATTCGGAGAGGGCATGTTCCAGGAAGAGTCAGACAGCTGTGCTTTGCACATAACATTCCTGAATGGAACAGGAAAAGGGGAAACAGGTAGTGGTACCACAAGAAGTCTCCGCCACACACCGTAAGGTGGCTTATGGAATACAGATGTACATGTACCAGGTGTAGAAGTTTGAAACCAGAATTTGGTTGCAATAATTAGACATCTGTTGTTTGAAACTGATCAAAATAATCTCCATTGCTATTTACACATTTCTCCCACCTCTCCGGCAAGCCATGAATGCCACGCCAAAAAAACTCTTCCTCTTTTGAAGTGAACCAGTCAGCGAGCCATTTTCGTACATTTTCTTACGAAATGAAGCGTTGTTCAGCGAGAGCGCGTCCCAGTGATGCAAATAGATGATAACTGGGCGGAGTCAAGTCTGGAGAATAAACTGCATGACTCAGTATTTACCAACTGAACACCTCGAGCGTTTCCCTGACCCGTTTTGCTGTGTTTGATGGGACGTTATCATGGTTGGTTGGTTGGTTGGATTTGGGGGGAGGGGACCAAACAAAGAGGTCATCGGTCTCATCGGATTAGGGAGGGATGGGGAGGGAAGTCGGCCGTGCCCTTCCAAAGGAACCATCCCGGCATTTGTCTGAAGCGATTTAGGGAAATCACGGAAAACCTAAACCAGGATGGCCGGACGCGTTTTTGAACTGTCGTCCTCCCGAATGCGAGTCCAGTGTGCTAACCACTGCGCCACCTCGCTCGGTCGTTATCATGGAGAAATATGACTTTATGTTGCCTCTTTCCATATTCCGGTCGTTTTTCACGTAATGCTCGATTTAAATCGATCATTTTATGTTGGTAGCGTACAATGTTAACGGTTTCACCAGGTCTTAGCAGTTTACAATAGATGACACTCTTCTTATCCCACCAAACACAGAGAATTGTCTTGTTTCTAAAGCGATTTGGTCTTGCAGTGGGTGTCGATGGTTTGCCTGGATTCAGGCGTGATTTACGACGATTAGGATTCTCAAAATATATCGATGTTTCATCACCTGTCACTACTCGATGGAGACACGGCTTTCTTTTGTCTCTGGCGACTTCTTTGTTGTCTCTCTTTACAGCAGATTACGAGGGCCTATGACCTTGGGCGTCAAACTTCGCGTTTCTCAGCCGTATTTTATAATAATATGCAGCTAGCAACCAACAGCCGAACACAAAAACATCAACGACCGCTAAGAGCTTCTTAATAGCGTAGTTCCCCTGCTTAATAACAAACAAAAATACTTGCAGAGACATTAATACTTTAAGATGTGTTTAATTTTAACTGACATTTGTGAATTTGGCCATGAGTTAAGTAAATTTGGCCTCCTAATCTCAGGGGCAAAGTCGTAAGTAGTGCGTCCACTGCATGAGCAGAGGATATGAGGGGGAAGTTTTGTTGTTTGTTTTCCATTACTGACAATTCCCGGGCGTGCGCATTTCGTGCCAATTAGGTGCTGTAGTATGAATTTCAAACGGAAGTAACATGGCTTCGTGAATGAGCATTTCACAGACGGTCATATTCAAATGCAACACATACACTGCTGAGCCAAATCATTATGACCACCTGCTTTATAGCTCGTTTGTCAGTCTTTGGAACGAAAGACATCACCGATTCTGCGTATCAGGGATCAGACAGTTTGTTGGTACGTTTGTGGAGGTCATACGCACGTCTACACACAAGTCATGCAATTCGCGTTGTAAGTAGGCTGTTTATGTTTTCTTATTGGCAACGATACGTAGCGCTCTGTATGAAAATCACTGGCCGTGCTGTGTGCAGTCTGTGGCCAGTTTGCATTGTTGTCTGCCATTGTAGTATTGGGCAGTTGGATGTTAACAGCGCGTAGCGCTGGGCAGTTGGAGGTGAGCCGCCAGCAGTGGTGGATGTGGGGAGAGAAATGGCGGAGTTTTGAAATTTGTAAGACTGGATGTCATGAACTGCTATGTATATTATGATTTTTTCAACACAATTAAGGTAAATACATTGTTTGTTCGCAAAAAAAAGAAAAAAAATGAAACGTCCCCTTTGAACAATTATACATGACTGTGCTTAAACTGACACACAATATTTTTTAGCGCAACGCAATCTGACTTTCAATAATCCCTACAAAAGAATGGCCCTGAGTAACATTAACCTATACCTTTCACAAATCACTTACCTCACAAAAATCTTCGTTACTCGAACTGCTGCAATACAGCGAGCGCTACTACTGCCAGCTAAATAAAAAATTCAAACTACGGAAGGCACTAACTACTGATAGGCATAGTTAGCAAATGAAAGATTTTAATAGAGAACAAACAATGTATTTACCTTAATAGTCATAATATATATAGCAGTTCATGACATCCAGTCTTACAAATTTCAAAACTCCGCCATTTCTCTCCCCACATCCACCACTGCTGGCGGCTCACCTCCAACTGCCCAGCGCTACGCGCTGTTAACATCCAACTGCCCAACACTACAATGGCAGACAACAATGCAAACTGGCCACAGACTGCACACAGCACAGCCAGTGATTTTCATACAGAGCGCTACGTATCGTTGCCAATAAGAAAACATAAACAGCCTACTTACAGCGTAAATAACGGGCCGCTGATTTGTGTAAGCGGTGATGGCGCCTGATAGCGACCCAGATGGGTTCCACAGGATCTGCATCAGGCGAACTTGATCGCCGAGATATCAACGTGAGTTCACTATAGTGCTCCTCAGACCACTGTAGCACGGTTTTGGTTCCGGGACACGGACAGTTATACTGCTGAAACACAACATTGCCGTCGGGAATTAAATGAAGCATGATGGGCAGTAGGTGGTTCGCAGCCATCAGCGTGTCTTCGATTACTATCACAGGTCCCATGCAAGCGCATGAGAATGTCTCTCATAGCATAATACTGGTTTCACCAGCCTGCGTCAGTGGCTCTCTGCACGTTTCGAGTCATCGTTCACATCGATGACGGCATTTCTGGAGGCGGGCAGCGATCTAGTATAGCAAAAATGAGATTCATACGAAGAGCCGACAAGTTTCTATCAATCAACAGTCGAATGCCAATAGTCTCGTACCCACTGCAGTCGTAACTGACAATGTCGTGAACACGTAGGGGTGGTCTGCTGTGGAGCTCCTTGCTCAACAACGTACGATGAACGGTGTGCTCCAAAACACTTGTGCGTGCACCAGCATTGTGCTCTTTCGGCAGAGACACTACTTTACAGAACAGACAAGCCTCTGAACCCTACTTTCTGCGAAGAGTTGTGGCCGGCCGTTGTGGCCGTGCGGTTAAAGGCGCTTCAGTCTGGAACCGCGTGACCGCTACGGTCGCAGGTTCGAATCCTGCCTCGGGCATGGATGTGTGTGATGTCCTTAGGTTAGTTAGGTTTAATTAGTTCTAAGTTCTAGGCGACTGATGACCTCAGAAGTTAAGTCGCATAGTGCTCAGAGCCATTTGAACCATTTTTTGAAGAGTTGTGCGCGTCCAACCATTTAGCACATAATAGTAGTTTCACTGTCCTGCTACCTCTTCCCGTAGATGCTCACGACAGTAGCACACGAACATTCTACCAGCTTCACTGTTTTCGAGATACTCGTTCACAGGCTCTGCGTAATAATAATCCGCCCTTTGTCAAACTCGCTCATCCCAATGGATTTCCCCATCAGCATTCCATATCTTCGTTAGGGTGATACCCCGTCAACGTCTTACATACTTTTGTTACTGCGTCACGTGCCCGCAACGCCACCACGAAGCATCCAATGTCACAGTGGGCACTCGTCATAACGTTTTGGCTTATGAAATGAAATGTGCGTGAATTCCTAAGGGACCAAACTGCTGAGGTCATCGGTCCCTAGACTTAACATTACTTAAAATAACTTATGCTAAGAACAACACACAGACACACCCATGCCTGAGGAAGGACTCGAACCTCCGGCGGAGGGCCGCGCAATCCGTGACATGGCGCCTCTAGCCGCGCGGCGGGTAACACAATGATGTGCGTAGGGAGGTAAAGAGATTTGGGTAGAACGGTCGAGCAGCTCCTTAAATGCCTCATAATTTTGTAGTCAATGTCAAGCGACGCTTCAGGTGGTGTAGAGAAAGACGTCACTGGACAGTGGATGACTAGAAACCAATGATTTGGAGTGGTGAATCATGCTGCACCCGGTGGCGATCCGATTGGAGGGTTTCGGTTTGGCGAATGCCAGGAGAACGTTACCTGGCATCATTTGTACAGCCAACAGTGAAGCACGCAGGCGGTGGTGTTACGGTATGGATCTGTTCCTCATGAAATCTTTAATGCAGAAGAGACTGACATTTTCTTTAAAGAGCCAACTAACAAAACTCTGAAATTCAAGGGTGACAACTCTCCAGCACATCCTGCACTCTTTGATTTGGAGAATATTTAGTACTTTTTTTCCTTCCTACAAACAAGACAAGCTTATTGCAACCCATGGACCAAGTAGTAATTAGGTGTCTGAAATGCCACTGTCGTAGGCTTATATTACTAAAAATGTGCAATGCAATGAGAAAAAGCAGGATTATTCTGTTACGCTGATGGATGTGATTAGAAGCATTACCAAAGCTTGGAGCTGGGTCACAGCCCAAACTATCAAGAACTATTTCCTTCATACGGGAATCACAATTAAAGGAATAAACGCCACCGAAACTGGAGACGCGTTAACTGACACCTATGGTGTGCCGCTATCTGCTTTGCTACCAAAATCAACTGCGATATTCTCAATGAGTGTGAGTATGAAATGTATGCAGCAATAGATGACGAGACGGCCGCTGTGGCCGAGCGGTTCTAGGCGCTTCACTCTGGAACCACGCGACCGCTACGGTCGCAGGTTCGAATCCTGCCTCGGGTATGGATGTGTGTGATGTCCATAGGCTAGTTGGGTTTTAGTAGTTCTAAGTTCTAGGGGAGTGATGACCTCAGATGTTAAGTCCCATAGTGCTCAGAGCCATTTGATTTTTGAATAGATGACGACCTTATTACAACCGAAGCGCAAACTGAAGATGAAGTTGCAAGTGAAGTGAAGATTCAGGGCAGCTACATCTACATATAATCTACATGGATACTCTGCAAATTACACTTAAGTGCTTGGCAGAGGGTTCTTCGACCCACCTTCACAATAATTCTCTAATATTCCACTCTCAAACAGCGCGAGGAAACAACGAACGCTTATATCTTTCCGTGCCAGCTCTGATTTCCCTTATTTCATTATGATGATCGTTTCTCCTTATGTAGGACGGTATCGAAAAATATTTTCGCTTTCGGAGGAGAAACTAGGTTATTGAAATTTCGTGAGAAAATACCTCTGGAACGAGAAGCGCATTTGTTTTAATGATGTCCACCCCAAAACCTGTATCATGTCCGTGACACTCTCTCCCCTATTCCTTGATAATAGAAAATGCGCTTCTCTCCTTCGAACTTCCTTGATGTACTCCGTTATTCCTATCTGGAAAGGATCCCACACCACGCAGCAGTACTCCAAAAGAGGACAGACAAGCGTAGTGATTGTAGTCTCTTTAGTAGACCTGTTGCATCTTCTAAGTGTTCTGCTAATAAATCACAGTCTTTGGTTCGCCTTCCTCATAACATTTTCTATGAGTTCTTGCCAATTTAAATTGTTCGTAATTGTAATTCCTAGGTATTTAGTTGAATTTACGGCCTTTAGACGTGATTCATTTATAGTGTAACCGAGGATTAACGGATTCCTTTTAGTACTCATGTGAATGACGTCACACTTTTCATTATTTAGGCTCAACTGCCAATTTTTGCTCCATACGGATGTCTCTTCTACATCGTTTTGCAATTTGTTTTGATCTTTGATGACTTTAATAGACGATAAACGACAGCATATTGTGTAAAGAGCATAAGACGGCTGATCAGATTGTCTCCGAAATCGTTTATATAGATAAGGAACAGTAGAGGGCCTATAACAGTACTTTGGGGAACACCAGAAATCACTTCTGTTTTACTCGATGACTTTCCATCAGTTACTAGGAACTGTGATCTGTCTGATAGGAAATCATTAATCCAGTCGCATAACTGAGACGAGTCCACCCACGCTAGCTGAGTGGCTAGCCGGCACGGTAGCTCAGCGTGCTCGGTCAGAGGGTTAGCTACCATATGTAATAAAAAAAAAACTGAGTCAACGGATCAACAAAGAACCTGAACTTGTATCATCGGACTTCCGCCCCGAACAAATTCAACGAACAATATCGAACAAAAAAAATAAGTGGTCAGCGCGACAGAATGTCAATCCTAAGGGCCCCGGTTCGATTCCCGGATGGGTCGGAGATTTTCTCCGCTCAGAGGCTGGGTGTTGTGTTGTCCTAATCATCATCATTTCATACCCATCGACGCGCAAGTCGCCGAAGTGGCGTCAAATCGTAAGACTTGCACCCGGCGAACGGCCGGCCCTAATCACAAATTTATTTTTATTGGGACGATACCGTATAATCACGCAACTTGATTTGAAGCCGCTTGTGAGGTACAATGTCAAAAGCCTTCTGCAGATCTAGAAATACGGAATCACTTTGAAATCCCTTGTCGACAGCAGTAAACACTTCGTGTTGCGATCATGAAGTGAGTGAGGGAGAAGAAAGAAATAAAGTGCCTATCTCTCTTGTAAGTGGCGCTTTAAAAGCAATTAGAGTTGTGAACATGTTCTATGAAGCTAGGGGAGGGAGCAGTGAAATTCCAAATTAAATAATGAACATAGAACGTACTTTAGAAAGCGTGAGTTTGGCAGACAGACAGCAGAGTAAAATGACTGATTACTTCACTCCTGAGGAAAGAAGTTTGGCGAGTACTCGACATACTGCTGTATATACTGTACTCATGAAAGCTGAGGAGTGAATACTGTACATAAAATGAAACAAGGCTGAATAAGTTTGTTCTTTTCCATTTTCCACCACAATAGACTGAAAGCACGGCACTCAGATACAACAACACTCGTTTGTAACAAAATAATTTTCAAGGTAATTTGAATGTTGTTATAGATATGTTCCACTGTACATCCGTCCTTGTCTCAAGTAACCTTTTTAAGGAAGTAGCTTACCGTATGGTTAAGTGAACTTTATAATATCCCAGCCGGAAACAGAAGACGTAAATGTGGTTCTAGTTCGGGAGACAGATTACAACAGCGAGCACAACACCGAGGCAGATGTACAGACAGCAGACGTCGACATGGAGCTGACTACGGGAGCTGTCGGTGACAACACGGAAGACGCCTCCAACCTGGAGTTATTTCTTTCCGCACCCTTGAAACACAGCCGGGAGAGTGCCGTCGGTCTAACTGTGACCTCCAAGCCACTCCTCTGCACCGTGTAACCAGCTCGGCACGCTTGTCCATGGCTGTATACAAGTCCGGCCACAGTCAGAAATAGCCATTCATAATAAGAAGATATTCGTCACACTGATCGTAGAGTATTCTTCCGCACCACTGGCCGGACTACCACCCACGGACATTATCAACCTTTACCCGACGACCAAAGACCTGTCAGGACGAATGTCAACACAGGGGGAGAGGTCTTACACTCTCTCCTAGAGAACAGTAGATCAGGTGCCAGAAAAAAAGAAGAGAAATGCAGTTACGGAAAAGGAAACGGAAGGAGTCATAACACAATTCACAACTCTTCTGACATACCTGATGTATCTGCACAGAGGGAACGTACTGCATAAAAGGGTCGAAATTGGGAAGAATATGCGGCCAGCGAAGGATAAATTCACAAATATAATCATGCTGCTTGACATACTCGCGACATTAGAAGACCTAGCGTACATCAACTACACTGAATGTGAACAGAGTGCAATACAGGATCTACATTTACATCTAGATTTATACTCCGCAAGCCACCCAACGGTGTGTGGCGGAGGGCACTTTACGTGCCACTCTCATTACCTCCCTTTCCTGTTCCAGTCGCGTATGGTTCGCGGGAAGAACGACTTCCGGAAAGCCTCCGTGCGCTCTCGAATCTGTCTAATTTTACATTCGTGATCTCCAGGGGAGGTATAAGAACGGGGAAGCAATGTATTCGATACCTCATCCAGAAACGCACCCTCTCGAAACCTGGACAGCAAGCTACACCGCGATGCAGAGCGCCTCTCTTGCAGAGTCTGCCACTTGAGTTTGCTAATCATCTTCATAACGCTATCACGCTTACCAAATAACCCTGTGACGAAACGCACCGCTCTTCTTTGGATCTTCTCTATCTCCTCTGTCAACCCGACCTGGTACGGATCCCACACTGATGAGCAATACTCAAGTACAGGTCGATAGAGTGTTTTGTAAGCCAACTCCTTTGTTGATGGACTACATTTTCTAAGAGCTCTCCCAATGAATCCCAACCTGGCACCCACCTTACCAACAATTAATTTAATATGATCATTCCACTTCAAATCGTTCCATACGCATACTCCCAGATATTTTACAGAAGTAGCTGCTACCAGTGTTTGTTCCGCTATCATATAATCATACAATAAAGGATCCTTCTTTCTATGTATTCGCAATACCTTACATTTGTCTATGTTAAGGGTCAGTTGCCACTCCCTGCACCAAGTGGCTATCCGCTGCAGATCTTCCTGCATTTCACTGCAATTTTCTAATGCTGCAAATTCTCTGTATACTACAGAATCATCCGCGAAAAGCCGTATGGAACTTCCGACACTATCTACTAGGTCATTTATATATATTGTGAAAAGCAATGGTCCCATAACACTCCCCTGTGGCAAGCCAGAGGTTTCTTTAACGTCTGTAGACGTCTCTCCATTAAGAACAACATGCTGTATTTTGTTTGCTAAAAACTCTTCAATCCAGCCACACAGCTGGTCTGATGTTCCGTAGACTCTTACTTTGTTTATCAGGCGACAGTGCGGAACAGTATCAAACGCCTTCCGGAAGTCAAGGAAAATGGCATCTACCTGGGAGCCTGTATCTAATCCAGGATGTCAGGACCTCAGATGACCGAAAATGCAATTAACTCACTGCACCGCAAAAACAATGGCACACATTTCCTACCGAAATCCTTAGTTATTTACGAGAGTGAATATGCTTGGACAACACACACACACACACAGAGGGACTTGAGAATCTTCTAGAGCAGTGGTCGTCCAACTTGTTCGTTCAAGAGCCAATAACGACGTTTTGGGGAGGCACCTCGGGCCACGCATGGACTGATCTCATTATTGATAACCTACCTACATTAATATGTCATGAGTGCCAAATACACTAGCTGTAGTAAGGGCGCGGTAAGCTCGCTTATTACTGATCGGTGAAAGTCGTCACCATTCGTATCGACTGATCTCTTTTTCAGATTACTGCCACCCTCAACGACCTCACAGTTGTGACAATGAAATTGCCTGACTAAACGTTGTTGGTTGTTCGTGTGAACAGATGGTTAGTTGACTATTAACAGTAATTGTACTTATATATAAACGCATTATGCAATATGAGACGCGATCACATCGATCACAAATGTTAACTAAATGTTCTGAATATAATTTCTCTTCTACTCATTACTTCGTATTACAACAGTCTGAATTTAATTACATATACCTTGCTACAAATATACTGATAAGCCAAAAGCCGCTCGGAGTGGCCTTGTGGTTTGAGGCGCCATGTCACGGATTGCGCGGCCCCTCCCGCCGTAGGTTCGAGTCCTCCCTTAGGCATGTGTGCGTGTGTGTGTGTGTGTGAGAGAGAGAGAGAGAGAGAGTGTTGTTCTTAGCATAAGTTAATTTAAGTAGTGTGTAAGTCTTGGGACCTATGACCCCAGCAGTTTGGCCCCTTAGGAGTTCACGCACATTTGCACATTTTGTTACCCGTACTAAAGCTAGCACTTTGGAACTCAGGAGTGATCTCTTCGACCGATATCAATCTATTTGTAAGGTTCCGTGTCTCAGTCTGTAAAAACGGAACCCTTAAAGGTTCGCATTGTTATCCTTTTCCTCAGGATCGAGTTGACGTATTAAGTTTAAATTGATGTCACACAGTGAGGTCTATGGTTCACTTGGTACAATAAAAATTTAAAGCTTCTAGGTCAATTCAGTCAAAAGGTATGGCCATTTATGTCACATATTCTGATAGTCAAAATCTCACTCATCGAAATCTATAGGGTACTTCCCGTCGAGCTAGAATCATGAAATTTGGCAAGAAGCAATGTTTCACACTACAAGTAAAGGGGAAAATCCGAAATTGTTAATTTTTAATTATATAACACGAAAAATATATTTCCGTTGTCGTTTGTTACCCGATATCAGATTTGAAATTAGGACATTCTCGAAAGTCTTATGATCCCTGGGACTGATATCTTACCAGTATCAGTGTCGATAACAGGCAAAACTCGTCAATATCCTCCATTCCCGGAATGGATCAACCGTCTGTATAGATAATTAAGTTTGTACGGAGCCCTCAGAACGCGAATCCTAGGCGTACCTGACCAAATATTTACAATAACCCTCCACTATGTTAAACGATCCTACCCGTCAATACATGAGGTCTTCCTGTTTTTGTTTCTCCGGGTTTCCACTTCACTGTCAAATGGTTCAAATGGCTCTGAGCACCATGGGACTCAACATCTTAGGTCATAAGTCCCCTAGAACTTAGAACTACTTAAACCTAACTAACCTAAGGACATCACACACACCCATGCCCGAGGCAGGATTCGAACCTGCGACCGTAGCAGTCCCGCGGTTCCGGACTGCAGCGCCAGAACCGCATAGCCACCGCGGCCGGCCCACTTCACTGTCACATCACCAACAGTCGATGTAACTTCGGAAGCTTTCGAATGTCCCTGTGGCACCGAATATCTAGTCCAAGGGTGTTGGGGTGGGTGGGTGGGTGTGTGTGGGGGGGGGGGGAAGAGATTGGGGCTTACAGGCGATCGACAGCGATTTTATCATTTATCAGCACCCTTACGCATATTAAAAGAAATGAATGTGAATAAATTTAAGAAAATTTGTATCACGCGGTGAGGAGGAAACGTATAAAACGACGCTCATGCAGTCACTCCCACCTCACTCGCATTCACTCACACAATCACTGTATCACACACGCCTTAACTAACGGAGAAAGAGTAAAAAGCGCTATACATGGGATTAAAACGGAAGTGAAATCACAGAAGAGCTATAAGAAAGGCACGGTCAAATGTGGCTGGCGGGTCACTTACAAAAAAAAGGAAAAAGATTGAGTTAGTGATCATGTTAACACGTTAAGACCGTCTTCCTAAATTTTTTGGAAACAAGTTGGGCGAATCAGAAAACCTTAAAACTCTCCACATTCGTTTGAACGTTAGCTAAAATAGAAGGCATAACTAGCGGCAAATCTGCTGCTACCCGGTGGTCGGAAAATAAAACACAGTCTAATTCAATGTGGCGAACGGTGAACTGTACGCCACAAGGACCATACATTGGAGAGCAGAAAGCCACGCGTCATAGCTCTGTGGGCTATAGGAAGAGGAGTCAGGAGGACCTCGTCCCGTCGACGAGGCTGGCACCACGGCCGCGTTGTGGGCTTGCTGTCTGTCACCTCCAGCCACTCATCTTCCCATCGACACAGGACTCTATACTTCAACAGCGAGACGGGAGCATGCGGGAAGATGGCACACTGAACTAACAGAGTATCGAGACACGCCCCCTTGTCTGTTACATCAGCCCTTTCATTCCCCACAATGCCCACGTCTACATCTACATCTACATACATACTCCGCAATCCACCATCCGGTGCGTGGCGGAGGGTACCTCGTACCACAACTAGCATCTACTCTCCCTGTTCCACTCCCAAACAGAACGAGGGAAAAATGACTGCCTATATGCCTCTGCACGAGCCCTAATCTCTCTTATCTTATCTTTGTGGTCTTTCCGCGAAATGTAAGTTGGCGGCAGTAAAACTGTACTGCAGTCAGCCTCAAATGCTGGTTCTCTAAATTTCCTCAGTAGCGATTCACGAAAAGAACGCCTCCTTTCCTCTAGACACTCCCACCCGAGTTCCTGAAGCATTTCCGTAACACTCGCGTGATGATCAAACCTACCAGTAACAAATCTAGCAGCCCGCCTCTGAATTGCTTCTATGTCCTCCCTCAATAGGACCTGATAGGGATCCCAAACGCTCGAGCAGTACTCAAGAATAGGTCGTATTAGTGTTTTATAAGCGGTCTCCTTTACAGATGAACCACATCTTCCCAAAATTCTACCAATGAACCGAAGACGACTATCCGCCTTCCCCACAACTGCCATTACATGCTTGTCACACTTCATATCGCTCTGCAATGTTGCGCCCAAATGTTTAATCGACGTGACTGTGTCAAGCGCTAGACTACTAATGGAGTATTCAAACATTACAGGATTCTTTTTCCTATTCATCTGCATTAATTTACATTTATCTATATTTAGAGTTGGCTGCCATTCCTTACACCAATCACAAATCCTGTCCAAGTCATCTTGTATCCTCCTACTGTCACTCAACGACGACACCTTCCCGTACACCACAGCATCATCGGCAAACAGCCGCACATTCCTATCCACCCTATCCAAAACATCTTTTATGTAGATAGAAAACAACAGCGGACCTACCACACTTCCCTGGGGCATTCCAGATGATACCCTCACCTCCGATGAACACTCACCATCGAGGACAACGTACTGGGTTCTATTACTTAAGAAGTCTTCGAGCCACTCACATACTTGGGAACCAGTCCCATATGCTTGTACCTTAGTTAGGAGTCTGCAGTGGGGCACCGAGTCAAACACATTCCGGAAGTCAAGGAACATGGCATCCGTCTGATACCCTTCGTCCATGGTTCGCAAGATGTCATGTGAAAAAAGGGCGAGTTGCGTTTCGCAAGAGCGATGCTTTCTAAAGCAGTGATGATGCATGGACAGCAACTTCTCTGTCTCAAGGAAATTCATTATATTCAAACTGAGAATATGTTCGAGAATCCTGCAACAAACCGATGTTAAGGATATTGGTCTGTAATTTTGAGGATCCGTCCTTCTACCCTTCTTATACACAGGCGTCACCTGCCCTTTTTTCCAGTCGCTCGGGACTTTACGTTGGGCAAGAGATTCGCGATAAATGCAAGCTAAGTAAGGGGCCAATGCAGTAGAGTACTCTCTGTGAAACCGAAATGGAATCCCATCAGGACCTGGCCATTTATTTATTTTCAACCCATTCAGCTGCTTCACAACCCCAGGGACGTCTATCACTGTGTCCTCCATACGGGAATCTGTACGAGAATCAAACCGCGGTATGTTTGTACGATCCTCCTGCGTGAAAGATTTCTCAATTGCTAAATTTAAAATTTCAGCTTTCGTTTCGCTGTCTTCCGTTGCGAGGCCAGACTGATCAGTGAGTGACTGGATGGAAGCCTTCGACTCGCTTACCGATTTTACTTAAGACCAGAATTTCCTTGGGTTTTCAGCAAGATCTTTTGCTAAGGTATGACGGTGGTAGTGGTTGAATGCTTCGCGCATCGCTCTTTTTACAGCAGCACGAATCTCTACTAACTTTTGCCTGTCCTCATTCTCCCGATCTTTCTTGTACCGCGAGTGCAACTGCCTTTGCTTCCTGAGCATTCTCTGAATTGCGCTGTTAAACCACGGTGGGTCTTTTCCGTCCGTAACCCACTTTTTCGGCACATACTTGTCTAATGCGTGATTTACAATGTGTTTAAAATTTGCCCATAATTCTTCCACGTCCATCGTACCGGAAGTAAATGAAGTCGATTCATTTACGTTTTTTCCAGCCAAGGGACACGGAGGAGGGCGTATTGGATATGATGAACTACTTTATCAGTTGGATCCAAGCGCTGCAGAGACCGAAAGGCACTAAGGGAGCCCTTTACTGTTCCTTATCTATATAAACAATTTGGGAGACAATCTGAGCAGCCGTCTTAAGTTGTTTGCAGATGACGCTGTCCTTCGTCGACTAATAAAGTTATCAAAAGATCAAAACAAACTGCAAAACGATTTAGAAACGATATCTGAATGGTGCGAAAATTTGCGGTTGACCCTAAATAACGAAAAGTGAGAGGTCATCCACATGAGTGTGAAAAGGAATCCATTAAACTGACCTAGTAGATAGTGACGGAAGTTCCATGCGGCTTTTCGCGGATGATGCTGTAGTATACAGAGTAGTTGCAGCATTAGAAAATTGCAGCGAAATGCAGGAAGATCTGCAGCGGATAGGCACTTGGTGCAGAGAGTGGCAACTGACCCTTAACATAGACAAATGTAATGTATTGCGAATACATAGAAAGAAGGATCCTTTATTGTATGATTATATGATAGCGGAACAAACACTGGTAGCAGCTACTTCTGTAAAATATCTGGGGGTATGTGTACGGAAAGATTTGAAGTGGAATGATCATATTAAATTAATTGTTGGTAAGGCGGGTGCCAGGTTGAGATTCATTGGGAGAGTCCTTAGAAAATGTAGTTCATCAACAAAGGAGTTGGCTTACAAAACACTCGTTCGACCTCTACTTGAGTATTGCTCATCAGTGTGGGATCCGTACCAGATCGGGTTGACAGAGGAGATAGAGAAGATCCAAAGAAGTGCGTTTCCTCATAGGGTTATTTGGTAAGCGTGATAGCGTTACGGAGATGTTTAGCAAACTCAAGTGGCAGACTCTGCAAGAGAGGCGCTGTGCATCGCGGTGTAGCTTGCTGTCCAGGTTTCGAGAGGGTGCGTTTCTGGATGAGGTATCGAATACATTGCTTCCCCCTACTTATACCTCTCGTGGAGATCACGAATGTAAAATTAGACAGATTCGAGAGCGCGACATTTAGAAAATGCAACAGATCTAAGGAGACTGCCTACACTACGCTTGTCTGTCCTCTTTTAGAATACTGCAGCGCGCTGTAGGATCCCTACCAGATAGGACTGACGGAGTACATCGAAAGAGTTCAAAGAAGGCAGCACGTTTTGTATTATCGCGAAATAGGGGAGAGAGTGTCACTGAAATGATACAGGATTTGGGCTGGACATCATTAAAAGATGAGCGGTTTTCGTTGCGACGGAAACTTCTCACGAAATTTCAATCACCAACTTTCTCCTTCCAACGTGAAAATATACTGTTCACACCGACCTACATAGGGAGAAACGATGACCACGTTAAAATAAGGGAAATGGGAGCTCGTAGCCGGCCGTTGTGGCCGAGCGGTTGTAGGAGCTTCAGTCCGGACCCGCGCGACTGCTACGGTCGCAGGTTCGAATCATGCCTCGGGCATGGATGTGTGTGATATCCTGAGGTTAGTTAGGTTTAAGTTGTTCTAAGTTCTAGGGAACTGATGACCTCAGATGTTAAGTTCCATAGTGCTCAGAGCCATTTGAACAATTTGTTGAGAGCTCGCACGGAAAGATATAGGTGTTCGTTCTTTCCGCGCGCTATATGAGATTGGAATAATAGAGAATTGTGAAGGTAGTTCGATGAACCCTCTGCCAGGCACTTAAATGTGATTTGCAGAGTATCCATGAAGATGTAGATGTAAATGTAGATGTAGAAGTCACTGTGTCCCGACTAGCCCATTGTACAGTTACTGCTTCTCTACGGAGTGGCCGTGCGGTTCTAGGCGCTACAGTCTGGAACCGCGCGACCGCTACGGTCGCAGGTTCGAATCCTGCCTCGGGCATGGATGTGTGTGATGTCCTTAGGTTAGTTAGGTTTAATTAGTTCTAAGTTCTAGGCGACTGATGACCTCAGAAGTTAAGTCGCATAGTGCTCAGAGCCATTTGAACCATTCTACTGACAACACAATACACCCCGCCTCCTTACACAGGCCTATCTCTTCTCGTGACATCTAGTGGCGTATTCCGCATTACACAGGCGTGTTCGCATACTTTTGGTTTGACAGTGTATAGAGCAGCCTATCTTTAAAAGAGCTTTCCCAGGCTGAAATGCATTACACGTCACTTCAGGACAGGCAGTGGCTTTGGGCTCACTGAAGTAAGTTCAGGAAAAGGAGCGAGACGTCACCTCCGCACAGCTTCTGGGCCGGAAGACGCTAGAAGGCAGAGCGGTAGACTTCCCTCGGCTGGGAAACCGTCGCTTCTCGCGAGGAAGCTAATTCGGCAGCTGAGGAGCGGGGCGGGTCGTTTGTGCGGAACTATTCCACCGAGAAATGAATTCTTTAATTGAAGCAAGCCGCCGCCGACCATTGTTAGAAAGTAATTTCTTTATTTGCTCCGGAATCGGAAAGAAATCTTGTCTTCCCCGCCCCGGGCTACTTCGCCATTTCTTTCAAAGTAACCACTGTTGACACAGAAATGTTTTAAATTAGGTTTGCCGGCGGCCGGTATTTGAACAGCACTTGCTACGCCCGTCTTCATTTTTCCTCTCCGCCCGCCTTCACCCTAAAGAAAGAAGTCTTCGTTCGCCTCGTCCGTGCCGAGCTCTTTAAGGAGACTCTAATTTTAATTGGCGTTGCGTCATAGCCGAGAGAAACCATCGCACAGAAAGAATTTCCGACTGGGGCCTAAGAGAGAACCGTCTCTTCTTGCATTAACTTATTTCTTTCCCAGAATGTGCGTCATTAAGAAAATACCTGGAACATAGGTCAGTTAGAGACGTGAAATTATATTATTGAGACCGTCACTGTCTTTGATCTCTGCTACGATACCAGAAGTCCCTTAATTAAGCTGCGAAGAATGATGAACTTTTAAGCGACCGTCTACATGACCGTTCTGAAAAACACTGTAATATTACTTGCGACGTAAGAAAGCTTTTATACCACTAAATTGTCTTGACTGCCCAAGAAGAAATGAAATTACGTTCCATGACTGTGAATGTGATGTGAATTACTACATACATTGCAAGAAAGACATTACTAAGGGAGTTCTTTTCCTACGAGGCGGAGTATCTTGACGTGTCCCTACGGTCTAAGGCGTCTTGTCACGGTCCGGGCGGCTTCCCCCGTCGGAGGTTCGAGTCCTCCCTCAGGCATGGGTGTGTGTGTGTTGTCCTTAGCGTAAGTTAGTTTAATTAGTGTCTAAGCCTAGGGACCGATGATCTCAGCAGTTTGGTCCCTTAAGACCTTACCACAAATTTCCAATTTTTCCGTGTCCCGTACACAAATTACTTTCCGACTGTGCAGCTTTCTTCTAACACTCGGAACACCATTGTTCCGGTTACACTGTGCTCAGGAAGGCTTTAAGGTCTCTTCCACTTTTTTCACATATATCTTCGTAAGCGCTTATACCACGTAAGTGTTACGTGAAGCCCATGTGTGTATGCTTGCACTGTCATTTCTGTTGGGTTGCTAGTTCTGCAGGCTAGTTTGAATTCTGAAGTATATGGACATGTTTGAAGTTAAATTTTGAATAAAACTCTAAAGAAATTAGAAACAATTTTGTAAGCAGGGGTTTCCGATTCGCTCATACCTATCTGTGGCAATTATTCTCGCATCTAAGCTGCACAGGCAAGTTCATAATTACTTTCAGGTTACAAACTACACTGCAGCTGCAAGCAATGAACAGTGTGATGTCACAAAAACCCTTATTTCTTAGAAAATACCTTAATTAAAATCCAGAGTTACAAGCCAAGATTGTATACACGGTTTACGATTTTCTTACCTTCCGCCGGCCGCGGTGGCCGAGCAGTTCCAGGCGCCTCAGTCCGGAACCGTGCGCCTGCTACGGTCGCAGGTTCGAATCCTGCCTCGGGCATGGATGTGTGTGATGCCCTTAGGTTAGTTAGGTTTAAGTACGTGTGATGTCACAAAAACCCTTATTTCTTAGAAAATAGCTTAATTAAAATCCAGAGTTACAAGCCAAGATTGTATACACGGTTTACGATTCTCTTAGCTTCCGCCGGCCGCGGTGGCCGAGCGGTTCCAGGCGCCTCAGTCCGGAACCGTGCGCCTGCTACGGTCGCAGGTTCGAATCCTGCCTCGGGCATGGATGTGTGTGATGCCCTTAGGTTAGTTAGGTTTAAGTACTTGTAAGTCTAGGGGACTGATGACCTCAGATGTTTCGTCCCATATGGCTGAGAGCCATTTGTTAGCTTCCTTGAATAATAAACTAACATTACTTAACGAAGTTCGTAGTTTGAAAACTGTTTTATTTAACATATAATTGATTTCTTGGAATTTATTTTTACTTACACGAGGTGGACAAAAATACGCAAACAGGAAAAACCCAACAAGTCACCACGCCTAAAAGGAAGTATGCAAACCGTTGGTATTCAAAACTACATCCAGTTATCTCGGAATGGATTAATGCAGACCCCGTACGTCTTTCAAAGGAATCCTCTATCATTCTTCCTGCAAAATAGAGGCAAATTCAGGAAACGATGATGGAGATGAACAGTCATCACGCACTATTCTCTTCAAACTAGACCGCAAAGGCTCAATAATATTGAGATTTGTTGACTGTGGACACCAGGGGAGATGCGACAATTCATCCTCCTGCTCACAAAACCAGTCTTGGACGATGGGAGTTATGCGAACAGCGCCCTGTAGTCTTGGGACATAAATAGTACCATGGAACGGACCTGATCTGCCAAAATAATCACATAATCGTTGGCAGTAGTGCAGCCTTGCAGCGTGACCATGGGGTCCATGGAATATCACGATATAGCTGGCCAACACAACACCTAATCCCCACCATGCTTCACCCTTGATACATAAACTCTGCATCACTGATGAATCGTTTTGAAAGTCCTGCCCGCCCTGCTAATGGAGCTCCCTTGGTGTTCTTTTGGTGCTAACGGGCTTTGTGACTGCGACATTCAGCTCTACAGTGACTTCTGCAGCTATAGTCTTCTTGTTTTTCGTCGCAGTCCTCTTCAGTGACCGTAAGTCATGATCAGTCAACACGTCCGCGTTGTGACTTAGCGGACAATGTTTATCCGCTTTTCATGCATGCTGTATAAATCTTCGATACGGTGTAGCATTACAAGGGTAATCGTCCGTGTAGCCCTCGAAATCTTTAATAAATAATCTTTAATAAATAATCTCACGTGACTGGTTTGATGCAGCTCTCCGTGCTACTCTATCCAGTGCAAGCTGCTTCATCTCCCAATAGCTACTGCAACCTATATCCTTCCGAATCTACTTAGTGTATTCATCTCTTAGTCTCCCTCTACGATTTTTACCCTCCACGCTGCCCTCCAACACTAAATCGGTGATCCCTTGATGTCTCAGAACATGTCTACCAATGGATCCCTTCTTCTAGTCAAGTTGTGCCAAAAATTTCTCTTGTCTCCAATTCTATTCAATACCTCCTCATTAGTTATATGATCTACCCATCTAATATTCAGCATTCTTCTGTAGCACCACATTTCATAAACTTCTATTCTCTTCTTGTCTAAACTATTTGTCGTCCATGTTTCACTTCTTGTTTTTCGTCGCAGTCCTCTTCAGTGACCGTAAGTCATGATCAGTCAACACGTCCGCGTTGTGACTTAGCGGACAATGTTCATCCGCTTTTCATGCAGCAAATACTTTACATACAAATACTTTCAGAAACCACTTCCTGACACTTAAATCTATACTCGATTTTAACAAATTTCTCTTCTTCAGAAACGCTTTCCTTGCCATTGCCAGTCTACATTTTATATCCTCTCTACTTCGACCATCATCATTATTATGCTCCCCAAATAGCAAAACTCATTTACTACTTTAAGTGTCTCATTTCCTAATCTAATTCCCTCAGCATCACCCGACTTAATTCGACTACATTCCATTATCCTCGTTTTGCTTTTGTTGATGTTCATCTTATATCCTCCTTTCAAGACACTGTCCATTCCGTTCAACTGCTCTTCCAGGTCCTTTGCTGTCTTTGATAGAATTACAATGTAATGGGCGGACCTCAAAGCTTTTATTTCTTCTCCATGGATTTTAATTCCTACTCCGAATTTTTCTTTTGTTTCCTTTACTGCTTGCTCAATATTCAGATTGAATAACATCGGGGAGAGACTACAACCCTGTCCCACTCCTTTCCCAACCACTGCTTCCCTTTCATGTCCCTCGACTCTTATAACTGCCATCTGGTTTCTGTACAAACTGTAAATACGCTTTCGCTCCCTGTGTTTTCCCCCGCCACCTTCAGAATTTGTCAAAAGCTTTCTCTAAGTCTACAAATGCTAGAAACGTAGGTTTGCCTTTCCTTAATCTACCTTCTAAGATAAGTCGTTCCAACATTTCTACGGAATCCAAACTGATCTTCTCCGAGGTCGGCTACTACCAGTTTTTCCATTTGTCTGTAAACAATTTGCGTTAGTGTTTTGCTGCCATGATTTACGATTGGACGTGAATTTTCGACAGCATCTACGGAGGATGAATAGACCTGCAGTTAAACAGGATGGAACAACTGCCCATACAGCCGACCGAGCCGTGGAGCACATTTATACAGTCTTCAAGCCTGCAGAGTTGTTAGCAGAAATCGGTCTGGACGAGGCCCTAGCTGGCCAACCAGGTCACCTGATCTGTTCGCCTGCGATTACTTTCTGTGGGGGAGTCCTCAGATCTAAGGCACATCAGAACAACCCTTATAGTCATCAAGAACTGCAGCGCATTTCGGATGAGACTGCAGCAATTTCAGCAGTCCTGCTTCGATCCGCCTTCAGCAACTTGTTCGTAAGGGTTCAAAAGTACCAAGAGATGAATGGTGGTCACTTTCAACATCTGCCATAGTCAGGTTAGTAGTGTATTTCCTTCCATCTGCTGAGTTTCTTTGTACCCTGGAACTCTGTTCCCTGGGCCACATTTATTTGCTCCACCCTGTAGCATACAGCTTGAACAGTCAGTTTTATCAGTTACATTTATTCCATAATAATTACACTTCAGTGAGTAACTAGTATTTGTATTTCATGTGTCGAGTTACTCACTGTAACGAAATTTTAGTGATCTAAAGATGATAGCTTGGGCAGTCGAAACCGATCTTCATTTTATAAATGCGCAGTCAAGACAAATAAATATATGTTATTGTGGGCTGTGGCTAAACCGACTGCAGTGCCATCAGATTATGAATGGTATCAATTACGTCAGAGTTCGCCACAAACAACTGCAATGTTCATCTTTCAAACGCAAACATTTTTACTGGATTACCGTACAATATGTGTTAAGAACTACCCAAGAACAGCGAAAATATACCGTGCAGTGCACTCACTCTCAGGAATTTACATTCAGAAACTCGCGGTATGCTATCAACGCCACGCATCGTGTTCTAGACGACTGTACTGAATGGCGCCCTTACATGTGTGGACCTTACGGAAATATGTGGTATAGCTTTATGGAGTTTACTTATTCAAACATTTCAGAATAAGTCTTTGCTATGAATTTTCATACATGTTATGCTTCAATATGCAGTATGTACGATGAATCAGGTCAACAGTCAGATGTTGATGCATAATAATATGCATAGTTTAACCTACTTGTGTCCAATATATATTAAATCGAACTTTAAAAAAATGATAATATGTCTCTCTAAACAGTGTTTCATTGCACCCAGTGACCAACATGTTGAATAGATTATGCATCATTGATCACTAAAATGAGAAGACAGCTAAAACAACAAGAATGATTTACACTTAATACGGATAAAGAATCAGTCGAGTCGTGTCTTAATGAGGAACTGAAAAGCTATGGCGAGCAACATTAGAACTGTAACCCCAGTTTTAACGAACAGTTTGCTACGCGTGGGGTACATACTTCAAGAGAAACAGCGACTACTACGTAATAGGTGTGAAAGCATAAGACTGTACCTCGAGAGAGAAAGAAAGAAAGAGAGAGGGACTTTGAAGACCACTTGTTGCTACGTCGAAGAAACTTAGTATGTTTTGCTTGAGATGAAACTTAAGTGTTCAGATGTTGCAATATCTGAGAGTGTGGAACATAACTATGTGTTATAATTCCTGCTGCCCCCCCCCCCCCCCCCGCACCTCAAATGACAGTAACTGATTCAGGCAGGTGTATACTAAAAATAGGTTTCCCCTAACTGACTGGACTTTAATGATCACCCACATTTTGTCTGTTCTAGTAATAAACTGCTTGTAATAAACTGCTAATACCTAAAACCCCCATGAACCATGGACCTTGCCGTTGGTGGGGAGGCTTGCGTGCTTCAGCGATACAGATAGCCGTACCGTAGGTGCAACCACAACGGAGGGGTATCTGTTGAGAGGCCAGACAAACGTGTGGTTCCTGAAGAGGGGCAGCAGCCTTTTCAGTAGTTGCAAGGGCAACAGTCTGGATGACTGATTGATCTGGCCTTATAACAATAACCAAAACGGCCTTGCTGTGCTGGTACTGCGAACGGGCAAGCATCATGATGTGTTCAATAATATTGCAACAGGGGCTCAACTTGTAATGTATTTCGTCAACCTACATCCGTAATACGATAACAAGACGTGCAGACGACATGTAAACATCTGATACCACATAGATCGACAAATCGATAGTAAAATCGAAACCAACTGTATTTCGACCGCCATCTTGTCCACTGCACTACAGAAATGTTTGTGATCGTGCTTCCAAGTTACCGCTGTATTAGTGACAATTTGTGAACAGTGACCAAGAGAGCCACAGAAATGGATAGACCGCAACCCATCACAACGCGAGTGCCACGCCAGAAGAACAAAGTTAGTGACCGTTACAAATCATTTTCGTGCAAATATCAGTCCTGCTTCCAAAGTGACATCGCCTCTTACTAAGTTTTCTGTTCTTCCACAGGATGACCACAGAATTTACGAAAAGACTATGTAATATCAGTATGACCTTATTGTAAAGTTGTTTTTGTGATGCCATTTAGCCCGAAGATAAGGTTAAACCGTTGAAATATGTCGCTAAATAAATAAGTAATATAATAGTTGACAAAGTATGCGACTGGTAGCGGTAATTTAAAAAAAAACATTTACATAAAAGCTGCATTGGCCATTGACACAAATTACAATTTTTACATCCTTTAAGGCTGACAACTACAGGGTTATTACAAATGATTGAAGCGATTTCACAGCTCTACAATAACTTTATTATTTGAGATATTTTCACAATGCTTTGCACACACATACAAAAACTCAAAAAGTTTTTTTAGGCATTCACAAATGTTCGATATGTGCCCCTTCACTGATCCGGCAGACATCAAGCCGATTATCAAGTTCCTCCCACACTCGGCGCAGCATGTCCCCATCAATGAGTTCGAAAGCATCATTGATGCGAGCTCGCAGTTCTGGCACGTTTCTTGGTAGAGGAGGTTTAAACACTGAATCTTTCACATAACCCCACAGAAAGAAAACGCATGGGGTTAAGTCGGGAGAGCGTGGAGGCCATGACATGAATTGCTGATCATGATCTCCACCACGACCGATCCATAGGTTTTCCAATCTCCTGTTTAAGAAATGCCGAACATCGTGATGGAAGTGCGGTGGAGCACCATCCTGTTGAAAGATGAAGTCGGCGCTGTCGGTCTCCACTTGTGGCGTGAGCCAACTTTCCAGCATGTCCAGATACACGTGTCCTGTAACGTTTTTTTCGCAGAAGAAAAAAGGGGCCGTAAACTTTAAACTGTGAGATTGCACAAAACACGTTAACTTTTGGTGAATTGCGAATTTGCTGCACGAATGCGTGAGGACTCTCTAACGCCCAGATTCGTACATTGTGTCTGTTCACTTCACGATTAAGAAAAAATGTTGCTTCATCACTGAAAACAAGTTTCGCACTGAACGCATCCTCTTCCATGAGCTGTTGCAACCGCGCCGAAAATTCAAAGCGTTTGACTTTGTCATCGGGTGTCAGGGCTTGTAGCAATTGTAAACGGTAAGGTTTCTGCTTTAGCCTTTTCCGTAAGATTTTCCAAACCGTCGGCTGTGGTACTTTTAGCTCCCTGCTTGCTTTATTCGTCGACTTCCGCGGGCTACGCGTGAAACTTGCCCGCACGCGTTCAACCGTTTCTTCGCTCACTGCAGGCGGACCCGTTGATTTCCCCTTACAGAGGCATCCAGAAGCTTTAAACTGCGCATACCATCGCCGAATGGAGTTAGCAGTTGGTGGATCTTTGTTGAACTTCGTCCTGAAGTGTCGTTGCACTGTTATGACTGACTGATGTGAGTGCATTTCAAGCACGACATACGCTTTCTCGGCTCCTGTCGCCATTTTGTCTCACTGCGCTTTTGTGCGCTCTGGCGGCAGAAGCCTGAAGTGCAGCTTCAGCCAAACAAAACTTTATGAGTTTTTCTACGTATCTGTAGTGTGTCGTGACCATATGTCAATGAATGGAGCTACAGTGAATTTATGAAATCGCTTCAATCATTTGTAATAGCCCTGTAAGTTTGCAAGTTTTACATCACTTCTAACATTGCGAACATTTACATTTTATAACACAACTAAAACACATACAAATTTAAAAGCAACATATGGCCACATTTAGTAGCTTAAACAAAGCGTCATTTGTTGTGGGACGTCGTGGAGTATTCCCGCTGTAGCCTCTATAGTTTCATGAAGTTCCGATAGGTAGCGGCACTACACGTAGTCTCCAAAACGACGTCTGTAACGGAGGTGCGCACCAAGCAGAGAGCTGTTATTGAGTTTCTTTGGGCGAAAACTAGTGCATCTCAGATATTCATAGGCGCTTGCAAAATGTCTACAGAGAAGTGGCAATGAAAAAAAGCACGGCGGGGCGTTGGACGAGTGTGTGTCATCATCGCAACAAGGTGGCGTGGAACTGTCCAATTTCTCGCGTAGCTGAAGACAGCTGAAAAAAAAAAAAAAAACTAGATGTCCGTATGGCATTGATGGCCGGGAGTTCCCACCTGGGAATTCGGCCTCTGAACTGCAACAGTTGACGCCAAACTGGTCGATTCGCATGTCGATGATTGTGGAATGATGATGGCCCAACGCAATATCCAGTCCCCGGACGGAGAAAATCTCCGACCCGGCTGGGATTCGAATCCAGACCCGTTGCGTGGCAGTCGGACAGGCTGACCACTCAGCTAGGAGGGGCGGACCTGCACTCACCTGTCACTCCTGCAATGTGCGAACGTGAGGACACTCTCATTCGAGGTGATCGACAGATCGGAATAAAACACTCGCTACTCAACTGGACGTCTCTTTTGGCAGTGCTGACACTCGTCTACCAGTCAGGGTACTCAAAGGTGTGTGGGAGCTGGGTTCCGCACCTCCTAACAGATGACCACAAAGAGCAACGAAGAGCCATCTGGGCGGGGTTGCTTGCGCGTTACGAGTCTGTGAGGCAATCCATCGAGTAGTGCCACACCGCCTTGAGCCGTGTTGGCTCGTCTAAATTCCTCTGTCGATATGGTGGGGCGACCCTTCGCGCTTGCGGTCAGCGAGGTGGGGCTCTGGATCTTGGCGAGCAGCCTTAGCGCCAGGGTGAGAGATGAGTTGGGGTTGGGCAGCCTTATGGGCCGGAGGTGGAGCATGGCTGTGCGCGACCGGCTTTCAGCACGTGCTGCTTTCTGTGTCTTGGCGTGCTTAATACGAGGGCCGTTCAGAAAGTAACCTCCAGTTGATTTAAAAAAATACACCAAGTTAAATAAAAATATTTTAATATATACATCTTACAACTACATCTTTGCACTATTTTTCTACATAGTCTCCATAGCGATTGAGGCACTTATCGTATCTCTTCACAAGCTTTGAAATTCCTTCTGCATAAAAATCACCCGCTTGTGCCTGGAGCCAGCCTGTGATCGCATCTTTGAGCTCTTCGTCGTCATCAAACCGCTGTGACCCGAGCCATTTCTTCAAATGCATGAAGAGGTGATAATCACTTGGCGCCAGGTCTGGGCTGTAGGGTGGATGGTTGATAACGTCCCACTTGAAGGACTCAAGAAGGGCTGTTGTTCTGCGAGCAGAGTGAGGATGGGCGTTATCGTGCAAAAAAACGATACCGGAAGTCAGCATACCACGGCGTTTGTTCTGTATAGCCCGTCGTAACTTTTTCATTGTTTCACAGTACATGTCTTGATTAATGGTCGTACCACGTTCCATGAATTCAACCAACAACACCCCTTTGGCATCCCAAAACACCGTTGCCATCAGTTTTCTGGCAGAAAAATCTTGCGAGCCTTTTCTTGGTTTGGTAGGCGAATTTGAATGTGCCCACATCTTTGATTGTTCTTTTGTCTCAGGGTTCACGTACTTAATCCAGGTTTCGTCACCAGTCACGATTCTGTTTAACAATGGTTCTCCTTTGTCCTCATAACGTGACAGAAAGTCTAATGCAGAGGCCATTCTTTGAGTTTTGTGGTGGTCGGTGAGAATTTTGGGCACCCATCGTGCACAGAACTTACGGTAACCCAATCTTGCTGTCACTATCTCGTACAAGAGAGTCTTAGAAATCTGTGGAAAACCAGTAGACAACTCCGACATTGAGAAACGTCGATTTTCACGAACTTTTGCATCAACTGTCTGAACGAGTTCGTCAGTCACCAATGATGGTCGACCACTCCTCTCTTCATCATGAACGTTTTCTCGTCCACTTTTAAATAAACGTACCCATTCACAGACAACTCCTTCACTCATAACTCTTGGTCCATACACGGCACAAAGCTCACGATGAATAGCTGCTGCAGAATATCCTTTGGCTGTAAAAAACCTTATGACAGCACGCACTTCACATTTGGCTGGGTTTTCTATTGCAGCACACATTTCAAACTGCCACAAAAACTAAACTAGCGCAGGTACGACGTTCACTCGACCACGGCTTGATGCCGACTGACCTGTTGAGTGCGTGAACGCACAGATGGCGTCGCTACTCCCCCAACAACCCGCACTGTGACCAATCGGAGGTTACTTTCTGAACCGCCCTCGTATTTCCTGTGAGGAGGACAGCTGGTGGGTTAATCGACTGTGTGCCTTTCGAGAGCCACTTGCACGTCGCTTATGTGACCTTTTCTTATTGGCTTGCTTGTATAGCCCACTCATGACTATGGTGTACGGACCTTCTGGCTGTTCGTTCTGTGAGATTGCTTGCCACTAGGTAATCGAGTGTTGCTGTGGCCTCCATTGCTCCGAGTTGGCTTATTGCCTTGTTAGCGGATTATTTTGTAATTTTGCTGATGTCTCATTAATGAGTACCTGATATCTGTAAAAGGTTTTGAGAGCAGCTCAGCCTTCATGGTGTGTTGTACAAGGTTTTTCTCATCTTACGTTATGGTTTAAATACACTCATCCTCATAAATTAAGGACAATTGCAGAATGTGGTGCCACATAACATGCAACTACACAAAACTGGCGCTAATAGCATAGGCACATAGGGAACACACACGACACAGATCTATAAGTCCACGGTATTGGTGATAAGTTGAGAACACCGTCCCGAAACATATGTGCTACAAAACGCCATTATTTCCTGTACATGTACCCCAACATCAATATGGGATATGATCACCATGCACACGTACACAGGCCGCACAACGGGTTGGCATACTCTGGATCAGGTGGTCGAGCAACTGCTGGGGTATAGCCTCTCATTCTTGCACCAGTGTTTGTCGGAGCTCCTGAAGTGTTGTAGTGGTTTGAAGACGTGCAGCGATACGTCGACCGATAGCATGCCAGACGTGCTCGATGGGATTTAGGTCTGGAGAACAGGCAGGCCACTACATTCGCCTGATATCTTCTGTTTCAAGGTACTCCTCCACGATGGCAGTTCGGTGGGACCGTGCATTATCATCCATCAGGAGGAAGGTGGGACCCACTGCACCCCTGATAAAGCGGACATACCGGTGCAAAATGACGTCCCGATACACCTGACCTGTTACAGTTCCTCTGTCAAAGACATGTAGGGGTGTACGTGCACCAATCATAATCCCACCCCACACCATCAAACCATGGCCTCCATACAGGTCCCTTTCAAGGACATTAAGGGGTTGGTATCTGGTTCCTAGTTCACGCCAGATGAAAATCCGGCGAGAATCACTGTTCAGACTATACCTGGACTCGTCCGTGAACATAACCTGGGACCACGTTTCCAATGACTATGTACTTATAAAATAAATAAATAAATAAATAAAATAAAATATTAATTATTGTGTATGTATGATAGTGATTGGTTGTAATTAATATTTGCTTATCTGGAACGTGGACGTTTAATTATTTGGTATCAGACGCTTGACAATGGCTTTTTCGTAAATGCAATGTTATTCGTAGTTGACCGTGAAATATGATTCAAATAATCGGACTTCGTATTTAAATCGTTTCCAAAGACTGCTGCGGTAGGTGCGGACTCAAAATCTCAATATTAGAATAATTTGCCAGCCATGTCAATACGTAGTACAGAGGTGACTGTCTACTAAACATAAAAAAGTTTACACAGTTAGTTAAATCAGATATATTCAACGAATAAGCCTACAGTAAATAATTCAACTTACTTTCATAAATATAGAATCTTTACAGGGTCGAGTGCCTAGTGAGATTGCAACTCGCAGTGTTCTTATATAACATCAGATATGGCGGTGTGCCAGTTAATAAAATATACGTGCTTCCCGCACCAGCTATTCTACCAGACCTACTTCTTCTTAATGAAACATAAGAGTGTCCTAATTGTATTTTGTTTTATCAGCGGCATAGCGCTGCAGTTCTGTGCGATAGGCTTTATTTATTTGTCAGAGATTAACTATTTAATTAAGATTTCGCGTTTCCGAGGAAACTCACGCACGGCATGCAAATGTGCCTTTATATACTGTGTTTCTGAAACCCAGGCTTTACGGGCTCTCCTGTGACCAGGGGTCAGTGTATGCACCTTGCAGGTCTCCGGGCGAATAAACCATGTCTGTTCAGTCGTCTGTAGACCGTATGTCTGGAGACAACTGTTCCAGTGGCTGCGGTAAGGTCCCGAGCAAGGCTACCGGCATTACTCCGTGGTAGTCTGCGGGCACTGATGGTGAGATATCGGTCTTCTTGTAGTGCTGTACACTGTGGACGTCCGGTACTGTAGCGCCTGGACACGTTTGCTGTCTGCTGGAATCGTTGCCATAATCTTGAGATCACACTTTGTGGCACACGGAGGGCCGGTGCTATGACCTGCTGTGTTTGACCAGCCCTAGTATTCTGCCCCTCATAATGTCATCAATATGTGTTTATTTTCAACAAACAGTCACCGTTAGCAAGTCTGAAAACGTCTACACACTTACTCGCTGCACCGTACTCTGACATGCACCAACACAACCTCTGCGTATGTGGACTGCTGCCAGCGCCACCGTGCGGCGACCGCAGGTCAAATGAACCGCGTGGTCATACCCCGAGGTGATTTAAACCCGCAAACCGCCCACCAGAGCGTTGTTTCACCATGCATCAGCATTATCCTTAATTTATGAGCATGAGTGTACTTTATTCGTTTAAACTGGACTTCTAGATATCTTTAAAAGGTTACCTTTCTTAAATCCTGTTTTTATTATGGTTGCGACCTGTTTTTAATCAAGTGTTGTGTTGTTGTGGTCTTCAGTGCTGAGATTGGTTTGATGCAGCTCTCCATGCTACTCTATCCTGTGCAAGCTTCTTCATCTCCCAGTACCTACTGCAGCCTACATCCTTCTGAATCAGCTTAGTGTATTCATCTCTTGGTCTCCCTCTACGATTTTTACCCTCCACGCTGCCCTCCAATACTAAATTGGTGATACCTTGATGTCTGAGAACATGTCCTACCAACCGATCCCTTCTTCTTGTCAAGTTGTGCCACAAACTCCTCTTCTCCCCAATTCTATTCAATACCTCCTCATTAGTTATGTGATCTACCCATCTAATCTTCAGCATTCTTCTGTAGCACCACATTTCGAAAGCTTCTATTCTGTTCTTGTCCAAACTATTTATCGTCCACGTTTCATTTCCATACATGGCTGCACTCCATACAAATACTTTCAGAAATGACTTCCTGACACTTAAATCTATACTCGATGTTAACAATTTTCTCTTCTTCAGAAACGCTTTCCTTGCCATTGCCAGTCTACATTTGATATCCTCTCTACTTCGACCATCATCAGTTATTTTGCTCCCCAGATAGCAAAACTCCTTTACTACTTTAAGTGTCTCATTTCTTAATCTAATTCCCTCTGCATCACCCGACTGAATTCGACTACATTCCATTATCCTCGTTTTGCTTTTGTTGATGTTCATCTTATACCCTCCTTTCAAGACACTGTCCATTCCCTTCAAGTGCTCTTCCAAGTCCTTTGCTGTCTCTGACAGAATTACAATGTCATCGGCGAACCTCAAAGTTTTTATTTCTTCTCCATGGATTTTAATACCTACTCCGAATTTTTCTTTTGTTTCCTTTATTGCTTGCTCAATATACAGATTGAATAACATCGGGGAGAGGCTACAAACCTGTCTCACTCCCTTCCCAACCACTGCTTCCCTTTCATGTCCCTCGACTCTTATAACTGCCATCTGCTTTCTGTACAAATTGTAAATAGCCTTTCGCTCCATGTATTTTACCCGTGACACCTTCAGAATTTGAAAGAGGGTATTCCAGTGAACATTGTCAAAAGCTTTCTCTGAGTCTACAAATGTTAGAAACGTAGGTTTGCCTTTCCTTAATCTAGCTTCTAAGATAAGTCGTAGGGTCAGTATTGTCTCACGTGTTCCAATGTTTCTACGGAATCCAAACTGATCTTCCCCGAGGTCGGCTTCTTTTCCCATTGGTCTGTAAAGAATTCGCGTTAGTATTTTGCAGCCGTGACTTATTAAACTGATAGTTCGGTAATTTTCACATCTGTCAACACCTGCTTTCTTTGGGATTGTAATTATTATATTCTTCTTGAAGTCTGAGGGTATTTCGCCTGTCTCATACATCTTGCTCACCAGATGGTAGAGTTTTGTCAGGACTGGCTCTCCCAAGCTGTCAGTAGTTCTAATGGAATGTTGTCTACTCCGGGGGCCTTGTTTCGACTCAGGTTATTGAAATATGCTGTAGATGTCCTGGTGGGCACCAGCTATGCACATTTGTTCACGTGTCAATAACGTTGCTGTACATGTATTATTTAAGGTAAGTTCGACGGTGTGGGCTTTCTGCCCACGCTGCTGTCCTTGCAGCTCCTGTTTAAGTATTCTTATTCGAGTTCAGTACCTGCAGGCACATCTGTATGTAAAATTGTGGCTATTTGTGGTATTGTTTGTTAACTCCCTATTGAATTTCAGGTAATTTGACGCTACTATGGGCTGGAGAGAAATAATCAGGGACCATTCATTAGGTTATTTAGGTCGCACACTCTTGTTTGTGAATGTCGATATTTTCGGGTCAATTGATTTCATTTATGTACCTTTCACATTTATATTTGTTCCTCAGGTGGAACTCATCGTGGCTTCCAGTCTCTTGTGGCGGTGCTGGCCCTTGTGTATTTGAGCGAGGCGGGCGCCGGAAGCGAGTGATAGTTAATCGCAACCTGCGTTGACCCGCTGCGGCATGGCTCCGGCGCGTGTTATAGTCGCCATTGCGGCGGGCTGGTTACAGCCTCACTTCCCTGTGTCTTGACCAGTTTTCCGACGATATATCGAAGTTCATTTTCCTTCCTTATTCCAGCCTAAATTGGTGATCTTTAAATTATTTTGGGGTACGATCCTTATTTCAGTTAATTCCGGGGGCGGGGAGTTCCTCTTCTTCTCTGAGCAATTCTGTAAGCTCGGGTTTTAAGGGAAAATGCTTTATGCTTGTTTCTGAAAGGTTCTTATTTTGCAGACATTTTAATTCTTTTTCTATTGTCACCAGGCTAACCTGGTAACTTACTGTAATTGATTGTGCTTTCTTGTCAGTTATGTCATTGTTAGGATAAACTGAATTATTCACTCGAACTTTGGTAATCATCAGTAACCTATCTTTTGACCTTAAACGAATTGGGCTCGAATAATTTTCTGTGTCTTTTCTGGGGACTTATCCACTTATTGTCAACGATATTTTTAAGAGCGTTTTATTCGCTACTTGGTAAAACCATTGAGCCCTTTAACTACTGTTAAACTAGAATTTTTCTTAAATCTATTTGCTAGTCTTATCTTCCTGTTGTTCTGGAAGTTCTACATGTATAACTACATTGCCTTGCAACAAGTTTTACTAACTGTGTTCATTGATCGTTTAAAGAATGCTTCTTTACCTTAAAGCGAGCTCGCAGATATGTATGAATAATAAGTGCTCAGATGGTAGAGCACCTCCCCGCGAAAGGCAAAGGTCCGGAGTTCGAGTCTCGGTCCGGCAAGCAGTTTTAATCTGTCAGGAAGTTTCATATCAGCGCACACTCTGCTGCAGAATGAAAATCTCATTCTGGAAACATCCCTCAGGCTGTGGCTAAGCCATGTCTCCGCAATATCCTTTCTCCCAGGAGTGCTAGTTCTGCTAGGCTTGCAGAAGATCTTCCGTGTGGTTTGGAAGGTAGGAAACGAGGTACTGCCAGAATTGAAGCTGTGAGGACGGGTCGTGAGTCACGCTTGGGTAGCTCAGATGGTAGAGCACTTGCCCGAGAGAGGCAAAGGTCCCGAGTTCGAGTCACGGTACGGCACGCAGTTTTAATCTGTTAGGAGGTATCGTATCAGCGCACACTCTGCTGCACAGTGAAAATCTCATTCCGGATGTGTGAATAAGTTGTATCAGATTGTTCAAATTCTAGAAATTGAAATAAATGCAACTGAATTTGTTGTCGAAGCAATGGATGTCATCCAATTGGGGTCCAGCCCTTTCACGCTTACCCGGTAACCTACTGGGTCCACATCCTGGGGCACATCACATCCTTCCTCTGAAGAAAAAGCTCAAAGCCCCACCCTCAGCCACTAAAGCCATGTCTACGGTACTCGGCCGCTGTGAAGGGGTTATTCTGTTTCATTTGCTCTCTCATGGTGCAATGATCAACTCAGAAGTGCATTGTACTACCTTCAGGAAGTTTAAGGAACGACTTCAGCGTGTTTTTAGTCACTTCGCCTTTTCCATGGCAATGCAAGGTCTCACACAAGTCTGTGCACACGAGAGGTGCTCAAACTATTTCACTGAACTGTTCTTCCTCGTCCAACCTGTAGTCCGGATCACGTACCTCCCATCTGCTCGCCCAATGAGGGATGCATTGCGCGGGAAGCAGTGCGTGGGTGATGGGGAGATTACTGATGCAGCCAGACGCCGGCTCCGACGTCGAACAGTGGAGTGGTACTGTGCGGTCATACAGCCCCTCCCAATAAGGTGACATAAGGCCGTCGAATTGAACTGAGATCATGTTGAAAAATAGAGTTTCGTAGCCAAAATATTAGGGAGTAATACGGTGTATTGGAATCCTGAGTAAAACCAACTTGCTTTCAGAAAAAAAGTGTTGCATTACTTATTGAAAGACTCTCCTGTAAAGTGATATTTTAACTCACCTACCAAGATTCACATTAACATCATACAGTAGCAGATGACAAGTTGCTGGCATCTTTGCAAAAACAGATATAATGCCTGATGGGATAGCAGCAATCAGTGATTGTATAATGTTACTCATAATCCGTCTTGATTGCAAAATTTTTTAACTATATGACCGGTTTCGGTACATTCAGAACCATCTTCAGATCTGATATTTCAGTTACAGGAGTAACCCGTCCATATCCAGCAAGTTTCACATGACGCAGCATGTGAAACTTGCTGGATATGGACGGGTTACTCCTGTAACTGAAACATCAGATCTGAAGATGACGCAGCATGTGAAACTTGCTGGATATGGACGAGTTACTCCTGTAACTGAAACATCAGATCTGAAGATGACGCAGCATGTGAAACTTGCTGGATATGGACGGGTTACTCCTGTAACTGAAACATCAGATCTGAAGATGACGCAGCATGTGAAAGTTGCTGGATATGGACGGGTTACTCCTGTAACTGAAACATCAGATCTGAAGATGACGCAGCATGTGAAACTTGCTGGATATGGACGGGTTACTTCTGTAACTGAAACATCAGATCTGAAGATGACGCAGCATGTGAAACTTGCTGGACATGGACGGGTTACTCCTGTAACTGAAATATCAAATCTGAAGATGGTTCTGAATGAACCGAAACCGGTCATATGAATAAAAAAAATTTTGCTATCAAGACGGATTATAAGTAACATTGCTGGCATCTGTTAACGCACAGAATGTCTTGCACAACTCAATAATTTAAAAAATTAAGGTAATGACAACAAAAAACATTTTATGCTTAATTTCCGAAGAATAATCATCGTTCGAAGCATATTCACATATTACATATTTGTATGAATAAAGAATATCCAGTGACGATGGCACAAAGGTGAAGTATGTTTGAATTTAGATGAAAGACTGTTCTTTGCATAAAAGGTGGACCTATTATCGGGTAAGTTTATCGGCAAACATGGCCACTACGGGAGCAGAAAAACCAAACAGAGAAGAAAACATTTTACTTTTTCCGTAAAGTAAACATTTCAGATTTATTACTATTCAAAATTGTCGTATTCTACGGTGTTCGAATCTTTAAATGTAATCCTTCCAAAATTTAACTTTTACACTTTTGTAGGCCTAAATTTTACGGTTCGAAAAATGGAGAACTTTCCCAGAAAATATGTTAATTTTTGAAACTTCGAAATTAGAAAATTTAAATTTCCAAGTAATTCTACAAATCCTTTTTTTAGGCCCAAGTGCGGGCCAAAATTTCTCCCTATAAAACAGAACCGTTATTTATACGTTATATATTTATTTATACTTTAAGAGATTACAACATATATTTGAACATATTTACATAATGCTTAATGTTCTGTCTTTTATATTAATATATAGAATTTAATAGACTTCTATTTTAAAATTTTGTGGTATCTGTCCGGCATGCTTCTTTAAACAGGTGTCGTGTACATAGTATGAGTCCGTCTTCACCCGTCATTGAACATGCAAACTTCTTTGATAGTGAATCTGTGTCATGTAGACATTGTGCAATTTTCCGAGCCAGTCACTGTATCCATAGTCAGTTCAGCACCACATTTAGCTACGATTATTATTATTTAACTACTTCTGTCGTTGTGAAAGGTTGCTGATGAACCTTTGCCAGGCTGGTTAAGTGCCTATATAACCTGCTAAAGTGTGCAACATTTTTGCTGTGATGTTGTACAGATATAAATTTGAATTTTTAGGACAGTATTTACAAATTGGAAAAACAAACTTTTGTGTATATAGATGCTGTGGTTTGCTTGGATTTTAATGTTTTTTATTGCACTTGTTTTCTTTCACAATTTGTCATCTACAAACTCAATAGAATTTAATGTAGAAAAATTATTTACTTTGAAATTTTAGGACTGAGATCGTTATGGTTAGGTTTAACATCAAGTAACTGTATGTTGAAGATTGTGTGTGTGTTTTTCTTTTTTGTAATATGTTACGCTTAGTTTTTCTGGTTTCCCCATTGTCTTCACTGTGAAGACCTGCACTATGTTACTTGCACTGTCATGGTTAGAAAATACGAAAACAAAATGCGGACAGTTGGGAAGTTGCAGGTGTCCTGGGTGGGAAATTTGAACCTTTGTTAGGTGTATCTGCCATTTTATGAGTGTAAGTGACTGTGTGTGTGTGTGTGTGTGTGTGTGTGTGTGTGTGTGTGTGTGTGTGTTGTGTCTGCGTATGTAAGAAGCTGAAGGTTTGTGGGATTCATCTAATTATTTAGTTTTGTGTGTAGAAAAATTACATCAAACTATTCTGTGTTGTATTTAATTTCCTATTTTATTTATTTATGTACTATTTGCTTTGCGTGACCCAACAGGGTCTAATCACACATAATAATAATAATAATAATAATAATAATAATAATTTATTTAATTTAATATCTAAAATCTGATCATCGTATGATTACAAAAATAAATGTAAATATACAGACGTAAATTCAACAGTGTTGTATTAATCATTATTGAATGCTGAAAGCACCTCAAAATCTTCGGGAAGATAGCGGTTGCAGAAGACCTACAAGTCTTACAAGGCATCCAGCGTAGGTTGTGGAAGTTCCAAAGTTCAAACTTTATAAATGCTCAACTTTCAAATGAGTCTCTAGGTAACGCTCCCCCGGGAATAATCCGACATAAAAAAATTCTAAATGTCGTCTACTGTTTCTTTAAGCAACAAACAAAATAACTTGAACAAAATCTATAAAATTAATTTTCAGATTTTAAAAAATGTTAAAAATTACAGTGAAATTATATTTTCTGTCTTACCGTGTCGAGATGTTCCTAAAATACTGCATCTTGGCAAGGGTGTGTTATCACTGAGACACAGCAGAAAACTTACAAGCAGGGCAGGAAATTCGACCCTTCGTCACGGTCAGCAGAGGGAGACAGGATGTGTTTCCCTCCACCACCAGAGGCGCTTCCTCCGAAACAACGAACCTCACCCAGGCATCCACGGGGGCCTTCGATATCTCCAGAAAACGGAGCAAGTTGGAATCGAATTTGCCAGCAGCCAGCCGCGGTCTCAAACTCAATTGTGATTAAGGCTGGCGGCGGCGGCGGCAGCACAAGAGCCGCGGTGAGGCCGCTCCAGAGGAAGAGGTTAGTGGTCACCGCCCCTCCTCCAGCCGGGGGCCGCACGGAATTGGGTTTGTGCTTGTCTGGCCGGCCCACCACCTCCAAGCTCCAGCTCCAGGCGGCGCTCGGCGCCGAAGGAACAGAGCAGGAAGACATCGCACTATCAGAGTTTCATCGAGAACGGAAACGACGTCTTTCATTTAAAAAGCATTAAAGTATGCCAAAGGAACATCCTTAATCACCTGGTTATTCACATGATTGGGAGTCCGTTTAACACCGTTGTTATATCTTTTTCTATTTCTCATCCCTCGTAACTTAATTCAGTAAAATAAAAACGTGCACCTAGTTTGAATACCTGCTGGTGTTGTATACTAGGGTACACTACCTGATTAAAAGTTTCAGACCACTTATTAGTGGAGATGAGCTACGTCCGCCCTTCGCCTTTATGATGGCCTTAACTCTGCTGGGGACACTTTCACTGAGGTGTCTAAATGTCTGTGGAGGAATGGACGTCCATTCTTCCACAAGAGTAGAAACCAGGTAAGGTAGATATGTTGGACGCTGGGGTCTGGAGCGAATTCTGCCTCTTCCACATTATGTTCAGGCCGTGATTTGGGCTGGCTAGTCCATTTCACAGACCATTGCCTCACAGATGCTGCTTCTTGACTCGGTGAATTGTCATTTGATACAAAGATTCATCGTCTCCAGACTGTTCCTCTACTGTACACACTACACAGCGCTGTAAAATATGCTGCCTCGTGCGTGGATGTGCGTGATGCCCTTAGTTAGGTTTAAGTAGTTCTAAGCTCTAGGGGACTGATGACCTAAGATGTTAAGTCCCATAGTGCTCAGAGCCATTTGAACCATTTTTGGAAAATATGTTCGTATGATGGCCACTCAAACAAACTTGGTATTTTGTGTTTTCAGTTTTTACTAAGTCTATGGTGGGTTGTGGAAGGTGGTACAATAGAAGTAATCTTGAAACGCACCCCCATACCGTGACACAGCCTCCTCCATACTTCACTATTGGAACTACACATTATAATAGGCAACGTTCTCCACGCATTCGCCAAACCCTTCCATCGGACTGCCAGAGGGTTTAGCGTCATTCATCACTCCAAAGTACTTCTTTTCCAGTCATTCATACGCCAGTGTCGTCGCTCTTTGCACCACTTCAAGCGTCATTTACCATTGCTTGAAGAAACGTTTGGCTTATTCTGACCGACCATAGGACCTCATTCCTTTTAACTCCCTAGACATATTCGTTCTAGCTGGACTGTTGTTAGCAATTTGAAACTTACGAGCGAGTCCTTCCATTGATTTTAACCGATGTTTTACGACCATCCTTCGCTACGCTCGACGGCCCCTGTCCTAAGTACATAAGATCAACAACAGTCGACTTGGACACCTTCACAAGCGTTGAAATGTCCCTGATAGATTCGTTACTCAGGTGAATCTTCTGACCAACCTGTTCTACTCTTACTATTACTCTATTGAGAACACAATACTCCCTGCCCTCTCTCAAAGTGGCGATTTCGCCTCTCGTAACTTCTAGAGTTCAACTCCGCATTACATCCGATTGTCAGCATAGTTTTGATCATATTGTGTACAGGGTGGTCCATTGATCGTCACGGGGCCAAAATATCCCGCGAAATAAGCGCCAAACGAAAAAACTACAAAGAACGAATCTTGTCTAGCTTGAAGGGGGAAACCAGATGGCGTTATGGTTGGCCCGCTAGATGGCGCTGCCATTGGACAAACGGATATCAACTGCGTTTTATAAAATAGGAACCCCCCATTTTTTATTACATATTCGTGTAGTACGCAAAGAAATATGAACGTTTTAGTTGGACCACATTTTTCGCTTTGTGATAGATGGTGCTGTAATAGTCACAAACATATGGCTCACAATTTTAGACGAACAGTTGGTAACAGGGAGATTTTTTAAATTAAAATACAGAACGTAGATACGTTTGAACATTTTATTTCGATTGTTCCAATGTGATACATGTACCTTTGTGAACTTATCATTTCTAAGAACGCATGCTGTTACAGCGTGATTACCTGTAAATACCACATTAATGCAATGAATGCTCAAAATGATGTCCGTCAACCTCAATGCGTTTGGCAATACGTGTAACGACATTCCTCTCAACAGCGAGTAGTTCGCATTCCGTAATGTTCGCACATGCATTGACAATGCGCTGCCACATGTTGTCAGGCGTTGTCGGTGGATCACGATAGCTAATATCCTTCAACTTTCCCCACAGAAATAAATCCGGGGACGTCAGATCCGGTGAACGTGCGGTCCATGGTATGGTGCTTCGACGACCAATCCGCCTGTGATAAAATATGCTATTCAATACCGCTTCAACCGCAAGCGAGCTATGTGCCGGACGTCCATCATGTTGGAAGTACATCGCCATTCTATCATGCAGTCAAACATCTTATAGTAACATCGGTAGAACATTACGTAGGAAATCAGCATACATTGCATCACTTAGATTTCCATCGATAAAATGGGGGCTAATTATCCTTCCTCCCATAGTGCCGCACCATACGTTAACCCGGCAAGGTCGCTGATGTTCCACTTGTCGCAGCCATCGTGGATTTTCCGTTGCCCAGCAGTGCATATTATGCCTGTTTACGTTACTGCTGTTGGTGAATGACGCTTCGTCGCTAAATAGAACGCGTGAAAAAAATCTGTCATCGTCCCGTAGTTTCTCTTGTGCCCAGTGGCAGAACTGTACACGACGTTCAAAGTCGTCGGCATGCAATTCCTGGTGCATACAAATATGGTACGGGTGCAATCGATATTGATGTAGCATTCTCAACATCGACGTTTTTGAGATTCCCGATTCTCGCGCAATTTGTCTGCTACTGATGTGCGGATTAGCCGCGACAGCAGTTAAAACACCTACTTGGGCATCATCATTTGTTGCAGTTCGGGGTTGACGTTTCACATGTGGTTGAACACTTCCTCTTTTCCTTAAATAACGTAACTATCCGGCTAACGGTCGGGAAACTTGGATGATGTCGTCCAGGATGGAAAAAATGGAAATGAAGTCCCATGCTTCTTTACAGAGCGTAGGGGAACGATGCGGGAAACCCGCACCGCCTTACTAGGCAAGGTCTAATGGAGGTGGTTTGCCGTTGCCTTCCTCCGACCGTAATGGGGATGAATGATGATGATGAAGACGCCAGGATACCGAGCAGCATACATAGCACACGCCCGTTGGACATTTTGATCACAATAGCCATACTTCAACACGATATCGGTCTTTTCCGCAATTGGTAAAGGGTCCATTTTAACACTGGTAATGTATCATGAAACAAATACCGTCCGCACTCGCGGAATTTTACAGCGCCATCTATCACAAAGCGAAAAAAGTGATCCAACTAAAAAATTCATATTTCTTTAGCTACTCCACGAATATGCAATAAAAAATGGGGGTTCCTATTTAAAAAAACGCAGTTGATATCCGTTTGACCTATGTCAGCGCCATCTAGCGGGCCAACCATAGCGCCATCTGGTTTCCCCCTTCAAGCTAGACGAGTTTCGTTCTTGTAGTTTTTACGTTTGAAGCTTATTTCGTGAGATATTTCGTCCGGTCACTATCAAATGGCTCTGAGTACTATGGGACTTAACATATTAGGTCATCAGTCCCCTAGAACTTAGAACTAGTTAAACCTAACTAACCTAAGGACATCACACACAGCCATGCCCGAGGCAGGATTCGAACCTGCGACCGTAGCAGTCGCGCGGTTCCGGACTGTGCGCCTAGAACCGCGAGACCACCGCGGCCGGCGGGTCACTATCAATGGACCACCCTGTATATGTGCAAGTGCAGAGTACTAGGCGTAATAACTCCAGTGAGCCACGCAACGAAACTGTATTACCACTATATCGCTGGACAACAACGGCAGTGGCGCATAACAGAAAACAATGACCGTCCGAGTGATGGTGCTGCCAGCCCGTCAATAGTACAGCACATGATTGTGATCGAGATGTGTGACGCCGTCGCTGCAGTCACACCACACTCTATTTACTTAGTTACTCTGCTTTACGCGATAGGGTTCGGAGGACTGCGCACAGTTACAAGGCTCCTCTTCCCCTGGATTCTGTTTTCCGTTTCTGCCTCGAATGAACCTCTATTTTGATCTGCAGCAAGCCTTTAGATTCCATGTCCCCACCTTTTCTTTGGTCTTCCTAATAGATTTCAAAAGCCATCGATCTTTGTCTCCATCTGAACAACATGAACTGCCCATAAAAACTTTTTGGTTCCCATCCAGTTCACAATTTTGCCGGATCCTCCGCTTTCCAGTGATCTCATCTTGCACCGTATCATGGATTTTCCTTAACAATTTTTGCTCGAAAATGAGAAGGTGATTTAACTCCTTTCTCCAAACACTCCACATCTCGCAAGCATACAGCCCTACGGGTTGGATCGCTGTTTTGTGCAGTTGGTGTTTGAAATTGTTTGATAGGCTGCAAGATCTAAAAAGGTGGCTGAGACTGAAGTACGACCAGTTTCTGGCTTTGATCTATGCTTTGATCTCCGTTAAAAAAAATACGTCCCCTGAAAGAATACCCCACAGATATAAAGTATCATCGATGCTTTTGTAGGGTCTGGTTGCGATTACCAGTGTCTGGAGTGGGTCTCTTGAACACGCATGAGTCCTGTTCATCACCAGATGCTTGGTCTTCGATTCATTCAACAGAAGAATTCTCTTGCTCACTATAGCCTCCACACTGTGGCTCATCTGCATTAGTTCTACCTTATATATGGACAACAAGTCATGAGCCTTGGCAAATGTGAGATGTATGGTTTTCCCATATTCAGTCTCGATAAAAATGGTTCAAATGGCTCTAAGCCCTATGAGACTTAACATCTGAGGTCATCAGCCCCCGAGACTTAGAACTACTTAAACCTAACTAACCTAAGGACATCACACACATCCATGCCCGAGGCAGGATTCGAACCTGGAACCATAGCAGCTGCGTGGTTCCAAACTGAAGCGCCTAGAACCGCTCGGCCACATCGGCCGGCTCAGGCTTGATACCTTCAACAAAATTCTTATGAAAACTTTCCTCATTACCTTTTCCAGAGCTAGATTGAGTAATATCTGTAACACGTTGTCTTCTTGTGTGAGTACCGTAATTGTGTTAAATTTCTCTGTGTTTCGGTTCTCAAGCTTCACTTTGCGTACTACAGGCAAAAGCAGAGCTCCGATGGTCAACATTCACCCTACTGCTGGCGCCACTCAATGATCCCTACCATGCCTCTCCTGTATATCTTGAAGATTATCATTCTTAACCCACATTCCTACCCTTCTACTTGAATATTTTGAAGATACCACTTGTCTACCAACCCTTCACTCTCTCTTGTTCTCCAATGCCTCACACACAGCAGTCTCCTAGTCGAGTGATGTAATATATGGAAACTCCAAGATTACCTTAGTAAAGCGAACTACTGAATTTATGCTGAGCTGTAGCGCTTGAGATCCTAGGTTATGTACATTCAAACAGATATCTCTTCCTGCTTTAGAATGGAACTGCTACAAGTTGAGGGCGGTTACACAACTCCAAACAGAAGAGATTATCCCACCACTTTGCACTGAGGCAAAAATGTGGTTCTGAGAGTAGCGAGAATTATTAGGCCTCCACAAAGGCAATAAGTCATCTTCGTGCGAACTAGTAAATTTTTCGTCGGACTATACAAAAATATTCCAAAACTCTTAACCGCTCCGAGGTACGGGAGACTGAATCATAAGCGTGCTTCTCAATGACCAGATATAATGGCTTGTTTCCTTGCAAGTTTTCGTCGACCAAAATCAGCAACATGAAGGCGTCGACGGACAATAATCAGACCCCCTCGCCGATAGAGACTCGTGCTCAGTTTTCAAATTCGTTCTTGACGCTGACGTCTAAAATATTTTTATCTTGATCCCTAGTGGTAGCTACAGGCCTTCACACGTTTTGACCAGTACGAAGATCTTCTTCGCCCTGCTCTTGACACCTTCTGATGAACATTCTCGTAGATACCTCTAATGTGCACATTGCTTCTGTACGACGAGTGACTGGGCCATGGCATTACACCTACTACAAACCAACAATGTGGCTCTTAGTTACGTCTGATAAATAAGACAAGGTTAAAAAATAACTGCTTCCCGGTGTTCAATTCCTCGTCTTTATGTATGTTGCAGCCAAAATAGATGTTTGCTTAGAACGCGTTTTCTCAAGTTAAAATTAGTTTATACCACTTCCCCTTTGTTACAACTAAAATTTCCAAGCTATAACTAGAATTTACTGCTACACGTGTTTGAATTTTAGTTAAAACTAGTTTTAACTTTGAACAATAGATAAATCTAGTTTTAGCTTGAGACATTTGTTTGGTGGGCATAATTCAGTCAGAAGCGATTAAGTGTTGAATGAACTCCGTACCGAACATGGCTTTATATGGTGTTTGTTTAATACAATGTTGAAGTACCAGAAGCAAAGAGTGTTTGATCAGTTACAAGTATTGTTTCCTGGCATCCACGAGGCTAAAATTTTTTCAACTTCTTGGTTAGAGCGTTCGACAAATGCTTCGCGTGATTGTGCCTTGGTTTTCTGTGGACCAGTTTACATTCAGGCCAAAACGAAGCCAACTCATTTATGACAGTGTCAATAAATTTGTGCTGTTATCAGAGTATAAAATTCAAGGAGCACCAAATGTCAAAAATACATCGCTAACTGTTGTGCCACTTCCACGGCTCTCTTGTGTGGTTCTGACAAACCATTATAAATGTAAATCAACGATCTTCTTGCGTCTGCATGTCGATCATATGAACTTGGCAAAGCCTGTTCATTTCTGAATAAAGTATAGGTTTAGAAACTAGTCCCGTTTTCTTCATACTCTTTTTACGTTGACAAGTTTCACACATGGACAGATAAATATTTGTAATGTCTATTGTTAAGTTCGTATATGTTCTTTAAATTTTAGTTTCCAGTCTGTCTCGACCTCAGTGACCAACGTCCACATGAGCTACTTCAATAACATCGAAAATTTCGTCTGCGTGTAAATAGTACTTCATATACTTTTTTTTGCTGCTAACTTTCGTGCCCCATAAAAATTAATCTTCTGTACTGTTTCTGTGCCTTTTTTGCAGCTAACTGTACTACTTCAACTTCGTCCAGTAATTTACCGTAAGCTTCGTTTGTCATCATATTGTAGTGGTTTTCCTTTTTTTCGTATTCTTCAATCTGTACTATCCTTTTTTTAAATTCTTCTTTCCATGGCGTTTACAGCAGGCTTGAGAAATCTGTACGAGCTGATCTGTACGTGCTTAGCGGAAGACTAACTGAGCGGGTGTGCGCAGGCGGGCGACGAGTCGACCGACTTGCCCTGGCCGAGTCAAATAATGCTGCTCGACCAGTCAGAATCGTTCTAATGCGTCACGTGTAAGCTACGTGGGTAATCCCAAAAGTAAGGTCTCCTATTTTTTTTATAATTTCATAGACCTCTTTATTTCTACAATGGTGTACATCAGTTTACAGCTTGAACATTTAGCTATTTTTCCACATAATCACCATTTCTGTCGATGCATTTTTGTAGACGCTATGGCAGTTTTTGTATGCCCTTGTCATACCAGCTCGCCGCCATGCTGTTTAGAAAGTTATGAACCTCTTCTTTCACCTCGTCGTCGGAGCTGAATCTCTGGGACCACAATTAACGCTGACAGGTACTGTGAGACTCTGAAAAAACTCAAACGGGCAATTCAGAACCGGAGAAGAGGAATGTTGAGCAAGGGTCTACACATTCTCCAAGACAACACTCGCCCACACATCGCTCGGCAAACCGTTGCTCTCCTGCAACAGTTTCAGTGGAACATAATCACCCACCCACCCTATAGTCCTGACTTGACGCCCAGTGACTATCACCTGTTCCCTAGGTTAAAAGAACATTTGGCCGGAAAGCGATTCAGCTCCGACGACGAGGTGAAAGAAGAGGTTCATAACTTTCTGAACAGCATGGTGGCGAGCTGGTATGACATGGGCATACAAAAACTGCCACAGCGTCTACAAAAATGCATCGACAGAAATGGTGATTATGTCGAAAAACAGCTAAATGTTCAAGCTGTGAACTGATGTAAACCATTGTAGAAATAAACAAGTCTATGTACTTATCAAAAAATAGGAGACTTTACTTTTGGAATTACCCTCGTAAATGAACCTTGACCTGGGTCGCAACAGTTTTAACTGTGTCATTTTGTCAAAAAGCGTTTAGTCTAGTTAAAAACAGTTGGAACTGACATTAATTTTTGACCAGCAATAACTTCTAGTTGTATTCAGCATAAACTGGTTTTAGCTAGTAAGAACGTATTGTAACTAAAAACAGGTTTTCACTGTAACATATAAACTGGTAAGCCATAACATTATGACCACTCCTCATTACGATTATGACCACTCCCCATTACGAGATTGAAACTGGCCTAGTAACTTTGTGGGCACGGGTGCCGTAAAGAAAATACACTAAAAAAAAAAAAAAGCACGACGCACCACGAAGGAATTAGCCGAATGGGACGGAAATTGGTAAATGGGATTGACATGTACAGACAAACAAATGATTACAATTTCCGAGAAACTGGATGATTTATTCAAGAGAACGAGCTTCACAAGCTGAGCAAGCCAGTAACGCGGTGGTCCACCTCTGGCTCTTATGAATGCAGTTATTCAGCTTGGCATTGAATGACATGGTTGTTACTTGTCCTCCAGAGGAATATCGTGCCAGATTCTGTCCACCTGATGCGTTGGCTCGTCAAAATCCAGAGCTGGTTGGAGGGCCCTGTCCATAATGCTTCTAAAGTTCTCAGTTTGAGAGAGATCCGGTGAAATTTCTGGCCAAGGTAGGGTTTGACAAGCAGTAGAAACTCTCACTGTGTGCTGGCTTCATTATTTTGCCGTTGCAGTATCCCTGAATATGGAAGTAAATAGGAATATAAAAAAAGGGAGGAGGTTTATCTAAGAGTAATAGGAGGCAGATTTCAGACTACCTAACAGATCAAAACGAAAATTTCTGTTCCGACACTGACAATGTTGAGTGTTTATGGAAAAAGTTCAAGGCAATCGTAAAATGCGTTTTAGACAGGTATGTGCCGAGTAAAACTGTGAGGGACGGGAAAAACCCACCGTGGTTCAACAACAAAGTTAGGAAACTACCGCAAAAGCAAAGAGAGCTTCACTCCAAGTTTAAACGCAGCCAAAACCTCTCAGACAAACAGAAGCTAAACGATGTCAAAGTTAGCGTAAGGAGGGCTATGCGTGAAGCGTTCAGTGAATTCGAAAGTAAAATTCTATGTACCGACCTGACAGAAAATCCTAGGAAGTTCTGGTCTTACGTTAAAGCAATAAGTGGATAGAAACAGCATATCCAGACACTCTGGGATGATGTTGGTATTGAAACAGAGGATGACACGCGTAAAGCTGAAATACTAAACACCTTCTTCCAAAGCTGTTTCACAGAGGAAGACCGCACTGCAGTTCCTTCTCTAAATCCTCGCACGAACGAAAAAATTGCTGACATCGAAATAAGTGTCCAAGGAATAGAAAATCAATTGAAATCACTCAACAGAGAAAAGTCCACTGGACCTGACGGGATACCAATTCTATTCTACACACAGCACGCGAAAGAACTTGCCCCCCTTCTAACAGCAGTGTACCGCAAGTCTCTAGAGGAACGGAAGGTTCCAAATGATTGGAAAAGAGCAGAGGTAGTCCCAGTTTTCAAGAAGGGTCGTCGAGCAGATACGCAAAACTATAGGCCTAATCTCTGACATCGATCTGTTGTAGAATTTTACAACATGTTTTTTGCTCGCGTATCATGTCATTTCTGGAAACCCAGAATCTACTCTGTAGGAATCAACATGGATTCCGGAAACAGCGATCGTGTGAGACCCAACTCGCTTGATTTGTTCATGAGACCCAGAAAATATTAGATACAGGCTCCCAGGTAGATGCCATTTTCCTTGACTTCCGGAAGGCGTTCGGTACAATTCCGCACTGTCGCCTGATAAACAAAGTAAGAGCCTACGGAATATCAGACCAGCTGTGTGGCTGGATTGAAGAGTTTTTAGCCAACAGAACACAACATGTTGTTCTCAATGGAGAGACGCCAACAGACGTTAAAGTAACCTCTGGCGTACTGTAGGGAAGGAGCCTACTCACGCCTTATAAAATTCACATCAATCTTTCCGTTGTGTGCCAGCCAGTCCGCTGTAACTAGCTCTGACATCATAAATGTTGCGCAATACTTTAAAAATCAAGTAAATAACCTGAAACGTTTCTAGCATGTCAGGAGTAATACTAAATCAATATGTGTTGAATATCAGTTCAATAACTTTAACCATCTTCGAAATTTGGACGTTTTTCTGTAAAAATCATTGGTGCAACAGAAAAGAGCTAGAAACTTAAAAATTTATATTTAGATTCCTTTTGCATAATAATTTAGTAGAAACAGTATTCTGGATCTCACAAATTAAAATTTTAGTTGAAATTCATGATTTTCTGGTTTTTGTCTTAGAAATTAAGGAATCAAGATAGATTAAGTAGGCGAATAAATAAAGCTAGGATGTTTAAATTTAAGTATAAGGGAGATGCGCTTTAATCATAAAGATGTGAGAAGTTTAAACTGAATAACTATAAAACTATAGCGATAGCGTATCTCCAAAGGGCAAGTTCAGAGCTCGTCTACTGCGCGTAGTGTAATTAAATTAATTATCTCGCCCAAATTATTTGACTTAGCCACGTCAGACTTTTATTATGAATACTTACCTGTGTGCTGATTGCACATTTAAATTGAAAGCTTCATCGGCCATCAGCAAAGGAAGCAATGATTTATTCGATAACTTAAAGTGGTGCATTACTAGCCCAGCGGCTAGTCGGGAGAGCAGATTTGATCAGGCATTCCCTTAGCCGTCCGCACCGCGGCTTTATACATAAGAACGCTGCGCGAGAGAAAAAAGGCCCCAGTTCTCTCCAGACGCTGATTAGCGCACCACCTGTGCCGGGAGTGGCGTCGGGTAGGTATCGTTGATATAAACAGCCTCGGATGCAGTAATAAGTTACTCGGGATACGCGTAACCATGAAATCGTTTTCGAGTGAAGTGTTAATTTTGGGATGACGTTAATTATCTATCTTTAGTTTGCGTATGTCGTATTTTCACGTGCCGCCGCAGGACAGACATTCTACCATTATTTAGCGTGGCGTTTGATGAATATTATCATCAAATTATGGCGAGCATTCAAAAATGGTTCAAATGGCTCTGAGCACTATGGGACTCAACTGCTGAGGTCATTAGTCCCCTAGAACTTAGAACTAGTTAAACCTAACTAACCTAAGGACATCACACACATCCATGCCCGAGGCAGGATTCGAACCTGCGACCGTAGCGGTCTCGCGGTTCCAGACTGCAGCGCCAGAACCGCGCGGCCACTTCGGCCGGCGGCGAGCATTCACTTAAACATTTAATTTGAACAGATATAGTAGCATCAGTGCATTAGACTCTGATCTGCTCTGGTAGTTGGATTGTGTGGATTCTTTTTGGTCTGTGACTTTCAGAATTGTTGTTGTTGTTGTGGTCTTCAGTCTTGAGACTGGTTTGATGCAGCTCTCCATGCTACTCTATCCTGTGCAAGCTTCTTCATCTCCCAGTACCTACTGCAGCCTACATCCTTCTGAATCTGCTTAGTGTATTGATCTCTTGGTCTCCCTCTACGATTTTTACCCTCCACGCTGCCCTCCAATGCTAAATTTGTGATCCCTTGATGCCTCAAAACATGTCCTACCAACCGATCCCTTCTTCTAGTCAAGTTGTGCCACAAACTTCTCTTCTCCCCAATCCTATTCAATGCCTTCTCATTAGTTACGTGATCTACCCACCTTATCTTCAGCATTCTTCTGTAGCACCACATTTCGAAAGCTTCTATTCTCTTCTTGTCCCAACTGCTTATCGTCCATCTTTCACTTCCATACATGGCTACACTCCATACAAATACTTTCAGAAACGACTTCCTGACACTTAAATCTATACTCGATGTTAACAAATTTCTCTTCTTCAGAAACGATTTCCTTGCCATTGCCAGTCTACATTTTATATCCTCTCTACTTCGACCATCATCAGTTATTTTACTCCCTAAATAGCAAAACTCCTTTACTACTTTAAGTGTCTCATTTCCTAATATAATCCCCTCAGCATCATCCGATTTAATTCGACTACATTCCATTATCCTCGTTTTGCTTTTGTTGATGTTCATCTTATATCCTCCTTTCAAGACACTGTCCATTCCGTTCAACTGCTCTTCCAAGTCCTTTGCTGTCTCTGACAGAATTACAATGTCATCGGCGAACCTCAAAGTTTTTACTTCTTCTCCATGAGTTTTAATACCTACTCCGAATTTTTCTTTTGTTTCCTTTACTGCTTGCTCAATATACAGATTGAATAACATCGGGGAGAGGCTACAACCCTGTCTCACTCCTTTCCCTACCACTGCTTCCCTTTCATGCCCCTCGACTCTTATAACTACCATCTGCTTTCTGTACAAATTGTAAATAGCCTTTCGCTCCCTGTATTTTACCCCTGCCACCTTCAGAATTTGAAAGAGAGTATTCCAGTTAACGTTGTCAAAAGCTTTCTCTAAGTCTACAAATGCTAGAAACGTAGGTTTGCCTTTTCTTCATCTTTCTTCTAAGATAAGTCGTAAGGTTAGTATTGCCTCACGTGTTCCAACATTTCTACGGAATCCAAACTGATCTTCCCCGAGGTCCGCTTCTACCAGTTTTCCATTCGTCTGTAAAGAATTCGCGTTAGTATTTTGCAGCTGTGACTTATTAAACTGATAGTTCGGTAATTTTCACATCTGTCAACACCTGCTTTCTTTGGGATTGGAATTATTATATTCTTCTTGAAGTCTGTGGGTATTTCGCCTGTCTCATACATCTTGCTCACCAGATGGTAGAGTTTAGTCATGACTGGCTCTCCCAAGGCCATCAGTAGTTCTAATGGAATGTTGTCTACTCCCGGGGCCTTGTTTCGACTCAGGTCTTTCAGTGCTCTGTCAAACTCTTCACGCAGTATCTTATCTCCCACTTCATCTTCATCTACATCCTCTTCCATTTCCATAATATTGTCCTCAAGTACATCGCCCTTGTATAAACCCTCTATATACTCCTTCCACCTTTCTGCCTTCCCTTCTTTGCTTAGAACTGGGTTGCCATCTGAGCTCTTGATATTTATACAAGTGGTTCTCTTCTCTCCAAAGGTCTCTTTAATTTTCCTGTAGGCAGTATCTATCTTACCCCTAGTGAGACAAGCCTCTACATCCTTACATTTGTCCTCTAGCCATCCCTGCTTAGCCATTTTGCACTTCCTGTCGATCTCATTTTTGAGACGTTTGTATTCCTTTTTGCCTGCTTCATTTACTGCATTTTTATATTTTCTCCTTTCATCAATTAAATTCAATATTTCTTCTGTTACCCAAGGATTTCTATTAGCTCTCGTCTTTTTACCTACTTGATCCTCTGCTGCCTTCACTACTTCATCCCTCAAAGCTACCCATTCTTCTTCTACTGTATTTCTTTCCCCCATTCCTGTCAATTGTTCCCTTATGCTCTCCCTGAAACTCTCTACAACCTCTGGTTCTTTCAGTTTATCCAGGACCCATCTCCTTAAATTCCCACCTCTTTGCAGTTTCTTCAGTTTCAATCTGCAGTTCATAACCAATAGATTGTGGTCAGAATCCACATCTGCCCCTGGAAATGTCTTACAATTTAAAACCTGGTTCCTAAATCACTGTCTTACTATTATATAATCTATCTGATACCTTTTAGTATCTCCAGGATTCTTCCAGGTATACAACCTTCTTTTATGATTCTTGAACCAAGTGTTAGCTATGATTAAGTTATGCTCTGTGCAAAATTCTACCAGACGGCTTCCTCTTTCATTTCTTTCCCCCAATCCATATTCATCTACTTTCAGAATATAGTGAACATTTTAGAGAGAATGGTTTTTGATTATGAATCCCAGACAATCTCCTAATTCCTCAGGGCTATAAGCTGTAGCTATAAATGTATTCCTCAGATGAAGTGGGCACTAGGAATTCTAATTACAGGCTTCACGTTTTGCTAATCACTTTCTGGTTGCCAATATAGTAGTTAGAGAGCCAGTGTTGAGAACGGCAACAGCAATAAATAAATAATAGGAACATTAAACAATTATTCCACCCGCCGCCCCACAGTACCACAGGGGAGTGTTATGGGACCATTGCTTTTCACAATATATATAAATGACCTAGTAGATAGTGTCGGAAGTTCCATGCGGCTTTTCGCGGATGATGCTGTAGTATACAGAGAAGTTGCAGCATTAGAAAATTGCAGCGAAATGCATGAAGATCTGCAGCGGATAGCACTTGGTGCAAGGAGTGGCAACTGATCCTTAACATAGACAAATGTAATGTATTGCGAATACATAGAGAGAAGGATCCTTTATTGTATGATTATATGATAGCGGAACAAACACTGGTAGCAGTTACTTCGGTAAAATATCTGGGAGTATGCGTACGGAGCGATTTGAAGTGGAATGATCATATAAAATTAATTGTTGGTAAGGCGGGTGCCAGGTTGAGATTCATTGGGAGAGTCCTTAGAAAATGTAGTCCATCAACAAAGGAGGTGGCTTACAAAACACTCTTTCGGCCTATACTTGAGTATTGCCCATCAGTATGGGATCCGTACCAGGTCGGGTTGACAGAGAGAGAAGATTCAAAGAGGAGCGGCGCGTTTCGTCACAGGGTTTACGGAGACGTTTAGCAAACTCAAGTGGTAGACTCTGCAAGAGAGGCGCTCTGCATCGCGGTGTAGCTTGTTGTCCAGGTTTCGAGAGGGTGCGTTTCTGGATGAGGTATCGAATATATTGCTTCCTCCTACTTATACCTCCCGAGGAGATCACGAATGTAAAATTAGAGAGATTCGAGCGCGCACGGAGGCTTTCCGGCAGTCGTTCTTCCCGCGAAGCATACGCGACTGGAACAGGAAAGGGAGGTAATGACAGTGGCACGTAAAGTGCCCTCCGCCACACACCCTTGGGTGGCTTGCGGAGTATAAATGAAGATGTAGATGTAGAAATGTAAGCTCAGGATGACTTGGCATGAATGGCAACAAAACGGGGAATAGAATATCGACTACGTACTGCCGCGTTGTGAGGTTACCGCGGATGACGATCAAAGAGGCCCTGCTATAAAATAAAATGGCACCCCAGATCATCACTCCTTGATGTTAGATCGTATGGCGGGCGATAGTCAGTTTGGTATCCCAACGCTATCTGAGTTGTCTCCACACATTTCTTCGCTGTTCATTAGGACTCAGTTCGAAGAGGGACATCACTGAAGACAGTTCTTCTCTAGTCCAGCCCCTATGGTTGTCATCTGAGGCGCCATTAGGGAATGAACCTGGCACGATATTGTTCAGGATTACGATGATGATGATGATGATATTTGGTTTGTGGGGTGTTCGACTGCGCGGTTATCAGCGCCCATACAAATTCCCAACTTTTGCTCAGTCCAATCTTGCCACTTTCAAGAATGATGATGAAATGAGGAGGACAACACAATCACCCAGTCACCTCGAAGCAGGTGAAAATCCCTGACCCCACTGGGAATCGAACCCGGGACCCCATTTTGGGGAAGCGAGAACGCGACACCGAGACCACGAGCTGCGGACATATTGCTCAGGAGGACATCCAACAAATATATCACTCAATGCCAAGCCGATTAACTGTTTGCATATGGGCTAGAGGCGTACCAACGTGTGATTAATTTGATAAATTTGTGAAGCTCTTTCTTGTAGTGGACTGTTAAGGCAGCCAGTCCACAGTGAAGTAGCCGAAAGGGCACGCGTCAACTCACGCCGACTGGCGTTAAGTCTGGAACAGGATACGTGATGAATGTGATAAAGAAAAGAACGTAGCTACTAGAACACTTAACTTTTATCTCGTCCTTTGGTATACAGCATTCTTGATGATACAAGTGAGACTCTTTAGATTCATGAAATGGTACAATTGGCGCCTTGCTAGGTCGTAGCCATTAACTTAGCTGAAGGCTATTCTAACTGTCTCTCGGCAAATGAGAGAAAGGCTTCGTCAGTGTAGTCGCTAGCAATGTCGTCGTACAACTGGGGCGAGTGCCAGTACGTCTCTCGAGACCTGCCGTGTTGTGGCGCTCGGTCTGCGATCCTGACAGTGGCGACACGCGGGTCCGACATGTACTAATGGACCGCGGCCGATTTAAGCTACCACCTAGCAAGTGTGGTGTCTGGCGGTGACACCACACTTTCTCTTGAATAAATCATACAATTGTAATCATTTATTTGTCTTTACATGTACATCACATCTACCCCTTTCAATCCCATTCCGAAAACTCCTTCGTGGTGCGTCTTCTTTTCTTTATTTTAGAGTGCATACAAGCAGGTGAGAGACGAAGGGGAAATTATTCTAACGACGATACGGGCTGTAAATCAGAAATCCATTGACATAAGTGACTTTGACAAAGGGCAAACTTCTATGGCCTGGTGCCTAGGAAAGAGCATTTCAAAAACGGCGAAGCTGTTCGGCTGTTCCCGTGCTCCTGCTATGAGTATCTCTGGAGAGTCACAGAACGACGATGAAACTACGAATAGGCGACAAGATTTTGGACGTCCACAGAATCTTATATACTTATATGGATATGGGGTCTGTTGTTTCGGACATGTCCGAATTAATTAATTAATTAATTAATTAATTAATTGTATTAATACCTTCAGCTGCTGACGGGCGTTGATATATATCAACGGGGACAGGTGAAAATGTGCACCCCGACCGGGACTCGAACCCGCGATCTCCTGCTTACATGGCAGACGCTCTATCCATCTGAGCCACTGAGGGCACAGAGGATAGTCCGATTGCTGGGACTATCTCGCGCACGCCTCCCTCGAGACCCACATTCTCACCCTGTATGTCCACACACTACATTCGTAGTGTCCCACCCCAGCACACTCATTACTCGTGGCATGCATTCTTACCAAGTCTCGTAAGAGTTCGGGGAATATGTGTGCATCCGCACAGAAGAAGAAGGTCATGGCCGGTACTGCCTGAACTATGTATGGAGATAGTATCTGTTCTTTCGGACATGGCCACTACGAATGTAATGTGTGGACATTAAGTTAGGAATGTAGGTCTCACGGGGAGCGTGCAATGGATAAATCTCTACAGTCGCACTGTCATCTGTGCCCTCGGTGGCTCAGATGGATAGAGCGTCTGCCATGTAAGCAGGAGATCCCGGGTTCGAGTCCCGGTCGGGGCACACATTTTTCACCTGTCCCCTTTGATATATGTCAACGCCCGTCAGCAGCTGAAGGTATCAATACAATTCCAAGTTCCACAGAAACTGGTGTGCGGAGACTTGACCGCTCCGCAAAGCAGGACAAGCAGCAATCTGTGGTAGATCTGATGAAAGAGTACAATGTCGGTGCAGACATAAGTGTTTTGACGTAAGCCGTTCAGCATGCACTGCTGATGATGGGGCTCCACAGTAGATGACGCTACCTGTTTCCATGTTAACCTAACAATATCGTCAGTTATCACTGCAGTGGACGCGGTATCATTAAGACTGAAAAGGTGCCGCCTGGTCGAATGGATCACGTTTCTTGTTACAGCAGGTGGATGGCCATTCCGCAGTACGCTGCCAACCAGGCGAACGGATGCTTGGAACATTCACCACACCAGGAACGTAGGTCGGCGGGGGCAGTACTGCGCTACAGGAGACACTGGGCTTACATGGGACCTATGCTAGTAATCGAAGGCACCGTGACAGATGTGGGCAACGTAAACATTATTGTGGAGCAACTGTGCACCTTCATGGCTTGAGGTATTCCCCAAATGCAATAGCGTCTTCCAACAGGACTCATGAGGAATAGTTAGAGTTGTAAAATTACCGTAGATTGTCATAAGTAAACACAGACAACGGCAGGGTTCCTACTAGCTTTGGTCACGTAAGGGCGTACCCGCATTATCTGTATGTTAGATGTGTAGCATAACTATTGGGCGTTAACTCACAACGGTCGTTTTCTTCATGATTGCAGTCAGTCTTACCAGATTCCCCTGCTGACCGGAAGCGGTGAACCATGTAGAAACTGAGTGAGGATATATCAAGGGCTAGTTAACCTAAGAAACATTTCGTCCCACATAGTTAACCTCCTGTCTGTTACTTAAAAATAAACAGTATTTATAGCAAAACTGAATCTGTCAATGTTCATTTCGTGTTTTATTCGAACATTGTTGATTTGCAATGTGAAACAGAGGAATGTTACAGTTACAATAAATAAAACAAATAGGATATATCATACATCTCTAGAAAACACAATTTGCTCACCAAAAAAGGCAAAATAAAAATACCGCAAAACAAAAATATACCGAAAATAGCCTCAATACTTCGTCGAACACATAATAAACATGTTTCTGTTATTCATAAACAACTTTTGTATTTATCAAATGGTTCAAAAGGCTCTGAGCACTATGAGACTTGCCGGCCGGAGTGGCCGAGCTTTTCTAGGCGCTTCAGTCTGGAACCACGCGACCGCTACGGTCGCAGGTTCGAATCCTGCCTCGGGCATGGATGTGTGTGATGTCCTTAGGTTAGTTAGGTTTAACGAATTTTAAGTTCTAGAGGACTGGTGACCTCAGAAGTTATGTCACATAGTGTCAGAGCCATTTGTTTTTAACTATGGGACTTAACTTCTGAGGTCATCAGTTCCATAGAACTTAGAACTACTTAAACCTAACTAACCTAAGGACATCACACACATCCATGCCCGTGGCAGGATTCGAACCTGCGACCGTAGCGGTCGCGCGGTTCCAGACTGTAGCGCCTATAAGCGCTCGGCCACCCCGGCCGGCTCTATTTATCAATAATAACAGGAAACAACTTTGATCACGATAAAGAACGTACTGTTAAGTACGTACAAAATAACAACCGTACTTATATACAGGGTGGTCCATTGATCGTGACGGGGCCAAATATCTCACGAAATCAGCGCCAAACGAAGAAACTACAGAGAACGAAACTTGTCTAGCTTGGAGGAGGAAACCAGATGGCCCTATGGTTGGCCCGCTAGATGGCGCTGCCATAGGTCAAACGGATATCAACTGCGTTCTTTTAAATAGGAACCCCCATTTTTTATTACATATTCGTGTAGAACTTAAAGATGAATGTTTTATTTGGACCCCTTTTTTCGCTTTGTGATAGATGGCACTGTAATAGTCACAAATATATGGCTCACAATTTTAGACGAACAGTTGGTAACAGGTAGGATTTTTAAATTAAAATACAGAACGTAGGTACGTTTGAACATCGTATTTCGGTTGTTGCAATGTGATACATCTACCTTTGTGAACATATCATTTCTGAGGACGCGTGCTGTTACAGCGTGATTACCTGTAAATACCACATTAATGCAACAAATGCTCAAAATGATGTCCGTCAACCTCAATGCATTTGGCAAAACGTATAACGACATTCCTCTCAACTGCGAGTAATTCGCCTGCCGCATGCTTCGACGACCAATCCACATGTCATGAAATATGCTATTCAATGCCTCTTCAACCGCACGCGAGCTATGTGCTAGACATCCATCATGTTGGAAGTACATCGCCATTCTGACATGCAGTGAAACATCTTGTAGTAACATCGGTAGAACTTTACGTAGGAAATCAGCATACATTGCACCATTTAGATTGTCATCGACAAAATGGGGGCCAATTATCCTTCCTCCCATAACGCTGCACCATACATTAACCGACCGAGGTTTACTTTACCTCTGTTGGTGAATGACGCTTCGTCGCTAAACAGAACGCGTGCAAAATATCTGTCATCGTCCCTTAATTTCTCTTGTGCCCAGTGGCAGAACTGTACATGCCATGTCGTCGCCATGAAATTCCTGGTGCATACAAATATGGTACGGGTGCAATCGATGTTGATGTAGCATTCTCAATACCGACGTTTTTGAGATTCCCGATTCTCGCGCAATTTGTCTGCTCATAATGTGCGGATTAGCCACAACAGCAGCTAAAACACCTACTTTGGCATCATCATTTGTTGCAGGTCGTGGTTGACGTTTCACATGTGGCTGAACACTTCCTGTTTCCTTAACTAATGTAACTATCCGGCGAACGGTCCGGACACTTGGATGATGTCCAGGATACAGAGCAGCATACGTAGCACACGCCCGTTAGGCATTTTGTTCACAATAGCCATACATCAACACGATATCGACCTTTCCCGTAATTGGTAAACGGTCCATTTTAACACGTGTAATGTTTCACGAAGCAAATACCGTTCGCACTGGCAGAATGTTATGTGATACCACGTACATATACGTTTGTGACTATTACAGCGCCATGTATCACAAAGCGACAAAAGTGGTCCAAATAATTCATATTTCCTTACGTTCTACACGAATATGTAATAAAAAATGGGGGTTCCTATTTAAAAAAAAAGCAGTTGATATCCGTTTGACCTATGGCAGCGCCATTTAGCGGGCCAACCATAACGCCATCTGGTTTCCCCCTTCGAGCTAGACAAGTTTCGGACTTTGTAGTTTTTTTTTCGTTTGACGCTTATTACGTGAGATATTTGGCCCGCTCACAATCAATGGACCACCCTGTACATTTGTTTTATATGTTTGCTTGTAAACTGTACTTGCATCACCGGCCGCTGTGGTCGAGAGGTTCTAGGCACTTCAGTCCGGAACAGCGCTGCTGCTACCGTCGCAGGTTCGAATCCTGCCTCGGGCATGGATGTGTGTGATGTCCTTAGGTTAGTTAGGTTTAAGTAGTTCTAATTCTAGGGGACTGATAACCTCAGATGATAAGTCCCTTAGTGCTTAGAGCCTTTTCAACCATTTGTACTAGCATCAGAAGTATTTGGTTTGATTGCATAAAAGCGTAGAATCCACGCGAACAACTAATTTATATTAGTGATAAAACAAAGTTCATGTTCTCTAAGGATATAAAATACACAGTGGACTAACACTCAATTATGTAAATTTTAATAACGTGTAAAACCAAGTCGAGAAAAAAGAGATGTCGTCGGTTTTTCTCTTACACCATCATTTATGTTTCATTCCCTACCAATACTACTGAAATCCTGCCATTCACTACTCATTTATATAGTGTACCAAAACTCCCACACCGTAGTTTTGGTACAGCGCAACTCTAGGAACAGCTAAGGCTGAACTGGCACGGAGTGTATATGTATGTGCGGACTAGGTGCAGAACTATACTGAATGGACTCTACTCCTGGAACGCTGAAACGGGGGCGACTTGTGGATTTCCCTGTACCTAAAACAACAGTCTCTTGCAACTGCTGCTACCATCGTTGAATGCATTGACCAATATAAGTTACAGTGTTGTCCATCTTTTCTCAAACCAAGCACAGCTCACGGACAGAAATACAAGTTTTCTCGGGATACAGATTCTGTATTCTCGACAAGACTCACGACTCACTGGTGTAAGTGAAATATGACTGCTGAAATAGAAAACGCTAAGTGCATCGTTGCTTTGTCATTGCTTTCTTAAGTCGATGCCCACTGGGTAACGAATGTATGAGTTACCTGATTGCACGGGAAAAATCTGCACTGGGAATAGAATGAACCACAAATTTACAACTAGCGCCAGCGTAAACAATTAATTTTGAAGCGTGAGTTAAAATCTCTCTTAATTTTCTATCTTCATTCTTGTAGAGGGTACAGTCATGTGAAATGGGATAAATCATTTTGAAATACTCTCTGTCTCCGAAGCTGCCGTATACATGGGTGTGGAAAACTTCAGGACAAAGTTACTTTCGTGTGATACATCACTGTCAAATTCACTGAAGCGTCAAAGGAACCTGGCATAGGCATGCATATTCAAATACAGAGATTTGTAAACAACCAGAATACAGTGCTGCGGTCGGCAACGTCTGCGTAAGACAACAAGTGTCTGGCGCAGTTGGTCGATCGGTTACTGCTGCCACAATGGCAGGTTCAAATGGCTCTGAGCACTATGGGACTCAACTGCTGAGGTCATTAGTCCCCTAGAACTTAGAACTAGTTAAACCTAACTAACCTAAGGACATCACAAACATCCATGCCCGAGGCAGGATTCGAACCTGCGACCGTAGCGGTCTTGCGGTTCCAGACTGCAGCGCCTTTAACCGCACGGCCACTTCGGCCGGCACACACAATGGCAGGTTATCGAGGTTTAAGAGAGTTTGAACGTGGTGTTATAGTCGACGCACGAGCCATGGGACGCAGCAACTCCGAAATAGCAATGAAGTGGGGATTTTCCCGCACGGTCATTTAACGGGTGTACCGCGAATATCAGGAATCCGGTAAAACATCAAATCTCCGACATCGCTGCGGCCGGAAAAAGATGCTGCAAGAACGGGACAATGGCGACTGAAGAAAATCGTTCAACATGACAGAAGGGCAACTTTTCCGCAAATTGCTGCAGATTTCAGTGATGAGCCATCAACAAGTGTCAGCGTGCGAATCATTCAAAGAAACATCTTCGATATGGGCTTTCGGAGCCGAAGGCCCACTGGTGTATCCTCGATGACAGCACGACACAAAGCTTTACACCTTGCCCGGGCCCGTCAGCACCGACATTGGACTGTTGATGAGTGAAAATATGTTGCCTGGTCGGACGAGTCTCATTACAAATTGTATCAAGTGGATGGACGCGTACGGGTATGGAGACAACCTCATGGATCCATAGACCTTACATGTTAGTAGGGGGCCGGTCGCTGTGGCCGAGCGGTTCTAGGCACTCCAGTCCGGAACCGCGCGACTGCTACGGTCGCAGGTTCGAATCCTGTCTCGGGCATGGATGTGTGTGACGCCCTTAGGTTAGTTAGGTTTAACTAGTTCTAAGTTCTAGGGGACTAATGACCTGAGAAGTTGAGTCCCATAGTGCTCAGAGCCATTTGAACCATTTTGAACCATTCCGACGAGTGCTGTCAATTCCCTCCAGCACTACTTGAGACATTGGTCGAGTCTATGCCACGAGGTGTTGCGGCACCTCTGCGTGCTCCCATGGGCCCTACACGATATTAGGCAGGTGTACCTGTTTCTTTGACTCTTTAGTGTAAACAACTCGACGAAACTTGTGCCGTACATAGAAAGTAATGCTACAAAAATGGTTCAAATGGCTCTGAGCACTATGGGACTTAACATCTGAGGTCATGAGTCCCCTAGAACTTAGAACTACTTAAACCTAACTAACCTAAGGATGTCACACACAGCCATGCCCGAGGCAGGATTCGAACCTGCGACCGTAGCAGCAGCGTGGTTCCGGACTGAAGGGCCTACAACCGCTCGGCCACAGCGGCCGGCAGACGTGGTAGTAATTGCGTCCGCTGTTTGATGTGCGTTCCTTCTTGGCTGTCGCACAATTTAGTGGTCATCTGCTGCTGCGGTTCACTGTGGTCTTTCATCTCCTCTCCTTCGGGCAGCAGTGCCTATGGTTTGGAATGTCCCCCATGCACGTGAATCAATGCTGTGACCAATACGTACTGTAACTCACGGGCTACACACGTCACACTTCATCCTTCTCCCAGTTTTTCAATCATTCTTCCCCGTGTGAAGTCATCCATTGTCTCCGGGCCAGAATGAGATTTTCACTCTGCTGCAGAGTGTGCGCCAATATGAAACTTCCTGGCAAATTAAAACTGTGTGCCGGGCCGAGACTCGAACTCGGGACCTTTGCCTTTAGCGGGCAAGTGCTCTACCAACTGAGCTACCCAAGCACGACTCACGACCCGTCCTCACAGCTTCAATTATGCCAGTAACTCGTCTCCAGCCTTCCAAACTCCACAGAAGCTCTCCTGCGAACCTTGCAGAACTCGCACTCCTGGAGGAAAGGATATTGCGGAGACATGGCTTAGCCACGATCTGGGGGATGTTTCCAGAATGAGATTTTCACTCTACAGTGGAGTGTGCTCCTGTGTTAAACTTCCTGGTAGATTAAAACTATGTGCCAGGCCGAGACTCGAACTTTGGTAGCTCAGTTGGTAGAGCACTTGCCCGCGAAAGGCAAAGGTCCCGATTTCGTGTCTCGGCCCGGCACACAGTTTTAATCTGCCAGGAAGTTACGTCTCCGGGATATTTTGTATTGAAATTCATCGTCATAGACACCGTAACTGTTCACTGATTGACACACACTGTCAACTGCTGCAGTGGCACAGCCTCCAGCGAGGCAGGCAATACGTAAGGGGGCAATACCAGATATTGCGCCCTAGTTAACCTTTGTGGTAGCAGGTATGGCCCTATTAATCTATCGCCAAGTACGGCTGCCCTCACGCTGACTGAGAATCGGTGTTAATGCCCTCTTTCCTGAATTGCTTGGGGATTTACATCTGCTCACACATGCTGGTTATAGAAATTCAGAACACCGTCTCTTGTGAACCCTGCCTCATCGGTAAAGGAACATCTTTAAAGTGGTGGATCTGCGGCACACTTACGTCATTGACGGAACCGTCGTCTGCCATGATGATCCTGTGGCCTTAGGGCTTGAACGCGCTGTAGATGATATGGGTACAGCAATTGTTCATGAAGTACCGCCGGCCGCTGTGGCCGAGCGGTTCTAAGCGCTTCAGTCCTGCTGCTACGGTTGCAGGTTCGAATCCTGCCTCGGGCATGGATGTGTGTGATGTCCTTAGGTTAAATAGGTTTAAGTAGTTCTAAGTCTAGGGGACTGATGACCTCAGATGTTAAGTCCCATAGTGCTTAGAGCCATTTGAACCATGAAGTACCCCCCCTCCCCCCCCCCCCAAGATAAGAGAGTGAAACACGCCTTCTGCTGCTGCTAATCGTCTGCCACTGGTCCGCGGGTTTCTTCCACAGAACTTAACACACGCTCCTCCATGTCAGGAGTGCAGACTGTGAGGGACCTTCCACTGTCGGCCTTCCGAGATGCAAGGGTACCTGTGCCCCTCAGATGCTGGCAAAATCTGCCTAACAGCTTACAGAAGACACTCAGCTTTGTGGATATTTTTCAGCATAAAGGGCACAGGCTTGTGGGCTACGTCTATTTGCTAAACCATAGCAGAATATCATATCCGCCATTTCACTTGTCGAATAATTGGCTTCCATTGCTAACAATTGGTGGAAGAGGGAAAATATAAACTGGATTACGTAAATACAGCGGAATAACAGTAAACACATAACCGAATCCGAATTTGGAAGAAGGTAAAACTCCATGATACGTACCCAGGGTTAACAGGGCTATACAATAAGGCACACAAACACGATAAAAACTAACGTAGCCTACAACACGACTCTAGCCACACAACTGACTGCACTGCATACCACCGAATGGTAGGTAGAGTACTGTGACTAAATGTCGTAATACCCTGCCGACACATTTGACGGAGCTCTAATGCGAAGACAGTGCTAATATCCACAACCAAGCGTTGCGCAGCGCTTCCTATAAATAAGAGTTTATCTCGGGAAGTATGTGTTCCGGACCTACGCTTACTGGACTTACTTGTCTTGTTACGATGAGTACTATCACCTCTCAAAGTGTCCGACACTTCTTTCGAGCACCCTATATAAATAAATATTTGTTTGTTCCTCTTTTATGCGTTGCTACACCTTCTATTCGATTAAGATGAAACAGGTGAGTTGTATACATTTTTGCGAAGGTTCCGGTGGGGGTAAGAACTACCTACCACCCACACTAGCTGGAGAGAAAAGGGATGACACAGATGCTTAATTCAGGAACGTCTGGAGCAATTTCAGTCAAATTTTGTACATAAATGACTCATTATTTATATAATTGCTTGTATAAAAATATCGTGGGAGCAATATACCCCTTCTATCACTAGGAGCGACGTTTGGAAACGACCTGTTGGTAATTCTTTCCTGTAATTAGTTTACTTGGAAAGCTTCAGTAAAGGTATGACGAACTATCTGCCTCACATTTTGACGGCTTCTTTTGCCGGCCAAATATCGGTCACACGGCTTAATACCACGCATGCAGTTAACATCCTCTCTGGAGTCGCATGGTGTTAAACAGCGGAGAATCAGACACTTCCAGGCGACAATCCTTCTTCTCAAAACGACAGTCGCTTACTGGCAGAATTACAAGTCTCCAATCAAGAAACCAGATGAAACGATGGGGCGACATTCGCTAGAGATTCGGATAAAATACATCTAAAAATATGTCTAAAATATTTAAAATTTGTGTTAAATACGGTAAATGTATGTCTGAAATACATGTGACAATGCGCACGTGGGCGAAATCGCGGGCAAGAAGCCCTTGGATAAACTTTCTCAATTTTAATTTAATACACGAAAAATCGTTGTGTTTCACTTATTTTGCGTATGTAAGTGTGTCTATTTTGTATATGTATAACTACTTACAGTTAAAAAAAGAGACACTACGGCGCATGCCAAACACAGCCAGTATAATATATACAGTGAGAGGCAAAGAAACTGGTACATCAACCTGATATCGTGTAGGACCCCGCGAGCACGCACAAGTGCCGCTACACGACGTGGCATGGACTCGACTAATGTCTGAAGTAGTGCTGGAGGAAATTGACACCATGAATCCTGCAGGGCAGTCCATAAATCAGTACGAGGGGGTGGAGATCTGTTCTGTACAGCACGTTGCAAGACATTCCAGATGTGCTGAACAATGTTCATGTCTGGGGAGTTTGGTGGGCACAGGAAGCGCTCAAATTCTGAAGAGTGTTCGTGGAGCCACTCTGTAGCCATTCTGGACGTGTGGAGTGTCGCATTATCCTGCTGGAATTGCCCAAGTCCTTCGGAATGTACAATGGATATGAAGGTATGCAGGTGATCAGACAGGATGCTTACGTACGTGTCACCTATTAGAGTCATATCTAGACGTATCAGGGGTCCCATATCACTCCCATAGCCCACTCCCCACACCGTTACAGAGCCTCCATCAGTTTGAACACTCCCCTACTGATATGCAGGGTCCATGGATTCATGAGGTTGTTTCCATACCCGTACACGTGCATCCGTTCGATACAATTTGAAATGAGACTCGTCCGACCAGGCAACATGTTTCCAGTCGTCAACAGTCCAATGTCGATGTTGATGGGCCCGGGCGAGGCGTAAAGCTTTGTGTCGTGCAGTCATCAAGGGTATATGAGTGTGCCTTCGGATCCGAAAGTCCATATCGATGATGTTTCGTTGAATGGTTCGCACGCTGACACTTGTTGATGGCTCAGTATTGTAATCTACAGCAATATGCGGAAGGGTGCAGTTCTGTCACTTTGAACGATTCTCTTCAGTCGTCGTTAGTCCCATTCTTTCAGGATCTTTTCCGGCCGCAGTGATGTCGGAGATTTGATGTTTTACCGGATTCCTGATATTCTCAGTACACCCGTGAAATAGCCGTACGGGAAAATCCGCATGCCTATACCAGTTTCTTCGGCGCTCCAGTGTAAAAAGACCTAGTAGGAAGTTCCATGAAGCAGTTCATAGATGATGCTTTTGTATACAGAGTTGTAGAAAAACGCAGGAACACCTGAATAATACCGACGCTTGGAGCGGGGATAAATGTAACTTACTGCACAAAAATTGGCAGAAATGCCTATTATTTTGTGGTTTCTCCATTGCGGAGCAGTCACATTTATTAAATGGCTGATAGTAAGTGTAAGGAGCGATAGTGGATCGATTACATAAAACTAATCGCAGAAACGGCGTATGCCAGACAGATCCACTGGAAAATACCTCAGGAAGTACTGTCCATTCACAAAAGAGGTGGCTTACGAAAAATCTCGTTCTACTGTTACTTGAGTATTGCTCCTCAACCTATGACCCGTAGCAAGAAGAACCGATACAAAGAGAAGATCCAAAGAAGGGAAAGCGTTTCGTCACATGACCGTTTAATAAGGTCAAGGAGATGCTCACCCAACTTTAGTGGCACTCTACTAGTGAGACGTTGTGCACATCATGTGGTTTACTGTTGAGATTCCGAGAGCGTACGTTTCTAAAAGTGTCTTTCTAGAAGATTGGACAAATACACTGAAGCGCCAAAGAAACTGTTATTGCCATGCGGATTCAAATACAGAGATAAGTAAACTGGCAGAATACGGCGCTGCGGTCAGCAACGCCTATTGAAGACAACAAGTGGCTGGCACAGTTGTTTGATGAAGTGGGGATTTTTCTGCACGACCATTTCACGAGTGTACCGTGAATATCAGGAATCCGGTAAAACATCAAATCTCCGACATCGCTGCGCCTGGAAAAGTATCCTGCAAGAACGGGACCAACGACGACTGAAGAGAATCGTTCAACGTGACGGAAGTGCATCCCTTCCGCAAATTGCTGCAGATTTCAATCTCGGTCATCAACAAGTGTCAGCGTGCGAACCATTCAACGAAACATCATCGATATGGGCTTTCGGAGCCGAAGGCTCACTCGTGTACCCATGATGACTGCACGACACAAAGGTTTATGCCTTGCCTGGGCCCGTCAACACCGACATTGGACTATTGATGACTGGAAACATGTTGCCTGGTCGGACGAGTCTAGTTTGAAATTGTATAGAGTGGATTGACATGTACGGGTACGGAGACAACCTCACAACCTCATCCATCCACTGACCCTATATGTCATGAGGGGACTGATCAAGCTGTAGGAGGATCTGTAATGGTGTGGGACGTGTGCTGTTGGAGTGATATGGGACTCCTGATTCGTTTAGGTACGACTGTGACAAGTGACACATACGTAAGCATCCTGTCTGATCACCAGCATCCATTCATGTCCACTGTGCATTCCGAAGGACTTGGGATATTCCAGCAGGACAATGCCACACCCCACACGTCCCGAACTGCTACAGAGTGCCTCCAGGAACACTCAACTGAGTTTAAACGCTTCCACTGGCCACCAAACTCCCCAGACATGAACATTGTTAAGCATATCTGGGATGCCTTGCGGCGAGCTGTTCAGAAGTGATTTCTACCCCCTCGTATTCTTTCGGATTTATGGACAGCCCCGCAAGATTCATGCCGTCAGTTCCCTCCAGCACTACTTCAGATATTGGTCGAGTCCATGCCACGTCGTGTCGCGGCCCTTGTGAGTGCTCGCGGGGGCCCTGCACGATATTAGGCAGATGTATCAGTTTCTTTGGATCTTCAATGTATATTGATTCGTTCTACAGATAAATTTAGTGAAAAGATCGTGAAGATAAATTAGAGAGTTTCGAGGTCGCGCGGAGGCATAGCAACAACGCCTGCCGCGTATTATTTGCGACTGGAACAGGATAGGCGTGAAGCGATATTGTTACGAAAAGTACCTTCCGCCACACACCTTAAGTGTTGCAGAATATAGATGTCGATGGAATGTTTAATATTCTTCGCCTTATTTTGCGTGAATATTTACATGTACTTTGGCAGCTTCGGTGCTGCTGAAGGTCAATGCTTCTCTCAATCTTCTGGTAGCGTAATTTATGATATTACTCTGTATGATGTATCAACATGTCTTCCACATGTGAATTTCGCGAGTACTGAATGCGACGTCGCATTCGTCTATTTATGTGCGTCTTGTTTGAACAAGCGGTACACAAGCACACAGTGCTTCTGCTTTAATGTAATTTGCTGCACTGTTTCAATTATCGCTGCGTTGTCCGTTTAATTTTATACTACATTTAACAGCTGCGGCAGGTAATTCCGTCCTGTTTGTGTTTTCCGGTCGTCATTGCGGGACGCATTATACAAGTGGCTTATTTTGACGAGGAAATATTTGTCGTCACTATACAAACAGGGCGAATACATCCAGTTACCATAACGATACAGTCTTTTTACACTGAGTTTTCGAATCACTACCCTCACATAGCGATTGCATTTGAACTGGACGAAGTAGAGGGGTTGGACAGAATCATGGAAACTCCCCGAGAAATGCATGCCCGGACATAAATGCAGATGCTAGACAAGACTGCAGTTTGTGCTGTTGTATTTGACCACGAAAGGCACTTACGCAACGCCCTCAGTACATTGCGAGTGTCAGTCGTGCTCATAACAGTGTTCTGTGTAGTTGTGAGTGAATTACATCGGTGCTAAATGAATTCGAGCGTGGGAAAATTCTTGGTTCTCGTATAGGGGCTGCTCTCGTAGCCAAGGTACATCTACATCTACATTTATACTCCGCAAGCCACCCAACGGTGTGTGGTGGAGGGCACTTTATATGCCACTGTCATTGCCTCCCTTTCCTGTTACAGTCGCATATGGTTCGCGGGAAGAACGACTGCCGGAAAGCCTCCGTGCGCGCCAAGCTACACCACGATGGAGAGCGCCTCTCTTGCAGAGTCTGCCACTTGAGTTTGCTAAACATCTCCGTAACGCTATCACGCTTACCAAATAACCCTGTGACGAAACGCGTCGCTCTTCTTTGGATCCTCTCCATCTCCTCTGTCAACCCGACCTGGTACGGATCCCACACTGATGAGCAATACTCAAGTATAGGCCGAAAGAGTGTTTTGTAAGCCACCTCCTTTGTTGATGGACTACATTTTCTAAGGACTCTCCCAATGAATCTCAACCTGGCACCTGCCTTACCAACAATTAATTTTATATGATCATTCCACTTCAAATCGTTCCGTACGCATACTCCCAGATATTTTACAGAAGTAACTGCTACCAGTGTTTGTTCCGCTATCATATAATCATATAATAAAGGATCCTTCTTTCTATGTATTCGCAATACATTACATTTGTCTATGTTAAGCGTCAGTTGCCACTCCCTGCACCAAGTGCCTATCCGCTACAGATCTTCCTGCATTTCGCTGCAATTTTCTAATGCTGCAACTTCTCTGTATACTACAGCACCATCCGCGAAAAGCCGGATCGAACTTCCGACACTATCTACTAGGTCATTTATATATACTGTGAAAAGCAATGGTCCCATAACACTCCCCTGTGGCACGTCAGAGGTTACTTTAACGTCTGTAGACGTCTCTCCATTGAGAACAACATGCTGTGTTCTGTTTGATAAAAACTCTTCAATCCAGCCACACAGCTGGTCTGATATTCCGTAGGCTCTTACTTTGTTTATCAGACGACAGTGCGGAACTGTATCGAACGCCTTCCGGAAGTCAAGGAAAATGGCATCTACCTGGGAGCCTGTATCTAATATTTTCTGGGTCTCATGAACAAATCAAGCGAGTTGGGTCTCACATGATCGTTGTTTCCGGAATCCATGTTGATTCCTACTGAGTAGATTCTGGGTTTCCAGAAATGACATGATACGCGAGTAAAAAACATGTTGTAAAATTCTACAACAGATCGATGTCAGAGATTAGGCCTATAGTTTTGCGCATCTGCTCGACGACCCTTCTTGAAAACTGGAACTACCTGTGCTCTTTCCCAATCATTTGGAACCTTCCGATCCTCTAGAGACTTGCGGTACACGGATGTTAGAAGCGTTTAGTGTTTCAAGAAGCACCTTATCGAAAATTCAAACCGCATACAGGGAAAGTGGAAGAATGTCTTCCGCCAAGTTACAACGCGGACGAAAGTGTGTCTTGATTAATTATGACGGACGGTGATTGAAGTGGATGGTGGCAAAAAATGAGAGGACGAAAGCTGCGAAAGGCACTGCAGAATTGAATTTCGCACTCGTGAACCCTGTCATCACCAAAACAATACCTAGAGAGGTCCCTAAGCTTGAAATTGCAGGGCAAGCTGGAATTCCAAAACAACACATCAGTGATGGATATATGTGAAACGGGAAGACGTGGTGCCGGCGCCGTGACATCTGGACTATGGAGCAATGGAGGAATATCATGTTGCTGATGAGATCTGTTTCACACTGTTTCCAATTTCTGGCCGAGTTTACGTCCCAAGAGTGAAACATGACGGAGGTTCGGTGATGATTTGGCGGGCCATTTCTTGCTATTCCATGCGCGTCATGGTTACTCTGCAAGGTCACATTATTGCAAAGGATTATGTGACCCTTGTGGGTGATCGGGTCCATCCCACTGTAAACGTTTGTTCCTCAGTATTGGTGCAGTTTTTCAACACAACAGACACCTTGTTCGTTCAATTCGCATCGTTCGGGACTGGCTTTGTGAGCACCAGCGTGAATGATTACATCATCTCTGGCGGCCACAGTCATCAGATCTCATTATCACATCGTGGTCTACTTTTGAGAGAAGGGTGCATGATCGCCATCAAAATTACATTCACTTGCCAATATTTTACAGGAAGAATGGTACAGAATTCCCTTGAAAACCGCACAGGATCTGTATTTATCCATTCCTAGGCGACTGGATGCGGTTTTGAATGCCAAAGGTTTTCCTACACTGTGTTAGGCACACTAATGTGTTGTGTTTTTAGTGCCTCCATATTTTTGTCCGTCCCCTGTAGCTGGAAGCTAGTAAAAGGAGTCTTATTGTGGAAATTGTCGAGACGAAAAGGCCATCCATATGTTCTGATTTCCGTTTTGCATTTTTCGAATACTGCTTTGACGTATAGGGGACTCAGTGAAGAATTGTGGATAGTTGTTTGCAACCTCGAATGTGCATACAGTAGCTGCACTTCGTGACATATTCTAATCTGATCAAGTTTGATTCAAATAAGCTTTTTCGGAATGATATTTCTCTTCCAAAAATAATCATAGCTGCCAAGACGTAGTATTCTGAACGCAGTCAATTCTACGTAAATATCGCCAGCCGAGGTGGCCGTGCGGTTCTAGGCGCTACAGTCTGGAACCGCGCGACCGCTACGGTCGCTGGTTCGAATCCTGCCTCGGGCATGGATGTGTGTGATGTCCTTAGGTTAGTTAGGTTTAAGTAGTTCTAAGTTCTAGGGGACTGATGACCTTAGAAGTTAAGTCCCATAGTGCTCAGAGCCATTTGAACCATTATACGTAAATATCGACGTTCATACGCCGCGAATCACTGTGACGTTCGAGATAGAGGACAATTTCTATTGCACCATATAACATCATATGCGTTATACACTATGCCTCAGCCACTGACGTTCTAATAATTCCGATGCTTTTTGAGTTACCGACCTCCTTATAACACTCCGAATAGTGCCGAAGAATATACTGGACGCAAATAGTAAGAAAACACACACTGTACAACCGTAACCAGTCGTAACTGATTAAATTAATTTCACGCGAAGCTTTTCGAAGTTTAAAATGTATTCCTGTATTACGCTACAATCTGCGGCTTCTCCACCGCTCCAGCGCTGGTGATAGGCTGAGTGAATTCATTGGGCTGCTATGGTAGATAGCACTGTTTTCTTTTGCTGTAGATCAACAAAGTGAAGTGTGTTCATGGTAAACAAATCCGCCTCAGTTGTAAAATGCTTCTGTTGACCGAAGTCTTACACGACAGAAGTCGCTATGCACCACCACTGTTTCGGAATGTTAGCCGCATCATCAGGTGTATGTAAACTCTAAATTTTTAAGTTGTTTAGTTTCTTTAATCTTTTAAATGTTTTGCCTTTTAATTTCACGGGTTAATAACCTAACATTTGTTTTGATGGGGTTTTCTGCCGTTGGACGCAGATGTTCGCATTTTTTTATGCATTTCGGCCTTTGGCTTATCCCACTATTTATGCAACCCGTGTTATGTGTATGTTGCTTCGTTGCATTTTTTCTGTAATTAGTCATGGTGCTTTTTCCTGTTTGCTTGTTAAGGCGAATACCCCTCGAACTGGACGCTTTCGGTTATTAGCTGCATTCTTCTCTACTCTTTTGTCGGCATTCGTACGTACTTGTACTTTAGTTTCTCTGCCGGCCGGAGTGGCCGTGAAGTTCTAGGCGCTACAGTCTGGAACCGAGTGCCCGCTACGGTCGCAGGTTCGAATCCTGCCTCGGGCAAGGATGTGTGTGATGCCCTTAGGTTAGTTAGGTTTAATTAGTTCTAAGTTCTAGGCGACTGATGACCTCAGAAGTTAAGTCGCATAGTGCTCAGAACCATTTAGTTTTGCGCCCCCTTCACGGCGTTGACCACGAATACAGCCTTCAGCGTCACTGCTCAGTGCTCTTGGCGCAGCTGCGCTGGAATGTTACCGTCGTTTTCTCGTGGTTCGCAATATCAGGTTTAAGGCTGCTCTGAGCTTTCTGCAGCGCGGGGTCGTTTCTCAGTTTAACTTTGGTGTAGTGCGTGACTGCCATCTAATGTCCTATGGTGGTTTTGTTTCTGTACAATGCATGCATTCCCGGTTGTAACTTTAGGACAAGAGGCACTTTCATAGGCCGCGCTTGAATGCTGTGATTCTTTGCAGCCACAATTTAGGATGCTATTATGACCGTCCACCTGCTGTATATGTTCGGCTACTAGTTGTTTAGGCATGGACATGACGTCCTACTAAAGCCAGGTATGCATTTTTAATCATTTCACCTGATATTTAGTTTCTAAAATTTATTTATTTTTTAATTTTTTATGATAGTGGGTTACAAGTATTGTTTTACATTAGATTTCAGATACACCTGAAAATGGGTCTAAGACCGGTAAACCGTGGTCGTGTGTATGGACTTCTGTCTTGTAAAACTTCGTCAACAGAAGCGGTTTTTTTTATCATGAACATGTTGCAGAACGGTTTTGGGTGTCCCAAAACCAAACATTTGTGCTAAGTGAAGCGTGTATCTGATGATGTCGTCCGTAAGCTTTAGAAATAAGCTATTCGTGTCGAAGTCGGACGACTGTTCGCTTTCTGCTGTCGTGAGCACGTATGGAAAATGGCTGAAGAACGGTGAAAAAACGAGTATATGAGATTGTGTTAGATGTTCACCTCTAATCACAGAACGTGGAAGTCAGGGGCTTGACCGCTCTGTAAGACAGGATAGGCGGCGATCTGTGGCATATCTGACGACAGAGTACAGTACTGGTGAAGGCACAAGTGTTTCGGAGCACAGCATTCTGCTGTCGTGAGCACGTATGGAAAATGGCTGAAGGACGGTGAAAAAACGAGTATATGAGATTGTGTTAGATGTTCACCTCTAATCACAGAACGTGGAAGTCAGGGGCTTGACCGCTCTGTAAGACAGGATAGGCGGCGATCTGTGGCAGATCTGACGACAGAGTACAGTACTGGTGAAGACACAAGTGTTTCGGAGCACAGCATTCAGCGCACATTGTTGAACTTGGCAGTCCGCAAACAGGCGACCCTATGCCTTCCCATGTTGACACAACGACATCGTCAATTGCGACTGCACTTCTAGCGTTAAAAGGTTTTGCTTTTCACATTTAACCAAATATAACATTGATGATGATAATTTATGGCAATGTTTGCCGACAAGATAAAGAATGCAACCTTTAACACTAGATTGCGTACTCACGGCAGTTCTCCTTGGCCGTTTTTTGGTAGGACTTGGAAAGGGAGAAAAATTATTGATTGATCGCCGATGCGTCGGTTCTCGATTGTGTTCAGGAGACGTACAGATTGATTGCGCGAAAATAGTTTCTCAAATGACCTCTTAACCCGGATTGCTTTCACGCAATCAGATTCTTCAATGAAATTACCTAAGGGACCTATTTGAATAATAAAAAAAAAATTGGAAATGAATGCAAAACAGTCAAATTTTGTAAAAAAAGTTGTCAGATCGGAAATTGAACACATTAATGGTCTCCCAAATACATTCGAGACATCGCGATAAAGAGCGAACCTGTAACAAAGTTCATTTAAACATAAACATTATTTGTAGTTAATTTAAAGAAAAGAATAAGCATAGATTTTCTGTACAGTGAAGCATCAATATATTCTCAAAGAACAAAGGCGTTAAACTACAAACATTAACAAATTTACAATGAATACAAAACTTACATTTTTATGTTTTTCTCATACATGGAGCAGTCCAACAATCGCTGCTTTTGTATGTGTGATATTTTGTAAAAATTAAATGTCCTGCCGTGCGCGTAAGTATTTTTTATCGTCACAAGGTTTACAAAAGCGTTTTTTTTTCTTGGTGATAACGTGGTTTTTCACACTAAATGAAATATAACTTGTAGCGGTGCTACACAACACGTCTTAAGTCTTAACAAGTCGGCGACCAAACATCAAAGGTAATGAAGTACATGTTAACATATCGGCGACCAGAAGTACAACTAATTATAAAGACTCTAGAATTTTCCTAACAAATGATAAATTGTTCTTTCTTCTGTTTCGCAGCTTCTTGCTATCAAGCGCTGCGGCAATGATTTTAAATATCTGCGCCCAGCGAGTCATAGTGTTCAAAAGTACCTTTTAAACGCTGGCCGCGCGTCTTGGCACAGGCGCACGTTATAAACAGATTTAGTTTCTTTACTCTCGCGTTGTCATGCTTAATATCATTACAAACTACAGCTCGATGGCTGTCCTTTTCTCATATGCAAAATGTCTGAAATCCAATAATATCACACACTGCAAACACGGCGGGATGTTAATCTCTAATCTGTAGTGGGCAGAGGTTCATGGAGATCGGACCGTGCATCAATGAAAACGTGTCACCTGATCGGTCAAGTTTCTTGTTACAGCAGGTCGGTGATCGTGGATCGCTGTGCCATCATCCAAACGAATGGCTGCTAGAAACGTGCGTCACCCCATAGGCACAGGCCGATGGCGGCAATATTGTACTTTGGAGGACATTCACCCGGGCTCCCGTGGGAGCTGTGGAAATAATCGAGGGCACCATGACAGCTGTGGACTATGTGAAAAGTACTGTATACCACCTTGCATTATAACACTACCCATACTTCGTTAGACGTCACTAACTTCCCTGTCGTGACACAAAACTAGTGTTACCCTGTGTGAGGATTTCGCGTTTTGACCGCGTGTTTGTCTAATGGATAAAGTGTATCGTACAGTAATTTTGTATATATACTAATAGAAAACTAAACAGGCTTTACTTTAAGGTTAATGAAAGTAGAAAAGTTCATACAAATGAAACAATAAAGGGTCGCCAGCCTAATTAGGCATTTTAATTTGAAACATTATGTTTAAGAAAATTGAATATGAGTTGTTGAAGTGACTTTCATTAAGATTCGTTTTGAATAGCACATTGGATACACACGAATACTGGGCGATCTAAGTTGTGGGTAGCAGTAGTTACCATTAATGCACCAACCAGCAATCATAGAAAGCAAGATAGTGTCCCACTCTTATAATAATAGTTACAATCACTATCATTACATTATTCAGTACTGAGGTGTTACTGAAGGAAATATTGAACTAAAGTTGGGCATGAAAAGATTTCTGACATAACTGAGATATACAGGGTGTTTCAAAAATGACCGGTATATTTGAAACGGCAATAAAAACTAAACGAGCAGCGATAGAAATACGCCGTTTGTTGCAATATGCTTGGGACAACAGTACATTTTCAGGCAGACAAACTTTCGAAATTACAGTAGTTACTAGTTTCAACAACAGATGGCGCTGCGGTCTGGGAAACTCTATAGTACGATATTTTCCACATATCCACCATGCGTAGCAATAATATGGCGTAGTCTCTGAATGAAATTACCCGAAACGTTTGACAACGTGCCTGGCGGAATGGCTTCACATGCAGATGAGATGTACTGCTTCAGCTGTTCAATTGTTTCTGGATTCTGGCGGTACACCTGGTCTTTCAAGTGTCCCCACAGAAAGAAGTCACAGGGGTTCATGTCTGGCGAATAGGGATGCCAATCCACGCCGCGTCCTGTATGTTTCGGATCGCCCAAAGCAATCACACGATCATCGAAATATTCATTCAGGAAATTAAAGACGTCGGCCGTGCGATGTGGCCGGGCACCATCTTGCATAAACCACGAGGTGTTCGCAGTGTCGTCTAAGGCAGTTTGTACCGCCACAAATTCACGAAGAATGTCCAGATAGCGTGATGCAGTAATCGTTTCGGATCTGAAAAATGGGCCAATGATTCCTTTGGAAGAAACGGCGGCCCAGACCAGTACTTTTTGAGGATGCAGGGACGATGGGACTGCAACATGGGGCTTTTCGGTTCCCCATATGCGCCAGTTCTGTTTATCGACGAAGCCGTCCAGGTAAAAATAAGCTTCGTCAGTAAACCAAATGCTGCCCACATGCATATCGCCGTCATCAATCCTGTGCACTATATCGTTAGCGAATGTCTCTCGTGCAGCAATGGTAGCGGCGCTGAGGGGTTGCCGCGTTTGAATTTTGTATGGGTAGAGGTGTAAACTCTGGCGCATGAGACGATACGTGGACGTTGGCGTCATTTGGACCGCAGCTGCAACACGGCGAACGGAAACCCGAGGCCGCTGTTGGATCACCTGCTGCACTAGCTGCGCGTTGCCCTCTGTGGTTGCCGTACGCGGTCGCCCTACCTTTCCAGCACGTTCATCCGTCACGTTCCCAGTCCGTTGAAAGTTTTCAAACAGATCTTTTATTGTATCGCTTTTCGGTCCTTTGGTTACATTAAACCTCCGTTGAAAACTTCGTCTTGTTGCAACAACACTGTGTTCTAGGCGGTGGAATTCCAACACTAGAAAAATCCTCTGTTCTAAGGAATAAACCATGTTGTCCACAGCACACTTGCACGTTGTGAACAGCACACGCTTACAGCAGAAAGACGACGTACAGAATGGCGCACCCACAGACTGCGTTGTCTTCTATATCGTTCACATCACTTGCAGCGCCATCTATTGTTGAAAATTGTAACTACTGTAATTTCGAAAGTTTGTCCGCCTGAAAATGTACTGTTGTCCCAAGCATATTGCAACAAACGGTGTATTTCTATCGCTGCTCGTTTAGTTTTTATTGCCGTTTCAAATATACCGGTCATTTTTGAAACACCCTGTAAATACCACAAATAAAAGTAAATTATACTACATATACACTTTTTATACTCTCATTTATAGAAATAGATTTCTTTAGCAGAGATTATATTCCAAGTACCTTTCTAATATGAAAAGAATATGGTGGGGACCCATAAACTGATACTGTCTCAGTAGGTAACTCTATGATCATTTCAGAAGCAAAGTTCAATTCAAGCTAAATTAATGCTTAGACCCACTTGGAATAATTTATGTTTTCATCCTTTAAAGCAACTTTTCTCAACACTGAGATCGATTAACCTCGAAAAAACAATAGTTCATTATAGAAAACTAGGCTAAATTACGTTTCAAATAAGTTAACTTATGTGCCTTTTTCATCGCCTGTGAAGCAGATATTTTAGACAGTGACATTTACACACCCTGGCACTGAACTTTTGCATATTTAATACACAGAAACAAATCACTAGCTTCTTATAAACAGGATACTCGGATTTCTGCACACTTAGGATGGGATCCTGCATCGGTTCATGATAAGGATAACGTTAGGGTTCAAACACTGGTTTACAGCACTTGGATTGGTATTGCAAAACACTCACACAAATTACCTGGTCCATGCTCTAACACATATCTGTATACATAAAGTTGGTGGAGCAGTGGCGAAGTAGTGGTGGCAAGCGACGTGGCGGCTAACTGTACTCACGGCTCTTCATCTTTGAATACTTTTTATTATTTATAATTTCTTCTTGGCGACGGATTTGTATCGTATTAGAGCCATTTCCTATTGCCAAGAGCACCATGCAATAGCCAAATCCACATCCGAGGCAAAATTCCATACAAAACGGCTTCCAAATGCCTCCTTTGGCACCCTCGATGTGTACTGTACAACGGCTAGCCACTGACTGCGTACCGTTCCCACCCAAGAGCCGCCCGGATCGACCGCCAAAACCACCGTTTACCTTGCGTCAAGCCATTTCCGTTGCGGAGGGGCTTCCCTAAAGCTTTTACATTTCACAATAGAATTTCCCTAAGCATGAACCAGCTTTCAATATACAACTTTTTCTTTATGAACGTACATATTTTATAAAATTTCATCATTTTAAACATCATTTAACTTTTACCATACATACACTACAGACTTTCAATTTCCTGTCACAAATCAATGACCTTAACTAACAAAGAACAAACACTTCATAATTATAGATACATAGGTACATAGTATAAACCTATTTCTAATGGATTTTGGTGTTACAGCACTACCCAAATAGTAAATTTTCGATTGAAAAGACAGACGAATCGTCGTACACATTACGTAATAAACTGATGTATGAAGTACTATGTTGCTAAATGTGCATGGTAGGCAAACCCGAGCAACACCTGTCTGTGCGGCATGACGGGTAGAGGCAGCACACTTCACTAATTGACTTTAAACAGAGTGATGTGCACACCGACATGCTGAATACAAATATGGAGGTCTGCATCTGTAATATCGACAACGTTCTATACTGTGCAATTCACTGCGTTGCAGCGAGTACTCTCACTGTAACTCTTACATCTGCTTCTTCCCGTTCCATTTGCGAATGAGGAGGGCATACAATGATACTTAATGGGGGATGTCATGGATTTGAGTTTGAAAAATCAATATTTTAGAAATCTGTTTTCTTAATCTACGAGGGTTGTCCACAAAGTAAGTTCCGATCGGTCGCGAAATGGAAACCACTGGGAAAATCCGGTAAAGATTTTCATAGATGTGTTGGGCAATGTCTCTAGTATGCCCGTCGATCGTGTAGCGTCGCTCTTTTCAGTTTTGAGTGAACAGTGAGCACGTAAAGATGCGTAGGGAATAGCGTCTCCCGCCAAGTATGAGGGCCTGGTTAGAGATTTCGCCTGTGTCATGCAGCCCACATAACACAACTGTCGTGCAATTCCTTCTCCATACCAACTCTCGGCCTCACACTGCAGGGGCAATGAAGACGCTCCTGCAGCGTTTCCGATGAGAAGTGTTTGATCACCCACAATACAGTCCGTAATTGGCTCCCACTGAGTCTCATATCTACTCACAAGAACCGCTGGCTATGAAGACAAAATTTTTCCACAGACAACGAGCTGCAGACCAGTGCAGATAACTGGCCGGAAGCACAGGAGGCTGCTTTCTATGACGAGGATATTGGAAAGCTGATACATTACGACAACACTCGAAGCTGGAGCGGCGACTATGTAGAAAAGTAGGTGGAAGGTGTATCCAACTGTTGCAAATAAAATTTTTCTGGTTTTCACTGTGGTTTCGATTTCGCGACCGATCGGAACTTACTTTCTGGACAACCCTCGTATGTTGTGCATAAATTTTATCTCGTCAGCAGCATTAGAAATGCCTTTAAAAAAAATTAGCTCTGCATGCCCATCATCGACCAGTTTTTCTACATCTACATCTACATTTATACTCCGCAAGCCACCCAACGGTGTGTGGCGGAGGGCACTTTACGTGCCACTGTCATTACCTCCCTTTCCTGTTCCGGTCGCGTATGGTTCGCTGGAAGAACGACTGCCGGAAAGTCTCCGTGCGCGCTCGAATCTCTCTAATTTTACATTCGTGATCTCCTCGGGTGGTATAAGTAGGGGGATGTAATATATTCGATACCTCGCCAGAAACGCACCCTCTCGAAACCTGGACAGCAAGCTACACCGCGCTGCAGAGCGCCTCTCTTTCAGAGTCTGCCACTGGAGTTTGCTAAACACCTCACTTGCGTTATACGGCTGTTACAAGGGGGGCACGTTCTTTCGCGTACTCTGTGTAGAATCGAATTGGTATCCCTTCAGGTCTAGTGGGCTTTCCTCTGTTGAGTGATACCAGTTGCTTTTCTATTCCTTGGACACTTATTTCGATGTCAGCCATTTTTTCGTTTGTGCGAGGATTTAGAGAAGGAACTGCAGCGCGGTCTTCCTCTGTGAAACAGCTTTGGAAAAAGGTGATTAGTATTTCAGCTTTACGCGTGTCATCCTCTGTTTCAATGCCATCATCATCCCGGAGTGTCTGGATATGCTGTTTCGAGCCACTTACTGATTTAACGTAAGTCCAGAACTTCCTACGATTTTCTGTCAAGTCGGTACATAGAATTTTACTTTGGAATTCACTGGACGCTTTACGCATAGCCCTCCTTACGCTAACTTTGACATCGTTTAGCTTCTCTTTGTCTGAGAGGTTTTGGCTGCGTTTAAACTTGCAGTGAAGCTCTCTTTGCTTTCGCAGTAGTTTCCTAACTTTGTTGCTGAAACACGGTGGGTTATTCCGGTCCCGTTTTCAGACATTTATGTAATTTTGATGGGGACTTTAGTTCTTCCAAAGCTGTAGTACGTAATCGACTATACAACACTCCAATAGAAAAGTTGGAATGTGTCGGTGACATCAAACAGAGACTCGGTTGTCTTGAGGATGGACAACCACTAGTAGCAAAAAGAAAAAAACAAGGCTTACTCTTGTAGAAATTGATTCACTTCAGTTATTTTATGAGAGAGCTATTACGAAAAGTTCAAGTTAGTGCTTATTGGGCGGGCTGGGAGGGGAATTCATTGACACAAACTATCTACCAGCCAAACATCAACGCATGATCTGTGCCTTAAAGACGACTGCTGTGAGTACAACATACGAAATGAAATATTTTCACAAAATAACTCACTACCAGAACCTATTGTGAACGCAATTCAGGATTCTTGCAAACTCTGATTTACTGAGGAACTGCCTTATGTAGATTAGATGCTCAAAGAGGACTTTCTGTGGATTTAATGAACCAAAAGCGTTTATGATGCAGTTGTATATTTCACTACGGGAAATACTAGCAAAATTGAAGTGCTGAAGAGAGTTGGTGAAAATCGTGGAATGTTTACTGCAAAAGCATTTCACACCATCAGTCAGAACGGGATCAAGAAAGGTGACACAGCACTGTCTGATATACAAATTCCGGCCAGACAGATTAGAAGTGGGAGAAAAGATACCTGGAGGATGAGGAGTTTCATTGTGGAGGATTTTAAAATACAGGTAAGCTCATCACATGCAGAAATACATGAACTAACCTTTAAACTACGTTACCTAGGTTTTACAACTGCTCTGTTATTAAAAGGGTAGTTAATGCTTTCAAATTATCAGGAGCTGTTCAAAACATATACCTGTCTCATTGTAACTAAAAATATAATGTCCTATAACAAAATTCTGCTTTATAGGATTCTATGTTTGCAAAAAATACTTAATTTTGATTATGCAAAATTCAAAACTTTGCAAATAATAACATTTTTAATCATTAATGAATGTGTGTAGTTTAGTGACCTTATAACCCACTTAGGACCATACAATAAAAGTTGCACCTTTAGAATTTCAGTTACGAGTTTTTATAAGAAATCACTACAAATCATTTAAAAATTAATATTTGAGGCAAAGTACTAATCCTGGATCTTTTACTACATTTGTCGATTACAATACAGTTCTTTTCTTTTGCACATGAAACGGTCCAAATCTCTATCTTGCCAACTATGGCTGTAAAGGTTTTTTTCAGATACGTTTTACATTTTCGGCAGCATCCTCCCTTAAACGCTTCTAGGAGCCCTGTAAATAGTCTGATGTTGTCTGCGCAGTCCCGCAGGAGCAACAGATAGGAGGTTGTAGTACATTCGTAGGTGATTCACTTTATACTTTATAAATAGGTTGCCTATCTTCAAGCCTTTGCGAGTTCAGGTTTTTCAGCATCACGTTAACGCTCTCCCAATGTTCAAACAAGCCTGTGACCATGCATTCTGTCCTTCCTTTTGTCCTAATTGGTAAGGGGCTCAAGAGCCAACGCATAAGCAATACTCTACAATCGACGCCAGGCTGTTTTGTAGAGAATCTCTTTTTCCGACTGATCGCATTTTCACAGTACCCTGCCAAGGAACTGAAGCCTGTCACCTGTTGTACTGCAACAAAGCCTCTGTGTTCGTTCCATTTATATCTTTACAGAGTGTTATATCCAGATCTGTATGAGTTAATCGATTCCAGTTATGACTCACTGATAATATAGTTACGTTTTTCGTTTCGCGAACTGAACAATGCCACATTTATGAGAACTGGATGCAAGTCGCTAATCTTTACATTAATTTTATGCCCTATCAAGATCAAATACGGTCATCTGTTCCTACGTATTGTATATGTTGGAAACTTGGCAGAAAACCATTCGGTTCTAAACAAGAAATAAAAGAAACTTCCTGGCACATTAAAACTGTGTGCCGGACCGAGACTTGAACTCGGGACCTTTGCCTTTCGCGGGAAAGTGCTCTACCAACTGAGCTACCCAAGTACGACTCACGCCCCGTCCTCACAGCTGTACTTCTGCCAATTCCTCGTCTACTACCTTCCAATCTTTACAGAAGCTCTCCTGCAAATGAAAGAAAGGATACTGCGGAGACATGGCTTAGCCACAGCCGGGGGGATGTTCCCAGAATGAGATTTTCACTCAGCGCACACTCCGCTGCACAGTGAAAATCTCGTTCTGGAAACATCCCCCCGGCTGTGGCTAAGCCATGTCTCCGCAATATCCTTTCTTTCAGGGGTGCTAGTTCTGCAAGGTTCACAGGAGAGCTACTGTAAAGTTTGGAAGGTAGGATACGAGGTACTGGCAAAAGTAAAGCTGTGAGGACGGGGCGTCAGTCGTGCTTGGGTAGCTCAGTTGGTAGAGCACTTGCCCGCGAAAGGCACAAAGGTCCCGAGTTCAAGTCTCGGTCCGGCACACAGTTTTAATCTGCCACGAAGTTTCATATCAGCGCACACTCCGCTGCAGAGTGAAAAACTCATTTTGGAAAGAAATAAAAGGTTGTAAATTAGAAAACAGGCATGGGATAGTTATCGGCTAAGTAAAAAAAATTATTAAGATAATATTAATTAAGCGGTAATGAGATGGGGTACATATAAACTGTGAGAGACTGGACCCCCCCCCCCCCCCGCCCTCCGACCACCACCACCACCACCACCACCACCACATCCGACCAAGCTATCTTAACCATCGTACGAGGTTAATAGAATCGAAAAGTCGGCTCTCTTACGGGAGGGGCACTAAAACATTTTGTAAAAAGCATTTAAGACTCAGGGTAACATTAAAGCTGAATAGGGATGTCAGGGGTCGAGTCAGTCCTCCGTCCGGGGAGAGCCGAACGTTCCCTAGGACAAAAAATGCGGCGGGGAGACACCCTCCACCCCGTCCGTAGCCATCAGGACTATAGTAACGAAGGCTTCAGATACAAGTACACAATCCACTCTGACGGATAAAATTTAAAACCTGATTTGTCGCCCGGATAAAGTCAGCGCTCCCTTTGGCACCACGTCCTACTATTAGCTGCCACATTTTGTACGGTCATTCTGCAGTTGTTCTGAGAGCTGGAGAATTGCTTTAATATTCTGAAGCTACATAGTTGCTGAATTTCTTTTCGGTATTGTACGTGCCCTGTGCTCATGATACAAAGGCAGTCACATATCTCGAAGAAATACTGAATATTGGTGTTCATATTTTTACATATGTTATGTAAATGTGATTCATTTTGTGTACACTGTTATATTCTCTTTCTTGGTGTCATAAAACTTGTTTCTGCAAGTTCTCCTTGTCATATACCTTAAGCCATATGATATTCCGAGAATCTTTTGCCGATAGAGAATCCTAACAAACACTTGCATCATATTTTATAACATTTCCGAAACACCAAAAGCATAAAATCATAAGTTTTTGTTCTGAGTGAAAACTTAACTGCTGTTTTTTACAATTGCATTAAGCATTACTCCCATAACTTTTTTTTTTTTTTTTTTGCTTTCTGGAAACTTGAAACGAAGTATGCTTTCAAGTTAGAAAATATGGATTACAGATAAAAAGGTCTGTAATTTAGTGTGGTCAGATAGTTACTTGTTTTAAATTACAACTTCAAATTATGATAGGAGCCCTTTCAATGCAAAGGGAACAGTGCAAATCAGTCTGTGAAATAATCTTGTTATTCTTTTAAACATGGGAAGTGATTTTTGTAAAGTTTTGATCTATTTGGTGCACATACTATAAATTGATTCAGAAGAAATGTAATTTACCCACTTGTTTGTCATAAGCAGCAATTCCATAAACTTACGATTATCCAGCACCTCATCTGTATATTCGACTGGCTGGATGGATGGTCGTAATGTGCCTAATCTGTGAGAAGGTTCCGTTTTGATCCGCGCAACACACGGTTTATTTCATTTATTTTTAAACTCAAATACAAATGTAAAGAACATTTTCTCTTTACTCTGTTCTCCGAAACTTGGGGGCTACACTCACCATTGCCGGCCGCGGTGGCCGTGCGGTTCTGGCGCTGCAGTCCGGAACCGCGGGACTACTACGGTCGCAGGTTCGAATCCTGCCTCGGGCATGGGTGTGTGTGATGTCCTGAGGTTAGTTAGGTTTAAGTAGTTCTAAGTTCTAGGGGACTTATGACCTAAGATGTTGAGTCCCATAGTGCTCAGAGCCATTTGAACCAACTCACCATATATGTTATGCACAGTAAAGAGCGTATTAAAAGGTATGAAGACCGATCCTAAACTGAATTTTTAAGACCGTTTCTTCTTACACTGAATGCCGCGCGAAAGGTCATCTGGGACTGAAGAACTTGTATGTACGCGTTACGGTCCTAGCTGTAAAACGATGTGTATCAAGCGTTCGTCCGTGATAATCAGGAGTAATTTGGCTTCTGGCTATAACTGTTGAACGCTAACAGTTGAATGTTATTTAGTAGTTACTTGACCCATTTCTGCCACTATCCTATATCACTCCCATTAGTTTTGACGACATAAAACACGGCGGACGATTGTTCAGTTTGCTTCGCTGTCGTCACAGTGTTGCCTGTCTCCGGTATTCTGTTTCTCTGGATAGGTGTGGGACAATGGAATCGTAGACGATAGTTCATTCACGACGAGACGGTCCAAGGGAAGACCGCCTCACAGTTTATAACCGCTGCTTATTGCTGGTGGTCACACCAATCGATCATCTGTATTCGTCGGTGATACAATTTCGTGTGCAGGTCAGATCCCGGTATCTTTGTTACCAGATCATCCTTCCTGTTCCTGGTAGCCCCTGGACGAGCCGATCCACCAATTGATTTCCCAGATCTCAGTGCGGCTAGGGGTGCAAAGGAATGCTACCGTCTTGCTGTTGTCATGTAGGTCTAAAGGGAGATACTTAATGTGCGTTATCAATGAATGCCGGAGTAACAGTAGGCTATAGTCTGTAGGTGTTTGGAGTTAGTGGGGATCAGAAAAAGACTCGTGTGATCAGGTACGGATGTAGTTATGGCCAACAGTTCCGCCATAAAGACGTTGCATCCATCCTTTAGGCAGTGAGTGTTGTTCGCTGCTGCTAATCCGCGGCAACCACGTCCACGCCACCGCCTGCTCATGCTGTAGTTTCTCTGTCGCAGCACCTCGGCGCCACCCTGCAGTATCTCTGCACCGCACCATAGCAGCGAGCGAGAAATCTAAGTACAGCCGCTACTCTATTGCATCTGTGTTTAGAGCCGTCAGCCATGGCCAATGAAATCAAAAAATTTCCAACTGATTATGGGTCAGAGGGGATAGTGAGCGACGCACGTAGTCCTAGAACGTGAGGGGATGAGGCAGAAATGGGATATAAGTGTGGATTAGGAAGCCACCTAATATCTTAACTAAATAGGGTAATAATTTTTGGAAAATAGAATCAAATTTCGAGGGGTTATGGGTTCGAAATTTGATGAGATGGATTCAGTGATAGAGAATATAAAATTTGGATCAGTGGGGGATTTGAGCCCTGAGTTCTCTTATGTTCTCTTCGCAGTCCTTACGTAAGATGTTGGAGACTGGATGGTCGTTCTGCGGTCTCTCGCACAGTAGTCGCTCTAATCTTGTAACTGATTATCTCCTACCTACTCATGGAATGTATAGCCAAATTATATAATTTTATTTATTGAATGCTTAAATGTTGTTTAAAAGTTTTCTGTGGGAGACATGTCACGATGTATGTAAAGCCCTCTGTTGGTTAAGTTCTTACGATCGGTGCGCGCCTACATAAGATCCTAGCGGCCGACCCAACAGAGGGAGCTGTTCATTGATCTGTCTCTTTATCAGCTGTCATATAGACATTTTATCTTTCATAAGTAATTTATAGATGGCCACAAGCAATGTATTACGCTATATTAATTGTTGACCGTAAATTCACCATAAAAAGAGGGTTGGACCTATACTCATCATATATTTTCTTTTAATAATTTTACATGGGTAACTGCATTCATCTTTTAATGTATCATAATTGGCTTCTATGATAGTTATCAATTTTAATAAGTCTGCTACATGCATTTTATCTAATGTGTTTTTATCAGATTATGTTTCTGCGTAAATGATGACTACATATAAACAAGCCCACAGTAGCGACATCTAGGGAGGGTGTAGGCAAAGAGGTTTCTGCATGCTACTGTACCTCAGTAGCTAGTTGGCAATAATCACTATGTGGACGATGTGGCCTATTCTACACCATATTTTAATTCTATGTGACGATGCTATGCTGATTATATTTATATGTTTTGACGATGCCATTATGGCCGTATCACTTTAGGACATGGTGTAAAAAAGGTACGTTATACCATATTTTATCTGTACATTTCCCTGGTGTACAACAGTATATTGTGATACATATTGCTGTTTTATCTTAAAAGACACACTGCTCATTAGATGTATATATTTGTATATTTTAGATCTGAAGATGGTATTACAGACTGAGACCAGTCATCGTCTAAAGAATTCATTTGTGATCAGAGAGTGGAATAAAAAAGCATTTTGCAGTTTTACCTCTTTTCAAGGGGACCAGTAAGCCGCGGTTCGCACCTCAGGCCGGTGATGTAAATTAAGTTTTTGGGGTGTTCTTCATATCATGACTTGAGTCCACTGATTTAGGTTGCCATAAACGTGAAACAAAAAGTTTATTTCAACATTCTCAGTGAGGAAGTGATACATATTTATGATGAGTACGCGTGGACACTAGCGTCTTCCAGGATGCCAACAGATGTTTTCACAGGGCTGCACGCACAGAGGGTTCGACACAAGCAGCCGGAAAATCAGCCACTCGTGGACTACCTATCTGGAATAGTGAGTGCAGCGTAGCAACCGATATCCTCACAATTTGATAGATCCATGGGATCTAATCATCAATAAATGGCCTCAGCTGGATACAGAAACTTGTGGCGTCTGTTCCTAGCCGAATTGAGGCCATTATCAATGCCAGAGGCGGTGGTAGGTGGTATCAGCGTGAAGCCTCCTGGGGACCGAAAAATTTTTTATCTGATGTGCTTATGTTGTTAGTTGACTTTTCAGTAAGGAGACTGGTACTACTTCTTATTCTTAAACTTTTATCATCTGCAAAAAGGAAGTAATTTGCATCTTTGAAATTGCTAGTGTTAATATCTTTAAAGTATGTTAGGAATAGCAGAGGACCCAAAATAGAACCCTGAGGTACAAATTGTCTGCGGGCTTCTTTTTTTTTTAATTTTTGCATGAGAAAGTCATGTTTCACCTAATCAAAAGCGTAAGCAAGACACTAAATGTTGCCATGTTGATAATCTCTGATTTATTTACTAATCTGAGTAACGCCTCAGATTAGATCCTGGTGTTGATACTCCGACTTGCTTGTACAGTAGTTTCCGGAACACACGCGGATGACAATGGATTTTTTTTTTCAGCCTTAGAACGGTATGTGAACCCCACTCCTCGGCAAAACGAGTCCTGCAGCTCCGCCGAGCAGTAGCCTGCCAGCTGCAGGTGGGCGCGCCAGAGCGTGCTGTGTCATTAGGAAGCCGGCCGCCAACAAAACGCCTAATTACTCGGCTCCATCACCGCGGGCCAATTAACGCCGCCGCCATCACCGTAATCACGCCGGCTGCTACCGGCGCCGGATGGCCGTAGCCGCCGAAAAAAAAAGCCCTGCACCCTGTGTGCGCGGCGGGCGGTGGACACACGGCACTGCGCGCGTAATTTGGTCGCCACTTTGCCCGTGAACCCACCCACAACTCGCCGCCCGCTAATGTCCTTTCCGATAAATACCATCGTGTCTTTCTAACGCGCCGTTATGGACGCATTTCGTGACGTACACACTGTTGACGACTTTTCCTTTGAACGACCTTACCGAAAATGTGGAGCCTTCCCTGCCGTCTATGAAAACTTAAAATCTTTACAAAACCTACGCAGCAATCAGTGTTTTATCCGCCTATTGTCCTCACACAGTCACAAAAATTAGCCCCACGATACAACACTTTCATTAGAGGGTGTCTCGATGTTTTTCAACGTATACAGTGCCACTTGCTTGTATGATTGCTACAGTCGATAATTAGTGATACATTCTAAGAAAAGTAACTATTCCTCATGTCAAAAATTTCAAAACTTTCTCATTGCATTGGTAGCAGCAATAGTAATTCGCCATTGCACTTACAAATAAACACCTGCATAAAAAGGGAGAAAATGTATGTAGTATATAAGTTTCGGCCTTTGCATAAAGCGTAACCAAACAGCGGTACGCCGAAGTCACGTGACTGCCACAGTTTGATATTGGCTACATTCACTCCACAGATATTTCTATTCTGTGTTTTCTTCGTGCCGGCCGGAGTGGCCGAGCGGTTCCAGGCGCTACAGTCTGGAGCCGCGCGACCGCTACGTTCGCAGGTTCGAATCCTGCCTCGGGCATGGATGTTTGTGATGTTCTTAGGTTCTAAGTTCTAGGGGACTGATGACCTCAGAAGTTAAGTCCCATAGTGATCAGAGCCATTTGAACAATTTTTTTTTTCTTCGTGTAGAAAAGCTCTTCAGCACTAATTACAATTGAGTGTATCTGACAAGTTGTCTGATGCATAGAAGGATAACCAGACTTGTCGTTACTTTTTCCGAATTGCACTTGGGGAACGTTTGACCTAAGTAGGTAATTTTTTGGAAATTTGTCGTAAGGTCTTCTGGGACCAAACTGCTGACGTCATCGGTTCCTAAGCTTACACACTACTTAATCTAACTTAAACTAACTTGCGCTAAGGACAACACACACACCCAAGCCCGATGGAGGACTCGAACCTCCTAGACGGAGGGGGGGGGGGGGGGGAGGAGGAGGGGGGGGGTTGGTGTCGGGCCTCAGACTGCTCGGCTACCCCGCGCGGCTACCTAAGTTGGTGAACGCAGAGCTATTTACATTTAAAGGTTTTCCAAGATGCTTTATAAGTCCCACTTTTATGTGTAGTGACGGAAGTAAAACTTTGTCTGGGTATATCAGTGGTTCAAGCACCAAGTTCTCATTCCAGGCGTTACTGATTGTCTCTTCGGCTAACTTTTCTGCGAATAGCATTTGTCCCTAGTACCGCTTTCCCACTTGCCCAGCAAACAACAGTATGTGGTATAGATGGGTTGCAGGGTTAATAACATGACAGTGATGAAAAGCCTCACAAATTCCCCGCTGGAATCACGCATAGCCTCTTCCGATCAGGATTTATCTCACATTTGGGTATGTCTCGTTTGTAATGGTAACTTGCACCAGAGAAATAGAAAAAAAATCTTGTATCAGTGTCGGAACACACTGCCTTAAGACCAGTATCCAAATTATGAATGAAGTCGCAATTAATCAGAACGTGCATCAGACCATCTACATCTCTTCTGTATGACATGTAACCTTCAATTGTGAAAAGCAGGTGCAATTCTGTATCCCTATTGTAGTGTATGGTATTTTCATAGATTTGTGAAGATACAGTGGAAACTCGCTAATCCGTCCACTACGGGACCGGAGCATGATCAGAACGCAGTAAAATGTCGGATTATTAGAGGAAACTTTTATTGACCCGTAATACGGTACAGTACACCATTAATTTTCAACTGGAAATATTATTTGAAATATTGTTTCTTGTTAAAATAATAACAAAACGAAAAAAAATCGTCAACACACAAAAAAATTTTACATGAGAGTGTTATGTATGGCAGTACCTGTACTAAAATGTACGTCTGTATCGTACGGTAAGATATGATCACAAACACATCTTGTGATTGCCATTAGCGTTACTACAGAGAGCTATAGTTATTCTGTCTTTGGCAAGTTTTGTACCTGTTACAAAGTTATTTTGTACAGCAAGAGTTCTTGTCGGGAGCATTCTGTAATTAAAGCCACACTCCTCGATGTTATACGCTTGATCATGGGTTATCTTAAACTCTTAAACAAAGCTTTCAAACATCCGGAACAAATTTATTATCAACTGTTTCGTCAACAGACAGCTTCTCGCCAGAAATAATTACATTTCGAATGCCATGTCGTTTCTCCCGTCGATGTAGCCAACCTTTATCTGTTGTAAGCTTTTCATTTTCATTGACTTCATCTAAAATTTCTTACAAAATCAGTGTCTTTCTTTTTACAGTTGGTCCAGACATAAGATTTCATTTTGTTCTCTCCTGCTCAAACCACACCCATAAAGCATTATCTGCGATTTCAATTTTGGATTTCTTCAAAGTCTTGCTTGTTTTCAGTCCTTTCTCATCAACTACCGTCACTGTATAACTTGCAAGAGTTTGAATATTTTTTTCCAGTCTTTAAAACTTGTTATGCCAACAGCTACAGCACGAGCAGTACTTTGAAGAGACTCGCCTTTATCTAACCTTTCAAGCACTTTCAATTTCTTCACTAAAGACAACGTCACGTGCTTACATTAATTGATCCCATAATTTAGTTATACACATATTAACGCGCCAGAAGAACACTATCAATAATTTCTAAAACAATGCGTGCTCAATATCACTTATCCATCGAATTATAAACAAGTTAGTTTAGACTGATACTGATCGAACTATAGCACCTATCAACGGTCAACTGCCTTCTTATCCATATCCCACACGATGAGTCATCGACTGAATGACTAGCGGCGCCCCGTGTTCGTAAACATTCATCATAAATAGGGTGGGCGACCTAAGTGGGGACTCGGACAATCCGAGGTCGGATTAGCGGGGTCCTACCATATTTCCACTGCTTTTAACGTGATACCGAAAGTTCTGCCTTCTCTTCAGGAAGTTGTAGATTCCTGACTTCACTGAGCTCCCCTTGTTTCATGTCCTGAAGTGAGGAGAGTGTGATTGCATAGAACTCCGCCAATATTGAACTTTGTGTTTTTTATCTTCCGTTAAGGAGTCATTACATTTCATGGCACTCTTTTCTGGGTGTTCAATAACAGGAAGTCTTTTGTCACTATTTGCAAGCGAGTTGCAGAGCGTACATAAGGGAATATAACTCTTGATCTCTTCTTAATGAAGATTCCTGTTTTTTAGAGAAAACCAAAAGGACAGTGTGAATGTGGTTGGTAGGCTTCCTTCAAATCATCAGCAATCCATTCATTCACAAATTGACGTTCGATGAACACCAGTTCAACGCAATTGTGATGCTTACGTTTTTTCTCGATCCCTTATTTGACACCCGACTTACATGAAATATGTTTTCTCTATTGAAGGAGGAACTGAACATTTTCTGAAAGTAAATAAGACTTAATCACAATTATAGCGTAAGACTGCAGCGTTATAAACACATTTAAGATAAATTTTTGAGCGTGTCTGTTAACAACAGGTGCCCAGATGGAATCATATCGCATCAAAATTTTCAGGAAAGCTATTCGAGAAGCGTCAAATACACTACATTATTACACTGCTAAAGCGCTTTTATCTAGTCTCAACACTAATTATCACTTAAAGAACACCGAACACGTGCAAAGCTCATATCCAAACAAGTGATGATACGATACTGTAAAATTTACTACGTGTTTAGTTAAGATTTCCAACTGATTATACGTAGGCACAATAATTAGTGCAAAAAGAAGTGTAATTAAAGGCAATGACTGCAATTTGTGAACCTAAGAGATAATACGGGATGAATCAGGAGGAAAGATACTTGCTTTAAGGGGTGATATTATTGGTGATTCTGAACAAAAAAATCGTATGAACATATGTCCTGTTCTTAATAGTTTCCGATGAAACTACTTAAAACAATGGGGAACAGGACAAATGCAGATGATAGTAAATGAAACACTGTGATCTAATGCTTTGTTTAATTGTGTAGGTTTCCTCACAAATGATGTTGTAAAAGTCGACCATCAACTGCAATGCACTTTGCGAACAGCTGCTGTGTCGCTGATCTGAGCTCATCGTACAGTCCTTTATTTGAGAACACGCAAGTAAAACACGAGCGAAAAGTTCCTCCTTTGTGAAGTGCGCATTGAAATGGTTAGTAAAGACATCACTACGTAGCCTAGTGTCACTTTGGTTGTATTCGTGAGTGATGGTGAAGAACAACATTCGACTGTCGCCAATGATTTTCTGACAGCTGTATGTCGGATACGGTCTAGAAAAGGACATGTTCATTTGAAGTCTTTTGTTCCGATTTATCAATACTATCAGTCCTAAAAGCATATACCCTCACTTCTGAATCACTGTATATGAATCTTAACGTCAGTTTCGAATTCAGTGTCACCAATCAGCCCATTTTATTTCAGCTACATTTTTTGTTTTGAACATAGTAATTTGAGCAACTGTATATACCAATATGCAACTGATTCAGGTCTTCACCGAGAGAGCTAGCGCAATGGTATGCCACTGACCTCCCAATCGGAGGAATGGCGGTTCAATCACCTCTCTTTGGCCACCCAGATCTCAGGTATCCGTAAATTTCCTACATAGTGTCAGACAAATGCCGGGTGATTCCTTTGAAAAGGATACCGCCGGTTTCATAGCCAGTTTTTCCCGTCGTTGACAGGATGTTAATAAACCCACACTAACCTACCTATCTGGCTTCATATCTTCAACATTATATATGTAAGTGGCGAGCGAGAAGTCCGCAAGGGACGGGACGTTATCAAACCCTCACTAACCTTCCTACCTCCCTTCATATCTTCAACATTACGTATGTGGGTAGCGAGTGAGAAGTCCGCAGGTCATATATTTTTTTGAGTCCTTGAGTTTGAGGTTAGAATTGCTGTACCAATGTTTGGAGTCTGTTCCTGCATAAAAGTGTAAATTGATTCATATCAAGTTTTAAATTTCTGATGAGACGACTTTCCGTAAAGCTGGCGCTTATGTCTCTTGATATACATCGTATGATTGTTTCTGTTCACCCTGATCTAGGAGTAACGTCTTTGACTGTTAATCCAAAGATCCTGGGACCCCGAGTACGATCCCAGTCACTGCTCAGACATTACAAATAAAACTCGTCAGCTATGGCTGCCGAAGCCATTCGGTATAGGGAGTCACACAAATTGTTTCAACGATATTATCCAAGGGGTGGAGAAGCTCATAAAGGTTCAGGACACCGCCTTGCACGTGGAGTGAGGAACCGCTGCTAAAGGAGGAAGAACCAGTAATGATGAACAGCAGGGGGAAGGAGAGGAACAACTGCATCGAAGACACACATCGTGTATCCACAGGAAATTTAGATCTTACAGCAATTGAGAGTGTCTCTCCACTGGTAAAAGTTAGTTGTTGTTCGCTATTGCCAAAGGAGAGGTTACCACGAAAAAAATATTGAATAACAAACGAAAGAGTAACACTGCAGGTCGAGCCGCGGAATGTCACTATACCCAAGCAGGTAGCACTCAGCACTCCGTCTTCAGGCCACAAGTGGCCCATCGGGACCATCCGACCTCCGTGTCATCCTCAGTTGAGGATGCGGATAGGAGGGGCGTGGGGTCAGCACACCGCTCTCCCGGTCGTTATGATGGTTTTCTTTGACCGGAGCCGCTACTATTCGGTCGAGTAGCTCCTCAATTGGCATCACGAGGCTGAGTGCACCCCGAAAAATGGCAACAGCACATGGCGGCTGGATGGTCACCCATCCACGTGCCAGCCACGCCCGACAGCGCTTAACTTCCGTCATCTGACGGGAACCGGTGTATCCACAGCGGCAAGGCCGTTACCCAAGCAGGTAGGAGAGCTAGAAAATCTGAAAGGAGAAATACAAAGGGTGAAACTAGATTTAGAATGGCTCAGTTAAGTAAATATTTCTGGTCAGATGAAAAACAGCAGCAGCAGAAAGTGGCACTACAAGCGTAGAATTCTTTATGAATAGAATGGAATGTCAAAGAATGTTTCACTGGGAACAGTTCAGCAACAAGATTATTCTGATCAGATTCGCACCCAAATATGCGATATCTGTAGGTAAGGTATATACATGCCGTCATCATGAGCAGAAGATGAAGAAGGAAAGGAAGGAAGATTGGGTTTAACGTCCCGTCGACATCGGGGTCATTAATGACGGAGCACAAGCTCGGATTGGCAAGGGTGGGGAAGGAAATCGGCTATGCCGTTTCAAAGGAACCATCCCGAAATTTGCCTGGAGCGATTTAGGGGAATCAGGGAGAAACTAACTCTGGATGACCGGACGCGGGTTTGTACCATCGTCCTTGCGAATAAGAGTCCAATGTGCTAATCACTGTGCCACCTCACTCGGGAGGGGAAGATGATGAGATAGAGGGAATATACGAAGAAATTATATAAAGGATGAAGAAAATCTAATCATCGCGAGGTGACTGGAACGCTATAGTAAGAACAGAAGAGAATTATACGAAAATAAATGCTCGGTAGTAGGAACGAGAATGGAGGAAGTCTCCTTGAGCTTTGCAATATCTGTTATAAATATTACAGCTATTAATATGTGATACACTCTTCTCTTCAATACTGATATGAGTAGGAAGCTTACTTGAAGAAGAGCAGGAGAGACAGAAAAATACTTGGTGAGATAGATTGTGAAATATCGGAAAATGGAGGCTGCTTTATGATATACTGAAAGGACAGTTATGGGAACTTAAGAGCAGACATATACTGACATTATAAAATTGGTAGACATATTTCATCTGCATTTACAGAGAATTTCGCCAAGCAATTCCATCTGAAATCTGAGGAAAGTTATAATTCTCTCAGTATCTATAGAGAAAGTTAAATATTTCTCTATAGTATTGAGCCGTGTAGCATGATCTTTGCCCCGAAGTACGATGTGGTTGATGCATTGAACAACGCAAAGGACAGACTGCGCTTCATACTTTTGAAGGAGTTCAAGTCAAAAAGGAAAGTAATCCCTTCTCGTCGTCGCCGTACTCCTAATGGTAGTAGGAGTGTCTTACTCACAGAGCATTTTTATGCAAATAATGTTAAACGGAAATTCCTCCAGGCGTTTCTGAGTTATAGTTTTACGCCACGAATTTTCACCCCACACACTCAACCTTAGATGTGCTAAGGGTGTCTTACTGTCACGTAAGTTCTTCCTGATAGCAAGTGACACATGTGTCAATTTTCGTAGAAATTTTTTCAGGCGTTACGCTATACACTGATATATTACTGTATTTGCACCCCTTCAAACTCTGCCCCCAAATCTAGGGGTGACCTGCCGTGACTGTCACCAGCAATTATATCGACCCCCAAAAATACTAATATCGGCCGTTAATGAACGTGTTTACATGTCTTCTCACCGCACCCCATTGCTAGGGGTGGTTGGAATATTTTGCCCGATAATATTTTTATACACAAAATTCTGTCCGTCTGCTTAGCCGAGTGGTAACGTGTTTGCCTACCATGCAGCGGGCCGGGGTTCGATTCCCGGCAGGCTTGGAGATTTCCTCCGCTCGTGGACTGGGTGTTGTGTTGTCCTCATCATACTTTCATCATCGTCACCGACACACAAACTAAATTTATCTATAGTACTGAGCCGTGTGGCATGATCTTTGGTCCCGAAATACGGGTTGATGCATTGAACAACGCAAAGGACAGACTGCGCTTCATACTTTTAAAGGAGTCCAATTAAAAAAGGAAAGTCTCCTGAAATAAGACTTGCAATCCGGCGTCCAAACTTCCCCGACTGGGGTCTCCCGGCCAATAATGCCATACGATCATTTGTACAAATAACTCTACAAATATCGAGCCATGTATATGCAAAACTGGCTGAAATTGCTCCTGACGTTCTTGAGTTAAGCTTCTATATTATCTTTTCTCCTAAACTACGATTGGTAGATGGTCCCTACTCCCATAGAAACCTTCACGGGCGTGAGCACAGCAACTCACCAACTTTTCATCGCAATCGGACGAACGTATAGGAACTCATAGAAGACAAACAAAGAAACAAACAAACATTTTTATACATTAGGTAACTCCATCAATCGTGGAAAATTTGACGTTACTAATAATTGTCTATTGCGTAGTTAATATACAACATGAATCGCTTTTGATCATTTCATTGTCTTTACGAGAGACCAAAACTTCTTATGACTTTCGGTCGGATCGGCCGATAAAATTCTTCAGCACCAACATCTCCAAGTGTTAATCTTCGCCTGTTCCCCTACTTACAAATATTGGTCCAAGACCCTCATCCAGTTTTGGGTATTCCTGTAGTTGTTTGTCATGTTGATTTTTATTTCTACAATATTTTTTTGGTATTCTGTCATTCTCAATGCATTGATGTTCTGTTTCTTTTTTTTATTTATTTATGTTCTTCTATTGTCTTAGAGATATTAATCCTGATTCTGCTCTTTTTTCTGTATTTCGTTTTCGATCTTGTCTTGTGTGTCCTCGCCGGCCGCGGTGGTATAGCGGTTCTAGGCGCTCAGTCCGGAACCGCGCGGCTGCTACGGTCGCAGGTTCGAATCCTGCCTCGGGCATGGATGTGTGTGATGTCCTTAGGTTAGTTAGGTTTAAGTAGTTCTAAGTTCTAGGGGCCTGATGACCACAGGTGTTAAGTCCCATAGTGCTCAGAGCCATTTGAACTATTTTGTGTGTCCTCCTACAAATCTGAGTACTCTCATTCCCACGCAGTTGTATTTCAATGTGTCCCTGTTTGATGTTATCGAGATTTCGCCCCGATATATTAGAACAGAAAGGGCAGTGTTTTGTAAAATTCAGAAGCGTCTCTTTTCTTACTTTCTTTTGTATCTTTTGTCCGACAGTAGCACCCATTAACTTAAAATTTTCTCTTTCATGTTAAAAATCGTCGTCTTTATATGACATTTTGCGTTCCAATAATTTAAAATTTGTTACTAGCTGTGCTGTTTTCCTATCTATGAAAATTTTGAACCTAATGTTATATGTCCCATAAAATGTCATTTTTCCGTGGTTTTCAGGTGCCAGCATGTAGCATGGAGCACAGATTCATTGTAGACAATATTTTGCTGCTCTTTGTAGACTATTAACCCTAATGGTAATAATTACCTGGTAATCTGCAAGTAAAATGGCAGATCATTTATCCATCCCCAATAGATCCCGTTTATGGAGATACTGTAATGTCCTGTTGATAAACTGTATCCCTGTCTTAAACCTACGTTGATGCTCTCTCTATTTTGTTTACTTTTACTCATAAATGATAGCCCCATCACCAGTTTAACCTCCTGTGAGTTGGACGCCCATTCCGAGACACACCATATCAAGACTTCTAATACCAGATAAGGGGGTAGCAGGATTGATCGCTAAAGCTTTGTTCTCTAATTGAACGAAATGCATCTTTTATTGCTATTCATAATCACCTGTGAGCTTCGTTCAATTGATTTTTGTCAAGAAAACACTTGCTTCATCGATGCCATTTCATGTGATGGCTCATCATCGGCCGAGCTTGGTCACACAGTCTTCATCGATGTTGATATACCAAGCACCGCATTTAAGCGCTAGGTACCTCTTCGAACAGACGCCCACACATCAGATATTTAAAATAAAAACTCTTTCTTTTAATACTGTGGTAGATACACAGTCATTCGGACGAATGGCACCCGCTAAAACGCGTGCCATTTCAAATGACAGAACCGCAAAGTTTTTAAAAAGAATGAGTAACTGAATTTTCGCTGTTTCAAATAAATAATTGTAGTTTTCGCGAAAAATCGGCTTCTTATATATTTCATTTCATTCAAACCAGGACCCGAGAAACGGCACAGGTATCTTCCTAATGTCGAGAATGTACATGTTACTCATGATAGAATCTCTACGTTGGGAGACAGGTTCAACATATCGTCTTCGGTCCATATTCAAAATGATATTTTAAGACAACTGAACTGTGAAAGTATAAGTAGCTTCAGTAATGTGAAGCTTAGGCGCATATCAAATAGCAATAGTTTATTTAAAAATTTCATTTGAAAACTGATTGTTTGGGGAAGTGTTGTAACTGACTGAAATACTGGTAACATTTTCTTGGTTGGTATATTCCTATAGTTATAGTTCGAAACTGGAATAGTGATTTTTTGCATACAAATGGATCTCCTTCCCTGTTTTAAAAGGAAAAGATATTTTTTCCCGGCCATGTTAATGATGTTAATAAATAGTGTTGAACACCACGAATTTCAATTCTTCGCGTTTCTTTAATCTAATCATCAATACATTAAATCATAGATGTCACATGGAAAATTGAAAAGCTACTGAAATACTGGAAATGTACACTCATAAATCCACTCAACAAAAAGAAAAAAGAACGGATCCGAACAGCTACACTGGGATCACCTGACTTTCAATTGATTATAAGGTGCTCTCCAAAGTCCTGCTGAGAAGAGTTGAGGAACAGTTTGATTACCTATAAAGCTCGATTCCAAAAAGGAACCGATATTGAACCTTAAGAGCAACCTGAAAACTATAGAAGTAGTTTTCTTCGACTTCAAAAAACAAATTGTATTTAGGATTTTAGAAGAATTGGGAACTGATAGAAAAAACGAGGGAAATTATAAAACAAACCCTAAGAGATATCATCCTAAAAGTTGCGTTTTTTTAGTGTAATCTTTGCATCCTTTGAAATAGAGACAGGGATCAGGCAAGGAGATAGATTATCCTCAGTTCTCTTCAATATTGTCCTGGAGAAAATAATTAAAACCTGGGAAGGAGCTCTGGACTTGAAAGAAACAAGTGGAATACACCTCGGGAAGAAAGGAATCAACCTGGAGGTCATGTGTCTAGCTTTTTCCGACGATATTGGCCTTTTAACCAGAGACCCATGAAATTCTAGTAAAAAAGGTCTCAAACTTTCGTACGAAAGGCGGAATATGTGGTACACAGACCCAGGGGTAGAAATACTTGGAGGTAAAACAAGCGAAGATTAAAAAGACAGAGAAGTCAAACACGAAGAAGAATAGATCCATTTCCATGGACTGGATAAAGAGGCTGTGAGAGGAAGAGACAGAAAATTAGATCTTGCCTACAAGGTAACTCACAACAGGTACAAACAAAAGGGGGAGATATCCTACAAGGCCAAAAACCAGGCACTATAATTCTGATACAAAATCAGAAGGAACCTACTCTCTGGTGTGTATTATTTCAAATCGAAAGGAACAGCAAGAAGAACTTGAAGAAAAGGGAAGGAAGGTTCTGAGGAAAATTCTGAGAGCCTAGAAGATAACGATGAGAAAAAACAGGGTCCTTATAGCTACGACGAAAATACACTGACGGAAAAAATCGCAATACCAAAAGATGGTTAACGTAGAGTAATGATATTTTGGGAATGCATTTGTCTAGGTAACATATTTAAACGATATACATTGCAATATCACAGGTTAATGCAAGCGTGAGAAAAGCCATTGAAAATGTGATACGCTGGTACATTAATAACCCGTGTAAGTGCCAGATGCGCATGCATTGTATTGTACAGGTGCCGGATGTCAGTTTGTGGGATGGAGTTGCATGCCTGTTGCAATTGGGTGGTCAATACAGGGACGGTAATTACTGTTTGTGGATGATGCTGGATTTGTCAGATCCGGTTATCCAGCACGCCAAGGCAACATGTCGACACTTTGTAGAGCATGTTGAGTTACAACAACGGTATGTTACTCGCAGCTTTACCGATTCCCGTAAGAGTTCAGGCAAGATGGTCAAATGACCGGTGATGCACACACACATTGCCTGAACTCTTACGGCAATCGGTAAAGCCGCGTGTGAGTGTAATGGGCAGGGGCACTACGAATATAGTTCGGGACAATAAGTTGGGAATGTGGGTCTCACGGGAGGCGTGACAGAGATAAGTCCCTGCAGTCGCACAATCCTCTGTGCCCTCGGTGGCTCAGATGGATAGAGCGTCTGCCATGTAATCAGGAGATCCCGGGTTCGAGTCCCGGTCGGCGCACACATTTTCAACTGTCCCCCGTCGACGTATATCACGCCTGTGTGCAGCTAAGGGTATTCATTTCATTGTATTGATTTAAATGTAACTTCAGTTAACGAACGAGAGCAGCGGCGCTTGCGTAGAATTGTTGGTACTAACAGACAAACAAAATCAATGTGAGATGTACGACGAAGGTATCTGTTAGGACAATGCGGCGAAATTTGGCATTAGTGGGCTACGGCTGCAGACGACCGACACGAGTGAGTTTTCTAACAGCACTACATCGCCTCCTGCGCCTCTCCTGAGCTCGTGACCATATTGGTTGGACCATAGACGACTTGTAAACCGTGCCCTGGTCAGATGAGTCCCGATTTCTGTTGGTAAGAGCTGATGGTAGGGTTCGAATGTGGCGCAGACCCCACGAAGCCGTGGACTCAGGTTGTCAACAAGGCAGTCTGCAAGCCTGTGGTGTTTCCGTAATGGTGTGGGCTGTGTTTGCATGGAATCGACTGAGTCTTTTGGTCTAACTAAACCGATTATTCACTAGAGATGGTAATGTTCAGCTACCTAGAAACAATTAGCAGCCATTCATGGGCTTCATGTTACCAAATAACTATGGAATTTTTGTGGATGACAATGCCCCATGTTTCCGCACTACACTTTTTCGCGACTGGTTTGAAGAACCTTATGAACCATTCGAGCAAATGGTTAGCCAGCCAGATCGTCTGACATGCGTGACATCGAACATTTATCAGACATAATCGACAGATGGATTCACGCACACCATGCTTCACTGGCAACACTTTCGCTATAGGCTATAGAGGCAGTATGGCTTAATGTTGCAGCAGGGATTTCGAACGACTTGTTCAGTCGATGCTACATCGGACTGCTGCGCTACGTCTGGCAAAAGGAGATCCGACAAGATATTAGGAGGTATGCAATGACTTTCATCACTCACAGAACGTCGGCGTGCAGAATAATACGAAGTTGCGACATAACTTACCGCAAGCGGCTGCATGGAATTTAGCATAACAAAACAACTTGGGAGCGTCTTAACGGTTACCTGGTGCACCGTACAAATTATTCAGAATCACGGTTCTCCATCGACAACGGCCTTGCCGCAATGGATACACCGGTTCCCGTGAGATCACCGAAGTTAAGCGCTGTCGGGCGTGGTCGGCACTTGGATGGGTGACCATCAAGGCCGCCATGCGCTGTTGCCATTTTTCGGGGTGCACTCAGCCTCGTGATGCCAATTGAGGAGCTACTCGACCGAATAGTAGCGGCTTCGGTCAAGAATACCATCTTACGACCGGGAGAGCGGTGTGCTGACCCCACGCCCCTCCTAACCGCATCCTCCACCGAGGATGGCACGGCGGTCGGATGGTCCCGGTAGGCCACGAGTGGCCTGAAGACGGAGTGCTTTTTTGAGTGGTTCTCCATCGAGTAAAAATTAAAATTAGATCACCCTATTCCTTCTAATACAGCTCTAGTATAAAACACGTGTTATCACTCAAAGTACTGTTCACTCAAGTGCATTCGCTGGCTGACTTCCTCCTTAAACAAGAAGCTTATGGCGAACTATGCCGCCAACGCATGTAATTGGCTGGGAGCCAACTGCCCAAGAACCACCAAGTTTCTGATGCAGTGGTTACGCGAAGTGTTTACAAACGTACCAGAATCGATACGTAAAGAACCTGGCTAGTTAGATATCTCAGAGATAATTATATGTTCAAATGTGTGTGAAATCTTATGGGACTTAACTGCTAAGATCATCAGTCCCTAAGCCTACACACTACTTAACCTAAATTATCCTAAGGACAAACACACACATCCATGCCCGAGGGAGGACTCGAACCTCCGCCGGGACCGGCCGCACAGTCCATGACTGCAGCGCTTTTAGAACACCCTATTCCTTCTAATACGGCTCTAGTAGAAAACACGTGTTATCACTCCAAGTATTGTTCACTCAAGTCCATTCGCTGGCTGACTTCCTCCTCAAACGAGAAGCTTATGGCGAACTATGCCGCCAACGCCAGTAATTGGCTGAGAACCAACTGCCCAAGAACCACCAAGTTTCTGATGTAGTGGTTACGCAGAGTGTTTACAAACGTACCAGAATCGATACGTAAAGAAACTGGCTAATTAGATATCTCAGAGATAATTATATGTTCAAATGTGTGTGAAATCTTATGGGACTTAACTGCTAAGGTCATCAGTCCCTAAGCCTACACACTACTTAACCTAAATTATCCTAAGGACAAACACACACACCCATGCCCGAGGGAGGACTCGAACCTCCGCCGGGACCGGCCGCACAATCCGTGACTGCAGCGCCTTACACCGCTCGGCTAATCCCGCGCGGCAGATAATTATAAAAATAATTACTATGAATCTTGTAAAAGCAAAATAGGTGGCGAGAAAACGAAATATCCGACAACGGACACCGTTCAAAACCTTACACCCTGCGTTATACAGCCTCTTCATTCAAAAATTAGTCTAAAATGCTAGTTTTTCGCAGTTTAACTGTGACAAATTTCTGCTGGTAGGGCCCGCACCACAGGTTCAGCGTGGAGGTCCACGGATCCTAGATACGCCCCTGGGTGTACCAGAGTCTCGGACGGTCGGTGTAGGCCGTGTCTCCCGCAGCAGACGCGAGTACCCCGTCCCAAGCTCGGTGGAGCTGCCTACACGTCCCTGCCGATGGCGCACCTGTTAATCGTAAAGTCCGCCGGGTAGCGGCGCAGTTATTATAGTCCAGGGCGGCCACAAAAGAGCTCCTCATAAACACCCCAGCGCCTTTTACGGTTCGCGCAAGAATGGTTTACAGCGAGCGGCCGCGCCACTAAAGCAATTCCCCGGGATTTACATATCTCGGCGACCGGCTCGGGCGGGGGCGGGACGGCCGTCGTATAAAAACGGAGGCGGCTGGCGGAGGCGGCGGCGGCGGCGGCGGCTTCTGTGGTCGGCCGCGCCTTTGTCGTCCGCAGCACACGCTTCTAATTGCAGCTCTGCGCTGTCCGCGGTTTTTTCAGCGCTCAGCGTCATTACATTAATAAAACATCACGGTAGAAAGGGAGTGCTGCAATGGCGGTGTTATTGTTAGAGGGGAAATGGCTTGCAGGAGGAGAGAAGGGAGAGCCAACCGAAGGGGGAACTCCTACGTCTTTGGTGCCGTGACGCCGAGCCAGAAAATACTGCCCGCTCGTAACGTGCTGTGGCTCGGAAGCTAAATGTTGATCTGTGGCTGGCTGTAGACTTCCCTGTGCACAGAACTCAGCAAGTCCCTCTCAATGTGGAGATGAGACCAGAAGCGAAATTTGCTCGAGCGCACTGTAAGGACGTTGCTATATGCGAGGTATCTCAAAATCTCTACTTTATGCAAACCTCTACTTTATGCAGAAAGCTCTTCTTGTAGCGGGCCTTTGGAACTGGATGAGCTTGTCAGGAACGTTCTCCCGCTTACTAACCGAAACCATGAAGAAACGTGCTGCTGTTAATTGGAACTTCTCTGTCTCCTCTATTAATCCCGCCTGGTAAGGCTCCCAGACAGTCCAGTACGTTAAACGTGGTGGTGAGAGTCCGAAATGGTAGTAATTACTTGGAAGCAAGCAGCAACACCAGTTGCAATTTTATTTTCAAATTCCACGAGCGTTTTCAGCCATCAAGGTGTTTTAAAATGATTACGAGCCTAACATCGTTGAGGTACACAGGATCTGTTGCCTTTGTTGTCATACTCTACCTCGATATAGAGTTTGTTACCCCGGCCAACAAGTTCGTCAGACCTCTTACCCACTGAAAACATCTTTCCATGGGTTGCTGATGGACTGTCGTGGCACTACACGTCATCCATTACGATTGACGAAGCATGGAGCTGAAGCAGCATGGAATGTCGTAGCTTCATTTATCATTCGAGCTCAATTTTATTCAATGCTCAGTCGGGTAAGAGCCATTGTTCCTGTCAGAGGCGAGAGCCCTGTGTGCAAGAATTTCTCGTCTGTATATACCCATATCACCCACAAATTCAATCATGTAATTTGTTCATTGCACTGTCCAGTTACATTAATGTGACCACCTGTCAAAGCCTCAATAACCACGTCCAGGAAGGAAGATTCTGGAACGTACCGACAGGGATGTGAAGCCGTACCGATTCCAGTGCCGTACCCAGTTGCACCAGGTTTCTCAGCTGAGGAGCTACGGTGGGGACAGCCCGGTCGAGGTGTTCCCACAAATTTTCGACTGTTTCAAATTCGGAGAGTTTAGTGGCCTGGGGAGTACTGCCAACTCATCCACACACGAGCACTGCGAGCTGTGTGACACGTTGCACTGTCCAGCTGGTAGATGGCATCTCGCAGAGATAAAACAAACTGCATGTAGGGATGTACATAGTCCCCAAGGATAGATGTATACATGTATTGATCAATTGTGCCTTCAAAGACGACGACATCACCCAGGGAATGCCACGAAAACGTTCCTCCAGCCTGGACCCGACTGACCCGACCGACGATTGTTGCAAGGTTTTTGCTTCCAAACGTTTCACGCCATACAGACGTATGGCCGTCTCTTCGATGGAGCATAAAATGTGCTAGAGCAGCGAATACGTGTGTTGAGTAAAGGTCAAAGGTACCAAGTAAACACAGAAATTTTAAAGGACCATTTTGTTTACTACTACACGGTCCAGTCACATTAACTTGGCCACTGGCTATGTTCGACGCTAACGTGCAATAATCAGTCACAGACGGCAGGTGGCAGCACCAGCAGTGGAGGGTATATAAACCTCATTGCAGGGACATGGAAAACAGTGTATTCGTTGCATGTAGCGGGGAAGGAGCGGTTTATCTGACGTCCAAAGGGGCATGATCATTGGCTTTCTGTCCAAGAGTGGAAGCGTTTCCGAAAAGGGTAAGTTTGTAAACTGTTCGCTTGCCGTTGTGGTTGAAGTATACCGTGGATGCCAAAGTGGCGCTACCCAGAAACGCCGCCGAGGCTACTACGGTGCACCACGGGCCATAGATGACAGCGTGAAAGACGGCTGTGGAGATGTGTACCGACGAATAGATGGGTGCAACTGTTGTCCAACTGGCCACCCAGATGAACCAAGAGGCAACCGACGGTGTCGTCTCAACGAACATGCAGCGCATGTTGTTGCAATGGCCCTCCACAACAGGTACCCATGCTGACGGCTGTTCATTGGTGACGAAGACTCGCATTTTTAGGCCAATTTTGCAACTGGACTTTCACTGCGTGCCCATAGGTGGCCTTTTCAGATAGATCGTGTCATGCTCCATTGGACTGAAAGCAAACACTCTGCAACAATTGTAAGTAGGCTGTTTAGGTTTTTATGTTGGTAACGCCACGTAGCGCTCTGTATGAAAATCGCTGACTGCGCTGTGTGCAGTCTGTGGCTGGTTGGACTCACTGTTGGAATATTCGCTTGTGTAGTGTTGGGCAGTCGGATGTGAACAGCGCGTAGCGTTGCGCAGTTGGAGGTGAGCCGCCAGCAGTGATGGATTCGGGGAGAGAGATGCCAGAGTTTTGAGAGCGGACGATCTGGACGTGTGTCCGTCAAAAAAAGGAAATTCAGAGGAGGAGTCAATTAGAGGTGATTGGGTGTACGTGTGTGTGTGTTTGAGGTTTTCGGGCGCTAAACAGCGTGGTCATCAGCGCCCAAAATCAAATGGCTCTGTGCACTATGCGACTTAATTTCTGAGGTCATCAGTCGCCTAGAACTTAGAACTAATTAAACCTAACTAACCTAAGGACATCACACACATCCATGCTCGAGGCAGGATTCGAACCTGCGACCGTAGCGGTCGTTCGGTTCCAGACTGTAGCGCCTAGAACCGCACGGCCACTCCGGCCGGAGGACTTTATTCGCTGTATGCGAATTATTAAAGAGTATTGGGACCGAAAATAGTTTGGACCTTATCACATTAGTATCTTTGCCGCTCGCTGTCAAGGCTAATAAGCGAGAAGTGAAAAATAGTGCCCGTTAAAACACTAAACTTGTGCTGAACAGACATTGAATGGATTCGAACCCATAATTAATATCGTGTCGTGAGAATTCAAAAGCTTAGACATTGTAAGGCCCAGAGACATATTTATAATTTATCGGACATTAATGGCAAAGGACAGTTTCATGGGAAAGCATATCTTTGGTGATAGGTACACGAAGGAATGTAGTACTGACTTACTTACCATACCGGAACAATACACACTAGGATCAACTCTACTTTCATTGATCCCCCAGTGCCATCTCTCATTAATTTAAGAACTTAATTGTGTCAATAAAACAGAAATATGCGACACATTCCCATTGTTTACTAAATTACATAATCAGCTAGCACATAAACAATAATGTCTGTGATCATTCAAGGTTTATTGAAGGAAGCTGATAAACCTTTTTACAAACACATTTAATACGATTCAACGAATGCATACAGTCTGCTAAAGCAATTAAATCAAATTACTCAGGGAAACAAATTAGCAAAAATAGACTGGAACTCAATTGATATCTTACTCCAGAGTAATAAAAATTAAAACAAAACTGTCTTTCGATCCGTCGTGGTTGAAAGTGTATGACATATCTCTGCAAAAACATGATCAATTTGCAACTGCTAGTTCACACGACTAGATTCACAACGTGATTCAGAGGTGTTTTATGCACGACCCACACGGCAGGGAATGGTTCTTAACTAGCCGGGACAATATATACACAAACTTTTGAGGGGAGGGGTCGGGGTGTCGGGTGGGCGGCGAAGCGATATCTGTGCAGTCGCGGCGACGGTGGCTGCGCGGGCATTTACCCTAGCCACCAAACTCACCGGATTTGAAGCCAATCGGGAATTTGTGGGACCACCTCGATAAGGCTGATTGCCATGTGAACTCTCAACCAGTAACCTAGCGCAGCTGGACACGGCACTGGAGTCGGCATAGCTTCACTTCCCTGTAGTTACCTTCCAGAACCTCATTGACTCTCTTCCTACACGTCTTGCAGCTGCCCACGCTGCAAAAGGTGGTTTTTCGGGCTTTTGACAGGTGGTTACGTTAATGTGACTGGGCGGTGTACCTTTCAGAGATCCAAATGAAGGCAAATTTTCTCCCCAGCCAGTAAGCAACGAATAAATATAGAATTTTAGCAGAAGTTAACGATATTTACTCATCTTTGTTTCGAATTATTTTTTGATTAACCAGAACTAGTAACTATAGTCCCATCCCTGATTCTTTCAAAAACGATTCAAATGGCTCTGAGCACTATGGGACTTAACATCTGCCGGCCGAAGTGGCCGTGCGGTTCTAGGCGCTACAGTCAGGAGCCGCGAGACCTCTACGGTCGCAGGTTCGAATCCTGCCTCGGGCATGGATGTGTGTGATGTCCCTAGGTTAGTTAGGTTTAAGTAGTTCTAAGTTCTAGGGGACTGATGACCTCAGAAGTTGAGTCCCACAGTGCTCAGAGCCATTTGAACCATTTTTGAACTTAAAATTTGAGGTCATCAGTTCCCTACACTTAGAACTACTTAAACCTAACTAACCAAAGGAGATCACTCACATCCATGCCTGAGGTAGGATTCGAACTTGCGACCATAGCAGCAGCGCGCTTCCGGACTGAAGCGCCTAGAACTGCTCGGCCACAACTGCCGGGCTTGATTCTTTGAAGAATCGAATTCCCATGTATAAAACAGCTTCAAATGTCTGATTAATCTACCAGTTGGTTAATGTGTTAAATATTTGGCTTTAAGCATGTAGCAACGTAATAGTTTGAGACGCAAAATCCTAATTTTTCACGCATCTCCAGGTTCATGACCCCATATGATATCCCATGAACTATGTCTCGTGTAATGATATAATTCTGCAAGTACGTTCTGTCCTATATGTCGACACTGTCTACAAAATGTAACGCAGATACTGCTCGTAGTACACAAGTAATAACTTAAAACATCATGCCCAATGCCGAAGTTTTACTGCGTGATCAGCGAAAGCGTAGTAAGCGATAAACACTTCCATTTCGCTATCTTGCTTGGCAATCTAGTTGTCGCGATGAGAGCGCCTGCTCACAGTAATGTAAACAGACTGTATGTGTGTTCATGGGGCGGTTTCTTCATGGGTAAGCTATCACCGTCACAGTTCCGGTTTTGCGATGCTTCTGACTTCGTTGCTTGATATTTTTACGTAAACTTTAAGCTGTTTCTTCATTCTTATTTGTGCCCATTCACTTTACAAATGTGTATTAGCCCTGCCATTATATGGGTGTATTTTGCTCTCTGAATATGTCTATTTGCCTAAGTTAGGTACTCCTAGCAAGCTTTAGCATCTTTCTTTTTCCTACTGTCATTACCTATTTTCGTGTTGCTTCTAGATGATTTTTTGAAGCGTTGACAGTGACTGTCTGCCTGTTACCTGCCAGTTCCTTCGGAATCTTAATCACGTTTGAAGCCTCGATCACGAGTAAGAAGAATTTTATCGGTGATGTAATGAACCATTGGTAGCGGCTATCTGGCTGTTACCTCCCACTTCCATGGGACAATTAATTACGTTCGACGCCTCGGTTACGACTGGCGAGAATTTTTATCAGTAAGCTCAGTTATTGTGCAATATTTTAAGAATTGAAATTTATAGCCCTCACCTCCCCCTCAAACAAAAATGTGGCCCTTTGCTCCACATTCTAATCAGTGTACATCTTCCTCTTCTTATTTTCAATTTATTTATTATTGTTTTTAATAGCAATGTACACTTATACCAATTGTAATTTACCCAGATTGTCTGATGATGCTTAGAACGGGAGAAAAGCGTCAGTAGCCAACATATGAAAACTAAATAAAACTATCTTGTGCAACGAAGACTGTTTTTTCTGTTCTAATCATTAGTAATTATTATTTTCATTGAAGGAGCACATTTGCAGTACAGTACGCAAGAGTTCTGTTGAAAATCATGATACCAGAGACACAAATGGTTCAAATGCCTGTAAGCACTATGGGACTTCACATCTGAGGTAGTCCCCTAGATTTAGAACTACTTAAACCTAAATAACCTAAGGACGTCATACACATCTCTACTGGAGGCAGGATTCGAACCTGCGACCATAGCAGCAGCGCGGCTCCGGACTGAAGCGCCTAGAACCGCTCGGCCACAGTGGCTGACACCAGAAACACAAAGCAGTTGGAAACACCGGCAGGTAAAATCCTCTAACCCAAAGTTACTCATAAACAGAAACTAGGATACTATTATCTTGTATTAATACTCTATTGCGATTGAAGCATGGAGTGACAACTTCCAATTTTATGTTAATTATGTACCTCTTTGTACTTAAGAACAGTTAAATATAGTACTGGTTTAGTGTTTTATAATTTATTTTCACACTTGAACTGATACTGTCAAATTGTGTAACTTTTTTGTACGCAGAAGCGCAAAGTCCTACACTACTGGCCATTAAAATTGCTACACCACGAAGATGACTTGCTACAGACGCGAAATTTAACCGACGGGAGGAAGATGCTGTGAGATGCAAATGATTAGCTTTTCAGAACATTCACACAAGATTGGCGCCGGTGGCGACATCTACAACGTGCTCACATAAGGAAAGTTTCCAACCGATTTCTCATACACAAACAGCAGTTAACCGGCGTTGCCTGGTGAAACGTTGTTGTGATGCCTCGTGTAAGGAGGAGAAATGCGTACCATCACGTTTCCGACTTTGATAAAGGTCGGGTTGTACCCTATCGCGATTGCGGTTTATCGTATCGCGACATTAGTGCTCGCGTTGGTCGAGATCCAATGATTGTTAGCAGAATATGGAATCGGTGGGTTCAGGAGGGTAATACGGAACGCCGTGCTGGATCCCAACGGCCTCGTATCACTAGCAGTCGAGATGACAGGCATCTTATCCGAATGGCTGTAGCGGATCGTGCAGCCACGTCTCGATCCCTGAGTCAACAGATGGGGACGTTTGCAAGATAACAACCATCTGCACGAACAGTTCGACGACGTTTGCAGCAGCATGGACTATCAGCTCGGAGACCATGGCTGCGATTACCCTTGATGCTGCATCACAGACAGGAGCGCCTGCGATGGTGTACTCAACGACGAACCTGGGTGCACGAATTTCAAAACGTCATTTTTTTGGATGAATCCAGGTTCTGTTTACACCATCATGATGGTCGCATCCGTGTTTGGCGACATCGCGGTGAACGCACTTTGGAAGCGTGTATTCGTCATCGCCATACCGGCGTATCACCCGGCGTGATGGTATGGGGTGCCATTGGTTACACGTCTCGGTCACCTCTTGTTCGCATTGACAGCACTTTGAACAGTGGATGTTACATTTCAGATGTGTTACGACCCGTGGCTCTACCCTTCATTCGATCCCTGCGAAACCCTACATTTCAGCAGGATAATGCACGACCGCATGTTGCGGGTCCTATACGGGCCTTTCTGGATACAGAAAATGTTCGACTGCTGCCCTGGCCAGCACATTCTCCAGATCTCTCACCAACTGAAAACGTCTGGTCAATGGTGGCCGAGCAACTGGCTCGTCACAATACGCCAGTCACTACCCTTGATGAACCGTGGTATCGTGTTGAAGCTGCATGGGCAGCTGTACCTGTACTCGCCATCCAAACTCTGTTTGACTCAATGCCCAGGCGTATCAAGGCCGTTATTACGGCCAGAGGTGGTTGTTCTGGGTACTGATTTCTCAGGATCTATGCACCCAAACTGCGTGAAAATGTAATCACATGTCAGTTCTAGTATAACATATTTGTCCAATGAATACCCCTTTATCATCTGCATTTTTTCTTGGTGTAGCAATTTTAATGGCCAGTAGTGTACATATAGGCGACAAAGCCTTTGCCTATTGAGACCACCACAGGTCAGTGATATCACACAAAACCCTCAGCTGGCCCTTCAAGATCAGTTACATCTGACCACAACCCCACTCTTAAGCTAAACATGACAGAATCAGCCAACAACTCCAGTGATAAGCGGTAATACACGTAGATGACAAAAGTCGTGGGACAGCAATGTGCACATGTACAGATGGCGGTAGTATCGCGTACACAAGGTATAGAAGAGCAGTCCTTTGGCGGAGCTGTTGTTTTTTCTCCGGTGACTCACGAGAAAGGGTTTCCAACGTGATTATGACGGCACGAAGGGAATTAAAAGACTTTGAATGCGGAGTAGTAGTAGAAGCCAGACGCATGGCACACTCCGTTCTGCCTGCAGCGCCTTCCCTGTGCTCGGACCATATCGTTTGGACCCTAGACGATGGAAAAATCGTGGCCTTGTTAGATGAGCCCCAAGTTCAGTTACTTAGAGCTGTGGTAGGTTTCGAGTGTGGCTCAGATCCCACGAGGTCATGAAGCCAATTTGTCAACAAGGCACAGTGCAAGCTGGTGGTGGTTCCACCATGGTGTGGGCTGTGGGTTCTCTGGTCAAAAACTGAATCGATCATTGACTGTAAATGGTTACGTTCGGCTACTTGGATATTCCCAAAAAACGATGGAATTTTTATGGATGAGAATGCGCCTTGTCTCCCGGTCACAATTGTTCGCGATTGATTTGAAAAACATTCTGAACAATCCGAGGGAATCCACCGAACGTTTATGGGACATAATCAGGAGGTCACTTCATGTACAAAATCCTGCTCTGGCAACAGTTTCGCGGTTATGGACGGCTATAGAAGCAGCATGGCTCAACATTTGTGAAGGGACTTCAACGACTTGTTAGTCCATTGTTTGTCGAGTTCCTGCACTGCGACGGGCAAAACGAGGTCGGACACAATGTTAGAAGGTGTCCCGTGACTTTTCTTACCTCAGTGTAGATCGAACAGGGTGCCAAGCTATTTGGAGAGATACGTTCGATGGGCGTTGTCGACAGTATTTTTCAAGTTGAACACACGTGAGTTTTGAAATAGACTCAAAGTAGGAACCGAATGTCGAGTATGTAAGCTTGCCATGATTGGAGGTAGAGAGGTTGTTCAGTGGAATGAAATTATATTGAATACTGTGATTATTAAAAGTGAGATAAATTTTAACAGAAAGTAAGATGCAGAAGTGCGACAGAAAGAAACATTAGCTTAATTTCATTCATCGTGATTGATTTTTTAAGCCTGCATCTGATAATAATAAAACGCTGCACAAGTTACAGTTTTTTCATGCATAGCACCATTCACTTCGAGAATTTATCCTCATTATCAGGTGCAAATATTACATAGGTATTGTATGCGATGTTTGCGTGTATATTGTTTTGCCTCTCTTGCCGTACAGTCACCTTTCTGTGGTTTTACGGCAGTCGGAAAATCGGACAAAATAAATCTTTTGTTTCTTTTACGTGCTAATGCTGGAGAATAGTATTTTTGTCTGTCTATTTACAAGTACTGTAGTACTGTGCCTTCTTTACTACGCAGATGCCACACACACACAAACCATCACTCATACTGTTTGTTTATGTGAAATGAAAATAAGGTAGAAAGGAAGATATTATGACAGTATGGCTTCCTAAAGAGTTTGGATAATTTTTCGTGAACTGCATTATTTACATCAAGTTGTCACAGTTTCTATCTTAAAATGTCGTTAATAACAATAGTGAATTTAGGATCATCTCAGAAATTTGTGGCGTGTCGCATGTCACTGTCTATTTAACCGTCTCCAGAGATTCCTTTCAAGTCGCTTGTCGCGCTCGTGTAGCGAGAGGGCGAACGGAGCGGATCATGTGATGGAAGCGAGTGCCACCGCGAACGAGCTAGGGACAGGTATGAATGGCAGTTGCTCATTCAGTGGTTTTAAGACACGGTTATATACTTAATTCTTCTGATTGAATCTGTGCTTCACTTCTGTGCATTAATACTTTACTTTGGTGTTGCCTTATGTGAATGGATTGTCATACAGGTTGTCCATAACTAAAGTCCCAGTTTCAATACGCAGTAGAAAGAGAACCATTGCTAAGAATGAAGTCAAATTTGACCAGCATATCATTGACAAAGGGGCAAACGTCAGGGAAAAAAATTAACGAAAATTTTACCAATAAATTGTGCTGTAAGGTTCTTAACGTAAATGGGGTTGACTACAAATGATAGATGAATCGGAATACTAGGGCTATGGTTTGAGTTGAACATTACACCATTCGTTCCGTTCAATGTGCATGACTGCCCAAGTTCGGTATTCAACAGTTGTGGCACCATTGCCGACCGCTGTGGACGAGCGGTTCTAAGCGCTTCAGTCGGGAACCATGCGGCTGCTACGGTCGCAGGTTCGAATCCTGCAGGTTTAAATAGTTCTAAGTCTAGGGGACTGATGACCTCAGATGTTAAGTCCTGTAGTGCTTAGAGCCAAATTAACCATTTGTGGCACCATTAGGTAGGTAAGCCCATCAACCAAGGCAAGGTCGTACCACTTCGGGTGTAAAAAATCGATTTTTACTATTCCAGAGGCCAAAAACTGCATAAATACCAAAATGTCATAGGTTTTTAATTTTCCTGGAGCCACAAACCGTATAAAAAGCAAAATCACACCGGATTCTAATTGTTATAAGACTGGCGCAACACATGTTCAGTATGCTGTCCGCTGTTTTTCTGCCGTATGCTGCAATCGAGAAATATGCTCCATAACAGATCGTAGTGTCTCGGTGGTCACGTTCAGAATGCCTTGCTCAGTGCGTCCCTTCAGTTCTGCTACGTTCGTAATTGGAGCACTGAACACAACATCTTTCAGATAACCCCACAGCCAGAAGTCAAGCGCATTAAGGTCAGGTGATTTCGACAGCCAGGCTTGAGAGGAAATGAGGCTGATAATTCGAGCATTTACGGAATGCTTCTGCAGCAGCCGCTTCACTAGCTGTGCAGTGTGCGGAAGAGCGCCATCCTGCTTAAAAATTACCCTACCAACGCAGTCACGCTGTCGAAAGGTTGGAATGGCCTTGGTGCGCAGAGGACTCTCGTAGCGTTTACTAGCGACGGTGCAGGTAACAGGACCCGAGGACTCACGTCCTCGAAAAAATATGGCCCTTCGATAAACGATGTCATCAACCCGCAACACACAGTCACCTTCGCAGAATGAAGTGGTACCGACTGTTGTGTTGGCGGATTTTCTGTTGCCCATATTTTGCAGTTCTAGTTATTGACATGTCCTTGGATATAGAAATGGGTTTCGTCCGTCCGTAGAATGTTCCATGGCCATTCATTGCCCACTTCCATGGGAGTAGGAAATTCCAGAGTAAAGGTTTGTCCTGCTGGCAGGTCCACTGGAAGCAACTCCTGGACATGGATGATTTTGTATGGATAGTAACGCAGGATGTTTCGTAGGATTTTATGCACCATACTGGAGGGGATGTCGAACGTTCCGGAAATTCCTCGTGTACTGCTTGTTCACACTTCACCGCACGGCCCCTTCTGCAGTTCTGTGGCCACGTCTTCGACAAACGTCGGGTCATCTGCCTGCCTCCCTCTGTCACAGTGCACTTCAGAAGACCCCGTCTTTTCGGATTTTGCAATGATTTTCTCCGCAACCTTGGCAGACATCGAAACAATTCTTTTTTTTTTCATGCCCTTGAGTGTCCGAAACTTCCGCAGGGCTACTGGAGCACTGTCACTGTTCCTGTAAAATAGCTTTACAGCAGCGTGCGATCCCTTCATGGAGACAATCATCTTGGGCGTCTCGGCCCTTCATGGAGACAATCATCTTGGGCGTCTCGGACGCAAACTGAGGAAAAGTTGTGCGCTGCGCAGCTGTTTGTGTACATATTACGATGCCTACAGCGCAAATTTTCCTTTTTCTTTCCTTTCTTTGTTTTTGTTCCACGACGTTTCCTTCTGCGTCAATAACATGCTATTCAAATTTGAAGTCGTCCTGAGCAGTGGTTCTCTTTTTACAGCGTTTTGAAACTGGAATTTGGATAATGGACATCCTGTACATCTAATAAATCACCATGTATATATTGAATACGAAGCTATTCAGAATAACTGTCAGTAGCTTGGTAGTGTCGTTGGTAGCTGCCGTTTTAGTTGTCAGGTGGTGGCAGTAATAGTGGAGAAAGGTGTAATTAGGGGCTATATTACTGAATCTAAATAAATTAAGTTTTCTATAGCACTGTTAGTAGTTTGCTGACAGCTTTGTCATTCATTATTTAATTTATTATTATTTCATTTAAGTACACATATATATATATATATATATATATATATATATATATATATATATATATATATATATATATATATATGTTAGGGCTCCTATGGAATTAAACATTTGTAGTGAAGTAAATCACAACACAGTAGCAGTGCTAAGCAAAGAACTGTTGCGCTATGGCCTTGCCTGGCGTATAATTCCACCACTTTCGGAATCCAGCAGACCGATCTCTGCTTTTTAATGCCCTAGCACAGCTGGTCCCAACCGATTGTGTATTGTGCGTTGAAACCGGGGACTTAGAAACGACAGAGAGGCTTCGTTCCGCAGTAGCCCTCAGTGGTTCACAACCTCACAACAGGCTACAGCAGTCCACCCACCCCACCGCTAACCCATGGTATAGTGCGGTTCAGCCTCCAGTGGAGCGCCCCTCCCTCCCCCGGGTACGTCTCATACCAAACGAGTGTAGCCCCAAATGTTTGCGTGGTAGTGTAATTAAGGTGCACGCGTACGTGGATACAGTGTTTACGTAGCAATCGCCGAAATAGTGTAACTGAGGCGGAATAAGGGGAACCACCCCGCATCGGCCGAAAGAGACGGAAAACCGCCTTAAAAACCATCCACAGGCTGGCCGGCACAATGGACCCCGACACTAATCCGCCGGGCGGATTCGTGCCGGGCACCGGCACGCCTTCCCGTTCGGGAAGCAGCGCGTTAGACCGCGCGGCTAGCCAGGTGGGCTCCCAACCCATAGTTTCATCTCTGTGCCTCGTCCGTCAACATTCAGCAAAGATTATCAAAACGAGAATGTTACCACCGCATAACAACAGGGAAACAAGTAAATCACAGTCAGATTAACGAGATTTTATTGTTGTAGCCATGCCCTAATTTCAATTGCCTTAGAGAATCAGAAGTAAAATGGTATGGAGTGCAGCTGCGATTAGCAGCATGATGGAAATGCTATATTTCATATCACACAGGACGAATTTAGTTTTCTGGTATAAGGAAAGTCCCCATAATGTGCAATTTTTATCAGCCAATTTCTCTGTCATGGTTGAAAAGTCTTCTTATTAGTATAATGAACAAGCGTGAAAGAATAGCTAACGAAACTAGACTAGGCACAATAGTAAATTACTAAGGTTAAGGCACCAGTCAATTGATACTAGCATACACAGTGATTCAAATTTCAACTTCTTTCCAACAGTGTTGAATCTCAAAAATATTAATTTCACTGTCAATGAATAATTAGTGTTAAACAAAGGCCTAAAGTGTAATGTGAATACTAAGGTAGACCACAACGGTATTACATATACCGTAGTGAACGTGAAGCTTGCAACTGGCACTTCGAAAGCTGCAAAATTGAACAAAATAGGTTCGAAGTCACAGTGAAGCGAAGTCATTACTAAATAATTTAATCATTCTGTTAAATAATGTTAGGACTGTTGTATATAGGATAAACAAGAAGCTGTTTGACGGGGAAGCAGCTATCACGAAAGCTGACAAGGGCAGCGCGAACGTGATTGTAACGAGGGCTGAATGTATACACAAAATCAATTTTTTTAATGAGAATGTTATGGTGAGAACTGATAAAGACTTCGCTGCACAAGCACACAAAAAGTTAAATGATAAACTCAAACTATATAGAGAAATTATTTCTCCCATATAAAAACAACAGCTTAGGTTTTTATGAATCCATGTACTTCTAACTTAAGAGCACAATTCAAGGTGTAGAGGGAACATATTCCTGTGAGATTTGTTAATGGTTCTGGAGTCTCCTTTAGTAGCTCGAAATGCTTACGTTTTTTGAGGACACATTACCTTTTTAAACAACAGTAGTCAGTAAGAAACAGCTGTGAATTAGCCAAGAACATTCATGACAGTCCCGTAACTACTACTATGATGTTTGTGCCCTTTTGTGAACCTGTATACCAATAAACCAATTGATAGCACTATAGAGGTTATTATGCGAAATTTGCTAGCTCAAAGCAGATTTTCACTATTCGAAGTGAATGAGTTTTTTGGATCGTGGTGTTTAATCTTGAAGTGTAACTTTTTGAATTTGCAAAATGAAATCAGTTATCAGAAACGTGGCCTAAGTATGAGAAATGCCATCTCAGAATTTTTGGCTAATATTTTTATTAACCATCTCGAAAATATATTCCGTCTTGAGGACCCGAACGTAGCTAAAAACAGTGTATTACTTTAAGTATATTTACGACGCACTGTTGTTAATAAATGGCAATTGTGATGAAATTAAAGATGTGCCGAATAAATTTAATGAACTACGTGACAAAATAAATTTCAGATATGCGTTGTAAAATAGTGGGTCTATTCAATTCCTTGATTTAAATAGTAATTTAAATGACGAACACAGATTTGGCTTTTTTAGTTAGAAAACCTAGACAGATTGTGTAGTTATCTACGAATCTAATCATCCACATCAGCATAAACATACAACCGTTTTTTAGCCAACCACTGTCTCAAAAAGAATGAGAAGTATAAATAGATACCATTAACTACAGCGCCAAAGAGAGTAACTACCCACCAAATTATGTTCATAATATTTTTGTAATAAAATTTCTAAGAAGTATAGTAATGATACAGCACCAAGTGGGAACACGAACTTGCAGGATAGGAACAATAATAAAAAATACATTTCCTTGTTATACTATGGAATGTTTAGCATAAAAACTGCAGCGATTCTGCGAAAACATAAAATTAGTTATTCCCTTATAACATATAATAATTTAGGGCTGATTTTGGCTAACAGTGTCGATAAGAAAAATATATTACATGAAACTGGGGTACATAAAATCTTGTGCCCCGGTTGTGATGCATGTTATGTACGACAGACAGGACACAGAGTAGAGGTTCGCTATTGTTAGCACATGGCTCTCGAGAGGAGGAATTTCGCCAGCCACCTGGTTGAGAGGGTATATGGGGTTCCACCTATCTCCTCACATGTGAGATTGCTGCATCGAACTGAAGGGGTGGTTTATGAACATTTTGGATGAAGTGAAGATTTTTTCGCCATCATAGATCCTATGATATCCACATGCTCAACAAGCAGATCGTGCTGAAAATTATCCACTTCCGGAATCTCTTTGCGGAGCACCTTGTTAGAAGGAGGTTTTAGCTTGATCCTTCCAAATCCTATGCATCTGTCGCGCATCCCTTGTACTGTAGACCAGCAAGTTATTATACGAGTATGTTATTTGCATTTATTTTATTCTTGGCTTTATCTTCCAAACGACTGTTTCCCCATATTCTGTATTATCTTTAATGCTAGTTGACATATTCAAATTACAATTCGTTTTATTTGAACGCATGGTCTTGGTCTTCATATGCTGATAGGTGACTAAAGATTGTGTCACCAGTGTAACGGAGATTTTCGTTATAGAAAATCTAACCTGTGTCTATGATATTAGTGACATATTGCATATTCTTCATTTAATACATTTTTAATAATACAGGGTTATTACAAATGATTGAAGCGATTTCACAGCTCTACAATAACTTTATTATTTGAGATATATTCACAATGCTTTGCACACACATACAAAAACTCAAAAAGTTTTTTTAGGCATTCACAAATGTTCTATATGTGCCCCTTTAGTGATTCGGCAGACATCAAGCCGATAATCAAGTTCCTCCCACACTCGGCGCAGCATGTCCCCATCAATGAGTTCGAAAGCATCGTTGATGCGAGCTCGCAGTTCTGGCACGTTTCTTGGTAGAGGAGGTTTAAACACTGAATCTTTCACATAACCCCACAGAAAGAAATCGCATTGGGTTAAGTCGGGAGAGCGTGGAGGCCATGACATGAATTGCTGATCATGATCTCTACCACGACCGATCCATCGGTTTTCCAATCTCCTGTTCAAGAAATGCCGAACATCATGATGGAAGTGCGGTGGAGCACCATCCTGTTGAAAGATGAAGTCGGCGCTGTCGGTCTCCAGTTGTGGCATGAGCCAATTTTCCAGCACGTCCAGATACACGTGTCCTGTAACGTTTTTCTCGCAGAAGAAAAAGGGGCCGTGAACTTTAAACCGTGAGATTGCACAAAACGCGTTAACTTTTGGTGAATTGCGAATTTGCTGCACGAATGCGTGAGGATTCTCTACCGCCCAGATTCGCACATTGTGTCTGTTCGCTTAACCATTAAGAAAAAATGTTGCTTCATCACTGAAAACAAGTTTCGCACTGAACGCATCCTCTTCCATGAGCTGTTGCAACCGCGCCGAAAATTCAAAGCGTTTGACTTTGTCATCGGGTGTCAGGGCTTGTAGAAATTGTAAACGGTAAGGCTTCTGCTTTAGCCTTCCGTAAGATTTTCCAAACCGTCGGCTGTGGTACGTTTAGCTCCCTGCTTGCTTTATTCGTCGACTTCCGCGGGCTACGCGTGAAACTTGCACGCACGCGTTCAACCGTTTCTTCGCTCACTGCAGGCCGACCCGTTGATTTCCCCTTACAGAGGCATCCAGAAGCTTTAAACTGCGCATACCATCGCCGAATGGAGTTAACGTCCTGAAGTGTCGTTGCACTGTTATGACTGGCTGATGTGAGTGCACTTCAAGCACGACATACGCTTTCTCGGCTCCTGTCGCCATTTTGTCTCACTGCGCTTTTGAGCGCTCTGGCGGCAGAAACCTGAAGTGCGGCTTCAGCCGAACAAAACTTTATGAGTTTTTCTACGTATCTGTAGTGTGTCGTGACCATATGTCAATGAATGGAGCTATAGTGAATTTATGAAATCGCTTCAATCATTTGTAATAGCCCTGTATTTTGTCATATATTGGCCACTATATTAAAGGCATGAATATGGTAGGACGTAATGTATATTTCTTCAAAGTTTTGTCTACGTAATCATATCTTCTCCAGGACATCACTTTATTCACAAAAAAAGGCTCAAATGGCTCTAAACACTATGGAACTTAACATCAATGGTCATCAGTCCCCTAGAACTTAGAACTTCTTAAACCTAACTAACCTAAGGACAGCACACAACACCCAGTCATCACGAGGCAGAGAAAATCCCTGACCCCGCCGGGAATCGAACCCGGGCGCGGGAAGCGAGAACGCTACCGCACGACCACGAGCTGCGGACACTTTATTCACAGTTCAGCCCACAGAGGGTGTCTTAAGGCGTCTACGACCCTACTTCATGGTACCCTACTATTTCGCATGTTTCTTCACAGCTTCTGCTACATAACAAGTTAAGTATATTTTTATGAAGTGGTTGTAAATTTAGCAACCAATATATGTTTTGTAATACAACGCTTCTTTGATTAGTACCACACTGTTCTGTAAGCCCAGAGTCGCACGTCAAGTCCCTTACTGCACGGTTTTACTTTATGTTACCTCATTGTACAATCCCTTACTCTTAAATAGTTTTAAGCGTCTTCGCATACTTTAAATCTATTACGGTATGGAGTTTTGTGAATGAATTTTACTCCATTAATTCTAATATTAAATACATCTTGCATTTGTCGTAACTGATTTCTATAGCGAAGGCTGCATGCCCTTATGTCTTTACTCATATGTAAGATTGAGAGGTGGCATGAGCCCCCTCTCATATTTCTATCTTACGATTCTCCTCTCTAAGTGCATGCGGTGGGAAGTCGCTATTCCTTCACACGCGGACTTCCCACGCAGCGTCTCTCGTCACCCGGGTGGTCCGGTGACAGGCGGGTTAAGCCGACGTGTGTGAGGCAGTCGAGTGAATGCTTTGCAGACGCCGACATTGTCAAGAGACACGCCCGCTGGGGTGTGAAGTAGCGGCTGGGCTAGAGGTTCCGTTACTTCGGAGAAACTTAGCGAAAACACTTTCTGGCGGGCTACCAGCGAGGCGTGGGAATGACTTGTGTACCCAGGCAGTTGTGGCGGGAAAATTCCCGCACTTTCTGCAGAATAGTAACGGTGATTGGTTTGCTCAGGGCATAGCGCCGTGACGTAGCAAAATCAGCACAGAAATTGGCGCCAAGAATCTCCATTGGTGGAATGGTAGTGCTCCGGCAATGGAGTGGAATTTCCGCCGGTTTTCGGGTTGCTGATTGGAACGTAACCACGGCCACTGTCGTGGGGGCGGGAATGTTGTGTGTTCGGCCTGTACGGGTGCTATAGGGAGTCGGCAGTCGCCTTTCGGTAGAGGACGTCGAAGCAACCAGCCAACGGCTCCGGTACGCCAGATCGTGTCCTGGCAGTCAAGAAGACAGTTTGGTAATGTATGTCCGCAGCACCGGCAGACAGGGATTTTCCTAGGTGATAATCAGAGCTCAGCAGAGCGCGCCTGTTCGTTTTTTCCTAACTTTGTTCTGTCTTGAGAAGCAGCAATTACTGTTGGGTTAGCTGTGTGTCTCTCTTGAGATTTGAGTGGCAAGGAATTGGCTCCACATACCACCTCGTCTTAAACCTCACGATTTAGCTTAGGGACAACTTCACCTTTACAGTGTTTGTATGAATCTCCAAATTTGAGCCAATTTGATGTATTATATTTCCTGTGTTTCTTTTACTATTCTGTGTTTAGTCTTAATAAATCATATTGTTATTTTGGACAGAACTTTCATTCTGTTAATCGATAGAGCAACCCTATCATTCCTCACTATGCTAATGAAACCTTTGTTTATTTAACTTATTTATCAAATTAAATTATTGCAGGTGCCAAACTCTCTTCTACTCCACTGGCAGGGTTGATTAGAGTCAGTTCGCGTATTTTTCTTATCCTTGTGCAACAGCAAAAGTCGGAGTTAGAATAGGGGGGGCTTAGAGCATGATTGACATATGTGGATTCTAATAGAATTTAGTGATAAACACACTGCTAGCCCCGGCACCTCGCAAGATTTCTGTTTCATTTCCATGGATTTTTAAACCCTAGACACACACTTCCCTAAGATCCAACTGTCAGTTGTGGTTTCATAGTAAAAAATTGTTTTAAAAAAGTTGAAATAATAATTTTTTCATGTATACTCTGACAAAGGGCACCACAAGCCCTCGACGGTGTATGTTCTTGCCACTTGCGATGATGTCAGCCACATGCAGCCCCGTGTCATTTATTAGACACTTTGAGACCTATGTCACCTGTTGCCAAGTCATATATAATTGCTATATACTTACCTATGGATTCCTGCACCTGTGGTATTTGATACATTTTTATCTGTTTTCGATTCCATCTGTCTTTGTACTTTTTAGCTCCGAAGATCACTGCGTAATAGTCGAAATCTATATCTGCTCAAACAAACGACGGATTTTGCGTCGGATTACTGTCGTCTTTTCAATATTTAGTTTTACCCTTTGTTTTCAACCCATTTCATTTGAAGATAAACATTAATTTCATACCGTTAAAACAATGTTTTTAATAATCTACGATTTTTCCATGTCCTGCGACATGGAAATTATTAGTCCTAGAGAAAAAATGAAATGGACATTTTTTGTAAGATGACGTCGTCTGTTTGCAGTACATGAAAATTTGTGCCAGACCGGGAATCGAACCCGGATCTCCCATTTATCGCGAGCAGTGGCCTTAACCACTTTTTTTGTTCTTTTTCAACATCAGTTTTTGTGTAATAGACGCAAATTGCTCTCGGTACAAAGCAATAATGGATCACGTCCCTCCTCGTGGGCGCGTTCCTAGCCGCTCCCATTTGTGCCTCGTTTTGGAGCCGAGAACGTTTCGCATGTGATTCTGGATCCTCTCCACTGTCCTGGTCCTTTCTTGTTCAGGATCATCGCTGTAGTAATTTTATTCTCCTACCAATACTTCCCAACTGGGCGGGTGATAAAGCAAGACGCTGCCTAAAAGATTTTCGTAATATGTTCGATATCTCGGGTTTTGCATAATTAATGAGTGACGTTCTTTTAGTAAGGCCCAAAAGTCTAGCACATTCTAACTGCCCTCTCACAAAAGGTCAAATACAGTCAGACCCGGGATCAAAGTTACTGTGTTGAACTCCAATCTGGGGGAAGTATGTCATATCCGGGAGAACTAGAATCCGCGGTTCAGTTGCTTGTGGCACCACCCGAAGGAAGAAGGCAGTCATTTTTTGGACCAAACACCTTATTGCCGCAAAGGTCCGCATGTCAGGGCATGTTCATCTCTGTCTATAACATTGCACTGTGGGCACAGTGGCGTATCCGTCATGTAAATTGTATGTAACCTTGAACGTGGCACATATTTCCCATTTACCACCTGATACCAGAGTGCAACGCTTCTCCTTATCAAGGTGTACGTAGTGCATTGTCCACCATGCCACAGACCATGTCGCTGTTGGTTGCCGTTTCTCTACGGCATTACTCGGCCGTCTTCGAGTCAATATGCGATATATATCTCATGCCGTTACCATTCTGATAGTCGGCAGTTCCGTATGTACATAACTCTGCCGGCCGCGGTGGTCTAGCGGTTCTAGGCGCTCAGTCCGGAACCGCGCGACTGCTACGGTCGCAGGTTCGAATCCTGTCTCGGGCATGGATGTGTGTGATGTCCTTAGGTTAGTTAGGTTTAAGTAGTTGTAAGTTCTAGGGGACTGATGACCACAGCTGTTAAGTCCCATAGTGCACAGAGCCTTTTTTTTTTGTACGTAACTCTGTTCCACAAAAAAGATACGTATGTGGGCAACCGACAGTGAGATGTAAGCCACCGTTACGGGCGCCCGGCGAGACGATAGTGACCAGTCAGACTTGTCTGACGTCGGGTCTACATCTTGATCACTGATTGTTGGCGAACGTGGTCTAGCCCAAGGCCTCCACTCCTAGTAGGAAGGATGAGGGTTTCGTATTCACTTTAAAAAGCAGCCCTGGGCTCACAAAGTATCCTAATGCCTCCTGGATTCAGCGTGCCAACACCACCGGCGTTGGAAGGATGAGAGGATGCGAGAGGCTAGATAAGTGTTAGCAAAGGTGATCACTTGGTTCGTGATAGTGCCCTTAATCTGTGACTTCGAACACTCGTACGAATCGTTTGCAGAAGACGTCGTCTGTAGCTGAGTGCGTCGAACGTCGGTAATGAAGATAATTCCCAAGCACTTCATCCTGTTTATTATCTTTAGTGGTGCTACATTTCCGGTTGGGGGTCCTCTCCCAATGTCCATCGCCCCCAGCTTTGCCAAGTTCATGCGACTACCCGTAGCCATATCACACAAATTAATCCATTTCAAAGCTAGTCTAGCCTCGTCGCCCGACCATGCCAAAAACAATAGGTCATCTGCGTATGTTCTGCACATAAATTTGTGGTGCCTTACCATCATTCTCTGGAGTCGGTTCAGGAGCATGCAGAGCAGCGACTTGAGAGTTAAGGCATAAAATATCGTCGACGGGGGGCACCCTTGTCTAACCCATCGCGCACGAGATGGCGATGGGCCCCACCACTCATTCACTGGTGACCACTTTAGAGGAGGCTCTGTCATCATGACGGTTACAAAACTCTGTGCAAACTTCATGCACGTCATCACTTCCACGAGGCAGGTGTGGCTCTCTCTGTCAAAGGCGCGATCAAAATCTATAGATACCAGTACACCCAGGAGACGAAATTTTGTTGCCAGTACAATCACATCGCGGTAGTCAAAAAAAAAAAAAAAAAAAAAAAAAAAGAAAAAAAAAGGTTCAAATGGCTCTGAGCACTATGGGACTCAACTGTTGTGGTCATAAGTCCCCTAGAACTTAGAACTACTTAAACCTAACTAACCTAAGGACATCACACACATACATGCCCGAGGCAGGATTCGAACCTGCGACCGTAGCAGTCGCACGGTTCCGGACTGCGCGCCTAGAACCGCGAGACCATCACGGTAGTCGCTGTGTGCCGTTTGTACATTGCTACCCCCTCCTAGCTGGGTTTGGTCGAGTGATATCACTTGGCAGAATACGTGTTTGAAACGTGCTACAAGTAACCTGGTGTAGATATTGTATTCGTAGTTCACCAAAGAAGACAAAATACACTCATGCTCATAAATTAAGGGTAACTGCAGAATGTGGTGCCACACAACGTGGCACTACACAAACTGGCGCTAATAGCATAGGCACATAGGGAACACACACGACACATATCTGTAAGTCCACGGTATTCGTGATAAGTTGAGAAAACCGTCCCGAAATACGTGTGCTACAAAACGCCACTGTTTCCTGTGCACGTACCCCAACATCAATATGGGATATGACCACCATGCACACGTACACAGGCCGCACAACGGGTTGGCATACTCTGGATCAGGTGGTGGAGCAACTGCTGGGGTATAGCCTCTCATTCTTGCACCAGTGTTTGTCGGAGCTCCTGAAGTGTCGTAGGGGTTTGAAGACGTGCAGCGATACGTCGACCGAGAGCATCCCTGACGTGCTCCATGGGGTTAGGTCTGGAGAACAGGCAGGCCACTCCATTCGCCTGATATCTTCTGTTTCAAGGTACTCCTCCACGATAGCAGTCCGGTAGGGCCGTGCATTACCACCCACCAGGAGGAAGGTGGGACCCACTGCATCCCTGAAAAGGCGGACATACTGGTGCAAAATGACGTTCCGATACACGTTACCTGCTACAGTTCCTCTGTCAAAGACATGCAGGGGTGTACGTGCACCAATCATAGTACCGTCCCACACCATCAAACCACGGCCTCAATACAGTTCCCTTTCAAGGACATTAAGGGGTTGGTATACGGTTCCTGATTCACGCCAGACGAAAACTCGGCGAGACTCACAGTTCAGACCATACCTGCACTCGTCCGTGAACATAACCTGGGACCACTGTTCCAGTGGCCATGTACTGAGTTCTTGACAGCAGGCTTTACAGGCTCTCCTTTGACCAGGGATCAGTGGAATACACCTTGCAGGTCTCCTGGCGAATAAACCATCTCTGTGCAGTCGTCTGTAGACTGTGTGTCTGGAGACAACTGTTCCAGGGGCTGCGGTAAGGTCCCGAACAAGGCTATCTGCAGTACTCCGTGGCCGTCTGGGGGCACTGATGGTGAGATATCGGTCTTCTTGAGGTATTGCACACTGTGGATGTCCCGCACTGTAGAGCCTGGACACGTTTCCTGTCTGCTGGAATCGTTGCCATAATCTTGAGATCACACTTTGTGGCACACGGAGGATCCGTGCTCCGACCTGCTGTTTTTGACCAGCCTCTAGTGGCCCTATTATTCTACCCCTCATAACGTCATCAATGTGTGTTCTTTGAGATATTTTTAACACACTGTTACCATTAGCACGTCTGAAAATATCTGCGCACTTACTCGCTGCACCGTACTCTAACATGCACCAACGCACCTCTGCGTATGTGGACTGCTGCCAGCGCCACCGTGCGACGACCGCAGGTCAAATGCACCGCATGGTCATACCTCGAGGTGATTTAAGCCCTCAGACCGCCCACCAGAGCGTTGTTTCACCATGTATCATCATTATTCTTAATTTATGAGCATGAGTGTAAATACTCCAAAATTCGCCTCAAAATCAGCTAACATGAGTAAAGTAGACATAGATATCCTCGGAATAGCGAAGGAACTTAAATCACTTAACAAAAGCAAGTCTTACGGTCCAGACTGTGTACAGTTAGGTTCATTTCAGAGTATGCTGATATAATACACTGCTGGCCACCGTAAATGCAACACCAAGAAAGACAAGAGGTAGCACAACAAAATTTATTTTGTAGATAACATGTTGACCAAGTATCAAATGATTACGTTTACAGACGTCTGTGAGATGTGGTTCCTGCCAGAATCAGTAGCCAGAGTAGCCGCCATTGTTGGAGATCACCGCTGCCACACGTCTCGGCATTGAGTCAAAGAGACGTTGGATGTGTTCCTGGGGTACAGCAGCCCAAGCAGCTTCCACACGTTGCCAAAGATCATCTGGTGTGGCAGCCGGGGATGTAATCTGGGTCACTCGTTGAGCAACCATGGACCACATGTTTTCTATCGGCGAAAGATCCGGAGAGCGAGCCGGCCAGGGAAGCAGTTCAATCTGGTTATTGACGAAGGACCTTTGGACAATGCGTGCCACGTGTGGTCGCGCATTATCCTGTTGAAATATGGCTGTGGCCGAGCCCTGAAGGTAAGGAAGGACAACTGGCTCCAGCACCTCGGATATGTAGCGCCGGCTATTTAAAGTACCGGCAATGCGTACTAGAGGCGTGCGAGAGTAATATCCAATACCGCCCCATACAATAATACCCGGTGCAAGACCAGTGTGGCGGTGCATAATGCAGCTGTCCAGCATCCTCTCTCCACGGTGTCCCCACACTCGAATCCGACCATCGTGGTGCTGCAGACAGAAGCGTGCCTCGTCAGCAAAGACAACGCCATTCCATTCTGCCCTCCACACCCGTCTGTCATCACACCATTGGCGACGGAGACGTCTGTGGTTCTGCGTCAATGGTAGACGAAGCAATGGACGTCTTGCGGACAGACCACTCTGCTGTAAACGGCGTCGATTGGTACGCGCAGACACTGGATGATGCGTTACAGACGCAATGTGCTGTGCTATGGTTCGGGATGTCACTGAGCGATCCGTCACTGCCATGCGCACAATTTGCCTATCAGCACGTGCAGTGGTGCACCGAGGTGAATGCGATCGACCACGTCGGTCAGTCGTACCCTCCTGCATCCAACGGTCACATATCCGCATTACAGTTGTTTGGTTTCGTCCAACACGACTAGCGATTTCTCTGTATGATAATCCACAATCTCGGTAAGCCACTATCCTTCCTCTGTCGAACTCGGATACTTGATCAAAAGATGTTCGCTGTTGTCTACGAGGCATAACTGATCGTCTTGTGAAACAACCACAAGGTAAACACACGTGCCGAACGTACACTCGTCGAAATCGCCAAGCCTTAAATGGCGCTATGAGGTGGCGCCACAGGCGCGCGTGATGTGCGTCTGCGCTGAAATTCTAATCAGTTGCATATCTCATCACTGCAAACTCATGGTGTAAATTTCACTTGATTCGGATGCTTCCTTCAGGGTGTTGCATTTACGGTGGCCAGCAGTGTAGCTCCGTATTTAACAATTATAGACAACTGTTCGCTCGACGAATAATCGTATCCAAAGACTGGAAAGTTGCACATGTCACACCAGTATTCAAGAAAGGTAGTAGGAGTAATCCACTAAATTACAGGCCCATTTCATTAACGTTGATATGCACAGGATTTTGGAACATACATTGTGTTCGAACATTATGAATTACCTCGAAAAAATCGGTCTGTTGACACACAGTCAACACGGATTTAGAAAACATCGTTCTTGTGAAACACCATTAGCTCTTTACTCACACGAAATGTTGAGTGCTATTGACAAGGGATTTCAAACTGATTCTGTATTTCTAGATTTCCTGAAGGCTTTTGACACTGTACCACACAAGCGGCTTGTAGTGAAATAGGGTGTTAATGGAATATCGTCTCAATTATGTGACTGGATTTGTGATTTCCTGCCAGAGAGGTCGCAGTTCGAACTAACTGACGGAAAGTCATCAAATAAAACAAAAGTGATTTCTGGCGTTTCCCGAGGTAGTTATATAGACCCTTTGCTGTTCCTGATTTATACTAACGATAAAGGAGAAAATCTGAGGAACCTTCTTAGTTTGTTTGCAGATGACGCTGTCGTTTACCGACTATTAAAGTAATCAGTAGATCAAAACGAATTGCAAAACGATTTAGAAAAGATGTATGTATGGTGCCAAAATTGACAATTAACCCTGAATAACGAGAAGTATGAGGTCATCCACATGAGGACGAAAAGAAATCTGTTAAATGTCGATTACACGATAAATCAGTGAAATCTAAAGGCCGTAAATTCAAGTAAGTACCTAGGAATTACAATTACAAACAACTTAAATTGAAAGGAACACTTAGAAAATGTTGCGGGGAAGGTTAACCAGAGACTGCATTTTATTGGCAGGGCGCTTAGAAAATGTAACAGACCTACTAAGGAGACTGCCTACTCTACGCTTATCCGTCCTCTTTTAGAATACTGCTGCGCGGTGTGGGATCCTTACCAGATAAGACTGACGGAGTACATTGAGAAAGTTCAAAAAAATGGTTCAAATGGCTCTGAGCACTATGGGACTTAACATCTATGGTCATGAGTCCCCTAGAACTTAGAACTACTTAAACCTAACTAACCTAAGGACATCACACAACACCCAACCATCACGAGGCAGAGAAAATCCCTGACCCCGCCGGGAATCGAACCCGGGAACCCGGGCGTGGGAAGCGAGAACGCTACCGCACGACCACGAGCTGCGGGCTGAGAAAGTTCAAACAAGGGCAGCACGTTTTGTATTATCGCGAAATAGGGGAGAGAGTGTCACAGAAATGATACAGGATTTGGGGTGTACATCATTAAATGAAAGGCGTTTTTCTTTGCGACGGAATCTTTTCACGTAATTTCAATCACCAACTTTCTTCTCCGAATGCGAAAATATTTTGTTGACGACGACCTACACAGGGAGAAACGATCACCATAATAAAATAAGGGAAATCAGAGCTCGCACCGAAAGATATAGGTGTTCCTTTCTTCCGCGCGCTGTACGAGATTGGAATAGAGAATTATTGTGAAGGTGGGCCGATGAACCGTCTGCCAGGCACTTAAACGTGATTCGCAGAGTATCCGTGCAGATGTAGATGAAGAAAGGTCAGTGGCGATACGCCTGTATTCCTGTGGCGCCAGATGGCTTGTGGATAGGGATGATCATTCTTTCCACATAGGCGGATTGGTGTGGCACATTCGGGGACATCAATTCGCGATAGTTGGCAGTCCATTGTGGAATCGTGAGATCTTTAAATGTCCGATAAAGCTCTAACGGAAACCCTCTCGATCCCGGAGACTTGTTCGATGCGCCCTTCCCGAGTGCTTCCATTACGTCGCCCTGTGTGACTCTCCCATTAACACTCGTTGGGGCGTCGCATCGAGGAATGCGGATAGCGTCCATGGGACATCATGGAAAGCTACCTCCTCGTCTTCCACTTAGTCATAAGGGTGACTGTATTGTACCTCAAACGCCTTGGCAATTTGTTTTTGCGATGTTAAACGGCGACCATCCGGCAGTACGACCGCCTGTATTAAGGCACTGCAGCTATTTTGTTTTCCTCTGATAACGTGGTATATCGATGGCGATTCTCCAGGGACCCTCTGAAAGGCCCGTTCGCGATCAGCGGCCCTCTCCAGATGGTGTCGCATTATGGGAATTATTTGCGCCTGCGTTCGTTTTATGACAGCACTCCGATCTTTTGATGGTGCTTGTATAGGAAGTTCGGTCAGCATCGTGAAATAAAATTCCGTCGGGTGGCGCCTCCATATCGTCTTTTCACCTCCGTATGCAATCAAGACTCGACGCAATGCAGGCTTACCGCATTCGAGCCGCCATCATAGCGTCCGTCGGATGAGTCGATAACGATCGGTGCTCCTAGCACTATGAGCACCAACCCTCTCGCTGAGGGCAGATACACTACCTCCTCGGCTACTATGCCTTCGCATAGAAGTATCGCAGTTCTGCCACCGCCAGCTATAGTGGATGTGGATGGATTGTATCCATAGACTTCGGGAAATCTCTCGACACATATTTACTGCAGAAGGACGATGTCGACATCTGACGCACGCAACATGTCCTGTAGTAACTGCAACATGACCGGCGTTATAGCTGCATTAATGTTAATAGAGGCTGTTCGATATGCCTGCCACAGCTGATCAGTGCGTAAAGTGCACATGAACGCTTACGTTGTGTGCTGTTGCCCAGCGACCTGGTGTCTGCTCGACAGTCTGCATCTTCTGCACGCCTAACATCTGGCGGAAGCTGCACTTGCCTTTGCGGTTGCGTCGTCGATCTGTGGATCAGCATCACGTTCGTCAACGCAGTTCCCTTTCTGAAGGTCCATCTCTCGGCCTATTTCTCCCGCCGGACAGATCGACTGCTAGACAGACACACGCACGGTGTACGTTGTATCAGTGAGCATGCTGTCTGTGTGTAGAATGAGGAAGGCGCGCGATCTATCCGAGTTTGACCAAGGGCTTATTGTGATGACCCGGAGGCTCGGCACGAGCATTTCGGAAACTGCACAACTTGTCCAATGTTCAAGGAGTGCTGTGGTGAGTGTCTTCAACACGTGGCGAAGCCAAGGTGAAACCACGTCCAGTCATTGTGGGCTTCGGCGGCCACCTCTCATTACAGACGTCCGACGTCGTAAGCTGGGCAGACTGATGAAACAGGACAGGCGCCGAACTCTGGCGGAACTAACATCACACTTTAATGCTGAGCAGACTATAAGTGTGTCTGAACACACGGTGCACCGAACACTCCTAACGATGGGTCTCCGCAACCGACGACTCATGCATGTGCCAATGTTAACACCACGACATCAGCAACTACGACTGGAAAGGGTACGTGGCCATCAGCACTGAACATTGGCACAGTGGCAGAGCTTTGCACGGTCTGATGAATCCCAATACCTTCTTCGTCATTCCAATGGGAGGGCGCGGGTCCTTCGTCTTTAGGGAGAACAACTCCTCGACACCTGTACGGAGATGAACTGGCAGCGGCTCCATTATGCTCTGGGGAACGTTCAAGAGGGCTTCTATGGGTCCAGCGGAGCTTATGCAAGGCTCCATTATGGCCAAGGAGCATCGTACACTGGTTACAGACCAAGTACATCCCTTCATAACGATTATGTTTCCTGACAGCAGTAGTATCTTTAACAAGATAATGCGCCATGTCACAAGGCTAAGAGTGTGACTGAGTGGTTCGAGGAACACAGTGGCGAGCTACTATTGATATGCTGGATCCCCAACTCGCCAGATCTGAACCCGATCTGGGATGTGACCGAACGTGACGTCAGAGCTCATCGCCCGCCCCCAAGGAATTTACGGGAATTAAGTGACGTGTGTGCAGATGTGGTACCATCTCCCTCCAGCGACCTACTAAGGGCTCATTGCTTCCATGGCACGATGCGTTACTGCTGTTTTCCGTGCCAAAGACGAACATACCGGCTATTAGGTAGGTGGTCGTAATGTTCAGGCTGAAGGTTGTATTGTGAAGATTCAGACATTGTATATACACAGGCATTGTTATCATCAGAAGCATAGTTAATTTAGTACTAAGAAATATTTTCGCTAGAAACCGTAGATTTTGAATTATCCAAGAAAAACTTGAAAAAGTAAATTTTAAACTCCCCCTACCCGACCCATTTCTCATTCCCCATAGGTCAGGGTTTTTCATATGTTGCCCATGGCACTCCCTACTACCATTGTTGAAAGGCGTATGTACTCGTTGGCAGCGATGATGAGGCATTGTAGAATCTCTGACCAGAGCAGTTGCGCTCGAAGCGCAGTGCAGTACATTAGTCTGTTGGAAGTAGTAGCCGAGTGAGGTAGCGAGCGGGAGTCTGTCAGTAGTGGTAGCGCAGAGCAGTCGGCGGGCGTCGGCACCGCAATGGTCGACATTCAGGACAAGGTATATTATTAAGCGCATTGCGATCAGCTAGTAATGTAAATTAAATGTAATGAACTTTAAAGAATCGCCCCAATAATAATTTTGATTTTTAAAGCAATTTTTAACAAAGAATCATTCGATTTCCTTCCATTTCCTTTAAACAAAAAAATTTCAATTAACTTCAAAAAAATTTAGTTATTGCGATACATCTGCTGTAAGCTGTGGCGCAGAATAAGAGCAGAATTTTGACATGCAGTTATATTAAGGTAAGAAATTAATTCTGATTTTTGCACAGGGCCAAAGACCGACATTTCGGTTAAGCTGAGTTTTGATTGTCACTGTAGTTCCATTGTCATGGGATCATGTTTCATTATTTTATGCGAACTTATACTTGCGTCAGATTGCTAATTTTTGTTTAATTGTCATTGTCATTAATATTTTTGCGGGAAGGTTACACTTGGCTCCATTTCTATTAAGTATTGTCCTTTTAAATTTTCCGTGGGGAGGTTACACTCATTTAATTTACATTACTAGCTGATCGCAATGCTGCTTAATAATATACCTTGTCCTGAATGTCGACCATTGCGGTGCCGACTCCCGCCGACTGCTCTGCGCTACCACTACTGACAGACTCCCGCTCGCTACCTCACTCGGCTACTACTTCCAACAGACTAATGTACTGCACTGCGCTTCGAGCGCAACTGCTCTGGTCAGAGATTCTACAATGCCTCATCATCGCTGCCAACGAGTACATACGCCTTTCATAACCCTCCACTGGGGGGAAAAAAATTTGGCAGCGATGGTGAGTCATTTGGACTTGCCATCGTAACAAATTTTTCTTTTAATTAATTAACATTTACAAAATATTTGGATGTAATACATGAATTAAATGTTGTGCGCATGCACCGATTACAAAACATTACAGACAAGACAAAATATAAGTACAATGAGTAGAGAGCGTATCAGCAAATCAGAAAAATTATTTGACAAATAACAAAGTGCACACGCACTGTAAGATTCTGTAGCATTTTCAGAACAAATTCATGTTGACAAGGGACATGAGTGCACATGCACTGCAGTGGAGAACATATCAGCAAAAGACGAAATGTATATACAATGAGTAACAAATGACATAAATCATAAAAAGTATACAGAATGAACACAAATCATATCGAAAATTGAGAAGAGTGCACAGGCACTGGAGTTCAGTTGAAAACATATTCACATAAGTGCACATGCACTGAAAAATTTTTGAACATTTTTATAACAAATAAACGCAAGGGTAGAAAAATCATCAAATCACAAAAAGTATATACAATATATATGACAAGAGTGCACACATACTGCACTTCAGAACAAATCAAAAAATGTCTTTAGTATTTTCACAATAAATAAACATAATAGCAAAAAAAAATCATGTCGACAAGTGACACAAGTGTACTCGCACTGGAGTTCAACAAATCGAGAAAAAATGTATAGGCCATGAACATAAATGATGTTAGCTAAAAATGATTTTCACTATTAGGATAGGAAAGGAAAGGATTGCATCATGGTTGTAGCACTTTAGTTTGCACACAGCTGCACTGAAAGTCCATATCTTTCCACAGAATCACAACACTAAGTGATACAATCTGCAGTTCCGTTCCCAGAAGTATTTATCAGCGTATCAAGACACTGAAACGTCGTAGTAATATTCCATGCTATCATTTGGCAGTATACCAGGTACACCAAACAGTGGGACCATAATAACGTCTTCATTGCTTACGGTGGTGGACAGCATGTCGTGTCAACACCACGCTCTTAAGAGGCACACCAACGTAGAATTAGTGCAAAAACCAAATATAGTGCTCCATGATAATGAGGATGGACAAGACAAATGGATGTTGCAATATTTTCAGGTAGTTAGGTCAGAAGGTGAAGGACATTAACTAACACACAAGTCTTGAGTAGTGATTACATAAGTAGTTTGCGGCATCCATACTCTAGTTATTGAACATTTCTGTACCAAGTATTTTAGTATACAGAATAATGTTCATAAAATTAAATTATTGTCATCATGGGTAGTCGTATTACAATAAACAGCGGCAATCTTTGTTCAGTTACACAATTACAATCATAGCATTAATAATCATGGGCATAATAAGTAGTCTCATTACAATAGACAGTGGCAATTTTTAGCCAGTTACACAATTACAGTCATAGCATTAATAATCATGGGCATTATAAGTAGTCTCATTACAATAGACAGTGGCAATTACTAGCCAGTTATAAAATTACAATCATAGCATTAATAATCATGGGCATAATAAGTAATCTCATTACAATAGACAGTGGCAATTATTAGCCAGTTATAAAATTACAATCATAGCATTAATAATCATGGGCATAATAAGTAGTCTCATTACAATAGACAGTGGTAATTCTTAGCCAGTTACACAATTACAATCATAGCATTAATAATCATGGGCATAATAAGTAGTCTCATTACAATAGACAGTGGCAATTACTAGCCAGTTATAAAATTACAATCATAGCATTAATAATCATGGGCATAATAAGTAGTCTCATTACAATAAACAGTGGCAGTTATTAACCGGTTACAAAGTATTATTATTCAGATAATTAAGAAGTCATTATGAAAGTGACATACTATTCAGAGCTGATCAGTATTATTCAGAATTGTCATAAACTAGTGACATTATATGAGACTGGTAATACATTTTGTTTTTGTGCTAGCAATGCATTGCTTTGGGTAATTATAAGGGAAAGCAAGAAGAAATAAGAAAAAAAATTGCTTCTAGGTTGTTCCTATAAAATGAAAAATGTGTAACGTCATTCGTCATGAGTCAGCTGTAGCAAGGTTATCACTTTATAAATGACAGACACAAATGGGTAAAAAAAAATGCAAGTACTAGAACAGGTATAATAAGTAACAAGTTTAGTAAGTATCATGAAAAGCTTCTCCTGGAAAAAATACAAAATGGATTATTGAGCTGAAAGAAGAAACGCAGACTATGCTGAAAAGTAGTGAACTTCGAATTAACAGGTAGTGAAATGTGTATAAAAAATGTGTTCCATAGCTGTCCTTTCCAAAATCTTCAGTCATCCTACTATGCAATATAACACCTGCTGTCAAAGCAAACTGCAACAAATACTTAAATAACCACATAGCATAAATACATAATTTCAACATTATCCTCATCTGTAAAGAAAAACTTCATTATCTATATCATTATAACTTCATTATCATCATCACCTGTAAAGAAAAACTTCATTATTCATAGTACCATATTCTTCATCATTATTCTTCATCAGCATTAACTATCATCTGCAAAAATCACTTCATTATTCATCACACAACTATTCCTTATCTCTAGCATATTTCATCACTTAAAACTAAGATGTGTAGTTCTGTCTGACAGCTTGCATCAATCGCCATGTATTTTGAAAGAAAAAATTAGTTAAGACTACTATTCTGCGATGTGTATAGTATATTCTTGTTAATGCTTGTTAATCCTAATCCATTTACTCTTCTTCATAAAGTTATTGCATCTTCTTTCGTTTATTCCGTAGGTGAAATTCCCATTTCTGTTGAATTTATTTCCTTTACGCATCATTTCTTTCTGAAATTGATGAACAAAGATTAATGTCTTGTATTTAAATCATATACCCATTAGATAATGATTGGTTAATGGTGACACAATTAAGCATACAGCATAACATGACAGAAAACGTAATATGTCAAAAGCATAGACAGTGTTCAAAGGCAAAAAGTGTACAGAGAATATCACAATGCAGCAGTAAAAAAAAAGAAAAATAGTCACGATGTTGAGATATCATAGGGCAGAAAAAAAGTCAAAGTCAACTGGTGTGTGTTATACCTTAGCTATTTCATAATGTATACAAACAAAACGGGATAACAATTATACACAAAAAAATGAAAAATGTCCACAGTCTGATGTGTAACGACAAGAAAAGCGACCTGTTAACCTTACCTTGCCGGGCACTTGCCAAGAAAAAATACGATAGTCATCATCAGTAATTAGTCATATAATTATAATTGCATAAGTGGTCATAAAAAAGTGTAAGTTCATCTGGAAAATATGCACGGTCTGATGTGTAACGACAAGAAGAGCGACCTGCTAACCTTACCCTGCCAGGCACTTGCCAAGAAAAAATACGATAATCATCAATAATTGTTCACATAAATATCTGGAAAATGTATTACAGTGTGATAAATCATAAAGTATGTTCATTCAATAAACGGTTTAACATTGGAGATATGGTGATTGCCTTTCGATTTTCTGGTTCTCAAAGTTTCGACGTGTACAACATTGGGGTGAGGAATGCTGCGAATCCGATATGGACCTGCGTACAGAAGTTCAACTTTACTGCACTTACCTTTTAATTTGCTGGATAAATAGTGTGTACGTACTAATATCTTCTGTCCAACGTGAAAGTCTCGGCGTCTACAAACCTGTTTTTGCTGTCTTCTCCGGCGCTCTGCGGCACGTTTGATGTTGTTCAGCGCAATGTCAATTATTTCGTGGTGTCGTAATCGACGAGATGTAGGAAATGTTACTAATTCTTTAATTTTGTTTGGTGGTTCAACGTTTTTCAGTATTACAGACGGAGATAGCATAGTGGATTCATTTGGAATGGAATTAATTACATCTTCGAATGAGTGTATGTGTGTGTCCCAATTAACATGTCTTTTGTGGCAGTATATTCTACACAGTTTGCCAATTTCTTTCATTAATCGTTCACAAGGGTTCGAAGAAGCATGGTACTTGGATATATAAATCGGAGAAATGTTTCTAGCTCGTAACATGCGTGTCCATATAGCAGAACGAAATTGTGATCCATTGTCAGAAATTACTTTCATCACATGCCCTACATGAAATAGAAAATGCTTTACAAATGCTTTCGAAACAGTTTTAGCAGTGGCTTTGCGTAACGGAGTGAAAGTAACAAATTTTGAAGTGAGTTCAACAGCGACAAAGATGTAGCAAAAACCTCTATTAGTTCTCGGAATTGGACCAAAAATGTCTACTGCGGCCATATGTCTTAATTTAACAGGTATAATGGGATACAATGGAGGAATGTGTGAAGTGGTGTCAGATTTAGCTTTCTGGCAAATTTTACATGACGCTAAAACTCGTCGTATACGTTTTTCCATGTTGGAAAAATAACAGTTCTGTCTCAGTATAAGAAAACATTTTCTGGCTCCGTAATGTGCGTAACTTAAATGAGTGTACCAGATTAATTTGTTAATCAGTTCGTCAGGAATGCATAATAACCAATTGTTGCTGTCAGGATGAGAGCGGCGAAACAGAATGTCATTGCGTACAGTGTAGTGGTTTCTAATCGTAGCATTATTCTTATCGTGCCAAAGGTGTTTAATTTCTTTCCACACATTGTCTTTGCTTTGCTCTCGTGCTATGTCCTGTAATGACGATGAAATAAAATTTTCAAATGCGACTTGCTGAATGTACATGACACTGAAATTTGCTTTGCAGAAGTTGGTTGCTACGTCTTGCTGATTGTTGCTGAGAGAACGCGATAATGCGTCTGCTATAACATTTTGTGTGCCGGGAATGTGAACTATTGTAAAATTAAATTCCTGCAAATAAAGTTTCCATCTACTTAACCTGTCGTGAGTGAATTTAGCTGAAAGTAAAAATTGTATAGCTCTGTGATCTGTGTAAACGGTCGTGTGTCTTCCATAAAGAAAATGCCTAAATCTCGTAAAAGCCCATACAACACATAACGTTTCCAATTCTGTCACGGAATAATTTCGTTCAGCAGGTGACAAAATGCGGCTTGCAAATGCGATGTTTTTAATTACTTTAGAACCATCTTCTTCAATTTCCTGAAAAATGTGTACGCCTAAAGCTGTGTTAGAACTGTCGGTGGCAATGGAAAAATTTCTGGTAAGATCTGGGTGCGATAAAAGTGGTGTATTCAGCAAAGCATGTTTCAACAACATTCTCGTGAATAAGATTCTACGTGTCAAAATTATTGCTTACGTTACTGGAATATGCAACCTGTACTGTATCTGGTCAAATTCTGTCGTACGTACTGTTATTTACGGGACGATGCTGTGGCATATCGACTATTTGAACTGCTCTGTTATTTCTTACTGACGTGTTACGTTATAGATGACACCTATTGTCTGTTTCATTCATGATTATATGTTGTTGCTAACATTCTTGCTGCTGAAAAGATCGACTGTAATGAAATGTACGCTGAAAAATTGTGCTCGTTAATTTTACGTCTCTCATAATAGTCACTTCTATACGGCGCATTACGATACGAGTCTAAATAGTGTGTTGTCTGTACGTAGTTATTTCTTTGCTGCTGTGTGTTACTATTTATTGTAGCTGGGACTACACGTGCACGCGGCGAAATATTAAAGCTTGGTTGACCTTGTAGACGGCATTGTTGGTTACGTATGCTAAGCGGCTGACTTTCATGCTATTGTGGTGAAAAAACATCCATTGTTACAAAAATGTGGTTGTTGTTGCTGCTAATTTTATACATACTGATGATTACGATTTTATCTGTTATTAAAATTACGGCGGTAGTCGTCATTACGGGAGTGCCTACTGAAAATTGTCACATTCGGTAAAAATTTGTCTTATCGGGTTTTCATTACATTTTTCTTAATTCTAAGTAGAGCAATAGTTAAAGAGCTGTTTTGATAGATATAAAGGATAGTAGAAGAGAAGGCAGCAGTGCAGAAAACTAAAGATGAAACAGCACTACTACAGCTCGGGGCCCTATGCTCGCTACGGCACATATTCATTAAAGCGTAATGAATCCCCTGAGGTCAATTACGCACTGCAAATAAATTTTAGCTTTAGCGTTACAGGCAATAGCGGTAAAAATTCAGAAATAAATTGCTGTCTCAATGCTAATTGTTGTTTCTTCATTACAGGCAATGCTGATGAAAATACAATGACAAATTGTCGTATCAGGTTCAAAGTTTGTTTCACTGTTACAGACCAAGCTGGTGAAAGTACAAAAATAAATCGACGTAACCAGTTCAAATCGTGTATCTGTACTCTGTCATTATTATGTTCCATAGATTTTTTTACAAATAAAAATTGCTCGTAATGTACGTTCTCGTCACTGAATTTAAGAAAACGTTCAGGTTTGTGTGAGAAACCTTTTGTCTGTGTCATTTCTGAATCTAAGTCCCGTACTCTTTGTAGATTACTCAAATTACACGCGCTGCGTGACTCTGGCAAATGTTCGAAAAGTGGCATCTGCTGTGATGTGTTATTAACTGAAATGTTTTTCATCTCTGTTACCTCCTGCTGTAAACTTGACAATTTTCTACGCAAGGTGTTATTAGACGAATCGATCTCATTAATTGTCTGCTGTAAATTTTGAAATTCAGGTGTTTGATTGAATGAAACCGGTGAAGTATCGTCTGATTTATTGTCATTAGTACTTTCGATCACATCAATACGACTGGCCAATTCATCACATTTTTCAGTCAGTATTTTTACCTGATCATCGGTTTTAGTGTCAGTGGCATTAATCTGGTTTTGCAATTTACGTGTAGTTTCGTTCAGTTTTCTAACGTCAGCTTTCACGACATCGGAATCCTGTGTTATTTCTAATTCTTCAAATCTGTCCGTCACTGTCTGAATATCTATTGTGTGTGTATCTGTTTTTGATTTAAGATTCGAAATTTCGTCACGTAATTCTGTGTTCGACTGTTTGAATGTATTAATTTCGTCGGACACTGTGGCAATATTATTGTCTACATATGTTTTTGCCTTTGCAAACATTTTACGTTTGTCTTCTTGTCTCTGAGCAGTGATTGTTTCCATTACTTGACGTTTTACTTTATTCTGATCCTCAATAAATTTGCGGAAACGCGTATCACTGTTTTGTATGTGAAGACTAAGACGTTCGTTAATCTGTGTGTTCTGTTGGTCGAATTTCGCATCTATCTTAGCATCCATTGTCCGCGAAAGTTCTGTAGTCATTGCTTTAAACTCGTCGCGCAATTGTGTAGCCTTTTCAGAGCATTGTTTAGCGACTCCGCTAATTTCGTCTCTGAGTGTTTCTGTTGCAGCTGTTTGTAATTCCCTTAATTCCTGAGCAACAGACTTAATTTCTTCGCTACTTTTTTTTGAACAAGCCTCGATTTCCTCGCGTAACTGTTCCTTAGTGTCATGGCACTGCGCAGCAACGGCTCTAATTTGTTCACTTAGCTGTCTGGAATTGTTGTCTAATTTTTCATTTAACTGTTTGTTCTGTTCACTAAGTTGTTTGTGATTTTTGTCTTGTCTTTCATTCTGTTGTTTCTCCATTTGTCGTAAAAATGCCATAATTTGATCCAAGCCAAAATTGCCGGCGCTATTCTCCGTGCTGTTTAATGCTGGATCTGGAATTGTCTCGCTTTCTGTAACCATTTGGTTATTCTGAGATTTACAAAAAGGTTTGCCAGTCGAATTTACACTGTCGGTCACTATTTCGGAATTAAATGGATCCGTCGTACTTTCAGTACACTGTCCATTTTCATTAGAAAAATTTCTCTGCACGTTACTTGAATTTTCCAAACCGGGTGTGTTAACCTGGGCAGCGCTTATTACAACAGAGCGTCCCGCGTCATCGATTGTCGTCAAATCAACAGAGGACATAACCGAGTTCGTTTGTTCATCATTAAGACAAAAGTCATCATTAGCGGTTGGAACGCACTGATTGTTAGTGAACGCAGGATTGTCATCATTACACTGCGTGTCACTAGTACTATCGGTCACGTTGTTTAAGTCGGTAAATTCATTCATTATACCACGCGATACACTATTCATAGTCTTTCGCGGCATTTTTACAATGGTCACAATTAATCACAAAACAAATAAGCACAATGCAAAAGCAACACACAATTACAACAGAGCAACGAATTGCCGATGATCTGAAGAGAGAAATTCACAAATTAGTAAAAGCGTTGCGCCAAATTCTAATTATATTTAAGCAAATAAGAGCAGATATCTGACTGTTTTTCAAAAGATTCTCACGAAATACGATCCTGGACCGGGTGTCGCCAAGTGTAACCTCCCCACGGAAAATTTAAAAGGACAATACTTAATAGAAATGGAGCCAAGTGTAACCTTCCCGCAAAAATATTAATGACAATGACAATTAAACAAAAATTAGCAATCTGACGCAAGTATAAGTTCGCATAAAATAATGAAACATGATCCCATGACAATGGAACTACAGTGACAATCAAAACTCAGCTTAACCGAAATGTCGGTCTTTGGCCCTGTACAAAAATCAGAATTAATTTCTTACCTTAATATAACTGCATGTCAAAATTCTGCTCTTATTCTGCGCCACAGCTTACAGCAGATGTATCGCAATAACTAAATTTTTTTGAAGTTAATTGAAATTTTTTTGTTTAAAGGAAATGGAAGGAAATCGAATGATTCTTTGTTAAAAATTGCTTTAAAAATCAAAATTATTATTGGGGCGATTCTTTAAAGTTCATTACATTTAATTTACATTACTAGCTGATCGCAATGCGCTTAATAATATACCTTGTCCTGAATGTTGACCATTGCGGTGCCGACGCCCGCCGACTGATCTGCGCTACCACTACTGACAGACTCCCGCTCGCTACCTCACTCGGCTACTACTTCCAACAGACTAATGTACTGCACTGCGCTTCGAGCGCAACTGCTCTGGTCAGAGATTCTACAATGCCTCATCATCGCTGCCAACGAGTACATACGCCTTTCATTGTGCAAAAACTTGCTGGTACGAAAAATTTTACCCCAGTCCATCTTGTTTGGTCTTCGTTGATTGGGCTAATGTCAAATGTTCACAAAAAAAAAAAAAAAAACAGACGAATAAGCTCATTCATAATAATGACGTCTATGTATTTTGGTGATTAAGTAGGCTCCACACAACAGTATCAAAAATGGTTCAAATGGCTCTGAGCACTATGCGACATAATTTCTGAGGTCATCAGTCGCCTAGAACTTAGAACTAATTAAACCTAACTGACCTAAGGACAGCACACACATCCATTCCCGAGGCAGGATTCGAACCTGCGACCGTAGCGGTCGCTCAGCTCCAGACTGTAGCGCCTCGAACCGCAAGGCCACTCCATCCGGCAGACCAGTATCAAAGCGAACACTTTTTTACTTTAAATGTTTGTGGTGCACTCTAGGTAGCCTGCACATAAATTGGCCCTGACAGAAGGTAGATTCCTTTACAACTTTTGCACATCACGGTGACCCTTCTTACACATTTGTCCTGCGTGATACTAAAGATAGGATGTTCATCATGCTGCTGATTACAAGTCGACTCCATGCGATTTCACTTGCGACTCTCTTACGCAGTTATAATTAGGAGATGCTTACAGAAATAAAATCGTGTTGTCTTGATTGTGACTTACTTATTTCCGTGTTGTTATCCATTGGCGACCTTTTCGTTTTCATAATCTCTGCTGATGTGCTTGTAATATATGCAGAGTGTTGAGTAACTGGGCACAGACGTGAAAGTGTGGGTTGATAACAGCTGTGCTTGGGCATTAAAACACAGATCTCGGTCTATGGATTCCGAAGGTGGCGGATTTCCACTAGCAATAGCACAGCTCAGTTACGGCAACACACCCCAGTAATGCAACCTGCACCATATCCCACTCATACGAGGCTTCATTAGCCAAATTTGCCGTGCCCCGCATTATATTCCTTCGTGGTATTGATACTTCAATGTATCGGTAATTTTCTTTCTGTGCCTTTATACGCTATGTGTCCTTGTTCTCTTAGGACTGTGGCTATGAAAAATAAGAATCACCGATTATGTTGACGTAATTACTGTATTTATTCAAAATAGTCTCCCCTTGAACCAATACACAATTGAAATCATTGAAACTTTCACTGTAGTCCATTTTTGTACTTGCATTTAGTACTGCAGTACAGTTTACTTTTGGTATCCTTAACTGTGTCGTAATGGTGACCTTTTATTGTCATTGTCAGTTTAGGGGACAGCCAGATGTTGCCTGGGGTCCACTCCGGCGAAAACAGCAGCTGATCCAGAACTGTGATCCTTTTGCTGGACAAAAATTCGCGCAAGGTCTTCGCTCTGTGGTTGGGGCATTGTCTTGGAGGAGCGACCAGGAACCTACCTCTCGGTATCCGGCTCAAATTTAATGCTTCTAGCCCTCAAATGATAGAGGACTCAAAAAACTTGATGTTGCCTCTTTGCTTCAACGCTGTTTACCGAGGAGTGTCAGACATGTACCGTTACATTCGCGGCCAGAACGCCTGCTGCAGCGATGCTAGCTCTTTGACCCTCTACACAGCTGATGAAACTTCGAGGATCTTAATGCAGTAACTGGATCAGCCGCTGTTTTCGCAGAACTGGTCTTATGTCAAAGCGGTAGGTGGATCAAAACAAAATGTCCAGACACTCTGTGACCAAAATGGTTCAAATGTCTCTGAGCACTATATGACTTAATTTCTGAGGTCATCAGTCACCTAGAACTTATAACTAATTAAACCTAACTAACCTAAGAACATCACACATATCCATGCCCGAGGCTGGATTCGAATCTGCGACCGTAGCGGTCGCTTGACTCCAGACTGTAGCGCCTAGAACCGCACGGCAACTCCGGTCGGCTGTGACCAAAATGGTACTGAAACAGAGGATGACAGACTAAAGGCCAAAATACTAAATGTCTTTTTCCAAAGCTGTTTCACAGAGGAAGACTGCACTGTAGTTCCCTCTCTAGATTGTCGCATAGATGACAAAATGGTAGATATCGAAATAGACGACAGAGGGATAGAGAAACAATTAAAATCGCTCAAAAGAGGAAAGGCCGCTGGGCCTGATGGGATACCAGTTCGATTTTACACAGAGTACGCGAAGGAACTTGCCCCCCTTCTCTCAGCGGTGTACCGTAGGTGCAAAAAGTATAGAAACAAAAAAGTTTTGTGTAGAGAAACATATAGAAGCATGTGCCTGTGAGCTTAAATTAAATAAAGGCACATTTATAATTGTAACTGTATATAGGTCCCCATCAGGAAATTTTCATCTATTTCTGAAAAATTTGGACTGCTTGTTGTGCTATCTGTCAGACAGGGGGAAGCAAATTATTATTTGTGGGGACTTCAATGTAGATTCTCTGAAAGAGGGTAATAGGAAAAATGACCTTGAAGTATTACTCGGTTCTTTCAATTTGACACCCGTTATTGATTTTCCTACTCGGGTGGTAAAGGATAGCAGCTCACTGATAGATAACTTCTTTATAGACCAAGATAAGTTTAACCAGATAAATGCTCAGCCTGTTGAGAATGGTCTTTCTGATCATGGTGCACAGCTAGTTACAATATATGACATAGCTCCATTCAGCAATAATAAACAGTCCTCCAAAGTAGTACGTTCAGTCAACGATTTAACAATTGCAAATTTCAGGGAAAGCCTACAGCAGTTAGACTGGGATGAGGTGTACCGTGAACCTGATGCCAATTTAAAATATAATTTATTTCATGACATTTTTGTAAATGCATTTGAAAACTGCTTCCCCAAGAAAATAGTTAAATATACTCGTAAGAAACCTTGTAACAAACCATGGCTTACTAAGGGTATAAAAATATCTTGTAACCGGAAAAGGGAAATGTATCTGACAGCAAGAAAGAGTAGTGACCCAGAAACTATCAAACATTAAAAAAACTACTGTGTTATATTAAGAAAAGTTATTAAAAAATCCAGGAGTATGTGTATCATGTCTGAAATCAGCAACTCTGATAATAAAATTAAAGCAATTTGGAATATTATTAAAAGAGAAACAAGTCAACCAAGAGCAGAGGAAGACAGTATTACCATCAAATTGAATGAAAACTTTACGAACAAAAAGTCAGAAGTTGAAAATATTTTTAATAATCATTTTCTAGATGTTGTGGATATAGTGGGATCCAGGTGTTCATTAGAAGATGCTAGGCTGTTAATGGAAGAGGCCATACCTATGCAATTTGATACAATTGAAATCTCACCCACTTCTCCCTCTGAAATTAGGAAAATAATAAACTTGCTTAAAAGCAAAAACTCACATGGAATTGATGGCATTTCCAGCAATATACTAAAAGCTTGTTCTCAACAGATAAGTAAGATTCTCAGCCACCTGTGTAATAGCTCTCTGGAACAGGGCATTTTCCCTGATAGACTGAAATATGCTATTGTTATACCTTTGCATAAAAAGGGGGATAGATCTGATGTCAACAATTACCGTCCAATCTCCCTTCTAACAGCTTTATCCAAAATTTTTGAGAAAGTAATGTATTCAAGAGTAGCTTCACATATCTGTAAAAATGAAGTACTAACAAAATGTCAGTTTGGTTTCCAGAAAGATTTTTCAACAGAAAATGCCATATATGCTTTCAGCAGTCAAATTTTGAATGATCTGAATAACCGAACACCACCCACTGGGATTTTTTTGTGATCTCTCAAAGGCTTTTGATTGTGTAAATCATGAAATTCTGCTAGATAAGCTCAAGTATTCTGGCATGAGTGGGATAGTGCACAAATGGCTTAATTCGTACTTAACTGGAAGAGTGCAGAAAGTTGAAATAAGTAGTTCTCATAACATGCAAAGATCAGCACATTCCTCAAACTGGGGAACTATCAAGAATGGGGTTCCACAAGAGTCAGTCTTGGGTCCTTTGTTGTTCTTATTATATATTAATGACTTGCCATTCTATATTCATGAAGAGGCAAAGTTAGTTCTCTTTGCTGATGATACAAGTATAGTAATCACACCTGACAAACAAGAATTAACTGATGAAATTGTCAATACTGTCTTTCAGAAAATTACTAAGTGGTTCCTTGTAAACGGACTCTCACTGAATTTTGATAAGACACAGTACATACAGTTCCGTACAGTGAATAGTATGACGCCATTAATAAATATAGACCTTAATCAGAAGCATATAGCTAAGGTAGAATATTCCAAATTTTTAGGTGTGTCCATTGATGAGAGATTAAATTGGAAGAAACACATTGATGATCTGCTGAAACGTTTGAGTTCAGCTACTTATGCAATAAGGGTCATTGCAAATTTTGGTGATAAACACCTTAGTAAATTAGCTTACTACGCCTATTTTCACTCATTGCTTTCATATGGCATCATATTTTGGGGTAATTCATCACTGAGGAATAAAGTATTTATTGCACAAAAGCGTGTAATCAGAATAATAGCTGGAGTCCACCCAAGATCATCCTGCAGACATTTATTTAAGGATCTAGGGATATTCACAGTAGCTTCTCAGTATATATACTCTCTTATGAAATTTGTTATTAACAACCAAACCCAATTCAAAAGTAATAGCAGTGTGCATAACTACAATACTAGGAGAAAGGATGATCTTCACTATTCAAGATTAAATCTAACTTTGGCACAGAAAGGGGTGAATTATACTGGCCCTAAAGTCTTTGGTCACTTACCAAATAGTGTCAAAAGTCTGACAGATAACCAACAAGTATTTAAGAAGAAATTAAAAGAATTTCTGAATGACAACTCCTTCTACTCCATAGAGGAATTTTTAGATATAAATTAAGAAAAAAAAGAAAAAAAACAAAAATATTAAAAAAATAAAAAAATAAAAATAAAGAAAAACAAAAAAACACAAAAATAAAGTTGTTATATTAACTTAAGTATGTTGTTAAATTAACCTAATTATGTCATGTATTGGAAAATTCGACTCGTTCCACATCATTACGAAATATCGTATTCATGATCCATGGAACTAGTATTAATCTAATCTAATCTAATCTAATCTAGAAGAGCGTAGCGTTCCAAAGGATTGGAAAAGGGCACAGGTCATCCCCGTTTTTAAGAAGGGACGTCGAACAGATGTGCAGAACTATAGACCTATATCTCTAACGTCGACCAGTTGTAGAATTTTGGAACACGTATTATGTTCGAGTATAATGACTTTTCTGGAGACTAGAAATCTACTCTGTAGGAATCAGCATGGGTTTCGAAAAAGATGATCGTGTGAAACCCAGCCCGCGCTATTCGTCCACGAGACTCAGAGGGCCATAGACACGGGTTCCCAGGTAGATGCCGTGTTTCTTGACTTCCGCTAGGCCTTCGATACAGTACCCCACAGTCGTTTAATGAACAAAGTAAGAGCATATGGACTATTAGATCGATTGTGTGATTGGATTGAAGAGTTCCTAGATAACAGAACGCAGCATGTCATTCTCAATGGAGAGAAGTCTTCCGAAGTAAGAGTGATTTCAGGTGTGCCGCAGGGGAGTGTCGTAGGACCGTTGCTATTCACAATATACATAAATGACCTTGGGGATAACATCGGAAGTTCACTGAGGCTTTTTGCGGATGATGCTGTGATATATCGAGAGGTTGTAACAATGGAAAATTGTACTGAAATGCAGGAGGATCTGCAGCGAATTGACACATGGTGCGGGGAATGGCAATTGAATCTCAATGTAGACAAGTGTAATGTGCTGCGAATACACAGAAAGAAAGATCCTTGATCATTTAGCTACAATATAGCAGGTCAGCAACTGGAAGCAGTTAATTCCATAAATTATCTGGGAGTAGGCATTAGGAGTGATTTAAAATGGAATGATCATATAAAGTTGATCGTCGGTAAAGCAGATGCCAGACTGATATTCATTGGAAGAATCCTAAGGAAATGCAATCCGAAAACAAAGGAACTAGGCTACAGTACACTTGTTCGCCCACTGCTTGAATATTGCTCACCAGTGTGGGATCCGTACCAGATAGGGTTGATAGAAGAGATAGAGAAGATCCAACGGAGAGCAACGCGCTTCGTTACAGGATCATTTAGTAATCGCGAAAGCGTTACAGAGACGACAGATAAACTCCAGAGGAAGACTTTGCAGGAGAGACGCTCAGTAGCTCGGTGCGGGCTTTTGTTGAAGTTTCGAGAACATACCTTCACCGAGGAGTCAAGCAGTTCCGGGTGATCAAAAAGTCAGTATAAAATTGAAAACTGAATAAGTCACGGAATAATGTAGATAGAGAGGTAGAGTTTCTGCTAGTAATAGCGAATACCCTGTTCAAGAATCACAAGAGGAGGAGGCATACTTGGAAAAGGCCGGGAGATACGGGAAGATTTCAATTAGATTACATCATGGTCAGACAGAGATTCCGAAATCAGATACTGGACTGTAAGGCGAACCCAGGAGCAGATATAGACTCAGATCACAATATAGTAGTGATGAAGAGTAGGCTGAAGTTCAAGACATTAGTCAGGAAGAATCAATACGCAAAGAAGTGGGATACGGAAATACTAAGGAATGACGAGATACGTTTGAAGTTCTCTAACGCTATAGATACAGCAATAAGGAATAGCGCAGTAGGCAGTACAGTTGAAGAGGAATGGACATCTCTAAAAAGGGCCATCACAGAAGTTGGGAAGGAAAACATAGGTACAAAGAAGGTAGCTGCGAAGAAACCATGGGTAACAGAAGAAATACTTCAGTTGATTGATGAAAGGAGGAAGTACAAACATGTTCCGGGAAAATCAGGAATACAGAAATACAAGTCGCTGAGGAATGAAATAAATAGGAAGTGCAGGGAAGCTAAGACGAAATGACTGCAGGAAAAATGTGAAGACATCGAAAAAGATATGATTGTCGGAAGGACAGACTCAGCATACAGGAAAGTCAAAACAACCTTTGGTGACATTAAAAGCAACGGTGGTAGCATTAAGAGTGCAACGGGAATTCCACTGTTAATTGCAGAGGAGAGAGCAGATAGGTGGAAAGAATACATTGAAAGCCTCTATGAGGGTGCAGATTTGTCTGATGTGATAGAAGAAGAAACAGGAGTCGATTTAGAAGAGATAGGAGATCCAGTATTAGAATCGGAATTTAAAAGAGCTTTGGAGGACTTACGGTCAAATAAGGCAGAAGGGATAGGTAACATTCCATCAGAATTTCTAAAATCATTGGGGGAAGTGGCAACAAAACGACTATTCACGTTGGTGTGTAGAATATATGAGTCTGGCGACATACCATCTGACTTTCGGAAAAGCATCATCCACACAATTCCGAAGACGGCAAGAGCTGACAAGGGCGAGAATTATCGCACAATCAGCTTAACAGCTCATGCATCGAAGCTGCTTACAAGAATAATATACAGAAGAATGGCAAAGAAAATTGAGAATGCGCTAGGTGACGATCAGTTTGGCTTTAGGAAAAGTAAAGGGACGAGAGAGGCAATTCTGACGTTACGGCTAATAATGGAAGCAAGGCTAAAGAAAAATCAAGACACTTTCATAGGATTTGTCGACCTGGAAAAAGCGTTCGACAATATAAAATGGTGCAAGCTGTTCGAGATTCTGAAAAAAGTAAGGGTAAGCTATAGGGAGAGACGGGTCATATACAATATGTACAACAACCAAGAGGGAATAATAAGAGTGGACGATTAAGAACGAAGTGCTCGTATTAAGAAGGGTGTAAGACAAGGCTGTAGCCTTTCGCCCCTACTCTTCAATCTGTACATCGAGGAAGCAATGATGGAAATAAAAGAAAGGTTCAGGAGTGGAATTAAAATACAAGGTGAAAGGATATCAATGATACGATTCGCTGATGACATTGCTATCCTGAGTGAAAGTGAAGAAGAATTAAATGATCTGCTGAACGGAATGAACAGTCTAATGAGTACACAGTATGGTTTGAGAGTAAATCGGAGAAAGACGAAGGTAATGAGAAGTAGTAGAAATGAGAACAGCGAGAAACTTAACATCAGGATTGATGGTCACGAGGTCAATGAAGTTAAGGAATTCTGCTACCTAGGCAGTAAAATAACCAATGACGGGCGGAGCAAGGAGGACATCAAAAGCAGACTCGCTATGGCAAAAAAGGCATTTCTGGCCAAGAGAAGTCTATTAATATCAAATACCGGCCTTAATTTGAGGAAGAAATTTCTGAGGATGTACAGCATTGTATGGTAGTGAAACATGGACTGTGGGAAAACCGGAACAGAAGAGAATCGAAGCATTTGAGATGTGGTGCTATAGACGAATGTTGAAAATTAGGTGGACTGATAAGGTAAGGAATGAGGAAGTTCTACGCAGAATCGGAGAGGAAAGAAATATGTGGAAAACACTGATAAGGAGAAGGGACAGGATGATAGGACATCTGCTAAGACATGAGGGAATGACTTCCATGGTACTAGATGGAGCTGTAGAGGGCAAAAACTGTAGGGAAGACAGAGATTGGAATACGTCAAGCAAATAATTGAGGACGTAGGTTGCAAGTGCTACTCTGAGATGAAGAGGTTAGCACAGGAAAGGAATTCGTGGCGGGCCGCATCAAACCAGTCAGTAGACTGATGACCAAAAAAAAAAAGAGAGAGGTACAAAGTGACACACATGCTTGGAATGACATGGGGTTTTATTAGAACCAAAAAAATACAAACGTTCAAAAAATGTCCGACAGATGGCGCTTCATCTGATCAGAATAGCAATAATTAGCATAACAAAGTAAGACAAAGCAAAGATGATGTTCTTTACAGGAAATATGTCCGCCATCATTCCTCAACAATAGCTGTAATCGAGGAATAACGTTGTGAACAGCACTGTAAAGCATGTCCGGAGTTATGGTGAGGCATTGGCGTCGGATGTAGTCTTTCAGCATCCCTAGAGATGTCAGTCGACCACGATACACTTGCGACTTCAGGTAACCCCAAAGCCAATAATCGCACGGACTGTGGTCAGGGGACCTGGGAGGCCAAGCATGACGAAAGTGGCGGCTGAGCACACGATCATAACCAAACGACGCCCGCAGGAGTTCTTTCTTCTTTTTTTTTTGTCCTAATAAAACCCCATGTCATTCCAAGCATGTGTGTCAATTTTTACCTCTCTATCTACATTATTCCGTGGTTTTATTAAGTTTTCAAATTTATACTGACTTTTTGATCACCCAGTTTATTGCTTCCTCCTACGTATATCTCGCGAAGAGACCATGGGGATAAAATCAGAGAGATTAGAGCTCACACAGAGGCATACCGACACTCTTTCTTTCCACTAACAGTACGAGACTGGAATCGAAGGCAGAACCGATATAGGTGCTCGAAATACCCTCCGCCATACACCGTCAGGTGGCTTGCGGAGTATGGATGTAGATGTAGATGTAAACTCGCCAGGAGACAGCACTGCAGAATGGTATTTCACAAGCAGTCATAACTGAACTGGGACACGCTGTTAGTAAGATACTTTCCTTGCGATGGTGTCCAGGAACTAAGTATCGATACTTTTCGTTCGATGTCGTTTTCGAACTTTCACGTGCAGTAAAGCGGTGCACAGTAGCGGTGAAAGATCGATATGAAATGCGCGATGGGCGCAATGCGCCAGATTGTTATTACGAGTTGCTCGGCCGAGCACGGAGGAAGCAATCGCGCGCCGCTCCGAGTGGCAAACAAGGGCCGTATCGGTGGCGACGGCGGCGGCGGCGGCAGCGGCGGCGGCCAGTGGCGCGTGACGTGACGCGGCGGCTGTCACTCAGCGGAGCGCCGGAGCGCGGCCGAGGGGTCGGCCCGCCAAATTAAAACGGCGGGGGCCGGCGCCGCACAATGCGCCCAGCGCCGCGGAAGGCATTGTCGCCGGCGCAGGAACGCAAACACGCCGGCTGACAGCGCCGAGCGACAATCGGGGTCGCGCGCCGACTAATGAGAACGCGCTCCGCTCATTGTGGCACCACCAGTTGCCCTCCGACGGCGCGGGTCCGCTCCCTACGGGGGCGTCAGACACTGCCTGGCCCGAGACGACCAGCCGGCGCCCGCGCTTGCAACCACCCGACCACAAGCTACACTGGTCCGCCATGTCTACATCGCCGGTCGGAGTGGCCGAGCGGTTCTAGGCGCTACAGTCTGGAACCGCGCGACCGCTACGGTCGCAGGTTCGAATCCTGCCTCGGGCATGGATGTGTGTGATGTCCTTAGGTTAGTTCGATTTAAGTAGTTCTAGGGGACTGATGACCACAGCAGGTAAGTCCCATAGTGCTCAGAGCCATTTGAACCATTTTTACAATGAAATGAACACGCTTAGCTGCTTACAGGCGTTGACATACGTCAACGGAGACAGATGAAAATGTGTGCCCCGACCGGGATTCGAACCCGGGATCTCCTGCTTACATGGCAGACGCTCTATCCATCTGCGCCACCGAGGACACAGAGGATAGCGCCACTGCAGGGATTTATCTCTGTCACGCCTCCAGCGAAACCCACATTCTCAACGTATTGTCGCGCACTACATGGTCGCCGATGGTATCTGTTCTTTCGGACATGTCCGAAAGGACAGATACCATCCTAGTATATATATAGTTAAGGCTCACCGGCCACTTGACCATCTTCTTCTTCTGTGCGAATGCACAAACAGTGCCCAAACTCTTACGGGAATCGGCAACGCGCCGCGAGTAATGAGTATAATGGGCGGGGGCACTACGAATGTAGTGTGGGACAATACGTTGAGAATTTGGGTTTCGCGGGAGGCGTGCCAGAGATAAATCCCTGCAGTCGCGCTATCCTCTGTGTCCTTGGTGGCTCAGATGGATGCTCAGCGTGTTCGGTCAGAGAGCCGGTTGGCCTGTGTAATAAAAAAACTGAGTAGAAGGATCAACCACCGAACTTGAACAAGATGTCTTGCGACATCCGCAACGACCAAACACAACGATCGATAACGAACAAAACGGGAAAAAAAGATGGATAGAACGTCTGCATGTAAGCAGGAGATCGCGGGTTCGAGTCCCGGTCGGGGCACACATTTTCATCTGTCTCCGTTGACGTATGTCAACGCCTGTAAGCAGCTAAGGGTGTTCATTTCATTGTGATTTCATTCTAACGAGCTGTATGGTCGCCGACGGTATCTGTTCTTTCGGACATGTCCGAAAGAACAGATACCATTTTAGTAAATATGAACCATTTTTGTCTACATCAAGTATCGTTCAACTAAGGTCAACTGTTATCTTGCCCAATGTGACACCACGGCACACGTCCCAGATAAGCGTTATAAGGCCTTTTGCTGCTCATACACTTATCTCATCGATAGAATCCGGACGGATATTACACTGAAGGGTCAAAAAAACTGGTACACCTGCCTAATATCGTGTACTGGCCCGCGAGCCGCGTGCCACCACAGGACGTGGCAGAGACTTCACTAACATCTGAAGGTAGGAGACGAGGTACTGGCAGAAGTAAAGCTGTGAGGACGGAGCGTGAATCGTGCTTGGGTAGCTCAGATGGTAGAGCACTTGTCCGCGAAAGGCAAAGGTCCCGAGTTCGAGTCTCGGTCCGACACACAGTTTTAATCTTCCAGGAAGTTTCATATCAGCGCACACTCCGAAAGCCCATATCGATAATGTTTCGTTGAATGGTTCACACGATGACACTTGTTGATGACCCAGCATTGGAATCTGCAGCAATTTGCGGAAAGGTTGCACTTATGTCACTACGAACGATTCTCTTCAGTCGTCGCTGGTCCCGTTTTTGCAGGACCTTTTTCCGATCGCAGCGATGTCGGAGATTTCATGTTTTACCGGATTCCTGCTATTCATGGTACACTCGTGAAATGTTCGTACGGGAAAATCCCCACTTCATCGCTACTGCGCCATACACTTGTGTTGCACACGCGTTACCGCCTTCTGCCCGTTTTCATATCTCTGTATTTGACTACGCGTGCCTATACCAGTTTCTTTAAAGCCTCAGTGTAGAAGACATTCACGGGATGTGTCCACCCGTCGACTTTATGACGCCTTGAATTCTGCTGCGGATACTTTCAATGAGGTGTCTCGATGTTTATCGAGGAATGGCAGCCTGTTCTTCCTCAAGATCCGAAACCAAAGAAGATAGTTGTGTTTCATGCTGCTGTCTGAAACGACGCCGATATTCTATGTCATCCTAAAGGTCTTCCATTGGGTTAAGGTCGGAGTCCTAGGCAGGCCAATAAATTTCAGGAATCTTTGCATATTATCGTTTTCTAAAGCGCAATAAGGAGGCCATACCCTAACCATAGAAACACCCCTTACTTCACTATCGGCAGTATGCATTACAGCAAGTAAAGTTCTCCAGGAATTTGCCAAACCCAGACCCTTCCACCGCGTTGGCACAGGCTGGTCCAAAAAACTCGTTTCCAGTCATCCACGATCCAGTGGCGTCGCTTTTTACGCCACCTCAACTGTCGTTTAGCATTATTGACTACATAAATGAGAGTCTTATGAGAAGCTGCTTTACCATTATATCCCAATACACAGTCAAAAAATGGTTCACATGGCTCTGAGCACTATGGGACTTAACATCTGAGGTCATCAGTCGCCTAGACTTAGAACTACTTAAACGTAATTAACCTAAAGACATCACACACATCCATGCACGAGGCAGGATTCGAACCTGCGACCGTAGCGGTCGCGCGGTTCCAGACTGAAGCGCCTAGAACCCCTCGGCCACAGCGGTCGGCCCAACACACAGTTGTTGAGTGAGTTGGTCTGCTGGTAGCACTGTGGAAGACACGGGTGATTCCTTCCGCTGACATCATACCATTTTTTTACAACCACCCTCAGCAATTATCGATGGTCCTGCTGGTCTCGGTTTAGCTGTGGTTGTTCCTCCGAGTTTCCACTTCACAATCACATCTACAAAACACTGAATGGCCATGAAAAATCACTTGTGCACCTACACCGTTCGCCGTATTAATGACAAGATTATCGACAGCTTTATACACTGTCAGGTGCGAACGCCTTCTCCTCCTATTACAACGCGGCATGCTCACTGTGTGTCCAATGCTCTTGCACATGCGGCTTCATAACGACTGACAGCGTTTAGACAAACATTACTTATATAGCACCTCCTTATCAAACCCCAACTTTCTACCCAGCCAGCATTATCGCTGCAGTTGCGCAACCGGAAATGGATTTTTCTCCATCGGCGGCCTAAGTAATACTAGAGGCCGCTGACGCCGGCGTCCACGGCAGTAACTAAGTGCCACTCATGGTCACACTGAGAAACCATGTGGACACAGAGAAACCCAGAGATGTGTGGATGTGTGTGAGATCCGTACACATTCGAAGCACAGAACTCTTCTGACTGCTTGTCTAACGGCAACACAATATTCCCCGCCGCTATTTACACTGGCGGGTGCTCCTCTCCTGACATTTACTCGTCGATTGCGCATTACTTAAGAGTGAACAGATACTTTCGATTAGATAATGTACATCATAGTTAACAACTTCACCAAAGCAACTGGTCGTCCATAACACTATGGCTTTGCAGCAATACGATATGCAGGATGGTACCATCTCAGCATTGCACCAGCTTCACTATGCAGCCAAACAACGTGTTAGCAAGTTGCTATTTATATCTGCCCATGTGTCCTCGAAGTCTTTTGCGACGGCTTACATGAATAAAACGTTCTCAGTTTTCAAGCCGCGTCAATTCGAATAAAATCCTCGGGCTTTCGGTGACCATCTCTGCCATCGTCGTCAGGAGTTCGCTGACTGCCGGGGCTGCTACAATTTCTCGCTTATATAGGTATGATGATGTCATCAGCAGCCAATCAGATAGACTCAAAGTCTACCCGGGCAGCTAGTGGAGCTGTTGCCCGTGGCAGCACCGGTGACGTCAGGTGGCGCCAGGGGCAGGCACCACGTTTGAAACTGCCGCTCCCGCGTCGCTCATCTGTCTTTGCTTTCTTTCGATGTCCAACGCCCGCCCCCATGCCCTGCTGAGTGTGTACCCCCGGTCTCTGTTGAAATTGTTGTTGTTTAAACGAATCTCGGCCACTTCCTTTATAACGGAGTCCTAATATGTAGATGCATGGGCCAACACTTTTGTATATTCGAACTGTATTTTATGTCCGTTTTCTAGGCAATGCTCCGCTATGGCCGACTTGTCAAGCGCCGGCCGGGGTGGCCGAGCGGTTCTAGGCGCTTCAGTCCGGAACAGCGCTGCTGCTACGGTCGCAGGTTCGAATCCTGCCTCGGGCTTGGATGTGTGTGATGTCCTTAGTTAAGTTAGGTTTAAGTAGTTCTAAGTTCTAGGAGACTGATGACCTCAGATGTTAAGTCCCATAGTGCTCAGAGCCATTTTTGACTTGTCAAGCTCCCTTTGTTTTATATGGCGCTTATGCTCACTACAACGCTCCACAACCATGCGAATTGTTTGTCCGATATACATGCTGCCACATTCACAGGCTACACCATACACGCCGAACACTCGAAGAGCAATGTCGTCTTTAACAGGGCACAACATATCTCGTACCTTGGGGGCGGACCGGAACACTGGTCTTAGCCCATGTTTCTGGAGCAGATTGCGGCGGCGCGGTTCTTTCCGTCCCTTTACGACGGACCTGCACCTACCTGTGAACATTGTCTCAGCAGATCATCAGTAGGGAAGCCGAGTGAAACCTACTGTACTTCGACGTGAACCAGGCTGCAATTAAAGTCACTAATCTACGTTTCGGGAGAAACACGAAATGAAAGGTTGGAAATGTTGTCCTCAATTAATATATTCTGAAACTTAGGCGAACAAGTATCACTGCCAAGCCAGTGCTAGTCTTAACACAGTCACTCACAATCCCTTTCACTCACGTTAGCAAGTTTATGGTGTTGCATTTCCCGGAAACGTAATAGTTGCAAAAATATTAATTGTTTTACATCGATAATGCTCGCCAAATATTAAGTCTGTCGGTACCAAATGCAGTCACAGTTTTTAGCCACCGACCTGCTCAATACGCCACGCAGAATATATATGTCTTTTCTCGTCACAAGATTCACTTAAAAATTCCGAAATTTCTACACACACACATCGGAATAATTATGCCGTCACTTTCCAACACTTTTGATGTATGAAACATTGCTAGATCCGGCAACGTATCGTTTCCATCGGAACCACTACTACACACGTCCGATCTGTTTCATGGATAGGCTTCGACTCCTCTCTTTCTCGTCACAAGATTCACTTAAGAATTCCGAAATTTCTACACACACATCGGAATAATTATGCCGTCACTTTCCAACACTTTTGACGTATGAAACACTGCTAGATCCGGCAACTTATCGTTTCCATCGGAACTACTACTACACACGTCCGATCTGTTTCATGGCTAGGCTTCGACCCCTCTCTAGAATACTAAGTCTTCTCTTCCAGCAGAGAAAGGCGCGCGAAGAATATTGCTTTACCATTGGTCAGTTTACTTAACAGCCAATAGCAAAACAACATTCTCCCGCGTCAGTCCGCGCTTTTCATTCATAACCAATCGCAAAATAGTAAAACTAACGACTGCACTTTTTACCGACGTAATTATCTAATATGCTGAAGTTTTGTTTATGCATAAAGTTATTTACTGTTGTTATTTGTACCTGAATTAACTTTTCCTTTACCATAAACTTACTTTACAAATCTATTCTACAAAAATCCCCTTTGTTCATATCCATGCTTCTTCGAAATGTTCCCACACTATATCCTACTACGTAACTCGTTAAACAATTATCTCCATATAAACCTTAAACCACATTCACGCATCATTCATACTGCTAAAATACATTTACAACATTTTACATACTTAAAAAGACATATAACACTTTATGAAAGTACTAGAACAGTTTAGGCCGGTATTACACTATCAAATTTCTTTGTCCAATATCTTTGTCCAATATATTTGATAGTGTAATAGGGACTTTGTCAAATGTCGTCCAATATTTGATCAAATCTAGGGCCTCGCTGTATATTTGATCAAAGAAACCGCTTGTCTTCTGTTCACTGCAATGTGACATGTTACCACATGGAGCGCTAGCATCGCTGCAGCGTTCTGTCATCTGTAGTGTTTTTATAACCATTGCCGGTAAATACAATTGGTGTGTGCCGACAACTACAAAATTAATAAAGATGTCTGAAGCTGATGCGCTTTACAACGTGAGGCACCCTGAATACAAAAATAGATTAAGAAGATTGGAGACCTGACCTGACCTGACCTAACCTAACCTAACCTAACATAACATAACATAACATAACATAACCCTCTCCTGTAGCAAGGAATCGGAGTGTTACAGTGAGCCTGTCTTCTGAAGATGTAGCAGTTCTTAAGTGAATATTGTGCTTTGTGATATGAGGATACACTTCATTGAGCACATACAGAAATGTATGCTCATCCATTCTTAAGTAATTGATGTACGACTTGACGTCTTCCACTGTAAGCTCACGTAACAAGTTTTCTTGAATGCTTTTATCGTGTCGTCGTAAAACCCACGGCTTCACCCAGATTAGATTAGTTTTTCGTTCCATAGATCCGTGCTGAGGAGATCCTCGTGGATGTGGAACATGTCGATTTTTTTTAAGCTGAAACAACAATACTAATAGTATGAATAAATACAATACACCATTTGTTTCTATTAAAAATTTCGCCAATGGAGTAGAAGGAGTTGGCCAGTAGTAAGTTTTTCAGGCTCCTTTTAAACTGATCTTTATTTCTAACTAAATTTTTTATGTTTCCTGGCAAATTATTGAAGATGAGTGTTCCTGAGTAGTGGACCCCTTTTTGAACTATATTAAGTGCTTTTAAGTCCTTGTGCAGATCATTTTTGTTCCTGGGATTGTATGTATGAACTGAGTTGTTTGTTGGAAAAAGAGATATATTATTTACGACAAATTTCATTAAGAAGTAAATATACTGAGAGGCAGTAGTTAGTATATCCAGTTCTTTGAAGAGGTTTCTGTAGGACGTCCGTGAATTTACTCCACAAATAATACGTATTACTCGCTTTTGGACTCTGAAAACTTTTGTTTGACTTCAAGATTTACCCCAAAATATTATCCCATATGACATTATGGAATGAAAGTAGGCAAAGTATGCAAGCTTTTTCATTTTTATGTTGCCTATGTCTGCTAACACTCGAATTGCAAATACAGATTTGTTAAGGCCTTTCTGCAGTTCTGTGGTGTGCTCCTCCCAACTGAATTTATTATCAAGTTGTAATCCCAGGACTTTTAAGACTGTCAACCTCGTATGTATGGTTCCATTTTTCCCCCACTTCTTTTCCGCATGTGCACACAATGCAATTGGGGTACGTACAACTGCTGCGGTTAATAATAAGTTGTTGTCAGCCATCTTGAACTTTGACGAAAAATTTGATGACAGTGTAATACCCCTTCTAGCGCTACGTCAAAGATCTTTGTCAAATATATTGGACGGAATATTGGATCACATCTTTGATCAAATCTTTGACAAAAAAAATTTGATAGTGTAATACCGGCCTATTCTATTACTTTAGTGCACTCTAGTGGGCACAACCGAAACTAAAATCACAGTCCCCCTATCCAATACTGTCCTCTATCGGCTGATACATAAACTACGTGTGCGTCCAGTCTCGCGTCACCATGTCACTATCCAGCTCTGAGACATCTCCCACTTAACCGCCTCCAAGGCAGGCTCGTTATACGGCGCTACGCCTCAAGATGTCTTAACTTACTGCTAGTTGCTCCACAGTATGGCAGGAATGCAGTCCGTTTGGCCTCTTGTACTGATTCGCCAAGTGTCTTTCGTCGGCGGCCCTTGAAAGCATTTGCGATGTCTCTTTTGCTGTATCCATTTTCCCAGAAAACACATTTTAAGTTCTGCAATTCAGACTGTAGGTGGTCGTCGTCAGAGATAATCTTGGCTCTATGAACCAACGTGTTCAGGACCGCTTTCTTGTGTACAGGGTGGTGGAAACTATTGGCGTTCAAGTACCGATCAGTGTGGTTTCCGGTACACAGAATGACCAGGCTTATATCTGGCCATCCAGCCTTCATTATGTATGAGCCAGCGCCTGTAGCTAGCCAGCCGACAAGCTGCTGATCCTTCCAGCATCCACAGAACAGAATTTGTTCAACGTCACTCTACTACTCGTATGCCGATGCCCAGAGCTTGGGGCCGCCCATGCCGCCATCCCACAGAGCTGCAGACCAGTACTGGAGCTAAGGCCTTCAAGTGCCAACCGAGCTGTGGGGGCTGTGACCACAGGTTGCGACGCTGCACCAGGCTGTATCAGCTATGCCAAGCCAACATATTGCCACTCAGACTACAAGCTGTCGCGTGACCCCGCTTCGCGCAAACTGAAGTTCGACACTTGAATGCACGCGCGATGGAAGCGTACACTTTCTTTGGCAATAAATTTGGGAATATCGTATTGTATATATAGTACTCTTCAGCCGTTGACTGTCTTGACAACTGGTTCCTGATCTCCTGATCCACCGTTGAGTCCACGTTGCCTATACGGCAGGGCAGCTGCACCACCCGATCGACCGAAGCAAAGCTTCCCCACTTGTCAATGGTGGACTGGGGAAGAGGTCCTTTACAGTATGAACGAGCGAATGCCAGAATCGTCTTGCACAGTAGCACACTCTCCATCAGAGCTCGAAATCGAAGTCCAAGTACAGAAGGCAAAGAAAACTTTTATGTGAGAGCCAGTATAACAACGTCTTCAATACCAAAGTATGAAATGTTCCCATTTGCCAGACGTAGTGGTTATTTTATTTCCAGTGCAGGGCTTAAGTCCTTCCCCCATATAATGTGATTGCTGCCATCCCTAGGCTTGCGGCTGCCAAAGATGAACCTAAGAACCGAAAATAATATCTGCTGAGTGTATCTACGCATAACTGGAGGGGCGGGACATTAGAAATAGGTTTGAGTAGGGAAGCATTCAGAAAGTTTCGTTTTATCCTGATGGCAATGACGTTCTGATAAACTTAAAATTTGAAAGTTGTGTCCTACTAGTAACAACTTACGGCCTAGAAACTTAGGCTCTGATAAAGGCGACTCTTCACACTGCAGATGTCGATGCTGGGCATTGACCTCAAGAACAAGACCAGGAACCAGGCCACACAATGGCAGGTAACACGCTGAGCCACATTTGGAGTAGCCTATCTGGACCGCAGTCTAGTGGCACACAAAACAGTAATTTAAGATTAAAAAATTTTCATACTGCGAGGCGGGCTCTCTTACAAACTTTCAAAGATGCGCACATAATTATCTTGCATCGGCTTATTAAGCTGGGCAACACATATGAATTAAGTCAGCATTCACTTCTCAAAGTTCACACCCCTTCGCATCAAATTCCCAGTGACACCCGGTCAAATACGTGGCATTTCAGTTGTCAAGATCGCCAAGACTTCCAACACTGGTTAACGGAATTTTGGCAGTTTGAAATGAGTTGGATTTCGTCGGACGTCGATTTCTTCATACATCACTTCACATAGAACATCAAAGATTGTTTTCCTAATATCAAATGGTTCAAATGGCTCTGTGCACTATGGGACTTAACTTCTGAGGTCATCAGTGCCATAGAACTTATAACTACTTAAACCTAACTAATCTAAGGACATCACACACATCCATGCCCGAGGCAGGATTCGAACCTGCGACCGTAGCGGTCGCGCGGTTCCAGACTGTAGCGCCTAGAACCGCTCGGCCACTCCGGCCGGCACTTTCCTAATATCGAGGTCGCTCAAAGAACGTACGAGTACGGGAGGACTTCCATAAGCAAGCTACACATGTCGACCCAGGCTAAGACTATTGCGCAACAAAAGTGGCGTCTCGTCAGAAAAGAGGCACGTACCGGGTTTCCTGTAGACACAGTTCTGCTGCGGCGGTAACAAGTGCTTCGCAGCGTGGGAGTGAAATGGGGCGGCAACTGGGAACGTACTCCAAAGTTCAAGTTCGCGGGGCAGTACAACCCTTGTTGGGCGAAACGTCTAAATTCCACACAGACTCACTGTGAAAGTCTGACACATTTGGACCAAATACAATGTCGCATCCATCGTAAAATAGTGACAACAATTTGATCGAAACAGCGTAGAAGTGTGTGATGTTGATCGGGAAAGAAGGCCATCGACATGGACCACAGACAACTGTGTCCAGGCAGTCGTGGAACCGATTCGCAACAATCGCAGATTTTCCGACAGTGAGGACGTTCACACAGCGGTTCTCGAATGGCTCCAGGACCAGGGAGCGGGTTTCGATCGCCGAGGAATTTGACTTTCGATCGTTGTTTACGGAGACTTGTCGACTATTCTGATAAATAGTGTCATATGTCCCTGTCAGTTCGTAGTGCAGAAGTCAATAAAAGTTATTTTACCTGACATAATAATGTGTCCATGGGCGTCCATGGGCTGGCCCCTCCCCCCCCCCCCCCAGAAGATATTCGCAGTTTTTCACTAGTTTACTGTTTTATTTAATAAGAAGTGCTGTATGTTGTCTCGAGTCCTTGTTTCCTGAGACTAGTATGACCTGCCCCCCCCCCCCCCCCCCCCCCTAGTTCAGATCCTGGGTACGCCCTTGAATGTGTCCCTTACTTCTGAAGTCCCCTCAGCCTTGTCACTTATTATGACAAACAGCTGCGGAAAAAAGGTCATTATCAGAATTGAGCAAAAGCGGGCTTCACAAGTTCATTTCAGAAGATAGGTTCAACGTCTTGGCTTCATTCAGTGTTGAAAGCGATATTTTAAGACAACTTAGTTATGAAGATACTGTATGTACCCTCAATAGCATGAACACAGGCGCAAACCAATTAGCTAATATGCTTATTTCAAACTTTCATGTCCAGGCTGTTTATTTGGGAAAATACTGTGTTTGAATCAAATATAGGTCAAATTTGCATGATTGATACTTCCTTTTGTAGTCATGAATTTGTATAACACACATGTTTGTTTACAGTTGCATAATTCATTCTTGAAATTGAAATAATCATTTTTGCATTAATTTGAATCCCATGTTTTTTCTATCTTTAAAAAAAATTCCGTCCCTAACAATGCCAATAAACCCATTTGAATACTTTAATGATTTCAGTTCTTCTCATTTTTAATCTCATCAATACAATCAATCATTTGTTGTATACTAAAATTTTCTACAATTGAATAATAAACGATGTTACAGGAGTTAATTCCATCATTGCTCTTAAATGTTATTTTTCTAACTCAGTTACCGAAAATGGTGCCCGCTATCTAGGTTCAGGCTTGTGGTCTATAGCTTCTGAATAGGGTCCTGATAAAAGACATCCTTAGGCCGAAATAGGAATGTACTAGTCTCACATTAAGACTGCAGCAGGTGGAGCAACGGTTCACTGGAGACACTGAAGACACACTGGAAGATGCCAGATGAGATGGTTCGATGTTATCAAGAGGAATGCTAAAACATGATGGTACCTGACTGCAGAAAGGGAATGAAGTTGTAAAATATGCAAGAGAACTGCATTCAGTGGACTCATAATGGCTATAGAAGAATAAGAAAAGGAGATTAGGTGATTATGCTTGACGTGTGCTGGAAAAAGTTGTGTTTTTTCACACACGTTTGAACGAGGGCTCTCGAAATTTTTACGTCAAGTTTGGTGACAGTAATGGCATTACAGATGAACCACAGTATGTTATTCGACAATGATGGTGTAGGAAACCAACCGATTTCTTCGAGTTGGAATTAGTTCGGATTTCGTCTGTAATAGCTGTAGAAAAGACAGGTGGCAGAATTGAGACCCGAGCCAATTTCTTCCATATGCGAATCCAGTGGTTGAACCACTGTACAAGCCCTCTCAGTAATTGAATTGTATTAAGGGGAGAACAACTGCAGACCGTAGCGCTCAAACCAACGTAAAACTGCCATTTGTTCCAACGAATCATCCTATCTCCAACAAGAGATTGAGTTTACTTGAGGAATCACTGGCGTAAGCTTCCCGTCCAGATAATGAAGAAGCGCAAGAGACGATATAACAGGGTGTTTTTGTGATGATGATGCAGATATTGAGGGATAGTTCAGATATTCGAGCTTAAATGATACACTTGTCACTGAAAGGAACTGAGCAGGTCATTTAATGAGTAGAGTGAGTTTCAGTACGATAGTTATTTTAGTCAGGATGATTTCGCTAAATTGGGACAAACTGTAGGAAACGATCCCTGAGATTAGGAGCAAAAATGGTCATATGGCCACATGGCCGCGAATATGTTCCCAGAGAGGTATAACCTCCTGAACGTAGAGTGACACCGGTATCACCAGAAGGTACGTGACCTGTCAGCATGGAGGAAGCCAGACGACCTCCTTGAAAACTACTACTCTCCCGTATTACTTACAACACGTGCAAGCTTTGTTACCTTCGAACTTGCCTCCCCGGCGACGGTTTTGTCGCAGGTTCGTCGCACATGTCACCACAGTTCTGGGATTTTTGTCATCCATCCTTTTCGCAGATGAGGCTACCTTTACGAGGGGTAGTTTAGTCAACCTTCACAAAGCGCACCCGTGTGGTAAGCTGACAGAGAACCTTTAGCACCAGTTCAGCCTCAATGTGTGGCTGGGGATTATTGGCGACTGCCTCGCGGAACCAGTCATCCACAATACCTCACAAGCGAGGCGTATCTGCGCTTCCTAGGGGTGACCCTGGTAGCGACTTTGTTGGTACAAAAGTTACTTTGGTTACCACATCATGGTACTCTACCTCACTGCCCTCTTGAGTTTGGAGCTAAATCACTAGCACGGTATGTTCTCGTGTGTTCTTTCAACCACCCCCAAGTGAGTGTACCTACCTTGGAACACATTTCTCACCATATGTCCATACGACCTTTTTTGATCGTTATCCCTTCAGGGGGCCTCCTTCCCCTTCCAGAAAAACGTTTAATTTTCCTTCCGATTTGGACTCCCATCCGGTAGCCTGGTTTCCTACGAGGCTAATTTCATGCCGATGACGGCTGTTTTGCGTATAACTTGAGAGTCTCCACAACGATCTAACAAGCCTTGCACCAGACTGCGATTATTCCATGTTCCAAACCGTGGTGAGGTAGGTTTATGCTTCTTTTCCGCTTCAGCAGATGTTGGCCAGATGCTAATTATTGCCTGGGGGCTTCTCAGCCTGAAGCGGGTGGTGACTCGCCAGTAGGCCTAAGAAGGGGCTTCCCATTGTCGATAGCGACCCCTGGTGCCTGCGCTTACGTCCGTTTGTGCGGGCTTATAACCGGTAAACTGTCGCTAACCGTGGTAATTCTGCGTGATTGCAGGTGGACTGAGCGTCCTCTCCGTTGATGCTACTGCGCCTGGGACGCGGTTTAAGTGTCAGCGAGCTTGCCCGTTACTTGTGCCTCCCTCTCGGCCTTACTGACTGGTTCCACACGAGCGAAAACACGCGACGTGTGGAGATGGATCGTCTGCAGGCATTTGCCGCTCATTTTCGGTTGCACCGTGCTCGCACCTAACGGAAATGCCAATTCCGGAGTTCTTCCTCTACGGATAGAGTCCATATCTCCGAAAAAAACGTGAAGAATCGGGACAGGATAAAGGAAGAAAGGACGTTGACAGACACGCTTCGTCTGTCTCCTCCGATGAGGTCCAGCAGCTTGGATACCAGTACTAGTAACTACGCTACCGCCGACATAGCTCTCCGCATCAGGGGAGCACGCGATATCTCTCGCCCGCACGGGGTGCTTTAGGTTTAAGGTGGTGTCTCCCGAGAGGAGAAGGAACATAGATGAGCCGTGAGTGGCTCGTGTTCCTGCCATCATGTATTTTACTCCGTGTTTTTAACGCACTTCCACCTCACTACGTTAATTTAAATTACTACTGTCACTGAGTTGCTGCTTTGCCTGACCATGAGCGGCGCTAGCAGCGCGTATCGATATATCCCCTCTCATAGTATCTTTGCAGGATTCCCCTCCCCCTTCCTCCTTTCCTCCTATCTCCTCTGCCCATGGCATCTCTGCTCTCCCCTCTCCCTCTCCCACCCCCCCTCCTCCTTTCTTGGCAGGTCCCCGGACTCGCACACGCTACGTGGACTTCCGCGCGCCGGAGATCATCGCCATCAGTGTCTCGTGTGTGTGACGTCGTTTTGTGTTTTTAGTGTCCGCCGTCACGCTTCTACGTTCACTTGTGCCGTCGGATTCATCAGTGTTGTGTGCGCCGTGTCAACGTGTTTTCAGTGTCGCTATCGTCGAGTGTGAACGGCTCCGTGTTTTTTGTCTATCTGTGACCACTATTTTTTTTTTGCCCGTCTCTTTGTCTTTTCTAATTCTCCATTCTGTGTACTGCTATTGTTACTACTATGGCTGAAGAGCGGCGTAGCATGCCGCTGACAGCCTACCTGTTTGTTCAGGAATTAAAATAACAATAAAGGAAAAAAAATCTTTGCTGGACTACTATTACTTCCCGGTCGTTGTCTGTCGGAAGCCAGTTCGGATCGCGAGTTCGGATCTGCTAGTCAGTGGGAACGCGTCTGGAGTGCAGTCCGGACCTGGCAGTCGGGGAGCTGTTGGTTGGTTGGTTGGTTGGGGAAGGAGACCAGACAGCGTGGTCATCGGTCTCATCGGATTAGGGAAGGATGGGGAAGGAAGTCGGCCGTGCCCTTTCAGAGGAACCATCCCGGCATTTGCCTGGAGGGATTTAGGGAAATCACTCGGGGAGCTGTAATGTGGCACTAGTGCAGTCGGGTTAGAGCAGCAGTGAAGTCTGCGTCGGCATGGCTCGCCCGACTATTGCCGCCACGCAATACTTGAGCTGGGCCACGGTCTTGGTGGATCGTCGATCGGTCGTCCTACTGGACGACGCGTTTTGGCTCACCGGCCATGAGTCGGCTGTGCGTGTGTGCGTGTGTCCGCATCGACTCCTGATTTGTCTTCGTGCGTGCTTAGATACTGTTGGGTATCGTTCAAGTCTTCGTGCAAGTGTTTGGCAAACTGTGTGTGTAGTTGGTGTTATTTCCTCGGGCAACTTGTTTTAAATGTTGTCGGCGTACTGGCAGTGAGTCGGTCGGTTGCTGCGGACCAGGGAAGTTATCCCCGCACGGTGCAGTCGGCTGGGTCCGCTGGCAGTCCCTGTGCAGTGTCGGAGCGCGTGTTTATCTGTCCGATCGCTACGAGCTTCGTGGTTCATCGACCCAGGACGTCAAAGTTGAGTAGTGGTTTCAACTACCCAAGCCACGTCCATTCATGTTGTGGTGGTTCGTTTCGGTGGTTCGCTGTTGGGGAGGTTTTCCTGTGAGCAACACCGAGTGTTTCTATTGCTGAAATTTAGCCGCCATGCGGTGCAATTAACTCTATTGGTTGACTACAATTCGAGTGCACCAGCGGAATTTTCTGCCTTGTGGCCGTTAGTGATCTGGTTACCTGCCCTGGCCACTGACGTAATTTCAGGCAGCGTCCTTTCCTCACCTGTTATCGCTGTCCATCATGGTGTGTAATTTTGACAGCTAATACATATTTCATTGTGGATTATCACGTTCATAACCTTTTGTGTTTGAGTTCTCATGTACTGATTGATGGCACGCACGTCGTTGTGTCGGTCGGTCTGTGGCTGTCCCCCGGTTGGGTTCCGACGGATTAAGTGTAGTTGGGCTTACCACCTGTCTCCCATAAGTGAACGAGGGAAGACCGACCTCCCTGATGGCTTCTGAGTGTCGTTGTCTTTATTGTCTTTGCTACCGGTGTTTAATTATGATTTCAGCTATTTAACTTTTAAGGCTTACGCTTACTTTATAATTTTGGAAAATTAATTGTGGGCTTTCAGTCTTGCAACTTTCACTCTTAAAATTATCTTTCAATCTTAAACATTGCGGCCTTCTGCCTTCAAAAGATTATGGTAACATATTTTAAAATTTTGAAATTTAATTGTGGCCTTCAGCCATTTGTATTGCACCTTGCATATGTGTGTTCTATCTACTTTGCCTTGAGGCTTTCCACCTATATTTGATATGTTTTTTTAATTATTTTATTTGCTATTTTAACTGCATTTTTATCTTGTTGATTTTTAAGATTTCTTGTTTGGAGGCCTTCAGCCGTGAAAAAGTTGCATTTGGTAAAGGTTGGGCTATGTGCCACTTTGGTTGTAAATGTGTTATTAAATTACAATAAATTACAATTAGAAGGTGAAACTGACCCCAACCCTTATTTGGCCCTTTCCACAATCCTAATTACCTGTTCTGCCCAGCGGGTTTAGCGAGCGTTTCAATAGACTTATTAAAAACTGAAAGTTTTAATGGTTGGTTGGTTGGTTCGGGGGAGGGGACCAAACAGCGAGGTCATTGGTTCCATGAGATTAGGGAAGGGTGGGGGATGAAGTCGACCTTGCCCTTTCACAGCAACCATCCCGGCATTTACCTGAAGCAGTTTAGGGAAATCACGGAAAATGTAAGTGAGAATGGTCGGACGCGGATTTGAACCGTTGTCTTCCCGAATGCGAGTCCAATGTGCTAACCGCTAAGCCACCTCGCACGGTGAGTATTAATGTTCTACAATAATAATTATGTTTGATTTTATTGTGGAGACAGCTTCTAACTGCACAAATGCTGTTATTTCTTAAGTCATGTGACGATGTGAAGATTAAGCATTTATACGAAAAATACAAATTTGCAGAGCTTCAATTCGACACTGGTACAAAATAAGGACCGTTTCACAATGATATACTGAATGCTTTAGAACCTAAAGATACGAGTATAAATCGCTAAACTCATAGACTGACTGATCTAAACATATTGTGCTACATACCTTACACAGATATTAAAGCCTCTAAACTACGCAGAAACCGATAAAATGAATCAAGCAAATTAAAATACACACAGACGATATGTACAATAAACGTTATATTACAGCGCACTCAAAGGCTAAAAGTATGTGGATCTAAAGGCCAAAACGGTACATCAAGTGAGTAGTGGAACAGACTATTGCGGCATATGGACAAAAATACAGATGTTGGTGAATGTGATGAACAGAAAAGGGGGCGGGACTGGGTGAAAAAGACGGCGTAATTGGGGCTTGGGAAACAGAGACCCATATTACGACAAGAATACCATCTTACCGTGCCGACGATGTAAACTGATTGCTGCTACTTTATCAAAGGAGAATAATGGAACTGTTTTTTTATGATTAAGTTAGGAACCTATGACTGGTGATTATTGATAGCCAGAATTTCCAATAATGTTGGTTCTCTACCTTTATTTGATCTATGGAGGATATCACATTTAATGATATAAGAATGACATTAACTCAGAGTATGCTCAGCAAAGGTGGAATCATTCTTTTTTAGTCTCTAACTACTTTCATGTTCGGTCTAATAGTTGTAAACCAGCCTGATTAACATTTGTATATAGTTTGCAGCACCTATTCCCGAAAATTCTTTAAGTTCCACTGTGTACTAAACGTAGAATCTTGTCTTCACTGACGAACACAGCGTGGGAAATAGCATTCCTAGTATAGAAAGCTGGTATACATTTCCTAGAGTTTAATCTGCTCGTACATCAACAGGGACAGTTGAAAATGTGTGCCCCGACCGGGACTCGAAACCGGGATCTCCTGCTTACATGGCAGACGCTATATCCCTCTGAGCCACCGAGGGCACAGAGGATAGTGCGACTGCAAGGATTTATCCCTTGCACGCTCCCCTTCAGAGCCACATTTCCAATCTAATGTCCACACACTACATTCGCAGTGCCCTTGCCCATTACACTCACTACTCGCGGCAGACAATCTTACAGAGTCCCGTAAGAGTTCGGGCAATGCGTGTATATCCAGCAGCCTTAACTATATGAAGATAGTATCTGTTCTTCATATAGTTAAGGCTAACCGGCCATTGACCTTCTTCTGTGCTGGATGCGCAAGCATTGCCCGAACTCTTACGGCACTCGGTAAGATTGTCTGCCGCGAGTAACGAGTGTAATAGGCAGGGGCACTACGACTGTAGTGTGTGGATGTTAACTTGGGAATATAGGTCTCAAGGGGAGCGTGCAAGGGATAAATCCCTGCAGTCGCGCTATCCTCTGTGCCCCCGGCGGCTCAGATGGATAGAGCGTGTGCCATGTAAGCAGGAGATCCCGAGTTCGAGACCCGGTCGGGGCACACATTTTCAACTGTCCCCGTTGATGTTTATCAACGCCTGTCGACAGCTTAGGGTCTTGATTTAATTATCATTTCATTACTCTTGGTTGTCAGACAGTATGGCGGGCGACAGTCAGCCTGGTATCCCACCAACGTCCGGGGCGTCTCCAGACTCAATTTGGCCTGGAATCTCATTGATTGGAGTAGAATTGTCTTCAGTGATCAGTCCCGCTTCGAACTGAGCCCCGATGGTGAGCGAAGACGTATCTGGAGATGCCCTGGACAGCGATGGGACACCAACCTCACTGTCGCCGTCGTACGGCCCAACAACCAGGAGTGATGATCTGGATTGCCATTTTTTTCGTAGCAGGACCCCTTTGATTGTCATCCGCAGCACCCTTACAACACAGTGGTACATCGATAATATCTACATCAAGTTTAGTTGCCCTTCATGGCTAGCCGTCCTGGGCTTGCGTTTCACCAAGTCAATGCACGCCAGCACACCGTGAGAGTTTCTACTGCTTATCTTCGTGCCTGGCAAACCCCACCTTGGCCAGCAAGATAACTGGATCTTTTCCCAGTTGAGAACTTTCGGAGCGTTATGGTCAGGGCACACAACCATGATCTGACGCCTCAATTGGGCAGAATTTGGCACGATATCCGTGAGCAGGACATCCAACAACACTGTCAGTCAATGCCAACCCGATCATCTGCTTGCATAAGGACCAACGGTGGGCCAACGCGTTACTGACTTCCTCAGTTTGTGAATCTCTTAAATAAATAATAGATTTTTTCTGAAATTGTAGTGATCTGTTTGTTTTTACATGGACATCACATCTACTGAGCTCCGTCCTGTTAGGATAATTCCTTCATGGTGCGACCTTTTATTTGTCTTAGGGCGTACATCAAGGGACGTCAAATTTCAAATTTTTCACTTTTCCGTTCCACGTTCATTTTTCTTCACTTTTCCCTGTATTTCTTTTGAGCGTCAGAAAACCTCTAGTCTTCGGGGGCCCAGGGCATTGTTTCGTTTCTCCCAACCTAACCAAGTCCCTAGTTAGAGGGCTAAGTTCCTGCGTTTCTTTCGCTGTTTCTTTCTTTGACAGATCCTAAGATGGATTTTTTCAAAAATTATTTATTCTTCAATACAATACATGATACATAAGCAACCCACCACCTAATACATTAGTGGGTCCTACTTGATACTAATACAATTATTACTACAGCTGCTTTTTATTCTAAGAATGTTAGTTCTATTTCTCTTCCACTATGGGCACTACTGCTATGTCCTGAGGTTACCAATATTTAACTATGTCTACTACTTATGTTAGTCTACTCTACCTTCAGCGTAACAGGTATACCAGCGTATGTACACCTACATTGGTTCGCCGTACTCACCGAGCTAATCCCGGTGAGCATGCCCCTGGCACCGGGCTTGCCCAGAGTGGTTGATCGCTGCAGGTACTACTCTAATGTTGCTATCCAAGCTTATCCTAAATCTAACCTTATACTTAGTCCCGTGTCAAGTCCGGTGAGTGTCAGTATCGGGTAAAAAGGTGCACCCTCCCCTTAATCCCAGACAAGGCGGATCCCCGCCGTGAAGCGACCGTGAAGCGGCTAAGACGGATTGCTTGTAAATAAAAACTGGTCATATTTAAAGAAAACATTGTGATCCGAAACTATTCAATAAAAAACTGTTATTGATACAGTAATCGCGTTTTGAATCCATGACTGGTTTTCGCTCTCTGCAGCCTATCTCAGTTGCTGATGTGTGGAGCTTCATTTCACTAAAATGTTTACTCAGTCAAAGAACATCACCTTCTCTGACTGAGCTACAAAGGCTTACGTTTTTAGATGCTCCTTCCTATTTACCTCAAATCTTGGAATGAAATGAAAACATCATACCTGCTCTATTTCCTACCTGCTTCCGCAAACAGCTGTTTATAAATAACGGCCTTCGACACGGAAACAACTTGAATCCGCGTGGAGATACACGCGCTGTTTGCAGAGATAAGCACACTCGTTGCGCAAAAGGGCTGTAGTGATCTTTGAGGGAAGACGAGCATTTATCATTTTTCCGTTTTACAGCAACTAAGTATCCCTCCTCGAAATCATTTCCGTCGACAGAAAATGACCCTCTTGTAGCACACAGGGAGCAGTGTCGGGGGCTTTTTTCCACACAAGTGGTGTATTATTTGGTACCCCATCGTCTTCCTCAAACATCAGTCGCCTTTCAAAAATGGCTCTGAGCACTATGGGACTTAACATCTGAGGTCATCAGTCCCCTAGAACTTAGAACTACTTAAACCTAACTAACCTAAGGACATCACACACATCCATGCCCGAGGCAGGATTCGAACCTGCGACCGTAGCGGTGGCGCAGTTCCAGACTGAAGCGCCTAGAACCGCTCGGCCACACCGGCCGGCCGTTGGATCAAAAGCCAATGCTCATGCACTTTTGGACGTCGAGTAGATTGCTCCGTTTCCGCGTAGCGACAACAGCTGCACTGTTTTCCGCGTCCCCCCAACACACTTCATACAACCTCTATTGCTGGTGTTGCCTCCTGCCATCTATGAGTGATTACTGCACGCTGACATGGTCACATCAGTGTGACTGGGCAGTGTATTTTGAAGTGGATTAGGTGTGACAAATACAGGGTGCACAAAAAACACGTGATTACAGGAGGGTTCAACGAAGCGTCCATTCATGACAATGCACCCATCTGCCCTCCGACGTAAGGAATGACGCACCCTTGGCAGCATATCTGATTGTTGCTGTACCTGCTGGCAAGCACTGAGGACGCGACCCTGTAGTGTCCGCACACCGTTGATTGGTGTGGCGTAGACCAATTCCTTCAACTGTCCTCATAACCAAAAGTTTACGGGATTCCCCCCCCCCCCCCACACACACACACCCAGACCAGTCCAGTGGTCCTGAAATGTCTGCGTCAGATGTTCGCACACATTGTGATGAAAGTGTGCAGATGCGCCTTCAGGTATGAACCATATATATATTCGTTGCTGCAATGCCACTGCCTCCAGCAACGTAGGCAATACATTAATGAGGAAGTCCTGATAATGTGCACTAGCTAACCTTTGTGGCCCTGTTAATCTATCGAAAACTACGCCTGCCCTTATGTTCATTGAGAATACGTGTTTATCCCCTCTTCCCTGATTGCTTGGGGATTTACATCTGCTCATACATGCTGGTTATGGCAATCCGCAAGACCAGCTCTTGTGAACCCTGCCTCATCGGTAAATAAAATTTTGGATGTGAACAATGCATCTGCGACACACTTCTGCAACAACCATTGACAGAACCGCCATCTGCCATGATTAACCTGTAGCCTTAGGGCCTGAATGCGCTGTAGATGAAGTGGGCACAGCAGTTGTTTATGAAGTATCCCCCAGATAAGAGAGTGAGACACCCCTTCTGCTGCTGCTAATCGTCACACACTGGTCCTAGTAGGGCTGAGCAAGAATTCGCGTATCTAATGTAAACCACAGTGATTGAAAAGTCACAGATATTACAACAACTATGCAGAATCTAGCTGCGATTTGAGGCACAACTAGGGGTCGCGAGTAGCCTTTAAGACTCAACGCAATGTGCCATCTGTTGGGCGAATTTCGTACTTCTTTCTTTTTTTTCCTTTATTGTATTTCAGTGCCCCATCTGGGGCGGGCTGGCAGCAGTATATGCGCAGCTCTTCAGCCGAAAGACGTTAATTATACAAAGGAAGACATTTGAAAGAACAGAAAGATGAAAATATGGTGTACATATACATAAAAAAGGGGGAACAGTACGGAAAAGAACAGACAAAAAGGGGGCGACTGTAAAATGCAGATAAAAATCGTAAAAAAATTAGCGTACACAAAATCAAAACTACACACTGGCTCATAAAAATATCGACGGACGGCGTAGCACATAACAGTCCCTAACAATAGCACTACGTACAATCCAGCACACAATTAAAATCACAGCTCTTGACACACAGGAGAACAGCACTAAACACAACACTGACGTAATACACTGATGACGATGTGCAAACAGAGGGGATCTTCCAGGGGTATACAGACAAGGGAGGGAGGAAGTAGGGAGGGAGGGGACGGGAGGGGAGGAGGCAAGAAGGGAAGGAGGGGAGGGGAGGAGGGAAGAAGGGAGGGAGGGAGGGGAGGAGAGGGTGGAGATGAGTGGGGGGGGACGCCGAAGAGGGCCAGGGAGGGAAGGACGTGGGAGGGAAGCAGTCACAGACCGGATGCAGGGACTCAGGGAGGGAAGGAGAAAAATCTGCTCTGGGAGAAGGAGGGGAGAGGAAAAAGGGGCTCTGGGAACGGGAGGAGGGAACAAGGCCAGGTTACAGTTGGAAGAGAGGGTAGATGTCACAGCAAAGTTCAACATTTGGGAGGGGGAGATGTTGGAAATTGCCCTGATGAAGGAGATGGAGGGTGTGGAGGTGGAGAGAGGGAGGGATACAGCGATAGAGGTGCAGCAATGGGCGTGTGGTGGAGAGGAAAGAGGAAACCAGGGGCTGGGGGAATCAAGCCTGTGGACAGTGTGAAGGATGCGGAGATGTTGGAGGAAAAGGAGGATGTGGGGGAAGGGGATGAGGTCACACAGGAGCCATGTAGGGGAAGGAAGGCGGATACGGGAGGCAAGGCAGAGGACATGGCATTTGAGGATTTGGAGTGCCTCGTAAAAGAGGGTGGATGCGGAGATCCAGGAAATGCTAGCATAACAGAGGATAGGACGGATGAGGGATTTGTATGTGTGAAGGATGATGGAGGGATGCAATCCCCATGTCCAGCCAGACAGGAGTTTCAGGAGGTGGAGCCGGGAATGGGCTTTCTGCTGGATAGTCAGGGGGTGAGGGTCCAGGTGGGGTGACGGTCGAGGGGGAGGCCAAGGTATCTCAGGGTGGGGGTGAGCTGGATGGGACTACCATAAATGGTGAGGTAGAAATCATGGAGACGGAAGGAGCGGGTGGTGCGATCTATGATGATTGCCTGGGTTTTGGAGGGTTGAGGCAAAGGAACCACTGGTTACACCAAGTGGTGAACTGGTCAAGATGGTTTTGGAGGGTGCGTTGGGACCATTGAAGGGTACCATACTTCTTCCTGTGAACCTGTTGTCTAGCTATGATTTGAATGACAAGTCGCAAGTAGAAGTCACAAGTAGCAACTAAAAAGGGCAATTAACATTCAACGGGTGTGACTAATCGCAGTTAATGATCGCAGTTACCGAAAAGAAGGATTCACAGGAACCACTGATATCGGAAAATCGCAGTTTAGCCCATCCCTGGATTCTAGGCGTTTCGTCCACTCAACGTAGCACACACACTACACGTCAGGCGTGAGGACTGTGTGGGGTCTCCCACTTCAAGTCTTCTGAGGTGCACGAGTGCCGGTGTCCCTCAGACGCTGGAGAAGTCTGCCTCACAGCTTATCGGATTGCACTCTGTACTGTGGATATTTTTCAGTGTAGATCGCACGGGCTCGCAGTCTACGTCCATTTGCTAAACCGTAGCAGAATATCATATCCGCCATTTCACTTCTCGAGTAGGAGTCTTCCGTTGCTAACAAGTGGTGGAAGAGAGAAAATGTAAATGTACTACACCATCTGTACATACTTTGTGCATTGTGCATTGTGCTAATATCTGCAACCAAAAGTCGCGCAGCCCTTCCTATAACCATGTGTTTATCTCGTAAAGTATGTGTTTCCGGACCCATGTTTATTTGACTTATTTTTCTTGTTTCGATGAGTACTACCACCTCTCGAGGTATTCGACACATTTTTGAACACCCTGTACATACAGATTTACGTTTTTTTTTCAGGGAAAACATTACAAAATATCCATTATTTCAAATGACATTTCTACGAGGGTTATTCGAAAAGTAAGGAAAGATCGGTCACGAAATGGAAAATGCAGTGAAAATATGAAGAAACTTTGCACCGACGCGTTCGGCACTGTGTCTAGTACACCTGTCGATCGCATCATGTCTCTCTCTTCAGTTCTAAGCTCACAGTGAGAACATAAGGATGACTAGAAATTAGCGTCTCTTGCCAAGTATGAGGGCCTGGCGAAAGATTTCACCTGAAGCTATGCAGTCCACATAACATAACTGTCATGCGGTTCATTCTACACGACAATTCTCAGCCGCACTCTGCAGGGGCAATAAAGATGCTTCTGCAGCGTTTTCGATGGGAAGTGTTTGATCACCCACAATACAGCCCATAATTGGCTACCCCTGAGGATCATCTCTGTTCACATGAACCGCTGGCTATGAAGACAATATTTTGACACAGAAAGCGAGCTGCAGTCCAGAGTAGAAAATTATCGAAAAGCACTGGCAGCTGTCTTCTATAACGGGGGAACAAAAAAGTTGGTAAAACGCTACGACAGATGTCTAAGTCTGAGCGGCGACTGTGTAGAGAAGTAGCTGGAAGGTGTAGTTAACCGTTGCAAATAAAACAGATTTGATTTTCTCTGTGGGTTTCATTTTGCGAGCTATCGTTCCTTACTTTCCGAATAGCCCTTGTATACCACATATGGGCAACGGCCTTGCCGCAGTGGATACACCGGTTCCTCTGAGATCATCGAAGTTAAGCGCTGTCGGGCGTGGTCGGCACTTAGATGGGTGACAATCCAGGCCACCATGCGCTGTTGCCATTTGTCGGGGTGCACTCAGCCTCGTGATGCCAATTGAGGAGCTACTCGACCGAATAGCAGCGGCTTCGGTCAAGAATACCATCATAACGACCGGGAGAGCAGTGTGCTGACCCCACGCCCCTCCTATCCGCATCCTCCACTGAGGATGACACGGCGGTCGGATGGTCCCGGTAGCCCACTCGTGACCTGAAGACGGAGTGCTTTATATCACATATGTGTCGATTATGCGGGATTTATTCCAGCGTAATTTACATAATATGGAAAACTTTTATCTCAATTTCTTTCCACAATGACACACTGACGGAAAAAAACCGCAGCATCGAGAAGGAGTTGCGCGACATAAACTAAAGTTACGTCTATTCACATTTTGCACCAGTTGCATAATAATGACGCTACTAGAGTCACTATGAGGATGCAAATCAGATTTGTCTTAACTACAAGCTGCAACGCTCGTGAGCATTTGTTACCTTTGAGATTGGGCGTGATGAGTTGGTGTTAGTCAAGAATGCCTTTAAAGTGACAAAGACGTCATTATTAAGACCCCACTAAGTGTGAACGGGGTTGTGTAATAGGGCTGGATGTCTCTCCTGCGGCATTGCAGAAAGACTTGGTACATGATTGCTGGTAGTGGCGGTCACGAGAACGTGCGGTCGCAAGAAGGCCGGGCTCCGGACGCTCACGCGGGACTAATGAGAAGGACGACCATCGTGTTCGGCGTATGGCGTTGGCTACAGCAGCAATTTGAGGAGCAATTTACGCTACAGTAACACGACGAACCTTTACAAATCGGTTACTTCAAGGACAGCTCCCAGCCAGACACCCTGTAGGGTGCATTCCACTGGCCCCAACCACCGCGATTGCGATTTGCGTCAAGCGAGAGCTCAGAGGAGGGCAGAATGGAGGTCTGTTCTGTTTTCTGATGAATGCTGGTTCTTTCTCGGTGTCAGTGATGGCCGATTTAGCAGGTTGGTTAGAAGGAGGCCAGTTGAAGGCCTGCAACCAACCTGCTTGCGTGCTAGACACACTGGGCCAACACCTGTAGTTACTGTGTGAGGCGTGATTTCGTATGACTGTAGGAGCACTCTTTTGACTACCACACGCACCCTGGCTGCAAAATTGTACGTCGGTCTGATGATTTAACCATTTGTGCTGCCGTTCATGAATAGAATTCCAAGACGTGTTTTCTAACAGGATAACGCCCGTCCACATACCGCTGTTGTAACCTAATGTGCTGTATAGAGTATCGATATATTGTTTTGGCCTGCCCGATCACCAAATCTGTCTCTAATCGAGCACATGTGGCATATGATCGGACCACAATTCCAGCGCCATCCACTAACAACCGTCCCTTTATTAACTAACCAAGTGCAACAGGCTTGGAACTCCATCCCACAAACTGACATCCGGCACCTGTAATGGCGCTTACGTCGGTTATTAATGTAACATCATTTCACATTTACAAAGGCTTAGCTCGTCCTTACATTAACCTGTGATTTAGCAGTGTTGATCACTTAAATATGGTACCTAGACAAATGTATTCCTGAAATTTCATTACTCTGTTAATTATACTTCTTGGTACTACGATTTTTTTTCCGTCAGTGTATAAATGCAATAGATATTGATTGGTATGTTTGATGGTTTTTCCAAATAAACTGCACGGGTGGTATAAATGAAGTCCTCCACGACTGTGTAAAAATTTTCTGCTTTTAGTTCGTAACTAGCCTGTCTTTCGGCGGGAACAGTTTTGTTTCTTTTTTTACAAATCGTAGACGATGGTACACGGTCGCCGCTCGTCCTCTTGAGAATAGGAGCCTCCGGAAGGTCGCCAGAGGTGTCTCGAGAGGCAATACGCAGTTAGGGGTGGGGGGAGGGGTGGAGGAATGTGGTTATCGCGACTGGTCATCGCAGCTTTATGGCAGCAGGCTGTAAACGGAAGCTTTACGAGCGCGATGCTCTCCGTTAACAGCGACCGCCCCTGCTTCTTCTTCCGTGCCGCCGCGGCTACTGGGTGTATACCTGTTTCCGTGTCCTGTTCATCCCACGATCCATTGCGCAGGTGGTGTCTTCCGAAGAGAACACTGTCCAGAACAGAGAGCGTAGTAGAAAATCCAGCCCATCTTGAAGGCTGCAGTCTCAGATAGATCAGTAAGGTGTTCCATCAATATTGACTCAGTCTGATCCCTTTATTGGGCATGGTACAATAATGTACCACCTATCTTAAAAAAATTCTGTTTCCCAAACTTTTGCGGTACAACAGTATACCGCTTACTCAGCGCCTTCTAAACATAATATATTATCGATTCAACAACATTAATCGCTATTGGAAACGATATTATAGATGGCGCAATTACTAATGTCTTTGATCGGTACTTTCCGCTGCTGCTTTGCAACTGTTGCAACTTTTGTGAATTTTCCGGCAAAAACAAGAAGAGGTATTGAAGTTCAGCATCTTTAAGTACAATATAATAATGTGACAGTAAAATAAGTTGGCTTACGACCTTAATTTTCGGCTATGTGATAGTTTTTCAAAAAACATAAGTTTGTATCACAACGAGGCACATGAATGTGGGAGCTTTTTACTTGTATTTTTTGCCATTTCCGCTTTTAGTTTGAATGAAATTTCACACATTGCCGAGAGCTATAGAGTTTTGGCTTTTTACTTTGATAATCAGTTGTTAGGAATATGTTTCCCGAAAGATAATACTGAAGCAGTTTCAATAACACTACGAACATTTCGCGCCATAACAGAAATCTCAGAAGTATGTGTCCGCTAGAATTTTTACTATATTTTTATTTCATCTTTTCAATTATCTTTCAAACCATTTATTTCAAGTTATACATTTGATAAACAATTACAACAAAGACTTTGACGCTTGATAATATTTGGTATTATCAACTATACAGCGTAGTAACAAATGGCTTTACAATCCTTTCAGATAATGAAGGGACTTACTGATAAAGAAGTGGAAGATCTCCTCAATTCTTTTACAGACGATCACATTTACGACTCAGAAGAGGGAGGCGATGATGACGCCGAAGATTTACTGCCGGTGACAGTGCATGGATCACCATGCAAAACCCGCACGTTAGCATCTCCATCCACTCCATGCACAGCAGCTGAGTATTCACAGCAACACAGAACATCTGCACGTCTATCAAACTTCACAGAAATTGTAAACGAAAGTGATGACGATATCTCGTCAGATGATTCAGTTACCGATCCCAATTATTTTTCGCGAAACGAGTTAGTAAGCCAGGAAGAAATTCGAGGTTTTCAGAATAACAATTTTCCCAGCTCTGATTCAGACACAGATTCTGATGAAAATACTGACCGACTGTTTGTTCTCTTGGTGCAAGCATACGTCTTTGCCCACTAAATTTAGTAGATACAATTTCACGAACCTTATGGTCCAAAAATAAGCACAGGTAATAAAACACCAGGTGAAGTAGTTTTGTCTTTATTTACATCTGATGTTTGGAAAGATATTGTGGAACAATCCAAACTCTATGCCAGTCAAACAGTGGGTACAAATCTCTGTACTACAAGAGAAGAGAGGAAAGCTTTCTGTGACATTCTTGTAATAATGGGCTTTCATAAGTTACCACGCATGGGGCTCTATTGATCAAATGACCCAAATTTTCACGTGGAAAGAGTTGCCGCCGGCTGCGGTGGTCTAGCGGTTCTAGGCGCTCAGTCCGGAACCGCGCGACTGCTACGGTCGCAGGTTCGAATCCTGCCTCGGGCATGGATGTGTGTGATGTGCTTAGGTTAGTTAGGTTTAAGTAGTTCTAAGTTCTAGGGGACTAATGACCTCAGAAGTTGAGTCCCATAGTACTCAGAGCCATTTGAACCATTTTTTGAAAGAGTTGCCAGTGTGATGCCAGTGAAACTTATTCGATGTATTCATCTAAACTATAATTCGAAAGCTCCAGCTCGTAACACACCACAATTTGACAAATTGTTCAAAATAAGGCCCCTAATAAGCTTTCTACAGAAATCATTCCAAGGGTCATTCTATCCATCTAGAAACATTTCTATAGACGAAAGCATGACCAGGTTCAAAGGAAGAAGTGCCCTAAAGCAATGCATCCCTATGAAATCTATAAAGAGGGGCTTCAAAGCGTGGGTTGCTGCATGCGCAGTTTCAGGTTATATTATGGGATTTTGGGTATAACTGGTAAATCTGACTTTGGGAAAATTACTGTTAGCTTAGGTGAAAGAGTGGTTCTTGATCTAGCAGAGCCATTTCAAAATTTGAGATATAATTACATCGATAGTTGTTTTACATCTCTTCCTCTTATTAAACGTCTGTTGGCGAAGAACTTTTCTCCTGTGGGACAATTAGGTCGAACAGGAAAACTTTTCCAAAATCACTGCTGAAGGAAGACCGTTTACTCAAACAATCCGAAAGTGATTTCACACAGTCCGGTAACGTATCAGCATGCAAGTGGAAAGACAGGGAGAAGAAGGCAGCATGTGTAGCAAGTTCAATGCACAGTCCCTCTGACGAGACAACTGTTCAGCGTACCAATCATCACGGTGCGAAAGAAACGTATCGTGTCCCGTTGCAGTGGCATCCTGTAATATGTATGTAGCTGGTGTCGATAAATTCGACCAATATATGGCCAAATACAGTGTGGGCTGGAAGTCACGAAGGTGGTGGATGAGAATATTTTATTATCTGTTTGATGCTACTATTTTTAACAGCTACATTATTTATCGAGAGAATTGTAGACTGCAGGATAAGAAAATGTGGATGACTCTACTAGAATTTCGTTCACAGTTGGCAAATGAGCTACTTGCAGATTTTACGTCCAGAATGAAAAGTGGGTATTCACCAGGAAATTTATCCGTCTCCCAAACAAAACTTCCTACTGGTAGAAAGACTGTTGTGAATGCTGTTCGTTTTGCTAATACTGGCATCCATTTGCCTGAAGTTGGTAGCAGACAACGGTGTGCTTATTGTAGTACGAAGAAAATTCAAAAACGTAGTACACTGTGCTGCAATACTTGCAAAATAGCGCTTTGTAAAGGATGTTTTGCACCTTTTCACAGATCATTGCAAAAATAATTCAAGTTTATTGTTATAGTTTCTGCAAATTATTGTTTGAAACGTTTCTTGGAAATTTATAATGTAAGATCATGCACATACACTCCTGGAAATGGAAAAAAGAACACATTGACACCGGTGTGTCAGACCCACCATACTTGCTCCGGACACTGCGAGAGGGCTGTACAAGCAATGATCACACGCACGGCACAGCGGACACACCAGGAACCGCGGTGTTGGCCGTCGAATGGCGCTAGCTGCGCAGCATTTGTGCACCGCCGCCGTCAGTGTCAGCCAGTTTGCCGTGGCATACGGAGCTCCATCGCAGTCTTTAACACTGGTAGCATGCCGCGACAGCGTGGACGTGAACCGTATGTGCAGTTGACGGACTTTGAGCGAGGGCGTATAGTGGGCATGCGGAAGGCCGGGTGGACGTACCGCCGAATTGCTCAACACGTGGGGCGTGAGGTCTCCACAGTACATCGATGTTGTCGCCAGTGGTCGGCGGAAGGTGCACGTGCCCGTCGACCTGGGACCGGACCGCAGCGACGCACGGATGCACGCCAAGACCATAGGATCCTACGCAGTGCCGTAGGGGACCGCACCGCCACTTCCCAGCAAATTAGGGACACTGTTGCTCCTGGGGTATCGACGAGGACCATTCGCAACCGTCTCCATGAAGCTGGGCTACGGTCCCGCACACCGTTAGGCCGTCTTCCGCTCACGCCCCAACATCGTGCAGCCCGCCTCCAGTGGTGTCGCGACAGGCGTGAATGGAGGGACGAATGGAGACGTGTCGTCTTCAGCGATGAGAGTCGCTTCTGCCTTGGTGCCAATGATGGTCGTATGCGCGTTTGGCGCCGTGCAGGTGAGCGCCACAATCAGGACTGCATACGACCGAGGCACACAGGGCCAACACCCGGCATCATGGTGTGGGGAGCGATCTCCTACACTGGCCGTACACCACTGGTGATCGTCGAGGGGACACTGAATAGTGCACGGTACATCCAAACCGTCATCGAACCCATCGTTCTACCATTCCTAGACCGGCAAGGGAACTTGCTGTTCCAACAGGACAATGCACGTCCGCATGTATCCCGTGCCACCCAACGTGCTCTAGAAGGTGTAAGTCAACTACCCTGGCCAGCAAGATCTCCGGATCTGTCCCCCATTGAGCATGTTTGGGACTGGATGAAGCGTCGTCTCACGCGGTCTGCACGTCCAGCACGAACGCTGGTCCAACTGAGGCGCCAGGTGGAAATGGCATGGCAAGCCGTTCCACAGGACTACATCCAGCATCTCTACGATCGTCTCCATGGGAGAATAGCAGCCTGCATTGCTGCGAAAGGTGGATATACACTGTACTAGTGCCGACATTGTGCATGCTCTGTTGCCTGTGTCTATGTGCCTGTGGTTCTGTCAGTGTGATCATGTGATGTACCTGACCCCAGGAATGTGTCAATAAAGTTTCCCCTTCCTGGGACAATGAATTCACGGTGTTCTTATTTCAATTTCCAGGAGTGTATATGAATAAAACTATGTTTATTGAAACCTGTTTTGTACCTTACTCCTACTGGTACATGTATGTACTTCCAGCCCACTCTATATACGGCCATGGCCGGCCGGTGTGGCCGAGCGGTTCTAGGCGCTTCAGTCTGGAACCGCGCGACCACTACGGTCGCAGGTTCGAGTCCTGCCTTGGGCATGGATGTGTGTGACGTCCTTAGGGTATAGTGCAGGTTTAAGTAGTTCTAAGGTCTAGGGGACTGATGACCTCAGATGTTAAGTCCCATAGTTCTCAGAGCCATTTTTTATATACGGCCATGTATTTGTCGAATTTACCGACACCACCCACATACATATTTTAGGATGCCACTGCAACGGGACACGAAACTGTTTCTTTCACACCGTGATGATTGGTACGCTGCACTGTTGTCTCGTCAGAGGGATTGTGCGTTGAACTTGCTACACATTTACAGATTGTAGTCGTCGTCATAGGGCAGTGGTACATATATGTACCACCATATTATTCAATCTAAAAAGTTGAAAAAAAATTATAATAACATTTTTTTGGTTAGTGGGGACCACAAAGACCTGTTAGAATTGTAAAGAGAGAGAAAAAAATGCATTTTCATTTTTTGCCCTTTAAAGAGTTGTCTGGAGAGACAAGGCGAAAATGTCGAACTGGCACAGGTACGAGTGTAAAGCTGATCTGCAAGAAACAGATTTTCGGTGTTGATGTGCGTTACTGAATAACGTGTGTAGTCTCACGTATACATGTAGAGTTTTAAAGCAGTCGCGTCGTGTGTGTTTCGTTAACTTGCATTAACCAGGGTATAGTGCAGTCATAAAATTCTTTCTTCTGGATAGTTTTGCGCCAGTAGAAAGTCGTCCAAAGTTTGTCTACATTATCACATCAAAACTATCCGGACTCTCCCATGTAAAGCGGAGTTCAGGACTAGAGGTCACGGTAAGCGCGCCCGGCCTTATAAAAGGAGGTGGAGGGTATTGTATTGTTAGTAGGGAAGCGATAACAGCCGAGTACGTCACTCGGGAGAGCTCACTGACTTTGAACGTGAACTGCTCATTGGATGTCACCTGAGTAACAGATCAATAAGGAACATTAACCCATCTAAACCTTCCCAAGCCAACTGTAGATAAAGCTACTGTGAAGTGCAAAAGCGAAGTAAAACTACAGTTAAACCAGCACCAGGTAGGTCTCATGTACTACGGACAGGGTCGTCGAGCATTGAGGAAGGTGGTTGTACAATATCACATGAAATCAGGGAAGGTATCACTGTTTAGTTCTAAATGCTACCAACAATCCAGTTAGTACAATGGCAGTGAGTAGGAAGTTAAAAAGAACGGGCTACAATGGTCGAACAGCTCCTCACAAGCCACATATTTCTGAAGTCAACAGTAAGGGTCGCTTGAGGTGGTGCAATGAGCGACATTACTGGACTGTCGATGACTGGAAACGGCTGAGTCTGAGTGATGGATCACGGTGTACTCTGTGTCAGTCCGATGGGAGGGTTTGGGGGTAGCGAATTCGTGGAGAACGTTGCGTGCCATCATGTGTAGTGTCGGTAATGAAGTACAGAGGAGGCGGTAATACGGTGTGAGGTTGTTTTTTAAATTTTGGAAATTCGTGGTAAGGTTCTGTGGGACCAAACTACTGAGGTCATCGATCCCTAGGCATACACACTAATCAAACTAACTTACGCTAAGGACAACACACACACGCATGCCCGAGGGAGGATTCGAACCTCCGACGGGGGAAGCCGCGCGAATCATGGCAAGACGTAGGACCGCGCGGCTACAAAGCGCGGCTTTTGTATTTAGGCTGTGATCCCCTTATTGCACTTAAAAGAACACTAGATGCGGAAGGATATTGACACATTTTAAAGTACTGTGTACAGCGTGTAGTAGAGGAACAGTTCGGAGACGATGATTGTATCATCATAACAATGCATCGAGCCATAACACAGTGTCTGTCAGGCAGTGGTTTGTGGACGACAACATTTCTGAAATGGACTAGCCGGTGAAGAGTCCCGATATCAAGTCAATGGAACGCCTTTGGGATGAGTTAGTGAAAGGTCTCTGTTGGATTCCTTTCATGTTAATTTCTTAAATCTGTTGTCATTTACGGCATAAATTCCTCTTCTAAATTTACTGTGGTGTTTCTGACTATCTGGGAGGAAACTGAGCAGTGAAACGTGTTACTTTTACACATAAACAAGAACGATCTGTCACACTACTACACTTTAAAACACAGTTTATATGTAATTCATGTCACACAGTCTCATACGGAACCTACATCCGCTTTCTTTTATATACTGTATATGATAAGATACTGTCATCCCCCTTCCCTTCTGTGTGAGAGGATGAATCAGCAAATGTATTTCTAGTTGCACGCTTGATGGTAGCAGACAAGCCTGTCTGCTAGAGAACAGTAGGACCAACGTCGGAACAGGTAGCTACGCTTTCTAAAAGCAGAGAGGTTTCTATTCTTAGTATGGTCCTGTACGTCCCTTGTCATGTTGGTATAGGAAGCGGCCTCTCTGGCCACTTCCGTTTGTATTTGTGAGCCACCCTCAGGAAGGGACCAGGGCAGTCTGTCCGTGGCGAGCGTCTGAAGTGGTAAGATCTTCGGCTAAGCGCGTCTCTGCTAAGTCCGTAGGACAATGGATTTCTTAAGTTCAGCATAACTGAAAATTTAATCACCTTTATTTCAGGTTTAGCTCTAAAATATCTAATGTTATCTTAAATTGCAACGCAGTGTATTTCGAGTGTGAAGTTCAGAATATCTTCCAGTAGTTGCTTTGTCACTACTTTGTGAGTAAAGTGGAACCACGTGTTGATCAGTAACTCTGACTAAGATCATCAATCTTAAATGCGAATGTGCGTGAGATTATAACGTCTTGTCTTGACAATATTTTTCAATATAGCAACTTTTCTTTATGTTCAACCCACGTGGGGTGTACTTTGTGAGACCAGTACCACGTGCTTATACAACTGTTTGACCCATCAGGTTAATAGTAAGACGATAGTAACCAGTTCCAGGTTTTTCTTTAGTAAATTGCGTTTCGATGTAATTTATTTTAATTATCAAAATTATTGTGGAGTTACACTCTTTGTGTAAACCAAGTCGACCACGTGAAGCATGTGGTGAAAGCATCAAAGTAGCCCTTAGCTATTCTTTTCGGGAAGATTTCACAGAGAGTTAGTATGAATTTAGTATACCAGTGTGTGGTAATTTCATGACGGACAGGATTGCGCTACGAACGTAACTTCTTTGGATGAAAATTGAATCGGTTGGTTGTGGTTAATTTCCTCTTGCATATGTTCAACGTTCTTTGTGTGTTATTTTATGAATGCAGTGTTGTATGCAGTCTCCTAATCTTGGCTCCATATTTGATGTGTTCTGTAAGATTAAAAACTCACATTTTCACAATCCTAAATAAGGCACCAGTTTAGTTATGAATCAAGTTTAATATGCTGAAATTTCAATGATCAATGTTAAAATAAATTTCCAAATATAAACTGATTTATTTCTTTTTATTTAAATTGTCTTATATATATATATATATATATATATATATATATATATATATATATATATATATATATATATATATCACCGGTTGTCGTATGACTATTAAAAGATTATAATTAACGTTAGTCTGGTTGGGAATTTGGTAAGCTAGACTGGATACACAGGTGAAACAGTTGCGCAGTAATGCAAGGTTAACTTCCCCAGACAGCTCACAGCTTTTAACCCACTTTTATGGTCATGAACATCAGCACCGCTTACACCTCAAATTAATGCAACAACATTACATTAGAACGTCGACTCCTCTCGAAAACCTAGCCTCAAATATCACTACCTTTCCTGGTTCTGGCGCTTGCGGAAGAATGGGCTGCCATTTATCACAGACATTCAGATCTCTCATTGGAAGTGTCCCAAGCGGCGTGGTAAAGGCGAGACTGGACACTTCTTCTTCTTCTTCCATTGGCACTACATCCCGGGATGGGACTTGGCCTCCTCAATAATTTTCTGCCGTTTCTCTGGACTTTGCCGTGGACCTCCAGTTATGGCAACCAACTCTGGCAGCGTCTTCTACATCCTCGTCGCCCCATCTCAACCTAGGTCGACCTCGTGCTCTTCTTCCTCCAGGTTGACTGCAGTAGGTTTTCATTGCAGGATCTGTCTCATGGAGTCGCATTACATGTCCAGCCCATCTCAGTCTACACAGCTTTATGAACTTGACCAAATCGTCCTTCTTGTAGCAGTCATAAAGTTCGTCATCCCTTCGCCTTCTCCAGGTCCCATTTTCATATACAGGTCCAAAAATCCTCCTCAGTATACTTCTTCCATGTGATCTCAGTTTGTTTTCACCCTGCTTCGTAATTGTCCATGTTTCTAAGCCATAAGTGAGTACTCGGCTTATCAGCGTTTTGTAAAGTCGGCACTTAGTCCCTCGTGATATAAACTTGGATCTGCCATTTGCTTCTATCTTTGAGCTCAGATAGGTGAAACATTCCACTTGCTCAAATGTAATTCCATCAAGGGTTATTGTGGGCTGTAAGGGTTGGTTGGCTGTAAGGGTTGGTTAGTGCCATTATACATATACTTCGTCTTTCCTTCATTAATTCTCAGACCCATCTTCTCTGCACTCAGTTTTAGAGCTGAAAATGCACTTTGTAGATCTCTAAGTGTTCCGCTCATTAAATCTAAGTCATCTGCATATCCCCGAAATTGTACAGACTTATTAGTAGATAGTTCCTCTTGTCTGAATACCCGATTCGCTTACCATTTTTTCAAGCGCCAGGTTGAAAAGTAGGCAAGAAAGCCCATCTCCTTGCCTTAGCCCAGTTAGAGTGGGAAGCTGAGGTGATAGCCTTGACCGCATTCGCACTGTACACTGGGGATACTTTAGGGTGACCTCTATTAAATGCACCAATTTTCCAGGCACTCGAAATTCCCGCATTGCCTCATAAAGTTTTTCCCTGTTTATTGTGTCATATGCAGATTTAAAGTCAATGAAAAGATGGTGCACACCAACATTGAATTCATTGCTCTTTTCTACTGTTTGTCAGAGAGTAAATGCCTGGTTTACAGTTGACTCTCCTTGTCTCAACCCGCATTGATAGCTTCCAATAATATCTTCTGCTACAGGTGAAAGTCTACCAAACAGGCTATTTGATAGTACTTAACATATAATATCTAAAAGTGTTATGCCTCTGTAGTTGCTGCATTCAAATGGATCTCCTTTCTTATGTACCAGACACACTATCCCTACATTCTATTCTTCTGGTAACTCTTCCTTTTCCCAGATGAGGCACACAGTCTTGTAGATCCTACTATTTAGCTCAACTCCTTCAGCTTTCAATAGTTCAGATGTTATATTGTCAGTTCCTGGTGCTTTATTGTTCTTCAATTGGGCAATTGATTGGTTCACTTCTCCTTGGGAAGGGGGAAGTACTATGACATCATCTTCTGGAGCGACTGGGATATCTTCAATAGGGGACTCTGAAGCATCTTGATCATCGGTTAGTAGTGTCCCATTTTTACTTTTACACAGGTTGATACCCGGCTTAAATGCTCTTCTTTCACTATTAATTTTCTGATAAAATTTTCTAACATCATTTCTTTTTCCAATTGTCTCCAGTTCTTCAATATGCTTTCTTTTCCATTCCCTTTTCTTTCTCCGATACAGTTTCTTCTCTTCTTTCCTTTTATCTTGATAATTTCTTACCGCTAAACGAGTATATGATTTCTCAAGCATCTTCCTGTATGCCAGATTTTTCTCCTGACTTATTTTCTTACATTCTTCATCAAACCAGGAATCCCTCGGTTGTTTTCCTTCTTTCCCTAGCACTTTTTCTGTTGCTTTAACAACTGCATCCCTGCAAGCCTTCCATTCCTGATCCAGGTTATCACTTACACTAGGGGTGTCTAATGTAGGATTCTCAGCAACCTTCTCAGAGTACATTTTAGAGATGTCTTCATTTTTTAACTTCCATACCGTATACTTACTTCGAAGTGTTCCTTTGACTTTTCTTGCACTGGATATTCGAACTGGACACAGCCCATACTAATGTCCATTAATAGGTGTCCGGATACTTTTGATCAGATAGTCGTGTTTATTTCGTTAAGTCGGATAAAGTGGGATACAGTGCTGTCATTCAATTCTTTGTTTTGGGTAGTTTGGCGCCAACAGAAAGACATCCAAGTCTGGTAAAGGGACATAAGGAGTCTGCTCATACATCTGTAACAGTTAAAGAGAAAACATTAAAAGCGTTGTGAAACAAAGATATCTAAGAAGACTGTATAATAACACATTAATGTTTTTTAATGTCACCGTAACAAATGCTCTTTGTAAGTTTTTCATTTTAACTGCATATACAAGGCGACCTCCGCGAACAAAATTCCTGAGGTTTTATGAGTATTTCGGTGTAAGGAGTTAGTGATCTCCAGTGGTTCGCTAAAGAGTGGTAACTTAACTGGTTTCTTCAGTTCCTTATCACAGTCACTTTACATTCTGCGAAAATATCTTCACAACAATGAAACATCCTGTAATATGCAGTCACAAAAACGTACAAAACACAGGGTAACGCAACAACACTCAGATAGATGTAATCGTACTTTGATGTGCTTGCCTTGGCTGCTGGTGCTACTCTTCCATTGCATCCAGTGAACCCACGCACGAGGTGCTCATCGGCCAATTCTTCATCAGTAAACCCATCCAGACTGTAGTTTATCACTGTTAACGTACAGCTAAGACAGCCGGAAAAAAACAAAGCCGAAACAGATCCAAACAATATTGAATATAAACTTGAGAACGAAGAATAAAGTGGGTAATACCCACTTTTGCCAACAGCAGGTACCGTGACTTATGGAGTAAGTCCGTTTCCAAACAAGACACGCAGTGCATACTGTCAACATTTGCAATGTTGTGCAGATGTTTTCGGTACAATACAATTATGAAGAGAAATGAATGTAAGAAATCAAACGAAATGCAGTTAGACTAAATGTATTCACAAACTGTTAATACAATTAGACATCTGCTGTGCAATTTATTAGTGACACATGAAAATTTGTGCAAGATCGGGACTCAAACCGGATTTCCCACAAAACACGAGCGGTCGCATTAACTGCTTCGGCTATCCGTGCACACCTCCCAGACGGATAAAAATCTTCACATGTCACAATGTGTCTGCATTCATTACTGATCATAGATATTATGTCATATCTACACAGGGAGAGGCCATGTTATCAGCATGATGAAATGCCGACTAAACCGTATGAGGACACTGAATAATTCAGTGGCGACAAGCCATAATTTGTGCCAGGCTGGGACTCGAACCCGGACTTCCTACTTAAAACGAGCGGTCACCTTAACCGCTTCGATGATCCGAGCATGCTCCCATCCAACCCAAATCCCCAACTTGTCTCACACTGCTTTCGTAGCGCCCCCTGTCGTTATCCTCATTGCTCACAGCATCTCGCATGATTCTCGCAAGAGGTCAGACCTAGAGTGCATCCGCACTGAAGATAACATGGAATGCCATCAAGGCGTATGTATTACTACTAGTGAACCTGTCAGTGCTTTGCAATTGCTAAGTATGTATGGGAATTAGATATACGTCCTAATCTCCTTATCCTCCCTCTGTCTGTCCATCTCTTCCACCCCCCCTCTCTCTGTCCATAATCTCCTCCCCCTCTCCCTGCCCACCTCCTCCCCTCCCTCCCTCCCCCTCCCCCTGTATCTCTCCACCACCTCCTTCTCTCTCTGCCCATCTCCTCCATTCCCTTTCTATGTCCCTTTCCCTCTGCACCCTCTCGGTCCATCGCCTCTTTCTTCCCATCTTTGACTTTGAGCCTTGTTTATTGTTATTACCAACGAAAACTTGAAGTCGCTTAAAAGCGATGAGCAAATCTGCTGAAATCTGAATTCTGTATCGTTCACACCGATCGGTGCAGTAGGTTAGCCTCGGTAGTGACGTCATTTTCGGTTCTTTATCCGAAGTTGCTATTACGTAAGCTTCTGAGACCTGTTACTGATCGGTCCTGTGCCGATTTTCCGACAACTCTAAAGAGAGGTGGTTAGGTTTCGGTATGGCCACTCGAGTTTATAAGAGGCTGTTTTCCATTGTTAGAAATATGGTTTGTACTGTTGTTGCTATGCATGATTATAACAGCAAAAAAACATTTTCAGTCAATATTCTCACAAAATACCTATTATCTTTACGTAATTAAGAGCTTAAAAATCATTACATTTCAAAATGCCGGCTCTGCTTACATACAGGGTGTTACAAAAAGGTACGTCCAAACTTTCAGGAAACATTCCTCACACACAAATAAAGAAAAGATGTTATCTGGACATGTGTCTGGAAACGCTTAATTTCCATGTTAGAGCTCATTTTAGTTTCGTCAGTATGTACTGTACTTCCTCGATTCACCGCCAGTTGGCCCAATTGAAGGAAGGTAATGTTGACTTCGGTGCTTGTGTTAATATGCGACTCATTGCTCTACAGTACTAGCATCAAGTACATCAGTACGTAGCATCAACAGGTTAGTGTTCATCACGAACGTGGTTTTGCAGTCAGTGCAATGTTTACAAATGCGGAGTTGGCAGATGCCCATTTGATGTATGGATCAGCACGGGGCAATAGCCGTGGCGCGGTACGTTTGTATCGAGACAGATTGCCAGAACGAAGGTGTCCCGACAGGAAGACGTTCGAAGCAATTGATCGGCGTCTTAGGGACCACGGAACATTCCAGCCTATGACTCGCGACTGGGGAAGACCTAGAACGACGAGGACACCTGCAATGGACGAGGCAATTCTTCGTGCAGTTGACGATAACCCTAATGTCAGCGTCAGGGAAGTTGCTGCTGTACAAGGTAACGTTGACCACGTCACTGTATGGAGAGTGCTGCGGGAGATCCAGTTGTTTCCGTACCATGTACAGCGTGTGCAGGCAGTATCGGCAGCTGATTGGCCTCCACGGGTACACTTCTGCGAATGGTTCATCCAACGATAATCTCAACGAGTGTGACGTCTTGCTGCGCTCTCCTCCTCGCGACACCGCTTTCCTGCTATTCTCGGTGGTATTAATGTTAATTTTTTTAAAAAACGAAAGTAAATTAATAAACTACTGATATTCATTATACCTCTACCCCACATCCCTACGCTTTCCCTGGTCCCTGAAGATTGGGAACAGGACATTGTGGCCAGGCCTCAGGTTGTGACCCCTGCCCACTCCCCCACCCGTCCGTTTGGGCCCCAGGTAGGTTAAAAAAAAGTCATAGGTTCGCATCCCAACTGGTAAGAAAAATTTTTTTTCCTCTTCGTGTTTATAACACATTCTAAGACTTTGTTATTCGTGGAAGCTAAGTATTTTTTCTGAAATATTCGTTATTTAGACTTAAGAGCATGCTTTCTCAATAAGGAGTATCTTCGATTTCGTGACTTCCATATGTTTGAGAACTGAAAGATAAAACTGTGCGTGAAACAACTGACAGTGACATTTATATTCTCTCTTGTCACAAATAATTCATCATTTTTTTCCGAATACGTAGCGACCGACTGTGTGGACAGATAGGATCTAAGAGCACAAATTAAATTACTGTGAATGAAACTAGCAGCAATCATCTTTATACTCTTGCCTGTCACAAGTATTTATCTGTGATCGAATCCTTAATAACAGTAGACAGATGAAAGATCAGCCCCATAATATTTTTGAACTATACCACCATATATGAAACATTTTGAGTCATCAGATGCGTGGTATAAACTACGACGAACTTTAGTAGCTGCACTCGCCACACGCTTTCGAAAAGGCGTTTTTTAAATTTTATTTTTAAAATCCAAATCGCTGATGTCTCATAGAGAGAAGTAGGCTACTTCATCATTTGGATCTCTAGGAGCGAGTTACAGCCACATTCTATGCATCTTCTTATTCTTTGACTCTCTCTTAAACAATTTTTCGGTTGTTTTTATAGATGTATTTGTACAGTGTGGTATTACACATCATTTCTAACTCATTTTCCCAAACATAAAATCCAAAACAAGACGTAATATGGCACTTATGTCAGTTTACAGAACACAGTCAAATACCCTATCGTTATTATGCATGCATGGAAACACCTAGTCAGCGAAATTTGAGCCGTTCTACGTACACTAAATTCACTATTCGGTACTGCGAGGTGAACTGACAACAGTGCCTCAGTTCACTAGAACCGCCGAGCGGTTCTAGGCGCTGATGTGATGTCCTTAGGTTAGTTAGGTTTAAGTAGTTCTAAGTCTAGGGGACTGATGTTAAGTCCCATAGTGCTTAGAGCCATTTGAACCACTAGAACCGTGCAGCATCGCTTCCAAAATACTTACAGAATAACGCGGGGCTCTCCTTCGAAAACAGGGCCACTCAGTGCCCTCGCCTACCGATCCGATTGGCAGACCGGCCGCAAGATATAGAACAGGGGCCTTACTGCTGGATCTGTGAACTGAGCAAGTTGGCGCAGCGGTCAGTACGCTGGAGTCGCATTCGATATGATGGACGGTTTATATCTATGTCCAGCCAACCTGATTTGGGTTTTCCATGATTTCCCTTACTCTCTCCGCCAAATATTGGAGTGCTTCCTTTAAAATGGCACGGCCGACTTCCTCTCCCATCCCTGAAACATTCTTGGCGTGTAGTCCATCTCTAGTGACCGCGGTGTCAACGGAACAATAAACCCTAACCTTATTGCTTACATCTGTGAGGATAGTAACTTCAATGACAGTATTTCGCATATTTTTAATCTGTAAACGGATAGGATTCAAAAGTTTCGGATGATTCGGGTTCCATTGTAGTATTCTAATCATATGCCGATAATCTATAAATACAAATTTCCCATTTTCTGTTAAAACTGACTTCGAGGAAGAAAACAGAATGGCACGTAGTTGTGTATACAATTTTTATCTAAAACTGTATGTAAGGAGAAAGAATATACACTCCTGGAAATGGAAAAAAGAACACATTGACACCGGTGTGTCAGACCCACCATACTTGCTCCGGACACTGCGAGAGGGCTGTACAAGCAATGATCACACGCACGGCACAGCGGACACACCAGGAACCGCGGTGTTGGCCGTCGAATGGCGCTAGCTGCGCAGCATTTGTGCACCGCCGCCGTCAGTGTCAGCCAGTTTGCCGTGGCATACGGAGCTCCATCGCAGTCTTTAACACTGGTAGCATGCCGCGACAGCGTGGACGTGAACCGTATGTGCAGTTGACGGACTTTGAGCGAGGGCGTATAGTGGGCATGCGGGAGGCCGGGTGGACGTACCGCCGAATTGCTCAACACGTGGGGCGTGAGGTCTCCACAGTACATCGATGTTGTCGCCAGTGGTCGGCGGAAGGTGCACGTGCCCGTCGACCTGGGACCGGACCGCAGCGACGCACGGATGCACGCCAAGACCGTAGGATCCTACGCAGTGCCGTAGGGGACCGCACCGCCACTTCCCAGCAAATTAGGGACACTGTTGCTCCTGGGGTATCGGCGAGGACCATTCGCAACCGTCTCCATGAAGCTGGGCTACGGTCCCGCACACCGTTAGGCCGTCTTCCGCTCACGCCCCAACATCGTGCAGCCCGCCTCCAGTGGTGTCGCGACAGGCGTGAATGGAGGGACGAATGGAGACGTGTCGTCTTCAGCGATGAGAGTCGCTTCTGCCTTGGTGCCAATGATGGTCGTATGCGTGTTTGGCGCCGTGCAGGTGAGCGCCACAATCAGGACTGCATACGACCGAGGCACACAGGGCCAACACCCGGCATCATGGTGTGGGGAGCGATCTCCTACACTGGCCGTACACCACTGGTGATCGTCGAGGGGACACTGAATAGTGCACGGTACATCCAAACCGTCATCGAACCCATCGTTCTACCATTCCTAGACCGGCAAGGGAACTTGCTGTTCCAACAGGACAATGCACGTCCGCATGTATCCCGTGCCACCCAACGTGCTCTTGAAGGTGTAAGTCAACTACCCTGGCCAGCAAGATCTCCGGATCTGTCCCCCATTGAGCATGTTTGGGACTGGATGAAGCGTCGTCTCACGCGGTCTGCACGTCCAGCACGAACGCTGGTCCAACTGAGGCGCCAGGTGGAAATGGCATGGCAAGCCGTTCCACAGGACTACATCCAGCATCTCTACGATCGTCTCCATGGGAGAATAGCAGCCTGCATTGCTGCGAAAGGTGGATATACACTGTACTAGTGCCGACATTGTGCATGCTCTGTTGCCTGTGTCTATGTGCCTGTGGTTCTGTCAGTGTGATCATGTGATGTATCTGACCCCAGGAATGTGTCAATAAAGTTTCCCCTTCCTCGGACAATGAATTCACGGTGTTCTTATTTCAATTTCCAGGAGTGTATATCGGACAAACAATTTGTTGATGGTTTAAATGCATGCTAATGTAGTTAAAAGCAACTGAAAGAACGCGAAACCGCACATTTTCACAACACAGCACAGCACAACATTTTCTTTCTTGTAATCTACATTGTTGTTTATAAACTATATAGCTTTGTCCATCGGAATGTTTATTACAGCATTGTGTAATAATTTCGAGTAAAGTGGTCGAGAACTTTCCGAGATTTTTGCTACCAACCATTTCTTAATATATGAAATAGACTCTGCCAGTCCAAACGGTTATCAGAACATCGAGTAAAAATTTGAATCAAATCCATCAAGAACTTTTACAGAATTTTTGCTAACAACATTTCCTATTTGAATATTGTGTATATCAAAGCTAAATGTAGCCTATGTCCGTCCAACCGTTTATTAGAATATTGAGTATAAATCTGAAGCAAATCGGTCAAGAAATTTACTAACAACTTTTCCCCTTTATTTGGTGTACATAGATATACTAAGGCATTCAGCCTGACCGGGTTGCCTGCAAACACATCTCCGAGAGTTCCGGAGAAAATTGGAAGAGAGATCAACATAAACATCATTTCCTCCCTTTTTATTGCTCATGAAAACCATACGTTGCATGTTGTACCACCATACAGTGAGACCTTCAGAGGTGTTGGTCGAGATTGCTGTTTACACCGGTACTTCTAATACCCAGTAGCACGTCTTCTTGCATTGATGCATGCCTGTATTCGTTGTGGCATGTTATCCACAAGTCCATCAAAGCACTGTTGGTCCAGGTTGACCCACTTCTCAATGGTGATTCAGTGTAGATCCCTCAGAGTGGTTGGGGGGTCACGTCCTCCATAAAGAGCCCTTTTCAATCTATCCTAGACATGTTTAATAGGGTTCATGACTGGAGAACATGCTGGCCACTCTAGTTGAGCGATGTCATTATACTGAAGGAAGTTATTCACAAGATGTGCACGATAGGGGCGCGAATTGTCGTCCATGAAGACGAATGCCACGGCAATATGCTGCCAATATGGTTGCACTATCAGTCAGAGGATGTCATTCAGGTATCGTACAGCCGTTACAGTGCCTTCCATGACCACCAGTGGCGTACGTCGGCCCCACATAATGCCACCCCAAAACAGCAGGGAACCTCCACCTTGCTGCACTCGTTGGACTATGTGTCTAAGGCATTCAGCCTGAACGGGTTGCCTCCAAACACATTTCCGATTATTGTCTGGTTAAAGGCATATGCAACACTCATTGGTGAAGAGAATGTGATGCCAATCCTGAGCAGTCCATTCGGCATGTTGCTGGGCCCATCTGTACCGCACTGCATGGTGTCATATTAGCAAAGATGGACCTCGCCATTGACGTTGGGAGTGAAGTTGCGCGTCGTGCAGCCAATTGCGCACAGTTTGAGTTGTAACATGACGTCCTGTAGCTGCATGAAAAGCATTTTTCAACATGGTGGTGTTGCTGTCAGCGTTCCTCCAAACCATAATCCATAGGTAGCAGTCATCCAGTACAGCAGTAGCCTTTGGGCAGCCTGAGCGAGGCATGTCATCGACAGTTCCTGTCTCTCTGTATCTCCTCCATGTCTGAACAACATTGCTTTGGTTCACTACAAGAGGCCTGGACACTTTGCTCCTTGAGAGCCCTTCCTGGCACAAAGTAACAATAGGGACAAGATCGAACCACAGCATTGATTGTCTAGGCATGGTTGAACAGTATTGATTGTCTAGGCATGGTTGAACTACAGACACCACGAGCCATTACCTCCTTCCTGGTGGAATGACTGGAATTGATCAGCTATCGGACTCCCTCCGTCTAATAGGCAATGCTCATGCATGGTTGTTTACATCTTTGGGCGGGTTTAGTGACATCTCTAACAGTCAAAGGGACTGTGTCTGTGATACAGTATCCACAGTCAACGTCTATCTTCAGGTGTACTGGGAACCAGGGTGATGCAAAGCTTTTTTTGATGTGTGTATAAGTGGCAATGTTGAACAACGCGCCACAGTCATCAGTTAAAAGAACATGTACATGTGCCACTCCTATTTACAAACTCTCATTACTGACCAACGGGGAAAGTAGCGAAGCTTTACAGTCCATACTGTCAGAAAGTAATATGCCAATTAATAGCTAGCAGCAACAGCACTAAAAGGATACATTAAAAGTGAGGTCACTTTAAAACCAACTAACTAACAGTCAACAACTAATTGAGGCTTGCATGAAATAAGACATGAGATGTATTTTACATCATGAAAGATAGCTAAATTTTCAATTAGTGAAGCCATAGATAATGATGCAACACAATAATGCACCATAGTCATAGGATAATATGAAAAACATTCAAACTTCTATTAAGAGAGGACAATTTTACAGTTATGTAAAATGAACTGGGTGGGCCTTGCAGACCTCACTATAGGAAACAGGCATACACCGTACATTCATTAAGCCTATTGAAGGCCACAAAAATAATGGCAAAAAACACTGGTGTACAGTAACCTGGGACCAGAAAGAGAAGGAAATGAAGCTGGCCGCTGCTTCAAAAAAGAAAAGTTATTCAGCAGGACAGCATGCTTAAGCACAGTTTGCTTGTTCAAAATGCCAGACGGATCCTGACAAATGCTGTGGATAATTTCAATTTCTTCTAAAATGTTTAAAACCAGGCCCTTAAGTTGAATATGTAGAATGCTGCAATTTGGGTTTCTATTATAAATGGAATGGTTATGATCCTACAGGTTGTTAGTGAGAGCGGATTTGGAATTGCTAAGATCCTGATGCTCTCTGAACCGTATGTTAAAGGAGCGGCCAGTTTGGACTATGTTTGCAGAAGGGTACTCACTACACTGGATCTGATAGAAGCCAGATTGTGCATAGCAATTGCCTTCTCTGGTTTCGTGGTGCTTCAATAGGTGCCCAACCTTATGCAGGGTGTTATAACCCCATCTTTTCTAAGCCATTTGCCAATCCTGATTTTGTTGTTCTTCATGGGAAGCCATCCTGGGCATACATTTCAGCAAGATACTGCCCGCCCACACACAGCAAGAGTTTCTGCTTCTTGTCTTTGCACTTTCCAAAACATACCTCAGCCATCAAGGTCACTGGATCTCTCCCAAATTGAGAATATTTGGAGCATTTAGGGCAGGACCCTCTAACCAGCTTGGGATTTCAATGACCTAATATGCCAGTTGGACAGAATTTGGCACGATATCCCTCAGGAGCACATTCAACAACTCTTATCAATCAATGCTAAGCCAGATAACTGCCTGCATAAGGGCTAGAAGTGGAACAACTCGCTATTGACTTGCTCAATTTGTTAAGTTCTTTCTCTTAAATAAATCATCCAGTTTTTCTGAAAGTGTAATTATTTGTTTGTTTATGTGTGTACCTCACTTCTACTGACTTCTGTTCCATTCATAGTGCATCGTGGGTTCTTCTTTTTTTTTATTACAGTGTACTTTTTACAGTTACATTTGATTACGAAGGGCATTTTGTACTGCTGTTTTGAGCTACACTTCATTGTTATTCATACGTAATTTACAAGTGTGAAAAGTGAACGGAAAAAAACAGCAAAAAAATGAAAAAATTACAGAGAAGTTTATTATTATCATCATCATGTCTGACTGTGTAACAGGAAAAGAACATAACTGACAAAAAATTTTCCAGCCTGGACTGGAACCTGGGTGCCTACTTTTACTGGCAGTTTGAGTAGCTCTTACAAACAATATCAATAATTAATTAATTAATGTTGATTTTTGTAATCAAATGGGATTTTTCCACAGGGCATCTCTTGCATTAGAAATTGCAGTGTTCCAACAACTGAAAATTACAGCACAATTAATGAACAATGCCACTGACTTGGGGACATAATGCAGTACTGGCACCATCTAACTTGGGGAGCTATTGCCTGCCTGGGATTAATAAGCAGAGAGCACAACACAGTGTATGATCTAGTCACTGGTCTGTGCAATCAAAAGCTAAGAGTTTTGGGAGGATTTTGAAGATGTTTGTATTTTTATTTAATTAGTATCCATCATAACAAATAAATGATGCAGGATTTGTCAAATCAGAAATAAAGGTAAATGCTACATTTAACAATTTGTGGGTGGCAATGCATGTAAACAATGAAGCTGGAAATACAATAGGGACACACAAAGATAACATTTACAGGTAGTATACAGGGCACAAAGTAGGTAATTAAATGTCACTGTAGAGGTCAAAACACATCATCACACATTAAATTACATTACAGCTTACATCACCACACATACACTATGTGATCAAAAGTATACGGACACCTGGCTGAAAATGACTTACAAGTTCGTGGTGCCCTCCTTCGGTAATGCTGGAATTCAATATGGTGTTGGCCCACCCTTAGCCTTGATGACAGCTTCCATTCTTGGAGGTATACATTCAATCAGGTGCTGGAAGGTTTCTTGGGGAATGGCAGCCCATTCTTCACGGAGTGCTGCACTGAGGAGAGGTATCAATGTCAGTCGGTGAGGCCAGGGACGAAGTCAGTGTTACAAAACATCCCAAAGGTGCTCTATAGGATTCAGTTCAGGACTCTGTGCTGTCATGTAACCACTCCGCCACAGGTAATCGGTCATATTGAAAGATGCAATCGGCATCCCCGAATTGCTCTTCAACAGTGGAAAGCAAGAAAGTGCTTAAGACATCAATGTAGGCCTGTGCTGTGATAGTGTCACGCAAAACAACAAGCGGTGCAAGCCCCCTCAATGAAAAATGCAACCACACTATAACACCACCACCTCCGAATTTTACTGTTGGCACTACACACGCTGGCAGATGACATTCACTGGACATTCGCCATACCCACACCCTGCCATTGGATCACCACATTGTGTACCGTGATTCATCACTCCACACAACATTTTTCCATCGCTCAGTCATCCAGTGTTTACACCACTTACACCAATCGAGGCATTGTTTGGCATTTACCAGCGTGATGAGTGGCTTACGACAGTCGTTCTACCATGAAATCCAAGTTTTCCCACCTCCCGCCTACCTGTCATAGTAGTACTTGCAGTGGATCCTGATGCAGTTTGGAATTCCTGTGTGATGGTCTGGATAGATGTCTGCCTATTATGACCCTCTTCAACTGTTTGCAGTCTCTGACAGTCAACAGACAAGGTCAGCCTGTACGTTTTTGTGCTGTACGTGTCCCTTCACGTTTCCACTTCACTATCACATCAGAAACAGTGGACCTAGGGATGTTTAGGAGTGTGGAAATCTCATTTACAACCATATGACACAAGTGACACCCAATCACCTGACATATTCGATGTCCATGAGTTCCGCACAGTGCCTCATTCTGTTCTCTCACAAGGTCTAATGATTACTAAGGTCACTGATATGGAGTACCTTGCAATAGGTGGCAGCACAATGCACCTAATATGAAAAATGTATGTTTTTGGGGGTGTCTGGATAATTTTGATCCCTGGCGTACCATTGCTGGAGACATTCCTGGTCTTATGACAGAGTTTGAACTGAAAGTAATTTCCAGGAGCTGATGTGGACTCTGACAGTAATTTATTGGTTGTGAACTGCAGACTAACTGAACAAACTGCGAAAGGTTGGAAATTAAGGAGACAAGATCTGAAGAAATGTAACAAACCAGAGATTGTTGAGAGTTTCAGGGGGAGCATTAGGCAACAATTGACAGAAACAGGAGAGAGAAATACAATAGAAGACGAATGGTTAGCTTTGAGAGATGAAATAGTGAAGGCATCAGAAAATCTAATAAATAAAAGACAACGTCCAGTAGAAATCCCTGGGTTACTGAAGATACAGTGAATTTAATTGACAAAAGAACACAAGATACTAATGCAGCAAATGAAGCAAGTGAAAGGGAATCAAAACATACAAAAAAATGAGGTTAACAGCGAGTGCAAAATGGCTAAGCAAGAATCGCTAGAGGACAATACAAGGCTGAAGGAGCATGCATAGTTAGGGGATAGATACATGTCCCCATAGGGAAATTAGAGAGACCCTTCAAAAAAAGAGAAGCAGCATTACATAACTCAGATGGTGAGTCAGTATTAAAAACAGGAAACCTGAACAGTGGAAGAAATATATATTTGGTCTATATAAAGCTAACGAACATGAGGACAATATTAAAGAAAGAAATGAGGAAGTAGGTGAAAATGACATGGAAGACATGATACTGTGAGAATAATTTGACAGAACACAGAACTAGATAAGTGAAAACAAGGCCTCTGGAGTATATGAGATCCCCTTAGAATAACTGATATCATTGGGAGAGCCATCCATGACAAAAATATTCCATCTGGTGTACAAGACGCATGAGACAGGTGAAATACCATCAGACTTCAAGAAGAATGTAATAATTTCACTTAGAAAGAAAGCAGATGCTAAAAGGTGTGAATATTACCAAACTATCAGTTTAATAAGCCCTGGCTGCAAAATACTGACACTAAATATTTACAGGAGATTGGAAAAACTAATAGAGGCTTATCTTAGGGAAGATCAGTTCAAGTTACAGCATTTGTAGACAAAGAGAATGCTTTTGACAATGTGGACTGGACCACACTCTTTGAAATTTTGTTGGTAGCAAGGATAAAATACAAGGACTGAAATATTATTTGTAACTTGTACAGAAACCAGACTGCAGTTATAAGAGTCAAAGCCCATAAAGCGAAACAGTAGTCGAGGAGGGACTGAGACAAGATTGTAGCATATCTGTCAGATTATCAAATCTTTACACTGATCAAGCAGTAAAGAAACTAAGGAGAAATTCTGAAAGGAAATTAAAGTTCATGGAAAAGAAATAAAAATTTTGCTGTTTGCCGGCAACATTTCAATTTTGTCAGTGATGGTTAAGGACTTGGAAGAACATTTCAACAGAATGGATAGTGTCTTGAAACGAGGAAAGGTAAATATCAATATAAGTGAAACAAGGGTAATGGAATGTAGATGAATTACATCAGGTGAGGCAGAGAGATCAGGAAACAAGATACTAAAATACTTATGAAGTTTTGCTGTTTGGGCAGCAAAATAACATGATGGACACAGGAGAGAGGATAAAAATCCAGAGTAGCAATAACAAGAAAAGCATTTCTGAAAAGAGGAACCTGTTAACATCAAATATAGTTTAAGTGTTAGGATGTCTTTTCTGAAGGTGTCTGTCTGGATTGTAACCTTGTACAGAACTGAAACATGGATGATATGTAATTCTGACAAGAAGAGAATAGAAGATTTTGAATCATGGTGCTATAGAAGAATGCTGCAGATTAAATGGATAAACCAAGTAACAAACTGGAGGTACTGAATCGAACTGGGGAAAAATAAATTTATGGTACAGCTTCACTAAAAGAACGAACTGGCTGATACGGTACTTCACGAGGCATCAAGGAACTGTAATTTAGTAATGGAAGGAAGTGTGTGCGGTAAGAATTATAGAGGGTGACCAAGGCTTGAATACAGCAAGCAAATTCAAATGGATGTTGGTTGCAGAAGTTATGCAGACTTGAGGCTTACACCGGACAGACTAAACAGCTGCATCCAACCAGTCTTGGGACTGAAGACCACAACTATTACAACACTAAGGTACAGAAGACAGCCTTGTGACGTGAGAGCGTTGGGACGTGAGAGGATGCGACATACAAGATGGCCAGTTATTACATAAACAGCTAAAATATTTTTCAAGATGTCTGGCTTCCAATCTTCAGATGTTTACACTTATTTACATGTCATGAGTTGATTCTTTACTAATGATATTGGTGAATTTTGCAACACAAGTTTTTATGACATCTGTTGGAAAATGTCATAAGTAAAGAAAATATGTTCATTACACATATATAAATGTAAACATCTGAAGATGAAATGAGCATAAAATGAATGTACTGTAAAAAACACATTTTGAGGCAAAATTTGTTAGTGTGGCATCTCAGGAAAGCGGTGACATTTATATCAGTGTGGTGCCCCATAGACATTAACATCATGGATGCTATATCTTTGACTTTAGGCACTAGTAGTGCTGCTGTTGCATCACATTATGAGGCAGTCCGTGATCTTAAGTTGTTATGCGAACCAGGCCCTCAGATCACCAAAGTTTGCCCATGTCTGGTGTAATACATGTGACTACGCAGTTTGTCAAATTAAACAACTGGCCACATTAATTCTGATGCTTAATTTTTCAGTAAGAAATCTAATATAGTATGTTCTTACAACAAGTATGTCCTCTTGTCTGCACATATTGAGTCATTCATTCTGGCACCTTTTCAAACAAAAAATCCCATCGATGAAACCATATCTTCACTAGCCTGAAGATCCCGTTCTGAGTGACAACAGCTGAGAAGATTTTGCAGAGACCGTATTACGTTGCGTTGTTTATAAAGCTCATTTGCAGATATATCCTGTGCAACCCTCTTCATCTTGGCATAACTACCTCAACTTACATCCATTTGAATCTGCTTACTGTATTCAAGCCTTGGTCTCACCCTATGCTTCTTACCCTACACACTTCCTTCCACTACCAAATGAAAGTTTCTTGATGCCTCACTAACAGAATGATAAACTTTATCAAACTGACTATTTATTAGTCCAACAAAGGTATGAAAATAGCTTGAGAAATACAAAAAGTTACTTAGGAGCAGATAGCAGCTCAGAGAACAATCTCAGTCATTCTAGAGATGTGTGTTAATCTGAAGAATGTTTGGAAAGATACAAAAAGAGAAATACTAAATTTACAATAACTAAAGAAAGGAGAAACTCTAAGACAGTAGAAGGTTATTTTGTAGGAAAATTCAGGATGAGTAATCCAGGCAACATCAATGAAAGCTGAGAAAACTTCTAAAATAAAAGAAGCAAAAAGCATATGGCAATAAACAAATTGCCTATAATTAGTTGCACAGACAAACATACCTCCATGAATTTTGAAGCAGCTAAGAAATGGCGGAAAACAGAAAAAGTGATGAATTTTTCGGGTGTTTTTATAAATGTATTTGTACAATGTGGTATTATACACCATTCCTAACTCATATTCTGAAACCTAAAAACCAAAACAAGACATCGATGTGAATGAGAATAAAATGACATAATATGACATTCATGACAATTTCCACAACAGTCAAATATCCTATTGTTATTATGCTTGCATGGAAACATCGACAGCAAAATATGAACAGTAGTGCATACTCTAAACACACTTTTTGCTACTGCAAAGAATAGCATACATGTGTCGGCTTCTAGCCACTTCAGGTTTGTGCCACTGTGAGTGCTGCAGTGTGCATACACAGATCTGTGGCAGATTGCTTTTGGTTGATCAGTGTGAGGAGAACTGAGGACAGCATCTCAGTTTGCTATATTTTTAGAACCATACGGCCTCGCTTCTGGAAAGCTTATAGAATAACATGGGGGCTCTCCTTCGAAAATGCCGACACTCGGTCTGCTCGCCTACCCATAGAATTGGCAGAGCCACTGAAAGATACAGAATAGGACCCCTGAAAAGAAGAATTATATTGCTCTATCCTGACAAAAACTTAACTTGATATTTTCGGGGAAATGAGAAATCTGAACTAATGCGGGTTTGAAAAATATACCCTACCCTTCCTACCGACCTTACTTCTTTCTTCTGATAGATCTTCAAACAATTTCAAGAGAACATCATAATTACTTTCCAATGATTTTAGTGATTGTACCCTAACAAAACTCCTCCTAGGACAGACTGTTCGCAAAGTGAGACTGTGAATGTTTCTTACATCATCATTTTCATTGTCTTCTTTAGCGATTGAAACACCACTAGCCTCTTTGGTGAATGTCTTACAAATGATATTAATTCATGAAGAATGATCAGAAAGTCTCACACATAACTAATACCTTGCATTGAATCTTGTACTACCAAATTCAAAGTATGTGCCAAACAATGAATAAATATAGCTCTCAGCTCCAACTGAGTAATCCTAGTTCTTAATCCTGTTTAATGGCCACTGACATTGCTAGCACCATCTTAACATTGACCATGACAGTATGGCAAGAGATAAACATCTTATGGCATCCTGGATGACTTCAAACAATGTTCTGTATTGTTCCTTCACTGATATGTCAAAAGTCTCTTCTACAATAATATAAAAATATAGTGTCTCCTTAATAGATTTCACAATGTTTTGCTGTACATCACTGGATAGTAGCAAGACAATTTCATTCAATATATCATGAGAAACCCACTTATATGACGTTCACTGCAGCCAAGATTTAAAGTCAGGAGCACCTTCTGCTATAAGCAGCAACTACTGATGAATATTTGATGCTTCATCAGTGTGACCACGAATTGCCACTCCTTGCTGACTTAAAAGCTGGAGGGACGTTGTTATGTTTAAAATCGCCTTGTGTGCATTTTTCATATCTTCTAATTTAAGTGATGAGATAAGTGATGACACACTGGTACCTTGTCTCATTGTTGCCATAGCAGTCACAAAAAAAACAGCGAAGTGTACATTTTTCATGAACTCTGAAATTGTCAGTTGCCTTTTGCCACTAGGAAAGTTCGCTTCGAACAAATTCATTACATGAATCCCTGTCTGCAGAAGTAGCAGTTGTTGATGGAAGCACTATACTGGGATCAAAAGCATTTTTACACATACCACAGAACACTTTGCCCCACCCCCTTAGTTTGCGATGTAAGCTCCTGTGTCCTTCGAAGCCATTGTCTCAATAAATAAAGCGATAACAATCGAAACTGCTTGAAAACAATGTCACTGAAATCTTAAACTGCACTCCTGTTATGTTTAAAAAAATAACTATTGAGGTACATTAAATGTATTCACAATTGCAAATGTGGACAGCGATCAGATGTGGAATGGAATGATGACAATGAAATTTGTGCTGCACTGGGACTAGAACATGGATTTCCCGCTAATGTCATGTGCAGACGTTTTACCATTTGACTATCCATGCATGACTCATGGGCAGATCCAAACTCCTATATGTCGTCAACCATGCATTGACAACCTGTACTCATATGTCCATTGTGTATATTCACGTACAGGCACAATGTTTTACTTAAAAGTCACTTGTCTATTGTTATTAGTGCCTGTAGTGCCTGTGTTATTCCAAATATGATGCAGAGTTCCTTTGGACATGAATGCATGTCCAAACGAACTTTGTATCGTAACAGCAAGGCAATTGCTCATGATATAAGCAGCAAATCTGAGTTCAAGTCCCTGTCTGGTACAAATTTTCATTCTCCTCATTCCTTTTCTACTTAGGTGTTTCAGTGCTCTGTCAAATTCTTTCACACAGTATCATATCTCCCACCTCATCTTTATCTACATCCTCTTCCATTTCCATTATATTGCCTTCAAGTACATCACCCTTGTATAGACCCTCTATATACTCCTTCCACCTTTCAGCTTTCCCTTCTTAGCTTAGGACTTGTTTACCATCTCAGTTCTTGATATTCATACAGGCCATTCTCTTTTCTCAAAAGGTCTCTTTTATTTTTCTGTAGACAGCATCTATCTTACCCCTAGTGATATATGCTTCTACATCCTTACATTTGTGCTCTAGCCACTCCTGCTTAGCCGTTTTGCACTTCCTGTCAATCTCTTTTTTGAGACATTTGTACTCCTTTTCACCCACTTCATTCACTGCATTTTTATATTTTCTCCTTTCACCAATTAAATACAGTATCTCTTGTGTTACCCAAGGATTTCTACTAGCCCTTGTCTTTTTACCTACTTGATCCTCTGCTGCCTTCACTATTTCATCTCTCAAGGCTACCCATTATTCTATTATATTCCATTCCCCTGGTCTTGTGAATCATTCCCCAATGCTCCCTCTGAAACCCTCTACAACCTCTGGTTCTTTCAGCTTATCCAGGTCCCATCTCCTTAAATTCCTGCCTTTTTGCAGTTTCTTCAGTTTTAATCTGCAGTTTGCGGTCAGAGTCCACATCTGCCCCTGCAAATGTCTTACAGTTTAAAACCTAGCTCCTAAATCTCTGTCTTACCATTATATAATCCATCTGAAACCTTCTGGTGTCTCCAGATCTTTTCCAAGTATATAACCTTCTTTCATGATTTTTAAACCAAGTGTTAGCAATGATTAAGTTATGCTCTGTGAAAAATTCTACAAGGCAGTTTCCTCTTTTGTTCCTTATCCCCAGTCCATATGCACCTACTACTTTTCCTTCTCTTCCTTTTCCTACAATCGAATTCCAGTCTCCCATGACTATAAATTTTTTGTCTCCCTTAACTATTTGCATAATTTCTTTTATCTCATCATACACTTCTTCAATCTTTTCATCAACTGCGGAGCTAGTGTGCTTATAAACTTGTCCTACTGTAGTAGGAGTGGGCTACAATAATGTGTTCACTATGCTGTTTGTAGTAGCTTATCCACATTCCTACTTTTTTATTCATTATTAAACCTACTCCTGCATTACCCCTATATGATTTTGTGTTTATAATCTTGTATTCACCTGACCAGAAGTCCTGTTCCACCTGCCACCAAACTTCACTAATTGCCAGTATATCTAACTTTAACCTATCCATTCCCCTTTTTAAATTTTCTAACCTATCTGCCCAATTAAGGGATCTGACATTCCACACTCTGATCCATAGAATGCCAGTTTTTTTCCTGATAAAAACATTCTCCTGAGTAGTCCCTGTCTGGAGATTCGAATGGTGGACTATTTTATCTCCAGAATATTTTACCCAAGAGGAAGCCATCATCATGTTACCATATAGTAAAGCTGCATGCCCTTGGGAAAAATTACGGCTGCAGTTTCCCCTTGCTTTCAGCCGTTCACAGTACCAGCACAGCAAGGCAGTTTTAGTTGATGTTACAAGGCCAGTTCAGTCAATCACACAAACTGTTGCCCCTGCAACTATTGAAAAGGATGCTGCCCCTCTTCAGGAACCACATGTTTGTCTGGCCTCTCAACATGTGGTTCCTCCACCCCTCCGTTGCAGTTGCACCTACAGTACAGCTATCCACATCGCTTAGGCACACAAGCTTTCCCACCAATGGCAATTTCCATGGTTCATAGAAAGGGGGAGGGGAGATATATAGAATATGAGTCATGTGGTAAGAATATATCACCATCGCAAGTAAAGGTGATGATCAGTGAGAGCAGGCAAGATACCACATGGGCGAATCACAGAAATGTAAACAACAAATAAACAGATGTGAACTGTGTTAAAACAATGGAATTCAAGATCAAAACTTGCAAAATGGAATGCAAGTTCAAAAATGTTAAAAACATATGTTTTGATAGACACAGGGGAAACTGTATAATTGTAAAAGTGTTGTGTTCATTTGTGGCAGCTTATGTGACAAACTATTATGTTGGTTGGCAACACTGCGCCGACGCGGACTCTTCGAGTATTTGCTGCACTAAATAATTATAAAAAGCGTTGTTATTAAGCTATTTTTAAATGTGTACAGGTGTTATAAATATAGTATAAGTGTTGTTGAATTAGTGGAAGTGTTAGTGAAGTATAAAATAAGATTAAACGGGGTAAGAAGCGTATTTTTCTTCTCGCGCCTGTAGCACGAATCCTAGGCCTAATTTCACGCACGCGAATCGTAAGTAAGCAGTTTCCTTCTCGCGCCTATAGCACGGATTTTAGGCTTAATTTCATGCGCACGTATAGTAAGTAAACAGTGAGTTATATGTAATAACCAGTTTTTTTATTCAGTACTCTTTCAATTTATTTATATCTGCCTGAATAGTTAATAGGGTCCTTTGTTTACGTTTTAGTCGCAACTTAAATCAGCTTATACGATTTCTGTTTTTACCATGAGTGAGAAGTGTGTGACATGCCGTAGGATCGTTAGTTCCGGGGTATGGTGCGATGGGTGCTGTAGTTTCTTTCATTGGGGCGAATGTAGTGGCGTGGGAAATGGGGACATAAATGAGGCTCACCAGTGGTATTGTAGGATCTGCAGTAGAGATAGGAAAATACTGGAACAGGAAGGGTAAATTGCAGCTCTTCAAGCTGACCTAGACAAGGCAAGGGAGGATCTGGACAGGTTAAAGAGGGAGAAGGGTGAACAGAGGTGGGAAGTGGCAACAGGTAATAGGGGGAACAGGCAAAGGAGAGCATCAGACAGCTTTGTCATAAATCTTGAAAATAGATTTGACCTGTTGCCTCAGTCAGAATCGGATGAGCCTCATGTAGCTGAAGCTGTAGAAAGGGCACAACAAGCTTTCAAGGACTTGAAAAAGGTAGGGAAATTTGTAAAGAGAAAGAAAGTTCTGTTGTTAGGTAGTTCCTATGGTAGAGGTGTTGGCCAACTACTGCAGGAAAATCTAGGTCCAGAGTACCAGGTCACAAACTTTTTCAAGCCTAGTGCAGATCTGGGTCAGGTAACAGAGGATGTAGGTGCTTTATGCAAGGATTTCACAAAGGAGGATGCCGTGGTTATAGTGGGTGGTCTGGGAAATAGCACTGGCAGAGACTCTGAATATTCCATAGAGAGTGACCTGGTGAAGATAGCTTCAGCAACGAAGCATACGAGTGTGGGATTTGTGTCTGTGTTAGACGCTATGATCGGCCTCATTTGAACTCTTCTGTAGGGAGGGTGAACTTGGAGTTGGAGTGGCTGCTTAGGATGGATATAGGGTCCCATATTGGTTTGATTCCTGTGGATACTATCGATAGGTGGGACTACACTAGGCATGGCCTTCACCTCAATAGGAAAGGGAAGGGAAAACTGTCTGGGTTGATTGCAGAAAACTTAAGGGGGGACACTGGCACAAGTGGTAAAATACCAGTGGTCACAGGTGTCAGAGGGATGCCTTTTTTAGGATAGGGAAAGGGGAAAGAAAACGAGTTTTAAGAGAGATTGGCAGACACACTCAGTTTGAGAAAACAGATGAACAGGAGTCAGATTTTATCATACAGCCTCCATTTAAACAGTGTTTAACAGAAAGTAATCAGAAACGGCCAGTTCAACTTCGCCAAAGCAGTTACAATCCCATTAGTATGCAGTATCAGTTATCTTTATTACACCAGAACATTCCGGGACTTAGAAATAAAGTTGATGAACTACTCATTTGTATCGATGAAATGAATTCATCTAACACACAGTTCACACCAAACACTACACAGCTAACCAATCCATCGCTGGTACACTACACAATGTGGCTTACACGATACAACTGCCCAAACAATGGGTGATTGTACTACGTACTACGAGGGCTGTTTTATTTTATTTATTTATAAATAAAAGACAAGTTCATAGAAAACAATTATTTTATCACCAAAAGTTTTGTACACTTATGGTTACTTTTCAGCATAACCACCGAAAAGATTGAGACATTTATCGTACCTTTGGACGAGCTTTGCAATACCCTCTTCAAAAATGTTGCTACCAATGATTTCAAATGAGCCTTGAAATTGTTTTGAAGTTCTTCATTGCTTTGAAAGTGCTGCCCTCCTAGGCACGTCTTCAGTTCAGGGAAAAGGTGAAAGTCGCTGGGCGTCATGTCATGACTGTACGACGGAATATCAAAAATCTCCCATGGAAATTGTTCAAGGAGTCGTTGGGCTGTGCCGACAGTGTGTGGACAAGTGTTGTCATGGATCAACACAATTCCTGAAGTCAGCATTCCTCTTTGTTTGTTTTGAATGGCTCTCCACAAAGGTTGTAAAGTTTCACAATAAGCAGCTGCATTGATAGTGGTTCCGGGCTGCATAAACTGTACAAGCAACACTCCCGGTAGCTATAACCTTACTGTTGTTAAATGTTTGTTTGAATTTTTTTGGTTTGTTTAGTGAATTTGGATGCATCCACTGTTGTGATTGTCATTTTGCTTCTGGTGTGTTGTACTGGATCCACGTTTCATCTCCAGTAACAATTACTTTCGAAAATTTCTCTCCATCATGATAACGGTCAAGGAAATTCAAAGCTGACATCATTTGGTGACTTTTGTCAGAGCCTGTCAACATTTTTGGAACCTAACAAGCACAAAGATTTTGTAGCCTAAATGTTCAGTAACGATAGAGTGTATGACATCTCTTGAAACTTCCGGAATTTTCATAGACAAAACAGTTGTGGTGAACCTACAATTTTCTCCAACCATTCTGACAACTCGTTCAACAAGGTCAGCTGTAACAACAGACTTGTATCCTTGGCCCTCTTCATCATGCATGTCATTTTGGCCAGCTTTAAACTTTCAGCACCATTCACGCACAACACCATCAGTCATCAAGTTATCACTGTACGCTCAGCTCATTCTCCAATGAATTTCTGCTGCACTATTCCCTTCTGCTTGCAGAAACCAAGTTACACTTCATAATTCACACTTGTCAGGATCAACAATGACGGTAGCCATGTTTACATGGCTGTAGTGCAATGTAGACTGATGCCTTGAGGTCGGCAATGGCGGGAGTGTGTAGTGCGAGAGTTGCGCAGTAGCATACAGTGCATGTCCACTTTCTGCCACTCGCATAGCTTCTATACTAAGCGATCAGAGGTTGAAAGAAAAACGACCCTCTTATGTACTTCACATGACCATAATAGTGGTAGGTTGCATAGTGTAAACATGGCATGTACCCGTGCATTGTTAGCAAGAAAATCACATTACGGTCCAGCTGTATTGTGTATACCTTCACGTTGTGCACATCAATTTTGCAGAATTAAAGTTCCTTTCAATACTCAACCTCCCTAACGAAGCATTTGTGTCAAGTCCCATAGTGCTCAGAGCCATTTGAACCTTTGAAGCATTTGTGGACCAATGTTCGTATAACATTTTTTGTTCAGAATTACTTAAACTGTCACTGTGTAAAATGTTGACCTTCCCTCCCTGAGCACCCTGTATATTTACAATAGTTTCTTTTATTTCATACAGATAGCAGCATACACTTTCTTGTGGAACTGACTGTAGGCTCCCCAATCATACCATAACCATCAGTGGAGACTTTACTCATCCAACAATTAGTTGGGAAAACTGCTGTTTTGTTAGTGGGTGGTGTGATAAGACATCCTGTGAAACTTTACGAAATGCTTTCTCTGAAAACTACCTAGAACAGATAGTTAGGAACCCCACTCATGATGGAAACATATTGAACTAATGGCAACAAACAGACTTAACCTCTTCACGGATCTCCACATCGAAAATGGTATCAGAGACCAAGATGTGGTTGTGGTGACAATTAACAAAGTACAAAGGACAAGTGAAACAAGCAGAAAGACATATGTTCAGTAAAATAGACAAAAAATTGGTAGTCACGTATCTCAATGAGGAACTTCAAGCTTTCAGAACAGGGCAGAAGCATGTAGAGAAACTCTGGCCCAAGTTTAAAAGAAAGTTGACAGTGAAGTAGATAGATATGTCTCCAGTAGAACAGTTCATAATGGGATGGAACCTCCATGGTATACAGTCACTATGAAGAGACTTTTAAAGAAGAAACAGTGATTACTGCATAATAGGTGTAAAACAAAGTGTAGGGCTCTAGATACAGAGATGGTAAATTAAATGTATTTGGCTGTCAAGAGAGCAATGCCCTTAGTGAATGAGATAGAAACCGAAATTTAGGGTAGCAAAGCAAAAGCTCAAATGCTTAACTCCATTTTCAAATGTTCCTTTGAAAATGAAAATCCAGGAGAATTCCCCCAATTTACTCCTCGTACCACTGAAAAGATGAGTGGAATAAATATTAGTGTCAGTGGTTTTTAGAAACAGCTGAAATCGTTAAAACTGAACAGAGGTCCAGGGCCCAATGGAATCCCTGCCCGATTCTATACTGAATTTGTGACTGAGTTTGCCCCTCTTCTAACTATAATCTATCATAGATCCCTCAAAAAAAAGCCCGAGCCCAGTTCTTGGAAAAAACACAGGTCACACTTGCTCACAAGAAGGGTAGTAGAAGTAATCCACAAAACTACCATCCAGTATCCTTGACACTGATTTGTTGTAGAATCTTAGAGCATATTCTGAGCTCAAATATAATGAGATATCTTGAAAAGAATGACCACCTCAATGCCAACCATCATGGATTTTGAAAACATTGATTATGTGAAACCCAACTTGCACTTTACCCACATGTCATACTGAAAGCTTTGGATCAAAGCAATCAGGTAGCTGCTCTATTTCTTGATTTCTGAAAGCATTTGACTCAGTACCACACCTATACTTATTCTCAAAAGTATGATCATATCGGGTATCATGTGAAGTTTGTGACTGGATTGAGGACGTTTTGGTAAGGATGATGAAGCATGTTATCTAGTATGGAGAGTTGTCCTCAGATGTAGAAGTAACATCAGGTGTGCCCCAGGGAAGTGTGTTGGGACCCTTGTTGTTCATGTTGTATATTAATTACTGTGCAGACATTATGAATAGTAAAATCAGGCTTTTTGCAGATGATGCAGTCATCTATAATGAAGTACCATCTGAAAGAAGTTGCATAAATACTCAGTCAGATCTAGGTAAGTTTTTGAAGTCGCTTGAAGATTGGCAACTTGCTTAAAATGTTCAGAATGTAAAATTGTGTGCTTCATAAGACAAAAAAAAAACATAGTATCCTGACTCTAATATCAATGAGTCACAGTTGGAAATGGCCTACTCATACAAATACTTGGCTGTAATACTTTTTAGGGATGTGGAATGGAATGATCACATAGGTTCATTCATGGGTAAAGTAGGTGGGACACTTTGGTTTATTGGTAGAATACTGTGGATGTGCAATCAGTCTACAGAGGAGATTGCTTACAAATCACTTGTGTGACCAGTTCTAGAATATTGCTCAAGTGTGTGGGACCCTTACCAGATAGGACAAATAGGTGATATCAAATGCATACATGGAATGGCAGCACAAATGGTCATAGATTTGTTTAATCTGAAGGAGAGTGTCTTAGAGATACTGAAGGAACTGAACTGGAAGACCTTTGAAGACAGATATAAACTTTCCTGAGAAAGTCTATTAATAAAGTTCCACGAACTGGCTTTAAATGATTACTCTATGAATATACTACAGGCCTCTATGTATCACTCACATAGGGATTGTCAGTATCAGATTAGAATAATTACTGCACCCACAGAGGCATTCAAACAATCATTCTTCCATACTACCGACATGAATGGAACAGGAGGAAACCCTAACAACTGGTATAATGGGATGTACCCTTCACCATGCACCTCACGGTGGTTTGCAAAGTATAGATACAGATCTCGATGTCAATGTCAATGTCAATGTTGATGTAGATGTAGATGGCTCTGTCTAGCTGGCTATTCTTCCCCCTCCCTGGCTCAACCATCACACTGCACGAGCTCCACTATACTGCCATACGTCACTATAGTCAGTTTATTCCATTTGAATCTGGTGTATCAAGTGCCCACTCTCCCTGTCACTATTCTGCTGTGCTTGCTAAGGTCTATAGAGTGATGCTCCAAAATCAAAGTGTGTGAAGTTTTCATTCATAGTGCACAATGGATATAATAGCCAATTGTTTCAGTAAAAAACCTAAACCACAAAAACTAGATGGAGAGGCTGCAAAATGCCCACTGCAGACAATGGAAACAGTTCAGATGGTGTCGCCATTCCCTGCTCCATCCAGCGTCACTTCATCTGCTTCTACTGAGGATGTCTAATAAGGTGATAAACAGGTGGCAAACTGTTGAACTTCCGAGCAAAACTCTACTTCTGCAAAAAATACAGTTGGCTAATTGTACACAAAAAAACTAGGCTGTGGGGTTTGCCCAAACCTTGGATCTCTGGGCACTGTAGAGAGAAAAAAAATTAAATAAAAAAATCTGGTATGAAAATGGACTCAATGTGATTTCATGAGGACATTGCTGCACGTGGAGCAGTTGTAAATATTTTAGCAGAGTCCCAACAAGAAACGATGGAAACTGTTTGTTTGAAAACCATATCAAAAGCAAAAGAAGATACAGCACAAATCTTTGGCATTACCTACAAGTTTGCAGAAGACAATCATTCTTCTAGCAACTCCGATTCAGAAATCGATGTTCAAGAGTTCAATGTATTAAGTATGTGCAGAATTCTACACTCGAATAAGGCATGTGTGAATATATCTTATTGCTGCACATGGAGCAGTTGTAAATATTTTAGCAGAGTCCCAACAAGAAACGATGGAAACTGTTTGTTTGAAAACCATATCAAAAGCAAAAGAAGTTACAACAGAAATCTTTGGCATTACCTAAAAATTTGCAGAAGACAATCATTCTTCCAGCAACTCTGATTCAGAAATCAATGTTCAAGAGTTCAATGTATTAATTATGTGCAGAATTCTACACTCGAATAAGGCATATGTGAATATCTTAAACTACATCAATTCAGAAATGAGATGACTTATTGTACTCAAAATAGTACAAGCAGACAATAGGTTTGTAATTATAATAGATGAATCAACTACTTTAAGCAAAGAATCAACTCTAATATTGTACATTAGATTTTGCCTTACAAAATTGAGTATGGGTCCACTGTAAATTTATTTTTAGAGCTAGTTGAACTCAAGAGTGCGATGTCTCTTGGCATTTTTCTCGCTGTGGTTCAATGCCTTTTTAAAGAAAAGTTTCAGTCTATTATCGTTTGAGATTGCTGCTGTAATCATAGGCTTCAACTTTGTGTAACCGATGTAGTAAACATAATGACAAGTATCAGTCAATTTAAAGTACTAATCGAAAAACTTTATGTTCTATACCACACATCACCAAGGTAGATACTGCCTACAGGGAAATTAATGAGGCTTTTGGAGAAAAGAGAAGCAGCTATATGAATATCACGAGTGCAGATGAAAAACCAGTCCTAAGCAAAGACGGGAAAGCTGAAAGGTTGAAAGAGTATTAGACAGTCAATACAAGGGAGATGAACTTGAACGCAACATATGGAACTGCAAGACGACATAGATGAAGATGAGGTGGTAGATTTGATACTGTAAAAATTATCTGATAGAGCAGTGAAAGACCTAAGTCCAAGTAAGGCTCCAGGATTAGATGACATTCCATCAGAACTATTGATAGTCTTGGGAGAGCCAGGCATGACAAAACTCTCCCATATGGTGTGCAAAATGAATGAGACAGGTGAAATACCCTCAGACTTCAAGAAAAATACAATTCCAACTCCTAAACTCAGGTACTGAATGGTGTGGGTATTACCAAACTATCAGTTCAATAAGTCATGGTTGCAAAACACTAACGTGAATTCTTTACAGAAGAATGAAAAAAATTGTACAAGCCAACCTTGGGGACATCTGTTTGGATTCTGGAGAAATGTAGGAGCGTTTGAGGCAATACTGGCCCTATAACTTATGTTAGAAGATAGGTTAAGGAAAGGTAAACATATGTTTATAGCATTTGTAGACTTAGAGAAAGCTTTTGACAATAGTGACTGGAGTACTCTCTCTGAAATTCTGAAGGTAGCAGGGGTAAAATACAGGGACCAAAAGGACATTTACAACTTATACAGAAACCAGGTGGCAGTTGTAAGAGTTGAGGGGCATAAAAAAGGAGTAATGGGTTAGAAGGGATTGAGACAGGGTTGAAGCCAGTGATGGCTGCTGTGTAAGAGCACACTCCTTAGATAAGCTAATTCACTCACTATGTAGTAAAATTAGATTTAACATAAGTAGATGTTAAAGTTGTACTGACAGTAAACCTATTTTGTGGGTTTCTGAATGAGTTACAGAATATTAAGTTATGAATTTTATAATACAGTAATTCAATGAGGCGGTGAGAATCATAAGGGCCTAAATCACATCACTGTCGATTGTGAGACTGTAGTATTTATTCATTCCTCTGAAATCTGTCAATCTTATGGGGAGTCAGGTTTATCTGTGTTGTAAGCCCACACTGTATATATGAAAATTCAGAAAAAGCTGTATCACTGTTTTCTCTGATATTCACTTAAATGTGGGATTGACAGACCCTTATGGACCTCAGCACAATATTTGTGTTCTAGTCAAGTGACCATGTTGGTAAATGTTACTACTTGAGTTTAATCATTTCCACATACGGCACTTTCTGTTTGGAGTTGGTCGTTACGGCACTTTCTGTTTGGAGTTGGTCGTTCACTGTCCGGGTACTGGCTATCGTGTAAAATGTAAACATGAACTATGTTGAATCTATTTTAAATTCTAATAGAAAAGTACAGCTGTGAAGAAGCATTGTGAGTCATGATTGGTTAGCTCAGTTGGTCAAGCACTTGCCCATGAAAGGCAAAGGTCCTGAGTTTGAGTCTCAGTCCAGCACACAGCTTAAATCTGCCAGGAAGTTTCATATCATTGCACACTCTGCCGCAGAGTGAAAATACAATTCTAAGAACATAAAAATAAATTATCAGGAAAAATTAGTGGCAAAATGAACTAGGGCCTCGGATAGCAAATAACCATGACTACAAGCAAATATTTAACAAGAGAAGTGTACAGTTGCACAAGTGGTTGTATGGGTGCAGCGTAAGAATATCTGACTTTTCAGCCCAGAAGTAAATTTGAGAACTAATACATCTGTTAGGGATCTTATACATCTGTTGGAAAAACGGAAAAGCACGAAAACTCCCACTTACACAAAAATGCAGAACGGAGATTTGTGAAAGCTTATACATTATTTCTTTATTTCCCTAAACTGTATTTAATTATGTACAAAATGATAAAATTCCACAAAAACAATTTTTTGTCAGTTAAGTTATACATACTATTACTACTACTACTACTACTACTGTTGTAATTTTTCGCAGTGGCTGTAGTCGTATGAACTTGTTGATAAGCATAACTGTTATACAGCAAATGCTATTAATTTCACTCTCCTGAATTTATCTGAATCTAAAAATTTGTGAACACCCAATCCATCATGTTATTCAGTCCACATATTGAACAAACAGTAAAGGAAACAAAAGAAAAATTTGTAGTAGGAATTAAAGTTCAGAGAGAAGAATAAAAAACTTCGAGGTTTGACAGTGACATTGTAATTCTGTTAGGGGCAGCAAAGAACTTGGAAGAGCTGTTGAACAGAATGGACTGTGTCTTGAGAGGAGGATAAATGATGAACATCAAACAAAAGCAAAACCAGGATAATGAAATGTAATGTAATTAAATCATGTGATGCTGAGGGAATTATGTTAGGAAATGAGACACAAAGTAGTACATGAATTTTGTTATTTGGGTAGAAAAATAGCTGGTGAGGGCAAAAGTAGAAAGAATATAAAATATGGATTGGCAACAGAATGAAAAGCATTTCTCAAGAAGAGAAATTTGTTAATATGGACTATAATTTAAGTGTTAGGAAGTCTTTTCTGAAAGTATTTGTATGGAGTGCAGCCATGTATGGAAATGAAACATGAATGATACACAGTTCAGACAGGAAGAGGATAGATGCTTTTGAAATGTGGTGCTACAGAAGAATGCTAAAGATTAGCTGGGTTGATCATGTAACTAATGAGGTGGCAATGAACAGAATTGGGGAGAAAAGGAATTTGTAGTGCAATCTGACTAGAAGAGGGAATCGGTTGGTAGGACACAGCATTCTGAGGCATCAAGGAATCACCAATTTAGTATTGGAGGGAAGTGTGGGATAAAAATCATAGAGGGAGACCAAGAGATAAATATCATAAACAGATTCAGAAGGATGTATGTTTCCATACTTATTCAGGGATGAAGACACTTGCACAGAATGTAGTAGCTTGGAGAGCTGCATCAAACCTGTCTTCGGACTAGAGATCACAACAACACCAAAGAACTGCTGAGAGCTGCATTTGTTTGCAGATGAACTTGGTGTTCAGCTGCTGAACATTGGAAGGGTATTGGACAAAGATGGGTTCCATTTGGTTTTTATACAGTTTCAGCAGATTGGGAGAACTATGACGTTTTTGCAAATTATTTTATAGCAACTAAAGAAGACCCAACACGTGATGCTTCAGACAGATGCAGGTATGAAGACCTACTCAGGAAACTAACATTGACATGATTTGTTTTAGATCTGTGGTTGGTTTGTGATGCACTTCAAGAAATTTCAGAAGTTAGGGAGGATCTGTAACACTGAGATATAGACTTATTTTGGACTAATAAAAAATTTCAAATGTTGGTTAACACAACTGTTATTCAGAAAGGTACTAGTAGAATTTTTTAAGAGCAGGCTGTGATGTCTGTCAACAACAAATGATTTACAGGAATTGAGTAAGCTGAGTAGGGAAGGTGCAACTTTGTTCAGTGCAGCCCATTAGTTGATATGAATACTTGGGCCAAAGACCGTCACTGTGTGATAGCAATGGAAGTGTTGCTGATAATGGTGCCACTAAAGCAGAGTTACTAAATACAGTGTTCTGTAATTCCTTCATGAAAGAAGACAAAGTAAATATTCCAGAATTCAAAACCAGAACAGCTGTTAGATGAGTGACATACAAGCAGATCTCTTAGGTGTTGCGAAACAACTCAAATCACTTAAGAAAGGCAAGTCTTCCGGTCCAGATGGTATACCAATCAGGTTCCTCTCAGAGTATGCAGACACAATAGTGCCTTTCTTAGAAATCATACACAACTGCTCAATTGATGAAAGGTCTGTTCTTAAGACTGAAAAGTAGCACAGGTCACACTAATATTCAAGAAGGGAAATAGGAGTAACCCACTGAATTACAGACCCATATCACTGACATCAATTTGCAGTAGGATTTTGGAGCATATACTGTACTAAAACATTATGAATCATCTTGAAAAAAAATGGCTTATTGACACATAACCAACATGGATTCAGAAAATATTGTTCTTGTGCAACACAGCTAGCTCTTTATTCTCATGAAGTAATGAGTGCTGTCAACAAGGGATCTCAGATCGATTCCATATTCCTGGATTTCCAGAAGGCTTTTGATACCATTCCTCACAAGCGACTGTTAATCAGGTTTCCAGAATGAGATTTTCACTCTGCAGCGGAGTGTGCGCTGATATGAAACTTCCTGGCGGATTAAAACTGTGTGTCCGACCGAGACTCGAACTCGGGACCTTTGCCTTTCGCGGGCAAGTGCTCTACCAACTGAGCTACCGAAGCATGACTCACGCCCGGTACTCCCAGCTTAACTTCTGCCAGTATCTCGTCTCCTACCTTCCAAACTTTACAGAAGCTCTCCTGCGAACCTTGCAGAACTAGCACTCCTGAAAGAAAGGATATTGCGGAGACATGGCTTAGCCACAGCCTGATAAATTTTGGGCATACGATAAATCACACAAATCTAAGGGCTGTCGATTCGACTAAATACCTAGGAATTATAATTACGAGCGACTTAAATTGGAAAGACCACATAGATAATATTGTGGGGAAGGTGAAACAAAGACTGCGCTTTGTTGGCAGAACACTTAGAAGATGTGACAAACCCACTAAAGAGACAGCCTACATTACACTTGTCCGTCCTCTGCTGGAATATTGCTGCACGGTATGGGATCCTTACCAGGTAGGATTGATGGAGGACATAGAAATAGTGCAAAGGCGGGCAGCTCGTTTCGTGTTATCGTGCAATAGGGGTGACAGTGTCACTGATATGATACACGAGTTGAGGTGGCAGTCACTGAAATAAAGGCGGTTTTCTTTGCAGCGAGATCTATTTACGAAATTTCAATCACTAACTTTCTCTTCCGAATGCGTAAATATTTTGTTGACACCCACCTATGTAGGGAGAAATGATCATCATAATAAAATGAGAGAAATCAGAGCTCGAACGGAAAGATTTAGGTGTTCCTTTTTCCCATGCACCATTCGAGAGTGGAATGGTAGAGAAGTAGTACGAAAATGGTTCGATGAACCCTCTGCCAGGCAATTAAGTGTCAATTGCAGAGTAACCATGTAGATGTAGAAGTAGATTAAAGACAACACTTTTGGGGAAAAGTGGTTGCGTCACTTGCAGTCCACTTTCAGTTGAACAAATTAGATATTATTAAAGCATTTTGTCAGTATGTTTTTGATAATTGTGAAAACCTTGGTGGAAATTGTGAATACAAAACAAATTATCCCATAAATTTGCTTCCATTGACAACGGATTTCAAGATTCCAGTGGGGTTTTCCCAAATGAACCTGATTATTACAGCTGGTAGAGCCCCTCTGTTGACAAAAACTGTTCCTTCACTATTTTTTCCAAAGTCAAATGGCCCACCACTAACTTGTTTTGACCCTTCACAGTATATGGAATATTGGCTGCTTTGTGGATGACATTCTGCTATAGACACCAACGGCACAGAAAGATAGGGATGAGGAATATACAACGAAAAACTTTTAAAGCTTTTGACTGTTTTATAAACCATAAATTGAAACATTTATGATTTTTTTTTTCCTTTTTCAGTATCTTACAGTTAAAATTTGAGTACCTTCACTTTATTGTAATTTTATTTTTGTGCAAATCATAAACTGAGAAATAATATTTCAGTTAATCCATAAATAATAATAATAATAATAATAATAATTGTGGGGAACTAATCGAAATATCCATACCCAATACAACAAATATACAAAAGAAAACAGGAGAAAAAATTGAAAAATACATCCAACTGGCTGAGGAAGTCAAGGACATGTGGCATCAGGATAAAGTTGACATTATATCAATTATACTATCAACTACAGGAGTCATACCACACAATATCCACCAGTACATTAATGCAATACAGCTACATCCAAACTTATATATACAACTACAGAAATCCGTAATTATTGATAGATGTTCAATTACCCGAAAGTTCCTAAATGCAATATAACATATACCATACAGTTAAAAGGAAGTCACGCTTGATCAAGGTCCGCGTCACTTTCCATTTTTGACCAGACATAACGTCTGAGGAAAGAAAGAAATAATAATAATAATAATAATTTTACTGTCATTTGGCTGATTACAGCAATAGACAAAGTCAAAAGCATATATTTCTACGTAAACTACTATATCGATGTAAATTGGTTTACATAAAATAGGTACACATTAGAATACAGTATTTTCATCTTCAAAAAATTCATCAATGGTGTAAAACGGATTGTTCACTAGTAGCTTGTATAAATTAGTTTTAAAAATATTTACAGGCAGTTCTTTAAAGTCAGCACTTAGTCTATTAAATGTCCTTAGTCCAAGAACTAGGTAGGAGTTCTGCGATTTTGATCATCTACGATATGGCACATCTACAGAAGTTCTGTTTCCAGTATTATGGCTATGAATATAACTTCTCAACACAAAATTAGAGACATTGTTTCTAATGTACAATAAAACATTGTAGATGAATAAGTTTACTAATGCAATACACTGCAATTTAATAAACAGAGCTTTACAATGTTCTGTTTTTATTGGAAGCCATTATTATTCATATTACTTTCTTCTGTAAAAGTAAAATGTCATTTACATGACAGCTGCTACCCCACAGTAAGATTCCATAAGAGATGATGCTCTGGAAGAAGGCAAAATATGCTGATCTCACATAGTCATTGGGAACATGTCTTTTTAAATTTCTAATTAGATAAATAACTCTTGAAAGCCTAGCCAATATATTTTTAATGTGTGGTTCCCATGTCAATTTATTGTCAATAGCAACACCTAAAAATTTTACAGTTTCTAATTCTTGGTAGTTAGGAATCTCTTTGAGACTAAAGTAAAGTGTCTGGGTTTTGTTTTCATTTATTAAGAAGCCATTAGCTTTGAACTATAATGAGGACTGAGCAAGGGTATTTTCGGTCAGTGGTTTCAGTTTACCTACATCAGAGCTTTTATGTAGAAAAGTTGTGTCATCAGCATACAATATTGTGTGAGAATTTATGAATGAGGGCAGGTCATTAATAATTAGTATAAACAGTAAAGGTCCAAGCACCGACCCTTGAGGCACTCCGTACCTAACAATAACCAAATTTGATTTCTCCTTACCAATGCACACAACTTGTTGATGGTTCTCTAGAAAAGACCTGAACATATTTATACTGTCATCAAAACCATAGTAAACTAGCTTATTCAGCACAGTGTCATGCTCTACACAGTCAAAGGCTCTGCTCAGGTCACAATATGTAGCCTGGGCATAGTCCCTAGCCTCGAACACATCTAGGACTAATTTTACAAGGGAGTCCATTGCATCTGTTGTGGATTTACCTTTCCTAAATCCAAACTGTTTATCACTAGTTATATTTAGTTTACCCAAGTAGATGCTAACTTGCTCATACACAATTGTTTCTAAAATTTTTCGATAACTGGAGTTATGGATATAGGTCGGTAGCTAGCAGGACAGCTCTTTTCCCCTTTTTTATATATGGGCACAACTCTAGAAATTTTTAGTATGTCTGGGAACTTACTTTCAACTAGGCAACTGTTAACACAAAATGTTAAAGGATAAATCACACAATCAATAACATCTTTCAACAAATTACATGACATATCATAGTAATCAACACTAACTGAAGGTTTGAAATTTTTCATTATTTTTAGGATATTATTTGGACTCACTTCTGTAAAAGTGAAGGTGCTTGGGGGAAGCTTTTAAAGCAGCTGTCCATAATACTTAGTGCATTTTCAGGGAGTTTGTTCACTGAACTACTAATTTATTCAATGGACTGAATGTAATATTTATTAAATTCTTCTGGGGTAATGGTGATTTCCTCTTTGTGTTTAGTGTGTGCAATGGAGTTTATTACACTCCAGGCCTTTTTGCATTTATTGTTAGATTTTTCAATGTTTACTATGTTATGCAGTTTCTTTGCTTCATTTATTGCCATCCTATACTTGTATTTAGCTTTAACATACAGTTCTTTATACAGTTCTGATTTACTGTTTTTGTACAGACTAGAATACAGCATAACAGTATTTTTTAGTTGCCCTAACTGTGAAATATACCATTCCTTCGTTTTCCTTCTCTTGTAATTACTGCTAATATTCACTGTACATTTTTTCAGATGGATGTTATTTTCAAATACACTCCTGGAAATTGAAATAAGAACACCGTGAATTCATTGTACCAGGAAGGGGAAACTTTATTGACACATTCCTGGGGTCAGATACATCACATGATCACACTGACAGAACCACAGGCACATAGACACAGGCAACAGAGCATGCACAATGTCGGCACTAGTACAGTGTATATCCACCTTTCGCAGCAATGCAGGCTGCTATTCTCCCATGGAGACGATCGTAGAGATGCTGGATGTAGTCCTGTGGAACGGCTTGCCATGCCATTTCCACCTGGCGCCTCAGTTGGACCAGCGTTCGTGCTGGACGTGCAGACCGCGTGAGACGATGCTTCATCCAGTCCCAAACATGCTCAATGGGGGACAGATCCGGAGATCTTGCTGGCCAGGGTAGTTGACTTACACCTTCTAGAGCACGTTGGGTGGCACGGGATACATGCGGACGTGCATTGTCCTGTTGGAACAGCAAGTTCCCTTGCCGGTCTAGGAATGGTAGAACGATGGGTTCGATGACGGTTTGGATGTACCGTGCACTATTCAGTGTCCCCTCGACGATCACCAGTGGTGTACGGCCAGTGTAGGAGATCGCTCCCCACACCATGATGCTCGGTGTTGGCCCTGTGTGCCTCGGTCGTATGCAGTCCTGACTGTGGCGCTCACCTGCACGGCGCCAAACACGCATACGACCATCATTGGCACCAAGGCAGAAGCGACTCTCATCGCTGAAGACGACACGTCTTCATTCGTCCCTCCATTCACGCCTGTCGCGACACCACTGGAGGCGGGCTGCACGATGTTGGGGCGTGAGCGGAAGACGGCCTAACGGTGTGCGGGACCATAGCCCAGCTTCATGGAGACGGTTGCGAATGGTCCCCACCGATACCCCAGGAGCAACAGTGTCCCTAATTTGCTGGGAAGTGGCGGTGCGGTCCCTAGGATCCTACGGTCTTGGCGTGCATCCGTGCGTCGCTGCGGTCCGGTCCCAGGTCGACGGGCACGTGCACCTTCCGCCGACCACTGGCGACAACATCGATGTACTGTGGAGACCTCACGCCCCACGCGTTGAGCAATTTGGCGGTACGTCCACCCGGCCTCCCGCATGCCCACTATACGCCCTCGCTCAAAGTCCGTCAACTGCACATACGGTTCACGTCCACGCTGTCGCGGCATGCTACCAGTGTTAAAGACTGCGATGGAGCTCCGTATGCCACGGCAAACTGGCTGACACTGACGGCGGCGGTGCACAAATGCTGCGCAGCTAGCGCCATTCGACGGCCAACACCGCGGTTCCTGGTGTGTCCGCTGTGCCGTGCGCGTGATCATTGCTTGTACAGCCCTCTCGCAGTGTCCGGAGCAAGTATGGTGGGTCTGACACACCGGTGTCAATGTGTTCTTTTTTCCATTTCCAGGAGTGTATATTTAAAAATACAGAGAAAAACTTGGTGAAAACAATATCAGCTAAACAGTGTTGAAGCGTAATAAAATGTGTGTCCCAACTGAAATAGGTGAGGGCATGTCTAAACCTATCCATTCTCTCTCTTCTCACTAGTCTAGTAATCAAAATTTTAGATTCTGGTTTGGTGCAGTCTGAAGTTACATTATTAAGACTAAGATACACTGCATCATGGTCTGAGTAAGGGAAACTAATTACATCAGTGGACATACAAGTTCTCTTAATATTTGTAAATATATTGTCCAGACAAGATGAGCCTCTGGTAGGTTTGCAGTTAACATAGTACAGGTTAAATTGTCGAATCACATTTTTGAGCTCTGTCACAGTTTTTCTGTCCTGCAGGACATCAAAACTTGAATTAAAACACATGTGGGTTTGGAGAAAGCAATTCCTTTATTCCCACATATATTTAGCAATAACTTAACACTACACACATGAATGAATTGTGTAGACATGAACAGCACGGAATAACTAACAAAAGCTAAGTCAAAGAATAACTATATCACTCCAAGTAAATTAACACTTCACTGAATGTTTATGAAGCACTGTACACTTGTAGGGATCGATTGTCAGAAATAGGTCACTACATGACTCCCCCCTTTAATGCTAATGATACCGCAGATTAAATTTCACATGCCATCCAGCTCTTGTAACTACTTCTTTCTTGACATCGGGCAGTGTGTCATGTGTGTCAGTGGTTGTGTCAGGGAGTGGTGTAGTAGTCCTCGACGTCGGTCTTGGTGTTGCAGTGACTGGTGTTCGCTGAGCGTTGTGGTGTTCGTGGGGTACAGGAACACATCTTGTAGCTTCTCCTGTCTTTTCTAGTTTGTGTTCAGTGGTAGCTGTGGTGTCTGTTGCGTCCAGAAATGCAGGCTTGATACGGTCCCCTGCAACTGTGGTGGGTGTACCGTTAAACATTATGCGGAAAGTATTGGTATCCCTACTGACTACCAGATATGGTCCGTCATATGGTGGCTGCAATGGTTTACGCACATTATCATTGCGTAAGAATACATGTGTGCACTTGTCTAGCTCCGCAAAAACGAACGAGTGTCTTCCAAGCAGGTTTCTAGGCATTGTTGGTCTCAATTGGCGTATATGCTCTCTTAATCTTGTGGTGAATTCTGAGGCTGTGATTGTAGCATCTGACATGCTGTGCAGAAATTCTCCAGGTAGGCATAACGTTTGTCCATACGCCAGTTCTGCTACTGTTGCTTTCAGATCACTTTTGAATGACGTTCGTAGACCCAAAAGTACGATAGGTAGTGTCTCTGTCCAATTCGGTGTTGCGTGACATCTCACTGCTGCCTTTAACTGTCGATGAAGACACTCAACCATGCCATTTGATGCGGGGTGGTATGCCGTGGTGCGTATGCATTTTGTACCTAATAACGTACCCAATGCTTTGAAAACGTAGGCTTCAAATTGTCATCCTTGATCAGTTGTAATTCTCAGTGGAACTCCAAACCGGGCAATCCAACCACGAAAAAAGTTTGAGTTATAGTTTCTGCAGTGATGTCCTTCATTGGAAATGCCTCAGGCCACCTAGTAAATCTGTCAATCACCATGAGGCAATAACTGTAGCCTTCCGATGTCGAGAGTGGGCCGATGATGTCAACATGCACATGGTCAAAACGCTGATTTGGTGGAAGAAATGTGCCTAATGGTGCCCTGACGTGCTGTGTGATTTTAGTCCTCTGGCACTCCAAACATTGCTTCACAAATGTTTTACAGTCTGTGTGCATACATGGCCATACAAATTTTTGTTTGACCAATCTGAGTGTGGCTCTTACTCCTGGGTGTGACAGATTGTGCATTGATGCAATTGCCTGTGTTCTTAATTGCTGTGGCACAAATGGATGTATCTTTCCTCTTGCTATGTCACAGTACAACTCAATGCTTGCTTCAGGAAATGTCACGAGCTGTAGCTTCAATCCTTTCTCTTGTTGCAATAGATCACGCAACTCACTATCACATTGTTGCGCATGTGTGAGGGTGTTGTAATCAATGGCCTTTGTCACTGCTTCCACCTGTGCGATGTCATCTGCTACTGCGGACACTGCTTCTATGCGAGAAAGTGCATCAGCTGGAACATTTATCTTCCCTTCCACATACACAATGCTGGTCGTGAACTGGCTGATATAATCTAAGTGTCACAGCTGTCTGGACGATGCTTTCTCTGGCTTTACCTTAAAGGCATAGGTAAGTGGTTTATGATCTGTGTAAATCATGAACTGTCGCCCTTCTAATGCATGTCTGAATTTTTTTACTGCCGCATAAGCGGCGTACAGCTCACGGTCATATGTTGCCCAATGTTGCTGAGACGGCGACAACTTATGACTATAAAATGCAATGAGCTGCCATAACTGATCAATTTATTGCTGAAGTACGGCACCAATGGCAGTGGATGAAGCATCAACCATGAGAGCAAGTGGAGCATGAGTGACCGGGTGTGCTAATTGTGTGGCCTCTGCTATAGCTTTTTTTATAGTGTGAAATGCGGTGTCTGCCTCGATAGTCCAATACACACTGTGGTTAGGTTTAGGTGCGCCTTTAAGTAGTTCATTCAATGGTGCAGTTATCAGTGCATGATTGCGAATGAAGCGTTGGTAGAAATTCACTACTCCAATGAATCGCCGTAATTCTCTGACTGTGACAGGGTGGGGGTATTTGTTTATGGCCTCTACTTTACTGTGTGGTGGTCAAATACCCTGTGCATTCACGAAATATCCTAGAAAGTGAACCTCTTTCTCACCAAAAACACACTTGGCAGGATTAATTACTAGTCCATGTGTGCGTAGGCGGTCAAACACTTGTGCCAAATGCTGTAAGTGCTCCTCTTCTAATGCAGACATCACCAATAAATCATCTATATACACATAGCAAAAATCTAAATCTCTTGTAACCTCATCCATAAAACGTTGGAAGGTCTGGGCTGCATTACATAGTCCGAATGGCATTCGGGTGAATTCAAATAGACCGAATAGTGTTGTCACCGCTGTTTTAGGAATGTCTTCTGCAGCTATAGGGATCTGATAGTAAGCTCGAACTAGATCAGTGGTAGAAAATATAGTCTTACAGTGAACATTTGCAGAAAAGTCTTCTATATGTGGAACTGGGTACCAGTCTGGAAAGGTCCTTGCATTGAGTTGGCGATAGTCACCGCAGGGGCGCCATCCATTCTTCTTTTTAGGCACGATGAGAAATGGGGATGCCCAACTGCTACTAGAAACTCTACAGATACCTTGTGACAGCATGCTGCGAAATGCCTGCTTTACCACTTTTAGCTTTTCGGCCGTTAAACGTCTAGGCCGAGCGTGAGTTGGCGGCCCTGGCGTGGTCAAAATGTGGTGGGCGGTTGTATGCTTGACTGGTGGGAGAGTAGGCAATTGCTGTGTACCACATAGCTGTACTTAGTTTCGTCCGCCGATATTTGTGCGAGGACAAACTGGCTTTCTAACTGGGCAAACCACAATAGAGGATTATGTAACCAGAATGGTGGAGGTTTTATCGTCACCCTGTTCATTGCACTGGTGGCTTCAGGTTGAATTGAGACTGGCGAATCGGTCATTATCGTGCTGAAACGAGCACTGAAGCCGACGAACTACGTTAACATCCGCGTCGGCTTCAGCGTTTAACAAAGTTCCGCAACGTTCACGTTTGTAACTTCCGCGCCAGACACGTCGCGCTCATTTCAGCACGATAATGACCGATTCGCCAGTCTCAATTCAACCTGAAGCCAGAAGTGCAATTAACAGGTTGACGATAAAACCTCCACCATTCTGGTTACATAATCCTCTATTGTGGTTGGCCCAGTTAGAAAGCCAGTTCATCCTCGCACAAATATCGACAGACAAAACTAAGTACAGCTATGTGGTTGCAGCACTTACAGAAGATCTAGCAGCAGAAGTACAAGATATCCTAGCCGCACCACCGGATACCGATCGTTATGCATCCATTAAAAACGCATTAATAATGCGTTTGTCACAATCAGAGGCAAAACAGCTAGAGAAGCTACTGCACACCGAAGAACTCAGAGATCTCACTCCATCACAACTCTTACGATGTTTGCGCCCACTGGCAAGTAACACTGTAACTGATGATGTGCTACGAAATATATGGTTGTCTCGGTTGCCGTCAGATACTCAAAAAATTCTCACGGTATGTGCAGATGATTTAAACACACTGGCACAAACGGCTGACAGGTTAATTGAAATGTATCCCACATCAAGTGTCTCAACATTAATGCCACAACAAGAAAATTCGCCCACAGTGATGCTAGTCTCCCTACAATCACAACTGGCAGAGCTGACCGCACAGGTAGCTGCATTACAAACAACGCACAACCACCAAAGGCCAAGCTGCCGACGGTCATGAAATCGCAATCGATCACCATCACTACAGAACTTATGCTGGTACCACAAGACATTTGGTAATGATGCACAAAAGTGTACGCCACCTTCCAAGTGGAAACATGAAGCAGACACCGTAGCAGCGATAACTTCCAGTGCAAACACTCACCGACTTTTTGTGACAGACTGCGAAACAAAACTACAGTTTCTCGTTGATACAGGAGCAGAAGTGTCCGTATATCCAGCAAACCGCCTATCACACCGGAGCTGCGACGACTGTTATCTGTTCACCGCCAGTGACTCCAAAATTAGAACATTCAGTCGAGTAACATTATTCCTTAACTTGGGGCTACACCGTGTGTTTGAATGGCAATTTACAGTGGCAGATATATCACAGCCTATTATCGGAGCAGATTTTTTGTCCTACGACTTACTGCCAGATCTGCGACGTCAGCGACTAATAGATTTGACTACTAGTCTGCATACAACAGGAAAAGTCCGTTGTATCACACCACTAGAGGTACGCACAGTCACAGGTGACACACCATATATACGATTACTGAAAAGATACCCCGAGACACATAATAACTTGATTGTTAGTGCACATGGGAGTTTTATTTTCTACCGGTACAAATGTTGTATTTATCCTTTTAAAATGCTCGGAAAAGTGTTAAAATAATGTTTTAAGAAGTCTAAATTTCAAAAACATCCCACAGGATGTCATTGTATCAGAACTACGGGCAATAACGTTGACTCTCCGCTCATGGTCCATCTCTCTTTGCTTTTTATCAATTAGCTGCTCCACATACTCCAACTTTTTTTCCAGCTACCAGTAGGTCGTCTAGCACAGTCAACTATCAGTCTTAATGGTAATTCTAATGATATCCCTAGTAAGTTTAGCTTTTTCTCTAATTCTTCATAAGTCTACTTAGGGATCAACTGGATCTGTGATTCATAACCTTTGCAGTTAGTAAGGAACAAACACAATTGTAGGTGAACATCCTTGAAAGCCTGTTTCTCACACAAAAGGGTTTTACTTTCTTTCTTCAGGCTTATGTATAACCATTCATTATCAGCAAGATGTGTCCGCAAACTTTTGTCTAAGATAATCAGTTTTTGGGTGCAATTCTTTGAAATACCCCTGCTTTGCAATAATTGGACTTCACAATCATACTGTTCAGACATGGATAACCATTACAAAGGTTTATTTTCACATCTTTGTTTCTTTGCATTCTACTTGATCTATTGGGAGTTTACTGTACAGTTCCTTACAATTATTTAATAATAAATACTCTTTTTCTGTCAGAATATAAATTTATCTCCCTCCAGGAGCATAGATAATTTTCTCTTCTTGGAGAGGGATTCAGTTCTGTTCAAGTACAAGATGTTCACTCAGATCATCATCTTAAAATGTCAGCAGCTGAACTGTTATAAACTGTTTGAACATTTAGTATGGGAAGAAAGATTGCATGAAAATCCCGAAGGTGGTTAGGAGTGGTGGTGCTGGGTTGAGTGGTGTGAACAATATTCAGCAGACATTTTCATTCATCACATAAAGTCTTAACTGACAAATCAAAAACAGGAGGCCCCATTCCACTAACTGCACAATACAATACACAGCTTATAGTGACCTCAAGACATGGCCATTAGAAGAAATTACAAAACAGAATGACTTATACAGAAACTTATCAAATTTAATTCTCGCATTAGCCACTTGTCAATACCACAATTGAAATACCCTAAAAATCTCCAATCTATGGATTACTGTAAATCCATCCTTCAAACAGAGGTTTTAAGAAACACTGTATAGCCAAAATGGGACCACTCAAAATACTCAAAACATTAGCTAAAAGGATGGCTACCAATTATCACAGATGGGCTTAGAAAAAAAAAGCCCTGGGGCATCCCCTCAGCAACTGCATCAAGTGTGTATATGTCTCTGCCAGCATATGCAGGACATGTCATATCCTTTCAGCAGGTGTTCCAAATGGCTCAGTAAGGTGACAAATACAAATCAATGGAGATGAAAGCACTGGGGCAGAAAAATTCTGACACATATTGTTGTTGGGATAGACACGAGTATTTAGCATCTATAAGCTGCATGTTATATGACAGTCTACTTATATGATCTTTTTCTCAGCATAGTTGATCTGGAAAGAAAGCAGTTTACAAAACATGGGATGCATCAGAATAAAAAGGCAAATCATTAGTCAGATGGGATCAGCATTTCTGAAAGGTTTGGGACTAAATATAAGAAACATTGTGCAAAGTACTGATGACACCTGAATCATCTATATTGTTCTAAAGATGAAGAAATAAATAAATCATGGCTTTAAATAATTAAAAGTAAAACAAAGGCACCAGAAAATAATAAGCGCTTTTCCTATAACGATGTAACCAGTTTCCTCTTTCTCTTGGCAAGGTTGTCTATCACCTCCAATGGTGTAATATGTACTGAACAATGGATATATTAGGTACATCACTGTTCCATCACTATGAATGAGACTCTGACACACTAAGTCCAAAGCAGTAAAACCCTTCAAGTTTTTGACAACCACTATGTTGTTAAAACACTTTTTTATTTTTTTTATTTCAAGTTTTAGTGATCTCAGACGCAATAATTCCACTGTATAGATATCAACAGAAGAAGTTCATGCTAACAGGTTCCCCCAGCTCCCTCTTTTAAATGGCTTTCGGGCAACATCCTTACAGCCAGCCTCAGAACCATAAAATAGTAATTATCTGTTACACCCACTTAGACTGAATTTAAGTCAATGATCTAAGCAAATTAACATGTTTACTATTTGCTAAAATAGTTTTAATGTTTGTTGGTAAAGCATTTCCAGTGGACATCAGATGCTATATTACTTCTCTGTGGCAGCTGAAGAAAATATAATTAACCTCCTCCTCATTGCTGCAAAGCTCCGACCTCAGCGGAGTGTGGGGAAACCAAGAAGGAAAGCTTTGTTGCCATGTTGAGAAGGGATGAAAGAGGGGGAAGATTATCTGTCTATTCTAAAATGATGCAACTTTAGAGATGCACATTTACAGATTAGCAGCAGCTATGGTATAAATTACACACAAAAGTAATAATGTTATATGAAAACATATCATATTGTTGTTGATGTTCAAACACATTCATTATGTAATGTACTATAGTGTACAAAAAATTAAGCAAAATCACAAAAAGAGGACATATTGCCTTATCAAGATATTTGAAGAATAACTGAATGAGCTACAGCTTAATCACAAGACATTTGACATGCAACAGTGTCCAAAACATAACATTAGGGAAGTTTTGATAGCTAAGATAACATTTGAAAGAAAATAACACAAGTGGATAATCTCTTTAACAAAAGAAGCTGTTAATAGGAGTTACAATTACACCAAACAGCTACATATGCTGCACAGTGATGAGGCATGCTATCTGTGAGTTGGTTCAAGAGCTCTCTTGACAGTCAATCCTATTCCCCAGCAGGAGCCATTGTGGAGGTATGGAAGTGTCCTTGGTGGAGGCTGACTGGATGCAATTTACCTCCCTAAAGCATGTATGTTTTATAGGTTTCAGAACATTTGGTAGCAGTACCTCACCTCTGTACCTTTGAGTGATTAAAATATTCCTCCAACCACCAACAAGGATACACAGCACTGTACAGCCATTCAGCATGATGCTCCCCACTCCATGACACCATCACCACAAGACTGGTCTCTTTCCATGCTGTTCCTAGGGTTGCATCAGCTACCAGGTTCTATACAGAGTAATATGTAATAAGAATCATTTTGCAAACTAAAGTGGGATTCATCTGTTAAGAGCACATTCCTCCATTCATTCAGGGTCCAATTTTGATGTTGTTGGCTCCACAATACAATGGCCCATTTCTGGCTGAAGTAAGCAGGATATGCATGGCCAGACATCTGGCAAACAAAACTACAGTTCTGTGCCTCTGATACACAGTTTATCAGGAAACAGCAGCTCTGGAGACAACTGCAAGCTCTGCAACCAGTTTTCTCACTGCGGTAGTCCAATTCTGTTGGGAAGCTATGGCCAGATATCAGTCCTGCTGTGGGGGTTTATTCTTGGTCAGCCTTGTGATGGTCTACGACAAACATCTTCTGTGTTTCAATGCCATTACCAACGCCTCGAAATGACACTGTGTTATTCCAAAGGATACTGACACTTCGGTCTGTGTCTGGCCTGCTTCCAGGTGGCCGAGTATTCCACGCTACACAACAGGGTTCAATTGGCAACTTCACTAAGACACTATACCTGCTGCCAAGTAATAAACAAAAAAAAACTGCGACACAGGTGGTCTCATTCACTGTTTGTATTTATCTTCTGATTAAGCTGCTATTCACAGCACAGAACATAGTAACCCTTTCCTATATCGAGTGATCAAGTAGGGTTTGTAGCTAAATATTTACACTGATGTTGGGTAATTGCTCATGTCATTTCATTTCTATGTTTTCATGATTATTCTCAACTTTGGGACACTAGTGTATTTTTCAGCTGACATACAACATGAGTTCGCCGTGCTAATATAGTGCTACAGTTGTTGGATCACTGAAGTTTGTAGCAGTTGTAAACATACAGGATGGCACAGGAATCGATGTGACATATTAACACTGAATGAAAATTGTACCTCTAGTTATACTATGTGTATAGCATTAAAACTTTGCTCCAATGTGTTTTGTTTCATGCAAATGTCAGTGGTGGTCAGGCTGCTGGAACATCGCCAATTCCTTGTTTCACAGGTAGCATTTCATCAAGGCTGAGCATGGATGTTTACCTGTTCAGCAGCATGTGGGCAGTTCTCCTTTATGCTGTCTTGAAAAGTGTCACGGCAACACAAAGAAGATTTAGAGAAATATTACACACAAGTTGGGCTCCATCAAGAAAAACAGTTCTCCAGTTAACAACAAAATTTGAAGAAGGTGTTTCATTGGAAGGGAAACGACCTCAGGCACCAACTGTTTGTTCAAAAATGGTTCAAATGGCTCTGAGTACTATGGGACTTAACATCTGTGGTCATCAGTCCCCTAGAACTTAGAACTAGTTAAACCTAACTAACCTAAGGACATCACACACATCCATGCCCAAGGCAGGATTCGAACCTGTGACCGTAGCGGTCACGCGGTTCCAGACTGAAGCGCCTAGAACCGCACGAACTGTTTGTTCCTCAGAATACATCACAGCACTACTGGTCGTCAGTCAATGAAGTCCAAACCAGACCTCCAGCCAGGCAGCAAAGGAAATGGGGATCTCTCAGCATCCTGTACAAAAGAGTTTTACAGAGTGATCTCAAGCTCTTCCCTTACAAAATGACTGTGTTGCAGAAGCTGACTGAGCACAACAAACAGAGAAGACTGAAGTATTCATTATGGGCAGAAAGAAAACATGAAATAATGTTCAAGACATTGTTCCCACGTAAAGCTTATTTCTACCTCAATGTAACTTTAAACAAACAAAATGTACAATTCTGGGGTAGAGAAAAACTGCAAAATATTTATGTTCATGAAAAAAAAAACACAAGGGGGGAAATTGATAATGTGAATAACTCTATCCAGTCATGGCCTAATTGGACCAGTGTTTTTCAATTAAACTGGCAATGCTGACCAACAAAATACAATGTTGGAAAATGACTTTGTGCCACACCATCTTGCCAATAATCTTCCAATGAACACACAGCAGTTTATGCAAGATGGCACAACACCTCATACAGCTAACGATGTACTGGATTTTCTATAGGAAATGTTCAGCAATTGTGTGATGTCCCATTGTTACCTGCAGCACCATTATGGGGGATTATTTTGGCATCCAAGTCCAGATTGAAACTGATGTGATTTTTGTGTGTGTGTGTGTGGGGGGGGGGGGGGGTTATCTGAAAGAGAAACTCTCCTTCCAAGACCACAGAATATTGTGGATGTGTATGCCTGGATAGTGCAAGAAGATAAATTAATACTTGTACCGTGAAGTTGAAGGGAATAGGTGTTCTTGCCTTTGCGAAGTTATCTGCTGCAATGGAGCATGTACTCAACATGCGATGAAGTGAAATGCATTTCCATGGGCTGTACTACCTGTATGTAATATTTGAAAACTTTCATTTCAGAAATAAAAGTGTTGTGACAATATTAAATATGTCAATTATTTTTGTGCCACCGTGTAAGAAGTCAATACAATGTGTACTGACCTGTACCAGTAACAAGCAGAGAGCCAAAGCTCAGCTCAGCATTGACAACATATGTAATTGTTCAACAGGCAAAATTTAATCCTATGTCCATTACAGCTAATAATTGCCATATTTTTATATGAGCAGCTTTAAACCTGCCCATGTCCATAGGATCAGTTTTGCTTGGACCACAGGTCTGTAAAAAAATTTTTTTCCTAGTGCTACTGTTTCCTCCCAGCTCTCCTTGCCATTAATAATAAGGATTCAGCTGATTTGCAGGTACTTTTATCTGCTTGTTCCAAGGCATTTTAATTGTCACATTGTCCAGGTCTATTGTAGTCATTTCATACAGTCCTTGGAATTAGAATGGCTTCTCCTTACACTCTCCTGTTCCAAATATTCTTGGAGTGTCCATCCAGTCACAGTGAGCCTTACTCATTCCCTTCACTTCTTCTCTCTCTTCTCATGCTGCTTGGGCACTTCTTGCATTCTACTTTGCAACTGACATACAGATTCATCACAATTATATGTAACAGTCCTTTCCTTTTTATGAAGGGTTCCGGGTATGTTCACTTCCTTCCAAACATTAATTCCAGTGGTGTGTACCCTGTACTGCGTGGCATTGCATTAAATACAAAAATACTATATGGTACTTGTGGACCCCAATTACTATGGTCCTCTTTCACAAAGTGTTGCAAATATTCCACCATCATCTTATGTGTTTTTTCAAGTGTCCCATTGTCTGTGGGTGAAATGCTGTAGTTTGGTTCTTCTAGATCCTTAATAATTTATCTAGCCTCGTGAATACCTCACTTTAAAACTTCAATCTCTGGTCAGTCAACAATACTGAAGGAAAACTATACATGAACACAATTTCGTATATGAATTTATGTGCCCCTGTCTCAATGTCCTGTTTCTCAGTTGGTACTGCTACTGCAAATTTACCCTGATCAACTTGGAAAGTCACAATGTATTGATTTCTAGCCGTTGTTGTATCTCATGAACCTACTACGTCCATGTTACATTTTTCCAATACTGCCATCACTGGGTCTAATTACTAGAGATATCTTTGTCTTGCTCAATGTGCACTTATTCCTTTGACACTTGTCACACTTTACAACATAATGTTCTGCATCTCTTTGCATGCCTCTTCTCTGCTTACAATTCTTTATTCGGTTTGAGGTTCTGTGAACACCTTGATTCCATCAAACAGATTATTATGCATTTCCTTTACAATTTTGCCTTTTTCCTCTGTGCCAATTTCCTTACTTTCTTCTTCTTGTTCTTCATTTCCTCTTACCACTCTTGAGTGTCCCACACTTATATCCTCAACACCAAGTTTTCCAATTTTGTACACAGTGTCATAAGAATATTCCTCTAGTTCCAACCTCAATTTCAATAACTTTGATGATGGATCCTTGACACAGAAAATCCACATCAGTGGTTTGATTTGTTACTACAGCAAAATGTCTCCCTTAACATAAGATCTAATCTGTTTTGTAGCCCACATGATTGCTAAGCACTTTAACTTTGTTGCAGAATAGTTCCTTTCAACTTTATTTAATGACCATGAAGCACAGCGATTGTCAAATCAGTACCTATCTTCCCTCGCAACAGAACTGCTCCCAACACGGCTCTGCTGGCACCCATGGTTTCTTGAAATCTGGGTAGCTCAATCCAGGAAGATTTATTAATCTTTCTCTTAGTTCCTCAAATGCGACTTGTTGCTGATCTCGCCATTCATTTGGCACACTGATCTTCAACAATTTATGTAGTAGACTCACTATTTTACTGAACTTTTGGAATAAACCAACAGTAATATCCAATAAACCCCAACTACCCTTTAATTCCTTGGTGGATTTTGGAGCTGGAAAGTTCTTCATCATTTTATCTTGTCTGGTTCTACATATTTATCTATTATTTTGTGTCCTGAAAATATTACTTTCTGCCTTAGGAATTCACATTCAACTAGTTATAGCTTTAATCTATGTGCCTATAACCTATTCATGATTTCCTGCAGCTTTTTATTATGTCCTTTTAACGAATTTCTGAAACATATTATGTTATCCAAATACAATAAATGCTTTGTCCCTTGTGGTTGGTCCTTCCAAAGCAACATTTATTGTTTCTGGAATGACTTGCTGACTTCTTACCCCAATAAAAATAAAACAGAGGGCAGCCTAGACTATATTTTAAGCTAATTATTTACTACAGTTTATATTTTTGACAAATAGTTATTTCATAGCAATTTTACAATGTATTTTAACTATAACTCTTCTTCAAATCTTAGTAATATAGGCTACTGTAGTACATTTTATGCTAATAGTACACACTATACTTCTGATTGGTTAACACTGATGTCGTACACAGAACTGTGAGCAGGACTAGTGCTATTTAAGACCACTCCCTGCCTAACCATTTAGCAGTCAGTTCAGCTTCATGGGTCGGCGCAGCTTGCTCCATAGAAGTCCATCTGCCGTTCCGGCTATATTTAGTTTGTAATAGTATTTCACTGTATATACAATACTGTAAGGATCCCTCTATCTGTATGTATGTTATTTCAGAGTCTGAAAATTATCCTTAAGGATTGAAACTGGTCACTCCGATTAAAAGAAATTTGCAATCAAGACTGTTTTTTAATTAAATATAATTATCTTACCCCAATGTCAGATTTTTGTACTCTTAATACTGGAAATTTGCACTGAATGTTGTCTTTATCTACTGATTGTGTTAAAATCGGATAGTATCCACTGACCATATCTGAAGTGGTAAAATACTTGGCTTTCCCCAGTTGGCTCACTATCACAGTTACATTGGCGATGGGAAAGATTTCCTCCACTTAAATTTCATTCAACTTCTTACAGACTGTGACAAATCTATACTTTATTATTCCACTGGTGTGTCTTTTTTCTTCAGTATTAACAACAGAGGTGAGTTCCACTGACTTCAACTTTCAGTAACTGTATCCTCGTTAAGCATCTTCTCTATTTGCTCCTGTAATGCCACCTTCTGCACTTCCAGTATTCTGTACAGATGTATTTTTACAAGCTTTTGGCAATACTATTACTGGCATGCATGCCTTGCCATTTCTCTATATGACAATTTGTCACCTATTAGGTAAAATACAGAGTTTTTTTCCAATTCTTATTGTTCTCCTTTATTCATATGATCAGTTTGTATCACTTCTCTAACTTGTGCAATGCAATTTCCATTGGTGTCCATACCATTCATTGCTAACTGTATAGCTTATACTGGCATCACTTTCTCTACTGGCTCGCCCAATACTTCAACTGCGCTCATATCGAACCCTGCCTCACTCGTATTCAATACATTGAGAATATATTTCTCTTGCTCTATGCGCACCACAGATTTGATTACATACACACACATCTGCCATGATTTTTGTTTGGGAATAATAATCTCTTTCATTACTGGGTTTCAAGCCTGTCTCTAGAGGTATACTTAAAATCTTTTCTTCCATAGAAATAATTCTTGTGTCCCTTTCTGGTCCATCACTATCTTGTCTTAAAGGGAACTCAGCAATTTTAATCTCTTGATTTGTCTTTGATTTGTACGAGTGTAAGTCAATTATTATCCGCAAAGTAGTTATAAAATTTATTGTAATCAAATAGGAAACTTACAAGAACACCATTTTTCGACATAGTCTACTTGCGTTTCAACACACTTGGTCCATTATTGTACAAGCTTCCTGATGTCCTCATAAAGAAGGTTCTCAGTTGAGTTGTGAGCAAGGGATGCACCGCTTCTTTCACTGCTTCGTCCGAGGCAAATCAACGGCCCCTATCTGTTTGAGTAGACCAAACAAGTGATAGTCAGAAGGGGCAAGATCAGGACTATATGGAGGATTATCCAGTACTTCAAATTTGAGTTTCTGGAGCGTTTAAGCAGTGTGGGCAGCAATATGCGACGAGCATTGTCGCGCAACAACAAAATACCTTTTGACAGGAATCATCGGCATTTGCTTCGAATTGCAGGATTTAGCCTGGCAGTAAGCATCTCACTGTAATGTACATTGTTTATTGTTGTGCCCCTTTCCCCATAATGTTCCAGTACTGGACCTTGAGCTTCCCAAAAAAACATAAGCATCAGTTTTCTTGCGGGCAGTTGGGTCTTGAACTTTTTCTTGCACAGCGAATTTGGATGTCTCCATTCCATACTCTGCCACTTACTCTCTGGCTCATAATGATTGACCCATGTTTTGTCACCAGTAATGATCCAGTCTAAGAAGTTGTCCCCTTCGTTACCATAGCGATCCAGATGTTTTTTGCAGATGTCCAAGTGCGTTTGTTTATGCAACTGTGTGAGTTGTTTTAGGACCCATCTTCCACAAACTTTATGAAATCCAAGTCCGTTGTGAATGATTTTGTAGGCAGAACCATGACTAATTTGCAGACAATGCCACTTCGTCAATAGTTAATCGTCTAAGAGAATCATTTCACGTGAATGCTCTATGGTTTCTTCATTTGTGGCGGTAAATGGTTGTCCAGCTCCTTCATCATGCGTAACACTTGTGCAACCATTTCGGAATTTTTCAATCCATTCGTAGACACTCCGTTGTGGCAAAACACTGTTCCCGTACTGTACTGAAAGTCTTCGATGAATTTCGGCCCCTGATACGCCTTCTGACCACAAAAAATGGATCACTGAACGTTGCTCTTCTTTGGTGCAAATAGACAGCGGAGCAGCCATGATTAAGAGCACGACAGTGATAACTAAACTAACCTAGCAGCTTGAAAATTGCAAAAATATAACAACAAATAAACAAAGCATGCATCGTCAACGTAAAATGACAGTATTACCAAAACAAACAAAAATATAACTAAATTGTGGATAATAATTGACTTACCCTCGTGTATCGTAGTTTTTCCTTGACCAGCGTGCGATAGGCACTGTTTCATTGTACCTCTACTTCCTGTGGTACTTACCCTCCTATTCGTGGATCCCTTTTGACACCCCTTCATTTGCACTTCCTTTGCAGGCTCACTAACGCACTGTCTATTCATTAACTGTGGTTGCCCCCTGATCCAACAGCTTCTTAACAACTCATGGTTTTACTTCAGTCTCAGGCGTTGTCAGCAGCGGAATACTTCAATCTTGTATTCCACTTGCCTTCTCACCATAGTTAACAACAACCTTTCATTTCCTCCAGAAGTCGCTTCCTCCTAGACCATTGTAAGGAATGTGCGATTCTCTGCCTATGATACGGAACTCTTGCTTCATTGGCATGTTCGCTGTTTTTATTAACTGCAAAACCGAGGCTCCCAATTCATCTACTGTACCTTGTATTACACCCTTCAGTCTGCAGATACCCTCCTGCTAATTCCTGCTTCTTTGGTGAGCCTCTCTTCTAAGGCTTATATGTGCCCCAATGTCTGCAATGCACAATACATTTACAGTGTCACTTTTTTGAAACCCCACAGTTGTCTCCCATTGCTATGCGGAAGTATGAAATTTGGCTCCAGGGTGCTAACAACCTTCCACTTTAAAGGCGCAAAAGTGTAATGGGCTGTAACATCATTCTAGGGCTCAACGATGATTTGAAAGCTTGATGTCGCCACATGTGAAGAAAAGGTCACAGTATGAAGTCCATGTGGTGTGTAAGGTGGGTTAATGACATCAGACTGGCCCCAAATTTCACCATAATTCTGCCCAGTACCACCATGGACATGTCACATGCTCGGAAGGTCATCACTACCCATCTTACCCACATTTCATCCCTTCCTTTGAAGCCTATGGGAAGGTGCTCAGAACTGAAACACGCAGTGTTGAATTCATGAAGTTTTCTTATGGATAACTGAAGAAAACATTTCAGGCATACCACCACGCAAAATCAACATGAAAAAGCCCCAGGGTGTGGCGTAATGGGCATCAATGAAACCATCCCTTTACTTGGGGCTTCGATTCACACATATTTCGAGTCAAAACTGACAGTTTGCAGTGCAAGTTCCAATAAAGCAACATTCTTGACATCCTTTGACACTGCCAGACGTGCAGTATGGGGCTGCATCTCCACTAATGTGATTGCACACCATTGGAGGTGCAGTGCAAAGCAAATTTTTGCTCCCATTCACAGGATGAACCATTAGGGACCGTTTAAAACCATTCAATAAAATCTGAACATAATTCTAAGCAGCAAAGGGTGCATATGCATTTTGAGCCCCCCTGTTTCACACCCTCTTGCAGCGTGATCATGGGAGGTAGCAGGGTCACGACATGTGAAAAAAATGGCAAAGGGTCCTTCTAACAGCCTCCAGTTCGACAACGCCCTCAGTAAGTGGCAATCGCCCAACTTTATTGAGATTTTTAAAAATGTGCCTAGGCACTTAGACACTTGCAGACATGCAACCCCTTGACCCCCCTCCGATTTCTGATGCCTGCCTACTGGCACCTAGGATTGCTTCACAAGTTGTCTATGAAAAGGCACATTTTTAAAAATCTCAGTAGTGCTAACAAAAATTTTGGAAGCTCTTTGATTCTTCCCTCTTCTTGGGTGTTGCTATCCATCACACCTTAGTGCTTAACTTTGGCCTCCTACAGTCTCTAACTATGTGACCCCTTGTCCCATGTTACTTCAAACTTCACATTCCTTACGAACCACTCATGGGATCTGACCCATTTGTTTCATGGATAATAGTGCTCTGTCCAGCTGCAACACTACCTCCACTGCACCACCTAGGCTAATTTGCACACCCTCACTTCATACAATTGTCTGAATCCTATCACTTGATAGTCCTGAACGAAGCAAGCCCGTTTTAGTGCACATACGAGATCCTGTGGACCTTATAGTTGTGCCACCTGTCACTCTGGTGATCGTCCCTCAAAATGATTCTGGTAATTCATCTATCTGATTTGCACATTATGAAATTGTTTCCACAGAGTGTTGTCCGGCCTGAAATATCATATATGTGTAAAAATCTTTGATGCACTTATCTGAATAATTCTCTTCTAAGATAGACCCAATTTGATCCCAACTGTTAGCCCTGACCCACAGAGTTAACTTCACCCTAGCATCTCCTGTAGTTTTAGATATGATGTATTGAAATAATAATGGTTTACATTCCTTTTGGACTACTACAAATGTCTCATCCAAATTCTAAATGAACACTCATTATGTTCAGACTCAGCCCCTCTAAATTACTTATATACCAACACAAGAGTGTCCTTTGCACTGATGCCGCAGATATCTGAGTCACTGGCAGACGTCATCTCACATTAGTACAATGTTATGCACAGAGACTTAAAACTACTTTTGTTGCCCCTTGCCTGAATTCTTTGTGTTGAAGATAATGCAGTTTCACTGGTTTCCCTTGTAGTTCCTTCTACACATATTTTTTCTTCTGCTGGGCTCTCCTCCAGCATGTCTGGCCAGGACATGTTCACCACTTTTCACTTGGGTTCTCATGATGGCATCTGCTTCTTTTGACCTGTTCCACAGTCCTGGTCATCAACCTTCTTGCTGTACATAGTTCAACAGACTCATTCAGACAGAATATCAGAGGAGAAGCAGAAAGACTATCACCTGATTACCTACTTTCGATTACCTCTACAAAGCATCTGACTGAAATTTGTACGTATGTAGCATTGCAGCACAGGTCCTACAACCAGCTTTGGATGCTGTAAGGTAACGGACGAGTTGTGGCGCCCTGAAAATATTCTAAGTTTGGAGTTGGTGTGGCTGCACGGGCTGCTCGGAAAGCCGGGGCTCATCAGCAACTGTGTGGTGCCAAACATTAGCCGGAACAAGAGGGGTAGCCCCAGCACATGGTGCAGGCCAACTGCCTGGGTGGGAATTCCATGTTGACACTGTGTCGAGGACTGTGCTTTGTGTCGATGAAGGAGATTTGTATGCCGGGAGTACCAAAGATGGCAGACATTGCGAAACCATAATGGCAGACATTTCACAGTTCATGTAGAAATTAATAATAGCCAGAGGAATCATCATACCTTAAAAAGAAACATGTACATTACCATTATTTGCACAATGATTCTGATGGTGTAATCGGATTTTCAATATATTTATTAGTTTAAAGTTTAATATCTGACTGTAAATTATACAAGTAACACCCAGCAATGAGTTTCCAAAATCTAAACAGTTCATCCGATTTTATCAATCGATGTGTCTTTAGAAAGCTATTAGTGTAAACCTAAATGGGTATGAATTACAGGCATGTAACTTGAATAGTACGAGTTATTGGAGGTCAAAGTGGCCGATTACTTTTGATCGCATCAGGCCATAAGTAGTCCACAGTTACATGAAAAATAATGGTAGCAGCATGCTTATAAATATATTTATTCGTCTATGTCTTTTTTTATATCCAATATATACTATTCACGAAGAAATTTTAGAAAGCACAGAGACATTAGGCTACTGGCCTACTTTTGCTTCTATTCCTTTGATATATGTTTATTTAATTTGTTTATGTATTTAATAATGTGTGTTAGAGCATGTTTAGGGTCCAGCCGAGGAATATTTATTTAATTTCAAGTTATTTAAATGTAAATCCAGGATTTTGTGTGTGTTTCAATGTGTTTGTCAGTGTGCGTTGGCTTGAAGACATGGTGGGAGAAATATTGGAGAGCGTTGAGCAGTTTGCGCGTGGTTCCGGGAGATAAATATATTTCATAGTGCCGGCTTGTGCACTTGTGAGATTTCTGTGGCTACTGCAGTGAAGACATAGTATGCATATAGAAGTGAATATCTCGTGAGCTATGTTGTTGTTCATAATGAATTATATGAAGTAGGAATCTATTGTTTCCCTGTTATTCAACTTATATTTCATTTAATTGCTGGACCATCGACACCAATAAGTGTTTTGCAGTAATAAAAGCATTCTTAAAGGTATTCTGTTATCGTACTCATCATTTACAGTTGTTAAAAATAGTAACTGCAAATTTTATTTAATTGCAATCTTTCATTTATAAATTTCTATGTTACATTCAAAATTCGCAATTGCCAAGTGATAGGAACCTTCGAGCGTTCGATCCATGTGTATATTCATATTGTATACTGTAGACTCAGCGGTATTTGGCTTGTAATGTGGCAACTACGTATCCCAGCCCCTAGACAACGAACCCAGTCAAAACTTTTAATATTTCAACTCTGAGACTGAGGGTACATAGTTGAGGGCCACCATTAATACTTCTTCTTCTTCTTCTTCTTCTTCTTCTTCTCCTCTCTCTCTCTCTCTCTCTCTCTCTCTGCAAAGTGGTAATTCCTTTCTCTCTGTTATTCAGTGTACTACACAAAGTGTACAAACCTTTGCAAAACCAGTCGATTTCTGTCAAGTGAACCTCTCACAATACAAAGTGTGAGATCGGTTTTTTCCCACAAATAGGTTTCTTGAAATAGTGAAATTATGCAATAATTTTCACAACTAACGTATTCGATAGAGGACCTAATCTATCACGTTAAAGGCAATTTGTGTGGGAGCTCAGAGTCTTTTTAAGTTGAGTGCAGGGAACGGTAGTGGTTAGCGCGTTTAACGGACAGCGGTATCGGAGATGGTTAGAACACGTGGTAACTGGCAGCAGCTACTGTTACATCAAGTGACTTCTCCAGTGGCAGACGCAGTTCAACAGCAGTACGATGGCATCATCTTCAAGTACTCCAGGGCAGTCTTCAATGTCAACTTTCATTACAACCGACGGCATCACCATGGCAGAAGGAACCATCTCAGATCAGATAAGTGCCTGCGCAAATAGTGAGATAGTGTTTAACTCTGAAGTTCAAGCTCCACTTGTAGATCTCACAAATATAAAACAGTCACCTAGTATGTGTAATTCTGAAAACGGAAGTGAGCCGGTTAGTCCAAAATCAGAGCTCGAAAGTGTAACTAGTAGGAGTTCAGGACTGGGGAATGAATGTGGGGGAGATATGATGTCTCAGCTAATGCAAATGATCCAGGGATTGGGAAATAATATGAATACAATGGGAAATTATATTAGTACAATTCGAACAGATATGGGCACATTGCAAACAGTTATAGATATAATTTGGACTTATATGGGTACAATGCAAACTGAAATAGGTTCTGCGATGAAAAAGGAAGTTGAAAAAAATTATGGGTAACCTTGAAAAAGCAATTGATGATAAATTAAAACGCATTTGAGTGATTATGGGGAAAATTATGGAAGAAGTTGTAATAGTAAAATCTAAAACTGAATCAGTGGAAAAAGATTTTGGGGAAAAAATGGATAAGACACAGACGGAACTTGGGGGCCAGGTTAGCAACTGTATAAAAGTGCAAGACGCTCATTAAAGCGATATAAATTTAGCAATTAGTGACATTGCCAATCGTGTAGGTGAGGAGGAGAAAGAAGTGGGCAAAATTAAAGATAAAAGAGAGTCCAGTATCACTAGTGAAAATGAACTTAAAAAACAAATGCAACAGATAAAAAGTGTTTTAAATTCGTTAGCCTCCCAACAGGCCACGCTGGTTATAAATATCCCTTGGGCAAATACCGGATCTGTGAAATGTTACAAAGATGATGGGAATTTCTTGATTGCGTGGAGGGACGCTTTTGTTCACGGCATGTCGGACAAAGCGAGAATAAAATATGTTAAATGGCATTTGGAGGGAGACCCAAAGTGTTGGGCAAATGTTAAATGTAGTTCATGCAAATCATAAGAAGAATTTGAAAAGTATTTTTTGAATAAATTTTGGAGCGAGGCAAAACAGACGCGGATCCAAAATGAATTTTTAAATGCGCCGAGTTATAGGCACGGTTATGGGATGATGAGAGATTTTTGCGATCCTGGCAAGCTTATGCAGGTGAGACATCCATTGGGGGTTTTAACGAAAATCACCACATTAAAAAGGTGATTACCCGAAAATTTGCAGTGGGATCTTGTCCATAGTCCATGTGATTCCATGGACGAATTTCTAGAATTTGCAGAAAAATTAAAGAGGGCATTGAAGTTCAAATGTCAGAGCAAACCAGATGGTAGTTATCAACATGGGAATCCAAATAATCATCACCAAAATAATAATCATGAGAGAAATCAAAGGAATTCTCAGGGAGATAGTAACTGAAATGAGCAGAATGGACAGAGAATGAATGGGAGTGATAATTTCCGTGAACGGGACCCAAGTAAAGAACACAGATTTGACGAGGGAAATTTGCGCGAAGTGCAATCGCGTAACAACAGGTCAGGAAACTGATGTTCGCCATATCTCAGGTCCGGGGATGGCGATCTGAACAGGCGATGAAAAGGACTGGAGATAATGGTAATGGTAGAAATGTTCATAGGTTTGGAGAAAGACAACAAATATGTAATATGGAGTATGTTAAAGAGGAAGGCTATATAGGTAGCTCTTTCAATAAAAGCAGGCGCGAACGGCAGAAGCATAGATTTGTGAGCGATTTAAGTAAAAGTATAGGGAATAAATTTGCGGGCAATGATGAATGTTATGAATGTGTAATGAATGAGTGTGTGAATGGTGATGAATGGAAAGATTCAGTGGTTCAAAAAGAAGTTAAAGAGGAGATGAATTTTGTGAAAGCAAATTGTGTAGAGAGTTCTGAAGAGGTATTAGCAAATAGTAGTGTTGTAGTAGCAAGTATTTGTGAGTCGGCGAAAAGTGTCGACATTAGTGAAGGCAGTGTAGCTTTGGTCTTGCCAGCTGCAAGTGAGGGTGAATGTGTTTCAGAGGAAAGCGTCAATGTTACTAAGGTTGGCTTAGCATTGGTCTCGCCAGCAGTTGAAGTTAAAAATGTATCAGCGGAGCTGGTGTTTAAAGGAACAGAGTAATGGTAATTTATGTAATGATATAAAAGCTACTGGTATTGACACTTTGGAGGAAGGAATTTATGGGTTTACAGTCACAAATGAAGGCGAAATGAAACTTATTGATGAATGTTTGGATCTAAAACGTTTGTCAGAGTATGAATGTGAGAATCTATGTAAAGCAGGATTGGGGGTTAATCTGGATGAAAAGTGTGTAGAAATGGCAGTGTGTGCTGATCTTTGTCTGATCACAGAATGTAGCAGCGGAGCATAAAGTTGTGTACAATTCACGTAAAGTTAATTTGTCGACGGAGGAAAGAAAGGTTTCTGATGTGAATTTATATACTGATTTAAATGGTGTATCAGCAGATAAGGTTGCTGAGAGGAATATTTATGGTGATGATGGCTTACGTATCGATGTATTATTTCAGGAAGATAAAGTGTTTAACAGTGAATTGATGTGTAATTTTGCTGAAACCGCAAGTGTCGATATTTTGGAGGGGAAAAACAGTAAAGTTGTGCATGCTGTGGGTAGTGAATCAGCGAAATGTGTGGAGGAACTAACAGAAAATTTAGAGAGGGCTGAAGTAAATAGTGTGGATGGTGATAGTTTGTGTAATGAAGTTCGAACGAATTGGTATATGAAGGAGGAGTGTGGTTTTAGTGTGACTGACTGGCATTGGTACGGTAGAACGTTACGGTCGTTACTGCCGCACATGTGGAAACGAGAGAAGTTTAAAATTGCCAGAAGTTTAGAAAAGGGAAGGAAAGAATTTGGGGTGAATGAAATATTTAATGAATTATTTTGGGATGAACATGAGATTGAGGGATGGATAGAACAGGATGTGTGTACACTAGAATAGGAAGAGAAGGGACGAGACGTAGAAAATGATTTTTTAAGGGAGAAATATTTGTAAAGAAAGGAAATGGTAAATGTACAGTCAATTATTGAAATTAAAGTTGGCAAAGAAATGGTAGATGCACTTCTAGATTCAGGTAGTAATGTGTCAGAGGTGTCGGAAAGTTTTATGAGCATGATCAAAAATAATAAACTAGTAATCTTCCCAATCACTAGTGTTCAGATTAAAACGTCAGTTGATGGTAAGAGTAAGCCAATAAGACAACAAATACTTTTAGAATTTAAATGTGGAGAAAATAAATTCAAGATAGAATGTTTTGTAGTGAGAGGTCTAGTAAAGGAGGTAAATTTAGCAACTAACTTCCTGTGAAAATACAATACTTCACTTAATTGTGCAGAAATAACTAGAATTTTAATTTCAGAATGAAAAAAGGCAAGTAAAATTTAAAAGACTCTTAACAGGTGAAAATCAGATTGCTCATTCCATAGTTACTGAGGGTTGGAGTGAGGAAGTCGATATGCATAAGGAAGTGATTGATGCAGTCAAGGGTATATCAGAAGGGGAAAAGAAAGAGTTGTGTGGGTTGTTGTATCGCTATGGGGACGTATTTTCGGATCGAACTGGTAAAGTTATTGACTTCAAGTACTCTATAAAAGTGAAGCCTCATGAACCAATAAAGTGCAAACCGTATGTAATACCTATAGCTGATCGGGATGCCGCCAGAGTTCGATTAAAACAAATGTTGGATTGGGGTATAGTCGAACAACGTAGGAGTGATTACTGCAATCCTACCTTTATTGTTAAAAAATGTGATAACTCTGTCAGAATTGTATTAGATGTGAGAAAAATAAATAAAGTAATTGTAAGAGAATTAGACCAGCCTGGCAATATGGAGGAACTGCTGCAGAATTTTAATAATATCAGTTTAATGTCCAATGTTGATCTGACTCTCGGGAGTTTGGCAGATCTCATTGGCAGAGGAAAGCAGACGGTACACTTCTTTCCTTTTTGAAGGGCGAAGCTACCGGTTTAGGGCAGTACCATTCGGACTTACAATTTCTGTGGCAGTTTTTGTAAGAGCACTGAGCCATGTCCTGGGAGAGAGTCTAATGAGCAAACTCGTGATATACGTAGATGATATATTGATTGCTACAGAAAAGTGGAACGAGCATTGTCGAGTTTTGGAGGAAGAACTCATGGCTCTGAAACAAGGTGGAATGACTTTAAAGCTTGCAAAATGTGAATTTGTGCGAGCAGAAATTCAATTTCTGGGCCTATCCTTACTTTGGAAGGAATTTTACCTAGTTCAGAAAAACTGAAGTCCATTGCCGAATGTAATAGACCCAAAAGTAGGAAACAACTGGAGTCACACTTGGGCTTGTGCGGTTTCTACAGAAAATTCTTGGGGGAGCGAGGAATGAAATTCCGAATTTAGGCAAATTGCTGAAGAAAAACGCAGCTTCGAGGTGGACCAAGGAATGTGAAACAGAATTACAGGGTATAAAGGATAAATTATGCAATAGTACTAGCCAGATATGAATCTCCCTTTCTGTTTAGCATCGGACAGTTCTGACTATGGAATAGGTTGTGAGCTATTTCAGGAAAAGCTAGTTGATGGAAAAATTGATCATCATAGTGTGGCATTCTCCAGCTGCATGCTAAATAAGCAGCATATCAGAGAAGGAGATGCTCGCAATTGTGCACGGATTTAAGAAATTCTGTATGTATTTAGAAAGTGACAGTGTTGTCGGACCACAAGGCGCTGAGTTATCTGCAGGACTGCAGGATAATGAACGACTGCTTAATGCATTGGGCAATGTTCATGCAGCAATTTGAACACGAAATCCGCTACATCAAGTGTACAGAAAATTGTGTTACTGATGCTCTGTCCAGATTACCAGTGGGGGCAGAAGATGCTGGAACGGAGGAGCTGAATGAATTTAAGCTACTGTATATGAAGGGGGTAGCGGTGTGCAAAAATATGCGGCGAGCACAAAATGACGATCCTGAACTGAAACACATTAAGGTGAATTTCGACAGCAAGGGATACGAGAAAGTACCCAAATATTTTAAGATACACAAGGGAGTGTTATTCCAGCGAAAAGATGAAGAGACAGACAAATGGAGACTGTGTTTTCCCTATGTGGAACAGTTAATAGACTACATCCATTTAAGTCACAGATATTACGGGGCCGAAAAGTGCACTGAAATCATTGAGGAATATGACCACATAAATAGCCTGGCCAGACGGGCCCACGCACAGCTGGCAGCGTGCGACCATTGTCAACAGGTCAAATACTGCACGACCGCATAACAGGGGGAAATGCAAAGCATTATACCTACTAAAGTGGGCGAGTTACTGGCTGTGGACAATTTTGGCCCACTACCCACAGGCGTGGCGGCATGAAGTACATGTTTGCTGTGGTGGATGTGTTCTGTAAGTTCATTAAACTGTATCCGATACGGAAAGCAAATACAAAAACTCTGATCGCCAAACCGGAGAAGAATTTCTTCAAGAATATTGTAAAACCAGAAAGGTTGTTGTCTGACAACAGATCACAGTTTACTTCAAACGATTGGACACATTATGAACGGCCAGGTTGTGCAACATATCCGTATAACCCTCTACCACCCAGCGAGCAACCCATGTGAATGGTATATATGGGAAGTAGGACGTATGCCAGCAATCGTCATTCCAAGTGCATGGAATACATGAGTGCATTTGAGGACGTACTCAACAGTGTAAAAAGTAAGGCTTCAGGGTACTCACCTTTGGTAGTCATGACCAGGTTGAAACCAAATTTCCTACTCACAGAAACGGTACAATTCCCGACACGAAATGCTGAATCAGCTGCTGAAAGAGAGCAGGCAGTAACAGCCCGCATGAAAGAGTTAGCTCTTGAAAGGAAAAGGAGACATGATGGGCAATAAAACCTGATGAAGTACAAAGTGGGGAACAAACTGCTTGTACACACCAAAGAGCATTCCAGCGAAGTGGACGGAGAGATTAAGAAATTATTCGAGTTATACTACGGACGATTTGTTGTGGCAGAGCACCCTCGCCCAAATGCATACCGTTTAAAATACCCTTTCTCAGGAAAACATTTGGGTCTAAGAAACGTGATGGAGTTGAGGCTGTATATGGAGAAAGGGGAGAAACGAAAAGCTGTTCTGATTTGTAATTAGTAGCAGTAATTTTGGAGGGATGTATTTATATGTTTTACTTGGGGATTTATAAGTAATTTGTTAGTTTATTGTGGCACTGTGCGTGTGTGAGAGGGGGAAGTTTAGCCACTCAGGTGCGTGGAGATCAGTGACCTCGTGGATTTAAGTAAAATATGTATTGATTTATGCTTTGTATAAGAGAGTGGCAAAGAATTTAGTGGTCAATTTGGAGGGTATTAAAACTGCAATTGTATGTGTACACACTTTTTTGGTGCCTGGAAGTAGGAAGGATTTATGAAAATCAATTAAATAGACCTTGTGGGAATTTGAGCTTACTGAGATTCAGTCGTTTGCCTTGTGACTTTGTTCCTAAAGTATCATTTTCCACTGGAGGGAATCTTTAGTGAGGATCTAGGTTGGGTTTGGGAAATGGTTTGTTCACAGGTTTCTACTTTTGGTTTTCGTTGTAGACTGATTTGTCATGATAAACGGTGGAGCTTGGAATTCAGAGGCAGACACAATTTCTGCGAGGCACTTGGTCAAAAGACTGATGTGAGTTGATCAATACTTCATGCTAAAATCTGTGTGAGGCATTTGTAGTGCGACAGAAAAATTTGTGCAAGAAGGCGCCCTACTGCTGAGTGAGTGGCACAAGAAGTGCTTACAAAATCACACATTAGTGTAAGCGGATTTAAAAAATTTTATTTCTTGTCCAAAAATTTGTTTATGCACAACTGAAATGCAAGAATTTATTTAATATGCCATTCAGTTCATAATTTGTGTTAGTTTAAATTTATTCCAAAATCCATGCTGCTCCCACACCACTACAAAAATTATGTAAACACTATTGGCCTGGCATTTTAATCATTTAATTCTGTTCTTTGTAATTTGTTTTATATGTACTTGTATGAACTGAAGGGTGCTACTTCTGAACATTCTGGGAAACCAGAATGTTAATAACTGGAGGTGTTTGAGGTAAGGGGCGAGTTGTGGCGCCCTGAAAATATTCTAAGTTCGGAGTTGGCATGGCCCCATGGACCGCTCGGCAAGCCGGGGCTCGTCGGCAACCATGTGGTGCTGAACATTAGCCGGAACAAGAGCGGTAGCCCCTGCGCTTGGTCCAGGCCGACCACGTGGCTGGGAATTCCATGTTGACACTGTGTCGAGGACTGTGCTTTGTATGCAGGGAGTGCCAAAGATGGCAGGACTTTATGATCCATAATGGCAGACATTTCACAGTTCATGTAGAAATTAATAATAGCCAGAGGAATCATCATACCTTAAAAAGAAAAATGTACATTACCATTACTTACACAATGATTCTGATGGTGTAATAGGATTTTCAATATCTTTATTAGTTTAAAGTATAGTATCTGACTGTAAATTACACAAGTAACACCCAGCAATGAGCTTCCAAAATCTAAACGGTGCATCCGATTTTGTCAATCGGTGTGTCTTTAGAAAGCTATTAGTGTAAACCTAAACTGGTATGAATTACAGGCATATAACTTGAACAGTACACGAGTTATTGGAGGTCAAAGTGGCCAATTATTATTGATCGCGTCGGCCATAAGTATTCCACAGTTACACAAAAAAGTGGTAGCAGCATGCTTATAAATATATTTATTCGCCTATGTCTATGTTTATATCCAATATATACAATTCATGAAGAAATTGGTCAAATATTTACTGTGTTTTAGAAAGAACAGAGACATTAGGCTACTGGCCTACTTTTGTTTCTATTCCTTTGATATATGTTTATTTAATTTGTTTATATATTTAATAATGCGTGTTAGAGCGTGTTTATTGTCCAGCCGAGGAATATTTATTTAATTTCAATTTATTTAAATGTAAATCCAGTATTTTGTGTGTGTTTCAATACGTTTGTGAGTGTGCGTTGGCTTGAAGACATGGTGGGAGAAGCGCTCTAGCCAAACACAGCACTCATTACTATGGTAGGCGACTACCGAAGTCAATGGAGAGACTGTATGGAAGTGGGGGAGGAGCACTGGGTGGCAGAGGACACTGGGGAATGCTGGACGGGAAGGCGCGCTGGACCATCACAGGAAATACTTGGAAAGTGTTGAGCAGTTTGTGCGTGGTCGCAGGAGATAAAAATATTTTGTAGTGCCGACTTGTGCACTTTTGAGATTTCTGTGGCTTCTGCAGTGAAGACATAGTATGCATATAGAAGTGAATATCTCGTGAGCTATGTTGTTGTTCATAATGAATTATATGAAGTAGGAATCTATTGTTTCCCTGTTATTCAACTTATATTTCATTTAATTGCTGGACCATCGACACCAATAAGTGTTTTGCAGTAATAAAAGCATTCTTAAAGGTATTCTGTTATCGTACTCATCATTTACAGTTGTTAAAAATAGTAACTGCAAATTTTATTTAGTTGCAATCTTTCATTTATAAATTTCTATGTTACATTCAAAATTCGCAATTGCTGAGAGATAGGAACCTTCGAGCATTCGATTCATGTGTATATTCATACTGTACACTGTAGACCCAGCAGTATTTGGCTTGTAATGCAGCAACTACGTATCCCAGCCCCCAGACAAATAAACCAGCCAAAACTTTTAATATTTCAACTCTGAGTCTGAGAGTACATAGTTGAGGATCACAGTTTTTATTTGAAAGCCCACAATGCAAGTGTGGCCTGCACCGTACAGTCAGGGCACTGACGTCACTGTGGAGTTTACCTGTATAAGGGTGCGATGGAGAAGGTTTTTGGCTTCTTAATAAGTGAATAGGATGCAAACACTGCCAGATGCAATGTAAGAATACTTTACTTCTCAGTAATTCAACCCTTCTCAGAGTGGTGTCTTACAATGGGCTTTTACACATAAACAATTACACTACCTCCCTCTATCTTAGTCCTTGCCAGCAACTCCCAGTTCCTGTTCACTGTGAGAAATGAGTGCTCTGCTTGTAACTCATTCTGATGATACACGATGAAATACTTGAACTGCAATAGGAGATGAGTGTGAGGCAGTGCTCATGCATTCCTATATTCTGATACACACAACAATACTTATTATCCTTTATTGCAATTCACATAACAAAACACCTTACTCACACAAGAAGACAAGTGTCCCTCTGAATATTCTGAAAACACATACAAATACAACTATTCATTAATACTTCTAGAGACATGCTCTACAGAGCTTGTTCTTTACTAACAGGCAGAAAATTCAAGGTAACAATTGTGGCTGGATGCTTCTTGGTAAATCAGTTGCCTCCCTCAAATGTGTACAGTCTTCTCGTAGTTTACTGCAGCATTGTCGAACGGTCACTCTATAGTGACAGCGCTCGACAACTCTGATGACCCCTGGTACTGACCAGCTGTGACTCCAACTGTCGAGACTGCCCCCAACTGCCTTTTATATATTTCTTTCTCAGGGTCTCTAGCAGCGTTGCTTTCTCCAGCTGTTACTGGAGGTCGTTTTAATGACAGAAATCTTTCCAGAAGTTACTCGATCCACCTCAAATAGTCTGGAAACACCCAACTTGGGCTCTCACTTCCGTGTTTTGGCTGCTGTTACATACAGGTCTGTTATTCTGGGGTCGTCTGGTTCAAAAATGGTTCAAATGGCTCTGAGCACTATGGGACTCAACTGCTGAGGTCATTAGTCCCCTAGAACTTAGAACTAGTTAAACCTAACTAACCTAAGGACATCACAAACATCCATGCCCAAGGCAGGATTCGAACCTGCGACCGTAGCGGTCTTGCGGTTCCAGACTGCAGCGCCTTTAACAGCACGGCCACTTCGGCCGGCCCTGGGGTCGTCTGACCCAGGCCAGACCACACTACTTTCTCTTCTGGGTGTGATAACAGCCATGCTCATTGTGACTTTCCAGCACTATCCTTGCGTGTCGTGTTTAACATTGAGTACTTTAAGATGTTTACTTTCTTTTCATAGTGCCTCAGACATTTCTCATATCAATAAAATTTGACAGCAATGAAAACTCTTCCAATAAAAACTTTATCTCTCATGTTAATAAACCTTGATAGTCGCGGCAGCACTGTTACAATGTGCAAAGAAAATTGTCAAACAACAATGCCAGACAACATTTCATTGTTGTAAATACCGAGTTTCGTTTCATGTTCGCTTTCCCTTTATGATCATATCAGGAAAACCTCAGACTATCTTTTAGGAACAAACACGAAAAAAATTAGAAATATGCACAGACAAGGAAAGTGAAGTTTTGGCATTAAATACGGAGAACCAATCTTCTCTTCTTTATTTCAATGACAATTTTCCAATAAAATGGTTCTCTTCCTACTACCATCTAGACCAAAATCCTATAGAACACATCTGTAATTTTGCAAACAATAAGATCCATAGTTTTAATACATCAGGCATTTCGCTTGCTAACCTGAAAAAATAACATCTGATGCTTTTGCTTAAATAAATGTTGTGTCACCCAGGATGGTGCAAGTCTTTTGACATAAAGTTATGTCAGCAACTTCTGTGTCAATTTCGATGCTTTTATTTTCAAGCATCTTTCCAGTTGCCTCACAAAACTGAGTGGTGCTGCTTCCAGACCTTGCACCTGAGAACAATTTGAGGTGGTCACTGGAAATCAAACCAGGGACCTTGGTGTTTCTAGGCAATAACACTTGTCACCAGACCCCACTGTCAATTTGATTATGCAGCTGTGAAATTAGCTTTTGCTCTTGTAACATTAGAAAACTAGAAAAGTCAAGTATTATTCCTAAAAAGTGCATGATGAGCACTAGAAGAGAGAGATTTTAACCAACAAGGAAACTGAAAATACGATACAATCAGTTGGCAGAGATTTGAACATAAGACCGACATTATCATCCTCTATTTAAAACAGCAGAAGACGTCTCTACAGACAGAGCTGTGGAAAATAGCAACATCACCAGGGAAGGCAGTTTTACAAATACTGTCAGTTAATTATTGTCAACAGCCAAGGTTTATGCTCTTGTTCTAAATGGGCACTTCACTAAGTGGTGTGTAGCATTTAAGAACACTCCACTTTTGAGAGTATCAGAGTGCGCACTGTTATCATTTCCTCTCCCGGTTTGTCAATTGTAAGCACGACAGTGCTCCACCATTGCCAAGTAATCTGTTTGTTTTGCTGGGTGATACCTATGTACTGCAAGTACCCACAAGCTGTAAATGCTTTAATTAACACACATACATTCAAAAATCAAGATTTACATTAAGCTACTTTCTTAAATAAATCAACATAACGGTGCAGTGTACCTCTGAAGCAAGTGATGTTTACACGAATCACAGTCTGTCCTAACCTAAAACCTTATTATTCAAAGTCACAATTTATTACTTTCAGATGGTGGTTCTCACTCTAATAGAGAAGCAATGGACAACTCTCACAGAATTTGGTGTTAAAACAAAATAATACTGTACCTACAGTGAAATTCTGGAGAGAAACTTTTTCCCATTCAATAAAAGTCTTGGATAATGGATTGTCATCAAAGAAACAGTATTGTGTAACTGAGAGTATCAATAAGCCACACAAATGCAGAAGTGGTTGTAGCAATAGTATAGTGTTATTTCCTGTTACGTTTCTTTCAGTGTTGAGTAGCAGTTCTTCACTCAAGGTTTCAGCTGGTGAGAAAACAGACAGCATATTCAAGATGAGCTTTTTATCGAGAAGGAAACTACTGATCACTTGAAAGTAGGCAATGAAATTGTAGATTTATATCTTAGAGTGATTCACAACTGCCAGTCACTGCATCAATTATTTATTCTCTGCAAGTCTTCCCTTATTCTGCTACCTACCTCTGGTGTTGCATTTTCCCTATAGATAATAGCATCATATGTGAACAGTCAAATGGAGCTTCCGACACTAGTAACATAGTATTTATTTATTTTTAGTTATGCAGCATTTATACATTTTTGTTTACCTTATTTGACTTATGAGATGTTCTTCAGCTTCACTGCAAAGAACTGAAACTTTGTCACTCCCATAGTAACAGCAGGTACAGTAAGTGAAGTATGCCAACTGAACATAATCCAGAAAATCCGAAAGGTCTGTTACATGGCATGATAGATAACCTTTACTGTTTAGCTATGTTATGAAAGTATGACAAATGTCTATAATTCGTAACTTCATAGCCACCAAAATAGTACAATTTTTATGAAGAAAATCAGCAAAGATTCAAGTATGCTGTCTAACTTTTATGGATGACTTGGCAATAATTTACAAGCTATTCTAGGAATTTTCACTGATAAAAAGTTGAAGACCTTTTTCAAAAGAAAAAAGCAGCAAAATACATGCTAAAAAAGTAGGTAAAGTAAGTTAAGTAAAAAAGTTGAAATGCCACGGCAAAATCGGTAAGAGAGACATTCCTAAAATTTCTCTAAGTATTTCTAGGCACACATTCCTACCCCTTATGTAAACCACACATGTTAAGATGAGTGGTCCCCTATATTAATATTATTGTTGTTGCTGTTGTTATTGTTGCTCTTGTTGTTGTGAATGCACACACATTTTGTACTGGAATGTTTTATTACAATGAACAATATACACTGAGGCTACACAGTAGCCAAGGTCTATAACAGTATCTGAGAAGTTGCAAAAGGAAGTGATCATACACACTTAAAATTCTCCACCACTCAGATACTGTAATTTATAACAACTCTTACAAAAAAGAGAACAGTTTTTCATCATGTACATAAGTATTCTGCTCATTACAGCATTCCACAGTATATATAACAAAACAGACTGAATTACGATTATGACCAATCATACATGTACACAAATAAGCAATATATGTCACAGTATCCCCGAATGAATGATATTATAAAGGAGATTCAAACATCTCTCTCTCTTCTTTCTTTCTCATTCAAAAAGCAGAAACACCTGACTATGTTTGCTACTGCATATCATCATTATGCAAGAATTCTGGATTTTGTGAATTGGAGATAATCGCCTTTTCTGCAAATCAATTCGCTTTGTATTTATCATTTCTTGTGTAACTTTTGATGAAACTATGCTATTTCCAAAAAGGCACCAACAATCATCATCTCATTCAAAAGAGAATGTCTAATTTACCTATATTAATACTGTTTATATTGTTTTCAAGAGGACTATTTAGCTTGTTACATTTGGTCTGTTTTGTGTTCTTGAATGTCTCAGATTTTAACAGAGAAGAGATGACACCTGATCCAAAGACATCAATGTCAACAAAATCTTTACAATTCTGTTATTGCTGTAAAGCCAAAGGAAAGGCCAGAATTACATGAATAATTCAGTTTTTTGAACAGGGCAACGTAACTGGCTTTAGAAACAGTCTATTTTTAAGGTGGTAGAATTCAAACTCAGCTTCATAAGTAATACGCAAATACTTAATTAAAAGGTTGGTGCATTTAATATAAACAGACGTTCCTCTTCTTTCTTAATCCAACGCAGAAGTTTATTGACTGCATTAATTGCACTGAGCTTTGTAACCAATGGTTCAAATGTTATATAGAGCTCGAACCCTGTAGTAACCTGAAAAATGAAAAGATAAAAGTCAATGTAATTACTACAAAGGCCAGCCAAAAGGACTAATTTCGGTAAATCAAAAACTATACTTTACAGATTAAATTACGATGATAAAACTGTGGATTAGACCGGTATCTGAACACACATCCACAACTTTCTCTCAGAAGCATGCTACAGTTAACATCACACTAACGCACTATCAACCAACTCAGAGCCGTGACTTCCATGGACTCTTGCCTCTTTCCTTCCAAACTCTGCTTAGTGGAAAGATCTTTTCTCAGAAATAACCATGAAGCGTTGGATATGCCATTGCAATATTTGGAAGCAAATGGGAAGAGTCCAAGGCAAGCTGAGGTTTTGAGTTAGTCCACGAGGCATTATGAAGTAATTGATCCCATAAAAGGCTGGGATCTAGTTTCAAAACCACGGCCAGCATAAAGTTTTAATTTTTCACATGTTAGATACGCAACACACACTCTGCAGAAAGTGAAAGTTCTTCCCTAAGTGTATACTAAACTACATCACATGGAAACCATTAGAAAATATAGCACATATATCACTCTTTCTTTTGTGATAATGCAACAGGATGAATGACGAAAGATTTCCAAGTTGTACCAGTGGAGGCAACACTTGTGTTCTGTACCAAATAAGCCTTCCCATCCTTTGTAACAACATGAATTCAGTTGCTTACTAGACTTATATAATAATCAAACTAACTCAAGAATCGTGTCAGAAACCCATTGCAGTATGAGAAAGTAGATGTTAAGACAAGGTACCACAACCCACGAAGCAATTCAATCTAACTCTAAAGATCTGTGTTGAGCCATATCAAGAACCGTAGTCACAGTTGAGCTCACCTAAACAAATAGCATCTGCTCCCAGTAAAACTCAACACACAACAGCTGGTGATTTACCCTATCTTAGCATGCGAGAAAGTAATAACTTTATACTAATTTTCTAATTTTAAACAAGCTGTCTTGGACTGAATATTGTTTCTACTAAAAATTTTTCATGTTTTACAGCTGTTGAAGAGGAAATAATTATAGAAAAATTTATAAAATCATACTGAGATGTGTGCTGGGAAGATGCATCCTCTGACATGTACCACTCATGTGTAAACTGAAAAAAATTGAAATGATGACACAAAATGACGGAGAAACAGATGCTGCAACTAGAAATAGCCAATATAAGGGCCCTTTTGGGGAAATCGTTTACCTGACATGGTCAAGGGCAGTTCTCTGTTAGCAGGCAGTTCGTGTAAGTTAAACGTTTTCATAGATGAACAATGGAACTGCCACGCTGTTGGACTTTGAGACATTCTGCTAGTGTGTAGCACTTGAAAAATTTTCAACCGTAGCTGGACTTTGAATCATTCAAGGTCGGGGGACTTTGAATTTAGCTTTGAAATTAGATAAAGTTCAGGCTTTAATTACTTGTTGTGAAGTGGGAGTGTGACAGAGAATTGAACATTGTGCATTAATTAACAGCCATCCAGAACATGTGTGACTCACAATGTTCTGTTGTGTGTTGGAAGTACAATAAATTCAATTAATTCTGCTAAACTGCTCAATTCTGTGACAATCCTTGGCCGTTTAGTTGAATTGCATCATTGTTCCAAGAACTGATGAATTTATTAACCTTTTGGTGAGCATAAAGTATAAGTGAACACCACTTCTGCGGGAGCCATAGACATCCATAAAAATTTAAGCCCCCAGTAGGAGCAGCTAGATGGCAATTTACATCCCTTATAAAGCTCACTTTTATGATTTATGTAGGTACTTTGCATTTACTTCCAAATCTCTTCAGCCCACAAACAAGTCTATACTTTCACAGACAAAATTTGATATCTTAATGGTTTTAAATATTTCATTTTAAGATAATTACTTGACATTGTCCAGTTACTTATTTTCTCTGAAAATTATGGTACTGAAAAAAAAGAAAGATTCCTGGATGTTTAGTTCTTCTATTAGATTCTACAGAGTTTGATCCTTTCTAAAAATTTTGTGTAAGGTTCTTAAAAGTCATATTATATTAAACTTAAAACACCAGTGACACATTTGCCAATGACCCTAGCAACACTGTAATCTTATGTATCTCCTATGAGACATTACCTACAAACAAGTCCGGGGTATGGCTATGGGCACCCGCAACACACCATCCTATGCCAACCTCTTCATGGGCTATCAAGAGGGATCCTTCCTAAACACGCACAAGCCTAAACCCCTCACCTGGTTCAGATTCATTGAGGACACCTCAACAACTTCTCTCCCATTTGCTTCACCTGGTCCTACTCAAAAAACAAGCCACCTTCCTAGATGTTGACCTCTACCTCAGAGACTGCTACATCAGTACCTCCATCCATATCAAACCTACTGACCTCCACTTCAACAGCTGCAACCCATTCCACACCAAGAAGTCCCTTCCATACAGCCTAGCTATCTGGATCTCCCAAAGTCCCGCAGTCTGGCCACAGAGCAGCATTCCCCTCGTAACACAGTAGCACCCAGGACTCCACCAGGGTTCGATTACCTCTCATCATGCCCTGAAATGAGAAGTGTCCTGCCCACTATCCTTCCAATGCCTCCAACAGTTGTATTCCGCCATCCACTGAACCTACAGAATATACTTGTCCATCCTTACACAACCTCTGCTCCCAATCCCTTACCTCATGGCTCATACCCCTGTAATAGACCTAGATGCAAGACCTGCCCCATAAATCCTCCTTCCACCACCTACTGCAGTCCGGTCACTAACATCACCTAGATTCCATGAAAGGCAGGGCTACCTGTGAAAACATTCATGTGATTTAAAAGCTAAGCTGCAACCACTGTGCTGCATTCTGTGTAGGCATGATAACCAACAAGCTTTCTGTCCGCATGGCCACCGACAAACTGTAGCCCGGAAACAAGTGTACCGTCCTGTTGCTGAACACACTGCCAAACATGATATCCTTCATTCCAATGACTGCTTCACAGCATATGACAAATGGATCCTTCCCACCAACACCAGCTTTTCTGAACAGTGCAGGTGGAAACTTCCCCTGCAATACATCTTACGTTCCCATAACTCTCCTGGCCTCAACCTTCGTTAGTCACTGTCCTCACCCATCTAGCCCCCTCCCTGTTCCAATTCCAGTGTTAGACAGCCATCATTTCACCACCACACCCAGTCCTTTTATTTCTTATCATCTCTCTCCTTTCCACTACTTCGTCCCCCCCCCTTCCCCCCTGCCCTCTGTCTAAACTGCAGCACTTCACTGTCCGCCACCCCCACCATACTATCCCTCCCCCACTCCGCCCCAGCCTCCTCCTTACCCCCACCCAGTCGCCACTCCCATCATGCACTGGTGCTGCTTGCAGTGTGTTTTCAGTTGTCTGGGATTGCAGTTTTGTGTGTGTGTGTGTGTGTGTGTGTGTGTGTGTGTGTGTGTGTGTGTGTGTGTGTGTGTGTGGGCGCGCACACATGTGGCTATTGCTGACAAAGACATTAATGGCCGAAAGCTATAATTGTGTGAATCTTTTTGTTGTGCGTAACACGACTCAGCATCTCCGCTACTTGGTGAGTAGCAACCTTCCTTCTCTAATATTGTTACTATCTCCTATGAGATTATATCGGTTTATGAGGTGATATGGGTACTCCACTTAAAACAAAAAACAAAAATTGCACACTTGAACATAAATGCAGATGGTGGTTAAGCCTACAAGTTGTATTTGACCTCAAATGGCACCTGTTCAATGTCGTCAATATGTTGCAAGTGTCGGTTGTGGTCAGAACAGTGTTCTGTGTAGTTGTGAGTGTACATTATGTCAGAGCTAAGAGAATTCAAATGTGGGCAAATTTTTGGTGCTTGTATGGTAGGTGCTTCACAACCAAGGTCACTGAAGTGTTTGATGTTTCAAGAGTCACTATATCGAAGATTTACACTACATAGAGGGAAAATGGGAAAACTTCACCCACTAAGTTACAACACAGACAAAAATGCGTGTTGAGTAAGCATGACAGATTGTCAATGAAAAAGATTGTGACGAAAAAAAGAAGACAGAGTAACTAGAAAAGTCACTGGAGTTCTGAATGTCGCATTCACAGATCTTTTTAGTGACAAAACATGAAGGGAGTTCCAGAAGCAGGAAATTGCAGGATGAGCTGGAATTCCAAAATCACTCATCAGTGATGCAAATGCCCGTAACAAGGAAAACATGGAGCCAGAGCCATAAAAAATGGATCATGAAGCAATGGAAGAAAGTCATTTGGGCGAATGAGTTTCATCACACAGTTCCCAAATTCTGGCGGAGTTTACATCCAAAGAGTGAAACCTGGTGAGGATTCAGTGACAATTTGGGCAGCCATACCATTGTTTTCCATGGGCCCCAAAGATTGACAGCTGTCAAGGATTATTTTGGCTGATCAGGTCCATCCAATGGTACAATGTTTGTTCCCCAATGAGGGTGCTGTGTTCCAAGACAAGAGGTCCCAGTCTCACAGCTCGCATCATCCAGGAGTGATTTTGTGAACATGAGGATGGGTTATCACATCACCACATCTGAATGTTATTTGGCCTTTGTGGTCTACTATGAAGAAAAGAATACATAATCACTATTCACCTTTATCACTGTTACTTGAACCTGCCACTATTTTGCAGGAAAAATAGTATAAAATTCCATTGAAAACCGTACAGGACCTATATTTATTCATTCAGAGACAATTGTAAGTGGTTTCAAATGCCAACAGTTTTCCTATACAGTGGAATCTCGCTTAATGAGCACCTCCCATGATGCACAATTTGCATAACAAGCAAAACAAATTGTAAGAAAAGACTCGCTTAAAAAGTGATGTTTCACATAACAAGTGACAACAATTTAGTGTGACTTCACCAGCTGTTCGCACATGGGGAGGGGACATTCAACAATGTTAATACCTTTATTGCCGGCAACAGCATATGAACAATGTCTTTGGTAGGTACTGCAGTCTGGGTTTAGCGTTCTTTCCGCTACCAGCTTAGTGCAGCTTGTGATCTCACATTGTTTCTAAACTTGTGTTCACACAGTGTTTTTTTTTTTTTTTTTTTTTTTTTTTTATGTGAAATGTTCCCGATGATAAAGCCACAACATGACGACCATAAGAGAAAGAAAATGATCTTGGAAATGAAATGTAAAATTACTGAGAAATGCGAATGTGGTGTGAGCCTTGCCGATTTAGCACACACATATAATCAGCCTACATTAACTACTTGCACTATCCTCAAGAACAAGGACAAGATTAACGAGATACACTCCTGGAAATTGAAATAAGAACACCGTGAATTCATTGTCCCAGGAAGGGGAAACTTTATTGACACATTCCTGGGGTCAGATACATCACATGATCACACTGACAGAACCACAGGCACATAGACACAGGCAACAGAGCATGCACAATGTCGGCACTAGTACAGTGTATATCCACCTTTCGCAGCAATGCAGGCTGCTATTCTTCCATGGAGACGATCGTAGAGATGCTGGATGTAGTCCTGTGGAACGGCTTGCCATGCCATTTCCACCTGGCGCCTCAGCTGGACCAGCGTTCGTGCTGGACGTGCAGACCGCGTGAGACGACGCTTCATCCAGTCCCAAACATGCTCAATGGGGGACAGATCCGGAGATCTTGCTGGCCAGGGTAGTTGACTTACACCTTCTAGAGCACGTTGGGTGGCACGGGATACATGCGGACGTGCATTGTCCTGTTGGAACAGCAAGTTCCCTTGCTGGTCTAGGAATGGTAGAACGATGGGTTCGATGACGGTTTGGATGTACCGTGCACTATTCAGTGTCCCCTCGACGATCACCAGTGGTGTACGGCCAGTGTAGGAGATCGCTCCCCACACCATGATGCCGGGTGTTGGCCCTGTGTGCCTCGGTCGTATGCAGTCCTGATTGTGGCACTCACCTGCACGGCGCCAAACACGCATACGACCATCATTGGCACCAAGGCAGAAGCGACTCTCATCGCTGATGACGACACGTCTCCATTCGTCCCTCCATTCACGCCTGTCGCGACACCACTGGAGGCGGGCTGCACAATGTTGAGGCGTGAGCGGAAGACGGCCTAACGGTGTGCGGGACCGTAGCCCAGCTTCATGGAGACGGTTGCGAATGGTCCTCGCCGATACCCCAGGAGCAACAGTGTCCCTAATTTGCTGGGAAGTGGCGGTGCGGTCCCCTACGGCACTGCGTAGGATCCTACGGTCTTGGCGTGCATCCGTGCGTCGTTGCGGTCCGGTCCCAGGTCGCGACACCACTGGAGGCGGGCTGCACAATGTTGAGGCGTGAGCGGAAGACGGCCTAACGGTGTGCGGGACCGTAGCCCAGCTTCATGGAGACGGTTGCGAATGGTCCTCGCCGATACCCCAGGAGCAACAGTGTCCCTAATTTGCTGGGAAGTGGCGGTGCGGTCCCCTACGGCACTGCGTAGGATCCTACGGTCTTGGCGTGCATCCGTGCGTCGTTGCGGTCCGGTCCCAGGTCGACGGGCACGTGCACCTTCCGCCGACCACTGGCGACAATATCGATGTACTGTGGAGACCTCACGCCCCACGTGTTGAGCAATTCGGCGGTACGTCCACCCGGCCTCCCGCATGCCCACTATACGCCCTCGCTCAAAGTCCGTCAACTGCACATACGGTTCACGTCCACGCTGTCGCGGCATGCTACCAATGTTAAAGACTGCGATGGAGCTCCGTATGCCACGGCAAACTGGCTGACACTGACGGCGGCGGTGCACAAATGCTGCGCAGCTAGCGCCATTCGACAGCCAACACCGCGGTTCCTGGTGTGCCCGCTGTGCCGTGCGTGTGATCATTGCTTGTACAGCCCTCTCGCAGTGTCCGGAGCAAGTATGGTGGGTCTGACACACCGGTGTCAATGTGTTCTTTTTTCCATTTCCAGGAGTGTAGATAGATGCTTCAAAGAGAGTGACAAGAGTATTTAAACAATGGTTTCATTTTCTGGACAATATCAAAAGGTTGCTCTTTATATGGGTGAATGAAAAGCAATTGCAAGGTGACACTATTAATGAGAACATGAGAAAAATATTCGCCAACCTCGTTAAGAAGACACCAGGGTCATCATCGGCCAAAGAAGTGTTTAAGGGAAGCTGTGGATGGTACAAGAAGTTTAAGAGAAGAATTAGCATCCACAGCATTGTGGGGCACAGTGAAGTAGCCAGCTCCAACACATAGGCAGCAGAGAACTTCATCAGTAACTTCACGATGCTCTAGCTTCTGAGGGTTATTTACTACTACAGGTTTTTAATTGTAATGAGACAGGTCTATTTTGGAAAAAGATGTCACAGCATACCTTTACAACAGCAGAGGAGAATGCATTGTCCATTAACAAGCCAATTGAAAATTAAACCGCTGCTTGTTCATCATTTAGAAACTCCATGAACCTTCGAGAAGTGTAAAATCCAGGAGAGCAGGTTAAACATGATGTGGAGGTCCAAAAACAAGGCTTGGGTGATATGCGATCTTTCTCCTGACTGGATCAATGAAGTGTTTGGTCCTTTAGTGAAAAAATACTGGCTTGAAATGAATCAGCCACTCCATATCTTGTTCGTTATGGAAAATGCTCCGACCCATTCTCCAGGCCTACAAGGCCACCTTCTTGAAGAATTTCAATTCATAAAGATCCAATTTCTGCTTTCCAACACCACTCCTTTTCTCCAGTCTATGGACCACCAAATTATTCCTAACTTTAAGAAGCTCTACATTAATGCAGTCTTCCAGCATTGCTTTGAGTTGACTGAAGCTACCAATCTCTCTCAGAGAGTTTTGGAAATATCACTTCAACAACCAGCGTCAAGATGATCAAAAAGGTGTGGGAAGGGGTTTGCTTGGAAGAAGCTTTGCCCGGAGTGTGTTGTCAAATGTGACTCTGAGGCATTTGAGTCAGTACTTATGGCGCCTGTAGTCAACAAGATTGTGTCTTGGGCCAAGAGCATGGGACTAGAAGTGGATAACAATAACATTAATGAGCTTGGGGAAGATCACAGCCAAGAAATAACCACCGAAGAACTTATGGAGTTGCAGTGTGTTTCACAGCAGGAGTTGTGGAGAGGAGTTATGGTGAAGAAGAAGAAGAAGAAGAAGAAGAAGAAGAAGAAGAAGAGGAAGAGGAGGAGGAGATGGCAGTAACGGCAAAGCAGCAATCTTCTGGCGCAATAAGAGAAATGCTGAAAGCACAGGAATTGGTTGCATTGTACACTGAAAATCATCTCCCCAATAAAGCAGTGGCTACGTGCACTACAAATTTGACAATAATGCTGTGTCGCATTTTTGTCAAGCATTGAAGAGTCAGCGGAAACAAATGACTATAGATAGCTTCATAGAAAAAAAGAATTTGTAACGTATTGTGAATATTAAAGTACATAATACTGTATGTATAATTTTCTTTGAATAAATGGCATGAATAATGTGAAACTTTTAGTACTTTTTCTGCATGGGACACATTATCATATTTTTCATTAATTCATATGTAATAAATTGTTTCACTTTACGAGTGTGAAACGTCTCCTTAGAAAAATTAATGAATGACTGTGCTGATAAACCTCTTACATTATTTGCTTTTCAAATAGCTGAGCAAAACTGAACGTACTCAGACATTACTCTCTTTACTTATTCTGATCAACACTAAACTGACACGCAATATTTTTAGCGCAACGCAATCTGACTTTCAAAAATCCCTACAAAAGAATGGCCCTGACTAACAATAACCTATACCTTTCATGAATCACTTACCTCACAACAATCTTAGTTACACTAACTACTGAAATACAGGGTGCGCCAATACTGCCAGCTGAATAAAAGATTCTAACTACTGAAGGGACTAACTACTGATAGGCGTAGTTAGCAAAATGAAAGATTTTGATAAATAACAAACAATGTATTTACCTCAATAGTGTTCAAAAGTCATAACATATAGCAGTTCATGACATCTAGTCTTACAAATTTACTGTCTCTGATGGACACACGTCCAGATCGTCCGCTCTCAAAATTCCGCCATCTCTCTCCCCACATCCACCACTGCTGGCGGTTCACCTCCAACTGTGCAACGCTACGCGCTGTTAACATCCAGCTGCCCAACACTACAATAGTGAATATTCCAACAATGCCTACCAGCCACAGACTGCACACAGCACAGTCAGTGATTTTCATACAGAGCGCTAGGTGTCGTTACCAATAAAAAAAACCTAAACAGCCTACTTACAAGTGTTTCGCACTACGAGTAAGATCCTGGAACGAATTATGCTAGCTCTGCGAGGTTCCCCTGTAGAATACTACATGTTGTGTTTTTCGTGTTTCCATATTTTTGCCCACCCCCTGTGTGTCTCATTTAAAACATTTGCTTGATACTACTATTTGGAGATTTTCCGTACTGTATTCTTTTTCTGCAGCACTAAAAACACAAAATGATGTACTGACTGTTGGATGGTTCTCAGTTTCCCTACTAGTGACTTCTTCAGAAGTGAGATGAATATATATTTCATGAACAGCTACCTATGTAAATGAAGTGTCAAGAAGTTTATCTCTTTAAGGCCTAACCATTCTCCATATAAAATGTGTGGTGTGATATTTAACTGTCAGAAAGGCTTTCTTCAAATTAAGTACTAAACTTAATGACATTTTGATCACAGATGACAACAGGAAAGCAAGTGAAGCAGTAGAAAACTGTTGAAAGATGGCGCCGATCGGTTTTGTGGATGTAAATATTCCGATAAAAGTGAGGTGAAAAATGGTGATAATTGCAAATTATGTAACAAAAACGTCAAGAAAGGTATCCAGTGCATATATTGTAAATGGTGGTTTCACAAAAACTGTTGCAAAATAAACTTCTATTAATAACTGTGGACTACTCGTGGTCATGTGATGTGTCTGGTCTTGTGTAGTGAAATTCGATGAACAAATGAAAAATTACAACATTTCTGCTCCAAGTTTAAAAATGTAAGACTTCTTGACGTCAACAGCTACGAAAACACTAGTTTCACAACGCACGGTCAACATTTAAATGTATCTGGTAAAAAGAGACTTGCATAAGACATAAACAAAGCTGTTGATGTAATAATTCGTGAAAACAGACGGGTTGTCGCCCTAAATCCCAACACGCAGGTAAACTGGTTGAAAGGGCAACTCCAACCGAATTTGGCACAATATAAACAATCCAGAACAGGAGAAAATTCAAAGTGACGAAATAAAAGTACCATTAAGGCTCATGCACTTTAATATACAATATCTTAGAAATAAGCTCAATGTTTTGCAGACTTTTGTAAATGGACTGAAATCTGAGGAAATTATTTACTTTAAACTAGATGGCTATTTACTAAGAAATAGCTACTGTAGACAGCATCTTAAAGGTGGAGGTGTAGTATTTGTTAGAGAGCAGCTCAAAGTAAATAAATTAAACCATCTAGATCTGTATAATAATGAAGGCTTGACTGAAGTGACAGGCTTTGAACTCCATATCAAAGGTTGCGGAAAGGGCACAGTGAAACAGAAAATTATTGGTATTTATCGTCCACCAAAATCAGAGGTAGGGTGTTTCATGGATATTTTTAGTAGGATAGTGGGATACTGTGACCCAAAAGAGGTAACAATACTTGGTGACTTGAATATAGAGGTAACATCTTGCAATAACCATAACAGCAGACTAATAGATACCCTTAACTCCTATAATCTTATGAATGCAGTAAACTCAGATACAAGAGTAACTCAGTCTACCTCTAGTAGAATAGACTATATAATACTAAGTAAAGGGGTAACAGATAGTATTAGATGCTGGAATGTGGACTTCACTGCTCAGACCACAAATTTCAATTTGTAGACTATGAACACACAAGCATCCAAAAAAGGACTCAGGTCGCAGAACATAAAAGAATGCTTAAAGAAAAAAACATTGATGCTCTTAAAAGTAAACTAGCATCTGAGGAATGGCAACTAGTTCTTCAGCAAAAAGGGTCTGAATACAAATGGGCCAAATTTTATGATATTATTTTACAATATCTTAATTTTTGCTGCCCAGTGAAAGAAATCAAGAAAGTACTAACTCACAACCAAAATGTAAAAAAACACCAGGCTGACTCTTCCAGCTTACATAATTAAACGCAGGCAAAATATCGAGGATCTAAGTGTGCTACATAAGTCAACTAAATTGCAAATATTTAAGGATAAGTAAAATCAAGCTAAAAAACAATTTCAGGAACAGCTCTCAAATTTAAGAAAACAGATCCTAGATAAGGAAATGGCTCAGTCAACAAATATAGGGAAGACTTCATGGAACATAACAAATAGACATTGCAAAGCCACCCCTAAGCTAGATGCTCAAATTGACAGAATTCAACATGAAGGAAACCATATTAACGTTCCAGATAAAATCGGCAATATATTTAATGAATATTTTATATCTTCAGCTGTGAATGTAGTTAAAAAGAAAGATGATGAGACTTACCAAACAAAAGCGCTGGCAGGTCGATAGACACACAAAAAAACACGAATATACACACAAAATTCTAGCTTTCGCAACCAACGATTGCTTCGTCAGGAAAGAGGGAAGGAGAGGGAAAGATGAAAGGATGTGGGTTTTAAGGGAGAGGGTAAGGAGTCATTCCAATCCCGGGAGCGGAAAGACTTACCTAAGGGGGAAAAAAGGACAGGTATACACTCGCGCACACACACACATATCCATCCACACATACAGACACAAGCAGACATATTTAAATATGTCTGCTTGTGTCTGTATGTGTGGATGGATATGTGTGTGTGTGCGAGTGTATACCTGTCCTTTTTTCCCCCTTAGGTAAGTCTTTCCGCTCCCGGGATTGGAATGACTCCTTACCCTCTCCCTTAAAACCCACATCCTTTCATCTTTCCCTCTCCTTCCCTCTTTCCTGACGAAGCAACCGTTGGTTGCGAAAGCTAGAATTTTGTGTGTATATTTGTGTTTTTTTGTGTGTCTATCGACCTGCCAGCGCTTTTGTTTGGTAAGTCTCATCATCTTTCTTTTTAGATATATTTTTTCCACGTGGAATGTTTCCCTCTGTTATATTCATGTGAATGTAGTTAATAACACAGGTCTGACTCGGATGGTAAAGCCTTACCCTAGGCTGGAAACTGCTTTTGAATTTAAGGAAGTGAGAGTGGAGGAAATAGGAAAAATAATAAATAACTTAAAGAATAAGACCTCGTCTGGCTAGGATGGACTGATTAGTATTATAATTAAAAATGCAATAAGGAATTAGTTGGAATAATTGCCCATATGATCAACAGTAGTATCAGGGAGCAGACATTTCCAAATTTATTGAAGAAAAGTACAGTTAAACTCGTACATAAAAAAGAATCGAAAGAAGAGCTATCAGACTTCAGGCTCATATCACTAATACCAATTTTTTGTAAAATATTTGAAATTGTTTTGTTGACAACTTATTGATTATTTCACAAAGAATAATTTACTAGCAGAAACACAGCATGGCTTCAGAAAGCATCACAGTACCATTACGGCAGTTACCGAATTTCTCCACAAGGTGTATGATGCCCTGGATGATGGAATGCAGACAGCAGGGATATTTCTAGACCTTACTAAAGCATTTGACTCAGTGAACCATGAGCTACTACTAAGCAAACTGGAAACTTACAATATAAATGCCACATCCATACAACTAGTGATCATTTCGAACCAATCGTAAGCAGTATACAAAACTGAGTTATGAAATTAATGATCAGATCAAACATTCCACTCCAGTAATGAAACAGTATAACAAGGTGTACCTCAGGGCTCTGTATTGGGCCCTTTCCTTTTCCTGGTCTACATTAATGATTTAGAGGCACCTCTGTACTCCCAATTAGTAAGTTAAGCAGACGATACCTCACTTTTGTTCTTTTGCAAACAAACTAATGACTTGACATTAGCTGCAACTGATGGCTTAAGGGGAGACGGTGGCAGAAATAATGAAAAATTTACAAATTATTTTTATTTGCTAATTTGATAGTAAATATAATTGAGATTATCATCCCAAATTTTCTCCTTGAAATTCAAACAACAAATAGCATAAAAAAATTAAAACCCTAAGCAGTGTAATGTGCCAAGCCCACTTTTCAATGTACCAAATGGAGTAAAAATTTTATTGCAGAATTTGGCCTGTGAACCTATGAAATATAGCTTTAGAAGGCTGTGATTTCTTGTATACATAATGGCAATGTTGTAAAGATGGCTGTGGAGCCATTTTATGGTTCAATAAGTGTGGTATAGAAGGCTGTGGAGTGTTGTAAACAAGTTTTCTGCTGTCCAGTGGAATTCGAGTGACACTTTATTTATTGTGCCATTCTTTGTGCAAGGTTGAATCTGTTGATTCCTTTTTACAATGCCTAAACCTGGTAAAGTATTAAAAAATATAGTAAGTCCCATATTTCCAATATAAAGCAAAAAGCTTACATTGAGGTTAAGGTCGGGCCTGCAGATGCAAACATTAACTTGTCTCTAAGTGCATCTAAAATAAAACTTGGGACAGGGATTGTGTCAACAAATCATGACAGAAATACAGGTTTCAGAATTGTGGATCTGAAAATGGTGGCAGAAGCAATTAGGAAAGCCTGCAAGTGCTCTGTTTGTGGAGGAAATGTGGATTTGGTTGATGATGGAAAGACAGAAGGTTTGGTTTGCACATTGCACATTTTGTGTCAAAACTGTGATGCCGACAGAACATTCAAGACATCAAAGGTCAGTAATAGAATCTATGAAGCCAATATGAGATTTGCTTATGGACTAAGATGTATAGGGATTGGAAGAGATGGTGGAAACCTTTTATGTGGCTTTATGAACATGCCTGGTCCTCCCCTAAAATTTTCTGCAATGAATACTGTGGTGTCACCGCTAGACACCACACTTGCTAGGTGGTAACTTAAATCGGCCGCGGTCCTGTAGTACATGTCGGACCCGCGTGTCGCCACTATGTAATCGCAAACCTAGCGCCACCACATGGCAGGTGACAAGACACGGACTTGACCTCGCCCCAGTTGTACGGACGACATAGCTTGCGACTAGACCTACCAAGTATTCCTCTCATTTGCCGAGAGACAGATTAAATAGCCTTCAGCTAGTCCATCGCTACTACCTAGCATGGCGCCATGTGTATCATTGCTAATTGCTTACTACTATGCAAGAGATGTATTTCAACAAGAAGAACATCATTAAAAGTTAAGTAATCTACCCAATAAATACTGCTCTCTTCAATGCAGTTGCAGAAGTAAGTGACGAGAGCATGAAAATGGCAGTTCAAATGGCTCTGAGCACTATGGGACTCAACATCTTAGGTCATAAGTCCCCTAGAACTTAGAACTACTTAAACCTAACTAACCTAAGGACATCACACACACCCATGCCCGAGGCAGGATTCGAACCTGCGACCGTAGCAGTCCCGCGGTTCCGGACTGCAGCGCCAGAACCGCTAGACCACCGCGGCCGGCGAAAATGGCAGTCCTGGGGGCAATTCAAGAAAATTGTGAAGCAACTAATAGCAACAATATAGCAGTTTCCTGTGACAGTTCTTGGATGAAAAGGGGGCATACTTCACTGCATGGAGTTTCCAAAATCATTAGTGTCGACACTGGAAAAGTATTAGACTTAGAGGTGATGTCTAAACATTGTTATGCATGTTCCTTGCACAAGAAATATATTGATGCAGGTAAAGAAACAGAATGGCAAGAAGCCCATAAAGCTGTTTGTAGCAGAAATTATGCAGGCTCCAGTGGTGGGATGGAAGGTGCAGGTATGAAATTCATTTTCCATAGATCTTTGCAAAAGTGAGGAAAGCAGTATAGGCCATTTGGTTTCATTACTTGTCGACAGACACTACACCTCAACATAGCCTCTGTTCTAATGAATAGTGCAAATTTTTGAAAAGTAAGAAAAGTGGGGAAGCTTGTACCCATAAAAATAACCTTCCTTATGAGGTTTCAATGGCCATTAAACCAACTTTTAGAGCACTGGCTTCACCCGAACTGCTAGAAAAATGTCTGCAAGGGAAAACACAGAACCCAAATGAAAGTTTCAATGCTCTTATTTGGAAAAGATGCCCAAAGACTGTGTTTGTTTCCAATTTGGTGGTGAAGATTTCTGCTTTGGAAGCTGCAGCAGTGTTTAATGATGGGAATGTGGCAAGACTTCACATCCTCAGCAAGTTGGGCTTTACACCTGGAGTCTTCACTGAGCGGATACTGCAGATCATTGATAAGCAAAGAATCGCGAAGGCGGAGACTTCAGTAAGAACATACAAAAAATTGCTAGGCAAAGGAGCAGAGGAGCTAAAAGAGCTGTTGAGGATGATGAGGATGATGAGGAAGAAATGGAATATGGATATGGGCAGTTTTAGCTAAGGTATGATAAGATTTTTTTTTTACATTTCATCCAAACTTTAAAATGATTTTTCTGCAACTTAAGGTTTTCTGCTTTCAGGAACACATATATCAGAAACTACTGGAAGGATTGCAATGAAATGTGGCACATCTATTCTTTTACTTTGAAGCAATATTTAAGTGGAACAAAAGTTTAAACGAGATATTATACACAGTTTTGTGGTTGATAATATATTGAAAAGTTTGCTTGTAAAAAATGTTCGAATCCAAAATATCACAGAAAATAATAGCATTAATTTACCAAAAAGTTACTGCACTTAAATGCACACCTATTAGTGTAGATTATTTTACCATTAAAAAAATTTGCCTCGAAATTGTGAAAATGTGTACCTTAAAATAATAATGCAATAAAAAATTCAAAATTATTTCACTGCATTAGATTGTTATTAAATATTCTGAATTTTATTTAAAAATCATATTAGATCTCTATACATAAGTGTGCAAAATTTCAATGAGACAACAAAAAATGGCAAAGATATGGATTTACAAAAATATCAGTGCAAGGCTGCCACTGTCTCCCCTTAAGTCAAATACCTACTTACTTCCATGATCAATGCCTAAAAGTCAACATTAGTAAATCCCAGCTATTAACATTTAAACTTGGTAATTCATACCAAACCTGTATTGATAATATAAGTGGCATCAAAAAAGTAGACACTGACAAATGTAAATTTTGGGGGATATACCTAGACGAAAATCTTAGATGGGAGACCATATCAATTTCGTAGGCAATAAAATCAGCAGTTCACTACACTTAATTAGCAAACTATCAAAATTAGTCTCTGAACAAACATTAAAAACGGCTTATTATGGGACAATATTTGCTTATATTAATTATGGAATAGAGGTATGGGGATGTGCTGCTGATACACACATGAACAGAATCCTAATACTGCAGAAAAGAGTAATCAGAACGATGCATTGACTAGGATACAGAGATTCATGTAGGGAAACCTTTGTCCAACATAAATATCTAACAGTATATTCCTTGTATCTGTACAAATTAATAACATTCTTTGTGGACCATAAAAATAATGAAACTAAGTGCTCTGATGTGCATACCCAGAACACATGATAAAAAGATTGCTTCTTCAGAAAAAGAACGAAACTAAAGACAACAGATCATAGTCCTTGGGTTAATGGCCAGATATGGTTTAACAAACTGCCAAGTGCTATAAGATGCCACAGAGGTAAAGTATTCAAAAGGGACTTAAAATCATTCTGAACCCTCAAATGTTTGTACTCACTGAATGAATACTGACATTAAAATGTAGATAATCTTAAATGTAGGCCTAACTCGTCTATCTATACGATGCACTATTCTGAGGTGTTAGTAATATATATGTATTTTTTGACAACATGCTGTAAATTCATATACCTATACTATGTAACAACGTTTGCAGAAATCACCAGTTTGTGACTATATGCAAAAAATATATATAATAAATAAAAAAACTAACAGTTCGCAGGAAAAATGATTGCTGGTAAATCTCTATGTGAGCTCAAAACATCTCTCTTTATATTCACAGTCTTTTTGCAAGATATATGGAAGAGGAAGCAATAGATTTGTTAATTTTGCTGGGAACGTACATTCTTGGATCTTTAACAATAAACCACACAGTGATGCAAAACCTCTGTCTTGCAACATCCACCACTGGCGTTAGTTGACTATCTGTGTGATTCTTTTGTGATTACTAAATGAACCTGTAACAAAACACACTGCTCTTCTTTGGATCTTCTCTACTTCCTCTATCAGCCCTATCTGGTACAGATCCCTTACTGATGAGCAATATTCACATATTGGTCGAACAAGTGTTTTGTGAGCTGCTTCCTTTGTTGCTGGACTACATTTACTGAGGGCTCTTCCAACTAATCTCAGTCTTGGTATCTGCCTTAGTAATGATTTATTTTATGCAGTTGTTGCATTTCAAATCACTCTATATGCATACTCCTATGTATTTTATGGAAGCAATGAAATTGTGTAATCATACAATAGAGGATCTTTTTGCCTATATATTTGCAACACTTTATATTTGTTTATGTTGAGGCTCAACTGCCACTCACTGCACCAAGTGTTGATCCTTTGCAGCTTCTTCTGCACTACACTACAATTTTCTAAGCATCCCAACTTTTCTGTATACAATAGCATCATCTGTGAAAAGCCTCATGGAACTACCAACAAACAAATACACACACACACACACACACACACACACACATTGTGTACTGTATGTTAGAAACTCTTCAACCCAGTCACACAGTTGATCTGATATTGCCAAGACTCGTATGCTGATCACAAGTCGCCAATGCACAACTGTATCAAATGCCTTTCGGAATTCAAGAAACATAGCATGTACATGGGCGTGTGTATCTATTGCTTTCTGGTTCTGATGAACAAGCTAGGTTTTACACTATCATTGTTTTTGGAACCCACATTGGTTCCTAGAACAGATTTTTTTTTCCTCTAGAAATATCATTTCACATCATCTACATCTACATCTACATCCATACTCCGCAAGCCACCTGCCGGTGTGTGGCGGAGGGTACCTTGAGTACCTCTATCGGTTCTCCCTTCTATTCCAGTCTCGTATTGTTCGTGGAAAGAAGGATTGTCGGTATGCTTCTGTGTGTGCTCTAATCTCTCTGATTTTATCCTCATGGTCTCTTAGCAAGATATACATAGCAGGGAGCAATATACTGCTTGACTCTTCGGTGAAGGATGTTCTTGAAACTTCAACAAAAGCCTGTACCGAGCTACTGAGCGTCTCTCCTGCAGAGTCTTCCACTGGAGTTTATCTATCATCTCCGTAACGCTTTCGCGATTACTTAATGATCCTGTAACGAAGCACGCTGCTCTCCGTTGGATCTTCTCTATCTCTTCTATTAACCCTATCTGGTACGGATCCCACACTGCTGAGCAGTATTCAAGCAGTGGGCGAACAAGCGTACTGTAGCCTACTTCCTTTGTTTTCGGATTGCATTTCTTTACGATTCTTCCAATAAATCTGTCTGGCATCTGCTTTACCGACGATCAACTTTATATGATCATTCCATTTTAAATCACTTCTAATGCGTACTTCCAGATAATTTATGGAATTAACTGCTTCCAGTTGCTGACCTGCTATTTTGTAGCTAAATGATAAGGGATCTATCTTTCTATGTATTTGCAGCACATTACACTTGTCTACATTGAGATTCAATTGCCATTCCCTGCACCATGCGTCAATTCGCTGCAGATCCTGCTGCATTTCAGTACAATTTTCCATTGTTACAACCTCTCAATACACCACAGCATCATCTGCAAAAAGCCTCAGTGAACTTCCGATGTCATCCACAAGGTCATTTATGTATATTGTGAATAGCAACGGTCCTATGACACTCCCCTGCGGCACATCTGAAATCACTCTTACTTCGGAAGCCTTCTCTCCATTGAGAATGACATGCTGCGTTCTGTTATCTAGGAACTCTTCAATCCTATCACACAATTGGTCTGATAGTCCATATGCTCTTACTTTGTTCATGAAATGACTGAGGGGGACTGTATCGAATGCCTTGCGGAAGTCAAGAAACACGGTATCTACCTGTGAACCCGTGTCTATGGCCCTCTGAGTCTCGTGGACGAATAGCGCGAGCTGGGTTTCACACGATCGTCTTTTTTGAAATCCATGCTGATTCCTACAGAGTAGATTTCTAGTCTCTCGAAAAGTCATTATACTCGAACATAATACATGTTCCAAAATTCTACCACTGATCGGCGTTAGAGATATAGGTCTATAGTTCTGCACATCTGTTCAACGTCCCTTCTTGAAAACGGGGATGACCTGTGCCCTTTTCCAATCCTTTGGAACGTTACGCTCTTCTAGAGACCTACGGTACACCGCTGCAAGAAGGGACAAGTTCCTTCGCGTACTCTGTGTAAAATCGAACTGGTATCCCATCAGGTCCAGCGGCCTTTCCTCTTTTGAGCGATTTTAATTGTTTCTCTATCCCTCTGTCGTCTATTTCGACATCTACCATTTTGTCATCTGTGCGACAATCTAGAGAAGGAACTACAGTCCAGTCTTCCTCTGTGAAAGAGCTTTGGAAAAAGACATTTAGTATTTCAGCCCTTAGTATGTCATCCTCTGTTTCAGTACCATTTTGGTCACAGAGTGTCTGGACATTTTGTTTTGATCCACCCACCGCTTTGACATAAGACCACAATTTCTTAGGATTTTCTGCCAAGTCAGTACACAGAACTTTACTTTCGAATTCACTGAACGCCTCTCGCATAGCCCTCCTCACACTACATTTCGCTTCGCGTAATTTTTGTTTGTCTGCAAGGCTTTCGCTATGTTTATGTTTGCTGTGAAGTTCCCTTTGCTTCCGCAGCAGTTTTCTAACTTGGTTGTTGTACCACGGTGGCTCTTTCACATCTCTTACGATCTTGCTTGGCACATACTCATCTAACGCATATTGTACGATGGTTTTGAACTTTGTCCACTGATCCTCAAAACTATCTGTACTTGAGACAAAACTTTTGTGTCGAGCCGTCAGGTACTCTGTAATCTGCTTTTTGTCACTTTTGCTAAACAGAAAAATCTTCCTACCTTTTTTAATATTTCTATTTACGGCTGAAATCATCGATGCAGCAACCGCTTTATGATCGCCGATTCCCTGTTCTGCATTAACTGTGTCAAATAGTTCGGGTCTGTTTGTCACCAGAAGGTCTAGTATGTTATCGCCACGAGTCGGTTCTCTGTTTAACTGCTCAAGGTAGTTTTCAGATAAAGCACTTTAAAAAAATTCACTGGATTCTTTGTCCCTGCCACCCGTTATGAACGTTTGAGTCCCCCAGTCTATATCCGGCAAATTAAAATCTCCACCCAGAACTGTAACATGGTGGGGAAATCTACTCGAAATATTTTCCAAATTATCCTTCAGGTGCTCAGCCACAACAGCTGCTGAGCCAGGGGGCCTATAGATACATCCAGTTACCATGTCTGAGCCTGCTTTAACTGTAACCTTCACCCAAATTATTTCACATTTCGAATCTCCGTCAATTTCCTTCAATACTATTGCACTTCTTATCGCTATAAACACGCCTCCCCCTTCAGTGTCCAGCCTGTCTCTGCGGTATACATTCCAATCTGAGTTTAGGATTTCATTACTGTTTACGTCTGGTTTCAGCCAACTTTCTGTCCCTAGTACTATATGGGCATTGTGACCGTTTATTAATGAGAGCAGTTCTGGGACCTTTCTATAGACGCTCCTGCAGTTTACTATTCGCACATTAATATTGTTATTCCCTGTTGCATTTTGCCTACTCCTACCTTGCCGCGTCTCAGGAGGCGTCTTGTCGGGCCTAGGGAGGGAATTCTCTAACTTAAAAAACCCACATGTGCACTCCACACATACTCCGCTACTCTTGTAGCCACTTCCGGCGTGTAGTGCACGCCTGACCTATTCAGGGGGACCCTACATTTCTCCACCCGATAGCGGAGGTCGAGAAATTTGCACCCCAGATCTCCGCAGAATCGTCTGAGCCTCTGGTTTCAGCCTTCCACTCGGCTCCAAACCAGAGGACCGCGATCGGTTCTGGGAACGATACTACAAATAGTTAGCTCAGATTCCACGCCGCGAGCGAGGCTTTCCGCCTTCACCAATTTCGCCAACCGCCTGTACGAACTGAGGATGACCTCTGAACCCAGACGGCAGGAGTCATTGGTGCCGACATGAGCAACAATTTACAGTCGGGTGCACCCAATGCTCTCAATCGCCGCCAGCAGGGCCTCCTCCACATCTCGGATGAGACCCCCGGCAAGCAGACAGAGTGAACACTGGCCTTCTTCCCTGACCTTTCCGCTATTTCCCCAAGGGGCTCCATCACCCGCCAAATGTTGGAGCTCCCAATAACTAATAAACCCCTCCCCCCATGTGCCTGCTCGGACCTTGCTGAAGGAGCAGCCACATGTCCACTCACAGGCAGAGCGGGCGATGCCACACGGCCAGCCTCCACATTAACCCTCCGCCTCGTACGCCGCGAACGCCACTGAACCCGCCACTCCCCTTGGGGAGAGGGTGGCCCAACCACACCTGGTACCCGCGAAGATGTCTCGACAGCAGGGACAGTGGGTGAAGCACGTAACACCTAGGGTGTACCATGCGACGCACAAGACTACCCGCTGCCGCTACACTCTGAGGCAGCAGCCTGAAGATGGCTGACCGCGGCCATCAACACGTTCAGCTGTTCGCCAACAGTGGCCAGCTCCTCCTGCGTCCGTACACAGCAGTCACACATCCTATCCATCCTAAGAAATCAATTTACTGCAAAGAGTTAATCAACTTTTAACTAGACTGCTAATTCACCAAAGAAATTCGAACATCATGAATAGGCTGGCCATTAATGGACCGGACGTAGAACAGGTCCTGTCTTTCCTCTACCTCAGAGGTATAGTCACACCTACAGGAGGCGCTGAGAGGGACGTCCATAGTCGCATCCACAAAGCAAATGGTGGGTTTGTACAACTGAACCCTGATTGGAGAAATAGGAACATCTCAAAGAAGACCAAACTCCGGCTTTTCAATAGCCATGTGAAGTCTGTTCTGTTGTATGGTTGCAAAAATTGGAAGGTGACTAACCGTATCAAAAACCAGCTCCAAATTTTTATCAATTGCTGTCTCCAGCTTATTTTAAATGTGAGATGGCCAGATATATTGACAAATGAAGATCTTTGGAGGGAGACAAATCAGCAACCAATCAATATACAACACAAGGAAAGAAAATGGAACTGGATTGGGCATACACTGAGGAAACCAGATGGAGCTGTTGAAAGAGTGGCATTGGATTGGAATGCTCAAGGAGTTAGAAAACGTGGTCGTCCCAAACAGACCTAGATAGGCACGATCGAGAGAGAAGCTGCAGAGGATGGTAAAACCTGGAGTGAAGTGAAGAGACTTGCTAGAAACCATACCAGTTGGAGGAATTTTGTCACGGCCCTATGTTTCAGAGGGAACAACAGGAACAAAGTCTAAAAAGAGTCTAAGAAATATCATAATCCATGATTCTACAACTGACCATCATCAAAGATATAAGCCTACTGTTTTGGGCATCTGTTTGACAATGATGATCTGGTTTTTTCCCCCTCCTCCCCCCAATCATTAGGAACACTTCCCTACTCCAAAGACCTATGATACACAACTGCTAGAATGAGGCAAGTACTTTAACATACTCTAATGTATGCATTTCAAATCACTTCATACGCATACTCCTAGGTATTTTATTTATTCCATCAAGTCTTGTGGCCTTCCTTCTGTTGAAGGAATTCAGCTGTTTTTCTATCCCATGATTACTTATTTTGATATTAGCCATTCTGTCATTCAAGTGAAACAGATTTGGAAAAAGACATTTACTATTTCAGGATTTCCTGTGTCCTGCTCTGTTTCACTGCAATTACAGTCACAGAGTATCCAGACAGAGAGCTTTGATCCATTTACTGATTTAACATAAGAACTTCTTACAGGCTGTTTTTTTTTCGGATTTCCTGGTTAAAAAATAACTTTCTCCTGGGTGAAAATATGGTTTTTCCATGATAAGTGACAGTACACTTTCCTTCAGGATTGTAAAACTTATCAATACTTTGAATGGTTAAGGTTTTATACACTGGCATAGAACCTCACGCAACTTTAGGAAATTAACCCCTGGAGGCGTGGAGGCGGAGGGCGGAGCGGGGGAGGGGGGGGGGGGGGAGCACTTTGGTTATATCTTTGATTACCAGCAACATGTACGCTGCATATTTTCGTATTGCGAAAGTATATATTCAATTTTCAACAAACACAGAACATTAGTTTGCAAAGCACTGAAATCGAGATTGCCATGCGCTTTTGTAAGCCAATCATAGCTCTTGTCGCATGATCATGCCAGGGGATGATAGCAGATATTCATCGCATTTACATGGGGCTCCCAAAACCTGATTTCATAAATCGATCGCTCAATTCCGCTTCTGAGTGGTCACTTAAACACTTCAAAATCAATTCTGGAAATCTGCTTCTGTTTGCCTGTTTTCCAGTTCTGCAATCAATTTTCGCTGCCATGTAAATGCAGCCGGTACTGAAAGGTGCTTGGGCTGTCAGGTTTCATCTTTTTTTGTAAGAATTTCGGCTAATATTGACATAGTGGTTTTTTGTACAGTGAAGGATAATTAGACTAAAGTTGTTTACGCCTTGTCTAACTGAAGACAAATAGTGATTGTGCTGACAATCATAAACTACATCGGCCGTTTCTAGGTGCCGTAGCTAACTGGGCTAGCAAATCCACTTCAGACCTTAACGTGTAAACAGAACAGTGAAAAACAGTTTCTGAAACTTGGTTTTCGTCTTTTGGAAGATGTGTTATATGTAAAAGTAGTGATTCAGAGCATCACAAATAGGAAAAGTTAATAGTGTCAATTAATGTACATAGAGGAGCTACAAGAAAAGCTAAGGTTTCACATATATCATCTGTCTTTTTTGCAGGTGTTACACATTGATATATCACACATATGTGCCAGTATAATTTTACATAATGAGGTAAATGTCTGGTCTCCTGGGCTCGAAATTCTTCCAAGTGGCTGGCCCTCAAAATGTTAAACTTTGAATGAAAATGAAACACTCTGTGATTTAAAAAATTCAAAGCATGTTCGCACATTAACACAGCTCATATTGCGTAAAATTAAATGTACTTTGAAAGTAACGCTTTTCAAAGGATCAATTGCAATATTTTCCCGTGAACTGTTAGAATTTGTTTCAGCAGTTGTCAGAGAGCGCCAGAAAATGGCCTGCGAAGCCACGATGACGTAGGTAGCCCATATGTTAGTGTGTAATGGCATTAAGAGATCTTACATTACATCATAACCGAAACAGGACACCAGAGGATACTCCAAGAGCCACGGAATTTCATAAACCATAGTAAAATCCGTAATTCGGCTTAAAGAGCACTTTCATATGTCCAGATTCACAAAGAAGTAGGCCCTCAAGCTGATATTAAACTTTTCAGTGTGGTTTTTGGAATGCAAATTTTCTTGAAGTACCAGTACTGTATTATCTCATGTTTAGTTCTACGGTATAATGCCGTATGTCGCAAAAGATAACAACATGCACTTGAAATTCCGCAAACTGTGAACGCTAGCCAACAGTGTTTCAAATAAATCAACAGCCTCTGTGGAAAAGATTAATTAAAGACAAATTTTTTTAGCAAATGGAAAAAAATAACTTCATTGTTCTGCAAGGTAATTAGTACCCGACTTCCAAAAACCTGAAAATAAAATAAAATAAGAAAACTGAGACTAATAACATATTTCAGCCTTCCACAATTATGTTAATATTTTAATTCACTTTATAGCTCCCAGTCACAGAAATCTGTTTTGTTTTTGAGAGCTGTAAACCAAGACAAAACAGCAAACAAAACGTAAACATGGTTCACGTGAAGACTACCCCTCATCCCACTACAACTCAGATTGCTCTGGGCATGCACAAATCTGGCAGCTTGGGTGCACCAGAAAAATGTTTCCGGGTAGCATCTGACTGCTTGTTTCTACTGCTGATACAGCTCATACCTAATTACCTTGGATACAGCTAACAGCCACATTTCAAGTAGCCAGAAGCGTGAGAAGGTACTGCTCATACGCGACTCAACTGTGCATGTACATAAGCCCACTGGCAACTTCTCAAACGAACTTAATGTTAACCATTGTGACATCATGCCCATCGGAAGCAGTTTGATGTAATGAATTATTGCAATCTTCATCCTAAAGCCTTCGACACATTTTGCTGTTGGTAGGCACTTGTGTGTGCGCTGTTTTGTTGCTGTAAAAGGTGCATTTCTTTTGCAAGTTAAGTTTTATTTATTTATTTTTCCTCGTTTACATTTTATTGCTGCAGTATTATACTGCAGTAATGAGCTAAAGTAAAATTCTTTGTTAGAGTATCAGTTCTTACCAGTCAAAATTACAAAAATTTAACTGAGATCTAAATCGACGAAAAATTCCCAGGTTTCTCTTGGATGAAAAAATTCCTGGGTTTTTCGTGGATTTCCCGATTGTCACGGAGCGTATACACCCTGTTCTTAGGATTTTCTGTTATCAGTAGACAGAATTTTACTTTCAAATTTGTTTAACACTTCACTCTCCTTACAACAATTTTGGCTTCGTTTAACTTTTGTTTGTTGTGAGGCACTGGCTATGTTTATATTTCCAGTGAAGTTTCCTTTGATTTCATAGCAGTTTTCTAACATGGCTGTCTAACCACAGCGCATCTTATTTGTGCCTCATAACTTTGCTTGGCATGTACCAGTATAAAGCATATTGTATGATGCTCTTGAACTTTGTCCTTTGATACTCAGTGTTGTTAGTGCTGGAGATGAAATTTTCAAGCTGACCGCTCAGGTAATCTGAAATCTGTTTCTTGTCACTCTTGCTGCATTTCTTTGTGCTCCTATATACAGCTATATTCAGTGATGCTGTAAAGGTCTTGGGTCACTGAATCCCTGGTCTATCCCAATTGTGACAAAAGTTTGGGTCTGTCACTAGCAGGTCTATGATGTTATCTTCAAAAGTCAGTCCTCTGATTAACTGCTCACAGTAATTTTCAGATAAAGCATTTAGAACAATTTCACATGATTCTCTGCTCCTACCACACATCCTAATTCCTTGAGTCTCCCAGTCTATAGCTTGTGCATTAGAACCTTCACCTGAAACTATAACACGACGACAAAATTCATGTGAAATATTCTCCCAGTTTCCCCCCTCAACTGTTCTGCCACTACTACTGTTGCTGCTGCTGAGACAACCAAACAATACACATGCCTACAGAAGTACTCTGACAATGACAAAAATTAAGGAGCATGAGAATGAATCGTCTGTAAAATTTATCCTATTCACCAGTTATGGTATCATCTGATTTCATACATTCCCACACCTCATGGAATCTTTGGCTGGCAAACATTTTTAATCCAATGAGACGTCCTACAATTCTACACCTACAGCACACAGCAGAGGATACTTTGTACTACTACTACCACCCATTATCTTTCCTTTTCCACCCACAAATGGAACAAGGGAAAAATGACCATATGTCTCTATATGAGCCTTAATTTCTCTTATCTTGTCTTTATGGTCCCTACATGAAATACACTTTGGTAGCAACAGACTCACTTTGCAGCCAGCCGCAAATGCTGGTTCTCTACATTTTCTCAATAGTGTTTTGGGAAAAGAATGTCACCTTCATTCCATGTATACCTATTTGATTTCACTAAGCATTGTCGTAATACTTACACATTAATCAAACTTATAGGTAACAAATCTAGCAGCCCACCTCTCAATTGCTTCTTTGATGTGTTCCTTGAACTCAGCCTGGTGGATATCCCAAACAAACTTTCTGTATTCAAAAATGGGTCCCACTAGTGTTCTACAAATGTTCTCCTTTACAGATGAGCTACACTTTCCTAAAATTCTGCGGATAAACCAGTCAATCATTACCTTCCCTAGTATTGTCCTTACATGCTCATTCCATTTCACATCACTCTGCAATGTTATGCCTAATTACTTAATCAACATGACTATGTCAAGCATCACTCCACCAATATTACAATAATGGTTTCCCTTCTTATCTATATTAACTTACATTTTTCTACATTTAGGGAAAGCTGCCATTCATCACATCAACTAGAAATTTTGTCTAATTCATCTTGTATCTCCTTACAGTCACTCAATGACGTCATCTTCCTGTACACTAGGGTATCAACAGCAAACAGCCACAGATTGCTGCTCACCCTGTCTGTCAGATTATTTACATATACACTTTCCAAGGGTACTCCTGTTGATAGCATTGTCTCTGGTGGACACTCGCCATCCAGGACAACGTACTGGGTTCTATTACACAAGAGGTCTTCAACCCACTCAAATATCTGAGGACATATTCCATATGCTCAGGCCTTCATAATCTGCAATGGGGCATAGTATCAAACTCTTTCCAAGATCTACGAATAATACAATTTCAGGGATGAAAACCTCCTGTTGGAAAAATGTTGGGCACTGACTTAGAAGGAACTGTGGCAAAAAAAGTACACTTTTGTCATAATATAGTTGTTCACTGCCTGGATGAGAAATTTTTTCCTTGCAGTCTTACTGTCAACTGTAGCTTACCCATCCAAGCATTGTCTCTCTCTCAAGCTGCTGATGAAGCAGCTTGAGCGGTCGACTTGCAGAGTGTAGTCGTTGATGAAGAGCCTGGTAAAGACCAAGTAGGCGCTCTGCTTCCTCTGGTGAGTTGTACGGTGCTTCCATTGCTGGGCTCCAAAACTGTGCAGTCGATCGGCACTTGTATAAGAAGTGGCGCATGTCTGCTACCCCAACTTGGGACACAGTCAATGTTGGCCGTGAAAGTGACTCATTGATAGCTTCCAGACAGTTACCTCGACGCAATTTCTGAAACAGAAGGCGTACAACACTATTTTATACCAAATACACAATATGAGTAGTGGTGATTACTAGTATATCAGGATTGCTAAAGTATTGTATGTCAAATTTTACCAAAGGAATCTGCAATTGGTATACAAACTGGACACATTTTTGATAAAGTGCAGTATCTTATTTGTGCACATACAGTTACATTTACTACTGCAATGGCTATTTATAAGAACATAGTTCTCATGTATAATGAAATGTCACTGAACAAAATACACAGTTATCCAAGTGTGACCTATAACTGTCTCAGATCTGCCATAGATAAGTAACCCCTCTTACTTTCCCTATTACTCAGAAGCACTTATACATTCCTAGCAGGATTAAAACTCCTAAGAGAGAGAGTGTTGGGGAGGATGGATTTGCTTTGGTCTAAACTGAATCTCATTTTGAAGTGGAGTGTACAATGTTCTGCAAAGAAGTCCACCTGCTGCTAGGAATAACATATCATCACATTAAGCAGCAGTTCCCCTTTGGCTACTTATACATCTGGATATCCATAGGCCATGACAGCCACATGTCACAGTATTGCACCTTTATACCTTTGTGTATCATTCAGTTGCCAGACACCTCTGCGATATATTGCAAGTCATGTTTATCATTTATTTGTGTTTGTTAATGAATCCATAATAGGATAAACAAATAATGGAAAGTCCAAGACAGAATAACAACAATATAGAAAGGACAGACTGCTTTCAGACAAAGTCTTTCTTCTGCAGTAGTGCATGCACGTGTAACCCCCCACCCACCCACCCACCCACACGGTCACTGTCTCAATGAACTAGAGCATGTCTAGTGCCCTGAGATGGTGGCTGTGTGTGTGTGTGGGGGGGGGGGGGGGGGGCGGCACACGCTCTGTCTATATTGATCTTATTCCGTCTTTGACTTTCCATTATTTGTTTTTCTTATTATGAATTCATTAACAAACACAAATAAATGATTAACATGGCTTGCCATATATCGCAGAGGTGGCTGGATACAGAATGATACACAAAGGCATAAAGGTGCAATACTGTGAAATGTTGGCTGTCACGGCCTATGGATTTCCAGGTGTTTAATTTGCCAAAGGGGAACTGCTGCTTAATATGATGATATATTATTCCTAGCAGTAGCACATGTATTTTTGATTTTTTTTTTTCTAATGTGACATAATATGATCAATCTGTAGAAGTCTAGAGTGAGATCTTGTACATGCCATGCTCAAGTTCATACACATATTGACTAATTCTTGCAATACGCAGCATACTTCATATGCATCCTAGTTTATTATCCTTTAGGCACTGGTGGATAATGTGTACGATAAACATTTCTTAGCGCAACATGTGACGCCCACAAATTAACATCGGAAAAAAACAGTATGAATGCTGTTCTGTGGGGCTGTGCATGTTTTGAGGGATGACAGCATATCTGGACACAACTATTGACTTGGTGTAACAAGAATATTGATTTATCTGATCAGGCAACATGTTTCTATCAATTAACAATTCAAATCTTTATGATCTCACACCCAATGCAACTTTAATTGACAAAGTCGGTGGACAATGCGTGAACATATAGGGGTAGCCTGCTACAGAGCCACATGTTCAGCATTGTGCACTGAACAATGAACTCCAAAACACTTGTGTCTGCACAAACATTATACTTTGTTGTCAGCTCTGCCAGACTTTTCGTTTATCCTGCTTTACAGAGCAGGCAATCTTCTATTGCTTGGTCATCCAACACCTTGTTGTAAGAATGAGCCCTCATACTTTTCTTCTCCCCTTGTGTGTATGTTACTGTTCACCTATGCAATGAAAGCATCCACATAACTTTGAGCTTTGTACTACAATAGTTTGTCTTCTGCTGTCAAAGTTGCCCACAAAATGTCATGCATATGAATCATCTACGCTGTTTCAACTGAAATAAGTGTACTTGATGATGATGATTGGTTTGTAGGGCACTCAACTGCGCGGTCACCAGTGCACGTACAAAGTCCCAATTTTTACACAGTCCAATCTAGCCACTGTCACAAATGATGATGATGAAATGATGGCGAAAGCACAACCACACAGTCCCTGGGCAGAGAAAACCCCTAATCCAGCCAGGAATCGAACCTGAGACCCCATGATCCAGAGGCAGCAATGCTAGCCACTAGACCACGAGCTACGGACTCTACTTGATGATAAAGGTACATTCCACTACTCACATAGTGAAAGAATAATAAATGTGACTGAGTACATTAATTTGTATTTTCAAGTGATATTTATGTTGCTCACAGTACAACATAATGTAAAATTTACAAAGATCACTCATACTTCATTAGAGAAACACAGTGAGTTTCTTTTAAATGAATTTTGTATTGTATAGTTGAGTCTTAACTCCTACTAAAAATTTCACTATGCTAAAATGTTCACATTTAAATTACTACAGGTGTGTAAGACAAAAATTAAAGTTGCAAACAAAACAGAGTGTGAGTAGTTTGCTTTTATACATCAGAAGGAATTATGCACTGCCACAAAGCACTCTGTCTGCCAACAGCCTTCCACTCTTTACCCACCACCTCATTTCTTGTATAATTCAGCAACCATGTTCTTACAAGAACTATGTCTCCTTTAATGGGAAGATAACTTTCCACAATACTGGCATGGCACTCTTATACGACAACCTTTTTAGGGTCATCTAGAGGAAATCTTGCTAGTCACCCAAGATCCTATATCCTGTGTATGATTCAGAATCACTGATGATGTCTTCATGATCTGGACTCTGCACTCAGACCATCATTCCTCCACAGCCTCAACACTTTCTCTATGCTAGACCCTGTACTACCCTCACCTCCACAGTGGCATTCCATTAATCTGTATCCACAGCAGTCTCCTATTCCTCTTTTCTCTTACACTCCATCACCTCTTCTGCTCCCACTCCACTTCTCATTCCATTGTGTGCCACACACAACTATCCTTGCCTACAAAGAACAGGCTCACTAGTGCCCCATTCCTGCCCTGCTCCCTTGATAAATCTCCTTCCCAGCCTTGAACTGCTCATTCCACCACCCCTTCCTTCCCCAGTCTTCCTTTTTGTTTCTCTCATCTATTCCACTTATTTTGTGCCTCATCCCAACTGGGCTGCAGCATCAGAGCACTGCACCTGGCTAGGACCATATAGACATGTGTGGGTTAGTCCAGTTTTGAAAAAGGGAACTGTCTGAAATTGTAGCATCACTTTCAGTCTCATTTAAGTGCATGTTGACCGTTGTACTTAAACAATACATCGATGAAAAAAAAAAAAAAAACTGCAACACCAAAAATAATCAATGTAGAGTATGGAAATTTTGTGGATACATTTGTCTAGGTAACAATGTAATGAAAACAATAGTTGCTACTCACCATATAGTGGAGATGCTGAGTCGCAGAAAGGCACACCGAAAAGACTGTTGGAAGTAATCTTTTGGCTAACGTCGTCTTTGTCAAAAATAGACTACACACACACACACACACACACACACACACACACACACACACACAATTTTTGACAAGGGCCTTGTTGGATGAAAGCTAACTTTCCGACAGTCTTTTTGGTGTGCCTTCTGTGACTCAGCGTCTCCACTATACGGTGAGTAGCAACTATCCTTTTCATTATATTGTTACATTCAATCTTGATTTTTCCATTGTTTGAATTCTTCTATGCAGCATATTTAAGGGATTACATTGCAAGATCACGTGTTAATGTAACCACAAGGCCAGTGATTGCAAATGTAAAAATCTGCTACATTAATAACCAGTATAACCACCAGAATGTCGGATGCAAGTATGAAAATGTGCATGCACTATGTTGTATAGGTGGCAAATGTTAGTTCGTGGGATGGAGTTCCATGACTGTTGTGGATGATGCTAGAGTTGTCATCTGATGATGTCCTGCATGTGCTCGATTCGAGACAGATGTGGTGACCGAGAACCCCATGGCAACATGTTGACACACTGTAAAGCATGTTGGATTACAACAGCAGTATGTGGGCAAGCCTTATCTTTGGAACACACCCTCTTGAATACTGTTCATGAATTGTGGCACAACATGTTGAGTCACCAGATTGATGTACCAATTTGTTGTCAAGATGTGAGGGATAACCAAGAGAGTTCCGCTGTCATACGAAATGGCAGCCAAGACGATAACTCCAGGTATAGGTCCAGTGTGTCTAGCATTTAGACATGTTGATTGCAGGCCCCCAACTTGCCTCCTCCCAATCAGCATGTGATCATAACTGGCACCAAGGCCGAACCAGCTTTCATCACGAAACATAACAGACTTCCACCCTGCCCTCTAATACGCTCTCACTTAACACCACTGAAGTCATGAATGTTTGTCATTTGGGGGTCATTGGAATGCTCGCTTCACGGCATCTGGCTCAGAGCTGCTCCTGAAGTAACCCATTTTTAGCAGATAATTGTGTCACTGTGGGGCCAACTGCTGTTCACATTGCTGCTGCAGATGCAGTATGATGCGACAGAGCCCTACGTTGAACATGATAGTCTTTTGTCTTAGTAGTGCCATGTGGCCATCCAGAGCCCAGTCTTCTTGCGACCATACGTTCCTGTGACCACCGCTGAGAGCAATTATGTATGTGACTAGATTCCTGCAAAATCTTTCTACAATATCGCAGAAGGAACATCCTGCTTCTCATAGGCCTATTTCATGAACTCTTTCAAACTCCGTGATGTCCTGATGATGGCATCTTTGTCATCTTAAAGCATTCTTGGCTAACAATAACTCACCAAGTCCAATTACCAAGGTAAATAACACTCACCAACGTTACAGCGTGTATTTAAAGCAAACCTGATTTGCATCCCCATAGTGGTGCTACTAGCACCACTCTTATGCAAATGCCACAAAATTTGAGCAGACATCATCTTTCAGATGTAGAAACACACCTACAAACTTTTGTTTATGTCACACTACTACTTCTTGGTGTTGCAATTTTTTTTCCATCAGTGTACAATGCGTAGTTATCTTTACTTCTTCCATCATTTGTATTTAACCTTGCATTTGGCATTGCTGTAAGTAAAACTGGAAACTGTACCCAAGAAACTTGAAGAACATGGGTTTTTGAAGTCGTCAAATAATGAAGAAAGTATTTGGGGTATACATAAATTCAGTTGCAGCCATCATCAAGTAGTTCAGGAACAGCTAGGGATGTAGTGCTGTCATGGAATTGTGCAGTGAGAGAGAGAGCTCATATAAATAACTGCTGCCTTGCAGAGATGTAACAAACATTTCACACTAACATGTGGCTATCATTCATCACAAATAGATCTCAATGAAATACTGTAAAAAATGAGAAAATAATAATAATCAAGAATATCCTGTGCAAGGAAGATGTAGCCATGACGAATGTTCATGCAAAAATTGATGGAATAGATGGGATTGGGCTGGTTAAAATATCGATGGATGAGTTGTTAACACATAGTATTTCAAAGATCCTACAACAACCATCAAATAATACACCAAGTATAGATCCTAACACAAATGGAGAAACAGAAAGATGTACGCAAAATTACTTTGTATTAAAATACGATATCATTAAATCGAAGATATTGTGCATATTCTTTCAGTTATATGTAGGGTATTAGTACACCACTGGGATGAAAATAAATAAATGAATGAATGAATGAATGAATAAACAAATAAATTAATTAATTAAATAAAAAATTAAAGAACCCTCACTAACATTTTTGCTCTTCAGGTTACAATGGAAGTTATTTAATGTCTGTTACCCAACCACATTCATTCATTATTAAAATATATGTGTAAACACTCCTCCATTCTATACGGCTTTATGATGGATAGGTTACATACCGAGCTACTTTTACACAATCTGATGATGCCGCAAATGTGTTAAACCATCACTGGTATTAAATAATTTCACAACTGAGACTATTTTTATTCTAAAACTTTTCTACACATTTGTGATAATGCATAATTTTGTCATATTGTTCATGGTGTACTATAACATTTATGAAACACAACCATATTGACAAATTTCCTCCCTTGAGCTATTACCTAACTCCCATGTATCAGATTACTTGTGAATGAGGCAATTAATAACAAAAATAATGAATAAAAATATTTTTTGAAATGCCAAATAATTATATTTCTTACGTTTCTGACATGTTAGTACTACCTCAATACAGAAATATACAGTTACATAAATAGTGATTTTGGACAACACATTTTTTCCAATGCAGTTTTATTTTGAACTATCTTACATAGAATTTGATTTTGCACTGGAACATTTGAGAATGAAACAATTTGTCTCAAAACCTAGATGAAGATTAAGCATCCTCAAACTGAAGAATTGTGTAAACACTTCAGTGATTTCCTAGGCAGGGCCCTACTGGAGGCTGCATGCCCTTGCCTTCCTCTATCCTTCAAACTGACTTGCCAAGTCAATTACACTGACACCCAGTCTCTATCAAAAGTTGTAAGAAGACAATTCACAGTTCTGTGATGTTTAAAGCTTTTCCGGCATATTGATTGTTCCATAAAAACACGGGAGAACTGCCGTATGTCAATAACGTCCTGCCACGATATTTTGGCGCAGAGTCTTCTGGCCACCTTCAAGTGAGTTCCACTGTAGTAATACTGGCGAGTACATGCTGAGCTCTGCTATTTAAAGCCATACTGAGGTGACATTGTGCACGTGCTGCTCAGCGTGTCCGTTCATAACAACTCCGTGCACTGCGCCTCGCGCCCTCCACGGTGAAAGCTCGGCGTATCGATATTAGGTAGATTTTCATCTTTATGCAGATAACTACGTCGACTACGAAGTTTCTCTGTAACAGGATTCCAAGCAGAGTTTAGCTGATAACCGCTATCTCAATAGATGAGAGTCTCATTGTCAGACAATCTTATTTCCACAGATTCATTGATAATCGAGCTCCAAAAGTTTGACGTACGGGCCAAAATTTTTGTGTCGGCGTAATTCACGGAATGGTCTGTGGATATACAATGTTCGTGGATTGCAGACACGGTCGGTTGGGGAAGGCGAGTATGCCGTTGGTGTTCCAAAATGCGTTCCTGCACAGTTCATGTTGTTTGCCCTATATATGATTTGCCGCATTCACACGGAATCTCGTAAACACCTGATTTACGCAGGCCCAGGTCATCTTTAACGGATCCCACCAGTGATGAAATTTTGGAAGGAGGTCGAAAGATGACTCTCACTTGATACTTTCTCAATATTCTGCCTATCTGTGAAGACCACCTGATACATGAAGAGGACAACCATAGTGATGAAGAGGAGGAAAAAGAAGAAGAATAAGAACAACAACAACAACAACAACAACAACAACAAGTACAAGTCCAGATGATGATTTTTAGAGATTTTACAGGTCAGTTCAGTTTCATAAACTAAGTTTTTTTTTTTTTTAGTCTGGCTTTGAAATCTAATAATACAAATGGTAAAAACGTTATTTTTTTAAAAAAATTGCTTAAACATTAAAGTGCATCTTTTAGTCTGTAAAATATGTTGCATTGAAAAAGACCAATACTGAACAGCTAAGTTGAAGAAAAATACATTATTAAAAATGGTTAGTAATATTTCTGGTCAAACTTTGTACAGTTATGTACCATTTGTTGTTGTAGATATTGAATTGATGAGTGTATTGCTGAACTATGGCTAAGCCACACATATTAAAACCTCCAATTTTCAGTGGTGACCTGTGCTCAGCACTGACTGACAGAGTGGTATTCTATGAATCAAGGTGGCTCTGTGAGCTAAAAGATGGAGAGTCACACACGTCAGACGACCACGATCTGGCCGTGAGCACATGCACTGATATTGTGCTTCTGTACGATTCTGTGCCTGACTGTCGTGCCAATAGGCATTAGAAGATCTTGCAAGATCCAACTCACATGACACTCCAGACTATTTTATGCACTACAACAATGTACAGTCACTCTTCCTACTGAACTATCTTTAACTTACTCACGAGTGCTAATTGTAATAGCTGTTGTTGTATTTCTTGACTTGTTCTTAGAATGTTTCCCTTGAATACAGAACAAATATGAAAAATTTAATGTGAATGAATTAGCCAGTCTATTTTTTTATCCCATTACACAAATCTGTGGGAAATAATCTTACAATACCAGCTGTTTTTACAGCTTTTTATTCAAAATTACGATATTAATTTCTGGTCAGTACAAAACTGGTATATAACATGTTCCAATAGTATGTTTAGTGAAACCTGTCAAATAGAGAATGTATCTTTAATTACAAACATCAGAGAAACCGGAACAGCAGCACATCTGTCTAACACAATAATTACCCAATAATGATTATGTGGTTTCAGAATGTGGTTGCTTAAATGACAAACAATGAATAATTATCTGTCGTTTGAAAACTCACCTCAACTACTTTTTGTTTTGCTTCTGATAACGTAAAAAATACATCTCTGTCAACAGTGAGGAGTAACAGACAGGCCTGACAGTCTTCTGCTAGGTATGACACATGACCATGCAGAAAACCACTAGAAAGAAAAAAACAAGAGAACACTATAAATGTACTGAAAACAAAAGATCAAAATTAATTTAAGTTACGCAACAGTTTATTTTCACACTTCTAGAAAAAATACAAGGTCTCATTCCTTTTCCCTTGCTTTTGCCTATGCCAATCACACTTTTGGTCCCTAAACTTTCTGAAAGATGCTCGAATCTACTGTAATATCTCGATGGTAAAAGTACGACGTTCAGAATCTGACATATGTTCCTGTTACCTATAATGGTAAAAGATGAATAGGACAAAACAGCAGAAAATAAAGTGGTATACAAGACTAATCAGAGTGACACCTAGAAACTGTAAGAATTAGTAATGGATAGTAGTTAATGTCCTTCACTTGTTTCCTTCTCTTCTCCTCCAGTTAAAAGAAGGGTTAAAAAGCTTTCAGTAGCTTGACTGCTAATGATCATGTGGTCTATTTGCAATAAAACTCTTCTGGGCACATAATTGTATCAATATATTTTACAGAGTGATACCGTAAGTGGCATTCATTATGGTGGTGATATCACAACTAGTACATATGAAATACTTTCCTACTAATATACACCACCCTAATGAGCTCCACTGCAAGAGTAGCCAAAACATTAATCTATGAAACAACTTGATGATGTGGTCACACAAACTTGGAAATGTTTATTCCAATTGGCAATGGTCTTGGAAGCCTGTGCTCATCTATGTACTTCTCACGCGCTTACTTTCCTGCTACATAAATTATGTGAAGCCATATGAAACAGTTGAGTTTACCAACACAGATATAGATATAGAAGTGCAGCACATAAACAATGAAGAATTTAATTAATGGTCAAATACACTGCTGACAAACAAGTGAAGCACCCAGAAGACATAGCCAGATGTCAATGTTACTTAAACACTTACACACAGTTGGCTAAGATGTAAATGATTAGAGCGGTAATTCTCTGTAACAAGGACAAAGGCCTCCAAACTACATTAGCACTGTTTTTGCTTTGTGTGGTTACCAGGCCTGGTAAGATATATAAGAGGAGTGAACAGTGTCAGATGTTGAGCATCACTGTGAAGGATGCAGAGATCCCATGTACTCATTTCAGAGAGCGTCATTAGCACCTGACCAAGTACAAAACGGGCCTTATAGTGGTTCTGCATTTGGCCTGCTGGTCGAATCTTGCAATATCCAGACTTGTGGGGCATTTGGCTCAGTGTTGGACTGCATGGGAACACAAGGAAAGGCATATTCATCACCAAAGGTCTGGGTGATGATGTCTGACCAAAAGGGGATCACTGCAATGTATAACAAGCACAACATGATCCGGCAGCAAACCCGTGAAGACTATTTATAACACATCCGCCGGGAAAGCTTGAAGAGTCACACATCATAACGCCTTCACATGTGTGCCTGCCACCCAAGAACAAGTAATGAACTTCCCACAACATTCAGTGTCATCCTGCACCACTGACCAGAGGTTAGCAGGAGCTGGACTAGGGAATATGCCACGCACAAGAACAGCTCTTACTGCAGACCAATGAGTGACAGAGCAGCTGAGACTAGCTGGAGGGTCAGTGCATTGTGTACTGAATTAGTGTGCAGCTGATACATATTTGCTACAGGTTACCTAGCTTGTGTATGTGATTGCACTATGTTAAAATTTTAACATTATATCAATGCATAGGATAAGGAATATAGGTTCATAACCTTGGCATATTTAACCAACATTGGAGCTACAAAGGTGGGATGTATGGCCACAGTTTTCAAAAGGTTTACTACTAACTTTTTCTCTATCACTCTGCTTTCACCTTGCTGTTGAATAAATATGAAACTACTCTTTCCCATTTCTCTTTCAGTCCTGACAAGTGCATCAAATCTTCTCATTGGATCACACATTTGTTAAAATTAAGGAAGTTGTGCAATTCTTCTATAACAAAATATTCCTCTAGCAAAGGGGTCTCAAAAATACAGCCCACAGGGTACGCCCACCGCATGTAGGAATTTAATCCTGCGGAAATAACAAACATATCAGCAGAAGTGCGCTGCCTGCAGATGTGACTTCCTAATTGTGTTTTCTGTGTTATTTCAAGTTTCTTTTCTTTCAATAATGTGTGCAATATGTCCACTGAAACTGAGTGATAAAAATGGATAGTGGGTGTCGTATCTTCAGTACAATGTGCGAGCTGTGAAATATTTTGTTTAGAGAAAGCCAACAAACCAATATGCACCATCTGTATCAAGGTCGTGGCTGTTCTTGAGGAACAACGTATTCGTTACCACAACAACAAAAAAGAATGGTGCACAGCTTGATAAGTTCAAGGATAAGACACATGAGCAAACTCTAAACATTAAAACATTAACTGTTTTCACAAAAAAATTTTAGAAAACTTGTTCACGAAAGTGAAGCCATTATGAAAGTAAGTTTACGAAGTGCCAATGAAGTCCTCAAACCAGGGACGCCATCTACTGATGGTAATTATGAAGAGGTGCATTTTAATTAGTGCTTAAGAACTGTTTCCTGACAAAACTGAAAAATGTACGGGAGTAACTCTTTCACCAAATACAGTGATGGCTTGAGCAGAAGATATTGCTTGTCATTTATCGAATGTTGCAAGGTAAAGCATGTAACTTTACTTGGTCCCTATACTCATGGATGAATCTACAGACATCTCTGATACTGCTCAAACCCTTTTTTCTTTAAAGTTATTAATATAGACTTCAAAGTTACTGAAGAACTAGCAGATCTGGTTTTGGATGGTACAAAAACAAGTCAGGATATTTTTCAAGTTGTACAATAACTTTTGCTGGAAAGTACAACATTCCTCTTTCTTGGTTGAAATACATTACACCAGATGACGAAGAAATGTGTGTGGCAAATATGCAGGTTTTGTTGGAACACTGAACTCAATGTAAGGCCAGTGGAATTATCAAATCCTTGACAGTCACTACCTTCTGCATCAGGAAGTGCTCTGTAGATATGTCTTGTGTGATGAAGCTTGCAATTTCTATTGCTAATTGCATCTGGTATCATCAACCCGAACTGCATCAATTCAAATCTTTTCCAGATGAGATTGAATGTTTGTCAAGTGATCTCCCTCCCCACTTGGCAGTAAGACATTTAACCTTTGGTAAAATTTTGTGAAGTTTCTCTTCTTTGGGAACAAAAATTAAAATATTTTTCGATAAGAAACACAATCCTTTCAAAGTCCTGCCAGAGAGAGAATGGCCAGGGAAACTAGCTTCTCATCTGATATTGCTCTAAATTTGAATGAACTGAATAAAAATTCCTGTGGAGGAAAATATTTGTGACCTTCATACACATCACAGCTTTCATACAAGAATGGACACTTTTTGAAAACACATCAGACATATTTCTCACATTTTGCCAATTGCCAGTGACTGAAGGGTGAAATGGTTGAAATTTTGCACTCTTATTTGCAATGAAATTTCTTGGTGATATGAAGGAAGTTCTTTCCCAGGTTCTTAGCTTTAGATTCTAATTCCATGGAGAAGTGAGAGATGTTCATGCAGCACTGCAAATGCAAGTTGCTTATCTACAAGCTGATGACAAAATGAAGGACAAGATTACTTCTCCCATAATATATTAAAATTCTTCTTACAACAATATCATGAAATGTAGAGATTGCTATACACCATATAGAGGAGATGCTGAGTCACAGACATGCATTGAAAGAGACTGTTAAACACATGAGTTTTTGGCCAAATGGCCTCCTAACGTATAAAACACACATGCATTCACATAAGCACAACTTACACATGCATGAGCACTGTCTCTGGCTGATGAGGCCAGAGACAGTGGTTATGTGAGGGAGAGTTGGACTTGCATGAACATGTGTGTTTTTTTACATCAGGAAGTCTTTTGGCCAAGAGCTTACATGAGTAGCAGTCTTTTTGCTATGCCAGTTTGCAACTCAACAACTTTTCTATCCTTTTAATAACATTTCCGTTATTCCATCCTGGATTTTCTGTTGTTTAAAATTATTCTTAGCAGCACAAACATTCACACAAAGAAAATTGCTTACATAAGTAATCAGCAAAACGTTTCTACATTCTCAAATGTTAACACAGAGGGAGAGAGAGAGAGGGGGGGGGGGGAGACAGGGAGGGAGGGAGGGAGAGGGGAGAGGGGGAGAGGGAGAGGGGGAGGGAGAGAGAGAGGGAGAGATAGAGAGGGGGGGGGGGAGAGAGAGAGCGAGAGAGCACTAGCTTTTATGTTGTGGACAATATTGGGAACATGTCCTTTTTTCTGTCATCTTTTAGGAAACCACAGCTGTGATCACAGTTTTTTGAAGTAGCTGAATGCCATTTTTTTGAGTCAGACAGACACACTGTAGGTTAAAGCACCTTCATAGACACATCTGAGATCTTACTTTCTCACAGTGCAGTTGGTTTCTTATTTGTAATTTGTACTTATGATATGTTTACTAAAATTGCATATAAAACAAAGTTCCAATAACATCCAAATACACAGTGTCAGCTTTTGATATTATATTAGTATTCAAGACTGAATTTTCTAAATTTATGATAAGAGGTACATATTCATTACTCTTAATCTGCTAAACTAATAATGGAACATGTTTTGGAATAAAGTAACTTTTTTGTCATGAAGAGAGCTTTAATTTGATATGCACATCTCTTACCAGACCATAACACATTATGTACCTGTTACAATTAGCATTTCAAACTGTTCATTAGTAGGTTCAGTGGCATTCAATTGGTATGTACACAATGGGATTGATCGTGTGTTTCCAGTGTCGTGCCACTTTGACTTGTGATTCTGTCAGTGAATCAAGTCTGGCTTGACACACCACTCGAGCAAATAGAGTTTATGCTGTCTGGGCACTATCAAACGCGTGCCAAGTGGCCCAACACCTCTTCCCATACTGGCAGGTGCACTTGTTTATGTGAATTCTGTCAGAGCTCAGAGTGTTGTACTATCTATGTACCCCACAGATCATCCATTGACAACTATCTCATCAGCTCATCAGCATGCAGCTCAATGCTGACGTGTTTTTAAAGCAGATCTCTTAACTTTCCTCATGATCTTCACAGTTAAGTAAAGATCCATTCTCAAACACTCAGCAATGTATTATAGCGTTTAATGGTGGTCACTAATATTCAGAGTTTATAGTTACGGAAGTTAGGTGGCACTAACCAGTCACTAATTAAGAAATCACAGGTTCATCCACATCCAATTAACATTAATTGGGTCCCTGGAGCCCCTCTAAGTCATCTGTAGTGGCAGGCTAAATTTGAAAGATGAGCTACGAAGTTCATCCTCTTGCTTATACACCTATTATTCCAATTTTTTGCATCCCACTGAAGACATCCTAATATTGTTATATACATTAGATGTTTAATTCTGAGTATGGTGTCTAAGTCATAAGAACAAAGAAAATCAGTCACTTTACCAAACATCAGATGTAACTCCATCAAAATTTAATTCACACACTCAGAAATTTTCTCTCCCATGCACAAAATTTCCAGTAACTAAGAGATCAAAAGTGACATTAAATAACTCATAACCATTTACATGGCAATAGACTGGTCTCTCAGTGATCTGGTATTTGGGGGTGCACTAAGTGATTGAGTCAGTATGCACACACTGACAAATGTTAGGCTTATAGTTTAAACATTCTTTCAAACATATAGTGGAATGGCCATACAATAATTAGGTTAACAGTGAAAGGAGGAGAGAAATTAAATGAATAAAGCACACAATTTTAAGCCAGTAAAAATTGAGTCTGACGGCTAATACTCAAAAGTCATTACTTCAAGAAATATAATGTACACCTAATTATGCTGCTGTGACAATATAAGTAATCCTTTGTCTAAATAAATGCACCCCTGAACTAGAAAAACTAGTTCACTACTGCAAGATGTTGATGGCAAGCATGGAACGTCTCGTCCACCAACACGGCAGAGCAACTGTGTGAAATGATAACTTCACTCTTTGAGGGAAACCAATTCATTAGACTTCTTTGTGTAACTGTGCAGAGAAGATCAGTGCCTCCCTTGTAATAAAATATTCAATCAGCAAAATTGCTCTGTAATTACATTTACAGGTCAGTTCATCTTAGCTTATATTACAACCATGACATGAAATATGAATTTACTTGGTTACTATGGAAAGAGGGACTAAATTTTGATGTTACAAGTGTAAATAAAAGGGAATAGCCTGGGAAAGAAGATTTTTGAAATTATCATTACAGGAGATGAAAACACACTGACAGAAGTAGAAATGATGTCTAATGAAAAGTTGATGGAATAGAGGAAAGTGATTAAGTTTTCAGTGATGGTTTATAATTAAGTTCAGGATATTAACTACATAAAATTGAACTTTGAATCTCAGCGTTTTAGGATTGTTATCATTGCTCTCACAATTAGAATATAAAAATCTGGCTGTAGTTTGCACTACATAGATCTTCCTATACAAAATCAGGGATTCCTGACACTGGGAGATGTTAATCATAATCATCATCATCATCAGCAGCAGCAGCAGCAGCTGTGGCAGCAGCCACCACTGTTTCGCATCCAATGCTGGATAAAGGCCTCCTCTTCAGCAATATGTATCTATGTCGTTCCTGCATCTTTTTAACGTCATGTAACCATTGCCTTTTCTTAGCCCTTGGAATCCAGTAAAGCACTTCTCTGGTTCCTCTACCATCCACTTGCATAGCTAATATCTCATCTACCTCAGTTTCACATTCTTCATGACTGAAATTATATCCGCCACTTGAATCTGATCCCTGATCCATTTGTCTGTTTACTTGACTCTCCTACTAACTTCCAACACACATCACTTTTGGTTTTTGAATAGTTTTCCCCATAGTAGTCCATATCTTAACAGTCATTAGTGAAATGTGGTGACTCAGGCACACTGGTGATTTATTTTTGAAGACTGTATTTAGCTCACTAAAAGTACTTTTAATCATTTTTACTCCTCTGATTTCTTCCTTTTCTGTCCATCCAGTCATTTTCAACTGCCTGCATAGAATAAAAAATATCTGACTCTTTGACTTACATATTAATTTGTACTATCTGCATACAGTATGTTTTATATACATTACTTCATTCGCTTGTAATTGATTTTCATGCCTACCATCAAATTGCTTTATTAAGCTCTATTTGTTGTTAAAGTTTATCAGCACTAGAGTCAAACAGTGCAACATCACCATTAAAACAAAAGCTGCTTACATAAATTCCACTGTCATATTCCTTGATACTGTGCTTCCTTGCATTCTGTTGAGTTTTATAGCACAATATTTTGACCACTGACTCAGTCGTCATCGTCTTGTGCTGTGAGTTTTGCTGTTATGAGTATTCACTGCCTGGACTCCTACCAGATGGAACTATTGTTGGTCTCTCAACACTATTTATAGCCGAGTTAAATTCCTGGAACCCAATACACCCTTTAATGCTTTTTTTAAGGACCTGCACTGATATTCCTTGAAACACAAATTCTCTCATGTGGATGTGGTAGCCAGTGACTTTTTAATAAGGGTAAACTGAATGCCAGACCCCAAGAGTTATTTAAATTGAAACTGCCACCTTTGTTTATTAGGTTTTCTGATGTCTATTTCGATAGACTTGTTAACTATACTATCCCAGAAATTGTGTTTGCACCATGATACTGGTCTAGTCATATTTCATTTCATGATTTTATCTGAGGCACAGCATAAAATGAAAACATCTTTGCAGAATGCCGGGAAGCACACTATTAATGAATCACACCAAGTCTACAGCTTGAAATGGATGTTTGAGGTGATCTTTTAGTTTTGTAAATGACAAACAAAAACTGTGAATAAAGTTCTGTTTGTTACTGTTATTCACAGAAACAACAATACAAGGTTGATGCATTAAAGTATCCTGCTGCCTTAATGAATCAGTGTCGCCACCTTCACTCTAGGCAAAACAATATGTGGCTGCCAAGACTCTCACAAGAGCAACTGACAAAGTGACCTATTCAGTTGAGCTGCTGCTTTTATTCTAGTGGCTAGTGACATCATTCCTATGGCATCAGACAAGCCCTATGTCAGATTTACAACATGTCTAATGAGTCAATTAAGGATTATGTACATTTAAATTATGTTGATGACTAATTACACACAATTCAGTGCACCCGTATCACATTGGAAGACTATCACAAATTTCCAGTTTTATCCCATACAGATTGCATTCATAATATACTGACAACCACAATGAAATGCGTTAAAAAGCCTAAAAACATACTCTTCTCTTTCTCTCTTATACTGGCCACACAAACTGTAGCCGGTCCTTGGCCACACTCAGTCCAGCCTTCCACACTTTCCAGTCATCTGCATCTTCATTTCCCAGACCTAGTATCTGCATGTCTCCCATGAGATTATCCTTCCATCTCATTCTTGGCCGTCCCAATGGTCTCTTTCCCTCAGCTGCTTCATCCATTACACCTTTTATTACCGTGTTCTTCCCTCTCCACCTCATATGTCCGTACCATCTTAGTCTCTTAATTTTCACACTCGCTACAATGTCAGGCAATGTGTATAGTTGTCCGAGCTCTCGGTTTTTCCTCATTCTCCACTGTTTATTTTCTTTCACTGGTCCATATATTTTTCACAGTACTTTATTTTCAAAAGTGATGAGATTTTTCTCTGTTTTCTTTGTCAGGGTCTATGTCTCACTTGCATAGCACACTGTTGGCTTGATGACTGTCTGATATGTTCTTATTTTTGCCTGCCTAGATAGTAACTTCGATCTTATGATGTTGTGCATAGCTCCTAGACATCTTCCCCCAGCTTGAATTCTTGTTACTATCTCATGTTCTATACAGTTTTACTGGTTGATGTTGACACTGAGGTACGTGAATGTGTCTGTCTTCTGTATTGTTAGATTTCCAATTTTTAGATGGTTTGGTTCTAAATGAGCTTATCTTCCTGCTACCATGAACACTGTTTTACTTTCATTTACACTTATACCAACTTTCTTAGCTTCTTCCATTAGCACAGTCCCCATTTTCTCCAGGTCTTCCACGTTCTTTCCTATCAGCACATACAAGAAACAATAATGCCAAAATAAAAATCAAACAATTGTACTGTGATGTATATCATGATTACACTTGTGAATAGAACTACACAACATATTGGATTTTGTCCAGGCAAAGTGTTATGTAAGTTACTGATATACGGCCACGAAAGCCTTAACAATTTTGTACTGATATAGCTTTATCAATGCTTCTTTTGGTATAGCTTTACCAATGCTTCTTTGCCACTGTTTTAATTAATAAACATTATTATGACATCTTCTAAGTGACACTAGTTGTCAGAATTGAGATATATTGATCTCCGGCTGTGACTGACATACATCAATTGCCTCAAGAGGCTTTACTACGTAAGTATAAAAACAAAATGAGCAGTGTTCTCATATTACACTTTGGAGGATTAGTTGATGGAAGCAATCCATCACAAAACATATTAAGTCGCCACAAATAAAAGGTTGTTCTGACTTCCAATACATGCTAGAATGTTGTGCATAATTTTTAAGAGAGAAACCAAATACAAAATCTTTAACCACATCAAGAAAGCTGATAAAGATAAGTTAAAAGAGCAGTATGGAAAGGGATGGGTGACTTCAATAAGTTTTGTGTAGTGGCCAAAAGTGTCTTATATTACATCAGAACCAACTATTATTATGCAGTCTGCATTATGATGAACAAGGCAGTTTTCATCCGAACCAATGAATGCAGAATAGAGTGACTGGTTGCCATCAATCTTAGATTTCCATACAGCATCATGAGATGAATAGAATTTAATCACAATATGCACATATACAGTAATCTAGAAGCACTGCAATTACCAGTTTGAGCAGATTAGCACTGGTCATAATTTTTTATTAGTACACTTTACAGAAGTAGCTAGCTTTGGATTCTACTGCCTGTCAATGTATAACTTGGCGCTTCTCATATCACTGAAGCCTCTCCTTTCCCTACGAGATTTAAAGAAGACCATGTGTGGGATTGAATTAACTAAAGCTGCACTAGTTATGTCTATATCATTCAGTTTACTAACAAATATTTAATCAATGCCTTGTTTCTCAAGGGGTTTTAGAATAGAATTTGTTGTAACTGGGTACAAAAGTGCTCTTTATCTATGAATTTGGAATACTCTAATATGGACTTAAATATATCCATGTCATATGTATCACGATGAGATCTCGAACTGTCTTATGAATTTTAAAAACACAATTCGTTATTTTAGTCATGTCTAATAGTGATGTTTACTTTAGTACTAAGCACTTTCGCAATATGCTGCCACTATCTGGTGTGCATCTATCAATTAAACACTATTTTGTACTCCACAGGTACCTACAATGTCCCCCCCCCCCCCCCATGTGTGCCAATGAGGTTAGGTGGTGTAGTTCAGCCAAGAAATTTACAGGGGGGGGGGGTTGTATGATTCAACTTTTTTTTTTTAACATGGTGTATTATAATGATTAAAATAACTCTTACAAATGGACTGACTATACATTCAAATTTCTGGATTTCTGGCACACAGATCACAGCACAAAAGTAACAATATTGCTTACAATTTCCACATGATTATGTTTACACTAGAGTCAAACTGATCGTACTGTTAAAATATTGAGGTTGAAAACACAATAGTGTGACTGAATTATACTAGGGCAACTATTAGCACAGAATGAATGTTTTTCTGACACTAATCAGAAAAAAATATTACATATGTTAAAATAGTTTTCTTACAGCAAGGCTCGGGAAGTATACAGGTATTTATGGTGTTGCCAAAACTGGCAATTAACTGTGGTACAGTTTTTGGAAAAATCACATTACTGCTTTCCATACTTCATACAATTTATTGCAATTTCTAGTTCTTTGATAACCTCTATCCATTCATTTCCAACATTTTGGAACGGGTGTCCGGTGTCATTAATATGTGTGGCTACTGCTGATTTGGAGTAACTGTAAGTAAGATGTGCACTATTGTTTTCATTGCAGCAGTTAAATCTCTAATCTCTTCCTGTTTGGTCTATAATCAGAGCTTCACATGTAGCACAGACCATTTGTATATGCCTGACATTTTCTCTCCCTCTCCCTCTCCCTCTCTCTCCCTCTCTCTCTCTCCCCCTCTCCCTCTCCCTCTCCCTCTCCCTCTCTCTAAGTTATTTGTGTCCACTGGCCTTTTGTTTCTTTTACTTTTACATGTGAGACTGTCTACAAGTGCATCATGCATATTGGCTTCTGCTATTTGTTGGGTTGTACTGTGCTCCTCTTGTTGTGTATCCTTATTAAGTGGAATTTTGTTGGTTCTATGAATGAGTGATGTGTAAGCAGCATCTTTATTTGATACCGGGTGGAAAAATTAATTATGTATGGTGGTGCCTGATGTAGCTTTCCTGTGGACTCTGAAAGTGTGTTTGATTTTCTTTGCTAAAGTCTAAACCCACAAATTTGATAATATTGTTCTTTTGACATTATGCTGTAAATTTTTGTGTGTATCTAATTTATTAAGAGTATATATAAAAATGGATAAAAAAATCTATTCACCAAGTGGTGGCAGTGCTCACCATTTATCTGCTACTCTCAGTCATGAACATCTTATCTCTGACATATGCATTTAACGACGTGATACTTCTCACTCAACAAATGGGGTATATCACTACAACTTTCTATTTTGTCACTGAGGATTTTTTTCTCCTTGCCTTTCGTGGTGTACAAAAATTTCAAGCTCCTCCATTAAATCCATTGTATGAGACTTTTGGAAATGGTGAAGTATCTTATGATCATCATCTATTTTTTCAAATGGGTGTTCACTGGTTTTTTGTGTGTATTGCTATACCTGATTTTGGAAACTGTTTATTTGTGTAACAGTTGATGTGTACAGTCTATCTAATTTGAAAACACCTACTTTCATTTCATGTGACCTAAGTAGGCTTACTATTTATTGGGAAATCTTACTAATTTGGTTATTGATGCCTAATTCTTTCTCCCTGTCCACTTCGTTTATTGGTATTTTGTTTGCTTTGTGTATCATTGGTTTTTTATGCAGCTTTCTTGTGAACACCTGGGTGACATGATGTGGCATGGATTGTGTTGCTGGAGGCTGTCTTTTTTCTGTATATCTTGAAATTGTGCCTGTTGTTTTTGTTTTATATGCACAAATCTGGAAAATTAATGCTATTTTTTTTTGTATTCAGCTGTGAAATTTATATTCTTGTGTACATTATTAAACAAATTTTGATTTAGAGTCTTCGGTGTCACCTTTGAGTAAGATTAAGTTATCATCTATATATCTTTTGTAGTGTACTATGGTTTTTTTTTAGTAAAAAAAGGCAGGGTTCCTGGCTGCTGAATATATTCTGCTTTTGGGGGTTTATGAAAATGTCTGCTATTGTGCCAAATATGGATGAGCCCATGGCTAGCCCATCTGGCTGTTGATAAATATTACCACTGAATGCAAAGTGGCTGTAGTTGAGGATTATTTCAAGTAACTCTATAAAATCAATAATTTCTTTACTACTCTTATATTGTTCGGATTTCAGACTGTTCAGTTTTTTACTGTGTTTTTTACAGATCTTGAAGTACTCCATAAACAAACTATATCATGAATTTTCTCCCATACAAGGTTCCATACATTATTGTCCATGCTGTTTGCTATTTGTAAATGTATGTCCAAAAGTTGTCTGTTTAGAATGCCTTTCTTCTTGTATAATAATTTTATTTCTGTGTTTAACCATATTTCTTCTGTTTTCTGCTTTGCAATCTTTGTACAGTGACTTATGTAGCCCAATTGAACATTAATGTAGTTAGGAATCAGACCTAACTGCCAACACTATGTGGAATTTGATGTGTGCAACTGTTTTGAAAACTTCCATTTCCAAGCTTTTGAACTTGTATATTACTTTCTGGCCACTGGCCACGCACTAATAACTTCATTTTGTTCATCATATTAGATGTTCCAGGAAAGTCTGCTACTGTGTCATTCACTACAAAGCAACCAACAAACACAGTCAAATGTATAGCTAGCACACCTTATGCAGGTAAGATTTCCCAACAAATAGCAAACCTACTTAGGTCACGTAAGTGAAAGCAGCTTTCTCCACAAACACACTACAACAGAAACTTGTTCACACCTTGAACAATAAAAATTATGAAGTATGACTCAGGACTATAAAAAATAACACACAAAATGTGCTCAAGCTACTACTTAGAACAAACTGGCATGAATTTTCAAATCAGATACACTGAAAACATACTGTTACACAGATAACCAGTTTACAAAAGCAGCAATAGCAACACACACAAAAAAACACTGGACATGCATTTGAAGATTTTAAGATACTCCACCATTTCCAAGACTCCTGTACAATGGATTTAATGCAGGTGCTTGAAATTTGTGTTCACCACAGAAAGCAAAGAGAAAAAATTCTCAATGATGAAATAGACAGTGAATCAGTTAATTTCTTCAAATGATTTTCCTGCACTGATAAGTGTCACAATTTCCATAAATCTGTACATTTCCTCATTAGAAAAAAAGCAATCAATAACTCAGTAGTCAACAGTGGTAAAAATACATTTTATAATTGATAACCTTAAATATATGCATACATAATGTACTACAAAAGCACTGCAACATCTCAGCCTGTGTACAAATTCCTTGTAAACCATAGTGTCATAATATCTTTGTAGCATGTTTTGTAAATAAAGACTGTAAGTGATGATTTGTGTGTATGTGATATTGTGTGACGATTTGTGTTTATGTGATATTCTGTGTAATGAAGGAGGCACAATACCTGTAAACAGACAAACGAAACTACAATTTCCAACATTAGTGTTTAAAAACACTCAAAGATTCATTTTGTTCAATTTTCCAATTGCAAAAAAACACAACAGAGGCAGAAAATCAAGCATGTAAACATCACCAAACATATTCATGTGAACAAATGCACAAATGCACTAGAAAATGAGGTTGGTTAGTTGATTTGGAGGAGGGGACCAAACAGTAAGGTCATCGGTCTCATTGGATGAAGGAAGGACGGGGAAGGAAATTGGCCATGCCCTATCAAAGGAACCATCCCCGCATTTGCCTGAAGTGATTTAGAGAAAAAACAGAGAACTGAAATCAGGATGGCCAGACACGGGTTTGGACTGTCATCCTCCCGAATGCGAGTCCAGTGTGCTAACCATTGTGCAACCTTGCTCAGGTTGAAAATGGAAAATTCTCTGAACACGTTGTGCTAAGCATGAAAATGTAAGCAACTGGTGCTGTTTTCATGAACAACACAGCTACAGGCTTTCTTGAAACATCTAATATTATGATGAAATTAAATCGCGTGATTTGTCTCACGCATCACATGGCACTAAGAGTATGCTACAGAATCTCCAAGATAATGTATCAGGAGGAAAGTTTCAATTTGTTTTGTGTGTAAATCTTATTGTTTAGTATTTGGTTATGCTTATGGGAAATTTTACAACCAGGGCTGTTTCTTGAGATGTCTGGGCAGTCTACCTTTTGAAATTTAGGTTGGACACTTATCCTCCATTCATGTGGGTTCCAAGGGACATATTTCTTCTCATTCTCACTGAATAAGAAATCTGTGGATCTTGAGCTGTGATTTAAGTTTTGCCTGAAAAGTTTGTGGGGTCTTTGTGTCATTCTGCAGAATATTGCTTTTAAATGTGGTTGAAGCAGCAAATTGTGTCAATTTTAAAATATCCTAATTGCACTACCCTTTCCACTTTAAATTGTTACACTCTTCTTAATTAATATTTACTGCTCACTCACCTCTCCTATTATCTCTGAACTGAGGATGGCATAGTGCTTACCAGATATCTACCTTTGACCTCCTGCTCTGACACCTCTACAGTCTTTGCTTCCCCTCCTCTCAACAGGCGGATGCCTCTCAACATGAAGCCCAAGTGACCTATTTCCCCTTTCCAGCTTTCCTCAACCAGACCCTCTTTCCTCCCAGAAAAGGGATGATAAAGCTCCCAAAAAGCTATGACTTATGTTTTAAGTGTATGAACAGTATAAAGTCAAGTACTGGGGAGCCTATGTAATAACATAGAAGTACTTAATTTTCACAGGTATTTTCATTTGAGAAGAATGATGAATGTTAAAAGGTAATGCCTGACATTTATGTGATAACAACAACCTAATGCCATCTACAAGGTTGAGGAAAGATGTTTTACAAACAAAGCACCAAGATCATGATAGAAGTCTTATATAACTATTCCTGTACTATAAGTATTACTATTATCTACAAACAAAAATAATTTTAAACAGCAGGGAATTCTGAAATGCTCTAACATTTAGAGATGAAACTTAATAACCGCCATGACTGTTTGCTGATGTATTCAAAGTATGGCATCGATTTTGAACCTAGTTCAACATAATGCAGTACCTGTGTCAATATGTTCCAACATTTAGAATGTTATATGGATTCACAATTTGCAACTTGTCAGAATAATGCTGTATTTACATCCAAACAATTTTCTGAATACTTTGTTCTGATGGATACAAAATATGTTTGTAGCATCATACAAGGATGCTGGATAAATACACAAATATTTTCATTAATATGAAACATTACTAGTTCCTTCTCTGTACAGAACTACTTGCAACTATATTGAAGTCTACATATTGACAATGTCATTACACAGGGTGAACCAAAACTCCAGTGAGAAAATGTTCAGTAAACATGGGCTCTAAAGAGCATATCTTAAAGAGTTATGAGCATTTTTCATCTTCACTATTGTGAAGCATTTCCACCAAACAGGAGCTCACAGCTTGTAAAGCTTGCATTTTAGAGCCAATGTTCATTGACATTTTTTTCTTGGTCTATAATATAGTCTCTGAAAGTTAAGTCTGGAGTTCTGGTTCACCCTGTATAGGATGGTCTTTGTGTACAAATACTGTGAGGAGATCCCCAGTGCAAAATGGGATAGAAATTCATCATAACAAAATGTTTACGAGGTCCAGTCAAAAGTTCAAACTGTTTTAAGTGGACGCACACAGTTGAAAGGACAGTTCTGTGAACAATGCCATTGGTATTTTATTGTCTTGAGACATCATCATACATATTAATGTACATACAATGTACCCATGATGTAACACTCTCAAGCAAACAATTTGGCATCAAATGAAGAACAATAAGGAAGCCGGCTAGAAACATATCCCTAGGAATGTTTTACGGGAAATGTTTACAGTGACAACAGTAAACTACAGAACGTGCATCCCAGAAACCCATAACTGGGGAGCGGTGAAACGTGTTTGGAATGCTCTAAATTATCATACAGGTCTCAGTAGTCCAAGAGCGGAGTTCAAAGTCCATGTCAACCAAGCTCTCCTATAAAATCTCCTTGAAATGACAACACACGAAAAAGAAAAATGATAGAAAGAAAAGTGGTGTCAAGTGTGGGGAGCATTGTGTTTTCCCCAATGTTTTCTGTATGAACACCACTCACTAAATTAGGTGTCTACAAGCAGACAATCTGAAGTCTGCAGACCACAGGAGATCCAGCTTGTTGGTATAACATACATTAATATGTTCATAAATTCACACTCTCCAACAGGATCAGGAATGTAATACCTAAAAAAATTTTAATAAATAATACTAGTCAAATGAGAGCAGCAAAAAGTTTAGTCCAATATGCTGTTGTCGACACAGCCAGCCCATATCTTAACACCAAATTTCAGTTAACAGCAGTGTCCTAAAAATGTACACAGTTAACCCAAGCGAAACATGACTTAACTGTCAATAACACCACCACAACCAAAGTGGTTTCATTTGGCCACAGAATGTAGCAGTGTAAACAATTTTCATTTTGCTGTATAGGTTATACTGCACAACTCTCAAGGTGTGTCATGGTATGTTCCAACCCTTTCTCCTCAAAATAATTTTTTCTGACATTCCATTGCACTTTGATGTCTTATCTCTTTGTTGCAAATGTTTTGGTTATGTGCAAATGTCTGCCAACAGATGAGTATATCTGAAAACCTGGATAGACATGGAAATGTTTGTTCATATAAATATTGTGCTGCTGCTGCTGCTGCATTACCTTCCCTGGCAACATACATGGGATGCATGTCTCACTTCAGAATAAACAGTTCAAAGCCTCTCTGTCATATATACTAGAGGTACTAACACTGATGCACATGCAACTATTTCCTCATACAAATTGTCTTTCTCAATGTACAAGGAAAGTACTTCACAACTGTTTGTAGGTTTCCCATCTTCATTGAATAAAACATTTTTCATAGAACTGCTCCTTCATCTCACATAATTTTCTGTTACAATTTAAGTGTTCAGTGTCATAGCTGCCTCCTCCTCCTCCTCCTCCTCCTACCACCACCACCACCACCACCACCACCACCACCACCACTACTCACTCTACAATAATAATTTGTACAATGTTTTCTAGCCAATTTTCTTACGAATCGCATCACAGAATTTGTAACAGTAGTTGGGCTCACCATATACACATAAAAAACACTGGATACTTTCGACACTTCCTGTACCCTTTTCAAGTTTTACAAATATCAAATGATTAAAGGTATACAATACTAATAAATTAAAGCAAACAAACTTTGTTTAAAGGTTACCTATACACATACGTACGTTGAATCAAACTTGGGGAGGCAAATTGGAGTCCAGCTCTCAGCTGCCTTAAATGATTCTGAAGAATTTACTAAATTGAATATCAGGTGAAGGTCAGCAGGATGAATGAAGTACTTCTTCATGCGGACTAGAGTTATAAGTTGGTTGTTGGCCAGCAGTATAGCAAAAACCAAATTCTGCAATGGAAAACATTAAATAAAATTTATAAAGGAATCACAATCCTGTTGACAAAATACAGTTGCAGGTACTAGTCAACATTCACCTTTATTTTTCCACATATCTGAATAATAGTTTGTGTAACTGCATCTCTTACAGATGCAGCAAGTGGTAGGCACTTGACAGCACCCAAAAGAAATGCTGGCTCACGTTCCATAAAGTTTAAAAGGTGGTCAATCAATCTTTCTGCACCAGCCAGCAGTCGGCGGAGATCATAGTTCCGCCTCTGTTCATAAATCCTTGTTAACTGTGAAGAAGTCAGCACACTGACAATTTGGTTATATACATACCTAGAAACAAAAACAAAAGCAAAAAAACAAATTTTTCATGCCCATCCACAACTCACAGTGCAGTAGTTAGCTAAGTTAAGTCTGATATCTGTGGGAAACTAGTCAAAGAATTTTTGAAGGAATGAAAGAAGGAAGGAAGGAAGGAAGATTAGAGTTTAATGTCCTGTTACCAAAGGGTCATTAGAGACAGAGCACAGGCTCAGATTATGAAAGGATGGAAAAGGAAGTTAACCAAGCCCTTTTCAAAGGAATCAACCCAGCTTTTGCCTTCAGCAATTTAGTGACATCATGGAAAACCTGTCCCACAATGGCCGGACAGGGTTTTGAATCTTTGTCCTTCCCAACAAGAGTCCAGACACTACCACCATGCCAACTTTTTCTGTAAGAATTTTTAAACCAAAATAGATAATTCCATTCTGGACCCTTACAGAATCTAACTCCATAGTGAAATTATTTTTAAATTTAAAGTGTATCTCCTCATTTTGGACATATCCTAATTAACTTGTCCACAAATTGTAGTATATTGCAAATGCATCGGCACATTGGAGTAAGAACTCCAGTGGTCTTGAATGGATATCTGCAGACAAGCTGGCTACAGGTTTTACATTAACATTTTTTGTCTTCGCAGAATTAATACTTATTTGTTGTTGTGTTGTTAAAGAACACTGTCATCAGTTACCTGATTACATGTTGCTTTATTTTCCATTTAAACAGAGTTAAATTTTAAACACAGCATATCATTTAATGTGTGAGCAAGTATATTAAAGTCAATAACACTACAGATCTTGACAAATAACAGTTTGGTCTAACTGCACACTTTAGCTCTTCTGCTGCCTTGCCTGTCTGTTTCCATTCACAAAAAACTCAACCATACGCACAATCATCTACAACACATCCAACTACCTGACAAACCACACCTATGGTCCCTTGACACGCGTGCTTCACAGGTTAAACAGAACAATCCCCCCCCCTAACATCAGAATTAAAAATATGAATAATAGCACAATGAACATGAAATGGATTCTAACAGACCACACACAACCATCCAAACACAGAACCTGACAATATAGAACAGGACCAGATGGATAATATAGCAGAGCATATTACAGCAGTAAAACAAAGCACACTAAACCAAAGAGTACATATTATAGGTAATACACAATGAGAGACACACGCCACGAACAAATTTCCTGAATGGGATGGAAACCTGTTGCTATGATGTACAAGTACAGACAAATTTCAGAAAAATTATATGATTTATTCAACAGAAAGAGCTTCACAAATTTAGCAAGTCAATAACCCTTTGGTCCGCCTCTGCTCCTTATTCAGGCAGTTATTTGGCTTGGCATTGATTGACAGACTGTTCGATGTCCCAAGTTCTGTCCAACTGGCATGTTACATACTCAAAATTCTGGGATGGTTGGAAGGCCCTGCCCATAATGCTCGAAACATTCTGAATTGGGAAGATACAGGAACCTTGCTGGCCAAGGTAGGGTTTGCCAAGCAAGAAGACAAGCAGCAGAAACTCTCACATTGTGCAGGCAGACATTATCTTGCTGAAATGTAAGCCCAGGATGGCTTGCCATGAAGGGCAACAAAATGCGATGTAGAATATTGTTGATGAACCACTGTGGTGTAAGGGTGCCACAGATGACAACCAAAGGGGTCGTGCTATGAAATGATGTGGCAACCCAGACCATTACTCCTGGTGGTTGGGCCGTATGGCGAGTGACAGTCAGGTTGGTATCCCACCACTGCCAGGGGTGTCTCCAGACATGTCTTTGCTGGTCACTGCAGTCTAGTTCAAGGTGGGTCTCACCACTGAAGACAATTTTACCCCAGTCAACAAGATTCCAGGCTGAAGACATGTCTGAAAATGAAAACTTTACTGAAAACCTCAGTTTGCTTTTACAGAAGTTTCCTAATCCTTTAATCATACAACAATCAATTGTGCTAATATAACAATGAAAATAATCAATTTTTGACAGTATAATGTAATTGGATAGATAAAAATTCTACACAGCAAGCAGTGGCAGGAGAACACACGCACAAAAAAAAGGTTTTATTCATGCAGGCTTTTGGAGCCAGTGACAACTTTTTCTCACACAAGGGCTGAAGGGAAAGGAAGAAGGTGAAGGGAAAGGAACTGGAGACATTTAGCAAAAGGAGTACAGTTTGGAGAAGTCATCCAGAACCCCAGGCCAGGGGAGACACCAGACAGGATGAAAAGGAAAGAGCTTGCTTCCCTTCTCATCCTGTCCGGTAAGTCTCCCATGACCTAGGATTCTGGGTGACTTTTTCAAACTCTACCCCTTTTCCTAAACCTCTCCCAGTACCTGTCTCTTCACCCCTCTTCCTTCCACCTTCAACCCTTTGGCTGAAAGAAGGAGCCATTGGCTCCCACAGCTTGCATAAGCAAAACCTTTTTTTATGTGTGTGTTCTCCTGCCTCCGAATTGGTGAATAGATTTTTTTTTATCTATCCAAATACAACAATCAATTGGGATAATTACAAATTTGTTAGTGGTGGGCATGACAAAACATCCTGTGAAATGTTACTAAATTGGTTATCTGAAAACTACCTAGAAGCTATAGTTCAGAATCCCACTCTCTTGATGGAAATACATTAGATCTAATACCAATAAACAGACCTGGCCTCTTGGGGGAAATCCACATTGAAACTGGTATCAGTGAGCATGAAGCAATTATAACAATAATGAACACCAAAATACAAAGGGCAACTAAAACAAGTAGGAAGATTTGTATTTTCAGCAAACTAGGCAGACAAGCAGTAGTGCCATATCTTGACTTGAAACTTTTAGTTCAGGACAGGAGCAGCAAACACACAGGGGTATTTAAACAACTATTTACCTGCACTCCATATGGAACTGGAATGGGAAAAAGCCCTAATAACTGTTCAGTGGAACACACCCTCTGCCATGCACTTCTGAGTGTTTCACAGTGTGTAGATGTAGACTGCTCAGAATATCAGTTGCATAATTATAAGCAGTGCCAGTGCACAATATCGTATACTTTATGTGCTACCTCTCTTTATACACTCCTGGAAATGGAAAAAAGAACACATTGACACCGGTGTGTCAGACCCACCATACTTGCTCCGGACACTGCGAGAGAGCTGTACAAGCAATGATCACACGCACGGCACAGCGGACACACCAGGAACCGCGGTGTTGGCCGTCGAATGGCGCTAGCTGCGCAGCATTTGTGCACCGCCGCCGTCAGTGTCAGCCAGTTTGCCGTGGCATACGGAGCTCCATCGCAGTCTTTAACACTGGTAGCATGCCGCGACAGCGTGGACGTGAACCGTATGTGCAGTTGACGGACTTTGAGCGAGGGCGTATAGTGGGCATGCGGGAGGCCGGGTGGACGTACCGCCGAATTGCTCAACACGTGGGGCGTGAGGTCTCCACAGTACATCGATGTTGTCGCCAGTGGTTGGCGGAAGGTGCACGTGCCCGTCGACCTGGGACCGGACCGCAGCGACGCACGGATGCACGCCAAGACCGTAGGATCCTACGCAGTGCCGTAGGGGACCGCACCGCCACTTCCCAGCAAATTAGGGACACTGTTGCTCCTGGGGTATCGGCGAGGACCATTCGCAACCGTCTCCATGAAGCTGGGCTATGGTCCCGCACACCGTTAGGCCGTCTTCCGCTCACGCCCCAACATCGTGCAGCCCGCCTCCAGTGGTGTCGCGACAGGCGTGAATGGAGGGACGAATGGAGACGTGTCGTCTTCAGCGATGAGAGTCGCTTCTGCCTTGGTGCCAATGATGGTCGTATGCGTGTTTGGCGCCGTGCAGGTGAGTGCCACAATCAGGACTGCATACGACCGAGGCACACAGGGCCAACACCCGGCATCATGGTGTGGGGAGCGATCTCCTACACTGGCCGTACACCACTGGTGATCGTCGAGGAGACACTGAATAGTGCACGGTACATCCAAACCGTCATCGAACCCATCGTTCTACCATTCCTAGACCGGCAAGGGAACTTGCTGTTCCAACAGGACAATGCACGTCCGCATGTATCCCGTGCCACCCAACGTGCTCTAGAAGGTGTAAGTCAACTACCCTGGCCAGCAAGATCTCCGGATCTGTCCCCCATTGAGCATGTTTGGGACCGGATGAAGCGTCGTCTCACGCGGTCTGCACGTCCAGCACGAACGCTGGTCCAACTGAGGCGCCAGGTGGAAATGGCATGGCAAGCCGTTCCACAGGACTACATCCAGCATCTCTACGATCGTCTCCATGGGAGAATAGCAGCCTGCATTGCTGCGAAAGGTGGATATACACTGTACTAGTGCCGACATTGTGCATGCTCTGTTGCCTGTGTTCATGTGCCTGTGGTTCTGTCAGTGTGATCATGTGATGTATCTGACCCCAGGAATGTGTCAATAAAGTTTCCCCTTCCTGGGACAATGAATTCACGGTGTTCTTATTTCAATTCCAGGAGTGTAGAAGAAGAAGAAGCAAAGACAGATGTACCGTCTCTGTGAACACTTGTTATCAGCACAAGAAGCCGAGTACTACAATTGTATTGCACACCTACATTTGTTAAGTGCACAGTATAGAACAACTGCTTCCTTTGGTGGTGTATCTATATATACCAACAGAAAGTTCAATGTTAAAGAAACTGACTTAAAAATCTTCTGTGTGGACCTAGATTTAGAGTTGGTTGCTGTGGAGTTATTAGATCTTAATGTAATTGCTGCTGACCACAGCAATCATGAGAAATTAGGGCAGGCAAGGTATAAGCTCTTTCTCTTGAAGCAGTTCAGCATCAAGGATTTATTTCAAAGTAGATTCAAAAATGAACTAAAAGCGATTTCAGAAGATGACAATGTTGAAGTAGAATACGAAAATATTAAAAAAGCACTTACAGAAATTTCTCTATAGGTACTAGGGACTGAGAGTAAGAGTCTGGGTAAACAGGACCCTCCATGGATGTCTGGTGACCTGAAGATGTTCATTAGGGAAAAGAAAAATCTCTACAAAAAATGGTTATCAACTAAATCACTACAGGACAGGCAAAACTCCCAGACAACAAAATATGAATTAAGAAACAGAATTAAATTAGAAAAGAACAAGACATGGGAACATACATGTATTGAAATTGAGAGTCTAATAGGTGGATCAGAAACAACAGAAGTGTGGAGTACAATTACCAGTATGAAGGAAACACAAGTAAACAAAGCAGTAGACAACCTAATTTCCTTAAACGGATAGAAAAAGCATCATGCAGACCTTTTAATTGAAGATAGGCCATATTACACGCAACGGAATGAAGATAAGATGGAAGTAACTGATCGAAATATAAACATTACAATAGAGGAAGTGAATTGTGCATTAATTAAAATGACGAATGGCCAATCACCTGGTCCAGGAAACATTCCTTTTGAATTACTGAAGCCTGGAGGAAGATATCTGAAAAAACGAATAACCTGCCCCTGATGAACAACTGATATAAAAGGACTGAAATTCCCCCAGAAGGGAAAAAGTCATATAGTTTCTATTTTCAAGAAAGGGAATAGAAAAGACACAAACTGCTACAGAGGCATTAGTGCCAACTGTACAATGAGCCACTTATTTGGCAAGATAATGTTTGAAAAAATTAAACAAAATGTTGGCCACCATATTGGGGGAAGACCAGAGCAGGTTTAGGCAGAACAGATCATGTACACATAACATATTTATTTTACAACAACTAATTGAGAAATTTGTAGCACTAGGGAAGGAGCTACACATTGCCTTTGTAGATTTAACAAAAGCTTATGATACAGTCCCTACACATCTAAGCTGTAGGAAGCTATGAAAGATATAGGTATGAATGGACACCTTTTACAAATTATTATTGAAATTTACAGAGATAATGTGGTACAGATTAAATGAGGTTCAAAGTGATCAGAACCTATTAATGTCACAAAAGGTTTGCGACAAGGTTTTTGTATGTCACCCATCTTGTTCAATTTATATGTAGAAGTGGATCTCTGAAATTGGAAGAACAGCTGCAAAGGAATGGGAATCACTGTCAACAGTGTACAGATATTTTCATTAAGATTTGCTGACAATCAAGCTATTATAGCACAAGATGATAATGACCTTGAGTTCATGATACAATGGTTATATCAGGAATACAACAGATGGGGACTACAAATGAGTCTAAAAATATGGTGGTGAATAGTGATGCTAAATTTGAAGTACACTTCAATCACAAAGCAGTTATGAGACAGGTAGAGAAATTTAAATATCTCGGGGCACATATTGATAAAAATGGATTGGTACATACAGAAGTAAAAGATAGAATACAGCAAAGCAGAAAAGTGTTAGGGTGTATGAATTCTTTTTGGTGGGATAAGAATATTTCCAACAGCAATAAGAAAAAGAGTAGGTAAGAATGGCTGAATCGGTGCTATGCTATGAATCAGAACTACAGATCTTAAAAGAGGATCTGAAAAGAAGACTAATAGCTGCGGAAATGGACTGTTTGCGTTGAAGTGCTAGAATATCAAGAATCAAAAGAAAAACTAATGATGAAGTAAGATCTAGAATGAAGGCAAATGATACAGTGATAGATAGAATTGAAAGAAAACGATTAAAATGGAACAGACACACAACGAGAATGCCAGATCATCAGTGGAAGGTTTATGAATAGAAACCACCCAGCAGACGCAAGTGCGGAAGACCACATAAATGAAGTAATGGAACATCGCAGCATCGACAAGGAAGATGCGCTGGATAAAGCAGCTTGGCGGAGGATAACAGGAATATAATAAGATGATGTTATTAATTAATCTTCATATTGATTAATCCTGTGATATTGTAATTATTGTCTCGGTGTGCCATTCTCCTAACAGCAACTCTAAAACCTTCCTCATTCAAACGGAATCTTGCCTGTGTTGCTTAATGTGCTTGAAATAAAAATTTAAAGAATGGAATGTCCAGGTAGGAATATCAATAATATTGCACTGCTCACCATGAAGATGACACATTTAAGTTGCATACAAACACAACAAAAAGACTTTTACACATTTAGCTTTTGGCCAGAGCCTTTTTCAGAAAAGAAAAGAAAACACAAACATATTCACACAATCAAGTACACCTTTTGCACACACAACCACCACCTTTGGCTACTCTGGCCAGAATACAATGGTGTAATCTGAATGCAAGCAGCAATATGGAGTGGGGTTGGGAAGAGTGTTGGATAGCACAGTATAGTTGGGGGGGGGGGGGGGGAGTTGAAGGGGGGGAAGTAGTCAGCACTGCCTGGTGGTGCAAGCAGGGGCTAGATGATATCCGTATAAGGATGTCAGATGCAGCATCAGATGGCTATGGGGATAGGATTGGAAGGGGGGCAGTGGAAAAGGAGAGAGGCAGAGAAGGGAAAGACACCAGTGGGTGCATAGTCAGAGAGAGGCACATGATGAGGATGAGGGGCCATGAACTAGGAGGAGCTGTTGGTGGGAGGAGATGAGGATTGGCAACTATTGGGCAGAGGGTGTGGGAACAGTAGGTAAGCTATTGAATATGAGGGGGATGTCAATCGTGAAGAAGTGTAGAACAGAGGGGGCAAAAACTGTTCTGTAGAGGTTACATTGCCTACCATTCACACACCCTCCACCAAACAGTTGCTACCCCCTTGTCCTACAACTCTTCGCAACTGATGGTCTCTCATACTTCTTGTGTGCCACACTCCGCCAATGCATCCATCGTTCTTACTCCCCTTTTCTGCCCCCCTTTTACTGGCTCCCTTCCCTTCCATCTCTTCTCCCCCCCCCCCTCCTGTACCCTGATATCTAACGGCATTCCCCCACACTACGTCGGATTGCTGCTTGTATTCAACATGACACCATTAAATTCAATCCTGACCAGAGCAGCCAGAGATATCAGTTGTGTGTGCATGAAGTGTGCTTGCTTGTGCGAATGTGCGTGTGATGTGAGGAAGACTCTAGCCAACAGCTCAATGTGTAATAGTGTTTTCGTTGTGTTTATGTGCAACTCTGTGTCATCCTCATGGAGATTAGCAATCTATCCTTTTCACAATATTGTTAAAATCAAAAATGGTATTGTGTAGTGAATTCAGTGCACACAACTGGTAAAGAGAGTACTAAACAGAGACAATATACAACCCTAGTAGCCAGTTATGGACTATGCACCAACCAGAGGTGATACTTGCTGTGACACTGTGATGACAAATCTAAATACTTGCGACTATGAGATGACTGTAATTGACCCAATGATTTCTGACCACAGGCACAAGTCACAGAACTTTGTACTAAAAGAGATAATAATTAACCAGCTGTTTCCTGGCATTCTAATTATGTATCCACAAAAAGGGTCTTAAATAAGGAAACATTAAGTGCTTTTCAGACAGCACTATCTGCAGCAGGAAATGGCAGCAATTTGTGTGTTTAAAAAGTTCTTGCAGACCATCAAAACCAAATTTGACACTCTATCCACAAAAGACCAAAGAATCCTCTGGGGACACGTCGCAAGCAAGCAAAATGTAGTGAAAGAAAAAACATGGTATACTAGTGAACTAAAAAAATGAAAGTGTGTTCTACTGCTGACAGATAATCAATTCGAAACAGCAACAGATAATCAATTCGAAACAGCAACAGATCCCAGCACAAAGGAAATGTTCTACAACAAATGCAACAATTTACTTACAAAAAGCTATGGAGAAAGGATGTAGAAGCCACGAAGAAAAGCAATAATGATAGTAGGTTTATTGAATGAGCTCACAACCCATGCAAGGCAGCCTGGAACCTGATCAAGTAGCACACAAAAAAACCTTCCTCTCTACACTTGTGCAGTCCATATGACTTCTTCAACAATTATTTTATTGATATTGTGAGAAACACTGAATGCAATCCCTGACATGAAGCTGCTGCAAGAAAGGCAAAAGGTACTTCATGACGAACTGTTGTAAATCACAAAAAAATTAAATAATAAAGATTGTAAAATGTTGTAAGCCTTCTGATAGTCAGGATCCATATGGGATGTCCAGTAATGTTCTCAAGGAAATTATCTATGAAACTGCTGAAGCATCAGCTATGGTAATTAATAAGTGCATCTCTCCTGGTGTATTTCCTGACTTTCTGAAACTTGTACAGAGAGTATCCATTTATAAAAAGGGTGACCTTGGCATGATAGCAAACTTCAGACCATTTTCAACGATTCCAGTCTTTGCTAAAGTCAGTAAGACTGCAATGAAAGACCAAATATCTAATCACTTTGAAACTAATGAACTCTTCTCATATGCACAGCATGGTTTCCAGAAAGACAAATCTACAACAGCGACACTAGATCTGGTTACTAGGGTAAAGCACAGTTTTGAAGAAAGAGTATTTTTAGCACTGACACTTTGTGACCTTATTAAGGTGTTTGACTTCATTCCTCATAACGTCCTTCTAAGTAAGCTCAGTCAGTGTGTGTGTGTGTGTGTGTGTGTGTGTGTGTGTGTGTGTGTGTGTCCAAATCACTGGCCAATGGATGTAAACTGTCAGAATCTCACTTCCGTATCCATATACCATAAACATGATAGTGTAATAGGTGGTTGTCAGAGTGTGTATAGCAGTGGTCAGAGGTAACTACTCCAAGAAAAGGTGTTATTAGCCATGTTTTATGCACAAAGACATAGTTTTCAAGACAGCTACATAATAAATTGGTCAACAAATGGATAATTCATCTTACATCCTCTTAAGGCACACCAAATCATCACATCACTGATGTCAATTTGTATTTCATCATATCAGAAGTATTTAAAGCAAAAAGTAAATTTAGATAACAAAGGATACTCAGCTTGCAAATGACATGCTGTATTAGGGAAAATGATCGAAAGAGGTATCACAAACACAAGCATGTAACTAATCACAATAACATTCAAAATTAACTTTATTTCAATGTTTAATAATCTATATTTCATATGTTTCTAGTGTTAAAACCAACTGATGATGTCGTACAGTTATCACAAACTAATTTGGGGATATCAAAGAGAGTGTGTGTGTGTGTGTGTGTGTGTGTGTGTGTGTGTGTGTGTGTGTGTGTGTGTGTGTGTGTAACAGGTGGGCCCACTAATCTAATCTAATCTAAAACCACTGATCTGATCAATCATTGCCTTTTACATATGAAACTTTGTCAGATTTCAATGGAGTCTGCTAAAACAATTTTAAGTTTAAAAAATAAACGATTTTCTAACTTCTGGTATTGTTACTAATGGAATACCTAAAGGTTCTGAATTAGACTGTGTTATTAAAAGTATTTATAAATGATTTATCATGTATCAGCACCAGAGGTGGCACTGTTTCCAAAAACTTAGAAAAATTTCACTCACTTCCACATATATAACATTTTTTGCAGACTTTTAGGGGTACACACATCCCATCCCTGAGGATAGTGGGAAGGGCCTCTGGTTACATTTATATTAACCATGCAAAATCTGTTTATAACCATCCCGTGCCAATGTCGGTTGAAGGCACAAGAAAATGATCAGTTCCCTAATTTACTTCCATTTCTTTCTTAAAGACTGACTTTGTTTCACTTGCTTTTAATGAGTCTCAAAAAATACCTTTCTCTATTACAGCAATCAGCACATGTGTTAACGGGCTAAGTAGACTTCCACTACATTCCTCTGGGAGACGTGATTTAACACCATCTAAGGACAGATTGTTATTTATCATATAGTGAAGATGTTGAGTTGCAGATAGGCACAACAAAAAGACTACAGCAAAGTAAGCTTTCGGCCAAAAGGCCTTCTTCCAAATTACACACACACACACACACACACACACACACACACACACACACACACACACACACACAGAGAGAGAGAGAGAGAGAGAGAGAGAGAGAGAGAGAGAGAGAGAGAGAGAGAGAGAGATTGCAGCCTACGGCAACTGAAGCCACACTGTGAGAAGCAGCATCAGTGCATCATGGGAGTGGCAACTGGATGGGGATAAGGATGAGTCTGGCATGTGGAAGAGGAGGGATCGTAGGGTAGTGGTGAGGGACAGTGAAGTGCTGCTGGGGAGTTCACAGAGACAGGGTGGAGAGAGGGTAGGGCAACTATGTGCAGTCGGGAGGTTAGACGGAGGGCAGGGGAGAGGTGGAGGGGGAACGGGGGGTAGCGGTAGTGGAAAAGGAGAGAAATAAAAAGACTGGGTGCAATGGTGGAATGAGGGCTGGAAGTACTGCAATGGAAAGAGGGGAGGGGCTGGATGGCTGAGGACAATGACTAACAAAGGTTGAGGCCAGAAGGGTTACAGGAATGTACAATATATTGCAGGGGAAGTTCCCACATGTGCAATTCAGAAAAGCTGGTGTTGATGAGAAGGATCCATATGGCACAGGCTGTGAAGCAGTAATTGAAATGAAGGCTGTCATGCTGGACAGCGTGTTCAGCAAGAGGGTGGTCCACAAGTTTCTTGGCCACAGTTTGTCGGTGGCCATTCATGTGGACAGACAGATTGTTGATTGTCATGCCCACATAGAATGCAGCACAGTGGTTGCACCTTAGCTTGTTGATCACATGACTGGTTTCACAGGTAACCCTGCCGTTGATGGGATAGGTGGTGTTTATGACTAGACTGGAATAGGTGGTGGTGGTGGGAAGGATGTACGAGTCAGATCTTGCATCTACGTCTATTATAGGGATATGAGCCATGAGGTAAGGGGCTAGGAGCAGGGGTTACATAAGGATGAATGAGTATATTGTGTAGGTTTGGTGGGCGGCGGAATACCAATGGGGGAGGGGTGGGCAGGAGATTTCTCATTGCAGAGCACAACGGTTCGTAGTTAAATCCCTGGTGGAGAATGTAATTCAGTAGCTCCAGTCCTGGTGGTACTCAGTTATGAGGGGAATGCTCCTCTAAGGCCAGACAGAGAGACTTTGGTAGACTGTGAGAGACTAGAAATATAAGGCGCGGGAGATTTGTTTTTGTACAAGGTTGGGAATATAATTACAGTATGTGAAGGCATCAGTGAGATGCTCAGTATATTTTTAGAGGGACTGCTTGTCACTACAGATGCGACGACCACGGATGGATAGGCTGTATGGAAGGGACTTCTTGGTATGGAATGGGTGGCAACTGTCCAAGTGGAGGCATTACTGGTGGTTAGTAGGTCTGATATGGACAGAGGTACTGATGTACCCATCTTTGAGATGGAGGTCAACACGTAGGAAGATGGCTTCTTGGGTTTAGTAGAACCAGGTGAAGCAAATGGGAGAGAAGCTGTTGAGCTTCTGGAGGAATGTGGATAGGGTGTCCTCACCCTCGATTCAGATCACAAAGATGTCATCAATGAATCTGAACCAGGTGAGGGGTTTAGGATTCCGGGTGTTTAGGAAGGATTGTTCTAGATGGTCCATGAATAGTTTGGCATTGTATGGTGTCATGCAAGTGCCAATAGTTGTACCCCGCATTTGTTTGTAGGTAATGGCTTCAAAGAAGAAGTAATTATGGGTGAGGATATAGTTGGTCATGGTGACTAGGAAGGAGGTTGGTGATTTGGAATCCATCTGGCGTATCGAAATGTAGTGTTCAATAGCAGTAAGGCCATGAGCAATAGAGATGTTAAGTGTAAAGGGAGGTGGCATTGATAGTGACGAGCAGGCACCATGTGGTAAAGGGACAGGAAACTGTGGAGAGTCGGTGGAGAAAATATAAAAGATACCAACCATTTCCTCCACCGACTCTCCACAGTTCCTGTCCCTTTACCACACGGGGCCATGCTCATCAATATTTTTGCCACCTCCCTTTACACTAACATCCCTAATGCCCATAGCCTTACCACTATTGAACACTACATTTCCCAATGCCCAACAGATTCCAAACCAACAACCTCCTTCCTAGTCACCAGGACCAACTATATCCTCACCCACAATTACTACTTCTTTGAAGGCATTACCTACAAACAAATCCGGGATACAGCTATGGGCACCCGTGTGTCACCATCCAATGCCAACATATTCACGGACCAGCTAGAAGAACTCTTCCTAAACACCCAGCATCCTAAACCCATTACTTGGTTCAGATTCATTGATGGCATCTTTGTGATCTGGATCGAGGGTGAGGACACCCTATTCACATTCCTCCAGAACCTCAAGAGCTTCTCCCCATTCGCTTCACCTTGTCTTACTCAACCCTACAAGCCACCTTCCTTGATGATGACCTCAACCTCAATGAGGACTACATCAGTATCTCTGTCCATATCAAACCCACCAACCACCAGCAATACCTCCACTTCGACAGCTGCCACCTGTTTCATACGAAGAAGTCCCTTCCATTCAACCCAGCCACCTGTGGTCATCCCATCTGCAGTGACAAGCGGTCCCTCTCAAAATATACTGAGGGTCTCACTGAAGCCTTCACAGACTGTCATTATCTTCTCAACCTTGTAAAAAAAACATTACTAAATAAACAATAAAAAAAATTTTAAAAGAAGAAACAAATCTTCTGTGCCTTATCTTTCCATCCTCACACAACTTCCCAAAGTCTCACAGTCTGGCCATAGAGGAGCATTCCCCTCATAACTCAGTACCACCCAGAACTTGAGCAACTGAATTACATTCTTCACCAGGGTTTTGTCTACCTCTCGTCATGCCCTGAAATGAGAAATGTCCTGCCAACTATCCTACCCACCCCTCCCACATTGGCATTCCGCCGTCCACCAAACCTACACAATATACTCGTCCAACCCTCTGTAACCTCTGCTCCAAACTCCTTACCTCATTGCTCGTATCCCTGTAATAGAGCTAGATGCAAGACTTGTGTCCCATACATCCTTCCCACCACCACCTATTCCAGGCCAGTCACAAACATCACCTATCCCATCAAAAGCAGGGCTACCTGTGAAACCTGTCATGTGATCTACAAGCTAAGCTGCAACCAAACTGTGACAAAGAAACATGTGGATCAACCTGTTGCTGAGCACACTGTCCAACACGACATCGCTCATTTCAATGGCTACTTCACAGCATGTGCCATATGGATCCTTCCCACCAACACCAGCTTTTCTGAACTGCACATGTACGAACATTCCCTGCAATATATGGTACATTCCCATAACCCTCCTGGCCTCAACCTTCATTAGTCATTGTCCTCACCTATCCAGCCCCTTCCCTGTTCCAATTGCAGTACTGCAAGCCCTCATTCCACCACTGCACCCAGTCTTTTTACTTTCTCCATTTCTGCTACCCCCCCCCCCCTCCTGCACCTCTCCCCTGCCCTCCGTCTAACCTCCCGACTGCACATAGCTGCCCTACCCTCTCCACCTTGTCCCTGTGCGCTCCCCAGTAGCACTTCACTGCCCCCCCCCCCACCCTACTTTCCCACCCCCTCCACACCCCAGCCTCCTCCTTACTCCCAACCAGTCACCACTCTCAACATGCACTGGTGCTGCTGCTTGCATTGTGGTTTCAGTTGCCATAGACTGCAGTTGTGCGTGTGAGTTGTGTTTACAAGTATGTGGCTGCGTGCGTGCGTGTGTGTGTGAGATCTATTTTTGATGAAGGCCTTGCTGGCTGAAAGCTTATTTGTAACAGTCTCTTTGCTATGCCTATCTGTGACTCAGCATCTCTGCTATAGGGTGAGTAGCAACTTTCCCTTTTATAACTGTTAAGCCTTCTATTTTATGCTTTTTATGCTGATGTTTATCATTCAATAAGAGTTGGTGCATTTCCTTGGATGAAATGTCATGTGTCTAAGGCCTCCCGTCGGGTAGACCCATCGCCTGGTGCAAGTCTTCTGAGTTGATGCCACTTCGGCGACTTGCGTGTCGATGGGGATGATATGATGATGAAGACAACACAACACCCAGTCCCCAAGCAGAGAAAATCTCCGACCCAGCCTGGATGATACTGAATGTAGTAACTTTCAAAACATAGAAATTTTGAACACCACGAGCATTGTGCGATGGCAGTTTGCCCCAACTTATTTCTTTGTATGAATCTTATTTGTGAAAGAAACATTATTAACATTCCCAAATATTCCACACTTTTGTATTAATGTAGTGGCAAACCACACATCACGGATCACTTTACCCGAAAAAGGTGCTTGCAATTACATACACTACAGTAATTTCACCAAAAACAATTTCAAATAATTTTCTAATTTTTTTAAAAACTCCTCCATCAGATATGCCATTAGTATACAAATAAGCACAATGTTACACCTATATAAACTAAAAAACTTTCATATAGTTAGCTTCTTAGGGAATAGGTAGATACACGAAAAACAAAAATAAAAATGTCAGGTTTCGAACATGGGGTGCAAAAGTGTTAAGCCATGACAGCAGCCACTGTGCCACCACTTCAGCTGAAATATTTACTCTGCAAAAGGCACATAATGTACCTAAGAAACTTTGACTGTCATTTTCTAGAAATGCTGAAGTATCTATGGATGTACTAAGACACGTTTGCTTATTTTGACCGCTCTTTTACTGAGTGAAGTTCCTCGGAAATCAGGTTAAGGCACTTGACTATTCTCTTCATAATCTCTCGATCCTCGTGCTTCCATTAAACTGCACTGTGGCACTAAGACAGTATGATCTCTATGCTGTGTTTGAATTCCTCACAAGATTTTTACACTAGCAACTGATACGAATGCACACATTTATGTATTATCCTGAGGTCTTCTGCTTGCACGGTGCCATAAAACTCTTCAGTTAATGCTTCAGGTCTCCCGCACCTGCCTGGGCTGGATGCTTTTACTATTTCTGTAAGTCTCCCAAGGTCCCGAGCACCTCTGCTGTGTAGTCGGTGCTGTTGCTGTCAGCTCTTGTGTTCTTTCTCTCACAAAGGGACCCTCCATACTGTAAATCACCCATTTTGATGCACTTCAAACATGTTGTAGAGGCACTTACCCTGAGTACTTGGCTATCCGGTTATTTAGCGACGGGCCTTGGTTTTTGAGAAAATCGATTTTGAGGTACATTGCTTGCTTTGTATACCTGTAACATTACATATATTCTGAGCAAGTCAGCGTAGCGCAGCGGTAATGATTCACGGCTACCGTGCTGGCGGCACCATGTTCAAATCCTGCTCATGTATTTTTTTTTTCCAAAATCTAACCAATTTTTCAATTTTATTTCAAAGAATATCAACAAACAGTGGAAGGTGTGCAGAGACCCCACACACAGCGTTTCCTGAAGGTTGTTAAGGAGACACTGTTGGTAGTCTCTTGGTTCATCTGGGAGGGTCAGTCGCTCAGCAGTTGTACGACTGTTGGCCCATACACATCTCTGCAGCTGTCGTTCACCCGTCACCTATGGCCCATGGTGCACCACAGTTGCTCAGCGCCAGTTTTGGATAGCGCCCATTTGCCATGTGTGGTGTAGCCTACTTCAAGCAAGGCAGTGTTCAAACAGTTTTGAAAATTAGCAATTTTGAGAATGCTTCCACCCTTGATGTGAAAGCCAATGATCATGCCCTTTTGGAAGTCAGATAAATGGCAATGTTTCCACATGACAATGACTGCACTGTTTCCAGCTCTCCCCGACAACCTTTGCATGCCATTCATGGTTAGTGCTGCCACCCACTGTCTATCCAAACCAATAACAGTGACATTTATATGGAACACAGCACACAATAAAGTATTTTTCTGAATTGCAATATTTCACCATTAGTGACTTACACTATTGCATTTTCAAGCTTAAAGCCATTTTCAAGACATCAGATGCTGAATGTAAGCATTTGTCAACACAATGAAAAGCTTGAAACCACTCAAATCATTAAAGCTAAACAAACCTTGAGGGCCCAGTAGAATTGCTATCAGATTCTATATTGAATGTGTGGCTGAGTTAGCCCCTCTTTTAATTATAATGTACTGTAGATCCCTAGAACAAAAAACCATGCCCACATGTTGGAAGGAATCACAAGTCACACCTGTCCACAACAAGAGTAGCAGAAGTGATCCACGAAACTACTGCCCAGTACCCTTATCCATTTGTTGTAGAACCTTGAAACATACTCTGTGCCCCAGTGTATTGAAAAGAATGACCTCCTAAATGCCAAGCGGCATGGATCACAAAAATGGTGATAATGTGAAACACAATTCACATTTAGCTCACATGACATCCTGAAATCCATGGAACAAGGCAGTCTAGTAGATGCAGTATTTCTCGTTTCCTGAAGAGCTTATTACAAAAGTACCGTCATATAGGGTATTAAACTAACTTTGTGACAGGATTGAGGAATGGAGGATGCATCAGGTTATCTTGGGTGGAGAGTAATTGACAGACATAGAAGTTACTTCAGGTCTATTCCAGGGAAGTGTGTTGGGTCCCTTGCTGTTCGTGTTGTACATTCATGATGATCTGCACAAAATTAATAGGCACCTTGGACTTTTCACCATTGATACAGTTATCTACAATGAGTAATGCCTGAACGAAGCTGTGCAAATATTCAGTCACACCATGATAAGATTTCAAAGTGGTTCAACAATTGGCAACTTGCTATAAATGTTCAAAAATGTAAAACCGTGCACTCCATAAATTGAAAAAAAAAAAATAATAATATTGCATGAATATAATACCAGTGAGTCACAGTAGGAGTAAGTCAACTAATACTAATACCTGAGTGTACGCTTTGCAATGATATAAAATGGAATGATCACACAGGTTCAGTTATAGACAAAGCACGTGGCAGACTAAGTTTATTTGTAGAATACTAGGAAACCACAGTCTAGAAAGAAGGTTGCTAACAAATCACTCATGTGATCCATGCTGGAACATCGCTTATGTGTTTGGGACCCATACCAAATAGGACTAGGAGGGAATATTAAATGTATACAGAGAAGGGCAGCATAAATGGTGACAGATTTCTTTGACCTGTGGAGAGTGTCACTGAGATGTTGAAAGAACTGAACCAGCAGTCTCTTGAAGATAGATGGAAAGCTATCCCAAGAAATGCTGCTAGCAAAGTTCCAAGAACAACCTTTAAATGACAACTCCTGGAATATACTACAATTCCCTATGTATTGCTCCTCTAGGGATCGTGAGGACAAGATTAGATTAATTACAATGAATGTAGAAGTATTTAAGCTCTCATTCTTCCCTATGTTCGTGAATGGAATGGGTAAAAACCTTAATATCAGGTACAGGGGGGAGCAGGCTTTTTCACGCACTTCTGCAGTTTAGAGAATATGGATGTAGATATAGAGCTTAGGTTGGTCATATTGACATCTTGCTACATTTCCAGTAATATGAGCACAAAAACTGTACACCAGTCTTCACTCACATCACATCTTTTTACCTTTATTGCCAGAATTATTGCAACAGGTTAACCTACATCCAGGCATAGTGCAGCTAAAAGAGATAAAAAAAAACAGCAAATTTGTAAATTGTAAATTTAGTGCACACATAAGTTCTACTTGTTGCTACTTTTTAACATTTACTTCACTGTTTGCTTAAAATTACATTTCTCCAGTTCAGTTGCTATAGTATCTGCATATTTGACTCAGTTACTAAGCATTCCTGGTACCTAACAATGTTTATTCTGTAATCCCACATGTTATTCCAATCTTAAATTATTATCTGACAATACTTTAGAAATTTTTTTTACAAGTTGTTTGCTCAGTGCTGCAGCCTGCCAAAGCTAACATTATATTGCTTCAGTTTTTATTCACTCATCTGTTTTCATTTTATTCTTGCCATTTACAAGTACATGGCACAGAATAATCACTGTTTAAATGGAGAATTTAATTAAAAGAATCTCTCTTCATCCTAGAAGAGAAAACAAGATGCAATTGAAACTATGTGAATTTGAAGCCTATAAAGAAGACATATTGGTGTGAAAATTCTGAGTATGGACAGACTGTCAAAACAAAATGTGCATCACATTAAGAAAAAGAGCTAAAAGGAAAACTCAAACAAAAAGAGTAAACTATTTGTACAAACTGATAGAAGTGTGGAATATGTAGCATCTAAAAGACAAATGGTGGCAGGATAGTAGGCTGGAATTTGCATACCAGTACAGCACCTGGACCTTCACTAAGTGGTGGCAGGTGACTTTTCAGGTGAATCATGTTTTATACTCCATTGTGCAGATGGCCATTGGCATGTACAACGTGAAATGCCTCAAAGAAAATCCTCTGCAGCAATTATCTGGAGGTTCCAGCCAGAGGAGGGAGCATTGTGGTCTGGGGAATGTTTTTGTGGCATTCCCTGGGCAATGACGTCATTCTGGAAGGCACAAGGGATCAACACAAGTAGGCATCTTTTCTTGGGGACTATGTTGTCCCCTTCATACAGTTTGTTTTTCCTCAGCATGATCGTAACTAACAGCAGAACAATACAACATGTCACACAGTTCACAGTATACGTGCGTGGTTCAAAGAGCACCAGGATGAGTTTCCCATACACCCGCGGTCACGCAACTTGCCAGATTTAAACTCAATTTAGGATCTGTGGGATAACTGATCAAGCTGTACAAACCATGGATCCTCAACTGAGAAACGTAGTACACCTGGCTATGGCACTGAAGGTGTCCTGAAACCACATCCCTGTCCGTACCTTCCAGAACCTCATCAACTCTTCCTGCATGTCTTGCAGTGGTCTGTGCTGCAGAAGGTAGTTTTTCAGGCTTTTGACAGGTGGTCACATTAATGTAACTGTGCAGTATATTTACCTACTGTATATTTCCATTAACATTTAAATTTTTCTTCAGGATTTAGTTGTATTGGATCCCCAACTTTATTATTCGTAATACTACTGAACTTAAATGTTGGGTTATAGCTGATTGTTACTGCTGAAACATTTCCTGTGATCCAGGAAGTGAAACATTTTTGCTTTCACTTCAACAACAATAAACATTCACTCATATATGCTTCTGAAGAACAAAACAAATTTTTTTCTGAGGTTGTAGTGTCAATTGTAGCTTTAAATTTGTGTCTGAGCAGCCTTGTCTAATTTGTTCCTGTTTCATCAGCAGCATGTAAAAATACTAATAGTGCTTGATGTTTTAGCTTCATTTTCAGTGCATATATACTTATTCCGCAGCTCGTGGTCTCGCACAGGATCCCGGGTTCGATTCCCGGCGGGGTCAGGGATTTTCACCTGCCCCGAGATGACTGGGTATTGTTGTGTCATCTTCATCATCATTCACCCCCATTACGGTAGGAGGAAGGCAACGGCAAACCACCCCCATTAAGACCTTGCCTAGTACGGCGGTGCAGGTCTTCTGCATTGTTCCCCTACACTCTGTCAAGAAGCATGGGACTTCATCATCATCATCATATACTTATTACAAAAATGATTGAAGGCTGAAACAGGAGACACTGGGTGTATAGTATACAATAAAATCACATTTGTTACTCCTTGTTCATACCCTTTGTCACAACAGAAATAATATGAATTAACTTTGAAATTAATTTTAATTTGCAAATATTATCCAATGGTAATTTAAAGTCAAGTGGAAAGTTAAGTACTTACGTAAGCTGCAGAACAAGCTGGGAGACATTTTCTTCTGTACGAGAAACAGACACCAGTATTATTGGCCCTTTTAAAAGGAAGACAAACTTAGTTTTTCCTGCATGTATTGAACGTATGGTGTCTTGATTTGCTTGTACAAATGAAACAAGTGCTTGCATTACACCAAATATAGTCACCAGTTTATCTTCGCTGCCATATCTAAAGAACAGAAATAATGAAACATTAAGTTAAAAAGTTGTTTAGCAATCTACAGTTACAAGCTTTACTAGGAAGCTCTGGTCGAACAGATTTGTTTAAATTAAAGACCATTTATGTGAGCGTCCTATAAGAGGTTAACGGGACATATCAAATGGAATGTAGCCACTAACATCAGATGATTCTTGTCACTAAGTCCTCTATTCCTGTTAATGTAAGATTAAAATATAATGTGACTGGGAGAGTCAAGATGGCACTGGCAGAATTATGCAGCGACACGAGGCTCCAAAATCAGTTTAATTTAAATTGTTCTTCATGCAGGAAGTGTAAAAAAAAAAAAAAATAAATAAATAAAAAATAAAAAAATAAAATAAATAAATAAATAAATGTGTAGCCAAAGGAATTCGATGCATTAAGTGCAAATTATGGTTACACAAGAACTGCACAAAAGTGTGTCTGAAATTTATAAATGACAATCTTCACTGGACATGTATCAACTCTGTAAGCAACGAAAATGTGCTGTTAACTACCACATTAAGTTCTAAAGGTGAAATTATTCTTGTTCTTCAAACTGACATTAACGACCTGAAGGAGAATTTTTATTGCTAAAGCAGGAAAATATTGCATTGGAGCATGAAAAAGGTGTTTGTGAAAAAAACTGTGGTAGTGGCTGAATGTAAAATTGGCCAATATGCAGAGTGGTACACTGATCAATTGCAAAACCAGTTAGTTACCATTATGGAAGAAAAAGAAACTGAAGCTACAGAAGAATCAAACAAATAAGTGGGCCAGTGCACTGTAAGCTAAAGACAAAAAGAATAGATGCTACACACCGGGTAGTGCAGATGCCGAGTCGCAGATAGGCACAACAAAAAGACTGTAAAAATGTCCGCTTTTGGCCAACAAGGCCTTCATCAGATAACCCCTACACACACACACACACACACACACACAACTGCAGTTTCTGGCTGCTGAGACCACAGCAGCCGGACTGCAGTTAGGTGTGTGTGTGTGTGTGTGTGTGTGTGTGTGTGTGTGTGTGTGTGTGTGTGAGAGAGAGAGAGAGAGAGAGAGAGAGAGAGTGAGAGAGAGAGTGAGAGAGTTAGTTAGTTTCATGTGTGTGTGTGTGTGTGTGTGTGTGTGTGTGTGTGTGTGTGTGTGTGTGTGTGTGCGCGCAACAAGCTGCAGGGCTAACAACAAGCTGCAGGGCGAACAACAAGCTGCAGGGCGAACAACAAGCTGCAGGGCAAACAACAAGCTGCAGGGCAAACAACAAGCTGCAGGGCAAACAACAAGCTGCAGGGCAAACAACAAGCTGCAGGGCAAACAACAAGCTGCAGGGCTAACAACAAGCTGCAGGGCGAACAACAACAAGCTGCAGGGCGAACAACAACAAGCTGCAGGGCGAACAACAACAAGCTGCAGGGCGAACAACAACAAGCTGCAGGGCGAACAACAACAAGCTGCAGGGCGAACAACAACAAGCTGCAGGGCGAACAACAACAAGCTGCAGGGCGAACAACAACAAGCTGCAGGGCGAACAACAACAAGCTGCAGGGCGAACAACAACAAGCTGCAGGGCGAACAACAACAAGCTGCAGGGCGAACAACAACAAGCTGCAGGGCGAACAACAACAAGCTGCAGGGCGAACAACAACAAGCTGCAGGGCGAACAACAACAAGCTGCAGGGCGAACAACAACAAGCTGCAGGGCGAACAACAACAAGCTGCAGGGCGAACAACAACAAGCTGCAGGGCGAACAACAACAAGCTGCAGGGCGAACAACAACAAGCTGCAGGGCGAACAACAACAAGCTGCAGGGCGAACAACAACAAGCTGCAGGGCGAACAACAACAAGCTGCAGGGCGAACAACAACAAGCTGCAGGGCGAACAACAACAAGCTGCAGGGCGAACAACAACAAGCTGCAGGGCGAACAACAACAAGCTGCAGGGCGAACAACAACAAGCTGCAGGGCGAACAACAACAAGCTGCAGGGCGAACAACAACAAGCTGCAGGGCGAACAACAACAAGCTGCAGGGCGAACAACAACAAGCTGCAGGGCGAACAACAACAAGCTGCAGGGCGAACAACAACAAGCTGCAGGGCGAACAACAACAAGCTGCAGGGCGAACAACAACAAGCTGCAGGGCGAACAACAACAAGCTGCAGGGCGAACAACAACAAGCTGCAGGGCGAACAACAACAAGCTGCAGGGCGAACAACAACAAGCTGCAGGGCGAACAACAACAAGCTGCAGGGCGAACAACAACAAGCTGCAGGGCGAACAACAACAAGCTGCAGGGCGAACAACAACAAGCTGCAGGGCGAACAACAACAAGCTGCAGGGCGAACAACAACAAGCTGCAGGGCGAACAACAACAAGCTGCAGGGCGAACAACAACAAGCTGCAGGGCGAACAACAACAAGCTGCAGGGCGAACAACAACAAGCTGCAGGGCGAACAACAACAAGCTGCAGGGCGAACAACAACAAGCTGCAGGGCGAACAACAACAAGCTGCAGGGCGAACAACAACAAGCTGCAGGGCGAACAACAACAAGCTGCAGGGCGAACAACAACAAGCTGCAGGGCGAACAACAACAAGCTGCAGGGCGAACAACAACAAGCTGCAGGGCGAACAACAACAAGCTGCAGGGCGAACAACAACAAGCTGCAGGGCGAACAACAACAAGCTGCAGGGCGAACAACAACAAGCTGCAGGGCGAACAACAACAAGCTGCAGGGCGAACAACAACAAGCTGCAGGGCCAACAACAAGCTGCAGGGCCAACAACAAGCTGCAGGGCCAACAACAAGCTGCAGGGCAAAAAACAAGCTGCAGGGCAAACAACAAGCTGCAGGGCAAACAACAAGCTGCAGGGCAAACAACAAGCTGCAGGGCAAACAACAAGCTGCAGGGCAAACAACAAGCTGCAGGGCAAACAACAAGCTGCAGGGCAAACAACAAGCTGCAGGGCAAACAACAAGCTGCAGGGCAAACAACAAGCTGCAGGGCAAACAACAAGCTGCAGGGCAAACAACAAGCTGCAGGGCGAACAACAACAAGCTGCAGGGCGAACAACAACAAGCTGCAGGGCGAACAACAACAAGCTGCAGGGCGAACAACAACAAGCTGCAGGGCGAACAACAACAAGCTGCAGGGCGAACAACAACAAGCTGCAGGGCGAACAACAACAAGCTGCAGGGCGAACAACAACAAGCTGCAGGGCGAACAACAACAAGCTGCAGGGCGAACAACAACAAGCTGCAGGGCGAACAACAACAAGCTGCAGGGCGAACAACAACAAGCTGCAGGGCGAACAACAACAAGCTGCAGGGCGAACAACAACAAGCTGCAGGGCGAACAACAACAAGCTGCAGGGCGAACAACAACAAGCTGCAGGGCGAACAACAACAAGCTGCAGGGCGAACAACAACAAGCTGCAGGGCGAACAACAACAAGCTGCAGGGCGAACAACAACAAGCTGCAGGGCGAACAACAACAAGCTGCAGGGCGAACAACAACAAGCTGCAGGGCGAACAACAACAAGCTGCAGGGCGAACAACAACAAGCTGCAGGGCGAACAACAACAAGCTGCAGGGCGAACAACAACAAGCTGCAGGGCGAACAACAACAAGCTGCAGGGCGAACAACAACAAGCTGCAGGGCGAACAACAACAAGCTGCAGGGCGAACAACAACAAGCTGCAGGGCGAACAACAACAAGCTGCAGGGCGAACAACAACAAGCTGCAGGGCGAACAACAACAAGCTGCAGGGCGAACAACAACAAGCTGCAGGGCGAACAACAACAAGCTGCAGGGCGAACAACAACAAGCTGCAGGGCGAACAACAACAAGCTGCAGGGCGAACAACAACAAGCTGCAGGGCGAACAACAACAAGCTGCAGGGCGAACAACAACAAGCTGCAGGGCGAACAACAACAAGCTGCAGGGCGAACAACAACAAGCTGCAGGGCGAACAACAACAAGCTGCAGGGCGAACAACAACAAGCTGCAGGGCGAACAACAACAAGCTGCAGGGCGAACAACAACAAGCTGCAGGGCGAACAACAACAAGCTGCAGGGCAAACAACAAGCTGCAGGGCAAACAACAAGCTGCAGGGCAAACAACAAGCTGCAGGGCAAACAACAAGCTGCAGGGCAAACAACAAGCTGCAGGGCAAACAACAAGCTGCAGGGCAAACAACAAGCTGCAGGGCAAACAACAAGCTGCAGGGCAAACAACAAGCTGCAGGGCAAACAACAAGCTGCAGGGCAAACAACAAGCTGCAGGGCAAACAACAAGCTGCAGGGCAAACAACAAGCTGCAGGGCAAACAACAAGCTGCAGGGCAAACAACAAGCTGCAGGGCAAACAACAAGCTGCAGGGCAAACAACAAGCTGCAGGGCAAACAACAAGCTGCAGGGCAAACAACAAGCTGCAGGGCAAACAACAAGCTGCAGGGCAAACAACAAGCTGCAGGGCAAACAACAAGCTGCAGGGCAAACAACAAGCTGCAGGGCAAACAACAAGCTGCAGGGCAAACAACAAGCTGCAGGGCAAACAACAAGCTGCAGGGCAAACAACAAGCTGCAGGGCAAACAACAAGCTGCAGGGCAAACAACAAGCTGCAGGGCAAACAACAAGCTGCAGGGCAAACAACAAGCTGCAGGGCAAACAACAAGCTGCAGGGCAAACAACAAGCTGCAGGGCAAACAACAAGCTGTAGGGCAAACAACAAGCTGCAGGGCAAACAAGCTGCAGGGCAAACAACAAGCTGCAGGGCAAACAACAAGCTGCAGGGCGAACAAGCTGCATAAAAATTTTAATAACATCTTAAATTTGAGAGAGAGTGTAACAAATAAGTTTAACAGGAATCCAAAAGGTGTTTTTATCCATGTGGGAACGAACTCCCTTTGAGGAAACAGTGAAGAAATTGTAAACCACAAGGAACCTAATTTGAATGGCCAGAGGCCTCTACCCAACTTCCAGAACAATAACCAGTGACACCGTCTTCAGGTGATCAGAGAGTGATAGCTATGTGCGGAGAATGAACGGCAATATTAAAGAACAATGCAATAAATTAGCAATCTTTTCACTTATTCCAATAAATATCTAAGTGCAAAGTTTCTTGCCACAGATGGTTTACATCTTTACTATCAGAATGTCTAGTAGCATTTTCCAATCAGCACTGTCACAAGCTTTATCTAAACCTACAAATGCTATAAATGTATGTTTGCCTTGTAAGCCACAGCATCAGTATTGTCTCTGATATTCCCACGCTTCTCTGCAATCCAAACTGATCTTCCCCACAATCACCTTTTACCAGGCTTTCCATTCTTCTGTAAATAATTTAACTCAGTATCTTGCAAACATGACTTATTAAACTGATGGTTTGGCAGCAGTCATATCTGATGGCATCTACCTTTGAAATGGGATTTATTACAGTCTTCTTGAAGTCTTAGGGTATTTCACCTGTCGGATGTATCTTGAATACAAGGTGGAATAGTTCTATCATGGCTGGCTCTCTCGAAGATCTCAATAATGTGGAGGTAATTCATCCACTCCAGGAGATATGTTTGGAGTTAGGTGTTCCAGTGCTCTGTTGAATTATTCTCGCAGTTATTTCTGCCATATCATTTTCATCCACTTCCTCTTCCCTTGTACTGACAAAGTTTTTCCTCTGTGTGGCACTTCTCTAAATTTCCTCCGCCAATCACTCTTTCCTTCTTGGCTTTGTACTGGCTTGCCATCTGAGCTCTTTATATCCATACTGCTGCTTGTCGTTTCTTCAAAAGTGCCCAATTTTTCTGTAGGTGGCATATATCTGTTCCACACTCATTCATGTTTCAATTGCTTCGCATTTGTCCTCTAGCCATTGTTGCTTTGCTGTTTTCCATTTTCTGTCAGTCTAATTTTTTAGGTGTGCGTGTGCACACGTTTCCTTTTGTTGGTTGATTTGCTGTGTTTTTATATTTTCCCTTTGATCAGTGAGAGTTGTTTGTCCGTTATCCAAAAAATTCTACTGCACCTCGTCTTTTGCCTAGAAGTTGTTCTTGTGAGTTTACAAGCTCAGCTGGCTTTTGGCTTGGCCTAGGACTGGAGTGGACTGGTGCACAGAGGTGAGGTGGACCTTTGTAAGCTTGGCCAGGACTGAACACCAAGTATAAAGGCAGGATATCACAGGGAGAGGATGGAATTCACTTAACAGATTCTGGTTCTCACAGCAGCTCTGGACATGCAACCAACTACCGAATGGGTTACTTTGCAGTTGCAGAATGTTGCTCATCAATATTACAAAAACTACAAAAGTTTGATCCAAAGGATCTACGTAATAAACGAGGATATCAAATTGTGTGTCTTGACATCACGGGTTCATTGTGGCATAGGACAGCACTGTGTGAACTCTAGTTTTGAACTGACATTCACAAACAATGATTGCAAAAATACTGCCACATTCATAAACAGTATGTCAAACTGGAGCAGAACAGTGCAGTCAACATATGTTTATTTGGGACTCAACTGGATCCAGATTAATGAAGTTTTTGATTAAAACCACTCAAATTGAGCATACTTAAATGTAACCCGTAATCACAGGTATCATGAAATCAGCTTGTGCTACCATATACCGTTAAGTGTTTCCCCAAATTTAAGGTTGAATAACAAGTACATAGCTTTTGTTCTACTGATTTTTGTTTATGTGAAACTAGTTTTCAGCTTACTGGACCCTATTCAGCAAACCTAAATGTATTTGCGTTTAGATACATAAGACATTTCTTTGTAAACATAGTGTTATGCAAATTAACTGCATCATCTCTCAAAGCTAACCACTGATTTTCTAATGTGTTCAACACTTTCTACAACCAGTAGTTCTTTCAATTCATCTGACTCCTATCACCTTTGTTTCCCACAGTTTTGGAATTTCTTCAGTTTTAATCTGCGGTTCATGTTGAATAATTTATTGTCAGAGTGCATATTAGGTTGGTGCATAAGTTTTTTCGGTTTTTGTTTTGCATTTTGATATTCTGGATGCTACGGGTTTATTTATCAATTGTCATTCTTTATTGTCATTTTGTTGTCACAGCGAGTGGAGCTGTCAACACTAGAAAATGTAGAGCCAAGTGGAGAAATCGCAGCATTTCTGACATATTCTTCTGTTTAGAATTCAATAGACAGCAACAGAAGCAGCCAGAAGCACTTGCACCATGTATCGGGATAATATCACTGGATGAAGCAAAGTAAGAAAATGGTTTTCCTTTCTTTAAGGAAGATCACTTTGACATTAGTGACTCTCCACATTCAGGAAGACCTTTGGGATTTGATGACGATCATTTGAATGCATTGATCAACAATGATCCACACCAGAGTACTCAAGAACTGGCAAATGTGAAGAACCGTGATCATTCCACCATTGTGGGACATTTGAATGCAATGGGAAAGGTTCACAAACTGGGCGTATGGGTACCACATGCTCTTCGCCAAAATCACAAAAATCAGTGGCAGGTGATATGTGCATCTCTGCTTGCTCATCATCAATTGTCTTGTGAACACCACTAACCATTCCTCTCCTGTATCATTACTGGTGACAAGAAATGGTGGCTGCATGCTAACATAAGGAAAAGAAAAGAATGGTTGAGCCCAAACCAAGCAGGAACTCCCTGCACAAAGACCTGCACACATTCACAAAACAGTGTTATGCATCTGGTGGAACAACAATGATGTGATGCACTACAAACTGCTTCCCCGAGGTATAAGCAACACTGCTGATGTTCACTGTTGACAACTGAGAAGTGTTGCAGATGCAATCAAGAACAACCAGAAGGAGTGCATGAAGTGATGCTACACCACTGTAACGTCCGTCAGCATTTTCTTGGAATGCGAAAATGCAGTATACAGGAGTTTGGTTGGGATGTCATTCCACATCAATCTTATTCAACTGATCTTGCATCCTCAGATTTTCATCTGTTCTGCTCTCTAGCAAATAACGTCCACGGAAGTTTTGTTCTGGATGAAAATGGGCCCCTAACATGGCTCAAAGAGTTCTTCGCCTCAAAACCAATTGATTTCTACTGAATTGGAAAGTTACCCCAGCATTGGCAGACAGTCGTAAATAGTGAACAAGAATGTGTTATTGAAGGCTGAAGTCTTATGTGTACCTGTTGCATTTATTAAACTTATGGAAAAATACTACCAACTTATCCATCAACACAGTATTTGCTCTGGGAAACATTTTGGCTTCAAAATCCGTTTTACAACTACATAATTGACTTTAAACCTTCTATGCACAACTTCTTTTTCATTCACCACATACTAGGCATTTGCCTGATATGCCCTCTTGGCTTAAATTTTTGATCTTTCCACCTTTTACTCAATATACCCAAAGATCTACTGCCCACTGGGCAATAATTCATTATTAATTTTGGTGTTATGTATCTTTCATTCTTCCAGCTGTTTCTGTATTCTTTAACCTAGCCATAAGCTTTTCTCTCCCAGTTCCTCCCTGATGACAGTGTTTGTCCTCCTATCAGAGCGTGTCTCCAGTTACTCTTCTTAGGAATCACATCTCTGATGCTTTTATTTTTTTCTTCACAGCTCATCACTCACTTCTATATGTCCAGGCTGGTACTTACATTGTTTTGCAAAACTTAAGCAGAGTTTCCTTTCTTGTTTTAGTTCTAAGGGTTCAATAAGGACAGTTACTGTTTAACATTCTGCCAACAATGAGGTCATTAGAGATGGAGTGTTAACTCAGATTAAGGATGGATGGAGAAGAAAATTGGCTGTGCCCTTTCAAAGAAACCAGCCCAGCATTTGCCTTAGGCCATTTAGTGAAATGACAGAAAACCTAAATCAGTATGGTTGGATATGGATTTGAACAGTCATTGAGGGTTCCACACATTGTTATATTAATGTAATTCAATCTTTCTTCTTTCTTTTGTACGTCCATTTCTGTCACAACCAAGATAGAATTTCCTGAGAAGATGAACTAGTTTACTCATTCTATTCTCTGATAATTTATTATTATTTTGCTGAAAAATAGCTCCCGGCCCGTGAAAGCCAAAACTTGCTTTCTTTGAAGATACTAGTAGATTATGTAACTTCCCTGTTTTGTACAAAATACGAGCATGCATTTGGAGCGTATTCTCCTCCCACTATCATCAATCAAGTGTTAGCAATGATTCATCATGCTCTATGCAAAAATCTACCAAGCAACTTCCCCCCTTGCAGTGACCTCAGGTCACAGACCACTCCAAATCTCTGCACTTGGCAATGTCATGAACAGCAAACATTGGAAAGACTACTTTCCAGAAGCAATACATCACTATCTGTGATGGCACTACGGTCGGAGCGTGTGTGGTTGTCGTGACACTCGTAGCGCAAAATAATTATTTTTTGGTATACAGAGCAATAAAGTGCCTTGTTTTTACATGAAGTGTACTGTTTATTAAGTACCTCACAAAGTAGTGACCTCAACGAAAGCATCACGGAACAGTTACAACAGCAACAAGAACAAATGGAAAAACTGCACCAACAGTTACAGCACCAGTAACAATTGATACAACAAGAGCAGCACCTAATGTGCAATCAGCAACAGTAGCACATGAAAGAGATGGCCACACTGTAACAGCGACACTAGGAGCAGCTATGATTATGGCCACAAGTAGAGGGGCTACCTACAGTGCAATTTCAAGAACTGTCCCAGTTGCACAGCCAGGAAAGCTCGTATCCAGGCACTTTGACGTCACCTGCCGGCCACTGACTATCTGACAACATTAGTTCTACACGCACACTGGATGAGACTCTGCCTGTATCTGCCTGCAGGCTAAAGACCGACGAGTCTTACTACCCACTGCCACCCCCTGGACCTGTCACAGCACCACAAGTGAACCACCTGGCATTTGGAGCACCAGCCCTCTGGACAGATTGTCCACACTTTGGTTCACACACATCAAAAGCCATTTCATCACTGGCAGGAAAAGACTACCATACGCGCACATGCGGTGCCACTATTAGACAGCCACTCTGCCAGCAAGGTTAGCGACATCACAAACCCACTGCCTATGGAAAGTACGAAATATTAATAGACGAGTTCATTTGCTAGTTTTCCCTCTCTAATATACAACACCTAAGACACTTGTTGCACAGAGAGGATATTGGCAACAGGAAGCCATCATAGATCCTGTGACACCTCCGCACCTTGGCCTGACCAGACGTCAGACATACTGGACCCTCTTCTACTGTCCATGTGGATATCTGCTTGCCAGAAGATGCATTACATCCTAGTCTTGGTAATCCAAGACTCAAACTTGAGCATGCTTGCAGAGATCACAGAAAAATTATCCAAGGCTTCTGGCCCACAGGCGTTTACAACAACACCTGCCAGAAACAGGCTGGATGACGTCACTTCTCATCTTGATGAGTTGGCACAGCAGGTTACCGCCCTCAGTGTATACAAATGCAAGACTGCATGCCATCAAACACACAATGCAATGTGTGCTTTCTGCTCATCACAGACTGGAATTAGTGTTCAGCACCATCAATTTAGGTCAGAGCAAGTAGATGCAGAATGCCATGTTCTTGGGTTGGAAACGTGAACAGCAGCCTCCCACGCCTGGTGAGTAAATCTGCCATGAGCACCAACCCGGGCAATTACCACAACATTTAATGGTAACACACAGACCCACTAAAAAGCAGTTTCTGGTGGATACCAGATTGGATGTGGGTGTTTCCCAGGCACCTGCTGTGGTTACCATGAGCACACAAATTATGACTTAGCAGCCACAAATGGTCTGCTCATATCTATGAGCAAACCATTTGGGCTCATGACTAAATTTGAACACTGGTCTATGAAAGTCATTCGAGTGGCAATTTGGCTATCTACAGTCACAGACATGACCTGTGATAACACTGAGCTGGATTCCCTGTTCTATGACTTCATACTAGATGTGTGGAATCCTTTCATTTTGAACAGGGTCACGTCACTGCAAGTTGGTCTATGAAGGTCATTTGAGAGGCAATTTGGCAATCTATAGTCACAACCTGCAATAACATTGGGCTGGGTTTCTGTCCTATGACTTCATCCTAGATGTGTGGAATGCTTTCATTTCGGTCAGTGTCACATCACTACAGGTCACATGCCAACCCACACAGAGCAGCGATTTTTTTTTTTTTTTTTTTTTGGGGGGGGCACAAAACTGCTATGGTCATTAGCGCCCAGTCTGTGACTTATGAAAAGGTAAAAAACGAAAATGGAAACCAGCAGCAATGGGAACGAAACTCAAAAAATTGGAGAAACTAAAAGCAGAAGGAAAGCTTAAAAAAACACTACAGAAAGGGGTTGGTTGTCCCCAAAAAGAGCTTCAAATGACTGACGTCATATCACTGGCACTAATAAACTCGAGAACGTGATCGGCTGAGCGTGTATCATCTGCTAAAATGGACGATATTTCAGGCGACAGCTGTAGACGGGTACGTAATGGAGTAAAATAGGGGCACTCAAGTAAAAGGTGTCTTACCGTCCACAGCTGAGAGCTGTGGGGACAGAGTGGGGGAGGATTGTCGCTTAAAAGATGTCTATGGCTAAAAAGACAGTGCCCTATCCGGAGTCTAGTTAAAATTACCTCCTCCCAACGACGCGTTCGGGAGGAAGAGGTCCAAGCACAGGGAAGAGCTTTCACGTCCTGCAATTTATTATGGGGAAGTGTCGACCAATGTGCATGCCATAAAAGAACAACACGACGACATAAAACACTCCGTAGATCGGTGAAGGGAATCTTGCAAATAGCTGGCCGAGGAAGAGAGACTGCAGCCTTGGCCGCTATATCGGCCGCCTCATTTCCACAGATACCAACGTGTCCCGGGATCCAGAGGAATGCCACCGAGACGCCCCCCAAGTGGAGCAAGTAGGGCAGTTCTGAATCTGATGGACCAGAGGGTGGACAGGGTAGAGAGCTTGGAGACTGAGGAGAGAGCTGAGAGAATCTGAACAGATAACATACTGTATCCGCTGATGGCGACGGATGTATTGGACAGCCTGGAGAACAGCGTAAAGCTCCGCAGTATAAACCGAACACTGGTCGGGAAGCCGAAATCGATTTGGGGTGTCGCCAACAATATAGGCACTCCCTACACCAAACGATGTTTTTGAGCCATCAGTGTAAATAAATGTAGCTTCCTTCATTTGTGCACATAGAGCAGAAAATGCCCGACAATAAACAAATGAAGGGGTACCATCCTTGGGAAACTGACAAAGGTCACGGAGCAGGCAGGCCCGGGGATGGAGCCAAGGCGGTGCTGTACCCCAAGTTGTCAAGAAAGTTTTAGGAAATCTGAAGGAAAGAGAATGGAGCAGTTGACGGAAGCGGACTCCCGGTGGTAGTAGGGAGGAAGGGCGGCCTGCATACCCTAAATCCAAGGAGGCGTCGAAAAAAATGTCATGGGCCGGATTAGCAGGCATGGAAGACAAATGGCTAGCATAACGACTCAGAAAGACTGCTCGCCGATTGGAAAGCGGAGGTTCAGCAGTCTCAGCATAAAGGCTTTCCACAGGGCTGGTGTAAAAAGCTCCAGACACTAAGTGTAATCCACGGTGGTGGATAGAGTCGAGACGCCGAAGAATAGACGGCCGAGCAGAGGAGTAGACTATGCTTCCATAGTCCAATTTCGAGCGCACTAAGGCGCGATAGAGGCGGAGAAGGACCACTCGGTCCGCTCCTCAGGAGGTACCATTCAGGACACGGAGGGTGTTGAGGGATCGCAGACAGCGAGCCGAAAGATAGGAAACGTGGGAGGACCAGCACAGTTTTCTGTCAAACATAAGCTTGGTTGGTTGGTATGTGGGATTAAAGGGACCAGACTGCGATGGTCATCGGTCCCTTTTTCCAAAAAATTAAAACCGCCCAAAGAGAATAAAAAACGAACAGCAGGAAAGACGTCAGACGACACAGGACGAGAAAGACTCCGACAGAGATCAGACAAAACAAATTAAAACACACAGAGTGTGACGGTGGTTGGCCGACCATAGAGAAAAAAAGAGGAAAAGCCAACCACCAAGAACACATCAAAAACTCAGTTTAAAATCAGAGGCTAAAAGCCAGAATCAACACTAAAAAACAAACACTCAGATTAAACAATAAAAACCCCCCGCCCGAATAAAACACAAAACTAAGTCCACCATGGCAGAGTCATCTAGTAAAAGGGCAGGGAGCGTATCAGGCAGCGCAAATGTCTGCCTGGGCACAGTTAAAAGCGGACAAGTTAATAAAATGTGCACCACCGTCAAAACCGCCCCACAGCGACAGAGAGGCGGGTCCTCACGACGCAATAAATTACTGTGAGACAGTCGGGTGTGGCCAATGCGGAGCCAACAAAGAACAACTGAATCTCTGCGAGTGGCTCGCATGGATGATTGCCATACACGCGTCGTCGCCTTGAGAGAACGGAGTTTGTTTGGCGTAGGCAGATTGCGCCATTCAGTGTCCCAAAGAGAGAGAACTTCACGGCGGAAGAACTGCCCGCAAATCAGTCTCCAGGAGGCCAATGTCCAGGGTGGGTTCACTGGTGGCCTGTTTGGCCAGGCAGTCAACACATTCATTGCCCAGGATACCGACGTGACCGGGGGTCCACACAAAGACCACAGAGCGGCCGCAACGCGCAAGAGTATGCAGGGACTCATGGATAGCCATCACCAGACGAGAACGAGGAAAACACTGGTCGAGACCTCGTAAACTGCTCAGGGAATCGCTACAGATAACGAAGGACTCACGTGAGCAGGAGCGGATATACTCTAGGGCTTGAAAGATGGCGACCAGCTCAGCAGCGTACACGCTGCAGCCAGCCGGCAAGGAACGTTGTTCGGAATAGTCCCCTAGAGTTAGCGCATACCCGACACGACCAGCAACCATCGAACCGTCAGTGTAAACAATTCCAGAGCCCTGATACGTGGCCAGGATGGAATAAAAGCGGCGGTGGAAGGCCTCTGGAGGGACTGAGTCCTTCGAGCCCTGTGCCAAGTCGAACCGAAGGCAAGGGCGAGGAACACACCACGGGGGTGTATGCAGAGGTGCCCGGAAAGGAGGTGGAACAGGGAAAAACCCAAGCCCGGAGAGAAGCTCCTTGACGCGTACGGCAATCGGACAACCCGACCGGGGCCGACGGTCTGGCAGATGGATGACTGACTGCGGGAACAGGACACGGTAATTTGGATGCCCGGGCAAGCTAAAAACATGGGCAGCATAAGCAGCCAGTAATTGTTGGCGTCGTAACCGCAGTGGAGGGACACCTGCCTCCACTAGTATGCTGTCCACAGGGCTGGTGCGAAAAGCACCAGTGGCAAGGCGTATCCCGCTATGGAGAATTGGGTCCAGCACCCGCAACGCAGATGGGGAAGCTGAGCCATAAGCCAGGCTCCCATAATCCAGACGAGACTGGATTAACGCCTGGTAGAGCCGGAACAGGGTAGATTGGTCGGCGCCCCAGCGGGTGTGGCTCAAACATCGCAGAGCATTGAGATGCCGCCAACACGCCTGTTTGAGCTGCCAGATATGAGGCAGCCAAGTCAACTGGGCATCGAAAATCACCCCCAAAAACCTGTGTGATTCCACCACTGAAAGAAGTTCGCCGTTAAGAGAAAGCTGCGGCTCCGGGTGGACAGTACGTCGCCGGCAGAAATGCATAACGTAGGTCTTGGCTGCCGAAAACTGGAACCCATGAGCTACAGCCCGGGACTGCGCCTTGCGGATAGCGCCCTGTAGCTGACGTTCAACAGCTGCAATGCCAGTAGAGCTGTAGTAAAGGCAGAAGTCGTCAGCATACAGGGAAGCGAAGACAGAATTTCCCACGGCCGCAGCAAGCCCGTTAATGGCTATTAAAAACAGGCAGACACTTAAAACAGAACCCTGCGGCACGCCGTTCTCCTGGACGTGGGAGGAACTATATGAGGCTGCGACTTGCACGCAGAAGGTACGATACGACAGGAAATTGCGGATAAAAATCGGCAGAGGGCCCCGAAGACCCCATCCAAGAAGCGTAGAAAGGATGTGATGACGCCATGTCGTATCGTACGCCTTCCGCATGTCGAAAAAGACAGCGACCAGGTGCTGACGGTGGGCAAAGGCAGTACGGATGGCCGACTCCAGGCTCACCAGATTGTCGGCGGCAGAGCGGCCTTTACGGAACCCACCCTGAGACAGAGCCAGAAGGCCCCGAGACTCCAGTACCCAATTCAAGCACCGGCTCACCATCCGTTCGAGAAGCTTGCAAAGAACGTTGGTGAGGCTAATGGGGCGGTAGCTGTCCACCTCCAAAGGGCTCTTGCCCGGTTTCAAAACGGGGATGACAATTCTTTCCCGCCATTGCGACGGAAACTCCCCCTCAACCCAAAGACTGTTGTAAAGATTGAGGAGGCGCCGCTGGCAGTCCACTGAAAGGTGTTTCAGCATCTGACAGTGGATGCCATCTGGCCCAGGAGCGGTATCAGGGCAAGCGGCTAGGGCACTGCGAAATTCCCACTCACTGAATGGAGCATTGTAAGATTCTGGGTGGTGGGTGCGAAACGAAAGGCTCCGACGTTCCATCCGCTCTGTAATGGAGCGGAAGGCCAGTGGGTAATTGGAAGAAGCGGAGCTAAGAGTAAAATGCTCTTCCAACCTGTTGGCAATTTCGCCGGAGTCTGTACAAACTGCTCCATTCAGTGAGAGCGCAGGGACGCTGACAGGGGTCCGATAGCCATAGAGGCGTCGGATCTTGGCCCAGACCTGCGATGGAGTAACATGGAGGCCAATGGTGGACACATACCGCTCCCAGCACTCCTGCTTGCTTTGGCGGATAAGGCGGCGGGCCCGCGCACGCAGCCGTTTGAAGGTGATGAGGTGTTCAATGCAGGGATGTGACGCTGTTGCACCCGCCGGCGATCTTTAAGCGCTGCAGCGATCTCAGGCGACCACCAAGGCACAGTCCGCCGCCGAGGGGACCCAGAGGAACGGGGAATGGCAGATTCGGCGGCAGTAACGATGCCCGTGGTGACCGATTGAACCACCGCATCAATGTCATCATTAGAGAGAGAGGCTCAATAGCGGCAGTGGAGGAGAACAAGTCCCAGTCAGCCTTATTCATAGCCCATCTGCTAGGGCGCCCAGAAGAGTGACGCTGTGGTAGTGACAGAAAGATCGGAAAGTGGTCACTACCACACAGGTCGTCATGCACACTCCATTGGACAGACGGTAAGAGGCTAGGGCTACAGATTGAAAGGTCAACGGCGGAGTATGTGCCATGCGCCTCACTGAAGTGTGTGAAGGCACCATCATTTAAAATCGAGAGATCGAGCTGCGACAATAAATGCTCAACGGTGGCGCCTCGACCTGTTGCCACTGACCCACCCCACAGAGGGTTATGGGCGTTTAAGTCGCCCAATAGCAAGAAAGGTGGCGGCAATTGGGCTATCAGCGCAGCCAGGACATGCTGCGAGACATCACCATCCGGTGGAAGGTAAAGACTGCAGACGGTAACAGCCTCTGGCGTCCACACCCGAACAGCGACAGCCTCTAAAGGTGTTTGGAGAGGGACAGACTCGCTGTGCAGAGTGTGAAGGACATAGAGGCAGACGCCACCAGACACCCTTTCATATGCTGCCTGGTTCTTATAATAACCCCGATAGCCACGGAGGGCGGGGGTTCGCATTGCTGGAAACCAAGTTTCCTGAAGAGCAATGCAGAAGAAAGGGTGAAGGCTGATAAGTTGGCAGAGCTCAGCTAGATGGTGGAAGAAACTGCTGCAGTTCCACTGGAGGATGGTATTGTCCATTGCGGAGAAAGGCGTGACGGGACTGGGAAGGCAGATTACGCCGCTGGGTCACCTGCTGCCTCCGATGGAGCACCCGTGCAAGTGCTATCCATTGCGTCTGAGGGATCGGTGAGATCAAAGTCCTCAGCGGACGCAAGGATCTCCACCTCATCCTCAGACGCAGAGCTTTTAGGTAGCGGTGGAATAGGTGCCACCGCAGGTGTCTTGGACCTACGGGTCTTCAAAGTCGTTTTCTCTCACTGTTCCTTTGATTGCCGTTGTTGAGAGGGCTTATCGGAGTCAGTCTCTGGGACCGAAGAGGATCGCGAAGCCCGTCGTCCAGCGACCTGTGGCTTCTTCAGCCACTGGTTGGTGTCTGCTGTGCCGCTGGTAGGAACCTGGGAAGGGAGGGACCCAAGGGATCCCTTCCGAGCGAGAGAAGCCGAAGAAGACTTGCGCTTCTCCGGCTTAGAAGTGGGGACTGGTGTCCCCGGTGGTTTAGTGGGTGCTGCTCCCGAGGTAGATGGTGTGGGAGCAACAGCGATAGAAGGGGCCCCCATCGTCAAGGGGGCAGGTGAGGTCCTCTGACTCTGAGAGCTGACTGTATATCTTGCAGCTGAAGGAGCTGGAGCAGAAGTGACAGTGCAGGCATAAGATGACATCATGCGCACGGGATGTAGCCGTTCAAATTTCCACTTAGCCTCAGTGTAAGTCAGTCAGTCCAGGGTCTTATATTCCATGATTTTGCGTTCTTTCTGTAAGATACTGCAGTCCGGCGAGAAAGGGGAATGAGGCTCTCCACAGTTGACACAGACGGGAGGCGGAGCACATGGAGTATCGGGATGAGATGGGCGTCCACAATCTCGACATGTGAGGCTAGAAGTACAGCGAGAGGACATGTGACCGAACTTCCAGCACTTAAAGCACCACATTGAGGGAGGGGTATAGGGTTTGACGTCACACCAGTAGACCATCACCTTGACCTTCTCTGGTAAGGTATCACCTTCGAAGGCCAAGATGAAGGCACCGGTAGCTACCTGATTGTCCCTCGGACCCCGATGAACATGCCGGACGAAATGTACACCTCGGCGCTCTAAATTGGCGCGCAGCTGGTCATCAGACTGCAAAAGGAGGTCCCTATGGAAAATAACACGCTGGACCATATTTAAACTCTTATGTGGTGTGATGGTAACGTGAACATCCCCCAACTTGTCACAAGCAAGTAACCTGCGTGACTGGCAGAGGATGCCGTTTTTATCAAAACTGACCCAGAGCGCATTTTGGACAAGCCCTCCACCTCCCCAAACTTGTCCTCTAAATGCTCTACAAAGAACTGGGGCTTCACGGATAGAAATGAGTCACCATCAGCTCTGGTACAGACAAGATACCTGGGCGACTAGACGTCACTGACATTCATTGCCTTTCGTTCCTCCCATGGAGTGGCCAGGGATGGGAACGATTTGGTTACCACGCTTCATTACGGGTCATCCGCCCTGATGCCACCTACTCCGACCAAGGGCCCTCCCCACGGGCGACCCAGCCACAGCAATAGCCACCTGACAGGATGGCCATTGCCCGGGAGTCCTGATGCCCCAGGGAGACGGGCATCTACTCCTTGGCATACGTGGGGAGTTAACGGCGCAGGCATCAGTAGAGCGATCCCTGTGTTGTCAGTGGGCTACAACCAATAGGGTACATGGCGGCCCCACCACAACGGACTGGCTACCGTGCTGGATCTTAGGTGCAAAAACGTCCAAGGTCGTCGTCGCAGTTAAAAGCAACACTGCAGAGTGCAGCGTGGTAATCGCACCCAGGGACGTATCCTAGCCCAAGAGATGGAAAACGAGCGGGACACCATTGCAATGACGAAAAAGCCGGCTAAAGGTCTCAATACACGACGGATACAGTGCACCATGTAAGGCGCCCTTCCCCAATTGGCTCGCTCTTCGGAATAATTTAGAAAGATGGAGGTCAAACCCGAGAGGGGACCATCACGTAAGGCCGAAACATTTGAGACTCCTTTTAGTCGCCTCTTACGACAGGCAGGAATACCGCGGGCCTATTCTAATCCCCGAACCCGCAGGGGGGTCAAACATAAGACCCAAGAATTTAGCGACGTCCGAAAACAGAAGGTTGACAGGTCCTAGATGTAAGGAGGGTGGAAGAAACTCCTTACATCGCCAAAACGTAACACAAACGGTCTTACTGGGAGAAAAGCGGAAGCCTGTTTCGATGCTCCAAGAGTGGAGGCGATTGAGACAGCCTTGAAGACGTTGTTCAAGAAGGCTGGTCCATTGCGAGCTGTAGTAGATCACAAAATCGTCCACAAAGAGGGAGCCTGAGACATCGGGAAGGAGACAGTCCATAATTGGATTTATGGCAATGGCAATCTGTACAACACTTAGCACGGAGCCCTGGGGTACCCCGTTTTCTTGGGAGAAAGTACAGGAGAGAGTAGTGTTCACCCGCACTTTAAATGTGCGCTCTGCCATAAATTCACGAAGAAAAAGGGGCAACCGACCGCGAAAGCCCCAAGAGAACAGTGTGCGGAGGATGCCTGTCCTCCAACAGGTATCGTATGCTCTCTCCAGATCAAAAAATATTGCTACTGTTTGGCGTTTCCGGAGAAAATTGTTCATGATATAAGTGGAGAAAGCAACAAGATGGTCAACTGCAGAACGATGCTTTCGGAAACCGCATTGGGCAGGTGTTAAAAGACTGCGGGACTATAGCCACCAAGCTAAACGGCAATTCACCATACGCTCCAAAACCTTACATACACTACTCGTGAGAGAAATGGGGCGATAGCTAGAGGGGAGATGTTTGTCCTTTCCACGTTTCGGAACAGGAACGACGATAGCGTCCCGCCATCGTCTGGGAAAAGTACGTCGGTCCAAATTCGATTATAAAGGCGAAGGAGGTAACGCACACTATGGTATGATAAATGCATCAACATTTGGATGTGGATACCATCCGGTCCTGGGGCGGAGGAGCGAGAAGAAGAGAGTGCATGTTGGAGTTCCCGCATGGAGAAAACAGTATTGTAGCTTTCGCGATTTTGAGAGGAGAAAGCAAGAGGTCGCACTTCCACTGCACGTTTCTTCAGGAGAAATGCTGGCGGGTAATTTGAAGAGCTCGAAATCTCAGCAAAGTGTTCACCCAATGAGTTAGAAATTGCGATGGGGTACACTAATGTATCATGCGCAACAGTGAGCCCAGAGACCGGGGAGAAACTAGGCGCGCCTGATAACCGTCGAATCCGACTCCAAACTTCCGAGGAGGGAGTGAAGGTGTTAAATGAGCAAGTAAAGAAGTCCCAGCTTGCCTTCTTGCTATCGCGGATGACGCAATGACACCGTGCACGGAAGTGCTTATAGCGGATACAGTTGGCCAATGTAGGATGGTGTCTGAAAACGCGAAGAGCACATTGCCGCTCACGTATTACATCACGGCATGCCTCGTTCCACCGAGGAACTGGGGGGAGCCGGGGCAATTCGTAGGTGCGAGGTATTGAACATTCCGCAGCTGTAAGAATAACGTCTGTAATATGAGTGACCTCATCGTCGATACTAGGAAAGTGACAGTCATCGAATGTCGCTAGAGACGAAAAAAGTGTCCAATCGGCTTGGGCAAACTTCCAGCGTCTCGGGCGCATATATGGCAGTTGTGGCTGCAATCGAAGGACACATGGAAAGTGGTCACTCGAGTGTGTATCAGCAAGGGCGAACCATTCAAAGCGTCGAGCTAGCGGAACAGTACCGACCGAAAGATCCAAATGAGAGAAATTTGTCGCGGAGGCAGACAAAAATGTAGGGTCCCCAGTGTTGAAGCAAACAAGATCCGCTTGGTGGAAGACGACTAGCAATAGTGAGCCACACGGACAAGGATGTGGAAATCCCCAAAGCGGGTGGTGAGCATTGAAGTCCCCAACCAGCAAATAGGGGGTGGAAGCTGACCAAGAAGATGAAGGAGATCAGCTCGTGCTATTGGTGTGGATGATGGAATGTATACAGTACAAAGAGAGAAGGTGTATCCAGAAAGGGAAAGACGGACAGTGACTGCTTGGAAGGAAGTGTTTAAGGGAATTGGGTGATAATGCAGAGTATCATGGAGAAGAATCATGAGTCCTCCATGTGCTGGAGTGCCTTCAACAGAGGGGAGATCAAATCGGACTGACTGAAAATGGGGGAAGACAAAGCGGTTGTGGGGATGCAGCTTTGTTTCCTGAAGACAGAAGATTACCGGCGAGTAGGATCGTAAAAGGATCGTCAATTCATCCCGATTGGCTCAAATGCCGCAGATATTCCACTGGATAATGGACATAGGGTGGACAGAAAATGGAAGAATGTGACCAAGGTTGCCGTTAACTCAACGACTGCTCAGAGCTTGCAACCGACACTGTGGAACGGCATTCAGCCGAAGGCAGAAGATCCTGATCCACAGGTTGTTCAGGATCAGCTCCTGCCACCAGCGATCGGCCGGTTGATCGGCCGCCAGCAGTGCGCCTCGGCAACACAGAAGACGGCCGAGGGCGGTTACCGCCAGGTGGTGCTGTAGATGAGACACGCCGTGGCAGAGAAGGAGAGGAACTGGGTTTCTTATTAGCCTTCTTGGAAACATGATCTTTAGATGAAGGAGGAACCGATGGTTGTGAAGTTGGGGTACGTAAAAAATCTTGACGAGTATGCTCTTTTTTGGAAGTCCAGGTGTCTGACTTTTGGGATCGAGATTTAGCAGAACCCGATGAAGGGGGAGCCATAGAGTGAGCAGGCGAAAGTGGGGAGGTTGAATGGGCAATCTTTACGCTGGCCGATCTGACGACTGTGTCACTAAAGGTGAGATCACAAGTCTGCGTGGCCACCTCCTTTGTTGGCCGAGGAGAGGCAAGGACAGTGCTGTATTTTCCTGTCTGAGGCACAGTGGGCTTTCGACTGGCGAATAATTTTCGAGCAGCAAAGGTCGACACCTTTTCCTTCACTCTGATTTCCTGAACGAGCTTTTCGTCTTTAAAAATGGGGCAATCTCAAGAGGAAGCAACGTCGTCACCCATACAGTTGATGCAACGAGGGGATGGAGGTGGACAAGCACCCTCATGGGCATCCTTGCCACACGTAACACATTTGGCCGGGTTGGAACAGGACTGGCTGGTATGATTGAACCGCTGGCACCGATAGCAACGCGTAGGGTTCGGGACGTAGGGGCGAACGGAAATTATCTCATAGCCTGCTTTTATTTTCGATGGGAGTTGAACTCTGTCAAATGTCAGGAAGACAGTACGGGTTGGAACGATGTTCGTGTCAACCCTTTTCATAACTCTTGTGAACAGCCGTTAGGCCCTGGTCAGACAGGTAGTGTTGAATTTCCTCGTCAGACAATCCGTCGAGGGAGCGTGTAGAAACGACTCCACGTGAGGAATTTATAGTGCGGTGCGCTTCCACCAGGACAGGGATGGTGTGGAGCAGTGAAGTACGCAGCAATTTTTGTGCCTGGAGGGCACTGACTGTTTCTAACAACAAGGTGCCATTCCGTAACCTGGAACAAGACTTTACAGGACCTGCAATTGCGTCGACACCTTTCTGAATAATGAAAGGGTTGACCGTGGAGAAGTCGTGATTTTCGTCAGACCGAGAAACAACAAGGAACTGTGGCAACGATGGAAGAACTGTCTGTGGCTGAGACTCAGTGAACTTACGTTTGTGAGCAGACATAGTGGAAGATGAGGAAACTGTTTGCGGAAGAATCCCCCATGATTACCGGCGTCTCCGATGGCGCGCTCCTCCCTTGTGGGGGCCCTCTCTGAGGGCACTCCCGCCTTAGGTGATTGTTCACACCTCAGGTCACACCTCCCGAGAAACGGACAGAGGGACCAATCAGCACTTTCGGAAGGTATCAGCTCAGGTAATCACCCCTCCCTGGGCCTGGCCGTTACCAGGGGGTACATACGTGTCCTACCTGTCTACCCGGGGTGGGGAATTACGCGTTACCCCGTCACCGGCTACGCATGAAAATGCGTGGGTCGGCCTTCAGACACGCACAGGGAGGAAGAAAGAGAAAAACAAAGAAAGGGAAAGGAAAGAAGAGAGGTCTCAAACGCCACAGCGGAGAAAAGGGTAAAGAGAAGAGGTAAGGGAAAGAGAAGGACAAAGGAAGGATGAGGATATGCAAGCAGAGAAGGCGAAGAATGTTACATTTTCGGGCGTCTGTCTCCGGACGTAGGCACAAACCACACTCCCAGAGGGGGAGAAAGGGAAGGAAAGAGCCAGAGGTGAGGGGAGGGGGGGCAAAGATGGAGGATAGGGAAGGATGCGGAAAAGGAAGGTATGCAGCCCGGAAAGGAAGGAGGGCCACATTAGCTCGGGGTCCCGTGCTCGCTACGCACGTATCCACAAAGTGACGCCGGTAATCATGGGGGATTCTTCCGCAAACGGTTTCCTCATCTTCCACTATGTCTGCTCACAAAAGAGTTGTGGAGAGCAGCGATCTGTCAGTATACTTACACCCCACACTGCTGCCACTGGCGCAACTGCTAAACAAGATCGCGTCAGTCATGTGGCCTGCAAGAGTGCCATCACCACCACATCACTCAAAAGAGCATCACACCAGGACCAAGACCACATCTGGTCCTCCTGTTTTCTCACAGCCTAGATGGCTGGCACCCAAGAAGTTCCGCATCATAAAGGCAAACTCTGACATTGTGATCCAAGCAGGCACAGCACAACCATCAGAAAGCAACTGGGCTTCTTTCCCTTCATCTGGTACAAAAGAACCCAGATGCCCTGGTGTCGATTATCGATGATGAAGCTCTGACAATTACTAACCAACACCCTGTGTGTCATATTGGAGATTTTGCATGTCTCTTGACAGGATGCATCATTTTTGCAATGTTGGACTTAATAAAAGCCTGATACCTATAACCATATAGAAGTGGCAGCAGAGAACATCCTCAAACTGCAGTAACTATCCCCTACGGATTATCTGAAAGCCCACACGTCATACTGCCTACAGAAAGCAGCAGACTTTTCAGCACTGTATCGATGAAGTTTTGTGGGGACTAGACTTCTGCTTTGCATGAACATATTATGTGTTGGTGACATCATCGTTCTCAGAAGAACATGAAAGACAGCTACACATAATTTTCTGCAAGTTTTATAACTACATAATCATCATAAATCCAGCTAAATGCGTCACTGATGCTAACAATGCGACATTCTTGGGATTTTGGGTACATATTTAGCAGCTGAACACATCACTGCACTTACATCTCACCCAGCCCTAAAACCAGTGAGTGAAATATTTTGGTACATGTAAATAATAAACTTTTACTGCTAGGCTGTCCTCGGCAGCCCCACGCATCATACCATGACTGCGCATCCTGTCACCGATGCCCCACTAGTGATTTTCTCAAACACCTCATCCCATGCTGCTGGTGCTGTGCTGCAGCAGAATGCAAACTGGCAGCCTTTAGGTGTCTTCTCCAAGATCACGGAGAAGCAGCACTCTTGGCCACAATTTACACAAAACTTTGGGGAGCCCATGAAGCATTTAGATACTTCTGATTCACAGTGGAAGGGCATACGTTCATAATGTGTATACAGACCATCAGCCACTGGCTTATTTTCACTGCCACAAAATACCTACACACCAGTGTAAATCAATTGAATAAATTTTAATTCACGATGTACAACAAACATTCACCATTAAAACGGTTTGAAGAACGTCATCGCCAACATTTTGTCTAGAGTAGACAGCATTTCCAGAACTGTGGCTTTCACAAAACTAGCAGCACCACAAAAGACTAAGGAATTAAAGGGTCTGCTGCAAGACCAGATGGCCCTGCAATTCTGTCAACACTACAGTGGTCATAATTGCCTGCTCTTCTATGACCACAGGATTTCAACTTAAAACACGCACTCACCCATCAGGAAATTGGCTCTACATGGACACTAGTAACGCGGCATTGTGTGTGGCCCGGTGTACAGAAGCAGTGCCATACATGGACACAGACCTGCAACCCCCTGCCAGAAGTACAAAACAATGCTGTTTGTACGAGCTCTGCTTAGAAGTTTTGACATTCCACAGGAATGATTCTCACACACCCATGTGGACATGGTAGGACCATCACCAGTCGCACATAACTACCAGTACTGCCTCATTGTGACTGACAGGTACACCAGCTGGTCAGAGATATTTCCAGTGGATACACAACTGCTGATAATGTGGTGCACACACTCACCTGTGGTTGAATTTCATGTTTCAGCTGAATCCAGGGTCAGAAGTGGGAAGCAGGGATATTCTGTGCAATGGCCTGGCTGTAAAGGATACACAGAACAATTAAATACCATGTCAGGCAGTTGCAAACATTATTGTGGAGGCCTACACCCTTTCTTGAGAGCCGCTATAATGTGCCATACAACAGATTTGGGTACTGACACCTTCCCGGTAGTGCTGTTGGGATTGCACATTGTATTAAAAAAAGACCTGCAGGCTTCCACATCAGTGCTGGTGTATGGTGAACCTTTCCGTCTACCAGGAAAGTTTTCAAACAACACCATGCCCCCCCCCCCCCCATGCCCTGTTCAAGACTTTCTCACAGATCTCCAAACACAAATGGAGGCCATGCGATGGAGTGGAACTACACAGCAGAGAAAACATTCTACTTGTGTTTTCAAAGATCTGCCACTGGCGAAGCATTGTTTTTTCCCAATGTGCCCAACTTTACAAATAAATGGAGCTGCCTTACCAAAGCCCATACATGATTACAGGACGAAATGCTAGGCCAGTCCCTTTCAGCATTAAAGGAGTAGGTGATGTAGTGTCCATTGACTGGTGAAAGCCAGGCTACCTAAGTGCAGAAAATGCTGTTGAAAAGCAGGCTACCCCCAGGCAGAGAAAATCCGCCATGCTGCAGCTGCCGGCACCACGTTATCCAGAGCACAGCTGCACACCTGGAAATCAACCAACCACTGCCCACCCAGGTGTAGCAACCAACTTGCGACACCCACCGTCCCACAGCATCTAGCAACAATACAAACACATTGCAGATGAAAAGTGCTGTTCCCTTTCAATCCAACACACATTTCTTAGTTAAAGTTAGTTGAAAACTTTTTTTTTCCTTGTAGGTGTGTAGTGTAGCGTCTTCATTGGAAATGTTGCAAATTACCTGCCAGAAAGACTGTGCTCTCCAGCAGCAGTGCACCGCTACCTGCCGCACTACGAGGATCAGAGTGTGACCACTGGCCGGACATGCATTATGCAAAATAACTAGCAGGACAGTACTAGTATATTCTGTGTTAGCAGTTGTTTATCTTGTTTGTGTACAGACCAATAAAGTGTCTTATCTTTACATGAAGTGTACTATTAATTAAATACCCTAAACCCTTTCTTACCTTACCCCAAGTATAAGATAGTCCTCATCTTCCTTTACCTTCTATTGAATTTCTGTATCCCATAATAAACGTTCTGTTAATGTGTTAACGATGCAAATAATTTCTTTTGTTCAACATAAAATCTTTCTGTCTCTTCATCATCTGTGGAACTAGTACACACATATACTTTTATTGTGGGTCTTGGCTTTTGTCTCTATTGGCTATAGTAATACATTCACCATGCCATTCATAGCTTATCTGCACACCAATTTCCTTATCTGTTGTTACATTTACTCCTGTATTCACCTGACCAGAAGTCCCATTCTTCTTGTCATCGCATTTCAGTAACTCCCTTGATAACTTCCACCAACTCATTTATCTTTTTTTAAATTCATTATCCTCCAACCTGATAAAGGATCAAAACAGTCCACATTCCAACCCGTAGAATTCCAGATTTGTTTTCTTTGGTGACAGCATCCTCCTGAGTAACCCCATCAAAAGATCTGAATGTGGAATTTTTTTACCTCTGGAATATTTTATCCCAGAGGATACAATCGTCATTAATCCATACAGTAAAACTGCATATCCTCAGGCAAATTAATGACTGTACTTTCCCCTTGCTTTCAGTCTTTCATGGCGGCAGCACGCCAAGGCCATATTAGTTAATGTTACAGGACCAGATGAGTCCATCATCCTGCCTGTTGCCCCTGCCACTACTGTAAAGGCCGCCACTTCCCTCTTCCAGAACTATGTCAGTCAGGCTTCCCCACAGATACCTATTCTACTGTACAGCTGTCTGTAACACTGACACACATAAGCCACCTTTCTGCAGCAAGGTCCATGGTTCATGGCTGGCAAAATTTTTAAGATTTTAAACATAAAGACAAGACTGCTGGGAATCTGCAATATGATTTTATTCTTTTCATTGACAATCACATAGCCTCTCTACTCTAAATCACAATGACATTGGTCAGTTGATGATGCTACTGGAGCTAATTGCTGAATAAGGAGGAGTGATACTGCAGCTTCCTGGTAGTCATGTCTTTCTTTTTCAAACACAAAGATGTGGAGCACCACTTACAGAAAATACACTGTAGAAGATGGACAACTTGTTAAGATCGGATGCTCCACCAGGTAGTCAAAGTATGTGTTGGCCATTGCTACAAAATTTTAAGTAAGCTGTAGAACTTAACTGCATTATGAGTTCCACATTTCACATTATGTTTCGTCATACACCATAAAAGGAATGCCGAGATAGCTACCTTGAATATATAGGTTTACCAGCTGTACTTAGAATGAATACATGTTTCTTTTTTGCCTTCCATTCAGTGTTGTTCCAATACTCTTCTTCTGGCACAGAACCAACTGGAGTAGCGGCTGTTGTACCCTCTTCATTTGAAGTCAAACTTGCTTCACTTAGTTGTGAGGCTAATTCCTCCTGTAATAAAAAAAAATCTTTTTTGTCGATTTCTCACTGCTATCCAAATAAATTACAGTTTCATAATGCATACACTGCACAATCATTTTGTTCTTCAGTACGAATTTCTGAAAAGCAATTCAATCAAACCGGTGTGACCATAACAGACACCTTAATTATCACACCACAGTCTTTATAAAGACATACGAGTATCTTCATCTTAAAATTACTGAAAGGATCATGCCATGGCAGGCAGAAGCTTTAAATAATGTTACTACAAACTTCTGGCTCCTTCTCATCTCACCAATCAGCAGCCTACTGGTGCAATAGCAAAATGGTAGCTTAAAAGGGAATGGCCTGATTAGCCTTCAGTCCCCATCATTATTTCAGCTCACATGTTTACCTGGATTCTAAAGTATCTTGGATCCAAGTTGAATTATATCTGCTATGTTATGAACTTACAGAAGCTACCAAGTACATCTGCTACATGCTTCAGGGTGCACCAAGGAAGTCAGTAGATAAGAACTTTCTTCTCTGGGTCACATCTCATTTGCTCCAGAAACCTGAATGCAGAATACAGACTTGCAATGATTGTAAATTTCTCATCTAAATCTTGACAAAATGATCACAGAAACAGACTGAAAGGCTATGGAAGACTATTATTATAAGTTATTGTAGTGGGGATCTAAAACGGTAATGGATTTTGAAATGCTACGTGCTTTAAGAAACTGCCCCACCCTCTCCAACATGTGAGAATGAGGACTGAACACAAAACCAGTTTTATCCTATCACCCTTCTATCTGCTGAATTGTCGTTAGTAACAGATGTGTCATGATCATGTAACTTAATGAAGAGTGAGCTACAAATATTTTCCACAAATAAGGAACACTGAATTGGTCTCGTCTCTGTGGATACTACATTACTGGCAGTCATGATGATCACCAAGTCAGCAAATAAAATGACACTGGGACAGAAAGTCTCAAAAATTTGAAGAAATCCCTGGACATGTCTTTATATCCACGTCATATGGTAGATCACGGCATGAGTGAGAAATCCATTAAATGATGTCATGTAAGAAAGACTCTTGTACAGTTGCCTACAGCACGGCCAGGTTATAAATGATGGAATGGTATTTGGTGAAACTCTACCCTGATGGTGACTTCAGAGCTGTCAGGATCTGAGAATCCAAGGAAACTGCCAATTAACTAAATTGTCAAATGACTTCCCTGCAAACTGTATCTTTACACTACAATGGTTGCATGCCCCAGTTTGGTTCTATCACGGCAAAATAAAACTGTTTCTTTCCCCAAGTCAGGCATTTGACATGTCTTGCATAGAAACTATCGTGTTTTGGTGCATTGTCACATGTTTTTGTCAACACTGTATCCACATTGGATCAATGGAAGCATCCACTTTCACCCGTCTGCTTTGACCTGTGCATAATAGCGTTGTGGGGTGTGACATCACTAAGGCATGGAGGTTTTGAGTTGGTTGCGGTTGTACATGTGTTGTTATATTTGATGGTGCCCTCTGATGGCCAATCTGGACGTGCCAAGTTTAAACGTTGTGGTATTCATTTCATTTGAGTTTTCATTGTTATCGTGCTAACGTGGTTTTCAGTTTGGGTAGTTGGTGCAATAACATGGATTGTAGAAGAGTTTTCAGCGAGTTATTAAACTGTTTTTTGTTTATGTGTTTGGCGTTTTTGTTAAATCTGATTAGTTTGGTGTTTGTTGTGTGGAAAGCTGTCAATTTTTTTAAATTGCTTTTCCTGTCAGGTACAGATATGACAGTGAAGTTCATGAGTGTATCACTATGTTTTGAGATGGGTGCTGATAGGGTGCCTCTCATACAGTTTCTGCAGATTTTCGGTCTTCTAGCTTAATATGTTAGATGTCACATTTGTGGCTTCAACGTGAGATTGACAAGAGTTCTGGCGGCTTGGACCATGGACATGTACATATGGCATTGTCAGCTTAAGGAACCTAGGTGGATTAGATTAGATTAATACTAGTTCCATGGATCATGAATACGATATTTCGTAATGATGTGAAACGAGTCAAATTTTCCAATACATGACATAATTAAGTTAATATAACAACATACTTAAGTTAATATAACAACTTTTTTATTTTTTGTTTTTTTTTATAATTTTTTTTTTCTTAATTTATATCTAAAAATTCCTCTATGGAGTAGAAGGAGTTGTCATTCAGAAATTCTTTTAATTTCTTCTTAAATACTTGTTGGTTATCTGTCAGACTTTTGATACTATTTGGTAAGTGACCAAAGACTTTAGTGGCAGTATAATTCACCCCTTTCTGTGCCAAAGTTAGATTTAATCTTGAATAGTGAAGATCATCCTTTCTCCTGGTATTTTAGTTATGCACACTGCTATTACTTTTGAATTGGGTTTGGTTGTTAATAACAAATTTCATAAGAGAGTATATATACTGAGAAGCTACTGTGAATATCCCTAGATCCTTAAATAAATGTCTGCAGGATGATCTTGGGTGGACTCCAGCTATTATTCTGATTACACGCTTTTGTGCAATAAATACTTCATCCCTCAGTGATGAATTACCCCAAAATATGATGCCATATGAAAGCAATGAGTGAAAATAGGCATAGTAAGCTAATTTACTAAGATGTTTATCACCAAAATTTGCAATGACCCTTATTGCATAAGTAGCTGAACTCAAACGTTTCAGCAGATCATCAATGTGTTTCTTCCAATTTAATCTCTCATCAATGGACACACCTAAAAATTTGGAATATTCTACCTTAGCTATATGCTTCTGATTAAGGTCTATATTTATTAATGGCGTCATACCATTCACTGTACGGAACTGTATGTACTGTGTCTTATCAAAATTCAGTGAGAGTCCGTTTACAAGGAACCACTTAGTAATTTTCTGAAAGACAGTATTGACAATTTCATCAGTTAATTCTTGTTTTTCAGGTGTGATTACTATACTTGTATCATCAGCAAAGAGAACTAACTTTGCCTCTTCATGAATATAGAATGGTAAGTCATTAATATATATTAATGAACAACAAAGGACCCACGACTGACCCTTGTGGAACCCCATTCTTGATTGTTCCCCAGTTTGAGGAATGTGCTGGTCTTTGCATATCATGAGAACTGCTTATTTCAACTTTCTGCACTCTTCCAGTTAGGTACGAATTAAACCATTTGTGCACTGTCCCACTCACGCCACAATACTTGAGCTTGTCTAGCAGAATTTCATGATTTACACAATCAAAAGCCTTTGAGAGATCACAAAAAATCCCAATGGGTGGTGTTCGGTTATTCAGATCATTCAAAATTTGATTGGTGAAAGCATATATGGCATTTTCTGTTGAAAAACCTTTCTGGAAACCAAACTGACATTTTGTTAGTACTTCATTTTTACAGATATGTGAAACTACTCTTGAATACATTACTTTCTCAAAGATTTTGGATAAAGCTGTTAGAAGGGAGATTGGACGGTAATTGTTGACATCAGATCTATCCCCCTTTTTATGCAAAGGTATAACAATAGCATATTTCAGTCTATCAGGGAAAATGCCGTGTTCCAGAGAGCTATTACACAGGTGGCTGAGACTCTTACTTATCTGTTGAGAACAAGCTTTTAGTATTTTGCTGGAAATGCCATCAATTCCATGTGAGTTTTTGCTTTTAAGCAAGTTTATTATTTTTCTAATTTCAGAGGGAGAAGTGGGTGAGATTTCAATTGTATCAAATTGTATAGGTATGGCCTCTTCCATTAACAGCCTAGCATCTTCTAATGAACACCTGGATCCTACTATATCCACAACATTTAGAAAATGATTATTAAAAATATTTTCAACTTCTGACTTTTTGTTCGTTAAGTTTTCATTCAATTTGATGGTAATACTGTCTTCCTGTGCTCTTGGTTGACCTGTTTCTCTTTTAATAATATTCCAAATTGTTTTAATTTTATTATCAGAGTTGCTGATTTCAGACATGATACACATACTTCTGGATTTTTTAATAACTTTTCTTAATATAACACAGTAGTTTTTATAATGTTTTATAGTTTCTGGGTCACTACTTTTTCTTGCTGCCAGATACATTTCCCTTTTCCAGTTACAAGATATTTTTATACCCTTAGTAAGCCATGGTTTGTTACAAGGTTTCTTATGAGTATATTTAACTATTTTCTTGGGGAAGCAGTTTTCAAATGCATTTACAAAAATGGTATGAAATAAATTATATTTTAAATTGGCATCAGGTTCACGGTACACCTCATCCCAGTCTAACTGCTGAAGGTTTTCCCTGAAATTTGCAATTGTTAAATCATTGACTGAACGTATTACTTTGGAGGACTGTTTAGTATTGCTGAATGGAGCTATGTCATATATTTTAACTAGCTGTGCACCATGATCAGAAAGACCATTCTCAACAGGCTGAGCATTTATCTGGCTAAACTTATCTTGGTCTATAAAGAAGTTATCTATCAGTGAGCTGCTATCCTTTACCACCCGACTAGGAAAATCAATAACGGGTGTCAAATTGAAAGAACCGTGTAATACTTCAAGGTCATTTTTCCTATTACCCTCTTTCAGAGAATCTACATTGAAGTCCCCACAGATAATAATTTGCTTTCCCCCGTCTGACAGATAGCACAACAAGGAGTCCAAATTTTTCAGAAATAGATGAAAATTTCCTGATGGGGACCTATATACAGTTACAATTATAAATGTGCCTTTATTTAATTTAAGCTCACAGGCACATGCTTCTATATGTTTCTCTACACAAAACTTTTTTGTTTCTATACTTTTTGCACAATGATAACTTTTGACATATATGGCAACTCCTCCTTTCTCCATATTTTCTCTCATTAAATGTGCAGAGAGCTTATATCCACTTACATTTACCTTATCCATATCAGTAACAATGTGATGCTCAGACAGGCATGGTATATCTATTTCATCCTCGGCTTCTAAATCTTCTAAACAAACCAGAAGCTCATCTATTTTATTCTTTAAACTCCCAATATTTTGATGAAATATACTTACATTATTTTTAATTATACTTTTATGAGAACCTTTCCTTATTCTAACATTTGCAGTACTCTCCTGTCTGAGTTTCTCATCGTGCTTAGGCCTAGTTCCTATACCAGTGGTCACATGGTGTTCAGAGAGGCAGATTATGTCAACTGGGTTGGGTGACTAATTCATCAATGCAATTACCTAGGACTGAGATACAACTTGGTGGAGATAAAATTTCTGGTGATTGGTGAAAATTTATAATTGACAGCTGTGACTGGTGATCGAATGTGGTAGAATTGTGCTGTTTAATTTCTTTCCTAAACCGAAGATTTGATTCAATCCTGCTGGTACTGCTGGAGGCTTTTGTTGGTAATTAATTTTTGTTCTGGTTTTCTTCTACAGTAATTGTGATGTTGTGTGTGTTGTATATTTATAGTAGGTAGGTTGCGTTTCAACTGATGTAGTGAATATTGGGTATTTGGGTTTTTGAGTTGTTGGTTTTGGTCCCACTTTTCGGAGTTGCAGATGTTGGTTTTTTTGGTATCTGTAGCTACAGTTGAGCTATATAGGTCAAGGGAAATGTCAGAGTCTCGTGGTTTTGTTGGTACAGCAGACTTCTCTAATTTAAATTTTTCGGGTAGTATTTGTGTGGGGATGGTGTGATATCTTAATTGTTGTCCCCGCCCTAAAAGCCCAATTTTCCATAGTCATTTTGTTAGTTTCATTTTATTTTTGTTCGCTTTTGTTGGCATGGGTATGTAGTGACACCACTGTCATTTTGCATATGCTGGAAGTAGCCATTTCTGCCATATTCATGACGTCATGTGTCAAAGCACAGCACCTCATGGAGAAAGCTTAGCTGGAATTTTCATCAATAGCGGAACAAATTCCAAATGCTACCTTCCACAATACTTCTTTAATAGCAAAAAGACTGACCATACCTTGAATAAGCAATTCCGGTAAAAAGTCACCCAGGCCTTGACACCAACCATGTCAGATGTTGATGAAACTTGGTACAATTACTTCTTTTATCATCCTGAAAGAACTTGTAAAATTTTTTTGCTCTATCTCTTATAGTTGCTTCTTCTTCTTCTTCTTCTTCTTCTTTTTAAGCTAACGGATGTTTAGTTTTACAAAAACTGCAATATCTAGAGTCTCAGACCTGATAGAAAGCTCAAATTTGTTTTAAAATACTCTTAATTGTATAGGCTATTAGATAAAAGAAAAATTATGCTGGCTTTTTAACCTGTTTAGTAGTTATCTAATTTTTAAAATAATATTAATTATATTTTAAAAATAAAAAGTACCAAGTGACTTAGACACCAAAAATAAGTTTTTGTCCTCTTGGAGTAACAATGTACGCTTGGATTTTGTTTTGTTACTCCTGTGTTTTGAAGTAAAAAATTATTACAGTGTTAAATAGTGCTTGGATAGTATTTTATTAAGTTTATTCAAACTTTCAGTAAGTACTGTTACTTAGTTTACAGAGATTATTTTCCAATATCCTATAAAAGTAACCAGAACAGTAATCAGACCAAAAGTGAAATCAGTATGTCAGATATTCAAACCTGTAGTGTAGGGTTATTTAAAAAATCTGTTTCCAAACAACCTACACACCTGCAAAGAAGTTACAACCTGTATCTGAATTGAGTGAGGAAGAAAAAGATTTGATCCACTTACGATCTGGAATTGATCTGTGTGAATTTAAGAATATATGTTCACACCACAGCTACTACTTTTTAAATGTTTTTGAAAAGTATCAAACAACATGTGTAGGCCCACTAAAAGACACAAAAAGCCCATCAAAAAATCGTTGAGAAATGTAGGCTTGGATCTTTCTAAACAATTACTGACAAAAAATATTAGTATAAAACCTGGACAAAAGCTTTGCTCAACATGCCGTAACTTTTGTGAGGAAAAATTAAGAGTTGAAGTCAATGAAAGTGAAACAGATAATGAAGTCATGGTTGAATTAGAATCATTGGAATCCAGAAATGAATCCCTCGTACAAACAAACATTGCTCTTGATAATTTAGGTTTAACACCGATAAAGCTTCATGGCTTGTCAGAACAAAGTAAAGGGTCTTATTTTTAAAAGGAAGGTAAGCAGTATTGAAAAGACTGCAAAAAAGGCGGTTTCAAAAGCATTAAAATATGATGCACCAAGTTCTGATGATGAAGAAGATACAAGTGTGGTTGAGAAAGCAAAGGATTTTGATGTAATGATTTCTCTTATGACAGAGAAGATTTCATCTGTTGGGAGGTCTAGAAAAATCCAGATTCTGACCTTGGCTCCAGATTCTTGGAGTCGAAATAAAGTGATGAAAGAATTTAATGTAAGTGAGTACATGGTGCGACAAGCTAGAAAGCTAAAATCTCAAAAGGGTATTTTGGAAACTCCTGGTCCAAAAAAAGGTAAAACTCTTTCTGAAAATACAGTAAGACTTGTAACAGATTTTTACGAAAAGGATGAAAGTTCCAGAGTGTTACCTGGAACAAAAGACAAAGTAAGTGTTCAAAAAAACTGTGTACACGCAAAAAACACTCATTTTGCGTAACTTGAGAGAACTCTATTATTCTTCCAAATGGGAGAATCCCGAGGTAGAAGTAGGATTTTCAAAATTTTGTTTCTTGAGACCTAAATGGTGTATCCTTGCTGGTGCTGCAGGCACACACACTGTATGTGTATGCAGTATCCACCAGAATGTTAAACTATTACTGGATGCTGTGAAAATTGAAGAATCTTATAAAGACCTAATTAAGATGCTTGTGTGCAACACAGAAAACCAAAACTGCATGCTACATCATTGTGACAGCTGTCCTGCAAATACTGCACTAACTGAGTACTTAACTGAAAAACTAAGTGAAGAAAATGGTTCAAATGGCTCTGAGCACTATGGGACTCAACATCTTAGGTCATAAGTCCCCTAGAACTTAGAACTACTTAAACCTAACTAACCTAAGGACATCACACACACCCATGCCCGAGGCAGGATTCGAACCTGCGACCGTAGCAGTCCCGCGGTTCCGGACTGCAGCGCCAGAACCGCTAGACCACCGCGGCCGGCACTAAGTGAAGATTATGATTTAGAAGAAGAAATTGTAATCAGTCAGTGGGTTAACACAGACAGGGCAGAAATGATCAAACAGTATCAGTGTTGAAGACTACATTTCCTTATTGGTTAGGTCATTGGAAAAGCTCACCCCACACTCGTTTATAGCAAAATCCCAATCAGCAGCCTTTAAAAGATTGAAAGAAGACCCACCACCTAAAACAGCAATTATTGTGATGGATTTCAGTGAAAATTATTCCTTTGTTATACAAAATGAGATCCAAAGTTACCACTGGAATAGAGGTGGTTGTACTCTACACCCAGTTGGAGTTTTTCTACGAAATGAGGAAAACAATGTTTTTGTTTCCAACCACTGCTTTATTAGTGATGAGCAAGAACATGACGCTGGTTTTGTTAACTTTGTACAAAAAGAAATTACAAAGTGGCTGTCATTACATCATACTGACATTGACTCAGTTCACTACTTTACAGATGGTTGTGCTGGGCAGTATAAAAATAGAAACAGTTTTAAAAATTTGACTGAACACTTGAAGACTTTAATTTGAAGGCCCAACCCTCTTTTTTTGCAACAAGTCACGGGAAGTCAATTTGTGATGGCCTAGGAGGAACTATTAAAAGAATTTTAAGGAAAGCCAGTCTACAGCTTTCAGACGAAGAACAAATAATGACAGCAATCGATGTGTACAAGTTTTGTGAAAAAAATATTGAAAACATTCATTTTCACTTTATTGACAAAAAAGAAACTGATTTGCTATGGTTAAAACTAGAAAAACGTTTTTCAGCAACCCGAACCATTCCTGGAACAAGAAGTTTTCATAACTCCAAACCACTTCCAACAAACAACCTTGAAATTAGAAGGACTACAGATAGTGTAAAACCCTCCTAAGTCTTTTCTTTCCATTCTTCTTCTGATTGGGTTCGTGTTGAACCATCCATAAATAGTTATGTGGCTGCAAATTATGATGGTAACTGGTACTTTGGACTGGTAAAAACAATATTCAATGATGAAGAAGATGCAGAAATTCTATTTCTACATCCTTCAGGACCAGCTGCATCATTTTATTGGCCTGAAAGAGAAGATTCTTGCATAGTGCCTTTGGAGCACATAGTCTGTGTAGTAGACGCACCTCAATCAAGCGGCACTGGAAGAATGTATTACTTCAAAAAAGACTATCAAAAGAACTGAAAGCTCTTGAATGAAGTGGAAAAACAGTTTAATCAGCATTAATGTTTATTAAAAAGACAAAATTACTCAAAAAATTCTATGTTTCAAGCAATCAGTTGGGTTATACATAAGTGTCGTAAGTACACCATCTTTGTACATAATTCTAATGTAATCTACTATAATTAATAAACATGTTAAAAAGCCATCATTATTTTTGTTTTATCAAGTAGCCTATATGTTGAAGAGTAAATTAAAACAAATTTGAGCATTCTATCAGGTCTGAGACTCTAGATATTGCAATTCTTATAAAACAAAACATCCGTTAAAAAAAGAAAGAAAAAATACATTTTTTTTTCATAGAAAATATTAATATATTTCAATAGTATCATTTTTATCTTCAAATACGTATAATAAATAAACTTGCTGCAAAAATTCATGATGTTATCTAAAAGAGTTTTTAAGATAAGCAATTTTAAAGTTTTGAATACAAATTAAATTTACCATTTCCGAAGGTTCGGAAAACACAAAACAAAAACTTTAAAAATTTATAAAAAAAAAAAAAACTATAAGAGATACAGCAAAAAAATTTGCGGGTGTTGTCAGGATGGTACTAGAACTATTTGAGCCAAATTTCATGAAAATCTAAGGAGGTGGGTGTAAAATTTATTTTTTATTGGGTGATTTGATATGGAATGACCCTGTATTGAAAAGAGGATACAAGCTGGATATCAACTGAAGCAAAATGAAGGGTAATAGAATCAGACAATACTGAGAGAATTAGATAAGGAAATGAGATATTAACAGTAGCAGATGAGTTCTGCTATTTAGACAGCAATTTACGTGATGACAAGATGAAGTAGAGCATATACAAAATGCACACTGACGATAGAAACACCTATGAAAGTGAGGTTGGTTAGCATCAAATATAAATTTAAAAGTAAAGAAGTATTTTCTGAATGTATTTGTACGACGTGCATCTGCGTACGGAAATGAAACATTGACTACAAATGGTTCACACCATAAGAGAATAGAAGCTTTTCAAATGTGGGAAAAAAAAAAAAAAAAGAATGCTGAATATTATTCCAGTATATTGAATTACTAATAAGGAGGTATTGAATCAATAACTTATGGCTCAAACTGCCTAAAAGACTAGGTCAGTCAATAGGACACACAGACATCAAGGAACTGTCGTCAGTTTGGCAAAGGAAGAAGTCCGTGGCATAAAAATTATAGAGGGAGACCACAACTTGACTGCAGTAGGCCTAATGTGATTCAAAAGGGCACAGGTTGCAGCTGTTATGCAGAGTTGAAAAGACTTGACTGAAGACCAGAACAATTACGCAACATACAAAGCGTGATTGTAAATTATATACAAACGAAGGCAAGTGTTCACTCATAATTAGAGACATTATCTATGACAATATAACATACAAGTTCTGCCACAGTGATTCTAGCATTATTTAGAAGTGAAGACAGTTAATAACACTAACAAATCCTGTTGTACATCACCGTAACCCGAAGTAAATAACTGAATGTAGAAACTTCCATGACATAAATGAAAAGGATTGTATATACACTCTGAATTTCATGTGTAACTTGTAAGTTACTTTAATGTTGTGTCAACTAATGTTAACATAATTGAACAGCATGTCTCACTTACCACATCATTTTTAAGCTTGTCATCATCAGATGCTGAATCTTCCGGAACAGTTGTGTCATGCAGTTCCTCTTGAATTTCGCTAATGGTACTAGTAGTACTTTCCTTCATCTGTCTGTCATCAAAACTAGAGTCCATTTCCTGTTCCAGTTCTTCAAAAGAATCTGTCGTGACGAGCATGCTTTCTTTGCATGCTCCTGGTTCAAAGTCAGCGACGACATCAGGATCTTCGTTCGTTTCGGAAAGCAACTGTTTACTTTCCACTTCATTTACACTTGACGCCATTACTTAGCAGCAAAGCACTTCGAGCGCAGTATACACACTAAATAAACAAACGGGTGAGCACTAATCTTTCTCGTATCAAGTCGATAGCCAGCTTAAGCCGGGTTCACACAGGCAACAAAAGTATCGCCACTGCGAATGGCGAACTGCAGTTACTTTGTAGTTGCATGTGTGAACTCCTAGTTTTCGGTGGCGCCATTTAAGAAGCGCAACTTTTGTCACGCCACAAAAAGTTGAACTTGGTTCTACATGTTAAGCCCGGTCCACACGCAACGATCTGTCTGCGCAGACATTGGCGCAGATGTCTGTACATGCAAAAGATCGCTGCAAATGTGGTGTGTTCACACAACACAAACCCCAATCTACTACTCGCCCGCCATCTGTCGGTGTAGAAAAGAAATGTCAGTGGCAAGCGACTACGCTCGCCGTAAACGTCAAAAATTTAATTCAGTTATTTTGAAATATAGAAATGGAGGAAGTGCTGTTGTGGTCTGTGTTCACAACGTGTGTTGCAAAAAACGTTCAGACCAACCACAGGAAACAGAAAGCAGTCAAAATGGTGTAGACAGTGGCTGCTAAAGCGAAAGCAGTTTTATCACGTAAATTTACTGCGAGATTTGCAGGGCGAAACTTTTCGGTAAACAGTTCGCAACGAATGTTATTATTTTTTTTATTACTGTTTCACTGTTTGCCGAGGCGTCAACTGCCCGCAATTTTTCAATTAGAGCATTGTATAGTGCTGTCTTTTTGTCTCGGTCACTATAATCTTTACTTTTAATCTTCCATATACATGGGTGGTTTCTATATATTTCGATGAATTCACTAACAAACTCTCGAGAACACTGACGAGTAACAGCCATTTTAATGCCCTGTGCGCACAAATACAAACACAGACTGAGCAAACATCTGTTTCGCGCCAGATTTACGGCGATCTCCTGTCCACACGCTCCAACTTGTCTGCGCAGATGTGGTTTGAACCCACAGATTTGAGAGGTTTCGCTCAAACCTCCAACTCCAACTTCCAGGTTTGCACACACCTCAGGTTGGTGCAAATCTTCTGTCCACACGTAACGATCTGTCTGCGCAGATGTGATGTGCGCAGACATTTGCACAGACAGATCGTTGCGTGTGGACGGGCCTTTAGACTGTGGTTCTACTTTGTTGCGCCATTTTGCCTTCACCACAATCGAATAACGTCATTCGATTACTACCTCGCGGCTGGATTCAAACCTTTCTAGTGCGTATTCGTTCGCAAATAGTGCTTTTGTTTGTGCATTTGCTATTAATATGTCGAAAAAGTGGTCAACAGTGATAATTATGAGATTCTTGGAGGGGTATCAAGAACGAGAATGCCTTTGTAACGACAAAAGCGAATCATACAAAGACAGAAATTTGAGAGATGCGGCATTAATTGAAATAGTAAACAGTATACCTGAATATGTACCTGGAATTGATGTAGCTACAACAAAATTAAAAATTCGAAGCATTCGAAATGCTTACATGAATGAACATAAAAAGTACTGAAATCACTGAAGAGTGGTGCGTCTACAGACGGTATTTATAAACCCAGCCTTGCTTGGTTTGAAGCTGCAGACCGGTCCTTAAAACATGTAGTCGAGACAAGGGAGACGAGAAACACTGTGGTAAGTAATATTTTACATTTATTATGTTTCCAAAACATCTTATTTAGTAATATGTACACCCGTTTAATCAGCTGAGACAGGTGACGCCATTTTGCAAACTGCGCAATTACGAAGAATTTGTGGCGTCCTGTGTGAACGGTAGCTCACAGCGCCACTTCAGAATGCCTTGACTTGTGGCGATACTTTCGTTGCGTGTGTGAACCCGGCTTTAAGAATTGTTAATATATATCGTGTCATTAATTAACCAATTAGGGAAATCTACCACAATGGCGACCTGCGACAACGTTTCGTTCCGTTCCGAGTTACTGAGCACTAACAATGCAGCCATCTCACTCTACTCTTTTTACACCACTTCCTTCAGGCCACTGCACATCATGGGTTCCGTCAAGTGATGTGCATCGCCAATTTATCACTGCTTTAACCAACAAACAGTGCTAAAATCTGAACTGTGTAGTATTATGCATGCTTCCTCGCAAGACGTCGTATCTCTGGACATGCCACCATTGCCGCCATTGACTGGTCTATTATTAGATTTGGTGCGAAATTCAGACCAATCTACTACAGCTCTGGATTCCAGTGATCAGCTCTTGTTCATCACGACTGACCCCATGACAGTTGCAACACCTGCACTAGCCATGCTGGTGCAGTGGCTCGACAACGTGACGATCTTGCAGGATACAAGACACCAGCCTCTTCACTACACATACGCCATTATAGGATCGACAAACATACCACAAGGGATTCTGACACCATCATATCATTTTCCACAACTCCCATACTAGGACCTCTTACAGCCTGTGCATTGTTTTGAGGACTTGATTCCCAACCCAAACTATCACTGTCTTGTCTGGAACAATCAGCCCTGAGGTTTGTGTCAGCAGAATGTCTATTTGCATTGCTAGGAATTTTGGACGACAACTCCAAGTTTGTGACATTGATCTGCTACCTGGTCAAGCATGCCAATTTCAACAGCAACGTCATACTCACATCCCCCATGCACAACAAATATACAGCCACCAAATAAGCCTTGCATCAGTGTCTATCTTACACACCAGATCAACAACTTTGTCAAGCAGTCTATGACAAACAACTAGCAGATAAAACCCAATCTCAGCTCTGGTATCAGCAACAAACATTATTGTACGCGAATCTGATGTCAGAGACCACGTTAAGGACGCTTTGGATTGTTAAACTACTTGCACAGCTGGAACTTGGAATGATCGCATATGAAGCAGAATTGCTTGACAAGAATCTCAGCCTCATTGATGGGCTATTCACCACAATGCAACATATGCAGCGCATTGATTACAAGAACACCACTCCCCAGCCGAAAGTTAGACCTTGGTCGGCCACCTGTCATGGCGATCCAACCAGCCAGAGCTGATAACAACCGATGGTGACGTCAGCGCTTCCAGCCCACACACCATTCCTGCAATTGACAGGACAATGCCAATTGCCCTAGTTGCCTCAAGATCACAGCTCTGCTGGTACAATGCCCATTTTGGAGATGCTGTGCGCAGCTGCCAGTTTCCATGCAGGTTTCCAAACTTCAAATGCAGGCCACCATTGGCACATCATCTTGTGCTGAGACACCAAGTCGCCTTTGCATGTGCCACATGGGATGTATGTTGTCCATGCCAGCCAATCTGATGAACAAAAGACTGTATATTTTCGAACTCAAGTCAACATCATATTTGCTCATAGATACAGGATTGGATGCTAGCACAGTACCAAAGGACATATCTCACTCCTCACCGTCACAACCAGGTTACAGCTGTGTGCTGCAAAGAATTCTCTAATCTCTGTACATGGAGAAGTACATCATATATTACAACTCAGCATGGATCTCCAGGCCCGCAGACCTTCTTCATCACTGATGTCACCGAACTGGTGGTGGGAAATGATCTCTTCCAACAGTTTCAGCTCTCCTGGGACCTGGAGCATAGGCACTTTTACACCACATAATCCGTCGACTCATCCTGTGAATTTTTGCTCTATTGCTGCCTCCTTGAAGGCACACCACTTTGACATGCAGTTTGCCTTCACAGAAGATTGCTACGACTGTGGTTGTCATTGTGAAGACACACAAGCATTACCTAGAATTGCGCAAAATATCGGAGACCCTCCACGCTGAAAATGCATGCCTGCGTCAATGAATCCACGATGTATAGGATCTACATCTACATCTACATCTATACTCCGCGAGCCACCTTACGGTGTGTGGCGGAGGGTACTTATTGTACCACTATCTGATCCCCCCTTCTCTGTTCCATTCACGAATTGTGCGTGGGAAGAACGACTGCTTGTAAGTCTCCGTATTTGCTCTAATTTCTCGGATCTTTTCGTTGTGATCATTACGCGAGATATATGTGGGCGGTAGTAATATGTTGCCCATCTCTTCCCGGAATGTGCTCTCTCGTAATTTCGATAATAAACCTCTCCGTATTGCGTAACGCCTTTCTTGAAGTGTCCGCCACTGGAGCTTGTTCAGCATCTCCGTAACGCTCTCGCGCTGACTAAATGTCCCCATGACGAATCGCGCTGCTTTTCGCTGGATCATGTCTATCTCTTCTATTAATCCAACCTGGTAAGGGTCCCATACTGATGAGCAATACTCAAGAATCGGACGAACAAGCGTTTTGTAAGCTACTTCTTTCGTCGATGAGTCACATTTTCTTAGAATTCTTCCTATGAATCTCAACCTGGCGCCTGCTTTTCCCACTATTTGTTTTATGTGATCATTCCACTTCAGATCGCTCCAGATAGTAACTCCTAAGTATTTTACGGTCGTTACCGCTTCCAATGATTTACCACCTATGGCATAATCGTACTGGAATGGATTTCTGCCCCTATGTATGCGCATTATATTACATTTATCTACGTTTAGGGAAAGCTGCCAGCTGTCGCACCATTCATTAATCCTCTGCAGGTCTTCCTGGAGTACATATGAGTCTTCTGATGTTGCTACTTTCTTGTAGACAACCGTGTCATCTGCAAATAGCCTCACGGAGCTACCGATGTTGTCAACTAAGTCATTTATGTATATTGTAAACAATAAAGGTCCTATCACGCTTCCTTGCGGTACTCCCGAAATTACCTCTACATCTGCAGATTTTGAACCGTTAAGAATGACATGTTGTGTTCTTTCTTCTAGGAAATCCTGAATCCAATCACAAACCTGGTCCGATATTCCGTAAGCTCGTATTTTTTTCACTAAACGTAAGTGCGGAACCGTATCAAATGCCTTCCTGAAGTCCAGGAATACGGCATCAATCTGCTCGCCAGTGTCTACGGCACTGTGAATTTCTTGGACAAATAGGGCGAGCTGAGTTTCACATGATCTCTGTTTGCGGAATCCATGTTGGTTATGATGAAGGAGATTTGTATTATCTAAGAACGTCATAATACGAGAACATAAAACATGTTCCATTATTCTACAACAGATTGACGTAAGCGAAATAGGCCTATAATTATTCGCATCTGATTTATGCCCCATCTTGAAAATGGGAACGACCTGCGCTTTCTTCCAGTCGCTAGGTACTTTACGTTCTTCCAGAGATCTACGATAAATTGCTGATAGAAAGGGGGCAAGTTCTTTAGCATAATCACGGTAGAATCTTACGGGTATCTCGTCTGGTCCGGATGCTTTTCCGCTACTAAGTGATAGCAGTTGTTTTTCAATTCCGATATCGTTTATTTCAATATTTTCCATTTTGGCGTCCGTGCGACGGCTGAAGTCAGGGACCGTGTTACGATTTTCCGCAGTGAAACAGTTTCGGAACACTGAATTCAGTATTTCTGCCTTTCTTCGGTCGTCCTCTGTTTCGGTGCCATCGTGGTCAACGAGTGACTGAATAGGGGATTTAGATCCGCTTACCGATTTTACATATGACCAAAACTTTTTAGGGTTCTTGTTTAGATTGTTTGCCAATGTTTTATGTTCGAATTCGTTGAATGCTTCTCTCATTGCTCTCTTTACGCTCTTTTTCGCTTCGTTCAGCTTTTCCTTATCAGCTATGATTCGACTACTCTTAAACCTATGACGAAGCTTTCTTTGTTTCCGTAGTACCTTTCGTACATGATTGTTATACCACGGTGGATCTTTCCCCTCGCTTTGGACCTTAGTCGGTACGAACTTATCTAAGGCGTACTGGACGATGTTTCTGAATTTTTTCCATTTTTGTTCCACATCCTCTTCCTCAGAAATGAACGTTTGATGGTGGTCACTCAGATATTCTGCGATTTGTGCCCTATCACTCTTGTTAAGCAAATATATTTTCCTTCCTTTCTTGGCATTTCTTATTACACTTGTAGTCATTGATGCAACCACTGACTTATGATCACTGATACCCTCTTCTACATTCACGGAGTCGAAAAGTTCCGGTCTATTTGTTGCTATGAGGTCTAAAACGTTAGCTTCACGAGTTGGTTCTCTAACTATCTGCTCGAAGTAATTCTCGGACAAGGCAGTCAGGATAATGTCACAAGAGTTGGTTGGTTGGTTGGTTGGTGTGGGGAAGGAGACCAGACAGCGTGGTCATCGGTCTCATCGGAGTAGGGAAGGATGGGGAAGGAAGTCGGCCGTGCCCTTTCAGAGGAACCATCCCGGCATTTGCCTGGAGTGATTTAGGGAAATCACGGAAAACCTAAATCAGGATGGCCGGACGCGGGATTGAACCGTCGTCCTCCCGAATGCGAGTCCAGTGTCTTACCACTGCGCCACCTCGCTCGGTTGTCACAAGAGTCTCTGTCCCTGGCTCCAGTTCTGATTGTGTGACTATCCCATTCTATACCTGGTAGATTGAAGTCTCCCCCTATTACAATAGTATGATCACGAAACTTCTTCACGACGTTCTGCAGGTTCTCTCTGAGGCGCTCAACTACTACGGTTGCTGATGCAGGTGGTCTATAGAAGCATCCGACTATCATATCTGACCCACCTTTGATACTTAACTTAACCCAGATTATTTCACATTCGCATTCGCTAATAACTTCACTGGATATTATTGAATTCTTTACTGCTATAAATACTCCTCCACCATTGGCGTTTATCCTATCCTTGCGGTATATATTCCATTCTGTGTCTAGGATTTCGTTACTGTTCACTTCCGGTTTTAACCAACTTTCCGTTCCTAATACTATATGCGCACTATTTCCTTCAATAAGCGATACTAATTCAGGAACCTTGTCCTGGATACTCCTGCAGTTTACCAATATTACGTTAACTTTTCCTGTTTTTGGTCTCTGAGGACGGACGTTCTTTATCAACGATGCTGATGTTCTCTCTGGTAAGCCGTCAGGTATTTTATCGTTTCGCCCAAGGGGGGGGGGGGTCCCTCTAACCTAAAAAACCCCCGTGTGCACGCCACACGTACTCTGCTACCCTAGTAGCTGCTTCCGGTGTGTAGTGCACGCCTGACCTGTCTAGGGGGGCCCTACAGTTCTCCACCCAATAACGGAGGTCGATGAATTTGCAACCATTATAGTCGCAGAGTCGTCTGAGCCTCTGGTTTAGACCCTCCACACGGCTCCAAACCAGAGGACCGCGATCGACTCTGGGCACTATGCTGCAGATATTAAGCTCAGCTTGCACTCCGCGTGCGATGCTGGTTGTCTTCACCAAATCGGCCAGCCGCCGGAAGGAACCAAGGATGGCCTCAGAACCCAAGCGGCAGGCGTCATTCGTTCCGACATGTGCTACTATCTGCAGCCGGTCACACCCAGTGTGTTCAATAGCTGCCGGAAGGGCCTCCTCCACATTACGGACGAGACCCCCCGGCAAGCACACCGAGTGCACACTGGCATTCTTCCCCGACCTACCCGCTATTTTCCTGAGGGGCTCCATAACCCGCCTAACGTTGGAGCTCCCTATAACTAATAGGCCCGCCCTCTGTGACTGTCGGGACCTTGCCGGAGAATCGGCCACTGGCCCAACAGGCGAGGCATCCTGTGGTGGCTCGGAAACGATGTCATCACCACTAGGAAGCACCCCGTACCTGTTGGAAAGGGGTAAGGCAGCTGCCACGCGGCCAGATCCCACCTTCGCCTTTCGGCCAGGCACGCGCGAGCCCACCACTGTCCGCCATTCACCCTGGAGTGATGGCTGACCGGTAAGATGCTCACTGCCGGAAGACGCAGCGACATCAGGGGTTCCATGTGATTCCAAGGCCACCGAAGTAGGCATAGGTCTCACCACAGTTGCCCCAACGCCACTACGAGCCGACGCCTGCACCTCGAGCTCGATGAGCCTAACAGACAAAGCCTCCACCTGCCCCCGAAGAGTGGCTAATTCTCCTTGCGTCCGCTCACAACAACCACAGTCCCTACACATGACTATGTTTACCCTACTCTATACGGTGACAAATTCCCAAGATAATCTTCTGATGAGCTACTCTGATAATCAAGAAACACTCACTGAAATACGAGACGCGAAAACTACGCTAGGTTTTCCCAGAAAAACTATTTAAAAGCTAAGCGCAGCAAATAAGTACAAAATAAATTTCTCTCCTAACGATCAAGAACTGTTAGTTTCTATGCAGAGCAGATAAACACAAATAGAATCCCTTCCTTAGTGGAAGGTCGTAAACAAAATGCAAAATAAACGCTTTATACAAACAGTACTCGCTGCTGCTGGTGCTCTCGCTCTGGCTGTCACAAGACAGCACTCATGAATGCACGCAAAGTGATTCAGAGCCTCTCAACAACCCTGATTTGTGATGAACATGCCTCATCTTCTACACCTCAGATAGTTATGCTACAAGTTCCCTCAATCACACGATGTCTCCCAAAAGTTAGTATTGTACATTTTGCCTCAGTGCTCACTGCATTTCCCAATCGTTTCACCTCCTCCTCATTATCAGCAATCGTTCAGCAGTGCGCCATCTAAAATGGTAAGATGCATAGCATTCTCATGACTTCCAGCCCACCTGTTCCTCAAACACTTCTTCAGCGTTTAAGGTATCAAACCCAAGTCTGAATAGATGGCACTAATTCTACAGTTATCTACCCCACAAACTTATCAAGACCTATAATCTTTTACGAGGCATCCTTAACTTTTACCAACATCACCTACCACACCTCAAGTGGTGGCGATTCAGGCTCTGCTCACCAACGCCCTCTCTAGGTTGAATACACAAGTCAAGGCAGACACCAACATGCAAGCTGCATTCGGCTATGCCACAGCTTGTTTTGCAAAAGTGGCTATCCGAGCACACACAACTCACGGTCACAACGGCCACTAGCAATTCGGCCATCGGGGTGATCCTACAACCAGTTGTGGCAGGCAAATCGAGAACCGCTCTGCTTCTTCTCTAAGAAACTCATAGCCTCATAATCAAAATGGTCTACATTCAATTGTGAGCTGCTTGCTGTGTGTGAAACAGTTCAGAATTTCAGAGAAGATATCAAAGGTGAACATTTTGTGATCTATACAGTTCACAAACTACTCGCTAATATAATGCATCACCCATCAAAGGCTGTGATCCCCTGCTAGTTTCACCACCTTGACCTCATCACACAACACACAATAGATGTACATTCATCAGTTATATGGAGCCGACAGCATACTTGCCTAGTATCTCTTGTGCATCAGTACTATTTCACTTCACCTCGACTATGCTAAGCTGATAGATGGACAAGATTGTGTTCCACCCATCACAGACTTATTCAACATTGTGCATTGCACACTGAATGATGAGCAATTTCCAGCACTGCCCATATCCTCTACAACATGTCACAGAACAGAATATGACGTCTCATCCCCTCATCTATGCATCATCTGATCTTCAGTCAGTTCTACAACCTGGGTGTCCTGTCAATGGTCTGGCTCATAACTGAATGGATCGTTTGGATGAACATCAAACAAGATTGTTGTACCTGGTTGCCTGCTTGTTTAGTGTGCCACAATAGCAAGGTCAGTCAGTATGTGCAGCCTCCTCTTGGCCACTTCGTTATACAGTGTGCTCGATTTTGGCATGTGCACCTTGATCTCATCGGCCCCCTGCCGAAATTGGAAAGCTACAAATACATACTATCAATAACTGATCAGGTCTCAAACACTGGGTTGAAGCCATTTCCATGAAAGTCATCACATTGGAGTCTACCACTTGAGCTTTCATTGAGGCATTGATATCCTTCTTTGGTTTTCCTGAAATGATTACCAAAAACCAAGGGAGAAAATTCAAACCCTCTCTGTTCAACACACTCTGCCCCCTTTGCAGCATTACCTGCAATCGTACAACAATGTACCACCCACAGTGTAACAGGCTCAAGGAGTACTGACATCTTGGATGGAAGCCTTCCCATAGACGTATCTCAGCACTTGAAGAACGTTTAAGGAGGACCTACGGGCTTCCCATGTGGAAGTCTTGAATGGCGATTCCTTACACTCCCAGCAGAGTTCATTCTTCCGACACCAACCACTGACACCAACCCTCAATCTGGCAAATCTGCCAGTATTAGTGCAACTGGTGAAGTGGCACATTAAAAATTCGCAGGTGCCACCATCTACGGCACACACCATTCTAAAAACCTTCAAACACAAAGTGCTATCGGCTGTAACTACATCATGATACTTGATGATATGGTCCAGATAGCTCTACAGGCAGCATACTCCTGACCATTTCTACTTGTCAAGCACAGCCCACATACCTTTGACATCTTGCTCAATGAGAAAACAACGATGGTCTCTCTGTATGGACTCAAACGTGTATGAGGTCTCCATGACTCGATCACTTTATGCCCTATGAATCTTGACAGCTCACAAGATGACCAAGACAACTCCCCCATCAGCATGACATCACACATTACACAGCCCAGAGATCCAGCACTCATCATGTGCATGACTTCAATCCTGAAGAGTCTGAGTCTGGCTCCAGCTGCTGCAAGTTTCTTATTTAGCTTTTCTTGTGTTTTCCTAGTAATATATATTGCTTAAATTTTGGGCATTTTTTTGTATTTAAGAGGTTTATCCTTGAATTTTGTAAGTTTATATTAAAGCAGTCAGTAGCGCAGTAGTTGCTCATTTGTTTGTTTTGAGGACAAGTGACCGTTTGGTTCAGCCTCATTAACCACTTAGTCTGGCTCCAGCTGCCACCTGCGACACATCTCCAGGGAGCAAGTTATGTATTTAGCTTTTCATGTGTTTTCTTGGCAGTATGCATTGCTTAAATTTCGTGCATGTTTTTGTATTTTAAGACGTTTATTCTCGCGTTTTGTAAGTTTTAATTCAGGCAGTCTGTAGTTCAGTTGCTATTTCTTCTGAACAGACAGCTACAGAGTTCATTAAGATATCAGCGACCATTGGTGACACAACAGGAGGGTAACAAATAGCATATCTAGGTATCTGTCAGCTTTTATGATTTACTTCGCCAGTCTGTCTCGTCAGGATGGGCAGGACGTTTCTGTGCTGTGTACAGACGCAGGAGGAGCTGGCCACAGTTCACAAACAGTTGAAAGTGATTTTGGCTATGATCAGCCACTTGAGGCTGCTGCCTCAGGGTGTAGCAGTGGTGCAGAATCTGGCGCATCACATGGAACACCGCAGCGTTGCTTGTTTTGTCCACGAGGTCTGGTGCCAAGGCAACTCCTTGTGTACATGACATGGTGGATCTGCCCTCACAGTAAGGTGAGTGACAGGATATAATGCGTTCAGTCGCTCGAAGCAGAGAGCCAATGTGGAGGCTGGGGATCTGACCTCTTCTATTCGCCTTGTGAATGAACAGGTGGCCATTCCTTCAGCAGGGCCTGAGCAGGCATATGTGGGCAGGAGGTTGCTAGTTATTGGGAGCTCCAATGTTAGGCTCGTTATGGACTTTAGGAAGATAGCACTCAAGGCTGGAAACAAAGCCAATGTGAACTTGGTATGTCTGCTGGGGGACCTCATACGAGATGTGAAGCCACCCTTGCCTGCGGCTATCGAGTGTGCAGGGTGCAGTCGTCTGCAAATTGTGGTTCACTTCAACACCAATGACACCTGCCGCATGTGTTTCTGAGGCAATCCTCGGTTCACATAGGCGGCTGACGGAAGTGGTGAAGGATGTTGGCCTTGAGTGTGGGGTACAATCAGAGAGTGCAACTTGCAGCATTGTTCTCAGAGTTGATTGGAGTCCTTTGGTTTGGAGCCGAGTGGAGGGTCTCAACAAAAGAATTCGTTTTACTCTGTGACAGTCTTGACAGCAGATTTTTAGACCTACGTTATCGAGTAGGGAATTGCAGAACTACCCTTGATAGATCAGGAGTGCACTGCACAGAGGAAGCAGCTACATTAGTAGCAGAGTACTTGTGGAGTGCATCTGGGGTTTTTTAGGATAGGTAGTAGTTTGAGGTATTGTATTGTATTGTATTGTATTGTATGTTAACCAGGGACCTAGAAACGATGGAAAGGCTCCGTCCCCGCCACAGCCGCAGTGGTCCACAATCCCACGACGACTACTGCAGTCCACTTCACCCCTCCGCCGCCCCACACCGAACCCAAGGTTATTGTGCGGTTCAGCCCCCGGTGGACCCCCCAGGGAACGTCTCACACCAGATGAGTGTAACCCCTATGTTTGCATGGTAGAGTACTGGTGGTGTACGCGTACGTGGAGAACTTGTTTGCGCAGCAATCGCCGACATAATGTAACTGAGGCGAAATAAGGGGAACCAGCCCGCATTCGCCGAGGCAGATGGAAAACCGCCTAAAAACCATCCACAGACTGGCCGGTTCACCAGACCTCGACACAAATCCTCCGGGCGGATTTGTGCCGGAGACCAGGCGCTCCCTCCCACCTGGAAAGCCATGCGTTAGACTCCACAGCCAACTGGGCGGGCAGTTTGAGGTACTGCCCAAGTCCGTCGGAATGCATAATGGATGCAGGTAATCAGACAGGATACTTACGTACGCGTCACCTATCAGAGTCGTATCTACATGTATCAGGAGTCCCATATCACTCCAACTGCACATGCCCCATACCATTACAGAGCCTCCACCAGCTTGAACAGTCCCCTGCTGACGTGCAGTGTCCATGGATTCATGAGATCGCCTCCATACCCGTACAATTCCATCTGCTTGACACAATTTGAAATGAGACTCATCGAACCAGGCAAGCCCGCATCTCGTGGTCGTGCGGTAGCGTTCTCGCTGCCCACGCCCGGGTTCCCAGGTTCGATTCCCGGCGGGGTCAGGGATTTTCTCTGCCTCGTGATGGCTGGGTGTTGTGTGCTGTCCTTAGGTTAGTTAGGTTTAAGTAGTTCTAAGTTCTAGGGGACTGATGACCATCGATGTTAAGTCCCATAGTGCTCTGAGCCATTTGAACCATTTTTTTGAACCAGGCAATATGTTTCCAGTCATCAATAGTCCACAGTAGCGTTCTCGCTTCCCGCGCCCGGGTTCCCGTGTTCGATTCCCGGTGGGGTCAGGGATTTTCTCTGCCTCGTGATGACTGGGTGTTGTGTGATATCCTTAGGTTAGTTAGGTTTAAGTAGTTCTAAGTTCTAGGGGACTGATGACGATAGATGTTAAGTCCCATAGTGCTCAGAGCCATTTGAACCATCAATAGTCCAATGTCGGCTTTCATGTGCCCAGGCGAGGCTTAAAGCTTTTTGTCTTGCAGTCATCAAGGGTACACGTGTGCGACTTCAGCTTGGAAAGCCCAGATCGATAATGTTCTGCTGAATGGTTTGCACGCTGACACTTGTTGAGGGACCAGCACTGCAATCTTCAGCAATTTGCAGAAGAGTTGCACTTCTGACAGTCGTCGATGGTCCCGTTCTTGAAGGATCTTTTTCCGGCCGCAGCGATGTAGGTGATTTGATGTTTTACCGAATTCGTGGCATTCACGGTACACTCGTGAAATGGTCATACAGGAGAATCCCCACTTCATCGCTACCTCGAAAATGCTGTGTTCCATCGCTCTTGCACCGACTATAACACCACGTTCGAACTCTCTTACATCTTGATAACCTGCCATTGTAGCAGCAGTAACTGATCGAACAACTGCACCAGACACGAAAAGGCGTTTCTGACTGCATCGCTTTATTCTGCGTATTTATATATCTCTATATTTGAATATGCATGCCTGTACCAGTTTCTTTGGTGCTTCCAGGTAAAAACAGCGTGGGACAAAGAAATAAATTTGGTACAAGACAAACAGGAGCAACAGCCACAGACAGTATTGCAGGAAATGGCACAAATAGAACCTGAAGCAGACAATATAAGCCAAGTGATATAGGCCATACAACAACTAGTACAAGAACCAGTGAGAAATGCACTATAAGAGCAAATACTAGAGGGTAAATTGCATTTCGAAATATTTTCTGTTAAAAAGAAGATGGCAATAAATGCTAGAAACGACCTGCTAGTAGAATTAGTGTGAAGATGTGCATTCAAAAAGTTCTGACAGAATAAAACCTTTTATTGGAAAATATATAGCCATCTGTGCAATGAAGATCAGTAACCATAGTAATGGAATTACGATACATGAAGAACAATTAAAAGAAGCTAATCTTTCAGAGACAAGATGTGCTGTTGCACACTGCTTGTGTTACCGGATGCACTAATAAATTTTCGAAGCTGTTCCTCCACACAGTTGCCAAAAGAACTGAGTCCGACTCACACCGTGTGTCACAAACATGGTCTATAGCACACAAAGAGTGCCACTATTGCAAAAGCAGGACAACACCCATAACTCATAGCTAAACAGCGAGCAGAGCTCAAACAAGGCAGTATTACAGTACCCAGAACGTCGTTCTGAAAACTCTACAGTAGAGTGTAATAACACACAACATCCGAGTTCTGGTTCTCCATAGCATTCTACTACTCTTGAGAAAAGCCAGAGACAGGGAAAACCGTCCTTACTTTCAGACACCTAGGTGCAGATAGTACTGTTGACACCTCTGATTAAACGCAGTCCATGGCTGCCTAACCTGCTACAGAGATGTGTTGTCTGACTTTAAATACCTCTGTTCCAAACATCTCTTCATCAGTGTCTGGAAATTCTATCTGAATCACCAATCGGAAAGATAACAAAGTGTAAAAAAATAAATAACATAAGAAATAGGTATAAATTCAATTATTTCAAGAAAAATAAAAGAAAAAACAAATAATATTAAAAAAGAACTACACTCTCATTAATGACCACAACAACTTCTCTATTATTTACAATTAAAGATAAATATAGAACCAGTATACCAATAAATGTCTTATATTATACCTTTCTATTTCATCTTTCTTTTCTCTAAATAATGAAGAAAGATTAAATAATATAATAAATATATCAGATACAAACATGTTATTTATTATAATATGTTATTAATATAAAATTAACCTTATATTAAGTTAACTTAAGTATCAAAGAATTAAATAATCTTTTCATTCCCGGCTGGGTCGGAGATTTTCTCCGCTCAGGGACTGGGTGTTGTGTTGTCCTAATCATCATCATTTCATCACCATCGACGCGCAGGTCGCCTAAGTGGCATCAAATCGATAGACCTGCACCAGGCAAACGGTCTACCCGACGGGAGGCCTTAGCCACACGACATTTCATTTCATTGATAAATATATAATTATATTATTGTAATTGAAATAATTAATTATATTAATATAATAACTTATATTGAATAAAATAATTACATATTTTATATCCAATTATACTAACACAAAATAATTAATTACATATAAAAATATATTTTATTATACAATAACCTATTTTAAGCTAAAAACATAAGTAGCTATAATCCTAGGTAATATATATATATATATATAAAACAAAATTTGTACAAATCCACAACAAATTAATTCAAAATAAACTAAATTATACACAATCTAATTCTTAAAAAATTAATTTATATAGTATATACAAAAAATGAGGTGCCTGATAAAAGGGTTACCTTGATGGGATAAATCAAGTAAATAAAATTGCCTTGATTAAGCATATTATAGAAGACAGAATTAAACTATTTCGCTTAATATCAGAAACTAATGTGCGTCATTCATTTTAATGTAAAAAGGTAATCTAACCAAGCTAATGGATACATACACCAATTAAAGAGGTATCAATACTCTCCTTTTTAATGACTATAAAACTTCTCTCCCTATCAACACTAATGACAGAAGCCTATTTCATCAAATTCCTGTTGTCTGGTTTGAATAGAACTAGAGATAAACTTAATTTCATTTATTCCAATTCTTAACAGGAAATGAAAACATAATAATAAATAAATCATCAATTAAATATTTTATTGTCCAAGCAATAGCATCGACAATACAATTATTTTCAATTCTGCTGATCCAAATAAAATATCCAGTAGGATGAGAAAGAGAATTTATCCCTTAAATAATAATTAGTTCTAGATTATTGTTGAAGATTGAAGCTGCACCTTTCCATTTTTGGTTTCCAGAAGTCATAGGAGCATGAAGTTGCAATAACTGTTTAACATTAATAACGTGACAAAAATATGCTCCAATAATAGTTCTATCATATTGTATTCAACTAAGAACACTTATTTGAACCATTATTATTCTAAGAATCGTTATTGGAGCAATAGGAGGTTTAAATCAAACATCATTACAACAACTATTACCATATTCCTTAATTAGACATGTAGGTTGAATAATTAGATCATTAACCATTAGAGAAAACACTTGAGATCTATATTGTATTATTAAATCATAGTTTTCGTGTTTAAGCAAATAAATTTATTCTATATAAACCAAATGTACTCAGCGAGGCACATAAAAACTGAAATTAAATTTATAATATTCTTATCGCTCCTATTCCTGGAGGGGTTTACTGCCATTTCTTGGGTTCCTACCAAAATTGATTGTTGTACCATCACTTATAGAAAACAATGTACCAAACATTATATACAAATTAGATTTTCAGCACTGATTATATCATACACAGAAAATTCGTGATCAATGAATATAATCACAAAAATCAACATTTATTCTTCCTATAACAGTTACAGTCTCAAGAATAGGATTAATTTCAACATCAACCCGAATTTCGATATACTAAGTACTTAAGTTAATCAAACTCTTAACCTTCAAAGTTATAATTAAAAGAATACGCAGTCTAGAATCATAATTGAATATAAGAACAATTAATGGTAAGAGAGAAAAATCTCATAAGTAGATTTACAGTCTAACACCTACAACTTCAGTCATCTTATCAGAAAAATGATTATTCTCAACGAACCATAAGGACATTGGTACTTTATATTTTCTATTTGGACCATGAGCAGGAATAGTAGGAATATCTATAAGAATACTTATTCGAGCTGAACTGGACCAACCAAGATCACTAATTGGAGATGATCAAATTTATAACATTATTACAGCTCATGCATTTTTAATAATTTTCTTTATAGTAATGCCCATTATAATGGGTGGATTTGGTAAATGACTTGTACGACTAATAATTGGGGCACCAGGTATAGCATTTCCCCAAATAAATAATATAAGTTTTTGATTATTACCTCCGTCATTAACCCTTCTTTTTACGTCTTCCATAGTAGAAAATGTGCTGACACAGGGGAGACAGTTTACCCCCCACTAGTAGGAGCTATCGCACATGGAGATGCATCAGTAGATCTAGCTATTTTTTCATTAGACTTAGCAGACCCATTTTTGGTGCAGTAAACTTTATTGCAACAGCGACTAATAAACGATCATAAAGCATAACTTTAGACTAAACACCGCTATTTGTTTGATCTATTGCCATTATAGCTCTTCTCCTTCTTCTTTCACTTCCAGTTTTAGCAGGAGGTACTACCATATTATTAACAGGTTGAAACCTAAACATATCATTCTTCGATCCTACAGGAGGAGGAGACCCAATTCTATATCAACATTTATTTTGATTCTTTGGACACCCACAGGCTTACATTTTCATTTTACCACTATTTGGTATTATTTCACGTATGTATGTCAAGAAAGAGGGAAAATTGAATCGTTTGGAACACTAGGTATAATTTATGTGATACTATCAATCGGATTTATAGGATTTATCTTATGAGCACATCATACATTCACAGTAGGAATGGATGTTGACACACAAGCATACTTCACATCAGTAACAATAATTATTGCTGTACCTACCAGAATTAAGGTATTCAGATGATAAGCTACATTATATGGAACTAAATTTAAGTTTAACCCACCATTATTATGAACTCAAGGATTTATTTTTTATTTACAATCGGTGGATCAACAGGCCTGGTTTTAGCAAATTCATCACTTGATGTTGTACTGCACAATACATGTTATGTAGTAGTCCACTTCCACTATGTATTACCTAAAGGAACAGTATTTGCTCTCATGGGGGGGGGGGGTGTTACTCCATGATATCCACTATTTACAGGGCTAACCATGAACAATACATGATTAAAAATTCAGTTCACAATTATGTTTATTGAAGTAAACCTGACATTTTCCCCTCAACACTTCTTAGGACTAGCAGGAATACCATGGCGATATCCAAATTACCCAGATGCATACACATCATGAAATCTAGTTTTAGAATTGGATCAACAATTTCTATTTCTAGGAACCATTATATTTATTGTAATTATATGAGAAAGCATGGCTACAAACTGAGCAATCATATTTAGAGCTAATATAAGTAGATCAACAGCATGGTTGCAAAATAATCCACCTGTAGAACATGGTTACTCAGAATTACCATTAATTTCTAGGTTCTAATATGGCAGGTTAGTGCAGTAGATTTAAGCTCTACAAATAAAGTTTTGACCTTTTATTAGAAAGGCAACATAGTCAAATTTATCACTTCAAGATGGAGCTTCATCATTAATGGAGCAATTATCAGCCTTCCACGTCCATACAATAGTTGTATTATTAATAATCACAATAAGTGTAGGCCACAACCGAAAATATGTATTATTTATTGCTTACGCAAACAGAAATATACTTCATGGACACTTAATTGAAACTATTTTAACAGCATTACCAGCAATTACTCTAATTTTTATTGCACTCCCATCTCTACAACTGTTATATTTACTTGACGATTCAGTAGACCCAATAATCACAATGAAAACAATTGGAAGTCAATGATAATGAAGATATGAATACTCAGACTTTATAGATATAGAATTTGACGCATACAGAACACCAGTGCGAGATCTAGAAAACGATGTATTTCGACTAGAATATGTAATTCTACCTATAAATATAGAAGTGCGAGAATTAACAAGAGCATTAAAATGTTCTACAGTCATGAGCAGTACCTGCGCTGGGGTTAAAATTGATGCCACACCTGGTCGACTAAATCAAGGAACATTTACAATAAATCGGCCTACATTAGTTTTTGGCCAATGCTCAGAAATGTATGGCGCAAACCACAGATTAATACCAATTGTAATTGAAAGAACATCAGTAAATTTATTTGTTACTTGATTATCTAAGATAATTTTAGGAGTTAGTTAAAATATATAACATTAGAGTGTCAGTCTGAAATAACTAAATAATTAGTACACCTTGAAACATCAGATGACTGAAAGTAAGTCATGGTCTCTTAAACTAAGTAATAGTAAATTAACGCCTACTTCTGATGGGGAATTTTAATCCAAATCCCCCAAATGTCTCCACTCATATATTTCTCTCTATATTTTCAGCCACTTTAAGTCTATTTAATCAAATAACCTTTTTCTCTTTCAAACCTAATCTTATTAAAAGAGCAGAAAAAAGAACAAATGAGATTAAAAATCTAACCTGAAAATGATAACAAACCTATTCCCAACATTTGTTCAATCTACTAATATCTTTAATTTATCATTAAATTGAACCAGAACATTTCTAGGGCTATAATTAATCCCACCAATATTTTTACTTAGACAAACACGAATTAATTTTATTTGAAATAAACTAAATTTAACGTTACATAACAAATTTAAAACATTATTAGGACCAAAACATTCAATGGGAGAACATTCATCTTTATTTCAAAATTCATTATAATATTATTTACTAATTCCACAGGGTTATTCCCTTATATTTTTGCTAGAGCATGACACGTAATATCAACATTTGCAGTTGCTTTACCTATATGACAAAGATCTATATTATTTGGATGAATTAATCACACTAATCATATATTTACACACCTTGTTCCTCAATGTGCTCCACTTGCACCAACATCATTTATAGTACTAATTGGAACAATTAGAAATGTTATCGAACCAGGTACATTACCAGAATGACTGGGAGCAAATATAATTGCTGGATACTTACTATTAAACTTATTAGGAATTACAGGGCCATCTATAGCAATAAATTTAATTTCATATTTAATATTGGACAAATACTTCTATTAATTCAAGAATCAGCTGTAGCTATAATCTAGGCTTAAGTATTCTCAATTTTAAGAACTTCATATTCTAGAGAATATAACAACTCACTCGAACCACCCACGTGACTTAGTAGATTATAGACCTTGACCATTAACAGGAGCTATTGGAGCAAGAGTTCTAGGATCAGGATAGGCAAACCCATTCCATCTATTCAATATTAACCTATTTATAACTGAATTTGGAATTACGTTACTAACAATAAGTCAATGATAATGAGATGTAGTCCGAGAAGGAAGATATCAAGGATTACATACAGAATTTGTGTTCATTGGATTATGATGAGGGATAATTTTATTTATTACATCATGAGTTTTATTCTTTTATGAAAACTAGATATGATTGTCTTAATGGGAATTCCGCGATCGTTCATTACCTAAAAATATGGAATTTCAGTCTTTTTTTATTTTCATTGACCGGTTTTGGGCTAGGTGCCCATCTCCAGATCTGTTAGACAATGTTAAAGATATAGTTAACAAGAGAGATACAGTTAGTGATAGAAATATCTTAATTTACAAAAAGAAATTTTGGAACGTATTAGATGACAACATGCCATATATTGCAGTTACAGAGTAGCTTGTCAGTACAGAACAATCGGTTCACTGTCATAACTAAAGTAAATTTTAATCTGTTAAATCCTTATATTGCAGTTTTATAGAAACCTGAGTGCTAACAGTAAAAAGTGCCCTCTACCTACAAGAATTATGCATCTGTTATTATTTCACTGTACATATTAATGGCGAATATTCTTTTTAATAAAACAATTTTTAAAGTAATAACATATGAATAATCTATTTTTAGCGGTCCACGAAACATTAAAATTTACACTAATTTAAAATTTCTTTATAAAGAAACATAAAATATAATTAAAATGTAGATCTTCTTTCTTTGTTTTGATTAGTGGTGGAGAGGATTTCCCTACGTCAGAACTTATACAACGCCACACCGAGTTCTTTTCCGCCGCGCCCAATTCACCTCGCCGCCAGTAATCTGAGGTCTGTTCTGCTGCAGCTGGTTCTTAATGGAGTGTGCTGTTGCATTCAAGAGTAAGCCTAAAACACATCTTTAAAAAATCTCATAATAACTCCTGTGCATAAAATCGCTTTGCTCATTAAGTAGGGTGGAGCAGCCATATTTCATGATCTTAAAAGAAATGAACACATAGCCATTGTAGGTATTAAATTAATTATACTCTTATCAATTAATAATCAGAATCTAGCTAGATCCTCATCAATAATATTAGATAAACAAAACAAACCAGAAGAACATAAATCTTGACCAACCATTAAAGACAGTGAACCAATACAACCTCATCAATTCATACTCATTAATCCACCAGTAACCATTCTTATATGAGCAACAGAAGAATAAGCAATTAATGACTTTAAATCAACCTGACAAAAACAAATAAATGTAACTAAAATTGCACCAAACAAGCCTAAATATAACCAGAAAGAAATAAACGTCAGCTCTAAATAAGATATACCCTTCATCACACGGAAAATCCCATAACCTCCTAAGTTCAACAAAACATCATCAAGAATCATTCTACCAGGAACAGGGGCTTCTACATGAGCCTTAGGAAGCCACAAATGAACCAAAAAACATAGGCATCTTAATTTAAAAAGTCAAAATCATAAAAACGTAAGACATAAAATAATAAGAAACAGAATAAAACATCAAAGGAAAATGTATTAGCAAAATCATAAACCTTAAATATAACTAACAGTAAAGATAATCTAGCAAACTAAAGTATGAGAAATTAAATAAACAATAGCCTGTAAACGCTTAGGTTGATAACCTGAACCTAAGATTAAAAGTAAAGTAGGATCCAATCTAGCCTCAAGAAACTATAAAAAAGAAGACTTAATCTAGCAAATGAAATACATGTATAATTATTAAAATCATAACCATAAAAACAAAAAAATTAGAATCATATGATGTTGAATAAACTGATCCTCTAGCAGTAATTATTAATGAAATATCCAGAAACTCAACGCAATAAAACTAAAAGAAAAATAATCAGTACCAAATTAATATCTAATTATATTTAAATCAGCATGTGAATATTCACAAATTATAAAAATAAATTTGATAGGAATATTAAAGAATGAACCAACTATCAACAATAATTTAAAAAACATAGAGGGAACAAAAAACAGTGATAAATAAATATTTTAACATAAAGACAATCCAAAATAATTTTAAAAAGCCACTACCATGAGTTCGATTTTTTGAAATCAAGATAGAAAGACCTAAAGCTCACTCACAAACGGAAAAAAACTAAAAAAAAACAGGAAAGAAAAATCGTAATCAAATTCAATAAGAAAAATAAAAATTAGTATAAATAAAGAACGAAAAATATACTCCAATTACAAAGGAACAATTAATCCGGGTTTAGTTTTACATGAAAAAATATAAACACTGACAAAATAAACCAATATATAAGTAAAAACAGAGAATGTAAACATTAGTTTTAATAGTTTAAAAAAACACCCTTTTTGTAAACCAGAAATAATTTCACTCCAAACTTTCAAAACTTCAAGGTGGAAAAGCTTCTCATCATCGGTCTCTGAAGCCGATATTTTAATAAACTAACCCCTGAAATGATCAAAATAATAATTATATCACTATCAAATGTAATAAATATTAGTTTTATTAAATTAAGTCATCCAATATCAATAATACTTTTCATTATTCTTCAAACATTTCTCATTGGACTAATAACAAGGACAACAATAAAAAGTTAATGATTATCAGAAGTTCTATTTTTAACATTGTTGATGGTATATTAGTTAATTTTATTTAAATATCAAGAATTGTATCAAATGAAATATTTCAAACACAATCAATTACTATAATTGTTACTTTAAGAACATGATTCTCCATTATATCAACATTTATTATTTTAGACATAGTAATATTTATAGATTTCTCTAAAAAACCCAAAACTATAAATACTATTAATTCAATCAATTGTCAAGAAATAACAATATCTTTAGAAAAATCATATAGTGGACCAACATTTATTATTACAATAATGCCAATAATTTATTTACTTTTAGCATTATTAACAGTAGCTAAAATCACAAATATCAGCCAAGGACCTATCAATAAAATAAGATTATTTTACTAATGAATATATCAATACCATTTAGACACACTTTAATTAAAATTATTAATAACTCCCTAGTTGATCTACCTACATTAAGACAGATTTAATTTTGATGAAATTTTGGTCCTTATTAGGATTATGTTTAGTAATTCATATTGTGACTGAACTATTTTTAGTTATACATTTTACATTAAACGTTGAAATAGCATTCAGTAGTGTAGTTCACATCTGCTGGGACGTAAATAACAGTTGAATCATTGGATCTTTACATGCAAAGGGTGCATCTATATTTTTCAATTGCATTTACTTGCATGAGGAATCTATTATGGGTCTTATATGTATATACACAAGTAATTAACCGGAACATTAATTCTGTTCTTAGGTATAGCAACTGCATATATAGGATATGTTCTACCTCGAGGTCAAACATCACTCTCTGGTCCAACAGTAATTACCAATTCATTATCAGCAATTCCATATTTAATAACAGATGTAGTACAATCAGTATGGGGAGGATTTGCTGTTGAAAATGCAACATTAAATCAATTCTTTACTTTTCATTTTGTATTACCATATATTATTGCAGCTATATGCAAGAAGCAATTTATTCTTCCTTCATCAAACAGGATCTAATTACCCTTGAGGATTAAATATTGACAATTAGATATTGAAAAAATTCCATTCCACAAATACTTTACTTTTAAGGATTCCATCATCTACATCTACATGTACATCTACATGGATACTCTGCAAATCACATTTAAGTGCCTGGCAGAGGGTTCATCAATGCGCCTTCACAATTCTCTATTATTCGAATCTCGTATAGCGCATGGAAAGAACGAACACCTATATCTTTCTGTACGAGCTCTGATTTCCCTTATTTTATCGTGGTAATCATTTCTCACTATGTAGGTCAGTGCCAACTAAATATTTTCACGTTTGGAGGAGAAAGTTGGTGATTAGAACTTCGTGAGAAGATTCCATCGCAACGAAAAACGCCTTTCTTTTAATGATGTCCAGCCCAAATCCAGTATCATTTCTGTGATACTCTCTCCCATATTTCGCGATAATACAAAACGTGCTACTCTTCTTTGAACTATTTCGATGTACTCTGTCGGTCCTATGTGTTAAGGATCCCACACCATACAACAGTAGTCTAAAAGAGCATGGACAAGCGCAATGTATGCAGTCTCCTTAGTAGATCTGTTACATTTTCTAAGTGTACTGCCAGTAAAACCATGTCATTGGTTAGCCTTCCCCACAACATTTTCTGTGTGTTCCTTCTAGTTTAAGTTGTTTGAAATTGTAATTCCTAGGTATTTAGTTGAATTTACGGCTTTTAGATTAGACAGATTTATTGTATAACCGATTCCTTTTAGCACTTTAGTCGATGACCATACACTTTTCGTTATTTAGGGTCAATTGCCAATTTTCGCACCATTCAGGTATTTTTTCTAAATCGTTTTTCAATTTGTTTTGACCTACTGATGAGTATATTAGTCGATAAATGCCAGCGTCATCTGCAAACAACCTAAGACAGCTGCTCAGATTGTCTCTCAGATCGTTTATATAGGTAAGGAAAAACAAAGGGCCTATAACACTACCTTGGGGAATGCCAGAAATCACTTCTGTTTTATTCGATGACTTTCCATCAATTACTACAAACTGTGATCTCTCTGACAGGAAATGGCAAATCAAGTCATATAACTGAGACGATATTCCATACGTATGCAATTTCATTATGAGCTGCTGCTACTACCTTTCTTGACTTTTGGTGTGACCTGTGCAACTTTCCAGTCATTGGGTACAGATGTTTCGTCAAGCAAACGGTTGTATATGATTGTTACGTATGGAGCTAATGCATCAACATACTCCAAAAGGAACCTAATTGGTATACAGTCTGAACCAGAAGACTTGCTTTTATTAATGATTTAAGTTGCTTCACTACTCCAAGGATATTTACTATGTTACTCATGTTGGCAGCTGTTCTCGATTCGGATTCTGGAACATTTACTTCATCTTCTTTTGTGAAGTCATTTCAGAAGGCTGTGTTTAATAAATATGCTTTGCAGCATTGTCTTCGATATTATCTCGTAGAGAAGGCATTGATTGTTTGTTGCCACTAACACACTTCACATACGATCAGAATCTCTTTTGGATTTTCTGCCGTGTTTCGAGACAAAGTTTCGTTGTGGAAACTGTTAAAAGCATCTCACATTGAAGTCCGCACTGAATTTCGAGCTTCCGTAAAAGATAGCCGATTTTGGGGATTTTGCGTCTGTTTAAATTTGTCATGTTGTTTCATTGTTTCTGCAACAGTGTTCTAACCCGGTTTGTGTACCAAGGAGGATCAGCTCCATCGTTTGTTAGATTATTTAGTATAAATCTCTCAATTGCTGCCGATACTATTTCTTTGAATTCAAGCCACCTCTGGTGTACACTTACATTATTAACTTGGGATGAGTGGAGATTGTCTCTCACAAAGGCGTCAAGTGTATTTTTATCTGCTTTTTTGAATAGGTATATTTTTCACTTATTTTTGGAGGATTTGAGGATTACAATTTTCAGTCTTGCTACGACAACCCTGTGTTCACTAATCCTTGTATCTGTTTTGATGCTCGTTATTAACTCAGGATTATTTGTTGCTAAGCGGTCAAGTGTATTTTCACAGCTGTTTAATATTCGTGTGGGCTCATGAACTAACTCGAAATTATTTTTAGAGAATGCGTTTAGCACAATTTCGAATGATATTTTATGCATACCTCCAGAAATAAACATGTATTTTCGCCAACATATCGAGGGTAAATTAAAGTCTCCACCAACTATTATTATATGAGCTGGGTACATATTTGAAATGAAACTCAAGTTTTCTTTGAACCTCTCAGCAACTGTATCATCTGAATTGGGAGGTCGGTAAAAGGATCCTATTATTATTTTATTCTGGTTGCCAGCAATGAGCTCTGCTCATACTAACTCACAGGAACTATCTATTTCAATTTCACGATGAGTTCAACTACTTCTTACAGCAACAAACACGCAACCACCAACCATTCAAAAATGGTTCAAATGGCTGTGAGCACAATGGGACTTAATATCTGTGGTCATCAGTCCCCTAGACTTAGAACTACTTAAACCTAACTAACCTAAGGACATAACACACATCCATGCCCGAGGCAGGATTCGAACCTGCGACCGTAGCGGTCACGCGGCTCTAGACTGAAGCACCTAGAACTGCACGGCCACACCGGCACCAGCAGCCATGTTTAGCCTATCTGTTCGATACACCGTTAGATTCTTCGCAAAAATTTTCTGCTGAGCTTATATAATGATTTAGTCAGCTTTCAGTGCCTATAACGATTTGAGCATCAGTGCTTTCTATTAGCGCTTGGAGCTCTGGTACATTTCCAACACAGCTACGACATTTTACAACTGTTATACCGATGGTTCCTGTATCTACATTCTTCCTGTGTTCAACCTGCACACAATGTGACTATAGCCCTTTTTGTGTTTTCCTGAAACCCTCTAACCTAAAAAACCGCCCAGTCCATGCCACACAGCCCCTGCTACCCACATATTTGTATTAATAAGATCATTATTAATTATATTATGTCTAAGTAATCCTATCTTCTACGAGACCTGGGTAACTTTGTATTCGACAAATCACTAATAACACCAGTCCACAGTTAACCAGAATGATATTTCCTATTTGCTTGTGCAATTCTACCATCAATTCCTATTAAATTAGAAGATCTTATTGCATTACTTATATCAATTAGAAAATTAATAATTTTACCATTTTATAACAAAACACCATTCCAAGGTAAACAGTTCTACCCTATTCATCAAATCCTATTTGAGTCATAGTAGTTGTATGTTTATTAACATGAATTTGTAAATGACCCATTGAAGAACCATACATTATAACAGGACAAATCCTAAAAATTATCTATTTTACATACATCTTAATTAATGTACATGTTGCAAATTCATGAGGCAAAATAGTTAACAAATAAAATAAATAAGTTAATTAGCTTATAAATAGCATTTCTTTTGAAAACATAAAACTGGAAGTTTAACTCTTCTATTAACTTTTCTTAAATAATTTTACTAAATAAATGAAAGAAATAAAATCTTTAAACCAATAAAGAATATTAAAAACTTCAAAGACAAGGGTAAAAAGATCTTTCATGCTAAAAACATTAATTTATCATTACGAAATGGGGTAAAGTACCTCGGACTCAAATAAACCCAAAATAAATAATAGCAAGCTTAATAAAAAATATTAAATAATAAAAATCACCACCTAAAAAACTTGATGCTAGCAATATTCTCATAAAAACAGTTCTAGCATATTCAGCAAAAAAATCAAAGTAAAACCACTTTTACCATATTCAATATGAAACTGTGAAACTAATTCAGACACACCTTCAACAGAATAAAAGGAGACCGACTAGTCTTGCCTAAACAACAAGCTAATGCTAAAGGAAAAGAAATAATGATAAACCAACAATAAATCTGATAGTAAAATTTCTACACAAACAAATATACTAATTCTATCAAAATTACAAAGATTATTAGATTCAATCAAGAATCTTAATATAAACCCTAAAATAATTATAAAATCAAAATATAAAATAATTAATTAAAACATAATCTTAAAGATCGCTGGTTTAAAGCCTATTATTATATCCCAAAAAACGCATATTATAGGTTTATAACTTTAAAGCTTATCCCTTAAAGAATAAATAAGTTAATATTTATATCTAAAAAATTAAATAAAAAATCAACTTTAAAAATTAAATTTTTCTTAAGAAAATAGATATCTTATCTTGCAGCCACCTGAGTGAGCATCCAAGCCCAGGTTTTGTGAGTTCACTGTATTTGATCGGTGTTTCATTTGAGTGAACAGTGGCACTCAAGTTTTGATGTTAAAATTCTGGAAAATTCGTATTTCACTGCTTAAAATAAACTGAAAAGTTACAGCATGCAGAAATCTGATGGTGGTATTTTCATCTGCGGAAATAGAGGGTGAACATTAACAAAACAGATGAACTGCAAGAATGGATTCCTGACTTAAAATCGAGGAAAAAGGGTCCTATGAACATGTGTCCAGAAATGGATGGTGTGAGCGCAACGACAATAGATCGTCCCAGAACACAGTACAGAGCTGCATCTTATGCAAATCACAACAGATGTTCACAGTGGTCACCATGGGATGCTATGCACACGTTCACTTGTTGCATTATGGGTTGCTGCATTCTTTAACACGTTCTGGCCTCTCTCTAAATAGCGTCATGAATACGATGTTGAAGGGCAAACACAAAGCTTTTCAGATGCCACCAGAGATGAAAACATCCAGACAGTTTAAGTCTGGTCATCTAGCAGGCCATGCTACAAGTTCTCCACATCCTATCCATTGTCTGGAGAAGATGTAGTAGAGGTCCCAGAATGATATTTTCACTCTGCAGCGGAGTGTGCGCTGACATGGAACTTCCTGGCAGATTAAAACTGTGTGCCCGACCGAGACTCGAACTCGGGACCTTTGCCTTTCGCGGGCAAGTGCTCTACCAACTGAGCTACCGAAGCACGACTCACGCCCGGTACTCATAGCTTTATTTCTGCCAGTATCCCGTCTCCTACCTTCCAAACTTTACAGAAGCTCTCCTGCGAACCTTGCAGAACTAGCACTCCTGAAAGAAAGGATATAGCGGAGACATGGCTTAGCCACAGCCTGGGGGATGTTTCCAGAATGATATTTTCACTCTGCAGCGGAGTGTGCGCTGACATGGAACTTCCTGGCAGATTAAAACTGTGTGCCCGACCGAGACTCGAACTCGGGACCTTTGCCTTTCGCGGGCAAGTGCTCTACCAACTGAGCTACCGAAGCACGACTCACGCCCGGTACTCACAGCTTTATTTCTGCCAGTATCCCGTCTCCTACCTTCCAAACTTTACAGAAGCTCTCCTGCGAACCTTGCAGAACTAGCACTCCTGAAAGAAAGGATATAGCGGAGACATGGCTTAGCCACAGCCTGGGGGATGTTTCCAGAATGATATTTTCACTCTGCAGCGGAGTGTGCGCTTACTGGCAGAAATAAAGCTGTGAGTACCGGGCGTGAGTCGTGCTTCGGTAGCTCAGTTGGTAGAGCACTTGCCCGCGAAATGCAAAGGTCCCGAGTTCGAGTCTCGGTCGGGCACACAGTTTTAATCTGCCAGGAAGTTCCATGTCAGCGCACACTCCGCTGCAGAGTGAAAATATCATTCTGGAAACATCCCCCAGGCTGTGGCTAAGCCATGTCTCCGCTATATCCTTTCTTTCAGGAGTGCTAGTTCTGCAAGGTTCGCAGGAGAGCTTCTGTAAAGTTTGGAAGGTAGGAGACGGGATACTGGCAGAAATAAAGCTGTGAGTACCGGGCGTGAGTCGTGCTTCGGTAGCTCAGTTGGTAGAGCACTTGCCCGCGAAAGGCAAAGGTCCCGAGTTCGAGTCTCGGTCGGGCACACAGTTTTAATCTGCCAGGAAGTTCCATGTCAGCGCACACTCCGCTGCAGAGTGAAAATATCATTCTGGAAACATCCCCCAGGCTGTGGCTAAGCCATGTCTCCGCTATATCCTTTCTTTCAGGAGTGCTAGTTCTGCAAGGTTCGCAGGAGAGCTTCTGTAAAGTTTGGAAGGTAGGAGACGGGATACTGGCAGAAATAAAGCTGTGAGTACCGGGCGTGAGTCGTGCTTCGGTAGCTCAGTTGGTAGAGCACTTGCCCGCGAAAGGCAAAGGTCCCGAGTTCGAGTCTCGGTCGGGCACACAGTTTTAATCTGCCAGGAAGTTCCATGTAGTAGAGGTGTCAGCGAAAAGTAATGCGAAAGTAGGGTGGTGCCCCATCGTGCAGAAACCAAATAACATGTCGTATTGCCAGAGATACATTCTCAAGCAGCCCAGACAGAGTATACTACAAAAAGTCCAGGTATGTTCCTTTGCCCAAGCATTGTGGAATAACAACTGGTCCAAGTATGTGGTAGCCAATGATCCATGCCTACATTCTGATATTGAAACGATACTGATGACACACCTCAACCTTTCCCCGAGAACTATCTGTAGTCCACAGATGACGATTATGCAGACTGATGATGCCAGTTCTCTGTAAGCTTGCTTCGTCGGTAAAGAGGACTGAGGGCAAAATCCCATAATTGTGATATTCTGGTGCAAAAACCATCTACAAAATCCTTCCCGTGGATGGAAATCTGGTGTTGATAATCCATACAATCGTTGCATGTGTTAGTGATAGTAGTGGTTGTTATGCAAGATACACATAACCATACTTTGGCTTACACTATGTTGGTGGGCCACTTGCCTGGAGCTTGTACTATGATTCTTCTCAATATCCTGTAGAACTTGGTCCTCCAAATCTGGCTCATGCACAGTCCGCCACCTCCCTGCACGTTCGTCTGTTTGAAAGGACCAATGATAACACAAATGCTCCCAAGGGCCTTGAAATGTTGTGTAATGTGACTGGTGTCTGTGAGGGTATTAACTTTGGTATAGTCGTGTTGCCTCTCGACCATTTCCATCTGCTAGGCCGTACACAAACACCATCTTGACTTGTTCCCGACATGATTATCGAACCATTCTGCTGCTTACAGTAGGCTGTGTCATCACAAAGCCTGCAACATATAACGAACACACGGCAAATGGTCAAAGAAACTTTCATTCGACAGTGTCATCTACCATGGCCATGATGCCTTTCTGGTCACATGTTCACAGGATCTTTTTACTTCCATTCACAGTCACGAATCCGTCCCTGCAGTTCGTCAGTTTAGTTAATGTTCACCCAGCATAAGTTGTAAATTATTTTTCCTGCTGAAAAATGTGGGCCAAACTAAAGACTATTCTTGTACAGTGATCTGCAGTTAATAAAATGGCCCTGAAGCTAAAGTTTTTTTGAGTACAGAAAGTCGCCAACAGACGCAATCGCAGAACATATTAATCAGTTGAGACTTTAGTACAAGCATTAGCTTTTACTGGCGAACCTGTTACAGAAGCTGATAAAGTGCCTAAAATTTTGAGAAATTTAGCACCAAAATTTGGATCTTTTTCGACTGCACGGGACTCATGTGTAAAAGATCAACAAATGTTTTGTAATGTGACTTTCCTGTCGCTCAAAGAGAAATTAAATCTTTTAGAAGTGATGGAAAGTCAACAATCTTCACAGCTGTTAATGTGTTGCTGGAAGAGGAATAAAATCTCTTAGAAGTGATGAAAAGTCAACAGTCTTCACAGCAGTTAATGTGGACAAAACAAGTAGGTTCAATTCAAAGAATTATAAATCGTCTAATAGGGTCAACAGAAAAGATGTTGAACGTTAATACTGTCATGAAAGGGAACATTTTAAGTCCCAGTACAGAAACATTTTCGTAATGCAGCACTAAGACTGATACTTCGACACATTAGGCTTAAAGTGGGGTAACATTAATCTCAGGCTAGGTGAGGAGGACCCTACATCATAGTGGCGTTACGCTACGTCATCGTGATGTAAATAAACATAAATCGACTTCATGAGTACGTATATCGATCTATGTAGTTGTACCACAGAAGTTGCACGGTAATGTGAAAGCTAAATGTAAATACATGTATAGAAACTAAGTTACAGCAGTTGAATTAGTTATTAAGCTGGAATCCCAACAATTTTGGATGTTATTGTGTGTTTCTTGAACATAATGAATGTCTGGACGAAGGAACCATGACCACAATCGATAGTCAAAGATAGCGTCTAGTCATTTTTTTTTAAAATCCAATTAATTGTGCATAAATCCTATGGATAGAAACGTGAAATAGAGAGAAATTAAAGTGTTTCGTATTTTTATAAAAGCCAATGGATTGTACATAATTCTTGTGGGCAGGAACGTTAAAAAGAGAAATTAATGTGGTTCCAAAGGTAATTCCGAATGTTGCTGGAATTTTAATTTTGCCTTCATGTTGCAGATCAACTCAGAAAATTTTGCTATTCAGAAATAAATTATTGCTAATTAGCGTTACATCACAATGACGTAGATTTCTCCTCATCTAGCGTGAGATGAAAGCTACCCCTTAAAGTGCAGAAAAAATGAATGTTTTTTGATCCAGGTTGCGAAACCATTTGTTTGATTAACTGATAGTGCTGCATCAAAACATACTATGTCACTCAAAGATTGGTCCAACACATTGAAACCAGTTCAATCTGAAGACTTCTATGTTTAAATTGGAGACAGCTAGATTGTTAAAGTAGAAGACATTCAATCCACTGAAGTACTGTGGAGGTTAATTTCAAGCTCATACTTTGGAAAATTCATTATACATTCTTCTTCTTCTTCCGTTACGGCCTCTGTAGGACCACAGATAGCCCCTTTGTGAACTGCATTTTCCTCTTCTTCTCCCAGAACCTCTTCATTCTTTCTCTTCTTTTCTCCCGCTCTTCTTCCGAGATCTTCAGTTTCCGTTTCTCACGGCGGCTCCACTGGTGATATTGTAATCTTTTCCTGTATTCTTCTCTGTCATTGATATCCAGCATATTTGTCGGTGTATATTTGTTCCTCCAATTTTCCTTTCCATTGACCTTGATCCCTAATTCCAACCAGTCCTTCCTAAGTTTAGCAATCCACTTGGTTCCTGTCTTTCCCCTTAATCTTCCTGTTGTTTCCCACACTCTCTTCGTCATTCTGTCCATACTCATCCAAACTACATGCCCAGAAAACCTTGCCCTTTTGAGTCTGATTTCCCCAGACTTCTTTCTTCCAGGAGTGCTAGTTCTGCAAGATTCGCAGGAGAGCTTCTGTGAAGTTTGGAAGGTAGGAGACGAGGTACTGGCGGAATTAAATCTGTGAGGATGGGGCGTGACTCGTGCTTGGGTAGCTCAGTTGGTAGAGCACTTGCCCACGAAAGGCAAAGGTCCCGAGTTCGAGTCTCAGTCCAGCACACAGTTTTAATCTGCTAGGAAGTTCCCCAGATATTGTTCTCATGTTCCAGTACAATTCTTCCCTAGGTCTTCGCATCCACCTCTCTCCACCTCTTTTGGGACCTAGTATTTTTCTCAGTATTTTTCTCTGTTCTTTCTCTAGTTGTTCTGTCCCATTTCTTCCTAGTGTCATCGTCTCAGCAGCATATAATACTGAATTCCTCACTGTTGCCTTGTAGTGGCTTATCTTTGCCTCTGTGGAGATATTTTTTGTATTGTATATCTCTCTCGTTATGCAGAAGGCTGACCTAATCTTCTTTATGCTCTCTGTTATTCCCTCCTTGCTCCTGTTCCTTCCTGTTATAAATTCCCCAGGTATTTAAATTTGTCCACCATTTCAACAGTGCCTTCTGGAGTTTCCCAGTCTGCAGTGGTGTTTAATGTCTTTGTCTTGTTATAGGCGATCCTCAGTCCCACCATTCTGGCTACCTTACTTAAGTTCTCGAGTTGTGTCTTTGCGTCTTCTTCCGTCTCACTTACTATTGCTAAGTCATCTGCAAAGGCTAGGCAGTCCACTTGATCCCTATTGTCTTTTTTGTCCCCCACATGGGTCTTTGGTATTCCCATTTCCTCGTTTATTGCTCTCCACTGCCTGATCACTTCGTCCAGTGCTATATTAAACAACAATGGTGACAATCCATCTCCCTGTTTAACAGCAGTCTCGATCTCAAATTCTTCTGATAGTGCTCCTCTGAATCTCACCGTTGCTTTTGTGTCTGTCAGAATTTCTTTTCTGAGTTCTTGTGTAGTTCCATCAAGTCCTCTGTTCTTCAGGATCCTAACAAGAGTCTGCCTGTCGACGGAGTCATATGCCTCTCTGAAGTCCTCGAAGGTTATTGCTGTCTTTTTGTTTTTTAAGGCCCTATGTTCTATCAGTTGCTTCAGGATAAATATCTGTTCTACACAACCTCTTCCCTTCCTGAATCCCGCTTGGTAGTCGGAAACTGTACTTTCTATCTGTTCTTCTACTCTCTTGAGCAACAGTTTTGACGGCACCTTGTATCCGACCTCTAGTAGCGATATTCCTCTGTAGTTGTTAGCATCTCTCTTGTCCCCCTTCTTGTGTATTGGTACTACAGTTGCATTCTTCCATCCTTCTGGCAACTTCTTTGTTCTCCAGATCTGGTGAGTTATGTTGGTCATGTTGTGTATTGCTTTGTTGCCTCCCAACTTTATCATCTCGGCTGCTATGCCATCTTATCCAGTTGCCTTATTATTCTTCAGATCGCTTATGGCATGTGCGACTTCATCCCTGGTTGGAGGACGTGGCTCTCTCTCTTCTGTGTTAGTCCCAGTTCCAGCTCTTCTTCAGGTGGTTCACAGTTCAGCAGGTCGTGAAAGTGCTCTGCAAAAATCCGACAGTTCTCCTTCGCACTGACAACCAGCTCCCCTTTCTTATCTCTTATAAACAGTTCTCTACCCTTGTATTCAATCAGACTCTTTTTGAATTTCCCGAAAAAGTGTCTGCTGTTGTTTTTCCTGAAGTTGGTCTCAATCTCGTCCAGTTCCTGCTTCATCTTCTGTCTTCTGGTCCATCTTATTGTTCGAGCTGCTTCCTTTCTTGCTCCTAAGAAAACTTCCCATTTTTCCAGGTCCTTCTTGCTGCTCCAGTCTCTCCTGGCTTTCCTGCGAGTCTCTACCTCTTCCTCACATTCCTTGTTCCACCACCAGTGCTTCTCTTTCTTTTCTTCCTTTCCCCATAGTTCACCTTGTTTTACCATATTTCGCTTCATGTCGTCCCATTCATTGAATGATTCAATTCCTTCATCATATTGTGTCTTAATTTGTCTCTGTCTATCTTTATGTTTTCTGTTCTTCTATTCGTCTGTGGCAGTCTGTACCTGTTTGGAATCCAAAGGCACTTAACTTCTGTAAAATAGTGATCCGATTCTATTCTTGTGTTCTTCCTGACCTTTGTGTTCATGGTCTCTTTAGCATTTGTCCAGCTGATTGCTGTGTGGTCAACGATTCTAGGCGCTACAGTCTGGAGCCGCGTGACCGCTACGGTCGCAGGTTCGAATCCTGCCTTGGGCATGGATGTGTGTGATGTCCTTAGGTTAGTTAGGTTTAAGTAGTTCTAAAGGTACGTTTACACTGGGATACATGTATCGCGACATGTATGAGCGACATGTCAATTTGACATGTCGCGATACATCACCTCATACAAAAATTCACGGAACTTGTATGCGGACCCTCGAGCTCATACATCTCGCGTATACATTTTGTATATCGCTTTCTGGCCATATACGCGACATGTATGAGCGACATTTGAAGAACTCGCGCATGCGCAGTACTATCATTTCCTGTCGTCTTGTCGACTGCCGCTTATTTCGACGATTAGCGCATGCGTAGTACCAGGCTCTTTGGCGGCTGTTTGAGTTTTGAAGGTGCCGACTGTCGTTTCGACGTTAATGTATCTGCATAGAATATCAAAAAGTGCCATATGCAACATTATTCTTCGTGTTTGCGAGGCCATTGTGCAAGTTTTATCCCAAGAAGTGAAGGTAAAAGTTTTATATATATATCAGAGTATGTAATACATTATATAATTTTTTCATGCATCTGGCACGTATATCAATGTTTTGCTATTATTCCGGCGGCCTCGCGTGATAATGTTGACAACGGATGCCGACAATCGTGTGTGAGACGTTGGCATTAGCAATCGCGCGACAATGCAAATGTTTTGTCATGAAATCTTCGTTTTACGAGGAATCCCCAGTGGCTCTCTGGTGGAATCGCTTCCCGAAAGTTTGTGTTGGTTTTGGACACAAGAGGAGCCACAAGTGATAACAAACCGCGGAAATCCACCATACTCATCCTAACATAATTTCTAAAATATGCGCCATCCTCTAGCGTTAATTCGCGAGAAACACTCTGTGCCACCATCTACGCTTCCTCCGCCTTTTCTTCCTATCATCTTCCAAAAGAGCAAGTGTATCAGCACACAAAAATGTGAAATCTTCCAAATCGTCGTCGGAAGCTATCGCACAGTGATACATATCAACCAATGTAAACGCACGCTCATACATGTATGAGGTTGATACTTGTCAACTCATACAAGTCGCGATACATGTCGCAAAGTCGCATATACATGTATCTCATACATGTGCCGATACAAATCGCAGTGTAAACGCACCTTAAGTTCTAGCGGACTGATGACCTCAGAAGTTAACTCCCATAGTGTTCAGAGCCATTTGAACCATGATGTGGTCAATTTGGAATTCCCCAAGGCGGGTGCATGGGTTTGCCCATGTCTTTTTGTTACACGGTTTGGCCCTGAAGTGTGTTGTCATCAATCTCATTTTGTGTTCTCGACACAGTTCAATTAGTCTTTCTCCATTTTTGTTTGTCCTCTGGTGTGCAAGGTACTCGCCCACTACTCCTTTATGTTGCTTCACTCTTCCAATCTGTGCATTATAAACTCCTGCTAGTATCTTTACATGTCTATATGGTATGTTTTTCAGTGTATCATCTAGCTCTTCCCAGAAACTATCAGCAACTTTCTTCTCTTTCCTGTTCTTGTCATTTGTAGGTGCATGTCCATTTATTATTGTACACATTACCAAAGAAAAAATTATTTTCAATGAGAGCAGTCACAGAAAGTAAATTGAAAGCTATTTTTTAGGACAAGAGACTGGAAGCTTGCAATTCAAGTATAGTTGTAACAGGAATTAAGATGGACGATCAGTGTCATCAACTCTTGTTTAAACATTCAGAAGTACTGCAGGTGAATCCTGCTTCGTTGAACTCTATGAGAGACTTTGCTGTATACATTTCAAACACCTGAAGAATATGGCTGATAAGAATTTAATTCCTGATTTAAAAATTAAGAAAGATGAAGATCTTTGTTGTGAACCATGTCAATATGGCGAGATGCAGAGAAAATTGTTTAAGTCAGATTTGGAATCCAGATCAAAAGTTTGTGGCAAATTTATCCACACAGATTTGAATGGAGGAATGAGAAAACCATCTCTTGCAGTTGGACATTTGTACACAGTTTTAAAAGGTGAGTGCACTTGATACAGATTTGTGCAGTCCCTTAAAAGTTGACATCATATTTTCTCTGTGTTTTTGGAATTTCAGAGACTGAAAGACAAACCAGAAACAAAAGCACAGAACTGAGAACTGACAACGGGACCAAATATACAAAAAAAAAATAAAATAAAAAATGAAACATACTTCAAGCAAATTGGAGTAACACATGAGAAACAAGAATTGTCAGACTGAGAGAGAAAACATGTTCATTATTTCGCTTGTATGCACAATCTTAGTGAGTACAGACTTGCATCACAAACAGTGAGCAGAGGCAGTAAATTATGCTGGATATATCTTAAATTGACAATGATGTAAAGTAAACAATAATATTACTCCATATGAAAAATGGTTGGGAAAACCTTCATCTACAAAACACATGAGGAAGTCTGGATCAGCATCATATGCACATCTTCCTTATAAATTTAGATCAAACTGTGATAATAAATCGAAGCAATTGATCGCTGTTGGATATGATGAATGTAGTATCTGTAGTGGCACCACCGTTTAAGATAGTGAAAGTTACTTTTGTGCAATATACTGAGCACAAGTTACAGCCAGGTGTGGGCCAGATTGCAGTGAGTTACGCATACCAACAGTTTCGAAGTAGAATGGAGGCCATAGCGCTGTCGAATCACTGAAAGGAATAAACACAGTGGTTTGCATGGCACAAGTTACAGACAGAAGAAGCCCACTGACGCAACTTAGGTGTTGTGAGTACGTGACTCGGGGTGGCGTGTTAGCAAAACAGAGCCACACAGCCGTGTATAAATAGGTACGGGTTTCTAACGAGATTCATTCAAGTGTGGCAGCTCTCCTGGATGGCAGGGCATGTCACACCACCAGCTACACGCAGCAGCAGAGGAGGCGCCAGCGCTCCAGTCCATGGCGGGTCGCTGGTTCAACCCTCTGAGGCAGATGTGGGGTTTGTAGCCAGCCAGCCAGTGGTGGGCCACACTTAAGCTCCCAACGCAGATTTGGGCGCCAGATCAAGGGCGCTTGTGGTCGCCGCAACTACACCAGTGAGGAAGGCTGCAGAAGGCCGCTTGGCGGCTCCCAGCGGAGCAGTGCTGAGTCAGCGGGGAACAAGACCACTGAGTCAGCTGCCGGTGCAGCCCTGACAAAGCCGCCGTACAAGGCCGACACACAGCAGCGTGTTGCACTGGGTCGCTGGGGTGGTGGCCTCAACATTGCAGAACCCTGCAATGCGCACCGAGGTGAATGGGGCACTGTAGTGGAAACAAATAAATCATTTGGACAGTTCGGACGAGTCTTAATATGGTGCCTTCTACCTCTTCCCGCTACATTTGGTCATACTGATACATTCAGTGGCAGAAGTGCCACTACATTTGGTGTCAGAAGAGTGGATGTCATCTGTCCAGTATGATGTTCGAACTCACCATCCGCATTACATTCACAAGACGTGGTGAGGTTTGACCAGTTTTCTTTCTTGTTTGTGTTTTGAGTATGGCCTGCCAGGAGCCACAGTTTAGATGTTTTGCATACGCATTTTTTTGTGGCATTTAATTACTTTTGTGTTGGTTTGCGTATGATGTTACTGAGTATGATGATACTGAGGTGTAGGGAGTCGGGTTATTTTTGTACTTAATTGTTTTGTTTCGGGATTACTGGGGAACGAAGGCAACACAATGGAAGAGTCAGGAGCACGAGGTGTGCCGGAACAAGAAGCGGTACGGATTTTGTTGGAAAAGGTAGCACAGTTGACAGTGGACAATACGCAGTTGAGAAGTGAATTAACAACTAGAAGTGAGGGGGAAACCGCATCTGATCAGTCGTTGTTGCCTAGGGTGCAGAAGATTGATCCAGCTGACGCGAGTTTGGTTATTCCGTTTTCTGGCAAGGCATCTGAGGAAGTGCGTTAGTTTGTGGAGGACTTGGAGACTTCAGCGGTGATGAATGGTTGGTCTGATGAGCAGTTGTCACATATAGCCAAGTTTAGATTAACGGGTGAAGTGAAAACATATGTGAGGTGTTCTGAGGCCTTAAGGAAGGTGGGACCGTTTAAGCAGTTAAAGGAAGGGCTTTTACGAAGGTACAAAAAACAGAATAGCGCTCGGTACTTTAGAGAGAGGTTGACTGCAATAACGAGGATACAGGGGGAGACGGTAGAGAAATTTGCGGACAGGATAAGGGAAATTAACTAGTATACTTACGAGTTGGGTCAAAGCGATGAAGCAAATGGTGTTCTGTTGCAGGAGGCCGAGCAAAGGGCACTTGAAGTATTTTTGAGGGGGTTACCGGCGCATATATCGCGGAAAGTGTGTGAAGGAACTCCGAAAGATTTGTATTCGACCATTCAGCTGGCAATTCAATCTGAGGAAATAGTCGTGGCAACAGGGGTACGCGAGAGGCAAACAGTGTTTATAGCGGGTATAAAGTGTTTTAAGTGTGGTCATACGACACACGTGCAGAGGCAATGTATCCAGTCACCAAGGAATAAAGGAAGGGGTGGAAATCGGCAGCGGGGAGGATGGAGAAGTGGAGATAGGAGAGGTGGACAAGTGTTAAATGGCAGAGTGGGCCCAAGACCTACATAAGGGAGCTCCCGTTTAATTTCAGTGCTACAAATACGTATGCAGAGGTGGAATGTTCGGTGGTAGGATCCTTAGGAACTAAAAAGTTTAAGATTTTGTTGGGCACAGAGGCGCAAGTGTGAGTGGCTACTAGGAATATAATGGGACGAAGGAAGCTAGACCCACCACGTTATAGGTTGCGTGGAGTGGGGCATAAAGAGGTCACACCTTTGGGGTCGGTGAAAAATTGACTTTCGAATAGAGAAAGTCCGATTTAATGTATGCATGGATGTAGTACCATGGGTAAGCGTGGGCTACGACATGATCCTAGGAGTAGATTTCTTGCATCAACATCATGCCAAAATTGACCTTGGACAACGAACTGTGAAACTTGGTGGAATGTTGTTTCATCTAGGGAACACTGTTGTCAATGCAGAACTGTCGCGAGGGGCGTTCAATGTAATGAACAAACCAATTGAACCGCATACATTAGCATTAAGGCTTAATTCGGGTGAGCGTGTGTCTAGTGGCACCGGGAAGTCGCTTTGGGTAAGTGTGGAATCTAATCCACCTGTGGGTACAGTATGTGTTACTGAACCATTGGAGGATAATGAAGTTTTGGGTCCATTGGGTTGTTTTGTGAAACATAGTGTTGTGCGCGTACAGTAGGGGAACGACGGGCGAGTAGTTCCCGTGAATGTGGATAATTTTAGCGCTGTAGGCGCGAATTTGAGGAAAGGAGTTTTAGTAGCGAATTTGGATGTGCCAGATGACGAAGACTGGTGTTCGAGAGGTAGGCGAAGCAATCAACCACTAACTGCCGATGGAACTGCATTGCGTGGCAAAATTAAGCATTTGAAAGGAGAAGAAAGAGAGCATATGGAAGTATAAAACTTCCTGGCAGATTAAAACCGTGTGCCGGACCGGAACTCGAACTCGAGACCTTTGCCTTTCGCAGGCAAGTGCTCTACCATCTGAGCTACGCATGCACGACTCACGACCCGTCCTCACAGCTTAATTAAACAAAATAGACAGTGGTTAAGAGAAGTCTTTATGAGGTTAAGAGCAGCTCGTTTGATGCTGAGACTGCAGAAGTGGCATTTTGCATTAGAAGAAGTAAAATATTTGGGTCATATTATCAGTAAGGACGGAATGCGAACAGATCCGAGGTTGGTACAGGCTGTCAGGAATTTTCGGGAACCGAAAACAGGTAAGGAAGTGCAGTCATTCATCTGGATTAGGAATTTCTATCGTAAAGTTCGTGAAGGGTTTTGCAGATTTAGCACAGCCGTTGACTCGATTGTTACGGAAGAGTGTGAAATTTAAGTGGACAGAAGAGTGTATGAAAGCATTTGACAAACTAAAAGAAGTGTTAACATCAAGTCCAGTTCTTGTGTTTCCAGATTTTGAAAAGGAGTTTATACTAGCATGTGATGCTTCGAATCAAGCATTAAGATGTGTCCTTAGTCAGGAAATTGATGGGAAAGAACATCCTGTAGCCTATGCGTCTGGGCATTTGAATGCAGTGGAGAGGAATTACTCAACAACTGAGAGGGAGATGCTTAGAGTAATCTGTGGAATCACATATTTTAAATGTTATTTATATGGGAGAAGATTTCGGGTAGCGACAGATCATGCTGAATTGAAGTGGTTGTTGAGGTTGAAGGATCCATCCACTTGAAAGGGTACAGTACCACCCGACATTGAAAATAGGTACAACATACTTCATTATTTTTGTCAGAACAACACATTTTTTTGTAAAATAACTCAGTTTCAATTAATACAGCGAAGCCGGATACCAGTATGGGAAACAATGACAATTTATTTATTTAATTGATCACATGTGCACTCCCACAAAGTAAATCCCTACATCCAGTTTGGTGAGATCTCTGAAATGAATGAATGTATGGTCATCTGATAACTGCAGATAGTGAATGTGAATATATGATCATCTTTGAGTCGATACTTTGGCCACCTTTGGTGGGACTAAAGAGATGAAATTTACCTGAGCTTTGAGCGCCTGAAATGTGGCTGACCAATACGGTAGCAAGGTGCTCCCCCACTTCGACAGAGGTGTGAGAGGACCTGGAGAACGGCCATGTTTCAGACTCTGCCGCTGGATCTTGTGCTGTTAAGACCTGTTTTAGTTGTGCTCCGTAATGACAAAAGAGTGGAGACATGGTATGCATGTGGAATATTTAAGAGTAGTTTGAAATAATAATTTCTCTATTTCAGGAACTTTTGTGGGGAGAATTAAATGTCAGGCAGGTAATATTAATGGGATTGTAGTAATCTTCGGAAGTGACCAATGGTCACAATGAAACCACGTGTAGCAATAAGTGAAATACTTCCGTGTGCTTAAGTTAAGCTGAATTACTAGCGTGTATACAATAAGTTGAAGAATTTAAGAAATAGCGTGTGTACCATAAGTTGAAATATTTAAGAAATGGCGTGGGCAGGACTTGAAATTAGAGACGAGTACTTCCACGTGGTGAGTACTGTGTGAGTCTCAATCTGTGTATGAGACAAAGGATACAGAGAAGTACTCGTCCATGGTATCAGTTGAGGACTCACGTGTGTGATGAATATGTTCTTAATATTACTTTGCGTGATATGATTCCGTGTGACGCTAGATTCAAACTCTGAGAGAGAAGCAAGGTGAGTCGGCCGTCTATCCAGTAACGCCACTTGGCTTGCATTGCACAGGAAGACGTGCAAATATCTCCAGAGTTCATAGTAGGAAAGTAGAATTACAAAGTGGGGCAGTGTCGTGTGAAACTGGGATAAATATTAATTGAAGTGGGAAAGCTGAAAGTGATAATGTTGTGACTATTCTCTGTGTAGTATTTCATATTGTAGTGTGGTGTATGTCACGTAATTTGGGTATGTGTGGTTTGCATGGGAGAGTAGCAAGGTAGTTTCAAAAGATTAGTGGGTTATGCTTGTTCCTTTTGTACTTTTCGGTCTGGAGGATAGTTTCGTGATGATGATTGTGAGAGTCGAAGTGTGAGAAATAATAAAAGATCCACCATCCTATCCAGAAAGCGCACTGTAGCGTTAAATAATTACGAGACCATAATATAGAGATTCACCAATGTAAAGCCATGCCCACTGGGCGGCATTTCTCATGTGTTATTGTTGTAGGTTATAGAATTTGTCTGTTTAGGTTAGAGAATTTATCGGAATAAATAAGATAGTGAAAAGAAAAAGATTGGTGGACTTTTCCTTCGAATTGTATGTTGTCATAATGTCCCATTCATATTCAGTGCGGTGGCCACGTGTTGACAAAAGCCGTTAAATAAAAGACAAAAAGAAAATGTGGTATTGCCAGTGCGTAGTGTACAGTCAGAGTTCTGTAAATTACTGATAGTCAGATGCGTGTTTCCGTTGCGTCAGATTCGTGTGGATGGTACGCTGAGAGTGACTATGACATTTGTGTTTAATGTGAGATACAGTTTACTGTTCAGTGCGTGTTCAAAATGCCGATTTGAGTGACTTAAAGACTTTCGTCCGGGTAACCATGGGAGAGCTTTGACACCAAGACAGTGTTTCTAGGGAACCTGTCAGCAACTTTTTAGACCCCAAGAAAATCACAGAATGAAATGATTCCGTGTGACTCGCAAGATAGGGAATAATGTATTTGTAGTTGTAATTGTGTACATTTATTATTGTTTCATTCATGAAGGGACAGCAAGTGTAATTGTATTTCATTAACATTTGTGTTTAGAATAGTTAGTGCTTTTTTTTTGTTTGTTTGTTCTGGGTTATCAAGTTCACGTAGCATGTTTATTAGAATATTTGGTACAATGATGCTTTAATTATTAGCCAGTGGCGTAATACTAACGTAGCATTGATCAGTAAGGTTGTCACAGGTGACAAGGGTTTGCATTGCACAACAAATATCGGAATTAACCGATGCATTTTGATGTCGTGCACAATAATGATCTTGTTGGTGTTTTGACTGAAGCCACTTATTTTCATTATCACAATGGAGATATTTCACATTAAAGTGTAACGAAGGCTAGTCGAAATGCAAGTTCTTGTCATCCAAATGTGTAACAACAGAGAAATGAGCAGTAGAGTAAGATACGAGAGCTACTGGTGGATTCAAGCACTTATTGCTAAACTATTTACTGCGTGTATTGATCAAAGTTGATGGACTGACTGGCTCAGCAGCAGGTATTTGTACTGGTGGACAAGGATAAGGTTAAACTCACAGTCGAGTAGTGGTGGCAATTGCTTAGGTGACGATAGTTAATGAGGTATGACATGATGTCTTAGACGAACTATATTACGTAACCAGTATGTAACTTGTGGTATATTTCATTGTTTTTCTTCTCAGTTTTATTTCTCTGTAGGTTTGATGTATATTTTAGAGTAATGGTATGGAGCCTGACATTCTACATGTAACTAGTGTATGCAATGTTTTTCTTTTGTTGATTTTGTTTTGTACTAAGACTTTGCTGTGTAAAGGGTTTTACCCCGCAATTTATGAATGTCAGATTACTTGCTCTGTGTTTGGACGGTGAGCTATTTAAAATTTCATGAGTACAATTAGTATTTTTTATTTGTTTTAGAATTATTGAAGTTTGGATTACTCCTAAAAATAACGGAGATCCCGGTAACTAAGCCAATTTTTATCTCACCATTTTTTTTATTTGTATGATGTGATGTTTTATTTGTCATTTGGATAGTTGTAAATATGTATGTGTACGTTACTCTGGATTGTGGAGAGTACAATAATGCAACAACTGTGTCAATGATTTGGTAAAGTAACAGCATTTGGTGGTCTATTTGAGGTCACCAGGGGCTAAGGTCTCCTCCTGGTTATTTTGATGACTTGCTACGTTTGTTCTAATACAGTTTTCTTAAAAAAATGTTCGGAACTACCCTCGCATTGCAAGGATAGTACCGTGCCATTTTTTTCTGCATGGGTAGCCGGTGGTGAAAGGGTACAGTACCGCCCGACATTGAAAATGGGTACAACATACTTCATTATTTTTGTCAGAACAACACATTTTTTTGTAAAATAAACAATTTCAATTAATACAGCGAAGCCGGATACCAGTGTGGGAAACAATGACAATTTATTTATTTAATTGATCACATGTGCACTCCCACAAAGTAAATCCCTACATCCAGTTTGGTGAGATCTCTGAAATGAATGAATGTATGGTCGTCTGCTAACTGCAGATGGTAAATGTGAATATATGATCATCTTTGAGTCGATCCTTTGGCCACCTTTGGTGGGACTAAACAGATGAAATTTACCTGAGCTTTGAGCGCCTGAAATGTGGCTGACCAATACGGTAGCAAGGTGCTCCCCCACTTCGACAGAGGTGTGAGAGGACCTGGAGAACGGCCATGTTTCAGACTCTGCCGCTGGATCTTGTGCTGTTAAGACCTGTTTTAGTTGTGCTCCGTAATGACAAAAGAGTGGAGACATGGTATGCATGTGGAATATTTAAGAGTAGTTTGAAATAATAATTTCTCTATTTCAGGAACTTTTGTGGGGAGAATTAAATGTCAGGCAGGTAATATTAATGGGATTGTAGTAATCTTCGGAAGTGACCAATGGTCACAATGAAACCACGTGTAGCAATAAGTGAAATACTTCCATGTGCTTAAGTTAAGCTGAAATACTAGCGTGTGCCCAAAAGGTTGAAGTATTTAAGAAATAGCGTGTGTACCATAAGTTGAAATATTTAAGAAATGGCGTGTGCAGGACTTGAAATTAGAGACGAGTACTTCCACGTGGTGAGTACTGTGTGAGTCTCAATCTGTGTATGAGACAAAGGAAACAGAGAAGTGAGGACTCACGTGTGTGATGAATATGTTCTTAATATTACTTTGCGTGATATGATTCCGTGTGACGCTAGATTCAAACTCTGAGAGAGAAGCAAGGTGAGTCGGCCGTCTATCCAGCAACGCCACTTGGCTTGCATTGCACAGGAAGACGTGCAAATATCTCCAGAGTTCATAGTAGGAAAGTAGAATTACAAAGTGGGGCAGTGTCGTGTGAAACTGGGATAAATATTAATTGAAGTGGGAAAGCTGAAAGTGATAATGTTGTGACTATTCTCTGTGTAGTATTTCATATTGTAGTGTGGTGTATGTCACGTAATTTGGGTATGTGTGGTTTGCATGGGAGAGTAGCAAGGTAGTTTCAAAAGATTAGTGGGTTATGCTTGTTCCTTCTGTACTTTTCGGTCTGGAGGATAGTTTCGTGATGATGATTGTGAGAGTCGAAGTGTGAGAAATAATAAAAGATCCACCATCCTATCCAGAAAGCGCACTGTAGCGTTAAATAATTACGAGACCATAATATAGAGATTCACCAATGTAAAGCCATGCCCACTGGGCGGCATTTCTCATGTGTTATTGTTGTAGGTTATAGAATTTATGTGTTTAGGTTAGAGAATTTATCGGAATAAATAAGATAGTGAAAAGAAAAAGATTGGTGGACTTTTCCTTCGAATTGTATGTTGTCATAATGTCCCGAATTTATAATGTGTGCGCCATTCATATTCAGTGCGGTGGCCACGTGTTGACAAAAGCCGTTAAATAAAAGACAAAAAGAAAATGTGGTATTGCCAGTGCGTAGTGTACAGTCAGAGTTCTGTAAATTACTGATAGTCAGATGCGTGTTTCCGTTGCGTCAGATTCGTGTGGATGGTACGCTGAGAGTGACTATGACATTTGTGTTTAATGTGAGATACAGTTTACTGTTCAGTGCGTGTTCAAAATGCCGATTTGAGTGACTTAAAGACTTTCGTCCGGGTAACCATGGGAGAGCTTTGACACCAAGACAGTGTTTCTAGGGAACCTGTCAGCAACTTTTTAGACCCCAAGAAAATCACAGAATGAAATGATTCCGTGTGACTCGCAAGATAGGGAATAATGTATTTGTAGTTGTAATTGTGTACATTTATTATTGTTTCATTCATGAAGGGACAGCAAGTGTAATTGTATTTCATTAACATTTGTGTTTAGAATAGTTAGTGCTTTTTTTTGTTTGTTTGTTCTGGGTTATCAAGTTCACGTAGCGTGTTTATTAGAATATTTGGTACAATGATGCTTTAATTATTAGTCAGTGGCGTAATACTAACGTAGCATTGATCAGTAAGGTTGTCACAGGTGACAAGGGTTTGCATTGCACAACAAATATCGGAATTAACCGATGCATTTTGATGTCGTGCACAATAATGATCTTGTTGGTGTTTTGACTGAAGCCACTTATTTTCATTATCACAATGGAGATATTTCACATTAAAGTGTAACGAAGGCTAGTCGAAATGCAAGTTCTTGTCATCCAAATGTGTAACAACAGAGAAATGAGCAGTAGAGTAAGATACGAGAGCTACTGGTGGATTCAAGCACTTATTGCTAAACTATTTACTGCGTGTATTGATCAAAGTTGATGGACTGACTGGCTCAGCAGCAGGTATTTGTACTGGTGGACAAGGATAAGGTTAAACTCACAGTCGAGTAGTGGTGGCAATTGCTTAGGTGACGATAGTTAATGAGGTATGACATGATGTCTTAGACGAACTATATTACGTAACCAGTATGTAACTTGTGGTATATTTCATTGTTTTTCTTCTCAGTTTTATTTCTCTGTAGGTTTGATGTATATTTTAGAGTAATGGTATGGAGCCTGACATTCTACATGTAACTAGTGTACGCAATGTTTTTCTTTTGTTGATTTTGTTTTGTACTAAGACTTTGCTGTGTAAAGGGTTTTACCCCGCAATTTATGAATGTCAGATTACTTGCTCTGTGTTTGGACGGTGAGCTATTTAAAATTTCATGAGTACAATTAGTATTTTTTATTTGTTTTAGAATTATTGAAGTTTGGATTACTCCTAAAAATAACGGAGATCCCGGTAACTAAGCCAATTTTTATCTCACCATTTTTTTTATTTGTATGATGTGATGTTTTATTTGTCATTTGGATTGTTGTAAATATGTATGTGTACGTTACTCTGGATTGTGGAGAGTACAATAATGCAACAACTGTGTCAATGATTTGGTAAAGTAACAGCATTTGGTGGTCTATTTGAGGTCACCAGGGGCTAAGGTCTCCTCCTGGTTATTTTGATGACTTGCTACGTTTGTTCTAATACAGTTTTCTTAAAAAAATGTTCGGAACTACCCTCGCATTGCAAGGATAGTACCGTGCCATTTTTTTCTGCATGGGTAGCCGGTGGTGAAAGGGTACAGTACCGCCCGACATTGAAAATGGGTACAACATACTTCATTATTTTTGTCAGAACAACACATTTTTTTTGTAAAATAACTCAATTTCAATTAATACAGCGAAGCCGGATACCAGTGTGGGAAACAATGACAATTTATTTATTTAATTGATCACATGTGCACTCCCACAAAGTAAATCCCTACATCCAGTTTGGTGAGATCTCTGAAATGAATGAATGTATGGTCGTCTGCTAACTGCAGATGGTAAATGTGAATATATGATCATCTTTGAGCCGATCCTTTGGCCACCTTTGGTGGGACCAAAGAGATGAAATTTACCTGAGCTTTGAGCACCTGAAATGTGGCTGACCAATACGGTAGCAAGGTGCTCCCCCACTTCGACAGAGGTGTGAGAGGACCTGGAGAACGGCCATGTTTCAGACTCTGCCGCTGGATCTTGTGCTGTTAAGACCTGTTTTAGTTGTGCTCCGTAATGACAAAAGAGTGGAGACATGGTATGCATGTGGAATATTTAAGAGTAGTTTGAAATAATAATTTCTCTATTTCAGGAACTTTTGTGGGGAGAATTAAATGTCAGGCAGGTAATATTAATGGGATTGTAGTAATCATCGGAAGTGACCAATGGTCACAATGAAACCACGTGTAGCAATAAGTGAAATACTTCCATGTGCTTAAGTTAAGCTGAATTACTAGCGTGTGTACAATAAGTTGAAATATTTAAGAAATGGCGTGTGCAGGACTTGAAATTAGAGACGAGTACTTCCACGTGGTGAGTACTGTGTGAGTCTCAATCTGTGTATGAGACAAAGGATACAGAGAAGTACTCGTCCATGGTATCAGTTGAGGACTCGCGTGTGTGATGAATATGTTCTTAATATTACTTTGCGTGATATGATTCCGTGTGACGCTAGATTCAAACTCTGAGAGAGAAGCAAGGTGAGTCGGCCGTCTATCCAGTAACGCCACTTGGCTTGCATTGCACAGGAAGACGTGCAAATATCTCCAGAGTTCATAGTAGGAAAGTAGAATTACAAAGTGGGGCAGTGTCGTGTGAAACTGGGATAAATATTAATTGAAGTGGGAAAGCTGAAAGTGATAATGTTGTGACTATTCTCTGTGTAGTATTTCATATTGTAGTGTGGTGTATGTCACGTAATTTGGGTATGTGTGGTTTGCATGGGAGAGTAGCAAGGTAGTTTCAAAAGATTAGTGGGTTATGCTTGTTCCTTTTGTACTTTTCGGTCTGGAGGATAGTTTCGTGATGATGATTGTGAGAGTCGAAGTGTGAGAAATAATAAAAGATCCACCATTCTATCCAGAAAGTGCACTGTAGCGTTAAATAATTACGAGACCATAATATAGAGATTCACCAATGTAAAGCCATGCCCACTGGGCGGAATTTCTCATGTGTTATTGTTGTAGGTTATAGAATTTGTGTGTTTAGTTTAGAGAATTTATCGGAATAAATAAGATAGTGAAAAGAAAAAGATTGGTGGACTTTTCCTTCGAATTGTATGTTGTCATAATGTCCCGAATTTATAATGTGTGCGCCATTCATATTCAGTGTGGTGGCCACGTGTTGACAAAAGCCGTTAAATAAAAGACAAAAAGAAAATGTGGTATTGCCAGTGCGTAGTGTACAGTCAGAGTTCTGTAAATTACTGATAGTCAGATGCGTGTTTCCGTTGCGTGTTAATAATATAGGAGGATAACTTGTAACTTAAGTGTGAGTACTAGAGTTCATGTTACTCGATAAATAAGAATGAATCCACTCGCTTGGCAGACCACTCATCTTGCAGTCCTGACTGCTTAATGCCACAGTATGAGCAAGGCATGTGGGTGCCTCTCACACTCGACTCGCTAGATGGGCTGTGAGGCTTAGTGAATTCGACTACGAGCTGGTGCAAAAGCCTGGGAAGAAGCACGGTAATGCTGATGCCCTAAGTAGGAAGGTGGCAAAATTAGAAGTCATAGGTTATAACCTAGCAGTACGACAAGAATTGCAGGACGCGGACAACGATTGTAAATTGTATCAGACACAGCCACAATTTAATATGTATGTCAGTCTTCTGTGCAGGGAAACGAAGCTAGGGCCAGGGTAGTAGTGCCAGCGAAGTTGGGGGATGAAGTGTTAAAGGAAGCACATGATCATGTGTTATCTGGTCATGGAGGGTGTAGAGCGACGAATAGGACAGTGGCGGAGAGGTATTGATGGAGAGGTAGGAAAGTGGATGTGGATCAGTACGTCAAGAATGGTATACCATGTGCACAGAGAGCAAATTTGAGCCGGAAACAGATACAGCTACAACGACTGCCAGAAGCGACATGTCCATTCTCTATGCTGGGGATCGACGTCTTAGGACCTTTCAGGTGAACACCATCGGGGAACAGATTCGTTCTCACAATAATAGATCATTTTTCGAAGTACGTGGTGATGGTGGCAATACCAAATCAACAGGCAGCAATGGTCACACAAGTGTTAGTAAACAATTGGATTTTGAAGTTTGGTGTACTGGAGACAATAATTACTGACCAAGGGACCAATGTCACGTCGGATTTAATGAAGGAACTGTGTAAATTGTTGAACGTAAAGAAGTTGAGGATGAGCGTGTTGCATCCACAGGCCAACGGAAGGACAGAGCGAGTACACAGAACAATCGGGAAGATGTTGAGTTTTTATGTGGATTGTCATTATCGTCAGTGAAACGAGTATTTAAAGCATATTGTATACACATATAATGCAAAAATCCATGCAAATAACGGTTTGTCTCCATACGAGGTAGTGTACGGGCGAAAAATGCCGTCACCGTTTGATTTGGTGAGGCTACAGAAAGGAAGGACTGGTGAATCTGTAAGTCAGTTCTCAAGGACAATTCGGGATGTTTGGAAACGGGTACAATAGGCGAATACAAAGACTTTAGAAAGGCAGGAAGATGCAGTAAAGCGGAAAGGAAGTTTACCGCAGTATAGAGTGGGGCAATGGGTAATGCTGTCCAGCCCCTATACGCAAAAAGGGAAAATGAAGAAGTTCCTCACGAGGTATCAAGTTGTTGAAACCACATCCCCCGTTAATGTTAAGCTTCAGTTGCCAACTAGAACAACTATAATGCACATTGGGCGGTTACGGCCATTTAAAGGTTGCCCAGATGTGACTTCAGGCGTGTCACAGGAAGGAAAGAGGAAGAGAGAGAGAGAGAGCCAAAGAGAGGTGCCAAGCACAGAGAAAACCGGGAAGATACAGTACAGCATGAAGTACCGTTTGCTTTGCGATCCCGAAAGTAGTAAAGTATTTGTAGTTTTATTACGTTTTCGTGTCATGTATCATTGGGTTTGCGTAGAGTAATTAGGCATTGTATTTTCGTATATGTATTTTCGAGTATGGAGAGCCTGCTAGGGACAGCAGTCCTTTTGAAGAAGGAGGAAGGGTGATGGTGATTTCTGTCCTCAGGCCACTGAAAAGGGAAGTGTAGCGTCTGACGTACGTGGAGTGTTGTTGGAGGAGAAATCAAACGCAGTTCTGGAAAAATAAATGCGTCGCAATAAATTTTGCGGCAAAGCCGTAATGAATATGTGTTGGACGATGTCAGAGTCGTACGATTTCCTGTTTAAATTTTTAGTTATCGACAGTGCTGGGTCAGGAATGTCTATATAATGTACAATTAAGGATGAAAGTAGTCACACAATCGATGTTGAGTCTGTATCAAAAATAATGAATGTTGGAGGAAAATCTGTGAAGCTACAAATATGGGACACGTGCACAGTGCAGTTATTTTTATCCAGGGGGAAAGGAACAGACTGTCCAAGGGACATGGTGGAGCCAAAATTGAGCTTAAAACGGGACAGGATGCAATCTTCTCCACCTGTGAGAATTTGGTAATAGTAGCAAGTTGTTTTGAGTGGGGAGTATTTGCAGAAGCGAAATGAATAGAGCTCGAGGGGAGCGGAATTATAATCACTGGAACTAAGTGTAACGTAATAGGACCAACCTACCACCTGCCAGCGTCAATTTCAGGAGTCACGCAATTGAATATTAAGCACTGGCCAGAAGCCACCTTATAGTTTTTGTAAACCAGAATCTGACCTTGTTAAATCAAACTCTAGAGCCAGGTCTGTTGAGATCCATAAACCAGTTCATTTTAGAGCAAGAGGGGCGCATATCAGCCGAACAGCTTATGCAACATGTCGCTCAGTATAGGGAAAGGCAACGGCAACCAATGATCATTTTGAGCACCTCTGTGCCAAGTGTCACCGCAACCTTAACTTTGTTATGTGTTGTTTTCTTTCCGATTAGTGGAGAGCTAATTTGAAGAGGGAACCTAGGGTAATCCAAGTCCCAGTGGATTGGATACCGATGGCGTGAAACGAGTAGGTAAGGGGTTGATCAAGCAGTGGTCGTCCAGTAAGGAATTTTTACGTTCTGTTTCATGTCATGGTTTTAAGGGGCGCTAGACTACATTTAAGTTTTCTGATAGTAAGGAAATATGCCATAGGTGCCGACCCAAACAATTTAAGAGCTAGTTAAGGGTCGGCCCACGAACCAGGTCTTTCCAAAGAGGGGAATAATGTAGCTGCATCATCATTTAGGATAGGGAAAGTTAGTTTTGTGCAATATTCTGAGCACAAATTACAGCCAGATGCGGGCCAGATTGCAGTGAGTTATGCATACCAACAGTTCCGAAGTAGAATGGAGGCTACAGGGCTGTCGAACCACTGAAAGGAGTAAACGCAGCAGTTTGCAAGGCACAAGTTACAGGCAAAAGGGGCCCACTGGCGCAACCTAGGTGTTGTGAGTACGTGACTCGGAGCGGCGCATTAGCAAAACAGAGCCACACAGTCACGTATAAATAGGTACGGGTTTCTAACGAGATTCATTCAAGTGTGGCAGCTCTCCTGGACGGCAGGGCACGTCACACCACCAACTACACGCAGTAGCAGATGGGGTGCCAGTGCTCCAGTCCACGGCGCGTCGCTGGTTCGATCCTCAGAGGCCAATACCGGGTTCATAGCCAGCCAGCCAGTGGCGGCCACTCTTCAGCTCGCTACCATCTACATCTACATCTACATCCATACTCCGCAAGCCACCTGACGGTGTGTGGCGGAGGGTACTTTGAGTACCTCTATCGGTTCTCCCTTCTATTCCAGTCTCGTATTGTTCGTGGAAAGAAGGATTGTCGGTTTGCCTCTGTGTGGGCTCTAATCTCTCTGATTTTATCCTCATGGTCTCTTCACGAGATATACGTAGGAGGGAGCAATATACTGCTTGACTCCTCGGTGAAGGTATGTTCTCGAAACTTCAACAAAAGCCCGTACCGAGCTACTGAGCGTCTCTCCTGCAGAGTCTTCCACTGGAGTTTTATCTATCATCTCTGTAACACTTTCGTGGTTACTAATTGATCTTGTAACGAAGCACGCTGCTCTCCGTTGTTTCTTCTCTATCTCTTCTTATCAACCCTATCTGGTACGGATCCCACACTGTTGAGCAGTATTCAAGCAGTGGGCGAACAATCGTACTGTAACTCACTTCCTTTGTTTTCGGATTGCATTTCCTTAGGATTCTTCCAATGTATCTGAGTCTGGCATCTACTTTACCGACGATCTACTTTATATGATCATTCCATTTTAAATCATTCCTAATGCATACTCCCAGATAATTTATAGAATTAACTGCTTCCAGTTGCTGACCTGTTATATTGTAGCTAAATGATAAGGGATCTTTCTTTCTATGTATTCGCAGCACATTACACTTGTCTATATTGAGATTCAATTGCCATTCCCTGCACCATGCTTCAATTCGCTGCAGATCCTCCTGCATGTCAGTACAATTTTCCATTGTTACAACCTCTCGATATACTACAGCATCATCCTCAAAAAGCCTCAGTGAACTTCCGATGTTATCCACAAGGTCATTTATGTATATTGTGAATAGCAATGGTCCTACGACACTCCCCTGTGGCACACCTGAAATCGCCCTTACTTCGGAAGACTTCTCTCCATTGAGAATGACATGCTGCGTTCTGTTATCTAGGAACTCTTCAATCCAATCACACAATTGGTCTGATAGTCCATATGCTCTTACTTTGTTCATTAAACGACTGTGGGGAACTGTATGGAACGCCTTGGGGAAGTCAAGAAACACGGCATCTACGTGGGAACCCGTGTCTATGGCCCTCTGAGTCACGTGGACGAATAGCGCGAGCTGGGTTTCACATGATTGTCTTTTTCAAAACCCATGCTGATTCCTACAGAGTAGATTTCTAGTCTCCAGAAAAGACATTATACTCGAACGTAATATGTGTTCCAAAATTCTACAACTGATAGACGTTAGAGATATAGGTCTATAGTTCTGCACATCTGTTCGACGTCCCTTCTTGAAAACGGGGATGACCTGTGCCCTTTTCCAATCGTTTGGAACGCTACGCTCTTTTAGGGACCTACGGTACACCGCTGGAAGAAGGGGGGAAGTTCCTTCGCGTACTCTGTGTAAAATCAAACTGGAATCCCATCAGATCCAGCGGCCTTTCCTCTTTTGAGCAATTTTAATTGTTTCTCTATCCCTCTGTCGTCTATTTCGATATCTACCATTTTGTCATCTGTGCGACAATCTAGAGAAGGAACTACAGTGCAGTCTTCCTCTGTGAAACAGCTTTGGAAAAAGACATTTAGTATTTCGGCCTTTAGTCTTTTATCCTCTATTTCAGTACCATTTTGGTCACAGAGTGTCTGGACATTTTGTTTTGATCCACCTACCGCTTTGACATAAGACCAAAATTTCTTAGGATTTTCTGCCAAGACAGTAAATAGAACTTTACTTTCGAATTCATTGAACGCCTCTCTCATAGCCCTCTCATACTACATTTCACTTAGCGTAATTTTTGTTTGTCTGCAAGGCTTTGGCTATGTTTATGTTTGCTGTGAAGTTCCCTTTGCTTCCACAGCAGTTTTCTAACTCGGTTGTTGTACCACCGTGGCTCTTTTCCATCTCTTACGATCTTGATTGGCACATACTCATCTAACACATATTGTACGATGGTTTTGAACTTCACCCACTGATCCTCAAACACTATCTGTACTTGAGACAAAACTTTTGTGTTGAGCCATCAGGTACTCTGAAATCTGCTTATTGTCACTTTTTCTAAACAGAAAAATCTTCCTACCTTTTTTAATATTTCTATTTACGGCTGAAATCATCGATGCAGTAACCGCTTTATGATCGCTGATTCCCTGTTCTGCGTTAACTGATTCCATTAGTTCGGGTCTGTTTGTCACCAGAAGGTCTAATATGTTATCGCCACGAGTCGGTTCTCTTTTTAACTGCTCAAGGTAGTTTTCAGATAAAGCACTTAAAAAAATTTCACTGGATTCTTTGTCCTTGCCACCCGTTATGAACGTTTGAGTCTCCCAGTCTATATCCGGCAGATTAAAATCTCCACCCAGAACTATAACATGGTGGGGAAACCTACTCGAAATATTTTCCAAATTATACTTCATGTTCTCAGCCACAACAGCTGCTGAGCCAGGGGGCCTATAGAGACATCCAATTATCATGTCTGATCCTGCTTTAACCGTGACCTTCACCCAAATTATTTCACTTTTCGGATCTCCATCAATTTCCTTCGATACTATTTCACTTCTTATCGCTATAAACACGCCTCCGCCTTCACTGTCCAGCTTGTCTGTGCGGTACACATTCCAGTCTGAGTCGTCTTGGCTTCCAATGCACGTCAGAGGCATCCTGGGGTTTGGGCCACAGATTCGGACGCCAGATCACGGGCGCTTGTGGTTGCTACGATCTCAGCTGCGCCAGCAAGGAAGGATGCAGCGGGCCACTCGGCGGCGGCCAGTGGAGCGGCGCTGAGTCAACGGGAAGAAGACCACTGAGTCGGCTGCCGATGCAGCCCTGACGACGCTGCCCTACAAGGCCGACACACAGCAGCGCATTGTACTGTGTCGCTGGGGCGGTGGCCTCAGAATTGCAGGACCCTGCGAAGCAGACCGCGGTGAAATCGTTTGGACAGCTCGGATGAGTCTTAATACGGTGCCTTCTGTCTCTTCCTGCTACATTTGGTCATCCTGATACATTTGGTGGCAGAAGTGCCATTACATATCAAAGTATTGTCTCAACGCGTGAGTCATCCAGCTTTCCCGGCGGATATGTTGTAAATAGTATTCGCCGCCGCATGACGTTGTGCAAATTTCACAATAATTCCTTGGAGCAACTACCGGACATCTTCAGGTGGTTGAAGCATGCTGGTGGCTAGTTATGACTGACGGTATCCCTACTTTGACGACTTTGTATCCAGAACACGTGCGCAAAAAATGCGCAGGCGCGGAAATCACGTATGCACTATGATTTTCTCTGTGAAGGTTATATTCGGATGAAGCGAATTTTGTGGAGGACTTTGAAGAAAAAGCACTACAGTGAGCCACCCCCAGACCCTCTTGTTTTCTGCAGTATGTGGATGACACATTTGTGGTGTGGCCGCATGTACTTGATACTCTTCTACCTACATTTCTTCAGTATTTAAATTCGCTTCATCCGAATATAAATTTCACAATGGAAGTGAAAAAAGATGGTCCTTTACCTTTTCTTGATGTTTTGGTACGAAGGAAAGGAGGTGGAACCTTGGGACGCAGCGTCTTCCGCAAGCCAACACCTGCTGATCTATATTTGCAGGCCACAAGCTACAGTCATCCTGCACGATGCAGTAGTGCATTACGTACATTAGTTCATACAGCGCATATGGATCCTGAAAGCCTGCCGAGTGAAATACAACATTTGAAGACAGTGTTCCGACAAAACGGATATTCTGCGAGACAGATACCTAATGCATGTTGTCAAGACTCATACCAGAGCACCAAGCGCTAACAGAAAGCACAGATGCTCAAATCGTTATAGGCACTGAAAGCTGGCTAAAGCCGGATATAAGCTCAGCAGAAAATTTTTGCGAAGAATCTAACGGTGTTTCGAACAGATAGGCTAAACACGGTTGCTGTCAGAAGTAGTTTAACTCGTCGTGAAATTGAAGTAGATACTTCCTGTGAGTTAGTATGAGCAGAGATCATTACTGGCAACCAGAATAAAATAATAATAGGATCCTTTTACCGACCTCCCAATTCAGATGATACAGTTGCTGAGAGGTTCAAAGAAAACTTGAGTTTGATTTCAAATACATACCCAGCTCATATGATAATGTGGGGACATCACAAATGTACCAAACACATAGACATTAAATGCCATTAAATGCCAACATGTGAACTGCGTGATGTTTTTTTCGATAAATAGGTAGCAGTTTGTTTGCAAAACCTTTAACTGGAGACAAATTCATATCACATAGGAAAATTTGTCTATGATTTCAAAAACAAACTCAATAAAACAAGTGATCGAATGAAAACTTCTATAAAACTTTTTAAAACTTTCAAAGTTTTCTATATATTGTCTCAGTCGCATTTTTTTTCAAAATGATGACTAGTTTCAGTAGTTTAACTACCATCTTCAGATAACATGTAGTATTACAAATGCACTCGTAATCCAAACATCCTTATTTTAAATATTCAGATAAAATGTGCTATGTACAGCCACGCTATCTATGACAGTAACTGGAACAAAAAGCCTACACAGTGTCGTAATTTTCTTTTCAATACATTGAAGCGTCCATGTAATTACTTCTGTTAAAGACAGTAACTGCAGGCAGGGATTTACTGTGTAAGCTAAACTTGAGTAGAGAGTAAAATATAAATCTTTCAATTGGCATTTGATTATTTGCTTATGATCGATCGCTTACTCCTATTATGAGAATGTCAGATACATTCAATAAAACAAGTGTTGACATACTGACATAATGAGCTTGTTATGTTGATTGTTGTTGATGGCCTTGTTTTCAATATTCTTAATGTGATCACGCCAGAGATCACTCGTATACGTTCATTCTGTGCATGGACATGTGACATGTGACATTGCAAAAATATACACACATCAAAAAAAGTTTTGCATAACCTTGGCTCCGAAACATGTACATAAAATTGGAATAGAGATCAACATAAACATCATTTCCGCCCTTTTTATTGCTCACGAAAACCAACACATTGCATGTTGTACCACCATACAGCGAGACCTTCAGAGGTGGTGGTCCAGATTGCTGTACACTCCAGTATCTCTAATACCCAGTAGAACGTCTTCTTGCATTGATACATGCCTGTATTCGTCGTGGCATACTATCCACAAGTTCATGAAGGCACTGTTGGTCCACATTGTCCCACTCCTCAACTGCGATTCGGCGTAGATCCTTCAGAGTGGTTAGTGGGAAACGCCATCCATAAACAGCCTTTTTCAATCTGTCTTAAGCATGTTCAAATGGGTTCATGTCTGGAGAACATGCTAGCCACTCTAGTCGATAGATGTCGTTATACTGAAGGAAGTCATTCACAAGATGTGCACGATGGGAGCGCTAATTGTCGTCCATGAAGACGAATGCCTCGCCAATATGCTGCCGATCTGGTTGCACTCTATGTCAGAGAGTGATATTAACGTATCGTACAGCCGTTACGGCGCACTTCCATGACCACCAGCGGCGTACGTCGGCCCTACATAATGCCACCCCAAAACAGTAGGGAACCTCCACTTTGCTGCACTCGCTGGACAGTGTGCCTAAGGCGTTCAGCCTGACCGGGTTGGCGCCAAACACATCTCTGACGATTGTCTGGTTCAAGGCATATGCGACACTCATCGGTGAAGAGAATGTGAGCCAATCCTGAGCAGTCCATTGGGTATGTTGTTGGGCCCATTTGTACCGCGCTGCATGATGTCGTGGTTGCAAAGATGGACCTCACCATGGACATCGGGAGTAAAGTTGCGCATATGCAGCCTATTGTGCACAGTTTGGGTTGTAACACGACGTCCTGTGGCTGCACGAAAGGCATTATTCAACATGGTTGCGTTGCTGCCAAGTTTCCTCCGAGCCATAATCCGTAGGTAGAGTTCATCCACTGCAGTAGCAGCCCTTCGGCGGCCTGAGCGAGGCATGTCATCGACAGTTCCTCTGTCTCTATATCTCCTCCATGTCCGAACAACATCGCTTTGGTTCACTCCGAGACACGTGGACACATCCCCCGTTGAGAGCCCTTCCTGGCACAAAGTAACAATGTGGAAGCGATCGAATGGCGGTATTGACTGTCTAGGCATGGTTGAACTACAGACAACACGAGCCGTGTACCTCCTTCCTGGTGGAATGACCCCCTCCGTCTAATAGGCGCTGCTCATGCATGGTTGTTTACATCTTTGAGCGGGTTTAGTGACATCTCTGAAGAGTCAAAGGGACTGTGTCCGTGATACAACATCCACAGTCAACGTCTACCTCTATCTCAAGAGTTCTGGCAACTGGGATGATGCAAAACTTTTTTTGATGTGTGTATCTTTGGTTTTCGTTGTCGTCGTGCTTACTGTGTCATTTTTTGGTTCTGATAAAGTGATGTGCTATTAGGCTCTGAGTTTGATTCACTCTGTGATTCTGAGAAAAACATAATTATTGACTCTATAAAAATTGATGATGGACCTGAAAATCTGCATCACAAGACAATTAGGACAGTACATTTGTTACTGCCTCACAGCATGTCAACAGGAGTGTCAGCACATAGCTACACTAAGTCACTTTAGTTTTACACTCCTGGAAATGGAAAAAAGAACACATTGACACCGGTGTGTCAGACCCACCATACTTGCTCCGGACACTGCGAGAGGGCTGTACAAGCAATGATCACACGCACGGCACAGCGGACACACCAGGAACCGCGGTGTTGCCCGTCGAATGGCGCTAGCTGCGCAGCATTTGTGCACCGCCGCCGTCAGTGTCAGCCAGTTTGCCGTGGCATACGGAGCTCCATCGCAGTCTTTAACACTGGTAGCATGCCGCGACAGCGTGGACGTGAACCGTATGTGCAGTTGACGGACTTTGAGCGAGGGCGTATAGTGGGCATGCGGGAGGCCGGGTGGACGTACCGCCGAATTGCTCAACACGTGGGGCGTGAGGTCTCCACAGTACATCGATGTTGTCGCCAGTGGTCGGCGGAAGATGCACGTGCCCGTCGACCTGGGACCGGACCGCAGCGACGCACGGATGCACGCCAAGACCGTAGGATCCTACGCAGTGCCGTAGGGGACCGCACCGCCACTTCCCAGCAAATTAGGGACACTGTTGCTCCTGGGTTATCGGCGAGGACCATTCGCAACCGTCTCCATGAAGCTGGGCTACGGTCCCGCACACCGTTAGGCCGTCTTCCGCTCACGCCCCAACATCGTGCAGCCCGCCTCCAGTGGTGTCGCGACAGGCGTGAATGGAGGGACGAATGGAGACGTGTCGTCTTCAGCGATGAGAGTCGCTTCTGCCTTGGTGCCAATGATGGTCGTATGCGTGTTTGGCGCCGTGCAGGTGAGCGCCACAATCAGGACTGCATACAACCGAGGCACACAGGGCCAACACCCGGCATCATGGTGTGGGGAGCGATCTCCTACACTGGCCGTACACCACTGGTGATCGTCGAGGGGACACTGAATAGTGCACGGTACATCCAAACCGTCATCGAACCCATCGTTCTACCATTCCTAGACCGGCAAGGGAACTTGCTGTTCCAACCGGACAATGCACGTCCGCATGTATCCCGTGCCACCCAACGTGCTCTAGAAGGTGTAAGTCAACTACCCTGGCCAGCAAGATCTCCGGATCTGTCCCCCATTGAGCATGTTTGGGACTGGATGAAGCGTCGTCTCACGCGGTCTGCACGTCCAGCACGAACGCTGGTCCAACTGAGGCGCCAGGTGGAAATGGCATGGCAAGCCGTTCCACAGGACTACATCCAGCATCTCTACGATCGTCTCCATGGGAGAATAGCAGCCTACATTGCTGCGAAAGGTGGATATACACTGTACTAGTGCCGACATTGTGCATGCTCTGTTGCCTGTGTTCATGTGCCTGTGGTTCTGTCAGTGTGATCATGTGATGTATCTGACCCCAGGAATGTGTCAATAAAGTTTCCCCTTCCTGGGACAATGAATTCACGGTGTTCTTATTTCAATTTCCAGGAGTGTATATAAAGTTTTCCCTTCAAACTGAATTGCTTTCAAGTACAACACAAAAAACAATACTGGACATGGAATGATGTATTTTCAGACATGCGGGTATTTCAACATATACTTTCCCACAACCATTTTAACACTAAATAATTTGAAGTGTTTCTCGTAAGCTATATTCCTCTGCACATATCATTAATGCTTTAAACGAGTTCTGTTTTTCAATTCATTATTTTTCTTGAGAAAACCTTATAAACTTACTGGTATAAGAAAAAACGAATAAAGTTCATTAAATTCAGTGAACTATTCTGGGAACATTATTTCCCAATCGCTCAAAACCATATTTCTCTTTGAAAGACAACCATGACAGTGACCTATGATTAATGTGAACTTGTGTCTGACAAAATGAGACTCATAAATCTGATGATGCTGTAGAAGAATCCTATGAAGAGTTACAGAAACAAACGACAGTAGGCCTTACTACAGGATGGTTATTGGGGACTTTAATGAAAAGGAAGAACAAAAACTGAAGTATAACTCTCTTGTGGAAGCTTTGGCAGACTAACAGAAATTACAGATATAATTCATAAGCAGAATTTGCTAAGGGAAACAATATATTCACATGAAGAAAACAAAATAGAAAATTATGTTGAGTAGATATCTCATTTTATCAGTTAAAATGCCAAACAGCATAATTCCTAACAATTCAGTGAAAATGATTTAAACCACATAATATAAAAAGTCTATTCATGATTTGAAGAAATGGAATGCAACTGGAAAAGATAGTACTTCAAGGCAGAAGATTAAATCTAATGAAGACAATTCTCTAAAAAGTAGATCAACACTTTGATCAGCAACAGTTTTAATGGCAGGCACACTTTGTGCTTCCTAGAGGCCCAACGTTAAACTAGTTTTTAGAAATCAATTTTGTTCAAAATATTGTTACAAAGCACTGAATAAGTTTGTAAAACAGAAAGCAACAAAAATTGTTTAAATATTTTCATGTTTGTTACTTCAACACAATTTTAACATTTTTCTTCATATTTATGCTTTAGCTCCTAACTTACTTTTATAGCTTTCATGAAATAGTATGAAGCTACTGAAAGATTACATAAAAGCCAAATGCAATTAAACTAGTTTGCATGCATGTTTTAGGAATAATGTTTTGGAGACTCACTTGTCGTTTGTCTGTTAGCTTTGTGACTGTTCTCCATAATGCTTGCTCTTCAATAGTACAAAAATGAGCACAGTTTTACTATATACACCTGTCTAAAAAAACACCCTATTATCATGCTTGATAAATCTTTAACTCCTACCTTCAGACATATTGTTTGACATTTGTTTGATTCTAAATGGCCAAAAATCGTATGTAAGTGAGTCTAGTTCTGGGGCGTTTCCATGGACAATCTCACAGTTAACTAGTAGTGTAAAATTTTATTTCTCCAAAATCATGTTGTAATTCTTTATTGGTCCTGTGGAGAGGTTTCTCAATAATACAAAACCCACGTTTTCACACAACATGTACTCTACTACCTCAGAAGCTGCATCCTATGTTTAGAGCACACCTGAGCTATTAACAGGGGTTCTACAATTCTCTACCTTTCCAAAGCCGTCAGAGAATCGACTGAAACTACGATTTAGGCCCTTTATCTCGGCTACAGAATCTCCAAAAAGGATACAAAGTAAACTTTCCTGATTTGCCTCCTATTTCTGTGAGGCGCTCTAACTCCTATCATTGAATCTCCCAATGTCCAGCAACGACCATCCCCTATCACCACCCCACCCCACCTCCCTCAGCACTTGTCCAGAAACAAGAGGCTGAAACGTATTTTCAGCAATGGACAAAATTTCAATGCGTTTTATATGCATAAAGGGAAAACTGTAAGTTCTGTGTTCACTTTTGCCTTCTACCCAAAAATCTGCAAACCTGTCACTGTTCACTATTCTCACTGAGCTATATTTCAACTGGCCAAGACCTTGCACTGTTGGGGATTCCAGGTGGCGCTACAGGCAGCAGAGGTACCACAGCTCTTTCTGCATATACTTCAGTGCCATCACAACCCAGGACAGAAGCCTGAAGTTTCCTAACTGTGACTAACACAGCCTTAAACAGTTTCCAGACAGTAGAAAATTCCTCCTGCTTCCATATACAGTAAGATCCCTTCCACGTAGGGTAAAGTTTGTACTGAGACACTTTTGATATCAAACTGGTAGGCAGATTAATTAAATTGTTACAGCTTATTGATTTATGAACTCAACTAATTGTTCTGCTAAGTGGTTTTTCATGTCACCCCTCCCCTACACTTAAGTGATTGTTCTGTTAATTGATTTATGACCCCCTGGGTATAATCCACCCTTCACAGAAACCCCTCATACCTTCCCCTCCCACTCCACATCCCAATCCCTTTGGGAAATCGCCCCACTGATACAAGCACACCTTTGATATCAAATTAATTGACTAATTAATTAAATTGATAAAATTAATTCACCCCTCCCCTCTGGGAAATCCCCCGTCCCCTCCCCCATCTGGAAATTGGTGGAGAAAAAGACACAGTCTGTGCACGAGATGAAGGATCTCACGATACAAAATTCAAATCAATGTCAGTTTCATAGCAAAGGATATATTATTTATTTACAAAATTCAATTCACAAGGGCTGGATGTCTCTTTTATTTGGCGGGAAAAGCTCATCATTCTCTGTTGCTTTGGAAGATGCAGGTCTTGTAAAACACATCGAAAAGAAGTAATTCAATAGATCATTATTGTTCCAATCGTGCAGGGAACACTGACATGAAATCGACGCCAACATAGCTCACAGCACGTAATTACACTGTTAAAAATTTTACAACCACATCTACGCATTGAACGCAATACGGACATGCCGGCTAACTTGGGCCTTCCCGTGCATACCGGGTAGGAGAGATGCCCGCACACAGGTTCAGCTTGTGTGGTGTGCAGATCAGAAGTCGGGCTCGTCACCAAACAGAGCATCAGCTGGCGGCAACCCCTTGATACTGACGCCAGAGAAATTCCTGTGAAAACACATGCTCTCTCTCTCTCTCTCTCTCTCTCTCTCTCTCTTTCTCTCTCTCTCTCTCCCTCCCTCCCCCCCACACTCTGTCCAAAGTGGCTACTTCCTGCCCAGCGACCATCTGTCATGTACCTCACTAACCCTTCTTTTGTCCTGAACAAAGTAGTGGATACCTTGTAAATCCCCAGTGTACGTGTCTTGGAAGTATTCCACCAACCTACGAATTGAATGACTAATTAATTAAATCGATTCCTTTTTATGCAGGCAGTTTTTCCTTACATCCTATTGGTGGATCCTATAACTGCCCTGTTTCCAAACTCTACTCTTCCTCCCTTCTGGATCATTTATTCCCTTGCCTCCTATTAGTGCATACTGGCACAGTTGGGTCATTTGATAAGAAGTCCATTACGTTGGAGGCATCTGAAAATTTCAGATTTCAGCTCAGTTGCAGGCTATGTCCTTAAGCAATCTGCAGAGGTGGTGGACTGGTGTGTGTGTTAGCAATACCGCTATCGGAAACAATAAAATGGTCAATCTTGAATCTGATGGTGCCATTGGATTTTTAAAGCACTGTATAATCCGCAATTTGATTCTCTTAGTTACACCAGGACGACGAATGAGGAAGAAGAGGAGGAAGAGGACTAAGAGTCTATCAATGATTCGATTGTAACAACAACGAATACCTCTCCCACCTTTCCGCTGCAAGCCAGAGTCCACCGGACTGTACTGAGGAGCAGCAAACACCACATACTTAAAACACTATCAGTTCCGTACTAATAGCTGTCACGGTTGAGTGTTGGAGATCGCTGAAACACTCGCACATCCTGCTCTCTCATGTCCCAATGTCCACATGCAGTGCCCCAGGCCACATGTCGTGCACAGCTAGTTGTTGACGTGGACGCTCGTCTCAGCGAACGCACCATTTCTGCAGTCAGACTCGGTCCGCCAGAGAGGACCGCCTGGTCATGGAGGGTGTCTAGGATGGTCGGAGTACTAAGAATTCGGATATTATCAACACGTCTAGTGCCAAGATTTGTCAGTGATCGATATTGAATCTTCTCAAATATCCACGTAAAAATCGGAGAATACTAGCAACACACACGATCACAAAGGCTATCCAACACATATTGAGTTATTCACCAACCCAGAGGGCGACAAAGTAAGGTCAACTGCATTCCCCCCCCCCCCCCTCCCCACTTTCCTGACTGGCTCGGGAGTCTTAGCGACTGCTCGAGCCTTAACACAGAAATGTCAGTTCAAATGGTTCAAATGGCTCTGAGCACTATGGGACTTAACTGCTGAGGTCAGCAGTCCCCTAGAACTTAGAACTACTTGAACCTACTAACCTAAGGACATCACACACATCCATGCCCGATTCCAGACTGTAGCGCCTAGAACCACTCGGCCACCCCGGCCGGCCTGGAAGCGTCAATTGACCATGTAAACCTATACCCTTCTTATGACGGGACATAATTTTCTACATCAAATCTTTCATCCCTGTTACGTCTACCGATGCGCTGAAATTACAATTTTCCACGTCAAATCCATACCTCCCTTACGACCGGACGTTGTTTCCTTGCACATATCGGAGCACTGACCACAGTAACTTTACACCCGAACACATGCTTTGTAATCTTGCTGCTCACAGTGAGTATATCACACATCCCCTACTAAGTATAATACTTCGCCAAAAACTGAATGCTATTGGAACAAAACAATATTGACTGAAATTCCGGGCTTGCAGGATATGCTCCATTTGTTTCTCGTGCGAGTGGTACCATTGTATCTTAGGAAGAGAGCGACTAGCTATTACAAACACGATCGTTACTGTCATCCTGCATAAAAAGCGGTCTTGTTTCTACAGGCACAAAGTATCGCCATCAACATCCAAATTAATAACTATACAAGTTTTATAAATCGCTGGGGGATATATTATTAGACCGAAAGTGCGTGTGCGCCTCGCCAGCGGAGTAAGCTCGTAATAAAATCACCATTCTCGCCGAATTTAGAAAGTGATTCGCCTAAGGAACGTGGTATTAAGGCGATATTTAAAACTCCCTCATACCGCTTCTAGATATTTTTCACGCCCACGAACAGTATTCGTAACGCATTTCACCTCAGTGCCATGTAGACAATTAATAGAGTTTCTGCGACATATCCACTGAGCTCTAGGTGAGGAAGGATAATAGTTGACTGAGAATGGTCACATACAGTAAATGGTGTGCTATGTGAGGAATCACTTAAAGATGCAACGCTACATTGAAGTCGCAAGAAATGTACGAAGTCCTGTGACCAATACACTGGCTTTTCAGACCTATAGTGTTACACTCTCTGGTACAAAAGGTGTCTGCGATTTAGAATCAAGTCTCCTAATTCAACCACACGTTTGCGTTGGATCATATGGAGATGTCTTTCAATGATACAATGGCGAATCATATTTGTGGCACTCTCATATCTCGAAACGAGTCAACTTTTTCGAACCTATCTGCTAAGGACCCCAACAGCAAATCTCCAGCGTGGTCTTAGACAGCCTCTCTGCATCTTGTAACTATTCCTCCGTCTCTGCCCCGTCCTTCCGAGAGCTGTGCCCTTGTCCATGTGATCGTTCCAGTTTTAGTCGGAACAGAGCGCAAGTCAGAGAGCGCTATATCTTCCACCTTCTGGCCCCCTTGGGAAACAGGATGAGCTGATTTAATGCGACAGGACAATGTTTTGACCACTCGGTGGACATGGGAACATGTTCTCGTACCTCCACCAACCGTGTACCATGTGTGAGATCAGCGCCAAACGAAGCTTTCTCCTGCAACAAGAGGTATTCGATAGACAGTAAGAGCCGTTATGATGGTGCTCCTTATCGGGAAAAGTAGGAAGAGTTCACATCATACTGGAACAGACAGACGAAGATTTTGCTACTTCACTGCAGTGCGTTTCCAAGGTACATACAGGTACTGCAGTTCACAGGAAATCTGCGTCCCTCAGGGTGCATTCACGTCTGTCCCCCAAACATCTCTATCTCTCTCTCGCACCTTGTTATTTTCTACCATCCTGTAGGGAAGCAGCCTACTCACGCTGTAGTAAATTCACATCAGTCTTTCCATTGTGTGCCAGCCAGTCCGCTGTAACTTGCTCTGACGCCATAAATGTTGCGCAATACTTTTAAAAATCAAGCAAACAACCTAAAACGTTTCTAGCATGTCAGGAGTAATACTAAATTAATATGTGTTGAATATCAGTTCGATAACTTTAACCATTTTCGAAATTTGGATGTTTTTCTGTAAAAATCATTGGCGCAACAGAAAAGAGCTAGAGACTTAAAGATTTATATTTAGATTCCTTTTTCACAATAATTTAATAGAAACAGTACTTTGGATTTCACGAATTAAAATTTTAGTGGAAATTCATGATTTTCTGGTTTTTGTCTTAAAAATTAAGGAAGCAAGATAGATTAAGTAGGCTAATAAATAAGGCTAGGATGTTTAAGTTTAAGTAGAATGGAGATCCGCTATAATCATAAAGATGTGAGAAGTTTCAACTGAATAACTATAAAACTATAGTAATAGCGTATCTCCAAAGGGCAAGTTCAGAGCTCGTCTACTGCGTGTAGTGTAATTAAATTAATTCTCTCGCCCGAAATATTTAACTTAGCCACGTCAAACTTTTATTATGATTACTTACCTGTGTGCTGAATGCACATTTAAATTGAGAGCTTCATCGGCCATCAGCAAAAGAAGCTATGATTTATTCGGTAACTTAATGTGGTGCATTACTAGCCTAGCGGCTAGTCGGGAGAGCCGATTTGATCAGGCGTTCCCTTAGCCGTCCGCACCGCGGCTTTATATATAAGAACGCTGCGCGAGGAAAAAAGGCCCCAGTTCTCTCCAGACACTGAATAGCACACCGCCTGTGTCGGGAGTCGCGTCGCGTCGGTATCATTGTTATAAACAGCCTCGGATTCCCTATTAAGTTACTCGGGATACGCGTAACCATGAAATCATTTTCGAGAGAAGTGTTAATTCTGGGATGACTTTAATGATATATCTTCAGTTTGCGTATGTCGTATTTTCACGTGCCGCCGCGGGACAGACATTCTACCATTATTTAGCGTGGCGTTTGATGAATATTATCATCAAATTATGGCGAGCATTCACTTAAACTTTTAATTTGGACAGTTATAGTTGCATCAGCGCATTAGACTCTGAACTGCTCTGTTAGTCAGATTGTGTGGATTCTTTTTTTTTTTTTTTCATCTGTGACTTTCAGAAAATAGAGAACGTTTTTTTTTCACGATCGTTTTTGATTATGAATCCCAGACAATTTCCTAATTCCTCAGAGCTTTAAGCTGTAGCTCTAAGTGTATTTCTCAGATGAAGTGGGCACTAGGAATTCTAATTAAAGGCTTCACGTTTTGCTAATCACTTTCTGGTTGCCAATATTGTAGTTAGAGAGCCAGTGTTGAGAACGGCAAAAGACAGCATAAATAATAGGAACATTTATATAACAATTAATTCCCACCAGCCGCCCCACATATGGTTAAAACGGTAAGGAATGCATCTTTTCTACATTACAAACCAAACATTTTAAATAGCAACATAAATTCCACCCGCCGCCCCACATATGGTGCATTGGCCAGGAAGTGTTTCTACATTCAAACATTTATACAACAGTAAATTTTCTAACCGCCGCCCCACATATGGTGCATCGGCCGGGAAAGAAACTGAGTAAAAGTGAAAGTGATTTTTAAATATTCGGATTTGCGAGTGAAATGCGACACGCAACTGAGTAATAGAACAGTCAAAGTGTTACGTGTGCATGTGGATGACGCAATTGGATTAACAACGCATCTGGATTGACGGAGCTGGCACTGAGTCTAGCGGCGCTGCCGGCATCACGAGATGCCAGTTTCGCCTCATCGCAGTCGTCCGCCGGAGCAGCCGGAGCCGCGTCTGCAGTTGCGAGCCACGCAAACACACAACAGCCGTCGGAGTGCCGTCTGCAGTTCAACGCGCTGCGTCGCATCAGTAATCCTGGTACGCCGCATAGGCAACGCCATACATTGTGCAGAAGGAACTAAGCTAACTGAAAAGCTGTTAAAAATTTTACTAACCTGCACTAAAAGACTGTCGGAAATGGAACCGCCAAAAGAAACAGAGGTTAAACTTAAATCAGAACCTATGTCTGTTGAGGGAACTGTAAATCCAGACAACGATTCAAGTGTAAATATGCATGAAAATAGTAATGTTAAAGTGAAATATGAAGTATTGTCTCCTGACAGTAGTGTGAAAAGGGGCAATGTTTCAATAATAGAGATCCCTGTAGTAAAGCAGAAATTAGAAATTGTTAATTTATTGGATGATAGTTTATCTGATGAGTTAAAAACGAAACAGTCATCAGAGGTGGTAGAGTTTAAACAGGATAAGTTATATGTGACTAATCAATCAGACGTTTCATTTAGTTTTCATGATTCTGGTGTTGGAGCTAGTTTTTCGTCACCTGAGTCAGATAAAAAGCCAGCTGGTGAGCAACCCAGAGATACTGGGGCTATTGATTTAAATGTTATATTACAAGCAATAGCTGCCAGTAATGCAAAAATGTCAGCCAGTAATGCTAGAATGACAGCTGAGTTAAAATCGGATATAATTGAGGTAATGGAAAATAATACAAAATTGTTAAGGCTTTCGTGGCCACTTGTTGACAAACTGCCTATTGGCTTCTGTCTCGGGTTCTTCGGCCGACGTTCATCTAGATGAACGTCGGCCGAAGAACCCGAGACAGAAGCCAATAGGCAGTTTGTCAATGGAAAATAAATTAGAATCCAATAAAGCTGAATTAGAAACTCTCTTCAAGACTGGCTGCAGTAAATTGAAAGTGGATCTGGATAGTTTGAATTATAAAATTGATTACAACCATGAGGATATTAAGAAAAAGGTTGCTCAACAATTTTCTGAAATGTATAAAACAGTAAACTCGGAAGTTGCTGAGGTTCGCAAAGACTTCCAAATGGAAGATGCGAAGCTGGAGCACAAGTTAACAGAAAAGATCGAGGCGGAATCTGAACTGTGCTCAGATAGGTTTAAAGATGTTAATATAAAAGTAAATATATGTCAAGCAGAAGTAGACGCAATCAAAACTGATACTACTCATATTGTGCAAAGAGTAGATAATGTTGAAATGAGAGTAGAAAATATTAGTACTAACATTGCTAACATTGAGAATAAAGTAGCTTCAGTAACTTCTGGTAATGGTAGTATACAACAAGTTGTAGCTGCAAACGCCGCTTTTATCGGGTGTCGGCAGTTCTTGCGGTTCGATCCAGATAAAAATATCCACCCGCTAGATTTCTGGAACGATTTTGAAGATGTGATTCCACCAACTTGGTCTGAACGAGAGAAAATCTCATTTATTAGAAGCCATTTAGCAGGTGACGCCATGCGTTGGTCAGCTGATGTTATGTTGAAGTGTAAAACATTAGCGGAATTCAAAACAGCTTTCATTAATGAATATTGGTCTAGTAATAAGCAAAATGAAGTGTTGAGAGAATTTTGGAGTGGAAAACGCTTCAATGCAGGCAAGGAATCTATTAGAGAATTTGCTAGGTCATGGATCTCACGTTTGTCACATTTGGCCGAAAAGCTGAAACCTGAAATGATAATACTAGGTCTTGAAGCCAAACTGCCATGGTATTGGCAAACTAGAATTATATCTGCCCCTAGAGACAATCTGGATCATTTCATTGAATATTTGGAACGTGTAGAGCGTGTGGCTGCCAATGAGGAGCAAGCACGTAATAACAGAAATGGTAATAACACTAGTAGTAATTTTAAGAACGAGCAGAATGGCAATGTAAACATCAGAACAGTAGGTGTTCGCCATCCTAAGAGAGGTAGGAATTGGAGAAATAATTATCAGAACCAACAATGGCATCCAAATGATAGTAATTTTGTTCCAAACAAAATTATGCAGGTAAACAACAGTGCGGAAAGCAATGCTGTGCCAGTTAACTATAATGGAAATAAAGGAAACAGTAGTAGGCCGAGGCAGGAAAACTAGTTCCCGTCTATGAGGACACTGGCGCTCACCAGGCGGTTACTTTTCCTAAGCCAGTAGTTACGGTAATTGATAAGACAGATCAGAATACTCAAACTGAACATGTGGATGAGGGGTCGGTAGCATCTAAGAATACAGCAGAAATATTAGATCACTCACAGTATTTGATAGATACCGTGTTAGAGACGCTTTCTAAGTGGGAAGAGAAAGAGAAGGCGCAGCAGTGTAACAGTAGGGAAGAGCTACAAAATACTGTCTTGTCAGGTGAAGAAGCAGAAGAAATTCATGCTTATATTTACGATGAGGATGATGTGCTCTTATCTAAAGTGCCTGTGCAGGATGTTGATACTGTACTAATAGATTTAGGACAGGAGGTAAGTGAGAATGTAGAGGGTAGCCTGTTGGGGGTCGATGAAGCCAGTAGCTGTGACCAGTTGTCACTTGAAAAGGAACCCGACGACAATAGTGAAAGTGGTTTAGCTGTAACTAATATTATGCCCGGTCTGGAGACGCAGAATCGCTCAGACTACAGTAATTTGGGTCATGTTCAGCAAACTAAATGTAATGAAGTCGTGCGGTGTTTTGATTTGAAATTAATAGACCGACTGGAAAATGCAGCTGAAAATGTAATTCAGGAAACCCCTACACGCTTTAACCTAAATGTAATGAAGACAGTTGTCGATCACTTTAGTTGGAGACAAATCCAAAAGGAACTATTGGATGAGTTTGAGGAACCACCTGTACAACCTAGAATAAGCCACCCTATAATAATAGTGAATATGTTGGGTATCAATGTACGTTGTCTCTTAGACAGTGGAAGTGAGGTGAGTGTGATATCTCAGTCCTTCTTTGATGCATTACCTGGCAAAGACAAGCTTACAGTAATGAGGGTATCAGGACTAAGAATAATTGGTGTTACTGGGAAGGTGTCAAAAACGGTAAAACAAGAAGCTTTGCTGCCCTTTAACATTAATGGTAATTTAATTGATCATCCATGCTTAACTGTAAACAATCTCAGTATTGAGGTTTTAATTGGCATAGATTTCTTGTCGAAATATCAGAGTGTTGTTGACTTTGAAAGAAGCCAGTTAAAAATGGTCTTGCCGATAACCAGAGTAATTACAGTACCTTTTAGTGATAAACATGTAGTAACTAATGATGAAACTTGGGAGCTGCCTATACGAGTTCTGAAAAATAGGAGATATTGGGACGAAAGTGTTAATCTTAGTAACAGTAAGCTAAACACAGAAGAAGAAGAAGCAATTATTTTGGACAAAATAGAAGCTAAATTGCAGGAAATCGATAAAATTTCAGCTAATCAGAAGGAAGAAATGAGACAGGTTCTAAAAAGGCATCATAAGGTATTTTCAGATCGACGTGGCATGGTCAAAGGTTATGAATGAATTCTGTAGGGAGGAGGTTGTTCTGTAACCTCTACACAGTGTGGCACCTGTGCAGTCCCAGCTGTGTGAGATCTTCTTTCCCATTTCAGGTCTCACTCATTCTTCATCTTTACTATCCACCAAAATTTCGACCTCTTCTTTCCAACACATTAAAATCTTCTGTTATGGTTATCAAGCCAATAATAAACTAATGAATTCTATAGGGAGGAGATTGTTCTGTAACCTCTACACAGTGTGGCAGCGGTGCAGTCCCAGCTGTGTGAGATCTTCTTTCCTTTTCAGGTCTCACTCATTCTTCATCTTTTACTATCCACCAAAATTTCGGCGCTTACTCTCAAATACTAAAATTTTCCGTCATGGCTATCAAGCCATGAGTTCTGTAACCATTCTATCCACCGATTAGTGAAGAAAAATACCTAATGTGACAAACCTAACAGTGACATAAACAACAGAGAAGTATGATGTAATTAAGATAAAATGTATTTGAGTAACAAGTATGTATAGAACCTGGTAATATTATAAGTACAAACTTGTTATTTTATTGAAATGGTCCACCAACAGTAATTTAAAAAGATATACAAATTCATGTACAAGCAGGATCTGAAGTGGTAGTGAAACCTAGTGTAAGCATTAGAGCTAACTAATAAATATTAAAAGAGGTTTCTTAGTGTTGAAAATGCAGATTAGTTGTAAGAATGAACTCACCTTTTGTAGCAAGGAATGGCAGAGTAATGGAATTGAACAGTGTTTGTGGTTGAGACGTGAAAGACATGTCCTTGAAGTATTTATAAGGTTGGATCTGGCCGTTATTTGGTGTAGTGTGTGGCAGGACACATCTACACTTACTGAGGTTATGAGTTGGAGGGGTGAATGCGACCATAGGTACCCTTATGTTAGATGAGACAGAGCAGCTCATGGTGTCCCATAGGTTTAAGGAATTTAGCATTACGCTCGTCCATAATTACTTAATGCATTTTAGTGGTAGGTCGAGAGAGACTACCTGAGGTTTCAGCGTCCGATCGAGTGGAAATGGATTGCCACGTGAGCAAACTGATCAGCTGCAATACACTATAGATATGAAATAAATGTGCTATCCTATGCTTTAAATGTTAATAGAGTGAGTATTACTTAATTTCATACACTAACAACATAATTGAGTAACATAATGACAGACGTGAAATATTATTTATAGCTCAGCATAAATACACTTCAATGAAGTAAGTACATGATTGCAGATGTGGAACTGACACAACAGCAGAGGACCAATAAGTGGAGTTAGTAGTCAACTAAACGTAGTGTGTTTTGAACACTCAGAACTGTACTATTACCAAAAGTTACTCACATGTACAAAGAAGCTGAGAAAACAACTACTAATCAAATATACTCATACTATCTCTAAGAATAAGGAAATCAAAGATAAGTCAGCTAAGTGAATAAAATATAAATGTATCAGGAATGTACTGAGCATTGGTTCAGTGTTCCAGCCCAGAAATAATAAATTGATATTAAATAGGATTCATGATTGTATGCCTTGAGCATAAATTTTCTCTAGTACGTGACTAACGGCGTTTTGAGCCATTTTTTTACCGATTTTATGACAATTAAGTAACCACGAGAGTAATATTGAAAAAGTTCTGTTAACTTTGTTCCAGCAAAATATTGAAGGATAAAATGTATATATCCCCATTTCATTGTCACCCACCCTTAGATATTAAGTGAACAGAGTCTGAGGCACTCTTTTTGTTTGTTCTACAGGACAAACCAGATAATGGCAGCCTGGTAGCTGCGTGAAAGCGTGGAGTGACTTGGACACAACTCACAGTGATCACTCCCCTTTCCCCATGTAATTTAGAGTGAACGTGAAGGACGCACACCATAGCAACTTCCCCTCCTCTACCCTTGTGAATGGAAGTGTAGAACGCCAGCCAAAGTGCTAACAACCACGTGTGTAAAAATGATTTGTGAAATTTTCTTTCAGGTTTAGAAAAGACTGCAACGATATAATCATCTGTTTATATATCATGAATAACTTTGTTATTTTCTTTGAATTTGTGTATGTAAAAATGTATTTAATGGATTTAAGATTTTCATAATTTTACATATTTTTATGTAAGGCAATATGTATGCCAAAGTGTTTCATTGATTTTGCTTAAATTTTGAGGGATAATATTGTTTAAGAGGCAGTGAACATGCCCGCAATTTAAATAATTAAAGTAGGTAATCAGTTTTATTTTCATATTTCTATATGTTTACATTTCAATTTTAATTTTCATAGGAAGTTAAGCTGTACTCTTGCTTCCCTTTTTGTAATTAATTTTTTTTTCAGTCATTAACATTCAAAAAAAAATTTAAGTAGAGGGTGATGTAGGGAAGCAGCCTACTCACGCTGTAGTAAATTCATATCAGTCTTTCCATTGTGTGCCAGCCAGTCCGCTGTAACTTGCTCTGACGTCATAAATGCTGCGCAATACTTTTAAAAATCAAGTAAATAACCTAAAACGTTTCTAGCATGTCAGGACTAATACTAAATTAATATGTGTTGAATATCAGTTCGATAACTTTAACCATTTTCGAAATTTGGACGTTTTTCTGTAAAAATCATTGGCGCAACAGAAAAGAGCTAGAGACTTAAAAATTTATATTTAGATTCCTTTTTCATAATAATTTAATAGAAACAGTACTTTGGATTTCACCAATTAAAATTTTAGTGGAAATTCATGATTTTCTGGTTTTTGTCTTAAAAATTAAGGAAGCAAGATAGATTAAGTAGGATAATAAATAAGGCTAGGATGTTTAAGTTTAAGTAGAATGGAGATCCGCTATAATCATAAAGATGTGAGAAGTTTCAACTGAATAACTACAAAACTTCTACTGCGTATAGTGTAATTAAATTAATTCTCTCGCCCGAAATATTGAGTCCGTCGACTCCGACGCCACCATCAAGCTCCAGGCCGCAAACTGGGACGACTACAGGGCCCTGAAGGCCCTTGTGGCCGCTCACACAGTGGACGCCCCGGAAAGAGGAGCGATGGGTCAGAAGACTCGTTGCAAAGAAGTCACCAAGGCACTCCTGAGGGGACTGCCTTGGATTCTCACGGAGCGAGCAGTGAAAGAAGGACTGCGCCGCCAAGGTTTTGTTGAGGCAACCGTCAGGTTGCACAACAAAACCAATAAGAAGAAACCGCCGCTGTTTATTGTCGCCACACCAGCGGCAGACAACGGCGGGGACATTCTCGAAATCCGGAAGCTCTTGGGCTTTCACGTGCAGCCGGAGACTCTCCCCCCCCCCCCCCCCCCACCTGGACACTAAGCCACAGTGCTTCAAGTGCCAGGAGGAAGGGCATGTGGCAAAGCACTGCCGTAACGCCGCCAGGTGCGTCAAGTGCGGACGTCACCATGACACCCGCTCCTGTACCAGCACCAAAGACGTCCAACCGACGTGCGCCCGCTGCGGCGGTGAGCACGTTGCTAAATGGCGCGGATGCCAGGCCTTCAACGGCCGAAATCCCGCCACAGCACAGGAAACGGCGCCCCAGGCAAAGAGGCGACGCCGCAGAAGAAGGAGATGGCAACGTCCTGCAGCTGCTGCGAGCAACGCAGGGAAAGAGGCAACAGCGAGAGGAGGAGGCAACGCCGCGGGAACAACGGCGGCACCCGGAGGAGAGGCGACGACGGCCACCGCTCACGTGCGGCCGCCTTCCCCCGCCGCCAGTGGCCAAGGCGGTGGAGGGGGGCGGCGGCGCGACGCAGCGTGTGGGAAGACGGCGGCGACAGCTGGTCCCGACATCGACTCGGCCCTCCAGGAGGCGGAAACAAGATTCCGCATGGTTCTCCATGCAGAGATGGAGGCCGCCTGCCTCACTCTCCGTTAATACCTCCGCCGCACAACCAACAAGGAGACGCAGGCGCTGCAGACGGATGAGCAGCACAAAGACGACGGGCCGGCAACAGAAGCAGCACACCCCAGTCGTGACCAAGCCACACAAACGGCCTGGCCGAAGAAGATGACCATCAGTCGAGCCACACAGGCCTCGTTAGAAGGCAAGGGAGCACCGGCAGCACGTCAGGACTCAAGCGTCCAAACCAAGGAGTTCGTCAATCACTGGGACGCCCTTGTGGACAACGAAATCCTGGACGTCACCAACCCAAACTTGGCCGACCGAGATGAACACCAAATGAGCTTCCTGCAAAGCAAGGAGCTCATAAGAAGAAAGGCGGAAGCCCGAGAAGAGCAGTACAGAAGAAAGCAAGAGGAGCAAGAGGAGCGTGTCAGAAGACGCGAAGCCGCCCTTGCCCGCCGTGAACGCCAGGGCCAACGCTGGCAACACGACAAATAAAGAGAAGGCAAGCCATAACAAGCAGTTCTGGCCGGGTTTTGCAGGTTTTCCTTGGCCGCTAAGATAAATACCGGAACTGTCCCCAACAAACTCCTGCAAATAAATTTCCAATTGGGAGAAACCCCCCCCCCCTTTTTTTGCACCCCAGCGAGAGAAATAAAGAGTGCCACAGCAGAATAAACTTTACCCCAAGGCTGCAAAGAGCTCAACGCACACTCTACAACAGCCCGCCCTTCTCCATCTGAGAAGGAAATGAAAAGTGAAAAAAAAGAGGAAAAAAGGCCCCAGTTCTCTCCAGACGCTGAATAGCACACCACCTGTGTCGGGAGTCGCGTCGCGTCGGTATCATTGCTATAAACAGCCTGGGATGCCGTATTAAGTTACTCGGGATATGCGTAACCATGAAATCATTTTTGAGAGAAGTGTTAATTCTGGGATAACTTTAATGATATATCTTCAGTTTGCGTATGTCGTATTTTCACGTGCCGCCGCGGGACAGACATTCTACCATTATTTAGCGTGGCGTTTGATGAACATTATCGTCAAATTATGGCGAGCATTCACTTAAACATTTAATTTGGACAGTTATAGTTGCATCAGCGCATTAGACTCTGAACTGCTCTGTTAGTCAGATTGTGTGGATTCTTTTTTTTTTTTTTTTTTCATCTGTGACTTTCAGAAAATAGAGAACTTTTTTTTTTCACGATCGTTTTTGATTATGACTCCCAGACAATTTCCTAATTCCTCAGAGCTTTAAGCTGTAGCTCGAAGTGTATTTCTCAGATGAAGTGGGCACTAGGAATTCTAATTACAGGCTTCACGTTTTGCTAATCACTTTCTGGTTGCCAATATTGTAGTTAGAGAGCCAGTGTTGAGAATGGCAAAAGACAGCATAAATAATGGGAACATTTATATAACAATTAATTCCCACCAGCCGCCCCACATATGGTTAAAACGGGAAGGAATGCATCTTTTCTACATTACAAACCAAACATTTTAAATAGCAACATAAAATCCACCTGCCACCCCACAATCCGACAGAGAAAAATAACGAATTAAATGCAAACAAACTTTTAAGCTCCATACTATGTGCTATAATAGCACTTCGCTAACGTCGCCTGGTAGAGAACACTATAGGATTATATTGTGTCTCTCTCTTCCGATATATCGGAAACATACACTCTGCATATTGGTATCGAGCATACATCGTGATCCCATTAAATACACACGTGTTGCTTCAATGGAGCAGTTGGCGAGTGATCGAAGTCACTCCCGCACACTCATGTAAAGTTCCATTGCATGTACTGGAAGAAGTTTCGTAGATTGTCTTTTCCCTGTAACACAGCCAAGCAGTGTGTGACAATAGCTGTGTACAGCGCCAAACATTTTGTTTTCTTTTCTACCATGAATTCGAGGTCTGTGTCAGGTGCTAAACCGACAACAGCAAGTTGTGATCCGTTGGGTATCACAGAAAGCTGGATATCCCACAGTGTAACGTAAGCTGCTCCCACAACACACATCGGACGGTAGAAAGAGACAGAAGTGATGTTTCTTGTTGACAAAATGTGGAAGACCTGCAACATACGGAAATTAGAAGAGGTAATCAATACACTCCGATATTCTACTTTCGAAAGAGCGTAATATGAGGGACGTTTGAAAAGTCCGTGCAAAAATAAAAACTACTTACGTGTTTGGGGTAAACCTTTTTCATTTTTTGTCATAGTCTCCTTTTAGACTTATACACTTCGTCCCACGCTGTTCTAATTTGTTGACCCCTTCCGAATAATAGGAATTGTCCAAGTCTGCAAAATAGCTATTAGTTCCTGCAATCACCTCCTCGTTTGAATAAAATTTTTGTCCCACCAGCCATTTCTTCAAATTGGGGAACAAATAGTAGTCCGAGGGAGCCAAGTCTGGAGAATAGGGTGGATGTGAAACGAGTTGGAAGCCTATTTCCATTAATTTTGCGACCACAACTGTTCAGGTGTGTGCTGGTGCACTGTTGTGATGGAAAAGGTCTGTTTTGCGGTCCAATCGCCGCAGTTTTTCTTGCATCTCGGTTTTCAGACTGTCCATAACGATGATTAATATGCACCAGTAATAGTTTTACCCTTTTCCAGATAGTCGATGAGGAATATCCCTTGCGAATCCCAAAAGACAGACGCCATAACCTTTCCGGCCGAAGTACTGGTCTTCGACGTTTTTGGTGCAGATTCTCCCTTGGTAACCCATTGTTTATATTGTTGTTTGGTCTCGGGAGTATAGAAATGTATCCATGTTTCATCCACAGTGACGAAACGACGCTTAAAGACCTGAGGATTCTTCCTGAACAGCCGCAAACCATCTTTGCAACACTTCACACGATTCTGTGTTTGGTCAAGCGTGAGCAATCGCGGAACCCATCTTGTGGTAGCTTTCTCATGTTCATTCGAGATACCCACAACTCTAGCAATCTCACACACCTTAACTCTCCTGTCATCCATCACCATATCATGGATTTTATCAATGATTTATGGAGTCATAACCACAGGACGTCCAGAACGTTCAGCATCAAAAATTTTGAAACTACTTATAAACTGTTCTAATCGAAGGGTCAGAGTCACCGTAATGTTTATTAAGCTTCTCTTTAGTCTCCTGAGGCTTTTTGCCTTTCATAAAGTAATTTTTAATCACCAAACGAAAGTCTTCTTCGTCCATTTTTTGACAATCACTCGACTGCCTTGATTCACACGAATGCCAAACACAAAGAAATAGACCAATATGGGTGAAACTTGGTGTGCGTTCTTTCCAAAGATGCTAGTGACTTAACACGACCTCGATACGCGCCGGTGGTGCCGTCTCTCGGACTTTGCACGGAATTTTCAAAGGCCCCTCTTATGTGTTCCACACTGGCACAGCCGACCGACATTAGTGATACAGACCGGCATTCTCTTCCCAGAATCGTCACTACCATTCAGTGAAGACCTTTCCATACCATTTTTACTTACGACACCCATCCAAGTACAGATGATCTCTCTAGATGCGTGCTTACGAAGGAGGTGAGCACTCCTTATTGGTGTATAACACATATGAGCCCATAACATTTGACAGTTTGGTGGTGAAATAACAGACGGTTAAGGAGAAGAAGAAACATGTGGTTTATGCATGATGGGGATCCAGACAGACAGAGTTTGAAACATTTCACATAAATCACTTATCAATTCCTGAGTTTTGTTTTAGTGACTGGGGTTCGTACCAAGAAGGTATTGGAAAGAGAGAAATGGTATTAGAATGTAAACACACATTCCTAATATATCGGTATATTGATAATTTTTACTTTTTAGACCGTCTGACTACAACTGAATGAAACACAATTTTCGTGCCATACCCGTTTCGCCTTCATTCTCTGCAAGGCATCTTCAGTGCCCTGGAATATGTTCACATTTTTACTATTTAGTTTACATTTTGGGGCGATGTACCTAGAGGTTACAAACAGTTCTGGTGGTTGGTTTTTGTTATGATGTAGTAATATTTTAAATTCTACTTACAGGTTGAATGGACGTTTTTCTACACATTATGTTTCTGTTCCATATTTGGTGCCATTCCTCTTGTTATAATTGCCACTTGGCACTGTCAGGAGGCCCAAAAAGTAAAAATTATCAATATACCGTTATATTACACGCAACTGAGAAAGACAGGACCTCAAAAGTTGAAGATGTTAACACATTCCTAAGGTTACAGGGTTCTGTACTTGAACACGCTATGATGTTAAAACAGTGTGGTTTTCCGATTATTACGCGTGTGGAAATATATCCTTCCTCACCTAGAGCTCCGTGGATATGTCGCAGAAATCCTGTTAATTGTCTACATGGCACTGAGGTGGAATGCGTTACGAATATTGTTTTTGAGCGTGAAAAATATCTAGAAGCGGTATGAGCGAGTTGCAAATATCGCCTTAATATCACGTTCCTTAACCGAATTACATCCATCTACCCCACAAGTTGTATACCTTTCTCACTATGGCGAGGAACTTTAAGATGATAAAACTACTACCTTCTACACCAAAGAAATAACGTATATTCTTTGCGATGCTTGCACTATATAGCTTTCTGGAGGTGTACAGCGCCGGCGCTTCACATCAGATTACAGTTCGGAAATTATGCTATGTTCGCAACAGTCCTATAAAATGATTGTCGTCAATGGAAAATGCTACATTTTGTGAGGAAACAGACAAATGCATAGCAGCTGCCCTTGACATGTGCAATTACCCACCACACTGCACTAACTCCGTGAGCCGAACATAGTCGCTTCCACACACAACAACTGTCAAGCAAGCGTGTCCACAAAGTTTGCTCTACGTGAGTAACCCCTGTTACTGACTTGGAAAAGAAGTTTGGAACATTTTCCATAAATCACTTGTGTTAACAATTCTGAAGTATTGTTCCAGTTTTTGGTGTCCATACGAAGAAGGTACTGGAAACAGAGAGATGGTCGTAGTACATGAACACATTCCAAGGGCTACAGAATTCTGCACTTAAACACGCTATAATGCTATAGCTGTGAAGTTTCGGGCCTATTACCATGTGGAATGCAACTCTGTTAATATTCCAATGTATGAAATATATTTTCAGCGCATGACATAAATTCTCCCTGCAAGTTTCTCTCCGATAAGCTACGGCTACAATTTGTAAGGTGACAAAAGAGCTACCTTGCATACCAAATAAAACGTCGATTCTTTTTAACCCAAACACTACATAGGTTTCCACAGTAGTGCGACAGAGTTCGTATGGACCCAAAGGAATATTATCCAATATTGCGGTGATGGCGTCATCCAAGATAGCGGCTGTGACGTCATGTGATGACGTCATCCAACATGGCGGCTTTTGATGGGAAGTTTGAATTTTGGCTGGAAGATAGGTCAATTGGGCTACCTCCACTAACCTAATCCCCTTCCCCCCTCCCCAAGAAAATGATGAGGAGTTCAAATTCCATCATGACAATGCAACACACCTCTACTAACCTAAGAAAATGGCGGGAAGATAGGTCACTCGGGCTACCTCCACCAACCTAAGTCACCTGACCGCCACCTCTCCCTAGGGATTGGCAGGAAAATGACTCAGCCTGTGCTGGGCTGCTGGAGAGAGGAAGAAGTGTACTTTATTTATTTCGGAACAATTTATTTAGGGATGGATTTGAGATAGTATATTTATCACACTGATGCAAAACACACGCTCTGACATGCTTGGGGTCACGCCACACAGCCCACAGACCCGTAAACTACTCCTAAATAACACTCTGCACACATGCAAACAACTCCCAAATTACCGAAATAATTTCAGTATAGACATGCAAACACACACTAAATAATGCAGTACACTGGTGTGCAGACACGAAATCAACTCGTAAACTGTCCTAATAACGCATAGCACAGCCGACGGACCTGCTCGCTAAATAATGCAAACAACGTACACAGGACAAACTGCCTATTGGCTTCTGTCTCGGGTTCTTCGGCCGACGTTCATCTAATGATTTTTCTGACGTTTCGCCAGCACGATTGGCTGGAATTGTCAAAGCTTCACCCTCCATTGCCGGTGGTGAACTGGAGCCGAGCTAGCGGGCGGAGACTATATGTACCTGGCGCGCCAACGTCCGAGGCCACGAAAGCCTTAACAATTTTGTGTAACGTACACAGGCGTTGCCCATCGCCCGCCGCCCGCTGTCCACTAGATCGCACAGGAGGCTACCGCACATGCTCCCAGAAGTCGGGATGCACCAGTACCCTCCGCAAAGTGACACACAGATGCCCATTCAGGTCCTGCAAGCATGTGGTGGCGACATCCCTTTGATACTTGCTACCTGAGGGATTCCTCTCGAAAAACATGTTCAACTAGGCACTGTTGCTGACGTGACCCAAAGGGAGTGAAGACCTATATGCAGAACACAGACGCTCCAAGGGCGTGTGTGTGTTGATGCCGCCACAAGCCACGACCGGATGCAAGCCAGCATGAGCCATAACTCTCACTCCACTGCCAGCGGCATGTGAAAGTTCTTTGAGTGTTATACTGACGTCACATGTCTATCTAAATATGCGCTAAGCCCTCATCTGGACCGCGTGCACGTGTGTTTACTTTTGCTGGCGCGATGATGCATAGCTGTGGTGCGGGTCCAGTGGGAGCATCATTCACCATTGTTTTCTGCAGACGAGTTTTTCAGCGGTAAAAGTATTTTGCACAGATCGCTAAATTCACTGACAGTTAAACCTGCAAAAGTTGTCTACAAATCATCAAATACATACAAGACTCACAAGAATATTGGAAGCCAGGAACATATTTACCAGTGTAACTACAATTAAATATTATGATTGCTGCTACAGTCTGACACCAATCGATGTACGGGTATTGTGTCCTCTTGACGGCTGTGGTTCTGGAACAAATCTCAGTATCTATAGCACACATAATTTTCCACGTAAAAAATCTCTCTCGTACCCTCACAGTTATCGATGTGCTGAATCTATATGTATCTCACAATAGGACACACACTCATCTTCTCTCGTCATGCCACAACAAAAGCCACAGTAACTTTGCACTGCAACATATACACATTTTACACAAACAGTGCAGTTATCTTTTATATCTGTACAGTGCCCGAAAAAATTATGGTGCGCCTACAATCACATTGGCTATATGTCTCAATTCTCCTCAGTCCTATACTATAATCATCATCACTATCAATAAACGACAAGGAAAATGCGAATTCGTTCTTTCTTGTGGTCCTAACATGGCACCCCATCCATCATGTGTTACCCTTCCTGCTTTCAACATACACAAACGTTCTCACTGCTATGTAGAGACTCCTATATCCAATCACAAAGGATGTCTTGTAAATGAATGGGGGATTATGATTGTCTCTTATCTAATTTACCCACCAAATTACTGATGTCGCCGGTATGGAAGCAACGTCCACTTTTCTTTTTCTTTCTGCAGACGAGACGTTTGGCGGCAAAAAACTATTTTATAGTGATAGCCATATTGCATCGACAACCAAACCTTGCAAATCACCCTACATATCGCCAAACACGGAAAGACTCTTACTCAATCACACTGCTCTCCCACTGAGGACAGGAGATTGAATATTAGAGCGTGAAACCGATCTCCAACCCAGCAGTTTATCACCGTGTACTGTGTCGATGTAGTAAACACACAATTCGCATCCTGCACCATACAAAATCAGCCCTGTTACATCATACCTACATATACCACAAAGACAGACAGCTCCACATATACCCCTCACAGCACTAGATATTTCCCTGTGGGGTCGGCGGTCACCCACTCCCGACAGGTGACCAGAGCGCCCTCAGGAGTCCAAAGTAACACTCAGAACTGTTCTACAAATTTGGGCTCATTCCCCCTCGGCACAAACGCTTTACTGTTTCTGGTCCAGACCTGCTTGCTTGCGTGCTTTTCTACACCCACCTCCAGACTCTGGGATTACAAGAACACATGTATTTTCACATGGTTTGCCATAATATTATACCATTTTCGCAGTACTTCTCGATATCAAGCACACAGCAGTAACCTACCGATCGCTCGCACAACATAATTCTGAAGATATAGACTGGAAATTATTTCTCCACAAACCCCAAACTTTAGCGTGGTGGAGTGTGCTCTAGACCACCGAGTAATTAAAAACTTATGCCATCTGTGAAGACCTTTACATGAAACTCGAAACAAATAGAGGAAAATGATATTTGCACTCGCAAATACCGATGTCGCTGATGTAACAGATTCCAAATCACCCCTATAATTTAAAAAGTCAACCAAGGTGTTTCTCATGTCTAGAGAACTGGTAAACGTGTCTTCCACCTGCTAGACACACACACCACAGTTGATCTTCTCTCAACTAAATAAAGAAGTCAAATGTGAAGACAAACAATTTATATGGGAGGGAATAATGGCAAAGTGCAAACACATGTCCATATTGAGTCTTATCAAATTTCCACTTTATCACAAAAGCTACCCAACACATACTAAGTATTAGTTCGCTATTCAACTGTCCAGGGGACAATACGGTTAAATCAGCTACATTCCTACATTCCAACAGGCCTCTCCATTCGGACAGTTTCTACCATTAACAGGAAACGTGAATCATTCCGTTACCGGCGCTGCATTCCAAGCACCCACAGTTAGAAATCGTCCTAGGAAACTGGTCACATATATATTTTATCATTGTACTTACAACTAAATGTTATGACTGCAATCTGAGTTGAACGACATTCGACAATGAGCGAAGTATCGAAAATACACCCTGCTGATGGCTGTGGCTCTGGAAATAGAAATATCTGTACCATTCTCATGACTTGACATACTCTTCCCTTTGCTGTCACAGCACTGCACGTCAAATCCATACCTTCCTTACGACTGGACATAATCATTTCCTTTGCACATGGTGGAACACAAACACATACTTTATAAGCCTGATGCACTGCTTACTACTAAGTATAATACTTCACTAATAAATGATTGCAGACGATACAGAATAATACTGACCAAAATCAACGATGGGTGGACATGTCTCATAAGTTTTTCTTGTGAGTGCTATCACCGTGTCTTAGAAAGAAAGCCATAATAATCTTACAAACCACTATACATTAAAAAAACGCACAACCATATTATCATCACAAGCCGTCTTGGTTCTACAGGTGCATACAAGTAGCCATGTTAAAAGCTTTACTGGCTTTATAAATCCATGTATGGCATCACCTACGAATGATGTGGTTTTTGCAGACAAATATCATGACACTGAATACATATTGGTGATCGCTGGAGTGTATATTATCACACCAGCAGAGCGGTTACACGTCGCCGATGGTAAACCCTCATAATAAAATTATCGAATTTTGAAAGTGATTCGGCTAAGGAGAGTGGTATGAAACAGATATTTGCAACCCCCTCACGCTGCCGCCACTAGATATTTTTCCAGTATTTGTAACACATTCTGCCTCAATGCCATATCATAGTTCTAGCACTCTCATGTCTCTAAATGAGCCACCTTTCTCGAACCTATCTGCTACAGTAAAATTCCAACATGGTTTTAGGTAGCCCCTATGTATCTTGCAACTACCCCTCAGACTCTGCGTTACCGTCCCTACAGCTTTGTGTATGTGATTGTTCCAATGTAAGTCGGAACCGAGTAGAAGTCAGAGAAAGCTATATATACCACCTTCGGCAACCCGCTTAGAAACAGACGAAAGTGAGTTACTGTGACAGGACTGTGTTTGGACCATTCGACGGAAACGAAGCCTGCTCCTGCAACAGTAGGTAGTATAAAAGACAGTACAGGAACTTGGGGAAGGATGTGAATTTTGCTACTGCATTGTGGTGCTTCTCCAAACTACAAGCAGGTACTACAGAGCCACGTCCCTCAGGGTCCATTCGCGTCTATCATCCCAACATTCTATAATCGTTATTCTGTTCCACCCACCAGAGAAAAATTACGAACTACAAAAGCTCCACTAACTTCATCCGATCGAGAACTCGATAAGAGTTTTACCACGTCTCTCTCCTCCCATATATCGAAAACAAATATCGCATGTGTGCCGGCATCGAGCACATGTGATCATCCTATTAAATATACAGGTATTGATCCACTGCACAGCCCAGTTTAAAGTTTCATCACCTGTACTGTAGGAGGATGACCGTATTCCACAGACTATACTGTAAGTCGCAAGAGATGCTCCCAAGGACCCCATGTTATTGTTTGAAACATTGTTTTTTTTCTGCTGAAACACGCTCTCTACACTGCCATACATTTTGTCTTTCTGCCACAGCTTCAAGGTCCGTGTCAGGTTCTAAACTGACATTAACACGTTCTGACCCATTGCCTCTCGCAGAAAATTAGACGTCGCACGGTGTAAATCATCTTGTTACTGTGGCTACCATAACACACCACACACATTGGGTGACTTTAAATAAAAGGCAGTTACAACATAAGGAAACTGGAAGAGTGTGGCGGTGTTGTGGAGTGTTTCCAAACTGCTGTCCGAAAGTGATTGACGACCTCTACATTTAAACCCATCTGTCACAGTGACGGAATAGCTGATGGCTCTGCGTTCAGTTTCGGCTGATTCCTCACATTGCAGTCATGTACGCGATCGCTGTTTCGGTACTATCCATCCCCAGGAGGTGTTGTTCCTCTACATAAACTCTTTCTCCATCTCAAACAAGCGATTTCAGTCAATCATTATGTGGTAGCCAACAGCATACCAGTGGACGGATGGAGTGGAAAAGACACCATGAATGTACTCTAATAATAAGCATCACAGTTGATAGTGCCAACAATTTTAGCAATTTTACGGTAATTTCGACACCAAGCAATGCTGCAACAGCAGGTTTCCCAATTTCAGTATCAGAGCTAAACCGCCCCGCTCTCTGCTTTGCAACTGCCACTGTGAATGCAGACAGATGACCGTGCAGCACGTCCATTCATTGTTAATTGTTGAACACATACATCATCAAAGTCTACCAGTCAGCACTCTACATATTTCTAACACCCATCCAAGTGCGCAAGATTTCTCGATATGCGCCCATATCGATGAGGTTAGCATCCCTTATCAGTGTATAGTAACAGATTTGAAAGTGTTGTGATGTAATAGCAGATGGGTAAGAAGAACAAGAAAGGGTTGATTTTTTATGCATGATGGAGCTCCAGACAAATGGAGTCAGGAGCATTTTATGTAAATCAACTATGCTATCAACTTTAAAGTATTGTTCTAGTGTCTGGGATCAGTACCAGGAGGGTACTGGTAAGAGAAAACATAAACACACACCCAGACACACCCACTCCTAAGGCTACACAGTTCTGCACTTAAGCGCTGCAGTCATGGACTGTGCAGCTGGTCCTGGCAGAGGTTTGAGTCCTCCCTCGGGCATGTGTGTGTGTGTTTGTCCTTAGGATAATTTAGTTTAAGTAGTGTGTAAGCTTAGGGACTGATGACATTAGCAGTTAAGTCCCATAAGATTTCACACACATGTGAACATTTTTTCTGCACTTAAAACAGGCTATAATGTTAGTTCACTTGAGTTTCCGAACTAACAGTCATGTGGAATGCAGCGCTGTTAATATTCCAATGTAAGAAATATATTTTCAGCGCATGACATACATCCTTCTTACAGGTTTCTCTACGATAAATTATGGTATCGAATCGTAAAACGAGAAAACTACTTCCTTAAAACAGCGGCTCCGTGTCATACATGCACAATATAGCTTTCCAGCTATGTACAGCGTCCACTGTCCACATCCGATCATTGTTCAGAAATTATGCTATGCCCATATCAGTCCTACATAAAATGATCCTTAGTAATGCAGAATACCTCTTACAAGGAAACAGATAAACGCATAGCAGCAGCGTCTGACATGTGAAATGAGTGGAAACTTGACAAACAACAAGCTGGAAGTCGAAAACATTTTGAATAACCATTTTTTAAGTGTTGTAGAGAAAATAGGATCTAAATGTTCATTAGAAGAAGCAAGGCAGTTAATGGAAGAGGCCTTACCCACACCATTTGATACAACTGAAATTCCACCCACCTCTTCTTCTGAAATTAGGAAGATAATAAACTCTCTCAAGAACAAAAGCTCACATGAAATTGATGGCATTTCCAGAAGTATAATAAAAGCTTGTTCCCAAGAGATAAGTGGGATTCTTAGCCACATATGTAATATCTCTCTGAAGCAGGGTATTTTCCCAGATAGACTGAAGTATGCCATTGTTAAACCACTGCATAAGAAAGGGGATACGTCTGATGTCAACTACCACCGCCTAATCTCTCTTCTCACTGCCATATCCAAAATTCTTGAAAAAGTAATGTATTGTAGAGTAGCTTCACACCTTTGTAAAAATAAAGTTTTAACAAAATGTCAGTTTGGTTTATTCTATATTCACAAAGATGCAAAGCTGGTACTTCTTACTGATGATACAAGTATAGCTATCACAAACAACGGACAAGAATTAACTGGTGAAATTGTAAACGATGTTTTTCAGAAAATCATTAAGTTGTTCTTTGCAAATGGGCTCTCATTAAACTTTGACAAAACACAGTACATACGGTTCCACACAGTAAATGGAATGACACCATTAATAAATATAGACTTCGATCAGAAATCGATAGGTAACGTAGAATATTCAAAATTTCGAGGTGTATGCATTGATGAGGGGTTGAAGATCTGCTGAAACTTTTGAGTTCATCTACTTGTGCTATTAGGGTCATCGCAAATTTTGGCGATATACATCTCAGTAAATTAGCTTACCACGCCTATTTTCATTCTCTGCTTTCATATGGCATCATATTCTGGTGCAACTCATCATTGAGTAAAAGAGTGTTCATTACTCAAAAGTGTGTAATCAGAATAACTGCTGGAGCTCATCCGAGATCATCCTGCAGACACTTATTTAAAGAGCTAGAGATCTTCACTATAGCCTCACTATATAAATATTCACTTACGAAATTTGTTATTAACAATCCAAACGAATTCAAAACTAATAGCAGTGTACATGGCTACAACACTAGGAGAAAGGATGATCTTCACTACTCAAGGTTAAATCTAACTTTGGCTCAGAAGGGGGTAAATTATGCTGCCACAAACGTCTTTGGTCACTTACCTAATAGCATCAAAAGTCTGACAGATAGCCAAATAGCATTTAAAAGGAAATTAAAAGAATTTCTTAATGGGAACTCCTTCTACTCATTAGATGAATTTTTAGATATCGTAAGTGGTTAATTTCCCCAACCCCCAGAAAAAATTAAAAATATTGTCATGTAATATTTTGTGTAATGTAATGTCTCCTATAGACACCTTTTATTAACCTGACATGTTCCACATCATTACGAAGTGTTGTGTTCATGATCTATGAAACAAGCACTAATCTAATCTAATCTACAAGTAATACCGCCACTAACTTTGTAAACAACACATCTGTCAAGCAGATGTATACACAGGGGATTACAGTATCTGACGAACACCTATCGCTAACTTAGTTATGAAACTGAAGTATCGATTTTACACTTAAGATGCGACAGGGGAAGGGAGTACATCCCATAAATCTTCGTTCATTTAGAGGAGTGTATCACGTTTCATCACACGTGACATGGAAGTCCTCTGATGACCAAAAGGCTTACTGTTAACTATCGCAAGTAGACACTGCTCAAAGACCCACACAGAACAAGTGGTTGTATACAAGTCGAATGCAGTCTATGTCACACATCTGATGCATCCTGACAAAACATCAGGAAAAAATGGTCAAATGACCTGCAGCAACGCACCTCCCCCCCCCCCCCTCTCTCTCTAGAATGCATCATCAGTCTACCATTAAATCGCACCTCGTTACAACTCCGTCTCAACTGAGCAGTCCATCCACTCTATATCGTCCTTCAACGCAGATGCAAGTGAGTTTAGAGGCAGGTGGTTCTCTGTCTTCCGGAAAAGCGTGAAATACAGCAGTCAACAGGCGTGTATCACTGTTATCTCAATAGACATGCTGTAGGATGCTGCCTCGACGGAAAAGAGTGACTGTTTCCATGGCTTCGCGTCCATGTCGATGTTTTCTCGGATAGCTCTTGCTGTCACATGCTTGTTCCCAATTTACAAATTGTTCTGCGCCAAGCAGAAGACACACTAGTACTTCCTCAATTTCGCCACATTTCGGTGTATATTCCATCAATATATACGTATTTGCTGCAATTCTATCGATTTTTATGTCAGTTCTGCCCATGCGATCATGACAGAACGTCTCACTCCGTGTTCTAAAATTGCTTGTAAATGTAGTACAGCTGCCAACACCTACTGAAAATGCACTAATCGGAAGGTATAGTATAGCACTGTACTCGATTGTATCCAGTCGCCTCCGCTCCGCATATTCCACATTTACAGAACGTTTGCTCTGTTTTCTGTATGTTAGTGTATGTGCATGTGTCACAGATGGCTCCCAGGACCTGCTGTAGACCCGAGTTAGCGTTTGAGTGTGGTTACACCAGGCTTTATATCCGGAGAGATGTTGGGACGTGGATCCACAGTGTGCCACGTCCGGGATAGGGTTTAAAGGTGGATCCGCCACGCACAATGTACGGAGCGATGTTGGGATGCCGATCCACAATATACCACATCCGAATTAGATTTCGAGTGTGGATATGCCACACACGATACCCATACCGATGTTCATCGGCGGATCCAACACATGTCATGTCTGGGACAGGGATCGCAGGTGGACCAACCAAGCATTACGTTCGAATATGTGTTATTTGTTCGAAGTTTGGTTCACCAGTGGGAGGACCTGGTCGTGGGAGCGCGAACGATCGGTAGAAATCTGCTGTGTGCTTGATACCGAGAAGTACCACGAAAATGGTGTAATATTATGGCAAACCGTGCAAATATAGAATGCCTCCTCCTCTGCCAGGCACTTTATTGTGAATAGCAGAATAATCACATAGATGTAGATGTATATACATGTGTTCTTGTAATCCCAGAGTCTGGAAATGGGCGTAGAAAAGCACGCAACCAAGTCCAGACCAGAAACATTAATGCGTTTGTGCCGAGGGGGAATGAACCCGAATTCGTAGAACAGTTCTGAGAGTGACTTCAGTCTGCTGAGAGCACTCTGATCACAAGTTGGGAGTGGATGACCGCTAATCTCGCAGGGAAATATCTAGTGCTGTGAGGGGTATATGTGCTGCTGTCTGTCTTCATGGTATATGTAAGTAGGATGTAAGAGGGCTGATTTTGTATGGTGCAGGATGAAAATTGTATGTTTACTACATCGACACGGTACATGGTGATATACTGCTGGGTTGGAGATCGGTTTCACACTCTAATATTCAAGCTCCCGTCCTCAGTGGGAGAGCAGTGTAATTGAGTAAGAGTATTTCCATGTTTGACGATATGTAGGGTACTTTGCAAGGTTTACCTGTTAGTGCAATATGGCTATCAGTATAAAATTGTTTGTTGCCGCTATAAGTCTCATCTGCGGAAAGAAAAAAAAGTTGGATGGTGCTTCCACACTGGTGGCATCAGTAATTCGGTGAGTAAATTAGATAAGAGCCAATCATAATCCCTCATTCCTTCATAAGACATCCTTTGTGATGGGATATAGGAGTCTCTACATAGCAGTGAGAACGTTTATGCATGTTGAAAGCAGGAAGAGTAAAACGTGATGGATGGGGTGCCATGTTAGGACCACAAGAAAGAACGAATTCACATTTTCCTTGTCGTTTATCGATAGTGATGATGATTACAGTATACCAGCATGTGTCAGTGATGTCCTTCCAAGCATTATGTGCGCAGGTGAGGTACTCATTATCACATTAACACACATAGTGCCAGACGCTTGTCCTTCATAACACTTGTTTGAGAGAATCTTGGTAGGATGCAGCACCTTCCAGAAGCGCTGATTGTAGGACTTTGTCAGATAATTTCCTAGGACTGAGGAGAATTGAGACATACAGCCAGTGTGAGTGTTGGCATACCATAATTTTTAGGGCGCTGTACAGATATAAAAGATAACTGCACTGTTTGTGTAAAATGTGTATATATTGCAGTGTAAAGTTACTGTGGCTTATGTTGTGGCGGGACCAGAGAAGATGAGTGTGTGTCCTAACGTGAAGGATGTATAGACTCCACACAAAGATAACTGCGAGGGTATGAGAGAGATTTTTTACGTGGAAATTTATGTGCACTATAGATACTGAGATTCGTTCCAGAACCACAGGCATCAAGAGGAGACATTACCTGTTCATTGATCAGTGTCAGACTGTAGCAGCAATCGCAATATTTATTTGTAGACATACTGGTAAATATGATCCTGGTTCCAATATTCTTCTGAGTCTTGTATGTATTTGAAGATATGTAGACAACTTTTACAGGTTTAACTGTCAGCGTAATTTAGCGATCTGTGCAAAATACTTTTACCGCTGAAAGTCTCGTCTGCAGAAAACAATGGCGAATAATGCTCCCACTAGGACCGCACCGCAGCTGTGCGTCATTGCGCCAGCGAAAGTGGTTCAGAGGACGACTTGGCGTTTATTTAGATAGACATGTAACGTCAGTATAACACTTGAAGAACTTTCACATGCCATTGGCAGCGGAGTGAGAGTGATGGCTCATGCTGGCTTGCGTCCGGCGGTGGCTCAAGGCGGCGTCGACGCATGCGTTCGTCCTTGGAGCGTCTGCGCTCAGCAAATAGTTCTTCACTCCTGTCTGGTCACGTCAGCAACGGTGCCTTGGTGAACACGTATTTCGAAAGGAATTTCTCAGGTACCAAGTATGAATGAGATGTCGCCACCTGATGCTTGTAGAACCTGAATGGGCACCTGTGAGTCACTTTGAGGGGAGTACCGGTGCATCCTGGCTTCTGGGAGCATGTGCGGTAGCCTCCTGTGCGATCTAGTGGACAGCGGGCGGCGGGCAACGCCTGTGTACGTTGTTTGCGTGACTGTTGCATTATTTAGCGAGCAGGTCTGTCGGCTGTGCTATGCGTTATTTGTACAGTTTACGAGTTGATTTCGTGTCTGCACACCAGTGTACTGCATTATTTAGGATGAGTTTGCATGTCTGTACTGAAATTATTTCGGTAATTTGGGAGTTGTTTGCGTGTGTGCAGAGTGTTATTTAGGAGTGGTTTATGGGTCTGTGGGCTGTGTGGCGTGACCCCAAGCATGTCAGAGCATGTGTTTTGTATCAGTGTGATAAATATACTATCTCAAATCCATGTCTAAATAAATTGTTCCACAATAAATAAAGTACACTTCTGCTCTCCAGCAGCCTAGCACAGGCTGAGTCGTTTTCCCCTCCAGACGGTCATCTTCTGTTATTCATGGAACAGACAACTGCGCCCTCTGGTGACAGTACTGTGTACTAGATCGAGACCTCGTAGTGACCACAGTGTTTCCCGCCAAAATCCGCCATCTTTGGTAAAGGTACTTGTGTCATCAACTGACATCATTGCCGCCATCTTGGTTTACGTAATGGAACAGACGACAGCGCCCTCTGATTGTGATGCTATGTACTAGGTCAGTTGAACTCCAGACCCCATGGTGCCCACATTGTTATCCGACATTTCCCCCACCCCAGACCGCCATCTTGGATTATGTCATGGAATGGACGAGAGCGCTTCTGGTGGCAGTACTGTGTACTAGGTCAGTTGGAAGCCAGACTCCATGATGACTACACTTAATGGTGGCACTGCCTCTAATTGTTTAAATAAAGACTGGTGTATGATTTCGACAGTTGACGATTAGCAAGCATGTTTGCAGAGTCTTTTAGATGGATTATTATTTTGACAATTTACGAGTTGTTTGGCTCCCTGGACATAAATGTTTTGCATTATTACGAGTTGTTTGCAGGTCTGTATGCTGTGTGGCGTGACCCCAAGCATGTCAGAGCATGTGTTCTGTATCACTGTGATAAATACACTATTTTTCAAAATCTGTCCCTAAATAAATTGTTCCAAAATAAATAATGTACACTCCTTCCTCTCTCCAGCAGCCTTGCACAGGCTGAGTCATTTTCCCGCCAATCCCAAGGAAGAGGTGGTGGTCGGGTGACTTAGGGTAGTGGTGGTAGCCTGAGTGACCTATCTTCCCGCCATTTTCTTAGGTTAGTAGAGGTGTGTTGCACTGTCATGATGGAATTTGAAATTCCCGCCATTTTCTGGGGGAGTTGGGATAGGGGGTGTTGGGTTAGTGGAGGTAGCCCAATTAACCCATCTTCCAGCCAAAATTCAAACTTCCCACCAAAAGCCACCACGTTGAATGACGTCATCACATGACATCACAGCTGCCACGTTGAATGATGTAATCGCCGCCATCTTTGATAACGGTACTTTGGGCCATACAAACTCTGTCCCACTACTTATGATGCCTGCTGTTTATGAAATTCAAGCCCGATTATGGTTGGGAAGTTATGATAGGTTCACAACAGTCCCATAAAATTATTGTTGGCAGCTCAAAATTCATATGAAGGAACAGTGACACCTTGCGAGGAAATAAAGACCATGATCAGTTGCCAGAGGAGATGTAAAGTCTTATCACAGTTTACGACCGCCCCTGGTAACCATCCTCTTGCACTCACAAGTCATGGGCAGATGTTAGGTTGCAGTGCTCACGTGCGGGATAATATGGCCGTTTCGCATTGATACATGTCTCTAGAATGTCTCTCATTCCACTATTATGGTGTGTAAATGCAGTATCAGTCCACTCACCTCCCAGAACACACAATTTTATTGATTTTGGTCAGTATTCATTCCACAGTATTCTTCCTCTAACTTTACGTATTCTCAGTCATTTTCCGTATATTTTGCTAGGATTTGGCGATTTTACATTTTTCATCGTATTCGCTCAATTTTACGTATTTCACCTAAATTTTTCCTGATTATCCCAGGGTTTTCTCTAATTTTACCGATTTCATGGCATTTATCTATTTTTGGCTGTTTTCCATGTGTATATGGTCATATTGATGACATACCCACGTGACTGTTTGATTATCTACGAGAATATCTGCGTGCCTTATGCATCAACCTACTAAAAAATCCGGAGACTTCCCCTCTTCCCGATAATCCACATGCATGCATATTGGATAGGACGACCATGAAAAGTATAGTAACAGTTGCTAGCTACCTGTGTCAGGCTTAGCGAGTGGTGCAGGTGATGCATGTATTGGAAACATGGAGTCTTGATGCAATTCTGTGTACTGCTCCAACCCATAAGAGAGCTTGTCCTCAGACTCAGGTAGTTCTGCACCTGATGGAAACTCGGAGTCTGGAAACAGTTCTAAATGTTCATTTCACTTCCATTCCACTGTGTAGGAATCTGAAACAGGGAGTTGGCATGAGTTCAGAGTTGACTTCTATTGCTGCTCAGATTTTTTTCTCATTAGTATATGCTCTTATTGGCTACCAGATGTGCTTCATTATTTCTGTTTATACCTTCCAACTCTGATACATACTCACAACAATGTCAGGACATCTACAAACTGTAGCGTTTGGGTACATATTTTTATTACCTCACTAGTAAGTTATTCGTTAGTTGACAATGTGTCGCCTGCAGGTAGCATCTTGGGCCATTAGAGTTTCCCTTCTCTCTCTCTGCCTACAGAGTGCATCTCCCCAGCAGCGTCATTTATAGACGAACAGTTAGCAAGTTATGCATCTGAACCACAACCATCCATCGCTGACAGCTCTACACATGTACATGAGACTCTGCTTGCATAATACAAATTACGTAGTCTCTATTTCATCTACTTGTACATTATTTTCGACAGTGCTACAAATCTGTAAATAGCGAAAGCATATTTAAATTCATCCTACTAAAGAGCAAAACGTCTTCAATGTAATTCATACTATCAATATTTGTAACAAGATTGACTGGATTCTCCAGTAATAACAAGCACGGCGCCTTCACACATCCTTTTATACTCTAAAGATCCAAGATGACGGCGCATGACCACCTTAATCATACTATTTTGTGTGCCAGATATCCATTAAATGGAGGAAGTCAGTTCTTCGTATCATTCTTATGTATGAGACAGAACAGCTCATTAGTTGGGTGGTATAGTATAGCACTGTACTCAAAGTCATCAAGTCACTCCTTACACATATTTTACAGTTGCAGTGCATTTGCTCTATTTTCTGTATGTCTGTGTCTGTGCATGTGTCACAGATATTTCTCGTGGGGTCGGTCAGTCATCCATCATGGCCAACAGTCATGAGGCAACTATCCCTGCACATGCTGGCCTGATGCGCGAATAGAGCGTCCTCCATGGACAGCAATCACTCTCCAGACTGGTGTACAAAGGCTGGGCTGGTTCCCGTGGCACAAAGGCATTATTGTTTCCAGCCCTGACTTGCTTGCTTGCTGCCATGCTTTCTACAGCCATCTCCAGAAACTAGAATTACTAGAACATGCGGATTTTCATAATATTTGCCAGAATACGATACCATTTATGGGATAGTACTTAATATCAGTCATGTAGCACTATGTTACTGATCGCTTGCACAGTATAATTCCGAAGATAAAGAATGGAAATTATACCTCTAGAAACCTGAACTTTAGTGAGGGACGCACTGCAAACCACTCATCTGCTATGATCTTTAGGTGAAAACTGGAGAATATTGGAAACTGGTAGTTTCACTCATATTTTTTAATGAATACTGATGTCAGTGATATATCAGATTCCAAATCATCCTTCCACATTACAAAGTCAACTAAGGTGTCTTCTATGTGTAGAGAACCAGAAAACATCTCTTCGACCTGTTTTTCACCATTTAGATGCACACAACACGCATCACAATCGATGGTCTCTCAACCAAATAAAGATGGGAAACGTGTAGAATGGCAGTACAAGCAGTCAAACGGTCAATTTACATGGTAGGGAATAATTGAAGACAAACAGGCTAAACGTGAATACTTTCTCAGCCTACTGATCACAGCAAATCTATCACACATCACCTACTAAGTAGAACACTTCGCCAATAACTGAAAGCTGGTGACACCTAACAATACTGAGTGAGAACCCGCAATGGAAGGACCTAAACAGGAATGGGAAGGGAAGATTGGTACAGCTGATTCATGGAAGTATAGGGGATGGATCTCGAGCTACACATGGTCAAATACCTCTTGTCATAGGTAGGAAAAGTAGGTCTTTTTTAGGATAAATCCAGACAACATGTTCCCCTGCCTCAAGAGTATCTCCAGCAATTTAAAATATACTCAAACAATCACTCACAAGACAGATTTTAACACCCCAAATATTACATATACCAGATGTCACAAAGAAAAACAAACTGTAGGAAAAAGTAACATGGGGCATTTTGCAGACTTGACAATCCTCCATCAAAACATGCAGTCAATATAAAATAAAATAGCACTATTACAAGTTGAGCTCCAATATTTGAGCTGCACAATAGTTTGTATTACTGAGCACTGGTGTAGAGACACTGAAATCCAACATGTTGTACTATCATTGTATGAAAAGGCAAACTCTTACTGCAGAACTACTTCAAGGTCTGGAGGGTCATGCATTTAAATCAGAAAAGTAACACAGTTCAAATCAAGACATGAACTCAGTAAGGTAAGTGAAGACAAACAGTTTGAAATATCAGTTATTGAATTAACAGGGCTTGATATCACAAAAAAATTAACCATTTTGGATGGGTATAGATCTCCCAGTGGTAGTGTGGACACTGTTTTCAATAAATTAACAGAAGTTATAGATAAAATTTCAAGTAAAAAGGTCAACATAATTCTTTGTCGGGACATTAACATCAATACTAATATCATATATGAATCCACCAGCACCTTCATAAGCATCCTTCAAAGTTTTGGCATGTCCCTATTCATCACTAGTGCAACAAGGTTTACTACAATGACTGCATAACTAATTGACCATGTGGTCACAAATATGGAAAGGGAAAAATTTGATGTAGCTATAAGAGATCTCAGATTATCAGACCATCTCTGTCAAATAACAACAGTAAAATCAGGCATCGAATCATTCCCTAAACTACAAGCCTACAAACGACATCTATCAGAATTCAAAATAATAGATTTTTCAAAAGATCTAAAAAAAAGCTGGGATGAAGTGTGTAAGGAAACCAACGTGAATACGAAATTCTCTACATTCTCCACATGGCTTAAATTGAATTTTGAAAAGGCATTTCCAAAAGTATGCATATCTGTCTCAACATCTCACAAAGACGGATGGATAACAGTAGGTATTAAGTCCTCCCAAACACTTAAGCACCTCAGCTCCATGAAAAAGATTCGCAATGATCCAGAATTCTTAAATTTCTATCATAGACACAAAAAGATCTATAGGAAGATGCTGATTGCTGCAAAAAATCATTTAATCACAAAATAATATATAATGCAGAGAATAAAAGCAAAGCAGTCTGGGATGTTATAAAAAAGGAAATGGGAAGAGGCAAACAAATGTAGAATAACATACTGCTAAGGGAGGGGGATAAGGTAATAAATGATTCACAACACTTAGCAAACTATGTAAATGGGCATTTTTCAAGTACTGCAGAGAATTTACAGCAAAAATCCCCCAAAACAAATATAATACCTGTAAATAATGTTGCTCTAAATACAATGATGTTACTTCCAACCACAGAGAATATAGACAATAAAACTGTTCAAAAACTAAAAAATAAAAAGTCAGTAGGATTAGATGAAGTACCAATATGAGTACTGAAACAATGCATAGTGATTATACAAGGCACCTTAACAAATATAAGAAATGAATCCTTCACATCAAGGACATTTCCAGAGCAGTTAAAACAGGTAAGAGTTGTACCTTTGCTTAAGAATGGTACTGCAGAAGAGGTAGAAAATTACTGGCCCATCTCCCTGCAGTCAGCATTCTCAAAAATAATAGAAGCAATTATGAAAGACAGATTAATGAAGTACCTGAATAAATACAATCTTTTAAGCGAATCACAGTTTGGTTGCCGAAGTGGCAAAAATATGGAGTCAGCTATAGTAGAATTCACTAAAGTTGTACTTGATGCTCTTGATAAAGATGAGTGTGTCACAGGCATATTTTTGGATCTTTCTAAGGCGTCTGATACAGTCGAGCACAAGATTCTATTAAATAAATTAGAAGCATTAGGAATAAGAGGGGTAGCTAATGACTGGTTTCGATCATTACTAACAGATTGGTTACAAAGAGTAGAGATAACACATACTTCCAATATTATTTATTCTGAAACTGTCTTAAAATTTTTGCAGATAATGTGTGTTTGCTCGATATATACTGAAGTGTCAAAGAAACTGGTATAGGCATGCGTCTTCAATTACAGAGATATGTAAACAGGCAAAATACGGCGATGCCGTCGGCAACGCGCATATAAGACAACAAGGGTCTGCTGCTACAATGACATGTTATCAGAATTTAAGTGAGTTTGAACGTGGATCTCTGACACTGCTGGAAAACGATCATATAAGAATGTGATCAATGATGACTGAAGAGAATCGTTCAGTGTGACTGAAGTGCAACCATTCTGCAAATTGCTACAGATTTCAAGACTAGGACATCAACAAGTGTTAGCATGCAAACCATTCAATGAAACATCATCAACATGGGCTTTTGGAGCTGAAGACCGACTCATGTACCAGTGATGAGTGCTCAACACAAAGCACATCTTGGTCCATCGACATCGACATAGAACTGTTTGTTGATGACTGGAAATACGTTGCCTGGTCAGATGAGTCTCGTTTCCAATTGTATTGAGTGGATGGATGTTTATGGATGTGGAGGCGAACTCACGAATCCATGGACCCTGCATGTCAACAGGGGACTGTTAAAGCTGACAGAGGCTCTGTAATGGTATGGAGCTTGTGCAGTTGGAGTGATATAGGACCCCTGATGTGTCTAGATACGACTCTCACAGGTGACATGTATGTAAGCATCCTGTCTGATCACCTGTATCCATTCATGTCCATTGTGCTTTCTGACAGACTTGGGCAATTCCAGCAGGTCAATGCGGTATCCCACAGGTCCAGAATTATTATACAGTGGTTCCGATTCCATTCTTCTGCGCTGAAACACTTCTGCTGGTCACCAAACTCCGCAGACATGAACATTATTGAGCATATCTGGGATGTCTTGCAACCTGCTGTGCAGAAGAGATCTCCACCCTCTCGTACTCTTACGGATCTATGGGCAGCCCAGGAGAATTCGTGGTGTCAGTTCCCTCCAGCTCTACTTCAGATATTAGTCAAGTCCATACCATGTCGTGTTGCGGCACTTCTGCATGCTCGTGGAGGCCCTTCACAATATTAGGCAGATGTTCCCGTTTCTTGTGGTATATAAGACAAATCTAATTTATCTCAATAGTCCCTTATGAAATTTTTAGTCAATTTGAGTTGCGATATTTTATTCCAATACATTCTATCTCGGAATTCTCTAATAAGAATAACCGATAATTCTTCGTTATTTGTTATAATACCCCATTTAATTTTCCTTTAAATTCTCTCATAAAAAGTTCAGATAAATTTTGTATCCACAATAAAGTATACCAATCAATTTTATCTTGAAATTCTCTAATAAAATCTTCAGACAAATCTAAGCGTAATGTTAATATGAATTCTCAATCTAATTCATCTAGAATTCTGTCACAAAACTTCATATAATGCAAAATGTCCTAATGTATATTTCCATTCTGTATTATTATAAAGATTGTTCTTTTTAATACAGTCAACCCCTTTATTTCATTATGTTGCACTTGTTGTTGAATATAATTTATATAACTTATCAGAACACAAATTTCCAAATTATAAGTTATCAATGCAATAAGTTTTTCCTTTCCTAGTTTAGAATGTCCTTTTTTCCTAATTCCTTCACTTTTGCCTTTAGTTCCTTTGTATTAGAAGCAATATCCACACAGGATGCAATCTCTGGACGGCTTTTGCTAATAATTTCAATAAGTTGTGGTTTTCAAAGTTTAGAATAACCTCTTATTACTATGTCTTTTGCTCTGTCTTTTAATTTGCTTACATTTTGGTGTTCTTTAACAAGAAATACTTTTATTAGAAAAATATGGAACTGCCTATTTATTATTTCGCAAAAGTTGCATTGACTACTAATGAATAATAGTAATTTAATTTTACTAAAGGAATATTTTGAAATATAGTGGAACATAAATTTTACTTCTGTTTTCTAAAGTGTTCATAAACAATACATATTTCTTCTCCATTCAGAGTGTATAAATTACTCATGTTCTCATCACTTAATTCATTTATGAATGCAGATGCATCATCGTAAGGGTATCATACAGGTACAAAATATGAAATATTACTTTTCTTGTTTGTGATGTATGATACATTAACATATGAAAATTGTTATTAACAAATATAACAAATCTAACAAAATTATTTTCTATGAGATTCACAGGAATTCTTATCACAACATGGAATTTTGGTGATAATTGATCAAGAGAATAATCCATGGTTTAAAGCTGAACATTTTGGCAAGATATTGGAATATGGAAATCCCCAAGAAAGCGATTCATAACCATACTATACAAAAGCATCATTATATTTATGAAAATTTAAAGGTGAACAATTTGTTGACTGTTGTTGGTAATAAGATCAGTAAGTTGTGGTTTTCTAAGTTTAGAATACACTCTTAATCCTAATTCTTTTGCTCTATCTTTTCATTTGTTTACTTTCAAGTTGATCACTTATAAGAAATAATATTTACTACAAAAATATAAAACTGCTTATTGATTATTTTGGAAATGTTGTATTGATTACTAATCATAAACAGACATTTAGAAGAAATTCCAAACTTAAAAAGACAAGAAGTATTGCTTGTAGAACAAATTATCGAAATTCAGCCACATGTTATTATACCATCCGAAATTACTGATCTGAGAAACATGCTTGTTATTCTAAGATTATCTGATAATGAATTTGAGTATGTTTACTATGTGATTGGATTTCAAAGAAGAAAACTAGAGATTCCATTATATGTACTTGAAGAGAGACATACAAATTGTAAAGAATTCATAAGAATAGAATATAACAGAAACTCAATTAACTTGTACAATAAAATGAAAAAGAATATGAACCAAAATATTTTTAGAAATATTACCTTTTGTTAGATAATGCATATATATTGAACACAAGCTTTCACGAGATCTAAGAATATTTTTATAAAAAACCGCTGTCCTTACTCACCTAACTATTGTGTGAATTATCAGATCCCAACTATTTAACATATTCTTTATCTCTTTTCTTTCTTTCTTAAACTGTCCTCAACTATTTAACACATCTGGATATTTTGTATTCTGTGTTTCATACACATAAAAATTTCCTATATTTTTTCTCCATCCAGTGCATTTAATGTGTCTGTATTAGAATGAATAACATCTTAAGTACCAAATGTTTCTGTTGACCAATTAGTTGTATAGCCTTTTTCAAAAATTCTTTTAAGTTTGCTGATTGTAACTTTATAGCCAACTTTATATTTAGGTTTAGCATTAGATATAATGGCAGGTGGCCTATAATTTTTATTAAATTCTATTGGCTTTATTTTTATTCTTGAATACTTTGTAGTATTACATTCATTTGAATTTTCAACAAGTTCAGCATCAGCTGAAACAGACTTCAGGCTGCGTCCAATCCACTTATAATTGGATAGTTAACTGCAGAAAGGTGCTAAGTGCCAATTTCATGAAAAATGTGATAAGCTGTTTGAAAGGTGCACGATGCTGAGGTGGATTACATATGGAAAGTGCTATGTCCATCGATAATTCCAAGTGGTTATACATGCCATGACTAAATAGCAATGCTGCTAAGCTGCCTGCTGATTTCATAATAATAGTGCAATGTGCCATTCAGTTGTGTGTGTTTCACTTTGCTGCTGTGATGAGTGTATGCATAGACTTCTTCTATTCTCTCCTTTTTTGTGAATCATCGCTCTTCAGCTTATGAGGTATGTGTATAAACATTGCAAAATATTATGGTCATATACAGCTGTGTAACATCATCATATAAATGAAATATTATATACCCACATGTAGTCTTTAAATCATTTTGAACATATGTGATGTCCATATGATAGATTATGGCGGAGGAAACCCACGTGGGTACGAGACTGAGGAAGAATGGTAGTGGATCATTCAGGGATGAACAGAAGAAATTAACAACGAAAGGTCTAGCAGATGAAACACAAAAAGAACAGTTATAGCAGTTAAGAAACGTCCCTCACCGCAGGTACGATTTAGGGCCCTTCACTGGCTGTGAAATCTATGTAAGGAATGATTGCTGTTGAATGTGTACATATCTCCAGTGTCCTCTAGGGAAAACGTAATATTTTGTTGTTTGTTCCTTTAGGTACTATGAAAATGTAGATTAAGGTGCAGTGAGCTGATTCCTGCATTGAAAATAGTTTTGTTTTCTAAGTTATTTAAGCAAGACTACTTAACACTAGGAACCTTCCTGATAGGTCTTCTTAGTGTCACTCCAGTATGGCGTCGTCAGCTTGGAATCTATGTTAATCCCGCTGAAAGTCGCCGGCAGGGAATGCTTTGGTATTCTATTCCAAATGGTACAGGGGATCGTATTGCAGTTCGCAAAACCATTTTTATGAGTATTTTTGTTGTTGGAAAGAAAAGGCTGAAAATACTTATAAAGAAGAAAAACCTTGCAGAGCGAACATTCACAGACCGCAGAACAAGACACTCTCGATTACTATGCAACAAGGAGGACAACATGTGTATAAAACGGTTCATAAGTGGCTTACCCTGGGATGTTAGCCATTACAGCCGAGTGAGATCAATCAAGAACTACCTCATTCTGGCCTGAATATTTCAAGAATGTATTCCCAGTTTCCAAAGGTGTTTCCTGAAAGTACCATAAGTTCCACTTTTTATTGTAGAGTCTTTCTGGATAAATTCTGAACATTTCCTTCCACAGACCTACGAAAGATACCTGCTAGAAATTTGACCTACACAACAGTGAAACAAAAGCAGGTTCACTGCAGTCACTGATGTGTTTAGAGATTCACAACAGGAAGGCCGAAATGATACAAAGCCTTCTGAAGAGTGACATCAGTTCTACTCAACTCCATGACAGGTTATGTTTGTGCCCACACTAATGCACTCTGAGACGTTTAATCACCGCCAGTTATACTGTTACAACTTGGCAGTCACTGTAGGTGACAACATTCAGTCTTACATGTGCTTGTGGGATGACAGCATCGCTGGTAGGGGTGGAAATGAAATCGCGTCATGTATTCTGATAAGTTAAAAACCAGGATAAAACCAAGAAAAACCTTATTGTTTGGAGTGACAACTATGATGCACAAAACAAGAATCAAATTATGGTATTTCTTTTCCTTTTTCTGGGGGCAAAGAGTTATTCACATGAATAGAATCACAGTTTCTTGTTAGTGGGCACAGCTTCCTCCCCTCTGACTCTGAGTTGGCCTTGATAGAGGGAAGGAAGTCAGTGACGAACGCATTTGTACCCTGAGACTTATGCAAAATGGTCGAGAGAGCAAATGTTGTTGGACTTTTCAAATTAATGTCTACTAATACTTCCAATTTTTTTTAATATTCAAGCTGTGGCAGATGAGACACACTCAAAAAAAAGCTTAACATTTCAAGAAGCTGATCCAACAGATGTAGCATGTGTAGCAACAAAAGAATGTTACACCAACATGGAAAGCATCTGTAAATTGGCTGTGCTCAAAAACGTGAAACATGGAAGAGACATTAAATCTGCTGTCTCAATCCATTCAATAATGTGTGAGGTAATATTATAAGAATGACTAAGAATATAGCACCCAGAATAATATGATGGGACTTAGCACCTTTCATAAATGTTTCTGTTCGATTTGCCCTGAGCTCCAAACAATTCCAACTGTGTCTTGAAACCACCACTAAAATATGAAATGATACTTTCATTTGTAACATGGAAAAATTTGAGGAATAAATAATTAAAACACTGCACTAGAGACAGTTTGTTTGTATCAACTTCAGTTCATAAATTTGGGACTATGAACCATCAAGTAACCAATTACCTTGAAGAGAAAATATTTTCCATGTCTTTTCTTCAAGCATCTTATTAAATATTTCTACAATAGAAGCTTTTAATTCAGTAAAAGTTAATAATGGTTAGTAATATATTTCTTCATAATTTGTTGAAAATCTTTTTTGTACATTTCTTTACCATTACCTGGTTATAAATTTCTTGACGTTCCCTCTCTAAATATTTTTTCAAAACCACGAACTGTATTTTTACTAGCTTTATCTTTAACTGGAATACAGAAAGTATATTTTCAAAAACCATCATTTACAGTTAATACATATTTATATCCTTCATTCATTTTTATAATTCCTTTTAGTTTACCAGAATCAATTTCTACTACACCCAAGAGCCAAAGGAACTGCTACACATGTCTAATATCGTGTAGGGCCCCCATGAGCACACAGAACTCCGTAAATCGATGTGGCTTGGACTCAACTAATGTCTGAAATAGTGCTTGATAGAATTGAGGCCGTGAATCCTGATGGGCTGTCCAGAGATCCGTGAGAGTGTGAGAGGGTGGAGGTCTCCTCTGAACAGCATGATGCAAAGCATTCTAGATAAACTCAATAACGTTCATGTCTTGGGAGTCTGGTGGCCAGCGGAAGTGTTTAAACTTAGAAGAATGGTCATCAAGCAACTCTGTAGCAATTCTGGATGTTTAGGGTATCGCATTGTCCTGCTGGAATTGCTCAAGTCCGTCGGAATACACAATGGACATGAATGGATGCAGTTGATCAGACAGGACGCTTATGTACGTGTCACCTGTCACAGTCATACCCAGACATATCATGGATCACATATCACTCGAACTGCATGCCGCCCACACCATTACAGAGCCTCTGTCAGCTTTAACAGTCCCCAGACCTGTAGGGTCCATGGATTCATGAGTTCGTCTCCACATCCATCCACTCAATACAATTTTAAACGAGACTCGTATGACCAGGCAACATATGTCAGTGTTGACTGCCGCAGGCGAGCCGTAAAGCTTTGTGTCACGCAGTCATCAGTGGTACACAAAGGGCTCATCGGCTCTAAAAGCCTGTATCGATGATGTTTTGATGTTTCGTTGAATGGCTTGCATGCTGACATTTCTTGATGACCCATAATTGAAATCTGAAGTAATTTGCAGAAGGGTTGCACTTCTGTCACGTTGAACGATTCTCTTCAGTCGTTGTTGGTCCTGTTGTTGCAGGATTTTTTCCCAGCAGCAGTGATGCTGGAGATTTGATGTTGTACCAGATTCCTGATATTTATGGTACACATATGAAATGGTCATACAGGAAAATTCCGCATTCTTTCGCTGCCTCGGAGGTACTGTGTCCCATCGCTCATTCGCCAATTATAACCCCATGTTCAGACTCACTTAAATCTTGATAACGTGCCATTGCAGCAGCAGTAACCTATCTAACGACTGTGTCAGACACTTGTCTTATATAGACGTTTCCGACTGGAGCGCCATATTCTGCTTGTTTACATATGTCTGTATTTGAGGAGGCATGCCTGTATCAGTTTCTTTGGTGCTTCCATGTAGATAAGCTTGCCATAAATATTCTGTACCTAGAGAGATTACATTTCTTCCTTTAAATTTTTTTTGCATTTGTTTGTGTAATTCCTTTAATAATTTCTTCACCAATATTCCGACCATCACCTACAAAACTTTTTTAACGAATTTACTTTTTTATTTTTAGATGTTGTACAAATTCCTTCTTTCTTTGTCTTCTATTGTCTGCTGTTCTATTTGTGAAATGTGTGTCGGTAAATTGTTGAACTCTGTCTCTTAAGTTTACAGCTATGCAATATTTTTATTCAATGGATAGCAGTAGTATTTCACATCGATTATGAAGCACACTTAGCGAAATATCAAAATCATTGACTGATAAGTTTTTTTCTATGTTTTTGCCAACAACATAATCTTTTTAAGAGCAAATACATACTCAAAATAACGTGTTTTTTGTTCATCACATCATAAAAGTAAATGCAATTATTGGTTTATGGTATACCTTTTCTTCCAGAATATTACCTCTATCTAGAGCATAATTAAGAGTTATATTGATGTTATGTATATTTTTATGATAATCTTCTATAGCACTGTCATAAATTGTAATTCTTTTATTGGACTGTAATAGAATGTTTTTGCATTCAGCTTTCATAGAAACATTTTTTAGTTCTTCTTTGTTGACATAGTTATTGAACTGTGTTAGAGTACTGTTAGTTTCAGGTTGCATAACAAGATTAGTTAACTCATTTTCTAAATGTTTCAAAATTGTATCATATCTATTTACAGGATCTTTTCAAACTTTCAATCTTTTGCCTTTATAATCAGTGTATTTTCAGATGTTCTAAGAATATCATGTAATACATTCTGAACCTGCCTATTTACACTGTCTACTTTTCCATCTACTCATGATTTTAATCCTGCAGACATATTATAAACATCAGTTAGATTGTTGCTGAAGCTTTAATTAATTTTGAATTTATTCCTTTTGCAGTGTTTGATTGAAAATTTTCGGTTCTGATTACAGTTCTTTTCTGATTTTATTTAAGTTTATTTGCGCACTCATGTTGCAGCTGTCTTTAGACCATGCCTTAGTTCAGAAAATTTTCATTTATTGTATTCACAATATTATTAAACTTATAATTACAACAATTTTAAAACAAGCATACACAAATGATTCCAAATTACTAAATTAAATACAAAATTGTTAAGGCTTTCGTGGCCACTTGTTGACAAACTGCCTATTGGCTTCTGTCTGAACGTCGGCCGAAGAACCCCAGACGGTAGCCAATAGGCAGTTTGTCTTACTAAATTAAAATTTTGTATTCTTTGTCTGTTATAGTACATCTCACTTGAGCCAAGATATTTAACATCTTCTTTCGTTATACTTCCTCCAAATGAATCAAACTAGAATTTTTATCTTTATTCTTATGGTAACAGATCCAATGTGAGTGAACGTGATCAGATGTATCTGAAGTAACTATTGCAGATTCGTATTCTCTAGGATGATTAGGTAATTCATCAATGATAAAAAAACACCATGAAAGTATTTGGTTTTTAATGTTTAGTAAGTTTTTCTAAATCAAAATTACTTTATGCACTAGGATGGATATGAATTTTTTTGCAATCTTTTTTATTCCAGTGCCAGCTTTCTTTGCCAGTGCTAAATTGCACCTTCTTAGTTCTTCTAATTCTGCATCACCTTTTTTCTTGTCCACTACAGCTTTGGAAATACAACCTGCTCCACCAGTTAATGAACCAATACTTGCTATATGTGGTAATGTGGCCAGTAATAAAGGAAGAAATCCTTCTTCATCTTTTGTTAGTGCTGAACCCTCTTTCTTTTTTGTTAGGTAACAACAGGTATACCTTATCTTCTGAGTAAATTGCTACCAGATTTCCTATCATCCTTACGGGCTCTTTAAATTTCGCTACTATCACTCTTTCGTTTTCGTGTACCAGTTAAAAACTATCGATGCTATGTAACTGATCACTACTGAATTTAACTGTAATTGCTTTGGGTTTACTTTTGCCATTAGGTAATGTATTACAATAATGCTGAGGTTAGTCATTTATACAGGTAAAAAGATTTATAAGGATTAATATTTTTCTGCTCTGTAAGCATTGTCATCAACATCTAAACCCATGCCTAATTTTTTCTTTCTGTACATTATTTCCAAAACTGCAGTTTTCTTCAACTGAAGCATCAGAAGCATACATTCTTTCTTCTGCAGCTAGCTGAAAATCTTAACTGCTGCATGTCTTTTTTCTAAGTCTTTTTATCTCCATATGCAATATCATTATTTTCACAAGATTCCCATAGTGGATTCATTCCTTGAACGCCTCTAGCTAATCTTTCTTCTAATTTTGTTCCTCGACTACAATAATTATAACCCAGTATATGTATTTCAAAGGTAATTTATTAACTACAGTATTCCTTTCGGATTGTTGATAAAAAATCACTAAATTTATTTTTTAATATTTGTCTTATTTGCACTTTTTGATTAAGATAATTTTTTTTCCATCTAATCCTTCTTGTTCGAAAAACTGCTGATCTTCTGATTAAATTTCCAGCATATTCATCCAAACATATTCAGTTGTTTTTTCCATTTATTTTTTATTAATCCCTCACCTATGTTCTCATCTTCATCTAAAGAATCTGTATTTGACTGCAATCGTCTTATTATCGGGAAATGGCCCTCAACAATTCCTTTTATCAACTCATTATATTTAATACTTTTACCTGATTTTATTTTATTTGGATTGTGTTTGGAATATAATGCTCCTGAATGGTACAAAACATCTGCATAATTTGATAAATCGACATATTGAATTTTTTCATCCGAATCTAATACAGTGATGTGGTTTTTGGTTAACAGGTTCTTTAGTCCTTCTTGACCTTCGTATGTATCTCCAACCGTTTATTTATAACCATCAAATTACTAATATATTTAAAGGCTGAGACATGTTTTAGTCCAAAAAATGTGTGTTTAGTGTCGTTGGTATACTTTAACATTCTTTCACTTATATTTGTTTTTCTAACATCCCTCTCCCATATCTTTTTAACAGCCCTCAAGCCTGAGCTATCTTTCCCTATCTTTAACCTGTTTATCATATTTTGCCAATCAATTTACAGTCATGCTGAGGAATAAAAATATTGTCGTTTTTGTGGTATATTTACACATTCTCCTTCAAGAGCATAAGGAACAAATCGTTTTACAACTTCACTTGCTTTCAGCATATTATTGCCTAATCCTTCAAATACTTCCATGACTTTTTCGGTTGCATCAATAACAGTTTGATCTTGCTGTTTATATTTTTCATATTCTGTTCTTGGTTGTTGCTTACAAAACTTGAATCCTTGTCTTAGTTCTTAAATTTTCTCTGGTTTTTTTTAACTCTTATGACATCCTCTGAGTAATATATCGAAAACATTTATTAAGGACAAAAGAGTTAATGAAACTAATTTTTTATATAAGGATTTATAAATAATATTAAGATTATGCATACTGCTTTTACACTTATCAAAAAAATAGCAACCACAAGTATATAACTCACAGGTAAGTCCATCACTGGACCATGAACAATCAGTATAATGGTGACCATATATAGTTTCAACTATCTCCAATTTTTCATAGTTTTTAAATAATCAACAATTTCTTTAAAGTCATTTATGTGTTCAAGTAAAATACTAACATGATGGTCTAATAGATATGAAACATCATCTTTTAATGAACTCATTTGATAAGGAATCTTTTAATATAGTGTCTCTATTTACCTTCATTAGGGTTCCTAGAAATGTTAATTGTAAAAAATCCCAACTAATAATTCCACCATTTACCACAATTTCCTTTAAAATCATCAAATTTTTGAAAAAACCACCAACAAACTCATGGTGGATATGATTTAAAATTTGTATATTCTTCTCTAAAAATATTTGAAAAAAACATATTATATTCTATTATATTATGTTATATTACACTAAATGTTATTATATTATACTAAATTATATTATATTATACTAAATTATAATATATTATATTTTATTATACTATATTATATTATATTATATATTCAAATTATTTAGATTTGGTACTTTTGAATATATTTGAGTAGTGAGCTAAATAAAAACATTTGGGCAATTTCGTATTTAATCATATAGGTCAAGTGCTAATGTGTAACATCATTATTTCGAAGTTTGGTGAAAAAAATATATGTTGAAGTTCCACAAGGTACCTCTCCAAAATTACAGTATTTTGATTTTCTTATGATTTATTAAAACGCTACAGTCCTCTCTAAACGAGAGTTTTTAATTTTGTTTAAATAAAGTATGAAAATTTGAAACTTTTTACGAATTTCAAAATTATTTTTTTAAAATATGAATCGGATGTTAACTGTCTTGAGAAATGATAAAGTGGAACAACTGCTAACTGTCAGTTATGACAGTAATGCATGAAATTCTTAAAGTGTCAAAATATTTAAACATAAAGATGAAAGAATTTTTTGGTTATTCAGAAATTATTTTCATCAAAACCCCTATCCTAAATGTTCTAAAAACTCATGGTACATTAGTTCGTCATTGTACTTAAGGAATGTACATTAGAGTGAGCAATACTTGTCTGTACAAAATAGTTAAAAAATCATAGACACTTAAATATTTCAATTGATCACTGATTTTTAATAAATGGCAAGTAAAACTGATATTTCTGAAGCAAAATAATTACTTTTACAACATTATAAGTGTGGGAAAACAATGCATAATTTTGTTTGATAGCATTCTGTAACAAAAATTACATATATAATATTTATACCCATTTTTCTTTTTATAATATTATTTACAATTTATTATTGTCTTCTGTCATGTGTTTACTTCTTCATGACTTTCCATGAATTAAAATTCCCCAAAATGTAACAACCAACATTTCACTGGTGAAAAGAGTTCATTTGTTTTTTCATCTGCTTCTCATTGAGCTTATATAGCCAAGCTGAATTGACACACACACAAAGATGATCCAAAAAGAGCAGTACTTGGGAAATGAGAACTGCACATTCATCTTTTGATGATGGCCATTTCAAAGCACTGGCAGGACCATGAGGTGTCATAAAGGAGACGGTTATATCTGCCCCACTCTCCATTGTTTGTCAAACATATAAGAAATAAAGTGACTCATTACAAAGTCTTCTAATGTATACTGTGGTCTCTTCACACACGGTAAGAGGCTGCACTTGGTGGTGAATTGTTCTTGCAATGTATGTGTCACTCTGGTATGCAACGCAGTAGTGACTTGATTGAATTCCTACCACAGACTTCATAGCAGACAACTCGTCTCTAATTTTTTAAACATAATTCCCTTAATCTACTTTCATTTAGAATTAGTAGTTTCATGTTTGTTACTAATGATGATATGCTGTGAATACATCCAGTAGAATCTCTTATATCATCAACAGCTTCATGCTGGAGATTGAATCTTGTTGCACAATTTTCCCAGAGACCTCCTACCCCATGACATACACTTTTTCATGAGTTGTCGCTGAAAATATCCATTTTTGTCTTAATTCCTGTACTACAGTGTTGATGAAGGTCATAAAGCTGAAAGCAGTTTTTGAAACGAGATGCTGCACCATTGGTCATATACACATGTTTAGGAAATGCATTGCTTCTAGATGCTACATCGTCAATTATCATATTGACAGTGTACCATGCACAAGCACTGTCATCAATAAGATCATTGCTGACCATAGCAAAAGTGTGATGTTCCAAGGAAGTGGGCAACACATGTGAATATTGATGCCTGTGCTGTGTGCCAGTGATAACTTTGGAGCAACTGACCATTTCTCGAAATGAAGAACTAATGTCTCAGTATTCTGGGACGGCCTGATTTTACTTCTGTGCTGGCCTGTCTCTGTTTATTCCAGAAATAATGGTGGCCTGTTCCTTTCAAGACCCAATACCTAACCACAGTAACCATCTTCTCTGGCTCTACTGTCTACTTCAGCAACTCTCCCCCTCCCACAATGCATAGGTTAAGTCATTGTTAGTATCCTGAAGGTGTAATTCTTCAGTAGCCATCACTTCAGCGCCAGGACACATTGCACACTCCTGCAAACAACATACATTTTGCTGCTCATGACATATACACAAAAGCATAAGGTCCATTTCTGTGTAGTTCTTTAGTGTGATACTGCTTATGGTGAAAAAAACAAGTTTCAACTTAGTGCATACTTCCTAAATGTGCATACTTCCTTCGCTGGATGGCATTTTACCCATTTTTGTGGTAAGGAGTAGAATTCTGAGTGACCAGTTTTAAATTTCAGTTTCTCCTTTTTTATTAGGAGATATGCTACTCTTATTGATCTTGTCATATATTCTTTTACCTTTTTAGCTTCTTCACGATTTTCACTAACAGAGATGACATCAACCTGGTTAGGACTTTGCCTGCTGCAATGTTTTTCATCACTTAGGTAAAATTCCATAGCAACTATAAGCATATCATCTTGCAACAGATGCTCACAGTAAGAATTTGGGCATACACCCATATACCTTTTGAAATAAAATAATAAGAAGAAGTGAAGGTGTATTTCTGTATCTGCTGCTTAGGGGAGCTACGTGCTATCAGTGTCAGTAACTGTACCTTCTCAGTATAGGTTGCTCCTGGGACACCAATACTTATGTTTTGAAACCACACATCACATTTCATGCACATATCAGTCTCTTCAGGTTCAGCATCATGTGCATCTATATGATATACATCACAAAGTTTTGAAGACATTGATTGTGTAAAACTTGTTTTAATTTCTTCCACTTTACTTTTTACGCATTGTTTTCTTCCTGTGCTTCTTACCTTTCCTGGACCTTTGAGGGGGGATGCTAACATTCAGTACATCAACAACTTCACACCCAGGGCGTATAAAACATTTGCACTATCTTCTTCAGTTTCACATTCAAGTTATGGTGATCATTCAGGTGGGTTGGCACTAATTTTTTCTTGTAGCGTGTGTAGCAATTCCTGCAAATGGATGTGATGCTGATACCATAACTTCAGGACCAAGACATTTCTGCAATACCTCTGACAGATTTCCAACAACTGTGAAGTGTTTTTCACTTTTCTGAAACTTCACATTCTTGTATCTTTTTTCATAATCCATACATCTTATTCTTTCACCACTGTATTTCCTCACAGACAATGTACCTAACAAAAAGTTCCAACAACATAAAAAAACTATGCAGAATGATTCATGTGCAAATTTTCACTTGTTTGTTATAAACAGAAGAGCGGTGGAAAGAGTATTGGCAACATACATATTTTAAACTACAAATCCAGTGATGCAAACTATGCAGGAAGTTGAAAAATATTTTCTTTACACAGTGTCCACTATGTCTGCACCGACTACTAACATATTAACCAAACAAAATTTTGTGTGATTCTCAAAAGTTTTTGGATGGGGGTTTTCGAGTAAATAATTCGTAAATACTCATAAAAAATGCAATTTTTTATATTTTTAGTAATCAATATTTACGTAATACAGATAGCTGTAGCAGAGAAGTTACCTTTTATAATTACATCAACACTACCTGATAACGTGACAGAAAAGATAGCAATCTGAGACTTCCAAATTAGAAAAAAAAGTAAGTGAAAAATTAATATAAATTTCTTATTTTCATCTTAAATTTGTAAGTTAAAGGAAGCCCATAAGTGTGTGGATCTCGACTAAATTACAACACACTAAGAGGGAGCCTAAACGCAGAACATCTTCCAGATCTCCAGTAATTTTGGTTTATAAGTTATATTTTTTGTTCTCTATTGTTTTAAGAATTATTTACAAAATACCCATTTTTCAAAGGGCCATACCATTTTCAAAAATTAAGACAAAACGAAAATACCTTTTTTCTTAACACTTACGATGTAGGGGTCAAGTATATATTTTTTTCTAGAGAACTTCATGAGTACAAGTTGACATGACCTGTATGATTTGGGATGCAATCACCTAGTCTATCCATTCATGTCTTACTCTAATAAGATATCCTCTAACTATATCTTGATTTTCAAGAATAAAAACATCGAATACCACAAGTGCATTTTTTTGCATTCTTCTAGTGGTATAATTTCACCACTGTTTTCAATAAATGTAGTAGTCTTCTCATTATTCTTATCCTTAAATTCTTTACATATTTTTATAAATTTTTTACATTCTGGTTGATCTAAACTTTCTGAATAAACATACAAATGATTTATCTTATTCCAATTTAACAACCCTGGACCTATAATATAACTGTCAATCATTAATGCTGTTTTTCCACAACCACCTGACCTATTATAGCACATTGAACTGAATTAGGTAAAGTTTACTATGTTTACTTTTTTCTCTTCTCTGGTATTCTTATTTTTGGTTGCCAATCTGTTTTCAGTTAATTAAATGAAATTTTATTAATATTATATGCGTCAGATATTTCAGTTCAGTGATAAGTCATCTGTTAGCAAATAATGATTGACTGTACCTATACGAGAAAGTTATAATAGTGTTGCACTAGTTGTTTTTTTATAGAACATTTCTCACTCAAAATATTGCACGAGAAAGTTAAAAATTATGTTGTGTTGAAGAAAGGATGCTGGCAAATGTAGTTTGAAAGGCTCGGCAAAATTTATTCCTTCGAAAAACCAAATTTTCACAGTTAAGCAGATGAAATTTTAAATAGAATTATTATTGAGAATGATGATAGATTATACATGGATATATAAGAAAGTCCTCCCATGACCCATGGACCTTGCCATTGGTGGGAAGGATTGCATGCCTCAGTGATACAGGTAGCTGGGCTGTAGGGGCAACCATAATGATGGGTTATCTATTGAGACGCTAGACAAATGTGTGGTTCCTGAAGAGGGGCAGCAGCCTTTTCAATAGTTGCAGGGGCAACAGTCTGGATGATTGACTGATCTGGCCTTGTAACACTAACCAAAATGGCCTTGCTGTGCTGGCACTGTGAACGGCTGAAAGCAAGGGGAAACTACGGCCATAATTTTTTCCCGAGGGTATGCAGCTTTACTGTATGGTTAAATGATGATGGCGTCCTCTTGGGTAAAATATTCTGGAGGTAAAATAGTCCCCCATTGGGATCTCCAGGCGGGGACTACTCAAGAGGACATCATTATCAGGAGAAATAAAACTGGCGTTCTGCGGATCGGAGCGTGGAATGTTAGATCCCTTTATCGGGCAGGTAGGTTAGAAAACTTAAAAAGGGAAATGGATAGGTTAACGTTAGATATAGTGCGAATTAGTGAAGTTCGGTGGCAGGAGGAACAAGACTTATGGTCCGGTGAATACAGGGTTATAAATACAAAATCAAATAGGGGTAATGCAGGAGTAGGTTTAATAATGAATAAAAAAGTAGGAATGTGGATAAGTTAGTACAAACCGCATAGTGAACACATTATTATAGCCAAGACAGGTACGAAGCCCACACCTACTGCAGTAGTACAAGTTTATAAGCAAATTAGCTCTGCAGCTGATGAACCAACTAAAGAAATGTATGATGAGATAAAAGAAATTATTCAAATAGTTAAGGGAGACAAAAATGTTATTGTCATGGGAGACTGGAATTCGATTGTAAGAAAAGGAAGATAAGGAAAAGTAGTAGGTGCATATGGACTGAGTGTAAGGAATGAAAGAGGAGGCCGCCTTGTACACTCCTGGAAATGGAAAAAAGAACACATTGACACCGGTGTGTCAGACCCACCATACTTGCTCCGGACACTGCAAGAGGGCTGTACAAGCAATGATCACACGCACGGCACAGCGGACACACCAGGAACCGCGGTGTTGGCCGTCGAATGGCGCTAGCTGCGCAGCATTTGTGCACCGCCGCCGTCAGTGTCAGCCAGTTTGCCGTGGCATACGGAGCTCCATCGCAGTCTTTAACACTGGTAGCATGCCGCGACAGCGTGGACGTGAACCGTATGTGCAGTTGACGGACTTTGAGCGAGGGCGTATAGTGGGCATGCGGGAGGCCGGGTGGACGTACCGCCGAATTGCTCAACACGTGGGGCGTGAGGTCTCCACAGTACATCGATGTTGTCGCCAGTGGTCGGCGGAAGGTGCACGTGCCCGTCGACCTGGGACCGGACCGCAGCGACGCACGGATGCACGCCAAGACCGTAGGATCCTACGCAGTGCCGTAGGGGACTGCACCGCCACTTCCCAGCAAATTATGGACACTGTTGCTCCTGGGGTATCAGCGAGGACCATTCGCAACCGTCTCCATGAAGCTGGGCTACGGTCCCGCACACCGTTAGGCCGTCTTCCGCTCACGCCCCAACATCGTGCAGCCCGCCTCCAGTGGTGTCGCGACAGGCGTGAATGGAGGGACGAATGGAGACATGTCGTCTTCAGCGACGAGAGTCGCTTCTGCCTTGGTGCCAATGATGGTCGTATGCGTGTTTGGCGCCGTGCAGGTGAGCGCCACAATCAGGACTGCATACGACCGAGGCACACAGGGCCAACACCCGGCCTCATGGTGTGGGGAGCGATCTCCTACACTGGCCGTACACCACTGGTGATCGTCGAGGGGACACTGAATAGTGCACGGTACATCCAAACCGTCATCGAACCCATCGTTCTACCATTCCTAGACCGGCAAGGGAACTTGCTGTTCCAACAAGACATTGCACGTCTGCATGTATCCCGTGCCACCCAACGTGCTCTAGAAGGTGTAAGTCAACTACCCTGGCCAGCAAGATCTCCGGATCTGTCCCCCATTGAGCATGTTTGGGACTGGATGAAGCGTCGTCTCACGCGGTCTGCACGTCCAGCACGAACGCTGGTCCAACTGAGGCGCCAGGTGGAAATGGCATGGCAAGCCGTTCCACAGGACTACATCCAGCATCTCTACGATCGTCTCAATGGGAGAATAGCAGCCTGCATTGCTGCGAAAGGTGGATATACACTGTACTAGTGCCGACATTGTGCATGCTCTGTTGCCTGTGTCTATGTGCCTGTGTTTCTGTCAGTGTGATCATGTGATGTATCTGACCCCAGGAATGTGTCAATAAAGTTTCCCCTTCCTGGGACAATGAATTCACGGTGTTCTTATTTCAATTTCCAGGAGTGTAGAATTTTTCGCAGAGTATAACTTAATCATCGCTAACACTTGGTTTAAGAATCATGGAAGAAGGTTATATATGTGGAAGAGATCTGGAGACACCAGAAGGTTTCAGATAGATTATGTAATGGTAAGACAGAAATTTAGGAACTAAATTTTAAATTGTAAGACATTTGCAGGGGCCGATGTGAACTCTGACAACAAACTGCAAATTGAAACTGAAGAAACTGAAAAAAGGCTGGAATTTAAGGAGATAGGACCTGGATAAGATGAAAGAACCAGAGGTTGCAGAGCGCCTCAAAGGGAGCATTTGGGAACGATTCACAAGACCAGGGGAAAGGAATACAGTAGAAGAATGGGTAGCCTTGAGAGATGAAATAGTGAAGGCAGCAGAGGATCAAGTAGGTAAAAAGACGAGGGCTAGTAGAAATCCTTGGGTAACACATGAGATAATTTAATTGATGAAAGGAGAAAAAAATGCAGTGAATGAAATGTCAAAAGAAATACAAACGTCTCAAAAAGAGATCGACAGGAAGTACAAAATGGCTAAGCAGGAACGGCCAGAGCACAAATGTAAGGATGCAAAAGCATATATCACTAGGAGTAAGGCAGACCCTCTCTACTGGAAAATTAAAGAGACCATTGGAGAAAAGAGATCCACTTGAATGAACATCAAAAGCTCAGATGGAAAATCAGTATTAAACAAAGAAGGGAAAGCAGAAAGATGGAAGGAGTATATAGATGGTCTATACAAGGGCTATGTACTTGAGAGCAATATTATGGAAATGGAAGAGGTAGAAGATGAAGATGAAATGGGAGATATATTATACTGAATGAAGAGTTTGACAGAGAACTAAAAGATCTAAGTCGAAACAAGACCCTGGGAGAAGACAACATTCCATTAGAACCACTGATAGCCTTGGGAGAGCCAGATCTGGCAGAACTCTACCATCTGGTGAGCAAGATGTAGGAGACAGGCTAGGCACCCTCAGACTTCAAGAAGAATATAATAATTCCAATCCCAAAGAAAACGAGTGTTGAAAGATATTAAAATTACCAAACCATCAAGTCAAGGCTCCAAATTCTAACATGAATTCTTTATAGACGAATGGAAAGACTGGTAGATGTCGACCTCTGGGAAGATCAGTTTGGATTCCGTAGAAATGTTGGAACATGTGAGGCAACACTGACCATACGACTTGTCTTATAAGATAGATTAAGGAAAGACAAACCTACGTTTTTTAGCATTTGTACACTTAGAGAAAGCTATTGACAATGTTATCTGGAATATTCTCTTTAAAATTCTTAAGGTGGTAGTGGTAAAATACAAGGAGCGAAAGGCTATTTACAGTTTGTACAGAAACCAGATGGCAGCTCTAAGGGGCATCAAAGGGGAGCAGTGGTTGGGAAGGGAGTGAGACAGGGTTGTAGCCTATCTCCAATGTTATTCAATCTGTATATTTAGCAAGCACGAAAGGAAGCAAAAGGAAAATTTGGGGTAGGAATCAAAATCAATGGAGAAGAAGTTAAAACTTTGAGGTTTGCCAATGATATTGTAATTCTGTCAGAGATAGCAAAGGACCTGGAAGAGCAGTTGAACAGAATGAACAGTGTCTTAAGAGGAGGATTTAAGACGAACATCACCAGAAGGAAAACGAGGATAATGTAATGTAGTTGAATTAAATCAGGTGGTGCTAAGGGAATTAGATTAGCGAATGATACATTTAAAGTAGTAGATGAGTTTTGCTATTTGGGGAGCAAAATAACTGATGATGGTCGAAGTAGAGAGGATATAAAATGTACACCACCAATTGCAAGGAAAGCATTTCTGAAGAAGAGAAATTTGTTAACATCGAATATAGATCTAAGTGTCAGGAAGCCTTTTCTGAAAGTATTTGTATGGAGTGTAGTCATGAATGGAAGTGAAACATGGACGATAAATAGTTTAGACAAGAAGAGAATAGAAGCTTTAGAAATGTTGTGCTACAGTAGAATGCTGAAGAGTAGATAGGTAGATCATGCAACTAATAAGGAAGTACTGTAGGGGGTAGAAGAATGTGTGGCACAACTTGAATGGAGGAAGGGATCGGTTGGTAGGACATGTTCTGAGGCATCAAGGGCTCACCAGTTTAGTATTCGAGGGCAGCGTGGAGTGTAAAATGGTAGAGGAAGACCAAGAGAAATATATGCTAAGCAGATTCAGGAGGACATAGGTTGCAGTAGTTACTTGGAGATGAAGAAGCTTGCACAGCATAGAGTAGCATGGAGAGCTGCATCAAACCAGTCTCCAGACTGGACACCACCACCACCACAACAACAACAATAAAAGAAAGTTTTGCATGTGTGCTTGGTTTAGTAACCAAATTATTGAAACTGATAAAAAAGCTATTGCTAATGATGTTCATAAATTTATTCCATTCGAATTGATCAATATAAATTTTAATCTAGCTGATGGAATGTTTGTAAAGCGTACTGATCATTTTCGTTGATAAATTAATATTATTCCTTAACTGAAGCATAATGCTGAATTTGGTGGGTCAATAGTTCGTGAACTGCGTTATTCTATATATACTCCAATTTTCATACTATACAGAAATTAGAAAAAAAACTGTTACCAATGCAAATGGTAATTCGACTGTCCATAATTGTGCTAGTATAATAGTTATTTCAAAAATGGTTTAATACATATTTATCTTCAATAAATAATGAACAAAACAGAGATATCAGTTCTACTCATTCCCTGTGAATGAGAAATCCTAACAATGATAAGAAATTAACGTAAGTTTAGGAGATGGATGGCTACATCCTAACCATGCTCAGTTGTGCATGAATTTCAGTATTATTGGAGCTGACAATACAGGTTCTCCAGCTTATGATGGAGAATCTAATAAAAATCAGTTGATAATTATGTGACAAAATTATCTGATTTTATAACCATAAACAAAGGAAATAACGTCATGTCTAGAATAGGGGATCCCTACATTTCCTCATCGTGTTTGTTGTATTTAACATCTTAACGATAAAATAAATTTGGAAGGACATATACTTAATAATACTAAAGTAAAAAGTAAGGAAAACGAAGTGCATTATTCACAAAATATGCATGGTGGTTTCTTTAGAGACAATAAAGAAATTTTGTAGAAAGGGGATCTTATTGTAATTTTTACGTGAAGTTCCAGTGTTGGAGATGCTTTTCTTAGATGGCCTGATGGCAATAATGCTGGAGCTGAAGCAAAAGATACACTTCCCAAAGAAGGTGAAATTGTTGTAAAATATATGGAAGTTCGTATATTTATTATTAATTATGGACCAGTTATGAGCTTGAACAATGAGAAAATATACTGAAACTCCTATAATTCCATTATCTTTCTGTGAACTACAAAGAGGTGAGGTAGCAGGATTACTTGGGCAAATAAATTTCGAACTAGATATCACGGATTACTATAACCCACTATAGTTTGATATGTCTTATTTTACTTTTCTCATGTTTCAAACTAATCGAAAAATTGATTAGTTGATTGATTCTTCGTTATACGACTAAGTTGAATTTCAGAATAATTATATTAAAAATGGGAGGAATAAAACCTTTCCTCAAGAAGTAGGGAATCTGAATCGAACAAATGATTATCTGAAGCTATATGACGCATTTCTTGACTTTAAATGAGTTACACAGTTGAAGGGAGATGTGGAAGTAAGTCCATTTAACTTCACAATGAACTATTCTATCTATATGATTAACATGACTCACAGAAAGAATATTGTTGCCATTCAGAGAACTGTTATGAAATTACTGGCAACATTCAATGATAAAGTACTGAACGACATAATCGCGTACATAATTATGTATGAAAAGAAGAATCTCACATTTGATGCACTACACAGAATATTGACTGATAATTTTTGCATGGAAAAGCAGTACATCTAATGGCTTCCGATTTTATTCTTCATTATTTTTCTAATAGCCCTTTTCATTCAGATTATGTTAGCATTTTTAATTTTTAAAATTGGTTAATATTTTTTGATAAATTAACGAAAATCAATTTATTTAACTGCCCAGGCAGCAGCTGCTTCGTATAGGTGTGTGATCTAAGAGATCTCTCAGCTGTGTGTGGTGGGCGCATCAGATAAAAAATATCCGGTCACGCCTTCCGCTTCACTGCACCACCTTATCGCAGTCTTGCTCGCACTCTAGCTCTCTCCCTCACACAGTACTGACACACAGGGAAGTTTTCAGATTCTATTACTAGATGTCACCAGAGTAGCAAAGTGTAATACACAGCTTTTAAGCATATTTTGCCTATTTCTTAGCTGATGCTAATGGTTTGAACATTGAGTTATTACCACTTAAGTGGTTTACTATCATTGTCTTAATGGTTAAAATTCAGTCATCTCTAAAAATAAAAAACAAGTTTCAGAGAATCTGAGACCCAGTGCTAATGTTTGAGTTACATGCAACTACAGACGAAGTGGCGTCCAGCACGCGAAAATTTGTCAACAGTGCAACTTCTAGGTATACAAGAATAATTTTATTTTGCTCTTTTACCTACCTCCATTTACCTTTTTTCTTCAAACTCGATTATTTTGTGAAAGAGGAATGTAAGGAAAAAACATACCCATCATTTCTTTTTTCGTAATTTTCCATATATTTTATAAGAAAAGTTATATTTTTTTTATAAAATTAAGGACTGAGATAGTAGATAGAGTTTGTAGGTTCAGGCTAACTTGGCACGGTGAGTGACTGAGCCAAGTGAGCCGAACCTACAAATTATGTCTACTGTTGTGACATCCTTCAACAGAATAGCTTAGTAAATATATTTTGCAACGCCTGTCATGAAGAGTGAAAGTTTGTTGGGTTCCGTCATATTCAGAGTTACGATGTGGCATAGAGCCAAAAGATTCTGTATACACAACTGTGTCATTTCCCTATGATAATTAGGGCCCTGTTTTACAATTGTTCTTCCATTAAACAGACTTACTGCTAATGACTCTTCATTGTTCTTCAACAACTGATAGGCTGTTCCAATCAAGTAAAAGTGCGCATTTGCTAAATCCATAATTTCACCTCATTTGTTTTATTTGGTGACTCAGTCGAACCCTTTGTACCATTTCTTTGGGTCCTGATAAGTGCCTCCAGAAAACACTTATGGATGCCTGATGTGCTGCTAACTTACAGCTGTTTTGGAATCCATCTGTCTCCAGGATGTAAAGATCTTACAAAGAATGTACTGCTGTTACTGTCAATGTGAGCAGCAGCTTTCCATATTGCCTAATTGGAACCGCAGGATGTAGATGTTTGAAGTACTTGGCATATCCACCACACAATGTCACAACGAAACCACAATCTAATCCAAATGTGAATGCAGGGTGGTCAATGAAGTACATCTCGAACTAACAGCTTGTTTATTGTTAACACTGTAAGTAGGCTGTTTAGTTTTTTTTATTGGTAACGCCACCTCTGTATGAAAATCACTGGCTGTGCTGCGTGCAGTCTGTGGCTGCTTTGCATTGTTGTAATACTCTCCATTGTAGTGTTAGGCAGCTGGGCTGTTAACAGCGCGTAGCGTTGCGCAGTTGGAGGTGAGCCGCCAGCAGTGGTGGATGTGGGGAGAGAGATGGCGGAGTTTTGTAATTTGTCATGAACTGCTATATATATGATGATATCAAGGTAAATACATTGTTTGTTCTCTATTAATATCTTTCATTTGCTAACTATCCCTATCAGTAGTTAGTGCCTTCCATAGTTTGAATCTTTTATTTAGCTGGCAGTAGTGGCGCTTGCTGTATTGCAGTAGTGGGAGAAACGAAGATTATTGTGAGGTAAGTGATTTAGTGATTTGTGAAAGGTATAGTTTAATGTTAGTCAGGGCCATTCTTTTGTAGGGATTTTGTGAAAGTCAGATTGCGTTGCGCTAAAAAAAAATATTGTGTGTCAGTTTAAGCACAGTCCTGTAAAATTGTTCAAAGGGGACGTTTCATATGTCGACCCTTAGCCTAGGATACCTCACTGGAATCTTCTGATTTTTTTTCTTGTAGTTTGTGTAATTAGTGTAGATTTTGTTTATTGCTAGCGCGTAATTGTAGAGAAATTTCCATTGTAGTTGTAGTTTTTTCATTGTTGTACAGTAAAACAGTTGTGGCATGCATGTAGATTTGCACCAAGTATTTCGCAGCTGCAATTAACTAGATATTATTTTCAGTGTTATGTTAATGTGTTCTCTTATTTTTGCTCTTGAAATTGTGTTTTTCTGTGTTGTCGTGTGAAACACTGTGACAATAATGGCGTGTGAAAAACGTAACACTAGGCTCCAAAGTAAATTGAGAAATGACAGCGAAGACGAAAGCAGTATGTTAGCGCCGCAGAATAATGAATTAACTAATGTTAATAGTAGTAATTTGGTAATTGCGCATAGGGAAATGGAGCGGGTTTCAAACAATGGCGTGGACAGTGAAACAATTAGTGAAGAGGGAAGCATTATCGATCGATCGGTCGGCAATAGCTCGCCTCAGGAAGCCGAAATGACACGACACGATCTCGCAAATACTGTAGATTCAGGTTCTGGGTCATCACCGTTTTCTCAAATGAGTCAAGACACATTTTCTGCTTGTCAAAATGTGAATGTTGCCGGTGAAAATGCACTGCCAAAAAGCATAGAGAAACAGATTCCAGACACTAATACATTATTATTGCAATTAATGCAACAAATGGAACAAAATCAGAGACAAATTGAACAAAACCAGAGACAAACACAGCAAAAGCTACAAAAGTTAGACACAGTGGAACAAAATCTTAAAAAGTTAGACACAATGGAACAACACCAGAGACAAACACAGCAACAGTTAGACGCAATGGAACAAAATCTTCAAAAGTTAGACACCACACTTGAACAAACACGTGAGGATTTAACTAATGAGTTACATCACATTGAATCGAAATGTCAGAAAGTCTGTAACGACGTAAAAACACAAATTTGTGAGCATTTCCAACCTATTTTTTCGCGTCATGAAAATGCACTACAGAATCACAAAGCAGCCACAGACTGCACGCAGCACAGCCAGTGATTTTCATACAGAGGTGGCGTTACCAATAAAAAAAACTAAACAGCCTACTTACAACACCAATGTGCAGAACCGAACTCCTGGATGGAGAGTGCAGCCATTTATATAAACATTGGATGTTCCAGAATGCTGGTATTTATACAAACCTCGAATATTCCTGAAAATATAAATGTTCAAAAATGTGAGATATTTCAACGTTCCAGAAATGGTAAATACTAGATAACAACAAACTGCTGGTGGTTAGGTTAGAATTAGCACCACTACACCAACCAGGAAAGTTTACCACTTTTCTACACAGTGATTGCTTTACCTCATGGAAATATAATTAAGCATGTAAGTAGTCAACCACGGATATTCAGTTTAAATTATTGCACTTCAATGAACTGGTAAATAATAAAAATTTAATGTAAGATTTTTTTATCTCTTTGTCGCCCTGTTCAATAGTTTTTGGCAGAACGAAATCTATGTAACCAGTTGGAACAGATACCTCATGCCTTACCTGAGATGACAAGGATTTCTCACCCTTACCTTTTAATCTTCCTCAAATATGGCACCTAATTTTCGCCTGCAGTATCCTTCAGTATCAAAATTTGCTCCACATAATAAACTGACTTCCTGTTTTTCTGTTTCAACTTGGTCAAAACAACATCATGGGCTTCTGGGGATTTTCCCAAGACATCAAAGTTGTTTTCAGATTTGTAAACGTGTCCAGGTTAGCTCTTTTTATACTGAACTTCACTATTTTCTTAATCTTCTCCTAAACCGTCCATTTAGAGATTTTTATTGGATGTTTTGTGGCTTCAAACAGTTTTTTCTCTGGTGTATCAGCTGCAATTACACTTCTTCCTTTCTTTCTTTCGGTTATCAGCTTTTGGATATCATCAAAGTACTCACATAAAAGTTATTTTGGAAAGGACGATTGAGTATGTTACACTGTTCTTGCATGCTGCTGATCCTGTGACTGACTGACACTGCCAAAATCAGTTTGAGAGTCCTGTACTGTAGATGTTATATTTTTGTCATGAAAAGAATTACCAGCTGAAGTTGTTCAGTTTTTCTAATCAACTCTTGTGTGTTACCCCATTGACCATAAATTCTTCATCACTGAATGTGTCTGTGTCAAAAGAGAAACTGATAGCTTTCCTAAATGCACACAATATGTCTGTGTGTGTCATAGATCTTTAGTGAACAATGTTGACAAACGTTGGTACATCAGAAATTGTAAGAGAAATAGCTTTACTTGTTAGGATTTGGAATTTAGTGTTGAGTAATAACTTCCTTCAATTGGTTTGAGATGTATGGGGATACAGCGAGCATAAAAACTCCATTGGACTTTGCTAAAGCAATCAAATCAAATCAATTTCATGATTGTGAAAAAACAAAAGCGAAGGATTTTCTTTGCTGTTACTGCAATTATGAATGAAATACTTAATGGTATCTACACAAATTTCACTGTTTAGTCATTGTAGCATTGTACCTAGCCCCAGTGTGGCTGTTGGTGCACAAATTGTCGTATGTTGCTTAAATCTATTCAAGTAAATATCATTACTGGATGGTAACAAAATACAACCTGCACTAATTACACACTACTAGTAACATGAGCAACTTTTTTAGTTCCTTTCTGTGCCACTGCTTTTGGAAGGCTCTCTCACACCTGTTGGTCCAGGAACTTTCAGACCATTTTTCACAGCCAGCTCACAGGCTGACTGCCAGCATGTTTTGCTGTCATTGCTGAAGCTTATTTTTAAAAGGATGCAACACATACTCCACCAATTCTGTCTGTTGCTCTCAAGAAAATACCTTATGACTGTCACAGTTTAGTATCAATCTTCAGTCCACCTACGTAGCATAGCGGTAGCGTTATCGCCTACCACGCAGGGTGCCCGGGTTCGATTCCTGGCAGGGGACATTTTCATCATCAATGACTCGCAAGTCGCCGATATGGCAACAACTAAAAAAAGAAATTTCAATACAGTGGCCGAACTTCCCTGAATGGGGCCTCCTTTCCAACAATGCCATACGATCATTTCATTTCATCAATTTTCAAAGAGAATAACTTTTCCTGTAGTGTAGGAAATTGATCGAGATATAGCTGCTTGTCAAACTGAATTTCCATTAATGAGAACATCCTGTACAACTTCTTGCACTACGTCTGGAACAGCTTTCCGCTATCAGTCTTTCTGTGATACAAACAAATCATTTTCAATCTTGATAAAAGAAATCAGGACTAGCTACTTTATGTAAATGCATATACATTAACAACACTCAAGAACTTACACAAGTTATCCAGGAGAAATTAAATCATTATCAGGGCACAATTAACCATTATAGGCAGAATAAAACTTGGCTCATTGTGCCCATTGTTCGCTCCATGTACACCAGCTTAACATAAAACTCTTGTGAGTTCACGAGTGAACATTTTTCATTGTTTAAGATATATAATATTGAAATACGATTCTGATGTTATTATAACAACTTACTTCATTTGAATTTCAATCAATCATTTGCCATCAAGTCTTAATCTATCAAGTTCTCTGAAAATTACTTCACTGTATTGTAAATAAATTAATACAAGTTAAAAGGTAATGGCAGGTATGAGATCTTGCAGAAACGAAATTATAGTCAGTAGACAAGTTCTACTGCATAACCACAATGAAAAAAAAATAATTTCTTTACGTGTACCAAGGCTCCAAATCCCACAAGTGGTCTACTGTGAACAGTGGACAATTTGAAAGGTGTCTTAGCTGCCATTGTTGTGGTAAGCTCATACACATTTGATTATAACATCTCTTCCTTTGACTTATATCACAAACACAATGGCTCATGCAAGTATGTAACTACAAGACAGAAATTTAAGTTATGAACAATTTTTAACTAGTTCTGGTTTACTCACATTTTTACATACTACAAGAAATTTGCCATAACTGTTTCTTCACATGAAAGTGCAGTTTATTACTTTAGCTACAGCAAAATTTATAGCATTTCGCTGTTCAGTGCTTCAAATGTTTAAGTGTAATACATTCAGCATCAGAAGACGTTTTTTGGTGCCTGGTACATTACATTATTACTGTGTTAGGCTGTATGCAGAATGCATATGAATCTTGAACCTGACTGTGAGGTGTTCTCTCTAACATCTGAGCTATTTTACAGTACTGCAATATGAATCGTTTTAAGCCTCATGTCCATCATAACTAATAAAAACAGTAGCTACAGTCAAATATAAGAATCTGTGATATCTATTATGTGTCTTTAAAGATGGAAGTGATGATTGAAAATTTGTACCAAGGTCAAGATTCGAACCCAGATCTCCTGCTCACTAGGGCGTTGCGCTACCAATTACGGTGCCCTGGCACAGTGCCTTTGCACAACTACATGGGCCTCCCTAGGCTACCTCCCTCCTCAATACAGATTCCTGTTTGTGTCTCAGTCAACTTGGTATTGCCCTTAAACTCGAATTTGATTAAACAGGAGTATGTGTCCTATCTGAAAATGTAAGTGCTGTGACTGAAAGTCTTTATGAAAGGTAATATTGGTTCCATTCCTGAATTTATTCATGCAGTTAAATGCTACATACCCTTAACCATTTTTCTTCGTGTACATTGGAATGTGTAAACGGTACAGTCATGACTAACAAATACTGCATCTATACACCAATAAATATGTAATATTCGATCTGTGGCCTTACAAGCCACAACACACATCAGCTCATCAGACTCTTGCCAACAAAATGGCGTCCAGCTGAAGGTTCAAAATCTCCCTACAGTTCACAAGACCTTGTGCAAATGCAGTGTTATTTTGATGTCACACATTGTATCTAAGACGAAAAGAGCTGTCTATCGACTTTAGAGATCTTTGGTTCATAACATTCAAGGCGAATGCGACTTTCAAACCGATAACATTTAATCCAAGTAGAGAGACTGGAGGTTACACTTCTTCTTTATTGGACAGTACGTTAACCCCAAAGTTAGAACCTTTATAAAAATACGAAGTTCTGCTTTCCTGTGGACTGAGCTGTGGATAAGGGAGAGATTAAAGTGTTGGCAAGATTTAACTCCAAAACTTAGTGACAAAGTTGTACTGATTATTTTTTCCTAGTACACCTTCATCAGTCCCAAAAGTGAGACAACTTACTGGTCTACAAGCAATAAGAAAAAAAAAAGGATCTGAAGCCAGCCAACGCCAAATCCAATAACATATATAGTCAACAGTGTTCGTTATGGTATCTCAACAAAATAAGCTTATTTTTTGAAACTCTGTTAACTAGTTTCAGGAGTTGATCCGTGATTAGAAAGGATTGATAGTTATTTTAGCAGCCAAATTAAAGCAGCAGCTCATTTATCTCATGTCCAGTGAATAAATGCTGTTTCAAAACACCAACACATGGAGAATCTATCGAAAAATATAGCTAATGGTAAAATTGATTTAATAAATGACGAAAATCGATGTACTTCAATTGAAAATGTTTGGTAAAAAAAAAGAAATGTTCTAAATGTATTTTATACTCTTTATAGATGGCTGAGACTGAGCTACCTTTTAATTCTGTTGCAAATGTGTCACTCTTTTATATGACTTTTTTCTGAATGGAAGTTTGCTTTACTAGGTGATCAACATATGAGTGTTTATTCGCAGCTGCATGTTTAATGCTTAATTTGTAAGTTATTGACAATGACAAATGAGAGGAGAGAGAGAGAGAGAGAGAGAGAGAGAGAGAGAGAACTCTGTTCACAATATTGAATATCACAGAAGGAACGTACCTCCAGTAGCTCAATAACGAACTCCCAGAACAATGCAGAAACGCAAAGGTGAAGGAAATCAGACATGGCAGGATTCGAACCACCTTCGTTACTACCTCACAGTTCATAAATCAAGTCCAATAAGCATTACACTGCGATGAACAAGCGGAACTCCAGTCTTTGTAGGTACTATACCTTAGATCTCATGAAGGCTGTAACATCCGATATGTCATTGTGTGACATTTAAGTGTAACAAATCGCACCAAGAATGACATGTTTCTATAAATCTTCATTGTGCCATTGCCTTGAAAGGGAATACTTTCTTAAAACTCAAGTTACGACACGACATTACGGAATCCAATATGATATTTCCCAAACACCCAGCAACCAATGTAAATGAAAGCCAATAGCAGTTCCCATGATCTTCTTTATGTGCGTGTGACGTCAAAATGATGTAATGTTTGCAGAAAGTCCCGAACTCTAAGTTATCCAGAGTCTATTTGTTTTTACAAGGTCTTGGACTTGTACTAAAGTTATGTAACCTGGTCCATTGTTCCTCATGTTTCTAAGTGCCCCACTATCTCCTAAACGTTTTTTTTTTTCGGTGTTGGAAAAGACCATTTAATGGAAAATGTTTAATCTATTTATGTTGTTATTTATGCTCAGTGTAGGAGTTTTCTGTGTCCAAATATTGTAAATCCTAGATAACTTTTCGCTTTCATATACCTACCTCCTTTCACGGAAAAATTATCCCGGTCTTCATATCACCTTTGCAAATTGTCATGAGAATAATACAAATATTGAAATAATGGCTAAGGTGAACACAAAAGCATAAAATCAACGAACATATCGAGCAAATGATCCACACTTATACATACATTAATCCTTGTTCCGTAGATCATGAATATGACATTTCGTAATGATGTGGAACGTGTCACTTTAAGTTAAGTTTTCTACACAAAATAATTAATTAATTAAATTTTTATACAGTTACTACTTCATATCTAAGTATTCATCTACTGAGTAGAAGGAGTTGTCATTCAGAAATTCTTTTAATTTCCTTTTAAATGTTGGTTGGCTATCTGTCAGACTTTTAATACGATTTGGCAATTGACCAAAGATTTTTGTGGCACCATAATTCACCCCTTTCTGTGCCAAAGTGAGATTTAATCCAGAATAGTGAATATCCTTCTGTCTTCTAGTGTTGTAGGTATGCACTTCACTGTTATTTTTGAATTGAGATGGGTTATTAATGACAAATTTCATAAGTGAATATATGTATTGCGAAGATACTATGAATATCCCGAGTTCCTTAAATAAATGTCTGCAAGGTGATCTTGGCTGGGCTCCAGCTATTATTCTGATTACACGTTATTGTGTAATGTATACTTTCTCTCTTAATGACGAATTGCCCCAAAATATGATGCCACGTGAATGCAGTGAATGAAAATAGGCACAGTAGGCTAATTTACTGCTACGTTTATCACCAAAATTTGCATTAACCCTAATAGCATAAGTAGCTGAACCTAACCATTTCAGCAGATCGTCGATTCTTCCAATTCAATTTCTCATCAATGCACACATCCTGAAATTTTGAGTATTCTACCTTAGCCACAGACTTCCATTCATAGTCTTTATTTATCAATGGTGTTATGCCATTTACTGTACAGAATTGCGTAAACTGCGAGTCCATTTGCAGAGATCCACTTAATAATTTTCTGAAAGACATTATTTACAATTTCCTCAGCTGATTCTTGATTCTTGGGTGTGATTACTATACTTGTGTCATCAGCAAAAAGGACTAACTATGCATCTTCATGATTATAGAGCCGCAAGTCGTTAATATATATTAAGAACAATAAGGGACCCAAGACTGAAACCTATGGGACGCCATTCTTGATACCTCCCCCGTTAGAGAACTCTGCTGGTTTTTGAAGACTATCTGTACTGTTAATTTCAACTTTCTACATTCTTCCAGTTAAGTATGAATTAAACCATTTGTGTACTGTCCCACTCATACCACAATACATAAGCTAATCTACAAGAATTTCAGGATTCACAAAATCAAAAGCCTTTGAGAGATCACAAACTATCTCAATGGGTGATGTTCGGTTATTCATTGCATTTAATATTTGATCAGTGAAAGCATATATAGCTATTTGTGTTGAAAAGGCTTTCTGAAAACCAAATTGACATTTTGTTAGTACTTCATTTTTACAAATATGTGATGTCACTCTTGAATACATTACTTTATCAAGAATTTTGGATAAAGCTGTCAGAACTGAGATTGGGCGGTAGTTGTTAGCATCAGATCTATCCCCTTTTTTATGCAATGGTTTAACAATAGCATATTTCAATCTATCTGGAAAAATTCCCTGTTTCAGTGAGCTACTACATATGTGGCTGAGAATCCTACTTATTTGTTGGTAACAAGCTTCTAGTACTCTGTTGGAAATGCTATCAATTCCATGTGAGCTTTTACTTTTGAGTGAATTTATTATTTTCCTAATTTCAGTAGGAGAGGTGGGTTGAATTTCAATTTTATCAAATTGCGTAGGTACTGCTTCTTCCATATACTGCCTTGCATTTTCTAACGAAAAGCTGGAACCTATTTTCTCTACAACACTTAAAAAATGATTATTAAAAATGTATTCGACTTCTGACTTCTTGTTAACAAACTTTTCATTGTGTTTGATAGAAACGCAGTCTTCCTGTGCTCTTGGTTGCCCTGTTTCTCTTTTCACAATATTCCAAATTGTTTTAATTTTATTATCAGATGTGCTAATCTCAGACATAATGCACATACTTCTGGACTTTTTAATAACTTTTCTTAATACAGTGCAGAAGTTTTTATAATGTTTCATTGTTTAGGGATCATTACTCTTTCTAGCTATAAGATACATTTCCCTTTCTGTTTAAAAGATATTTTTATTCCATTAGTAAGACATAGCTTTTTACATAGGTTCTTACAATTATAGTTCAATGTTTTCTTTGGGAAACTGTTCTCAAATATACTCAAAAAAGTATCATGAAATGGGTTAAATTTTAAATTAGCATAATGTTCCCTGTACACCTCATCCCAGTCTAACTGTTGCAAGCTTTCCCTAAAATTTTGAAGTGTTAAATCGTTAATGGAACACACTATTTTGGAGGACTGTTTTGCGTTACTGTATGGAGCTATATCATATACTGTAACTAACTGTGCATCATGATCAGACAAACAATTCTTAACAGGAAAAGTTTTTATTTGATTTAATTTGTCTTGGTCTATGAAACATTAATCACCTAACATCCTTGAGCAAGGCCAACCTCGGTTAATTTCCGGTGTTGGCAGATGAAGTCTGGACCGTCCAGCCTCGACGTCAAAACATGCTTACCGAGAAACCTTAACATTAATGTTCCGGACCTTCTCGTCCCGTTCCGTTGAATGCCTCCATTTGGAATGCATGATCGTTACATTCCGTCTAGCGTGAATCGACTATTTTGATTGTGACAAGTAGCTCTTTACTTTTGAAGACAAGTTATTTTAATATCCAAGCGCGGCTGAATTTTTAAAAATTTGTGGAAAGAATAACTGACTCTATTTCTACTTGTTTAAGATCGACTTTGTTTCAAATAGATTGAAGTTCAAAGTCTGCGCTGTACGATATTATCTTTGGTATCCGCTTGTGGTGTGTTGTGCCTTCGGAACTTCTTTTGTAAATAAACAGTGGCGGTTGAAGTGAATTCGAGTTGTGGTTGTGCGGTTGTTTATTGTGTGTGTTAACGTCTCGGTGGTGGAATATTTGCAATGGGTGTAACAGTGTAAGTTGTAATAGGCGTTATTTGTTTTTCATCATAACTGTAGACTAATTTTGTACCGTATAGTTTAACCTCAAGATGTTAATGAAGTGCGTTGCAGAATTTTTCATGCAGGCCGTTTAGGTGATTTATATTTCCGACCACCCTCAAATATAAAGGAATTAAAGATAACTCATAATTTGTGAGTCAGTTTCTAATTTACTGGTGCTATACATACGTTACAGTTACGTAGAATGTGATAACATATGAACTACCGGTTTGGCCTACTCTTTTACCTTGACTGATATTTTTGTATGTTTAGCAAAGACACTTCGATAGGTGTACAATTATATTTCGGAAGTACTTGCTATGTACCTACACACATGGTGTGTACAATTACTAGTATGCCGATAGTGAACCATTTCATCAGTAGACGATATCCTTTGTTACTAAACGTCGATTTAAAAATTGCATAAGAAAAATTGATTATGTAATATAACTTGTGACAGAAGTGATGCACTAAGAATGGCGAATCTATAGTGTAAGAAACAGGAAAAGTTGTTCAGCTGTCAGAAACCGAGCAACGCCGTATGACTCTAACACACGTAAAAAAATATGGCCGTGGAAGTAAATCTCTACTACTGCTGTCAGACATAAGATCAGCTTAGTTTCAAATGCAAGCAAATCGCAAATTCTGTTTACGAAGAACAAAACTTGAGCTCTTTGGACTATTACAACAGAGTTGTTTGTGTCGTTGGTGGTGAATTGAATAGGATTGTACGAAATAAAATAAAAGTGCCTTTTAATGATTACTCAGGAAAGTAATTGGGGCCCAGAGAAAGTTCGAAACATTCCGACTTTGTGCCTCATTATACCATTATAAGCATAACTTGAAACTTAAGTAATCATCTTTTGAATATTGCAGTTTTTTTTTTTCTGCGTTTGCTGTGTAAAACTGGAAAGAAATGCCTCCTTACACAAGACATTGTTTTATAGTTTCGTTTTCAACCAGATATGTTTCAGTAATTTTCTGCTGTGTTCAGTGGATTTATTTGTTTATTTTCATACTCACATGAAGTTATTTGTTGTGTATGCTGGTAGCTTCGAATCTACTGCCTAATCCACAGTTCATCATGGGTTTTGATGCTTTGGTGTTCTTTCTCTTCCTGGTGTTAACTTGCTTATTTCTTTTGTTGTTGTCATTACACACACACATTTTGTATGATTTGTTACCAGTTGGCAGAAACTTGGTGCTTAGCTAACAAACAATACAAAATATTTGTGTAATGACAAAGCAAAAGAAATATGCATGTTAACACAACACAAGCAAGGGGAAAAAAACACAACAGCACCAAAAACCAAGACAAGCTGTTGATTGTACAGTGGATTAAAAGCTACCAGTGGGCACAGCTAATAGCTTCATGTGAGTAAGAAAATAAGGAAATGAACCCACTGAAGAGAGCACAAAAAGTGCTGTAATGTGTCCAGGTAAAAACAAAAAATACAAAACTGTAATTTGTGTAAGGCAGAATTCCTCTCCAGTTTTTGAAACTTAGCGCTATTTGCCTGACTTTGCTTCGTTTGTTTGCAATTTATTGAGTGTGCCTCCTAGTGAACTGTTTTACTTAAGGTGTAATAGCTACCTTTTTAAAAATTGTTTCATTAAAAAAATTAGAACTATGAAGCTCTTCTTAATTCTCCTTGTGTAATGTGTTTTGATACTACTAGTGTTACGAAATGTGTAATGAGTTCTGGTTGTACTTTGGTTTGCTATTAACACAAGATCTCCATTTTTTTTTCCTTGTTATGTTTTTCATAGCTTAAAAGAATGCTTACTATTTGTGAAATGTTTAGCAGGTGAGTGTATTCTGCACAACCTCAGATGAAAAGCAAGGCATTTCTTTTCCAAAGTCCCATTGTATCTGTTTGTTATAGCCCTACTATAATTTTTGCAATTATTATTGTTCATTGTAACTGTTTTTTAATGTAGCCTATTTTAGTACTGTTCCATCTATTGTTTCTCTTTTGGATACAAGAGTGAGATTCACAATATTTGAGAGTTTATAACAGTATCTACAATTTTTCCTTGTTTCGTGAAATAACTGTTTGAATTTTTTTGAGTGAAACATTTGCTGATTGCTAAGTGTATGCTATGCAGCTGGCTTATCTTTTCTCAGATTTCTGTTGGCACAGGGCTAATAGGCCTATTTGTGAGAATTTCATTTCAAATCCTCATCTTCCCATTCATCTTAGTTTTTCTGTGATAAGGTGAATGTTGTAACTATTTCTTTGAATTGTTGTGGCCCGCATCATTTCCCAATTCAAGCTTCATGCTCTGTTTCTAATGATCTCATCACTTCCTAATCAGGGGTGAATTATTTAGTAATCGCCTGAGTCTTCGGTAGTTAGGTTTTTGAATCTCTGCGTATTAATCTAATTTATTAGACACAGTTCCTGCTCTTTCGTCAGGGTCTACAGTAGAGCTGCACAGCACATGCCGATAGTCCGTTTATCTGCATAGTTTAGTTTTCCATGGTATTTAGTATGGACAGAGACTGCGATTATTGTGTGTGGATGCAAGCTGAGTTGGTGACACTTCACTCTCAGCTTCAGGCTGTGATGGCTTCTGTTACTCAGCTTCAGGCTGCAGTAGCTGGTCACCACTGTTGTGGGCCGGCCGTGGGGATCTAATGGACATCCAGCACTTCCGAGTCCTCTGATCGGTCGTCACCTGTGGCCAACCCAGTTACTGCTTGCACTGAGATTGACCCCTCACCTGCGGTCGAGTGGGAGGTCGCTCTGGGGCGTAGCAGGCGGCAAAGGACTTCCCAGTTGGCCGCACATAAGGCCTCCCTGGTTTGTCTGACAATCAGGTTCAGGTGCTGTCTGTAGCTGACACTGTCGCTGAGCCAGATGCTGTCTCCTGTCCTGTTTCAGAGGAAATCTCTCAGCCTGCAAGATCCAGACAATCACAGAGGGTGGGATTATTGATAGTTGGGAGCTCTAATGTTAGGCACCTTATGGGGCCCCGTAGGGACATGGCTGCCAAGAAGGGAAAGAAAACCAATGTGCACTTTTTGTGCATACCGGGTGGAGTAATTCCAGATGTGGAACAGGTCCTTCCAGATGCCATGAAGAGCACGGGATGCAGCCAACTGCAGGTCGTTGCTCACGTCGGTATTAATGATGTGTGTCACTTCATAAAGGCTGCCAGTCTTGCTTGCGAGATGAAAGCAGAACTGACCATTTGCAGCATAGTCAACAGGACCGATTGTGGATCTCTGGTACAGAGCTGAGTCGTAGGGGTCTGAATCAGAGGCTCACACATTTCTCTGACCATGCAGGCTGCAGATTCCTCGACTTGCGCCAAAGGGTGGTTGGGTTTCGGGTTCTGCTGAATAGGTCAGGTGTCCACTATATGCAGGAAGCAGCTACACGGGTAGCAGGGGCTGTGTGGTGTGGACTGGGCGGTTTTTCAGGTTAGAGGGTCTCGGGAAAATGCAAGAAGGGCTTCAGTCACAAAGTGTGCAGGCTGAACACAGGAAGAACGTAGATAGAGGAACCCTTGGTATAACAGTTGTAAATTGTCGTAGCTGTGTTGGGAAAGTACCAGAGCTCCAAGTGCTAAAAGAAGGCACTGATGCTCAAATCATTATAGGCACTGAAAGTTGGCTAAGGCCGCAGATATGTTCAGCTGAAATTTTTGCGAAGAACCTAACGGTGTTCCGAAAGGATAGGCTAAACACGGTTGGCAGTGGCGTGTTTGTTGCTGTAAGAAGTAGTTTATCTTGGCACGAAATTGAAATAGATAGTTCCTGTGAGTTAGTATGGGCAGAGGTCATTGTTGGCAACTGGAATAAAATAATAATTGGATCCTTTTACCGCCCTCCCAGTTCTGATGATACAGTTTGCTGAAAGGTTCAAAGAAAACTTGAGTTTGGTTTCATCAACGTACCAGACTCGTACGATTATAGCTGGTGGTGACTTTAATTTACCCTCGATATGTTGGTGAAAGTACATGTTTAATTCTGGAGTTATGCATAAAACATTATCCGGGATTGTGCTAAAAGAATTCTCTGAAAATTATTTCGAGCAGTTAGTTCATGAGCCCATGCGAATAGCAAACGACTGTGAAAATACACTTGACCTCTTAGCAACAAATAATCCTAAATTAATAACGAGCATCAAAACAGACACAGGGATTAGTGAACTCAGGGTTGTTGTAGCGAGATGAATATTATAACCCAAAAATAAATGAAAAATATACCTATTCAAAAGCAGATAAAAATTCACTTGACGCCTTCCTGAGAGACAATCTCCACTCCTTCCAAATTAATAATATAAGTGTAGACCAGATGTGGCTTGAATTCAAAGAAATAGTATTGGCAGCGTTTGAGAGATTTATACCAAATAAATTAACAAACGACAGAGCTGGTACACAAAACGGGTCAGAACACTGCTGCAGAAACAACGAAACAAACATGCCAAATTTAAACAGGCGCAAAATCCCCAAGATTGGTGATATTTTACAAAAGCTCCAAATTTAGTGCGGACTTCAATGCGAAATGCTTATAACAGTTTCCACAACAAAACATTGTCTCGAAACCTAGCAGAAAATCCAAAGAGATTCTGGTCGTACGTGAAGTATGCTAACGGCGAGAAACAATCAGTCCCTTCTCTGCATGATAGGAATGGAGATACTATTGAAGACAGTGCTGCCAAAGCAGAGTTACTAAACACAGCCTTCCGAAAAGCCTTCACAAAAGAGGATGAAGTAAATACCCTCAAAGTAATGAGGCAACTTGCCGTACCCAAAGACTGGAAAGTTGCACAGGTCACACCAATATTCAAGAAAGGTAGTAGGAGTAATCCTCTAAATTACAGGCCAATATCATTAACGTTGAAATGCAGCACGATTCTGGAACATATATTGTGTTCGAACATTATGAATTACCTCAAAGGAAAGGGTCTATTGACACACAGTCAACATGGGTTTAGAAAACATTGTTCTTGTGAAACACAACCAGCCCTTTATTCGCATGAAGTGTTGAGTGCTATTGAGAAGGCATTTCAGATCGAATCCGTATTTCTGGATTTCCAGAAGGCTTTTGACACTGTACCACACAAGCACCTTATAGTGAAATTGTGTGCTTATGGAATATCGTCCCAGTCATGTGAGTGGATTTGTGATTTCCTGTCAGAGAGGTCATCAAGTAAAACAGAAGAGGCCTCTGGTGTTCCCCAAGGTAGTGATATAGACCCTTTGCTGTTTCTTATCTATATAAATGATTTGGGAGACAATCTGAGCAGCCGTCTTAGGTTGTTTGCAGATGACACTGTCGTTTAGCGACTAATAAAGTCATCAGAAGATCACAAAAAATTGCAAAACGATTTAGAAAAGATATCTGAATGGTGCGAAAAGTGGCAGTTGACTCTAAATAACGAAAAGTGTGAGGTCATCCACAAGAGTGCCAAAAGGGATCCGTTAAACTTCAGTTACACAATAAATCAGTCAAATCTAAAGGCTGTAAATTCAACTAAATACCTAGGAATTACAATTACGAACAACTTGAATTGGAAGAACACATAGAAAATGTTGTGGGGAAGGCTAACCAAAGACTGCGTTTTATTGGCAGGACACTTAGAAAATGTAACAGATCTACTACGGAGAATGCGTACAGTATGCTTGCCTGTCTTCTTTTGGAATACTGCTGCGCAGTGTGGGATCCTTACCAGATATGACTGATGGAGTACATCGAAAAAGTACAAAGAAGGGCAGCGCATTTTATATTATCGGGAAATATGGGAGAGAGTGTCAATGAAATGATACAGGATTTCGGCTGGACATCATTAAAAGAAAGGCGTTTTTCGTTGCGATGGAATCTTCGCACGTAATTCCAGTCACAAACTTTCTCATCCAAATGTGAAAATATTTTGTTTTCACTGACCTACATAGGGAGAAACGATCACCATGATAAAATAAGTGAAATCAGAGCTCATACTGAAAGATATAGGTGTTCGTTTTTTCTGCACGCTATACGAGATTGGAATAATAGAGAATTGTGAAGGTGGTTCGATGAACCCTCTGCCAGGCACTTAAATGTGATTTGCAGAGTATCCATGTAGATGTAGAAACCTCTAATCTTTCTTTTTCACACGTCTGTCTGCTCTGTCAAAAATGTGTGCCAACGAGAAGCATCTTGTAACTGCTTCTGGCATATTGCTTGGTATCTTCCATGTTTCAAAATGTCTTTAGTTTCTATGGTCATTTCGGCTATTTTAGTATGCATTCCAAGACTTCTGTCTCTGCTATTTCTACTCTACAGTAAAGTTGAATATATTATCAGTGTATTGTACATTAAAATAAGTTACCAACTTCACTGTTATTTGAAATACCTATTTAGGTACCAGTATTAGCCAGTTATTGTGTACAGTTCACACAGTTTCTTCCTGACAAATACAGCTTTGCAGTTCGTTGAGGTACTAGATTGTGCAGGACACATTTTATCTGGATATCGATGAAAAGTCTATAAAATACTAGTGATTGCCCATGAATGTACTGGTAAAGTGCAGTTTTTGATTATACTTGCGACTCTGTATTAATGTTCAGAAACTGCTTAGTTTATGAAAGTCTGATATCCTTGTGGCTGTTGTCGCCAGGGTGGTTGTAATTTAACCTTAGCAAGAAGAAAACCTCAACTTTAGTTACATATGATTGCTTTGGTTTATAAAAATTATAAAGGGGCATTGTATTTATTGTTGGAAACTATTTACTGTCACAAGAATTTATTTTATGAATATTGTGGTTTGACTTTTCTTACAATATAAAAAGCACAGTTCAGTAACATTTACACTTCAGAGAAAAACTTTAACTTGGCATAGAATCGCAATGAATGTAAAATACAATTTAGTCCTCTTGAAGGAATGCAGAAATTTATAGATTTTCACTAATTACTCAGGTCTTTTGTTTCCTAAATTATTTCTTAATTTTGACCAAACAAGCCAACAGGCGAAGAAAATTCTCTCACCGGGTGCAGTACTGACAGGGCAATAAATGAGGCACTAATAAAGTAGTTGTCAAAATGCATTAGTGTTTTGAATAAATTAACCGTAGGAATTTAAACTGAACACACCCTATTCCTTGCATACAATCGCTGTTTCGACCCCTGTGCTGGGACCTTCGTCTTAGTTTATATTTAGATACAAGTAATAAGCCTTGAAGTAATAGGAGTTGGTAACTGAAACAATATTAATTTTTCAGCTTACAGCAATTTCCAATGGTTGAGAATCGCACAGGACCACAAACTATAGAATTCCTTACAAAGCGAATAGTTGCTCTTGGCGCAGTTCAAGTTGGACACTTCCTTGTTGACTGCGAGACATACATGTCGGTGCCCACCTTAGGTAAGTAGCTTTGCTGGTACCTTACATTTGTTAATTTTCTGTCTGTAAAGCTCTTTGTGTCAAATGAGCAAATTAACAGTTGACTGAAACAAGTTGGTATGTGTAAAATATCCTGTCAGCTCACATTATAGAGCATGTATGGCTGTTTGTATTAATATACTTGGCTAATTGAAGTGCATTTGTCTATAATATACTTTTGTCTCTCTCTGACTGTGTTCTGATAGGACATGGTTGTCAAGGAACTCATTGTTTTATTCAAAGATGGTGGTTGAGAGTTGCAGAGTGTTTTAATTTGATAACTGTTAAGCATTATTTGAGATTCAGCATTAAGCTATTCTGTGACATAGCATTGCTTCTCCGAGCCACTGTTTTGAGTGAGGCAGAGCAGATTGTCATGTCTGTTCGGTTGCAGTGTTAAAAGTGACTCTTGATGAGACAGATACATGAGCATTGTAAGCCTGGAGACCAACTACTACTGGCAGCTAGAATGACAGAAGCTTCTATGTATCATGACAATTCAGTAGTCGTACAATTACATATAAACTGTGGGGTCAGTGGGAGTGTCTGATTCTACCCATGTGCTTTGATGCACGAGGTAGTGGTGGTGTGGTGTGTGACGTCACTATGGTGGGGAGTTTTTGAGTTGGTTGTGTTTGTGGACTATATTGTGTTTGATGGTGTCCTTTGGTGGTGGATGTGTATGTGCTGAATTTATTGTCATATTGGGTTCGTTTGAGTTTTGGTTGTGACCATGCTAATGTGGCTTTGAGTTTAGGTAGTTGGTGCAGTAACTTGGGTTGTGGAAGTGTTTTTAGTGAGTTATTAAGATTTTCTTTGTTTGTGTGATTGGTGTTTTTGTTAGGTCTTATTAATTATGTGTTTCTTGTGCGGAAAGAAGTCTAATTTCTTTTATTGTTTTTTATTAGGTATGGAGATGACATTGAATTCATGAGCGTATCATTACATTTTGAGATGGGTGATGACTTAGGTGTCACATTAGTGGCAACAACATGAATTTCCGGCGTATCGGGCCAGGGACTGTATATGTGGTGTTGTCTGTGCGATAATATCTGGCATTCGATAAGATACGATACCTGGTTCAAGAAATCTAGGAGGGAGATTGTGTTGCTCACTTATTACACTCCTGGAAATGGAAAAAAGAACACATTGACACCGGTGTGTCAGACCCACCATACTTGCTCCGGACACTGCGAGAGGGCTGTACAAGCAATGATCACACGCACGGCACAGCGGACACACCAGGAACCGCGGTGTTGGCCGTCGAATGGCACTAGCTGCGCAGCATTTGTGCACCGCCGCCGTCAGTGTCAGCCAGTTTGCCGTGGCATCCGGAGCTCCATCGCAGTCTTTAACACTGGTAGCATGCCGCGACAGCGTGGACGTGAACCATATGTGCAGTTGACGGACTTTGAGCGAGGGCGTATAGTGGGCATGCGGGAGGCCGGGTGGACGTACCGCCGAATTGCTCAACACGTGGGGCGTGAGGTCTCCACAGTACATCGATGTTGTCGCCAGTGGTCGGCGGAAGGTGCACGTGCCCGTCGACCTGGGACCGGACCGCAGCGACGCACGGTTGCACGCCAAGACCGTAGGATCCTACGCAGTGCCGTAGGGGACCGCACCGCCACTTCCCAGCTAATTAGGGACACTGTTGCTCCTGGGGTATCGGCGAGGACCATTCGCAACCGTCTCCATGAAGCTGGGCTACGGTCCCGCACACCGTTAGGCCGTCTTCCGCTCACGCCCCAACATCGTGCAGCCCGCCTCCAGTGGTGTCGCGACAGGCGTGAATGGAGGGACGAATGGAGACGTGTCGTCTTCAGCGATGAGAGTCGCTTCTGCCTTGGTGCCAATGATGGTCGTATGCGTGTTTGGCGCCGTGCAGGTGAGCGCCACAATCAGGACTGCATATGACCGAGGCACACAGGGCCAACACCCGGCATCATGGTGTGGGGAGCGATCTCCTACACTGGCCGTACACCACTGGTGATCGTTGAGGGGACACTGAATAGTGCACGGTACATCCAAACCGTCATCGAACCCATCGTTCTACCATTCCTAGACCGGCAAGGGAACTTGCTGTTCCAACAGGACAATGCACGTCCGCATGTATCCCGTGCCACCCAACGTGCTCTAGAAGGTGTAAGTCAACTACCCTGGCCAGCAAGATCTCCGGATCTGTCCCCCATTGAGCATGTTTGGGACTGGATGAAGCGTCGTCTCACGCGGTCTGCACGTCCAGCCACGAACGCTGGTCCAACTGAGGCGCCAGGTGGAAATGGCATGGCAAGCCGTTCCACAGGACTACATCCAGCATCTCTACGGTCGTCTCCATGGGAGAATAGCAGCCTGCATTGCTGCGAAAGGTGGATATACACTGTACTAGTGCCGACATTGTGCATGCTCTGTTGCCTGTGTCTATGTGCCTGTGGTTCTGTCAGTGTGATCATGTGATGTATCTGACCCCAGGAATGTGTCAATAAAGTTTCCTCTTCCTGGGACAATGAATTCACGGTGTTCTTATTTCAATTTCCAGGAGTGTATTTTTGTTATACATCGTGTATAAGTTTTTGTGCGCTTGAGACTGGTGTGAGTGAGAGATCTGTTTTGAATTGGTTTTTGTTCTGTTGAGAGGTTTGTTCAGAGTATGTCAAGTATAGGGGGAAGTTGTGTGGGCCAGGGGTGGTTGTTGAAATCGATGAACCACAGTTTGATAAGAGGAAGTATGGGAGGGGCAGTTCTCTGGTTGGTTTGTGGGTGTGGGGGGGACTGTTATTTCGGGGGGTGGGAGTATGCGATTGTGTTTTTAGGGTTTTGCAGAGCTGTAGTAAGAGGGAACTAGTGGGTCTGATTGAGGAGGGTAGTACTATAGTTTTCGTCTTGTAGGGGTTTGGGAAAGAGGGCTTATAATTATTTAGTTGTTTCCAGAAGTTTCATATTTAGTTGTTCATCACAGTATTGAGTTTAAGAATTATAAAACTGGGGCTTGTACTAAAAAGACAGGGGGGTTTTGGGGGATAATTAAATCACTCATAGGTAGGGGAAAGAGGCACTCTTCCAACCTACACTCTTATTTAGAAGAGTTTTCTGGTGGAAGAGTGTACATGAGAACTATTGTATCTTTCACGTGTGTTTTTTTTTTTTTTCTGTGGTGAGTTAAGAGGGTTTGGTGTGTATGGGTGTTGCAGAAGTGGTTGTGGGTAAAGCTTGTGGGGTTAATGGGGCAGGTTGGGGGGGGGGGTAGGAGATTCTGTTGGAGAGGAGAGAGGGGGGGAGAGTGTGTATGTGGTAGGGGCGGGGGTGGGGGGGCATGTGTTTGTGCGGGTGGGTCCACTTGCATGTGGTGGCCGACCTAGATGGTATCGCCAGTGGCTTTTGTTGGTAAAATAATTTTTATTTTGGTTTTATTCTGTAGTAATTGTAATATTTTGTGTTTGTATATTTATGTAAGATCGGTTGTGTTTTAATTGATGTAGTGAATATGGGGTTTTTGAGTTTTTGAATTGTTGGGGTTTTGGTTCCACTTCTTGGAGTTGTAGGTGTTGGTTTTTTGGTATTGATAGCTGCAGGTTAGCAGAATGTGGTAATTTAATATTTTTTAACATTATTTCTTTTGGGGTTGTGTGGTGTTTTTTATTGTTGTATATTTAGCTTGTCCCTGCTGTAAACTCCCAATTTTTGTGATTGTCTCGTTAGGTTCATTTTATTTTTGGAGTGAGACGACGTTGTGCCATTTTTATTTTTATTTATTTGTATTTTTTTCACGTTTCTTGGAGTGTGTATGTAGTGGCATCATTGTTGCCATTTTGTATATGCTGGAAGTAGCTGTTTTTGCCATATTGATGACATCATAGGTCACAGCAGATGGGTGGAATCAGACATTTCTGTAATGCGCAGTTTTCTTAGAGAATTAAAATCTGTCAGCTTTAAAATCACAAGTTTTAAGTGGGAACAGCATAACTGATACAACAGAAGATACACTCAAGAGGTTTAATATGATTTGCTTCCTGTCCTGCCATTAAGTTTTATTGTAGTTCACTTGATGAAAATCTTTATCTACAATCCACACAGCACCTTACACTGTATTGTACAGGATAATTTGGGTCACGACAAGTGTTTGATAATTTGGGTCATGATGATGTTTCGGTGCTAATTATTGGCTTTGGCCAGTGATATAATGTTAATGGCTGCTGTCACATAATGTTTTGGCATGTGTATTCACAGTTTTGGTGTTAGTTGGCAAAGTCAATGAATTTGAGAGTAAAAAAATAAACTGGTTGTTGTGACACTCAGATCTGTAGCTTAGCCTGAGGTATAGGTTAGGTTGGAAGGTAACAGTTTGGTTGTAGGTTGGTGAAGCCAACAGATGTGTGAATCACTTTTTGTTGTGACATGACTGATAGGTAGTTCAGCCCGTGGTCTAGGTTAGATAGGAAGGTGACAGTTTGGCTGTGAGTTCGTGAATCCAACAAATGTGATACTAAGAAAATGTGGTTGTGGTGACAGACTGATGTTTATCTTAGCCTGTTTGAAAAAAATCACCAACAACATCATGTTATAATCGCCATATTGTTTACGGCATTTGTCGCATGTTCCCATTTCAAAGTTGATACTTACATCAAACATTGTTTTACGAGCTACTACTTAAGGGTTTAAGATTTTTCCAACGAATCTCAGTGTGACTGCACAAATGTTTACTGTGGTTTTGCATTTGTGATACTGGTATTCAATGATTTGTCCAGAGTTCCTCCTGAAGAATGTGAAAGTATTTAAGGCTGTAGATATTAACTAACGAGTGCAACAGGTTTTTTTTGTGTTTTCAGTCAGTATCAATAATGTGTTGACTTGATATGTATCAGAAACATAATGTAAAGATTAGCATTTGAACTCACATTGTTAGTAGGATTTATTTTGGTACTTACTACAAATCTCATCTGTCATAAAGCTTTATGAAATGCGGCGAGTTATACCTTGGTTCAGATTCTGCATTGAACTGAAGAACATCACAAAATGAATTTGTAAATCAGAGCACAGCACCTCAAATAACATATTTATTAGTAATTTTATCAAAAGGAAAATTCACTTTAGAAACCTACAAAATTATGAGACAGTGTTGCTCACCACTACTTACCTTCAGGTGGCAAAATTTTTTGGTGCTGTCAGTAGTCAAATATAAAAGCACACAATAATATTCTAGCTTTTTGAACTCAGTGACTTGCCTTTCATTTTAACCTTCCGCATACTATCCCTCTCCCCTTCCCAAGAAAGGAACTGGGTGTTCCAAATGCTAATAGTGTCGTGTGCTTTTATATGTGTGTATTGGCAGCACTTAAAGAGAGAGGGGGGGGGGGGCAAGAAATCCTGCTTGCCACAAACTGTGCCTCATAATTTTATGGTATATGGTAAATCATTTTATGTTAAAAACATCTTGATGTTACTTATGGTACACAAAATAAATTTAAGTTATCAGCGAAATGAAAATGGCTTATTCAAAAGTTCAGGGCTCAAACCCTGGTTGGTTGGTCTGAGGAATTTTGCAGTCTGATGTTGTGCCTTCGACCCCTGAAAATCTTTTACACATATGAAAATGTCGCAAGACTAGTCCATACCATAATAAAGTAAGTTTACAGTATTGTTCAAATCAGCCTTGAGGTCGACAAAGGCTTTCCTTTAACTGATTGTAGTTTGAAGCATGTCTTCTTCATATACAGATAAACCACATTGTGTTTTAAAATCAAAAGCAGATGTGTCATGATGTTACTGACATAAATGTGTGTTTTTGTGAACAACACTTTTGTTGCCAGTAAAACATTCACAGTACGTATGAAAATCATAAATGAACTTAAATTACTCTTCTCTCTAAAACCTAGTATTTCCCTCAGTTTTGCAAATTGTTGTTTGTTCTTTATTTTATGTTTATTCCATAATTATTTAAATGAAAAGGAGTCAGTCTTGGAACAGATGTCAATTGTGATTTGTTTATTATCTAAGAAACAATAAATAATAAAAACCATTTACCTCTCTTGAAACGAAGCCTCTCAAAAATCTTTAGGCCACTGATGACTGCAATCATATCCAGTTATTTTCATTCTCATCTGCTACTGAGCAATACCAGTGTATATCTTTCTTCATTTAATCTAAATTGTGGGAAGTTATGTGATGTAAGATCTGAGATGTAGCACACACAATAAAATGTTCCTATACTGTTCTTCCCACTGCTTGATGTGCAGTTAATCTTCATGGTATTTTGCATCAATTGTGGCATCTTGACAGAAAATACTGGTCATCAGCACTTGTTTTCAGACATCAGGATACAACATGGTCCATATTTGCCATGTTGGATTCACTGGCCACTCTTTGGTGCAAATATACTAGCAGGTTTCATTGTTAGCCATGATACAAAACAAAAAATGGGGTAGCATTCCCAGTTAGTTATCAGTTAACCATAATATGAATTTCTTATTCATCATTCAGCTCATGGTGTGCCAGACTTCTAGTTCTGCAGATTGTCTGTGCTATTAATGCCATAAAACATAATTTCTACCCATACAAGTAACTGTATTATGTCAATTTTGCTGGTTAAGCCTACCCTTCAGATTATTAATTTAAAATGTAGTTGCACAGTGAGGTTGCCTTGTATGCAAATGGTAATGTAGTGTAAGCGCATCTGCTTGGAAACAGTTTGTACAATTTCTGGATACATTTACATCAGTTCTAGCAGAGTTATTAAAAATGAATGAATGTCCATAGTGAATTGTCTCTTGATTGTCTACTTTCCCTAAGTCGGCTAGACAACCATAAATAATTTTCCCTAAATTTTGGGTGCCTTTAATACTATCTACGTGTGGTAACCATTCCCCTTTTATTGTGAAAACTAGAAAATTCCCCAGCTGTAATGATCTTACTGTCAACTAGACATTAAACTCAAGACCATCCTCCTTCCAGTGTACATTTGAAAATCCTTTAGTGTTTTTAGAGTTACAGAAATTACCCATAATCCAAAAACATGTGTTCATTTAAAAATGCTGTTTTAGAATCATCTCTATTGAGACACTGGACTTTCCCAGTGAAGACAATTTACCAGCATTATATTTGGTATGTTTTGGTTCCTTTGAATTCACTTGTTTATAAATATTTCATTTTAAAATTCCTTCCCCAGTAAGATTAAGTTTGATACTGTAACGATGTAATGAAATGTAGTTGAATTATTGCAGATATGTTTATGCACTTGACAAGTTGTCACAGTGAAACAACAAAGAATTTCTCAAAAAGAGCACAATGCTTAATTTAACAGTGCGAGTTGCACACAGGAACAAGTGAAAGACTGTTACACATTGAGCTTTCAGCCAAAGCCTTCTTCAGAAAAGGGAGTATACACACATTCACACAAACAAGCACCTCTCATGCACACATGACTGCTATCTTGGCTGCTTTGGCCAGAATACAGTTTCGTTGAATGGAAGCAGCAATATGGAGTGAGTTGAGGAAGAGGGGTAGAAAGGTACAGATGCGGGTAGAGAAGTGAGCATTGCCTGGAAGAGTATGCAGGGACTGGATGCAGGAGGCTATGGGTGACAAGGGGAGTGGAAATGGAGAGGAGCAGAGAAGGGAAAAAGTGAGGAGAAAGTGTTGGCAGAGAGTGGTGCACAATGAGGGTGAAGAGTCATGAATTGGGAGGTGGTGAACAGAGAGAGGGATGAACTAAGATGTTCTGGAGATTGGGTGGGTGGTGAAACACTGCTTCAGGAGAAGTGGGAAACATCTTGGATAGGATGTCTCTCATTTCGGGGCATGATGATAGATAATCAAAGCCATAACAAAGGACATGATTCAGTTTTTCCACTCAGTGGTATAGGGTAATGAAAGGAGCACTTCTTTGTAGCTGGTTCTTGGGGGTGGTGGGAGTATTGGGGGTGCATTATGATATGGCACAGGAAATATGTTTGGAGAGTGGGTCTGAGGGATAGTGTCCATCTGTGAAGGCTTGCGTGAGACATGCAGTACACTGGGCAAGGGAACTCTTGCCACTGCAGAAACACCATCTCTGGGTGGCAAGCTGTATGGTTGGGGGGGGGGGGGGATTTTTTGGTGTGGAAGGGTTGGTAGCTGTTGGAATACAGGTACTTTTGGTGGCTGGTGGGTTTAATGTGGAGAGAGGTGTGGATAGAACCATCAGAGAGGAAGTGATCAACATCCAGAAAGGTGACATGCTTAGCTGGGGAGGACCAGGTGAAAGAGATGGGAGAGAAGGTGTTGAGGTTGTGAAGGAATGAGGGTAGGGTGTTTTGGCCCTGAGTCTAGATCATGCAGATATTGTTAGTGAGCCTGAACCATATCGGATTTGAGAAGCTATGAAGGTTTCCTCTAGATGGCTGATAAACAGGTTTGCATAGTAGATGTCTGTTAGTATAAAGTTAGTAAGGTATAGAGGAATAATGTAGTGAGTTTGGAGTCAGAAGGTTGTTTGAAGACTTTATTTGTTCAGTAGTGGCAAGACCATGGGGTAAGGGATGTTGAAATACACTGAAGTGTTGTCAACAGTGATGAGCAGGGATCCAGAAGGTAAAGGGGTGGAGATGGTGGAGAGTCAGTGGAGGAAGTGATTGGTATCTTTGATGTGAGGGGCTAGATTTCGGGCAGTTGGTCAGTGAGTACTGAAATTTTTTCAATGGGAGCACAAAAACTACCTACAATGGAGTATTTAGCATTGTTTGGTTTGTGGATTTTGGGGGAAAGAATGTAGATGATAGGTGTGGTGGGTTTCATAGGAATGAGGAGGGAAATGGAATCTGAAGAGAGCCTCTGGGAAGAATCTGAGGGTTTAAGCAAGGGTTGAAGATTATGTTCGACTTCTGGTTTGGGATCACTGCGGCAGAGTTTACAGGTGGAGTCAGACATTTGGCTGAGGCATTCCATCATATAGTTGCTGCCTTTCATAATTACATTGGTGGAAACTTTTTCTGCAAGTAGGATGATTAGGTCAGGGTCTGTTTTCACGCTGTGTGAGACTGTCCTTTCTTCTGCTGTAACCTTGGTGTCCTTAGGAAGGGACCTGGTGAATAATGGTGAGGTCAAGTTGGAGGTAAGGAATTTGTGGAAAGTGACCAGAGAGTAATCAGGTGGGAAGGGGGAGGATTGTGGTTGGATGGTGGTATGAACTGGGAGAGACAGGGTTCAATGTTGGGAATAGGTTGGTTTTGGTTGGAGTGGTTGGTGGCAAAGAAGCAGGGATCAGGAGAAGGAGAGTAGGTCTTTGACAAGTCCAAAATGATTAAATTTGAGTGTAAGGCTAAGGTGAGGCCTTCGCATAGGACTGAAACTTCTGTGGGACTAAGCATTTTGATGGACAGGATAACAAAAGTTTACAGGATTGTTTCAGCTCTGAGTTAGTGGAGTGTTGGTTGGCAGTTTTGGGGAAAGTGGCAAGTTGAAAAATGCCATCTACGCGGGGTCTGTGTGCTATGAGGGATTGGCAGTGAGGAATGCTGTGGGTAGGATAGGGGTTGGATAGTGGTTCCCCATGGCAGCAGTAGGATATCAGCAAGCTGGATAACTTATCGAGGTGATGTTTGGAATGCTCTTCCAGCTGCTGCAGTGCGAAGGATTCAGATTCAGAGATATGATGTATGTAGTAAGGATCGCACAGTAGTATTATCTTGAAGAGCTTGGGGTTTGGTGGTACTTGTATCATGGAGATATGTTTTTGCAGTACCAGGTTTATGAGGGGATCTGGAAAGCGAAAGGTGATTGTGAGAGGAGGGGTGGGATCCAGAGAAAGGAATTTGTATGGTTAGGCTGCAACATTTAAGGAGCAGGATGTGGGACTGGGTTTTAGCCAGGGAAGGAGATACTTTCCTGAACTGGTGCTGAAAGATGGAACAGGGATCCATTATTGCAGGGATGGCGTTAAGGAAATGCCCGTTTCCTACACCATTTCCCATTTTACCAACATATTGCCATGGTACAAGCATTCCCAAACCCCCTCTGCTCCTTCTGCAAAATACTGCTTCTGTTCAAACCCAACTACATACATCACATCTCTGAAACTGAATCCCTTACACTCCAGCAACTGGAAGAGCATTCCAGACACCACTTTCATAAGTTATCCAATCGGCTGTCATGCTTCTGCCACCTTTGGGCATCACTATCCAGTCACTATCCTACCCATACAGTCCCGCTTCATCAATCCTTCATAGCACCCAGACCCTGTGTGGCTGACCATTTCAACTTGCCACATCCCCCAGAACTACCTACTAGCAATCCCACTAAAACCAGTATTGAAACAATCCCACCAAAATCTGCAGGCTCACAGAAGTTCTAGCCCTCTCCAAAGGCCTCACTTTCAACCATACACCCCCCCCCCCCCCCAAAATTAACTGTGCTGGACTTGTCAAAGACCTACTCTCCTTCTCCCAAAACCTGAAATGGAAACACTTCTTTGCTGCCAATCCCTGCAACCAACACTTGCAGTTGATGACTGTAGTACATATGTGATAGCCAGGCGACTTTGCTATTGGGTAAGATGAATTTTTTAATCTGAAAAACTACTTTTGAATTTTGGCTGTATGACTTACTGTTTTCTTTTGCCGTTGCATTCAATTAAAAAATGTAAAATAAAAGACAAATTGTTTCTCCCCTAAAACTTTACATTGAAATTATGTTTTCAGATGGTTTTATGCTATCCTCGGTCTCTTAGTATATTGTAATAATCTGCCTACATCTTGAATTATTTCTTTTGAATATTATTGTCTTTGCCTGCCCTTACAGTTTTTACCCTTCCAGTGTCAAGTTGAACTTATTTTAATGTTTTAGCAGATGTCTCACCTGTTCCCACTTCTGCTGGTAATATCCAATTGCCAAATTTTACAAAAATATTGATGATGTCCATAGCATAGGGCAGATGTTTGTAAATTGTTACCAAATCAGGTGGAGGCAGCCAGTGGTAGTATTCTGTGGGATGGCCAGTGATGGAGTATTAACCATATAACATCTGTACAAATAGTTTGCTTCGTGCTGGATAATCATTCATACACTTTCAATTTTTTTCTCATATTACCTTTTTGATGTTAGTATGAATAATACTGTTTACTTATTTTTTATTTTGAAATAGTTGTTATTAACATTGTAATGTCTGAAATATGTAATCTGACAAACTGATGTTCAACATTTACGTTAAATCGGAAGGTGATACTTTTCGTTTTCATGAATGATTTAAGCTGTATGAACAAGCATAAAATATGAGTTATGCTTGCTAAATTTTACTGCGGTATATCCTCACACAGTGTTCATTAATTTCTTAAATTGTGTTTAAGTCTATTTTCCACCTCAAATGATGCACATTTTCACAAAAATTTGATTTCTTTTACTCTGACCATTAGTATTTCATCAAAGTTTGTCATCATTGTACAGACAAATTCTTGTTTCACTTGTGTCCCTTTACTTATGGTAGCACGTCCATCTTTAATTATTTCTCTCTGTATTACATTCTGTTTCTTTTCTAGTGAACTGCCCGTAACATTACTTTTTAGAATGAAATTTTCACTCTGCAGCAGAGTGTGCACTTAAGTGAAACTTCCTGGCAGATTAAAACTGTGTGCCAGATGGAGACTCGAACACGGAACCTTTGCCTTGAGCGGGCAAGTGCTCTACCAACTGAGCTACCCAAGCATGACTCACGGCCTAACCTCACAGCTTTAATTCCACCAGTACCTTGTCTCTTACCTTTCAAACTTCACAGAAGGTCTCCTGTGAACCTTGCAGAGAGCTTCTGTGAATTTTAGAATGTAGGAGACGAGGTACTTGCGGAATTAAAGCTGTGAGCTCACGGCGTGAGTCTGCTTGGATAACTCAGTTGGTAGAGCACCTGCCCACGAAAGGCAAAGGTCCTGTGTTCGAGTCTTGGTCTGGCACACAGTTTTAATCTGCCAGGAAGTTTCATTACATTTTTACTTAGCCAGTCTTCAAAGGCTCATAGAATTGCCCACTGGTTAGTATATTCCTATTTCTTTTGAATTACTAGATATTTCTCTGTACTGTAGGTTGTCAGCAGAGTCACTTTCTTCGTCAGGGTATGCTCGAAGCAGAATATGATAACCATGGAAACCAGTGTGGATTCCAAAAACATTTATGATATGTTCAAGTTCTTCACACACAGTATTAAGTTCTGTGGATAGAGGTAATTAGGTGCAACTGTGCTTTCAAAAAGCTGCCGATTAAGTACCTTTCCAACATCCACTAAACACAATACATTCATATGGAATACTCAGTTGAGTTTGCAAATGGATTAAAAAAATCTTGACAGTCACTGTGCTCCATGTTACTCTGGATGGCGAGCCCCTTACACACAGAGAAATAATATCTATGTATTACTGAGAAGTCTTTTTGGATAAGTGACATTCATGTTATATATTAATGACATATAGTGGGTAACATTAGTTGCAATGCTAATTTTTTCACAGGTAATTTAGTTATCTGTGAAAAACTTTTATCAAAAAATAGGCTTAGTTAGATCTTGAAATACCAACTTGGTGCAGTGCCTGGAATGGTACAAAGTCTACAATGTTGCAAAGACAGTCAATTAGCTCATTATTTACTGAAATGTGGTATGGTGTACGTCACAAAGTGTAAAAATGCACTGACCATTGACTAAATGATTAAGGAATCACAGCTAGACTCATTCATCTCATATCATTACGTTACAGTGGTATTGTGTAGAGCTATGAAATGGAGCAATCACATAAACTCAATTGTAGGAAAAGCAAACAGAAGGCTTTGATTTATTGATTGGGTGGAAAAACTGTAGTTTGTGTGTGAAAGAGATCACAAACTACTTGTGAAATCCAGAAGGAATTATTACTCAAATGTTTGGGGTCCAAATCAGATTAGACTAACAGTGACATAGAATTTCATTACTGTCCAAGAAGAACATCCATTCACATGGAAGTTTGAACTATGTATTTGTCTGCAGTCTGGTTAGAATTTATGGTCTTCTTTTGTAAGTCTAGGAATCGTATCACTGATGGGTGCTACTTGTCAGCTATCACCTATCACCCAACTTGAATTTTTGTCAATCCTGTGAAGGACCTGCATTCTAAATAAAATGTTTTGCATGTATGATAAAGCTTATACGCAGGGCTAATCACATTGCCTCAGAGACTTACAGCCGTATATGTAGCTAGCAAAGAAGTAAGTGAGATATCCCCACAAAAACTATATGCGATTTAGCTTAACATGAAGTGACGGTAATTTTATGATAGAGTGCCCACTTCTGCAACCGGGGGAGGGGGGGTGTACTCCAGCCCCAGATTGAATCCACCTCCCGGAGTAATAACAGGGGCTGGTGTGCCAACCAGCCTAGACCTGATTTTTAGGCTATTTTCCACATCCACCTTGGTAAAGATCAGGGTGACTTCCACATCTCGCCTCAAATGCACAGTGCTCAAAAACTTTTAAATACAATGTCACACTTGAGCATGAAATTAAATTAGAGGCATACAGAGGAGGTACATGAATTTTTCACTTAATGGAGGGAGCAGGTGGCAGCTTTAGCAGTGGCAATTCAATTATAGTAACAGCTTGTATACGGGCATGGTTCATTCTCCTCGAGATGTGTCATATCAGTCCTGGTATGGCACCAGAAAGGGGAATGTAAAATCGTGAAGTTCAGTGTCATAGGTGGTGGTGCATAAGTTTATGCCATATCTCCCAGCTTCCTGAAAACCATTATTACAGTAGCATGTTCTTTTTTAACAAAAATTATCATTGTGAGAATTGCTTGTAGAATAGCTTTAGAGTGGATCACCACATAAATCTAGCAGTCAGAAAATCAGATGCCAGGATTAACTGTAGTGAAAGAATTATTAGACACTCACCTGTGAATAAGGTGCTCCACAAAACTTAACTAACCCATTATTGAGTACTTATTTGGATATCTGGAAACTCTTAATCGATGTTAATATATGAGGTGTGGCTAGAAAAAAACCGGACTAGTACTGGTGAAACAATAAAACGAATGCAATAAGGCTGAAAGTCGCGTGGCCTGTCACGTGACTCTCGCTCCGCCTACTGCTCGAGTTTCATCTGCCTCCTGCACTCAGTCTGCCCGTGGCGTCTGTTTTAAGTAGTTGACGTTTTGTCTGTGCGTCGGAAAATGTTGAGTGTACAGAAAGAACAGCGTGTTAACATCAAATTTTGTTTCAAACTAGGAAAATCTGCAAGTGAAACGTTTGTAATGTTACAACAAGAGTACGGCGATGATTGTTTATCGCGAACACAAGTGTTTGAGTGGTTTAAACGATTTAAAGATGGCCGCGAAGACACCAGTGATGACACTCGCACTGGCAGACCATTGTCAGCAAAAACTGATGCAAACATTGAAAAAGTCGGTAAACTTGTTCGACAAGATCGCCGTTTAACAATCAGAGCAGTGTCTGAGTTAACAGGAGTTGACAAGGAAAGTGTTAGGCAGATTCTTCATGAAAGTTTCAATATGAACAAAGTGTGTTCAAAAATGGTTCCAAAGTGTCTCACAATTGAACAGAAGGAACGTCGAAGAATGATTTGTTCTGACATCCTGGAAAACATTGAAAGTGATCCCACCTTCTTACAAAATGTTATTACTTGCGATGAATCGTGGTTTTTTACTTACGATCCCGAAACTAAACGCCAATCGATACATTGGAAAACTCCTGGTTCTCCACGACAAAAAAAAGCATGAATGTCAAAATCGAAATTCAAGGCAATGATGATTGTTTTTTTTTTTTTTTTTTTTTTTGACATCAAAGGGATTGTGCACATTGATTGGGTACCAGAGGGACAAACAGTGAATCAGCATTACTACATTAGCGTCCTGGCTACCCTACGTGAGCGAGTACGGAGAAAACGGAACGATTTGTGGAGAAAAAAGTCATGGATCCTTCACCAAGACAATGCCCCAGCTCACAGTGCGTTGTCAGTGAAGACGTTTTTGGCAAAACACAACATTCCCATCTTAGATCATCCACCCTACTCACCTGATTTGCCCCCTGTGACTTTTTTCTTTTCCCTAAAGTCAAGTCAGCTTTGAAAGGAACTAGATTTGAGACTGTTGAAGCAGTAAAAGAAAAAGCGACGGAAGTAATGTATGGACTTACCGAAAATGATCTGCAGCATTGCTATGAACAGTGGAAAATTCGTATGGAGCGGTGTGGAGACCAAGGAGGAGAGTACATTGAAGGAGATAACATGAAATTGTAAATAATTGTAAATAAATGTTTTTCCAGCATCAGTCCGGTTTTTTTCTAGCCGCACCTCGTATGATGGAGAGAAGCCTCAGATATGAGATTTGCTATTTGTTCCACATTTTTTTAGTATGCCACAGATGTGTTTAACATAAGATTATTCCTCTTAATGAGTAGATTGGTACATCATTTAAAATTTTTAAATTTGGTCAGTAATTCTGTGAAATACTTTGAATCAAATTTTTACTGTCCCTGTTTACAGATAGGCAATCTGCATCTAGTTCTGTGTTTAGTAATATAGATTAACTTAGCAGAGTTCCATTTACAGTTATCTTGAATTGTTATTCAGTAGCCTTCATTGAAGTATTCTTTAAGACTTATTTATGGCAGCTGTTAATAAATCATTTATAGGAACCTCTTCTGCAGCTGGGTGTAAAGAGGCACATTGATACTGGTAATATTTTTCACATGTAAATCCTTACCTGAATGTTTTCATCAACGTATATGCTTCTACTTCCTTAGTATGTGATATGAAGGGTATAAGCTGGAATTAGATACTGTCTGAGGACTTACATTATTACTTTCGTCTGTGTTGGGAGGAGTGGTCTTCAAATTGAAGTCCAGCTGTACAGATTTAGGTTTCTGTAAATCATTTGGGGGGCAGTGTTGGGTTGGTTCCTTTGTAAAGAACACTACCATTTTTTCCCTCAATCAGAGATTGAGTTCTTCTTTCCTGTGTATAATTTATTTTCCGCTGTTCTTAATGGCTGTAAGGCAGTTAGGCAGAGAAAACGTAATTGTTTCTCCATTTTGTGGTGGTGTATGCAACACATCAGGAAAGGAAACATTTTCATACTAGTCTTTAATTTTAACAGAAATGCACATAGGCAGTACAAATGTACAATAATGCCTACAGTAATATATGTCCATATAAAAATTAAATGAAGCCACAAATACACTATATAAAATATTGCATCATTAGCAAGGATTTTACAAATTTCAGTTACTGAATACAGAGAAAATAGATATGCTATAACCAAAGTATGTTATTTACATTTGACAGGTTACTTATATTGATAATGCTGATGCTAATGATTCTACAACATAGATTTTGTTATTGTCTTAATCATTCATTAGAAATTTATTACAGTGTAAGAATTGCTTCTCAGCCGAATCACTAGCACAGCGTAAAACATTCTTTAGGGCCCAAGTTTTAGATGCAGTTACCATTTTTTTAATAACAGGACATTGTTTACTCAAAGAATAAAACTTGTACACAAATAACAATTAAATATTATGGATATGATATTGCACATCACCCTTGTTACTTCAGCGGGACATTTCTAACTTGTAGTGTAGTGTCATTGTACAAATCTTTCTTGTGCATTAAAGTTTTACTTAAAGATATAGTATGTTTTATTGATCTGGTTGGTGTCTTCATTGAGAAATATAGCAGTATTTTTGTTTTTGCAACTAAAAACTTATTTCTTCTTGCTTATTGTTAATGACGATCACGAACAGATTTTTTAGATTCATTGAGTAAACATGTCCGAGAAGTGATGTTGTATTCCTTGAACAAAGTAGTGCCTCAAATTTTGTAATAAGCTCACAACACAAAGTATATGTTGATGATATCTGATTATCTCAGCAGATGTTTTGACTTGCTTCAATAATAAGATAAACCCTTTGCACCATTAATGGGGTGTGAACTTTTTTTGAGGCCACTTGAGATTGTCATCAGTATATTACATTTTCCTTTAATGGGACTGATTGTTCTAAAATGAAACTGCACTGAAGTAGTGTTATACAGCAACATTCCTGAAACATTGGTCTGTGAAACTGGTACTTATGAAAGACTAAGGCTGGTTTAAAATGTGAAGATTTTGGTTAGGAATGTAGAAATACCTTTGTAAAAGAATTTTCAAGCATTTTATTGATGTACCAACTAGCATAAACCAATCATTCGTACTTCATATAAATTTTCACTTCGGTTTTCCCCATTCTTACTTTGTAGAGTCTAGAAAACTATTTTTCTATTGTCTGTGTCTAAAAGCTATGAAGATACTTTGTTATTGTCATAGAAAAATTGCAGTCATTTGCCAATATAAATTTCTGTTGGAAGAACGATTTTCTTCATTAGTTGGTTACAGTAAACTGCTAATTTTAGAAATGTTGGAAAGTAGGCAGTATTGTCCAGAAAAGCTTGAAAACGAGCAAGAAATTAGTGTGCTAGAATCTGATATGTTTTGTTTATGTTAATGAAATGAATGCTTTGCACTCTTTTATTTTTGTCACAAGATGAGAAGAAGATTTATGTTTTAATTTTAAGTTCTTGAGCAAATGTCACTAGAATTTTGGAATCTGTGAACTGTATATAAATGAAAAATACTTGCTAAATGATAATGTGATGCACTAAGGCCCTTTAATGCTACATGCTTTAATAAGTGACCTGTTATATCTGCATGGCCTACATATCTCTTTGCATTCCAATATATTTAGGTAATCATACATTAACCACCATTAAAATAACTTAAAACGAGTATGGCAAATCTAATACTGTTAATACATACTATGAGAACTGAACCAGCTCTCTTGAGAGATGCTTTGTGTAAAATGCAGTGCCTATCAAAATGTGGTTCGATGATGACCAGTTTTATTGTTCTACAGTCTCAGTATAATGAAGGGAAAACAAATAAGATTATGTCATTATTGTCATTAGCACTGCTTTACATAGCTTGGTATTGTCATTTCTAATTGACATTAACATGCACTTACACATTCTGCAATTACAGGAAGCCTACTGCCAGGAATCATGACATGTTATGAATGCTTTAGTTAAAATTATTAAAATGATCTTTATACTTTCATACCCTCAAAATTTCTGGTTTATTCTTTTGTGCAAAATATGTGATATGATACAAAATTTTGGAACTTATCTCATATTACATTTGGGAAAAAGTTAAATGATGCCTTTCCTCCATCACATTTTGTCCGTTGTGTGCTATTGTCATAAAGTATTTTCCAGTATGTATTGTCTTGAGTTGCAAAGTGTTATTGTCATGTGTATATATTCAGTATCCTTTCTCAATAATAGTTTTATATCAACTATTGGTTGTAAATCAAATGCTGAAAGAATGATATCTAGTACCATCTGACATCATCCCTCTAAAATTCATCTTTTTAAAATTCATTTACTTCAAAACTGTCTTTGCATGCAGCTAAATATTCTCTGTATCAAACGTTAGGAACCTCTATTTTTTATCATTCAAAAATTAATCATAAAAAGTTGGAAGGTATTAAGCAAAATCCTGTTATCGAAATTCTGAGATTTGTAAGTTTAAAAATGGGTTTGCTCCGTTAAATTTCCTGTCATTACTTCACTCAGTGTAGTAGATCAAGTTTGTGAAGAGGACTGAATTAAGAGTCGCAACTGACCCTTACAGTAATGTCCTCAGAATTGTATTAAAGGCACCATAATATGTTTGATGATGTCACAGTAATGAGTGCCATTCATAACAGTCTACTACAGCTATCTCTTTTTTGTAAAACAAACAATGCACAGAATCTATTTCCCTTTTAGTGAAACGCCAACTATTGAAAAATATTGAATGCACTCACATCATTCAAAGTAATGATTGTTAAGCAAAGTGTGAGACTTCAGGTTGCTTCTCCCAAATATCTTATTTGTGATCCCTGCTGTCTTCGATTGTCAGTGGCGTTATGGTTTCGCCAACAGGCAATTATATTTAATACTGTGATTCAGATAAGCTCGACCTATGAATGACATTGTGAATATTGGAACTGAAAAGTTTTGATGAGCATTCTCTAGTGCAAATGAACCATGCTGGAGGCACACAGTCGTACAGATATTACTTGAGCAAAATCCAACTAATACGGTTTTGTACAGTAGTTGATATTCGATTCTAATACCAAGTCATGATATGACGAACAAAATGAACTTTGTCCTCTTTTTTTTGATGACTGTTTTTGTAATATGACAGTCAACACTGTTGATTCAGAAACTGATAATGCACTGCAACAATTGGAGTTGAATCTACTTACTGGTGGAATAAAAAAGAGTGTGACAACAGTTAAATGAAAGTGGTAGAGAAAGAGGAGATATGAAGGTAGAATTCTTTTGGAAATATTTACTTACCATCTGCTAATGTGGTTGAATGTACTGAACTGCAGCACGTACTTCAGAGTGTGTGACTAAGAAACACAAAAATCGGATGAGTTGCTTCTGTTGCACTTGGAAATAATTTAAGTAGCACCGAGGATTTATAGAAATTTAACTGCTGTATGTTGTTAATACACCAGTTATGTGCTTCGTACTCTGTAACATTGCTTTGTAAACATGAAAGGTGTCAAATTTGTATACCCCCAGACCTTAAGCAAGCTGATGAATTTTGATGCACACACATTTAAACCAGTTCAGGTGATGGCTATCAGTCGGCAACCATCTTCACAAGTAGGGCATTTATTTACAGTGGAACTGCAGGTAGCAGTATCCCATTTCAAAAGAAACTGGAATAAATATTGTGCAGTCTATGACAGATCCCTCAGTCACCAGTTTGCTAGCTAACTGGCCGTTCAGTGGCTGTAGATCTGAAATAAAGTGTGAAACTCGAGCAATTCTGAATTATGCAAGTCACGTATCAATGAGGGAAGGAGAACTGATGACTAATAATACCTGACGTTTAATGCCAAAAGTTCTAAAGAAGGTAGCTATTGTAAACATCTCCCCAGTCGTTGTACGCACTTCATTGTAAAATAATGAACACAGTAGAAAAGCTGGACCAGATCTCGTATATTCCTCGCAAAGGGGGCGGCATTTTTCGATCTCCGGCAGATACTGCTGATAAGACGGGCCGTGTTGTGTCGTTCGGCGCCGAACGAGGGGGTCGAAGGGGGGAACTCGGTGACGTTGGCATGTCGCTACGCACTGGCGCCCTTGGGGTGCATCTCGTCGAGGTCGCGGCCCTTAGTCTCTGGGACACAGCAGACGACGAAGCAGAGGCCTGCCAGCGAGACGGCTGCATACAGCCAAAAGGCGCCGTGAAGGCCCAGCGCCTGCTGAAAATCGACAAATGTCTTCACGCCAACGAAGGCGCACACGTAACTGAAGGCTGTGGCGATGGCTGAGCCCAACTCTCGGTGTTCCAGTGGGAAGAGCTCACCGATCAGCAGCCACGAAATAGGACTGATGCCCAGCGAGAAAGCCACCGTGAACACCAGCACACACAACAGCGGAATCCAGTCGAGATGCGGAGCCGCCTGCCAACATATGACAACCACATTTTCAGGCATTGAGTAAGCTTCCATATGATATGGAAACTGTCTAAGTTTACTTTCAGGACATCTTTGTGATACAAGTGGAAGTAAAAGTTGTAACTATTCACTGAGTGTTAGGGAAAAAGGTAAAGCTGTCATTAACCTGAGCATATGTGTGACCACCGATGTGTTGTTTCACGAGGCATTGTCTTGTGGAGGTGGTATGCCCTTGGCTTTCTCTAACCCTTGAACTGACAATGCAACCATAGAACAAGTGTTTTGTAGGCAGCTTGCTTTGTGGGCGGACTAAACTTCCTGGGCAATTCTCCCAGTGAATGTCTGTTAGGCATCTACCTGTATACAATTACGTTTGTGGTCTTTCACATACAGATATTTAATCAATGAGAATTTTTCCAGTACATTTTTCTTGCATAGCATCTTCTCTGTACACAACAGCATCATCCACAAACAGCATTATGGAGCTTTTAAAGTTGCCTTGTACATAATTTACATACTCATAGTATGAACAGTAATGAACCTACAACACTACCTTGGGGTAAGCACAAAATTACTTTCAGGTATGGAGATTTCTTGCTATTCATAATGATATACTGTATTCTATTTGCTAAGTCACAAAGCTGGTCTGATATTCTGTACATTTGTTCACTAAATGACAGTGTCAAAATCTTCCAGAAATGAAGAAATGTGGTGTGAAGCTGGGCTTTGTTTTTTACTGCCATCTCGAGTCTCACAATTACACCATCTCGGCTGTGTAAGTGTATTCTGCATCCCTAATGTGTCTTCATGTATGTACCACTGATATCTTGTGAGCCATAGGTGAAGGCAACAGGCAGATTCCACCTTCCTGGGTTTCCAGAAAGATTTGACACATTACCATGCTGCAGACAGTTAAAGCTCTAAGCATATGGAGTGGGTGCTCAGATATGTGTGTAAGTGGCTCAAAGACTTCGTACTCATAAGTAATAGCAACTGTTAAATTATCCTGTATGAAGAATGTTCATTGGGACAATGGTATCCAGGAGTGCCCCAAGGAAATGTGATAGGACCACTCTCGTTCTCTTTATAAATAAACAGTATGGTTAGTGTGAGCTGCATTCTGTGATTGCTGATTACGACGCTGTAGTCTACAGGAAAGTGTCACATTTGAGTGACTTTAGGAGGATACAGGATGCCTTGGATAGAATTTCTATTTCGTGTGATGAATGACTATTTGCTCTAAATGTGATAAAGTGTAACTTAATGCAGATGAGTACAAAAACGATCATGTAACATTCAGATACAGTTTTCATGTTGCACTGCTCGATACAGTTATGTCGACATGAAAAGATTCAGGTGCGTAAGGTCGATTGTGGGGCACCGTCTGTCGGCTTGCGGCGTATGTAAGAGGGTGGTTTGAAAAGTTCTCGGAGTCACCACGAGAGGTCAGCGCTAGCGCAACGAGTTGTTCACGTGATATTCATTAGACTGTTGCCTGTAAACACTTGCCACGTCAGTGCACTTGGAAGAGGGCTGTGGCGGTGACGTGGGTCTGTTGTTGTTCCCGCGTAGTGATTTGCGAAGATGGAAAAAATTGAGATTCGAGCAGTGATTAAGTACTTCGTAAAGAAAGGTATGAAAGCAAAGGACATTCATACCGATTTCCAGAATACATTGGGGGAGGGTGGGGGGGGGGTCTCTGCTCCTTCATATTCAACTGTTGCCAACTGGACAAATGATTTTACATTTCGTCGGGTGATCCGCGTAGTGGTCGAGAGGATGTGTCACTATTCCAGAAATCATTGCAAAAGTGGACAAAATGGTCATGGAGGCTTGCCGATTGAAAATGCATGAAATTTCTCACGTTTGCCAGATGTCATCTGAAAGGGTATATCACACTTTAAACTGAAGAATTAGAAATGAAAAAAATTATCTGCAAGATGGGTGCCGCGACTCTTGACGCTGTATCAAAAACGCACGAGAATGGACATACCGGTACAATGTTGTGCCCGTTTTAGGAGAAACGAACCAAGATGTTTTGCGCCGGTTTGTGACATCAGATGAAACTTGGGTGCACTATTATACCCCAGAGACAAAACAACAGTCAAAGCAGTGGAAACATGCTGATTTCTCCGCTATCAAAGAAAGCAAAGACAATTCCTTCGGCGGAAAAGGTCACGGCATCAATGTTCTTTCTGGGATGCGAAGGGGGATTCTGTTTGTAGATTATCTCCTCACTGTGCAAAAAATTACTGGAGAATACTATGTTAACCTCATGGACAAATTGCAACAGCCGGCCGATGTGGCCGTGCGGTTCTAGGCGCTTCAGTCTGGAACCGCGTGACCGCTACGGTCGTAGGTTCGAATCCGAATCCTGCCTCGGGCATGGATGTGTGTGATGTCCTTAGGTTAGTTAGGTTTAAGTAGTTCTAAGTTCTAGGGGACTGATGACCTCAGAAGTTAAGTCCCATAGTGCTCAGAGCCATTTGAACCAAATTGCAACAAAAGATACGCGAAAAGAGGTCAGGTTTACCAAGGAAGAAAGTCATCTTCCATCAAGACAATGCGCGCGCGGACTTATGTGCCGTCGCCATGGCAAAATTACACGAACTAAGGTATGAATTGTTGCCACACCCACCTTATTCACTTGATATGGCTCCGTCAGACTTCCATCTCTTCTCAAAACTGAACATTTTTCTTGGTGGACGAAGATTCTCTTCAAACGAAGAACTGATAGCCAGAGTTGAGAACTATTTTGCAGGCCTGGAGGAAACTCATTTTCGAGGTGGAATCAAGGCACTGGAACGTCACTGGATCAAGTGCATTATTCTACAAGGAGACTACGTTGAAAAATAAAGTTTCAGTGCTGTAAGTACTTTTTTTCTATTCCGTTCCGAGAACTTTCCAAACACCTCGTATGTAGATGTAGAAGAAAGATTCTTCTCTGACAATTCACGGAGCAACGGGTAAAGGAGCACAGGAAGAAGGATTCGGGTTCGGGTGCCGTCGACGACGAGTGAAGTGTTGAGAATGTGGTCGTAGTGTGGTACAGGCGGGTTACTGACCTGTGGGTGGAGGTCCTCGTAGTAGGCGAAGGAGCCGAAGCCGGCGAGCGCCATGGACATAAGCGTGGAGGAGGCCAGCAGTAGCGGCAGGCGGCCCGCCGTGTCGATGAGCAGGCCGCTGAGCAGCGACGCCAGCAGCTGCACCAGCGCCACGGCCACCGCGCCCCCGTGCGGGTCCATGCCGCCCAGCGTCTGCCGCAGGATCGGCACCGCGTAGAAGCTGAACGCGTGCGCGCCCGAGAACCTCTGCAACACGCCCAGAGGCCGCCGTAGCCGCACTCACACTGGAGAGCGCCATTTTGAGCTCTAGCATGTACTTCTTTGCCTTCAGAACTTCCGAAATCCCTTAGGCTGTGATTGAATCATTTTCTCCGCTATATTCATTCTTCCAGGAATGTTAGTCCTGCAAGGTATGCAAGAGAACGTCTGAGCAGTTTGTAATGTACGAGGCATGCCCAGGGTCCCTGTTCTGTATCTTTCCGCCAGTGTGCCGATCGTTTCAGTACTCAATAGCACCGAACGATCTAGTACTCGAATTAGAGTCCCTGCGTTATTCAATATGCATTCCGGCAGCGATACCGTTTGGGTCTAGAGAACCGAAGCGCTGTTGTCGGTTCGTGTCGCGCAAGCCAATCAAAAGCTGCAGATCCGCGCATGCGCACTGCAGCGCGCACAGCACCACGAACACAAAGCACGTAGCAGACGACATAGGCGCGCTATTCTTCCAAGTACCGAAAATTGCGTTTACGTTGCCATAACGCATGACGCCGCATTCCGGTGAAATGCATAAAAATTTTTACAGTTTCTCTGACTGCCTGTTTCCATGCATGCATAATAACGATAGCGTATTTGACTGTCTTCTGCAGATTGCCGTAAATGCCGCATTATGTCATCTTATTCTCATTCACACTGACATCGTGGTTTGGATTTTACGTTTCGGAAAATGAGTTAGGAATAGTGTGTAGTATCACATTGTACTAATACATCTATAAAAAAACACCCGAAAAATTGATTCTGAGAGTTTCAAAGAATAAGAAGATAAACAGAATGTGGTTATAACACGCTCCTAGAGATCAAAATGATTAAGTAGCCCACATCCCTATACGATGCGTCAACGATTTGGGTCTTAAAAACAAAATTAAAAAAAAAAAGTATTTTCGAGAGCTCCTGCAGAAGATGTTTCGTTTATGGTGCTACAGTCTAAAAATATTACATCAGAGCTCTTTCATCTCTGTCTACTGTGGTTGAGGATTCGATCGCAGATAAATATTTGTGACAAGCAAGATTATGAAGATTACTGCTGCTAGTTACATTCCCAGTAATTTAAGTTGTGCTCTTAGATTCCTGTCTAACCGCATACTCGGAAATCGTTACGTATTCGGAAAAAATGGTGAATTATTTCTGACAAAAAATATAAAGGTCACTGTCGGTTGTTTCACTCACAGCAATTTCATATTTTTTAAACACACACAAATTACGAAATCATTACTGAGGAAGTGCGCTCTTACAAGTAAGTAATAACTAATATTGCAGAAAAATCTTAACTTACACGAATAACAATGTCTCAGAACGTGTTGCTTATATGAAGAGGCAAAAAAAAATTTTGGATTCCGTCACTACCTAGCCTAACCTCCTACACCGATCGGTATGAACGATACAGAATAGGGCGCCAGGAGATAAGAGTACGCAATTACGAGAGTCATTTCAAAAGTCCTGCACACTGCGCATGAGCGACCGTTACAGTGGTGTTATCATGTTGAAATTTGTTTCAGTTGTGAGCGAAACTTACGGCCTGACGGCCATATGTGCATTTACTGGTTCGTGTGGCTGTATCGTGAGTATCCTGTTTTGAAATGGAAGCTGAAACCGAGTCAGGTTGGATTACACGTAGTGACCAGCATTCCTACATCAGAGTCGAAACCCTGTGTGGAAAGAACCCAACGGTAATTTACAACGCTTTATGAGGGGTGTGTGGGAATAAGGTAGTTGATCGTAGCACAGTATGACGGTGGTCTGCTCGTTCCTTGAAGATCGGGTAAACATTAAGGGCAACTCAAGAAGTGAAATGCCATCAAGTGCAATGGCCTACACTTCATAGGTTATTGTTAATAAAATTATGAGAGAGGATCGACGAAAAACGTGTGAGGAAATTGCGTATGAGGCCAGAAAGTCTGTAACTTCAGTTCACAGAATCGTGACCGTAAAGTAAAAAATGCGAAAAGTTATTGCCAGATGGATTCCGCATGATCTGAGAACAGCAGAAAGCAAGTCGCAAAATAATCGCACAAGAATTGCTTCAACGTTATCGAACAGAAGGAGAACAGTTTCTGAAAAGCATTGCTGCACTTTTACTGAAACCTGGATACGAGATTTTGAACCATAAGTGAAGTCGCACTCAGTCGTCACAATACAAAAGTTCCGACACTCCACGTCAGAAAAATTCCGCTGCCAACAACGCAAGGTGAAACTGATGATGGTCTTTGCGAATGACATGACTGGAATCATAGGTACAAATAGTGTACAAGGGGACGTCTGTAACAAGCGCGTCGTACAAGCTGTTCCTGCAAAATGTTATGCACCAGAAAATCTGTCAAAGAAGGCCTAATGTGGCTGCAGGCGGCGTCCTCATTTTGCACGAAGACCGCATATTGCCCCACCAGTGATAGGAACGCTCGACATACAGGTATCGGAAATACTTCCCCACCCACCATATGGTCCTTTTATGAGCCCACCAGACCCAAATTGAAGTAACAGATCCGTAGAAAACGGTGTGGTACAACTGATGAAGCTTCCATTAGGTGACCCTAGTAATCAGACAGCCCAACAATGAAGCTGATAAATTCGAGTGAAGGGACGATTCTGTTGACTTTTCGCTGATATGTAAGCTGTTTTGATACCCACGTCCCACACAATTTTCGAAGACCACGTGTTTCAGTAATGATTACACGCAGAAGAGATTGTAGATTTCTGGAAATACTGCATTCATCTCGTCCAAAGTTAACCAACTGCCCTACGGATCATGTACTCGATCTTGTTCACCATGTCTCCAGTTACAACTGTGGGACCTCCACTCGTTTCTTCATCGTGAACATGATTCTGCAAGGTATAAACTCACGATACCACTTGAACACATTAGTGCGAGCGAGCCATCATACTATCCCCATAAACAATGAGCATTTCATTATAAATCTGGGAGGCTCATCTCAAAATGTGCCTTTCCGATTTACTACAAATTTTTACACTTTACTGTATATAAACATTTAGACACATAGTCTATATACTTTTTAGTACATAAATACATATATGAAATGTACAATAGTGAAACGTTGTTAGCACTTGTTTCACCAACTGCGACATGGTCGCGTATACAAACAGTGATCCAATAGTGTCAAATGTTTTTTATTTCAGTATTTAATCACAATATGAATTCTTTAGATGACAACTGGTTTTAGTCCGGACATGGTGTAAAAATGATCTGAGGATGGTCATTGCGGACTGAAACCGGTCATCGTCTAAAGAATTCATATTGTGATCAAAGACTGAAATAAAAAACATTCGAGAAACTTGTATTTAAAACAAGACTCAAGGTCAGAGAGAGGAGGGGGAAGAGGAGATGAACAGAGGGGCATAGAAAACGGGAAGGAGCAGATGGATGGAGAAGATGGGCAAAGAGAGGGGAAGGAGAAGATGAACAGAGCATAGAGGGAGGAGGTGATAAACTGAGAGGGGGGGGGGGACATGAGGAAATGGAGAGAGGGGGAGGGAGGGAGGGAGAAGAATATACACACAGCGGGAGGAGATTAGGATGTACATCCCATTCACTCACATACCAGAAACTTGTGTTTTCTCTTTCCTTTCTTTTCTGTTAACTGATACTGAGCCACAGTGGCCAGGTACAACTAGTATGAAAACAAATTCAATCTGCAAAAATAAATCCAAAGAATGGGACATTTTTGTAATCTTATGGGAATTAACTGCTAAGGTCATCAGTCCCGAAGCTTATACACTACTTAACCTAAATTATCCTAAGGACAAACACACACACACACACACACACACACACACACACACACACACACACACACATGCCCGAGGGAGGACTCGAACCTCCGCCGAGGCCAGCAGCACAGTCCATGACTGCAGCGCCTTAGACCGCTCGGCTAATCGCGCGCGGAATGGGACTTGACGCGTCCCGTTGTACTCATGTAGGCACGCGTGACAGAAAAGTACGGACGATCAAAAAAAAAAAAATCTTGACTGATGGCAATTCTACCGTTAGTGGTTTGTGTCCATCATTTTGATGATGCAACGATTGGAAGCGGGCAGGTAGTACCGGGACGGTTGGTAGTGTGACAGCAAGTAGGTGGGCTCACCTGGAAGAGCATGAGGCCGCACGTGGTGAGCGTGGGGCGCAGCAGCCCCGGCGGCGGCGGGCAGCGCTTGAGCGCGCCGAGGCGGCCTCCGGCGCGGCCGGCTTCGGCCGGGTCTCCGCGGCGCGCCAGCACGTTGCCGCGCAGCGTGGCGAGCTCGCGGCGTACGTCGGCGCCCGGGCCGCGCAGCCAGCGCAGCGCCGCCAGCGCCTCGGCGTCGCGGCCCGCCACCACCAGGAAGCTGGGCGTCTCGGGCACGCAGAGCGCCGCCGCGAACAGCAGCAGCGGCGCCGCCGCCACCACGGCCGCCAGCTGCCGCCAGTCCAGGTACGCGCCCACCGCGAAGCTCGTCAGCGTGCCCGCGTGGCCCACCGTCTTCTGCAGCGCGCTCAGGCACCCGCGGATGTCCGGCACCGAGATCTCGCTGATGTACACCTGCCCGTGCGCGCGCACACAAACACACGATTCAGTGCGGCTCACTGCCACTCGAACCATCCTCTGCATTGTTTTCTTGCCTCTGCAGAGCAGATTAACATCAGTAAAGCAACAATACTAAGCCTAAACAACCGCTTACATTAGGAAACCTGTCTATAGAAATTGTTGATGAATACTTCTGCCGTGGCCACAAGATTAAACTGCGGAAAAACACTTACAAAGGAGAAATTGTTGTGATGTTTAAAGCTTTCCCGGCGTACTGATTGTTCCATAAAAACACGGGAGAACTGTCGTATATCAGTAACGTCCGGCCACGATATTTCGGCGCAGAGTCTTCTGGTCATCTTCAGGTGAGTGCCACTGTAGTAGTACTGGCGAGTACGCGCTGAGCTCCGCAGGCTCAGCGCGTACTCGCCAGTACTACTACTGTGGCACTCACCTGAAGATGACCAGAAGAAGACTCTGCGCCGAAATAACGTGGCCGGACGTTACTGATATCCGGCAGTTCTCCCGTGTTTCTATGGAACAAAAGGACAAATGACTCGCAGAATAGGACGGTGCTGGGCAACATTCCAGAACCCAAGATGCATCCTTACCAGCATGCATGTCCTAAATTATATGAAGGCTAGGGTGTGTAACGCCAATGACCTTGCCATAGTGGTAATACCAGTTTCAGTCACTTCGCCGAAGTTAACTGTTTCTGGTCTTGAGTAGCACTTGGATGGGTGATTGTACGGGTCGGCCGAGCACTGTTACCAAGCAGTGTGCACTCAGCCCTTGTGAGATCAGCAGTGGAACTACTTGATCGAGACAACTGACAAAAGCCGGGAGACCAGTGTGCTTGACCACATGTCCCTCTGTATCTGCATCCATGCCGTGGTCGTTCAGTACTGTTGGGCCTTCAAGGCGTGTGTAAGGTCTATAATATATGCTCATTACCTGTTACAACCTACAATCTGGAAATGAAGACTCTGAGGCAAGCGCTCGTAATCTACAGCGTACACAACAAGCCATGGAGATGACAGATGCTAGAAGTCAGCCTAAGGGATAATATTTGATGAGAGGACAGTAGGACAGACAACGTAACACGTCCTAGAGAGAATTTCAACACTGATGTGGCAGTGGGCCGCGGAAATAGGCCGATTAGAGCTGGATCTAAAAATGGTTCAAATGGCTCTAAGCACTATGGGACTTAACATCTGAGGTCATCAGTCCCCTAGAACTTAGAACTACTTAAACCTAACTAACCTAAGGGCATCACACACATCCATGCCCGACGCAGGATTCGAACCTGCGACCGTAGCGGTCGCGCGGTGCCAGACCGTAGCGCCTAGAACCGCTCGGCCACCACGGCCGGCGAATCCTTCGTGGTCATGCTGACAAAGTTTTATGAATTTTTTTTTTTTTTTTTGTAAAGGTATAGACAGTGGTGCCTCTCCTGCTCCAAGTCGGTCCGTTTGACGTCCTACCCCCCCCCCCCCCCCTAAACCTAACCTCCAAGAGGACCATGCCTAGCAAAGCGCTGAGGTGTTTATACCAATTTTTGGGTTGACGACGACTTTTCTTTTTGCAGTTACCAGCACAGACATCATTTTTAGATGACTCTTCTCTCTCCTTCTAATAATTGCACGGTTGGTCTCAGGTGTCATTTTCACTGAGCGCACAGCTCAGTCTTGTTTGTTGACAGAGAATAAGTACCCTTTGTATCATTTACTGGGTGCAATATAGGACACACATAGTAGACTTGTAAATCGCAAGCACTACTAACACAAGTCTTAAATTCTACAATAAATATAAAGTATTGAGCCCTAGAATACATACAAACTATACTCGGTTTTCGCGCACCTTAATCCCCCTTAATCCGCGCCATTGCATCTCTTCAATTTTCCTTGCATATTGTGTCTTGTTGTTAGTTTGCTTTGTGCCACCAACATTGATTAACGGCAAGAGCGCGAATTCTGGACTCAGCCCTTCTACTTCCAAACAATGAAAACACCGAGCGACAACACACCACGCCATAATTGCTTGTGAAACTCTATTATATAGAAACAATCGAAATCGTTAAGGTAAACGACTCTCTAACTTTGTATATTCAGCTGGTCTGTTACTTTATCCATTGTCGATGAGCATATGCCCACTTGGGAATTTCGTAGTTTCCTCTTTCTTACTAAAGGCGAGTTGTTGCGAAGAAACAAGCAAACTACCAGTTGTTATATTTCTTCCTTTAACATCACAAGTCATTGGCAACCAACATTCACCTCCACTCTCTCCAAAGGTCTCAGTCTAACTGTACCGTATAATATTGAAACAATACAATATGAAAATTTCATGCATGTCAAAAAATAAAAAGAAGAATCCCGAGTACTGACTTCATGTTGTTGAGAACTTCCTCTTTATTGTTCCATTACCAGCACTGATTCTTTGTGTAATAGTTGTATCGGTACATCAATAAATCATCAGTTCTAACGGCACAGCAAGTTTCGATTATCGTGTTGTTTGCAGCCAAATGTACATCGGAAGCCGATAATCTCATTTATCGTCGTCATATTACTTAAATGTTCGAAATTTTGGCGTCGCATCGCATATATTTAGTATCTAATGACATGCTTGTAGCAATGAATGCTGAGCAGAATCTTGCAATGTTTAAGTTGTTACCTACAAAGCAACCGTAGTGCTTTTAAACATATAATTGTCTTTGCTTTTTGTTGCTGTATGTTGGAGGGTACCAGCCGTCTTAAGCCAAAAGACAGAATGTGCATCAGCGCGAAAGCGGCAGCAGTTTAAAGAGAACCAGCAGACAAAACAGCAAGTGAGGGCAAGTGCTGAATATGTATGTCGCCTCAGATGCGCGTTCCCTTTACACACAGACCAACAGCGGGAGGCAACCAAGCCGTAGCAATGCTGGGCGGAACTTCAAAGCCGCTTTGGCACGGTGCGCCATTCTACGGAGAAGTGGAAACAAAAGGCCCAGCACAGATTCCTACGGGCCGTCTACCTATTGGATTCTTCAACACTGGTTACTAGCATGTCTGTACAAATCATATGTGTTATTTTTACTTTTTACGTCACAACAGCGTCGAAAAAATTCTGTGACTATCTTCACAAACGAATCGGATGATGGTTTACAGGCTGAATCGAATCACGATTGTGAAGGATGCCTCATACACCATCGCAAACGACAACCTCTACGTAGGCAGCCAAAATTGTTCTTATATACTTGGTAAAAGATTCCTGTTCCGCAGCAGTAATACAACGCGCTACTTCCACATCCACTTGTTTTTGAAGGACTTCTCCCGCTATGGATTCCTACTTAAGATTTGTGTTCATTTATGTGATTTTAATTTTTTTTCGGAGGACTCCAACTTTACTTAGATCTGAAGCACTTCAGACTGGACCCCCCCCCACCCCCCTTCTCTCTCTCTCTCTCTCTCTCTCTCTCTCTCTCTCTCTCTCTCTCTCTGTGTGTGTGTGTGTGTGTGTGTGTGTGTGTGTGTGTGTGTGTGTGTGTGTGTGTAATCCCAGGCAAGCAGTAATGACTTTAATATAAAATAAGCTGTTTACGTGTTGTATTCAATAGTTAGCAAATATCTACATAATCAAACCTGCTGGGTGTTGGACGATTTTTAAGGCTGCTGTGTTACATACCACATAACATCATACAACATTACAAGGAAATTCTGGTGTATTTCCAGTACAACCAGAGGAGCTGAGAGTTTAAAGTCTCGCTAGCTGCGAGTTCTTTCGATACTATATCTGTTCTACAAGAAGAGCTATATAGTTGCGTTATCAAGGAACCATCGAAGCATACCTGTCAGTTGCATTCGCGTATGACCACGTAAGAAATAACGATGGCAGTAGTAATAATGTTTTACTTTGGCGTTTTGATTCACTGAACTTTATCGTGTCACGAGGGTTCCGTACAACTCGTTCGTCAGTACTACATGACAAATATCCGAAACAGTCTAGTTACGTGTAGGTTTAGAAAATTCTACACTTCTTTAAAAATTCTAATGAATAATTCAACTTCAGGTTCGCTCTTACAACAAATCCGGATGGTACCCTTGCTCTTAGATATTTAATTGTGATCTATAAATAATATACGAAATTAAGCAGCTTCAGAACTAAAAAAACTGAAATTAGTAATATTATTATTTTAAATAAAAATAGTTGAGTTAACCGAATGAAATATTGGCAGTATTGAATTTTGAGATCATGTCCTTGAAGAAAAGGAAAATTTGTTCTTGTTAGTGGAAAATTATGGTCAACATGTGTTATCTACGTCGACTTATACCGTTGCGTGCTTAATTTTCACGGGGGATATGGGGTTAGCACGATTCTAGCTACATGCAACTGATAGCAATTAAGTGATGGCGCCCGCATCTCGTGGTCGTGCGGTAGCGTTCTCGCTTCCCACGCCCGGGTTCCCGGGTTCGATTCCCGGCGGGGTCAGGGATTTTCTCTGCCTCGTGATGGCTGGGTGTTGTGTGCTGTCCTTAGGTTAGTTAGGTTTAAGTAGTTCTAAGTTCTAGGGGACTGATGACCATAGATGTTAAGTCCCATAGTGCTCAGAGCCATTTGAACCCATTTAAGTGATGGCGGATGTAATTGGAAGTTATCGTAACTGTGTACCTAGGACAGTGAATTGATGTTACAGACCTTACCAAAGCTGCCAGGGATGATCTTTTTATAAAGTAGGTTAAAGTGCGCGTCACGGCGGAAGACGGCCCAGTTTTAAATCGTTCTGAGCGTGCCCCACTACTAACGTACAGCAACGAACGAGATCGTGTTCCTTGAGACGCCTTGCCGTACACAGCGCTAGACAGCGATAAACGATCTGTTCCAAAGTGCAACGTGGGCGCCCTCTCAAAGGCAATGCAATTGTATTGAATGTTGCCCACAGCAACACTACGTACAGTCTGCTCCTCTGTGCTGCCAAGCAAAGCAAACTTCATCGCCTCCACACTTAGACATGGCTCTCCATCTCTACGCAGAAGCCTCTCTCGGCATGGCGTGACTTTGCCCGTTACCACACCAACGAGTATTAACAGCAGTAGGATCGTGTGCGGACTGAAACGAAATTTGTGACTGGGCTCAGGATTTATTGGTAAGGAGGACGCAGCATGTTACCTTGCAGGGAGAGTTATCCATAGACGTAGAAGTAACTCCAGGCGCTTCCCATGGAAGTCCAGTGGGGCTCTGGTTGTTCACATTGTCTATTAATCACGTGGAAGACGACATTTTAGTAAGGTCAGAGTTTTTGCAGAGGAGCAGTTATCTGTAACGAAGGACCGTATGAAAAAACAGCTTCACAGATATCAAATGAAATATTGATAATATTTCAAAGTGGTGCAAACTTACTTCGAATGCATGGAAAAGTATAACTGTACACTTCACAAAACGGAAAAACGACTACAATGCCAACAAGTCGCAGTTGGAATCGTTCAGCTCATAGAAATGACTGGGTGTAAGGATGTGTGGCTAAATGATTGGGGAGGATTACGTTAGCTCCGTTGTAGGTGTCCGCAGCTCGTGGTCTCGCGGTCGCGTTCTCGCTTCTCGAGCACGGGATCCCGGGTTCGATTCCCGGCGGCGTCAGGGATTTTCATCTGCCTCGAGATGACTGGGTGTTTGTGTTGTTCTCATCATCATCATCATCATCATCAAAGTGGCGAGATTGGGCTGAGCAAAGGTTCGGAATTTGTATGGGCGCTGATAACCGCGCAGTTGAGCGCCCCACAAACCAAACATCATCGTCATTATCCGTTTTAGATAAAGCTGGTGACAGACTTCGAGACAGTGGTAGAATACTGGGAAAATGCAGTTACACTAGAAAGGGGACTGCTTACAGAACATTCGTCCGACCTGTACTATGTTGTTGCTGATGTGAATGGGGCCCTTACCAAAAGCGACTAACAGAAGATGAAGTTTTACAAAGCCGGACAGGACGAATGGTTGCCGGTTCGTTTTATTCGGCGTCGCGGACATGCTGACAAAAAAAAATTGAAAAAAAAATCAAATATTTTGTGAAATTATTTGTCTAAAGGAGAGAAATTGTGCTCGGAATCATGCACAGCAAATGAGGCGCGTCAAATCTGTCTGTAATCGGAGGCAAATTTCAATTTATGTTGTAATTTGATATTTATTTTTTCAACGTGAAAGAAAGAACTCGTCAATTTCTTCACGAATGTAACTTCTGTGCGCAAAGTAGCTAGGCGCTGAAAAGATGACTTTTCTGACAGTTCATTTACATACGTAGCAGCTATATATATCCCATTTGCCCATCTGCCTGTCTTTATTTGGCTGCGAAAATTCGGACAAAAATCCATTGTGAAATTTGTTTTCGTTCCGTTCAAACTTCGACTAAAAAGACTGAATGAAATGAGCGTAATTTCTGTTGAATCGCACAAGGGTCCAGGGCTCTGAAATGGTCGGCGTTAGCATTAGAAAATTGCAGCGAAATGCAGGAAGATCTGCAGCGGATAGGCAGTTGTTGCAGGGAGTGGCAACTGACCCTTAACATAGACAAATGTAATGTATTGCCAATACATTGTATGATTATATGATAGCGGAACAAACACTGGTAGCAGTTATTTCTGTAAAATATCTGGGAGTAACCGTACGGCACAATTTGAAGTGGAATGATCATATAAAATTAATTGTTGGTAAGGTGGGTGCAGGGTTGAGATTCATTGGGAGAGTCCTTAGAAAATGTGGTCCGTCAACAAAGGAGGTGGCTTACAAAACACTCGTTCGACCTATACTTGAGTATCGCTCATCAGTGTGGGATCCGTACCAGGTCGGATTGACAGAGGAGATAGAGAATATCCAAAGAAGAGCGGCGCGTTTCGTCACAGGGTTATTTGGTAAGCGTGATAGCGTTACGGAGATGTTTAGCAAACGCAAGTGGCAGACTCTGCAAGAGAGGCGCTGTGCATCGCGGTGTAGCTTGCTGTCCAGCTTTCGAGAGGGTGCGTTTCTGGATGAGGTATCGAATATATTGCTTCCCCCTACTTATACCTCCCGACGATATCACGAATGTAAAATTAGAGAGATTCGAGCGCGCACGGAGGCTTTCCGGCGGTCGTTCTTCCCGCGAACCATACGCGACTGGAACAAGAAAGGGAGGTAATTACAGTGGCACGTAAAGTGCCCTCCGCCACATACCGTTGGGTGGCTTGCGGAGTATAAATGTAGATGTAGAACTGGTCCGAGAGCTCTATGAGCGCGGTCAGAAGCCGTACCGGCGACGCACCTGGGTGACGACGAGCACGATGGCGTAGCAGAAGCCGCCGAAGAAGGCGGTGGCAAACATCATCTCGACGGAAGTGGCAAAGACGGTGGCGACCCAGCAGGCGGAGAGCGGCAGCGCCGTGGCGAGCAGGAGGCGTCGCCGGCCGAAGCGCATCGCGAGCCCGCCGAGCAGGCCGCCGCACAGCGCGCCCAGCAGCGACAGCGACGCCACCCACGACGTCTGCTGCGCCGACACGGGGAACAGCGCGCCCTGCTGCTCCAGCGACGCGATCGCCGGAGAGCTGTAGCCCTTGCCCAGGCCTGCCGCGAACGGCCCCAGCGACACCGCCAGCGCCGCCAGCACCTGTCACCAACACAAACATCACACTTCATGGCAGTTCGTTCTTATACAGGGTGTTACAAAAAGGTACGGCCAAACTTTCAGGAAACATTCCTCACACACAAATAAAGAAAAGATGTTATGTGGACATTTGTCCGGAAACGCTTAATTTCCATGTTAAAGCTCATTTTAGTTCCGTCAGTATGTACTGTACTTCCTCGATTCACCGCCAGTTGGCCCAATTGAAGGAAGGTAATGTTGACCTCGGTGCTTGTGTTGACATGCGACTCATTGCTCTTCAGAACTAGCATCAAGCACATCAGTACGTAGCATAAACAGGTTAGTGTTCATCACGAACGTGGCTTTGCAGTCAGTGCAATGTTTACAAATGCGGAGTTGGCAGATGCCCATTTGATGTATGGATTAGCACGGGGCAATAGCCGTGGCGCGGTACGTTTGTATCGAGACAGATTTCCAGAACGAAGGTGTCCAAGCAATTGATCGGCGCCTTAGGGAGCACGGAACATTCCAGCCTATGACTCGCGACTGGGGAAGACCTAGAATGACGAGGACACCTGCAATGGACGAGACAATTCTTCCTGCAGTTGACGATAACCCTAATGTCAGCGTCAGGGAAGTTGCTGCTGTACAAGTTAACGTTGACCACGTCACTGTATGGAGAGTGCTACGGGAGAACCAGTTGTTTCCGTACCATGTACAGCGTGTGCAGGCACTATCAGCAGCTGATTGGCCTCCACGGGTACACTTCTGCGAATGGTTCATCCAACAATGTGTCAATCCTCATTTCAGTGCAAATGTTCTCTTTACGGATGAGGCTTCATTCCAACGCGATCAAATCGTAAATTTTCACAATCAACATGTGTGGGCTGACGAGAATCCGCACGCAATTGTGCAATCACGTCATCAACACAGATTTTCTGTGAACGTTCCGGCAGGCATTGTTGGTGGTTTCTTGATTGGGCCCCATGTTCTTCCACCTACGCTCAATGGAGCACGTTACCATGATTTCATACGAGATACTCTACCTGTGCTGCTAGAACATGTGCCTTTACAAGTACGACGCAACATGTGGTTCATGCACGCTGGAGGCCGGCCGGTGTGGCCGTGCGGTTCTCGGCGCTTCAGTCTGAAACCGCGTGACCGCTACGGTCGCAGGTTCGAATCCTGCCTCGGGCATGGATGTGTGTGATGTTCTTAGGTTAGTTAGGTTTAAGTAGTTCTAAGTTCTAGGGGACTGATGACCTAAGATGTTAAGTCCCATAGTGCTCAGAGCCAGCCGTTCAACGTAACAGAAGTGCAACTCTTCCGCAAATTGCTGCAGATTTCAATGCTGGGTCGTCAAGTGTCAGCGTGCGAACCATTCAACGAGACATCAACAACACCGACACTGGACTGTCGACGACTGGAAACATGTTGCCTGGTCGGACGAGTCTCGTTACAAATTGTATCGAGTGGATGGACGTGTACGGGTATGGAGACAACTTCATGAATCCATGGACCCTGCATGTCAGCAGGGGACTATTCAAGCTGGTGGATGCTCTGTAATGGTGTGGGGCGCGTGCAGTTTGCGTCATACAGGACCCCTGATACGTCTACACACGACTCTGATAGGTGACACGTACGTAAGCATCCTGTCTGATCACCTGCATCCATTCATGTCCATTGTGCATTCAGACGGGCAGTTCCAGCAGGACAGTGCGACACCCCACACGTTCAGAATTGTTAGAGTGGCTCCAGGAACACTCTTCTGAGTTTAAACACTTTCACTGGCCACCAAACTCGCCATACATGAACATTATTGATCATATCTGAAATGCCTTGCAACGTGCTGTTCCCTCGTTCTCTTACGGATTTATGGATAGCCCTGCAGGATTCATGGTGTCAGTTCCCTCCTGCACTACTCCAGTCATTAGTCGAGTCCATGCCACGTTGTGGTGCGGCGCTTTTGCGTGCTCGCTTTGGCTCCTACACGATAGTAGGCAGGTGTACCAGTTTCTTTGGCTCTTCAGTGTACAAGGTGGTGATGGTGTGATCTTCTGTGCGAAGACTGGTTTGATGCAACTCTCCTTGTTACTCTATCCTGTGCGAGCCTCTTCATCCAAATAAGTACTGCAGCCCACATCCTTCTCAATCTGCCTACTGTATTCATCTCTTGGTCTCCCTCTACGATTTTTATCTCCTTCCCCCTCCACACGCTCTCTCTCTCTCTCTCTCTCTCTCTCTCTCTTCCCTCTAGTAGTAAACTGAAAGCCCCATTATCTCTCAGAATGCGCTCTATCAACCAAACGCTTGTTTGGTCAAGTTGTGCCACAAATGTCTTGTCTCCCCAATTCTATTCATTATACGCTCACTAGTTACGTTATCAACCCGCCTAATCTTCAACATTCTTCTTTACCACCACATTTCGAAAGCTTCTATTCTCTTTTTGTCTATACTGTTTATCATCCATGTTTCAGTTCCATATATGGCTATGCTCCAGACAAATATCTTCAAAAAAGACTTCCTTGCACTTATATCTATATTCAATGATAACAAATGTCTCTTCTTTAGAAATTCTTTTCTTGCCATTGTCAAAATGGTTCAAATGGCTCTGAGCACTATGGGACTCAACTGCTGTGGTCATTAGTCCCCTAGAACTTAGAACTACTTCAATCTAACTAACCTAAGGACATCACACACATCCATGCCCGAGGCAGGATTCGAACCTGCGACCGTAGCAGTCGCACGGTTCCTGACTGCGCGCCTAGAACCGCGAGACCATCGCGGCCGGCTTGCCATTGTCAATCTACATTTTATATCTTCTCTACTTCGGTTATCATAAGTTATTTTTATACCCAAATAGCAAAACTTATCTACTATTTTAAGTGTCGTTTCGTAATCTAATTCCCTTAGCATCACGTGATTTAATTCTTCTACATTCCAACATCCTTGTTTTGCTTTTGTTTGTGTTCATCTAATTCCTCCTTTCAAGACTAATGTGTATATAACCTTGTTAAAACGAATTTTAAGGGACCGAAAAATTGAGCGTTCATGTTAAAAAAAAACTCGTTTTAAGTGATAAACACAGATTTTAGTACCTATACATGTTCAGCAGTACGGTAATGCGTAATACCCTTTACATCACTCTACTGTAGACGTATACTGTAACACCATAAAGTGACTGTAAAAGTGTATATACTCACACTCAACTATTTTCTTGGAAAAAATTCAAGGCTGGTTCGCTGACGTTCAAAGGAACACAAATATTTTGTTACGCAACCAACCGTAACTACAGCAGAGTCAAACATCCGTCGGGAAGGTGGGTTCTTGTCAGGATGTCGCTCTCTGTACAGTTCCGCTGCCTGCGTAGCATTTCGCCTACCTTCAGCCTTTACTGTATGCCTGCTCGGTTCAAATCTTCGCCCCGCCATCGAGATTTAGATTCTCCGTGTTTTCGGTAGATGACTTAAGGCTAATGCCGAGATGGTTCCTGTGAAAGTGCGAGGTCCATGTCCTTCTCCAATCGGAGGCTGTGCCGTATTGGTAATGCTACAATAGTGGACGGGACCTTAGAGCCTGAACTTCCTCCCTTCTTGGCTGACAGTTCTTCACCTGGCCGACTCAATTCTTTATTTGGTGTGTAGTGATTTGGTCAGACAGAATCGACACGTGGTATCATTAGAGGGCAGGAGCGCGTCCGTGCTGCAGCGCTATGTCGCGCTTTAGCCGGCACCTGCTCCGGCCTGTGCTGACGCCGGCGGCGCGGCGCAGCGGTCGGGATTACCATAATGACGTCGGCCGCGGCAGCGGGATTAAGGCGGCTCTGTGCGCGCTCGCCTCCACCTGCCGCCGTCGCGCGTTCCGTTTGCAGACTCTTGCTATACGCCCGTCGCCTCTGCTGAGGCTTTCTCTTCCCATTTCTTTGTTTACCGGCCCTGCTGCTGTGCCGTTAAATAATTCTTGTAGACTAATATCGACAGATTTATGCTTATTCGATACGTTCATCATACGTCCAGTGCGGCTGCCGTTTTGACCGCAACCTGTCACGATCAGGATACAGCCAATACATGAGCAGGGTACACCATGCAAAGTGCACAGCGCTAATCTATTTTCGTACCGTTTTTGATTTGCATGTTGGTATTCCGGTTGCTATAGGTTTATTTATTTATTGTCATTTTTTTCCGTTTGAAGGATGATCGTTTTGACAGTAGTGACTCTCCACGTTCGGGAAGACCTCCGGATTTTTGACGAACATCGTTTAAACGCATTGATCCACAATGATCTACGCCAGGGTACTCGAGAGTTGGCAAATGTGATAAAGGTCGTCATTCCACACACACATGGCTCTAAGCGCTATGGGACTTAACATCTGAGGTCATCAGTCCTCTAGACTTAGAACTACTTAAACCTAACTAACCTAAGGACATCACACACATCCATGCCCGAGGCAGGATTCGAACCTGCGACCGTAGCAGCAACGCGGTTCCGGACTGAAGCGCCTAGAACCGCTTGGTCACAGCGGCCGGCTTCGTCATTCCACCATAGTGCGACATTTATATGCAGTGGAGAAGATTCAAAAATTGGCTGTATGGATACCGCGTAGTCTAAGCCAAAATGACAAATATCAGCGGGTGGTGGTCGTATGTTCATCTCTGCTTGCTCGTCGTCAGTTGGCTCGTGAACAGCATCGATCATTCCTATCCTGTATCGTTATGGTTAACGAGAAATGATGTCTTTATGCTGATATATGGGAAAGAAAGAAATTGTTGAGTCGAACAAAGCAGCAACTACCCGTACAAAGTTTTGCGTGCATCCACAAAAAATAATGTTATGCATTGGGTGGAACTGCGGCGGTGCGGTGTACTAAAAGTTACTTCCCCAAGGTTTAACCATTACGGCTGACATTTATTGTCAACAGTAGAGACGTCTTGCTGACGCAGTCCAAGAAAAACGAGCAGGGAGACTCCGTGAAGTGATGCTACTCCACGAAAACGACCGCCTGCATTCTGCTGGGCTGACAGAAAACACTATTTAGGTCTTGGGTCATTTCGCTCCTACCGTTCACCTGATCTTGCACCCTCAGATTTTCACCATTTCTGCTCTCTTTCGAACAACCTTCAAGGAACCTTAGCGGATAAAAGTGCGCTCCGAACATGGCTTCACACGTTCTTCGCCATAAAACCACTTGATTTCTCTAGTCGCGGAATCAAAAAAAGTTGCCCCAGCTTTGGCAGACTGTTGTAACTAGTGAAGGAGAACATATTATTGACGATGATCATTTGGAGGGATCAGCAGCCTCACAGTTTATGACTGTAATGTATATCCTTCCAGAGCTAGTTGGATTCTAGTGTTGTTATAACGTAACCGTTTTTCCAGGTAACATGCTTCATTTTCAAAGAGGCGTTAGATGTAAGGTTATCACAATAAATTAATTCCTGTTTACAATATCGGCAGATGTGCAGCTTACATACATCATTCACATAAGACATTTCTCAGTATATCATTCTTCCACGTTAAAATGAGCCGTTTGAGGAGATGTTAACTGACTCACAGAAATTAGTACGATGAACATCGCTTACAGTTTTTCAGTGTGTTATAGATAGATATTGTTTTTCATTTGTGCGTTATATTTGCGGGATTGCCATGTCCTACAACGATTATCACCTACAAAATAAAACTCACGAGATGCTACCGAACGTTAGTGTAGTCTGCGTATATGTGAGATTCTGGACAGGGGGCCTCTGAACCAGTGCGTCTGCCGCTCGGTGCAACAAGCAACGCGAGCAATCACAATAATTGCTATAGTTGAATGATGAGTCGCTAAATATCGTACAGTTAAGGTTTGACTCTGTACAAAGAGCCGATAGCCACATAATAAGTTCTAAGGTATTTCTGGTACGAAGATGGCTGGCTCTGAGCACTATGGGACTCAACTGCTGTGGTCATCAGTCCCCTAGAACTTAGAACTACTTAAACCTAACTAACCTAAGGACATCACACACATCCATGCCCGAGGCAGGATTCGAACCTGCGACCGTAGCAGTCCCGCGGTTCCGGACTGCGCGCCTAGAACCGCGAGACCACCGCGGCCGGCAGGTACGAAGATACCATAACAAAGTTTTACGCAATGATGGTACATATGAAGGTGATTATTTTGCTGCATGACCAATATCCGTACCTTAAAGGTCGACGCAATTAGAGACTGAAATGTGCCTTTGTCAAACGGCGATGACAAAATAACTCCGACGTGACTATTGAATGGTATTTTCCGTCCATTTGCTCTATGTAATTTACGAAAAACTGATGAACGCCAAGTCACTGTGACTGGATCGAGATTTGAACGGTATTCCTTTATATGCATTCAGTCAGTAAACTACTGAAGAGTTTTCCCAGTCAAACTATGTTACTAATGCTTAAACGGCACATGTAACTTACTGAAAGGGCAGTTCGGTGACTAAGTGTTTCAATGTCAGACTGACAAAACAAAGCTCCTGGGTTCAATTCTAAGAAAGTTTTTCAACTCTGGGGTACTGAGTGGTTATAATTAAAGTGCAGCTACTCAGAGAGGACCAGAGTGGGCTGTAAGCGTTGTATGGAAGCGAAACTTGGAAGATATTCTAATGCGGAACTGATTTCTGCTGAAAAAAAAAGTTCCAGTTTTGGCCACCACTAGCAAATCAGTCTCTGTGAATCAAAGAAAGACGTATAGAAATACACTCCTGGAAATTGAAATAAGAACACGTGAATTCATTGTCCCAGGAAGGGGAAACTTTATTGATACATTCCTGGGGTCAGATACATCACATGATCACACTGACAGAACCACAGGCACATAGACACAGGCAACAGAGCATGCACAATGTCGGCACTAGTACAGTGTATATCCACCTTTCGCAGCAATGCAGGCTGCTATTCTCCCATGGAGACGATCGTAGAGATGCTGTATGTAGTCCTGTGGAACGGCTTGCCATGCCATTTCCACCTGGCGCCTCAGTTGGACCAGCGTTCGTGCTGGACGTGCAGACCGCGTGAGACGACGCTTCATCCAGTCCCAAACATGCTCAATGGGGGACAGATCCGGAGATCTTGCTGGCCAGGGTAGTTGACTTGCACCTTCTAGAGCACGTTGGGTGGCACGGGATACATGCGGACGTGCATTGTCCTGTTGGAACAGCAAGTTCCCTTGCCGGTCTAGGAATGGTAGAACGATGGGTTCGATGACGGTTTGGATGTACCGTGCACTATTCAGTGTCCCCTCGACGATCACCAGTGGTGTACGGCCAGTGTAGGAGATCGCTCCCCACACCATGATGCCGGGTGTTGGCCCTGTGTGCCTCGGTCGTATGCAGTCATGATTGTGGCGCTCACCTGCACGGCGCCAAACACGCATACGACCATCATTGGCACCAAGGCAGAAGCGACTCTCATCGCTGAAGACGACACGTCTCCATTCGTCCCTCCATTCACGCCTGTCGCGACACCACTGGAGGCGGGCTGCACGATGTTGGGGCGTGAGCGGAAGACGGCCTAACGGTGTGCGGGACCGTAGCCCAGCATCATGGAGAATGGTCCTCGCCGATACCCCAGGAGCAACAGTGTCCCTAATTTGCTGGGAAGTGGCGGTGCGGTTCCCTACGGCACTGCGTAGGATCCTACGGTCTTGGCGTGCATCCGTGCGTCGCTGCGGTCCGGTCCCAGGTCGACGGGCACGTGCACCTTCCGCCGACCACTGGCGACAACATCGATGTACTGTGGAGACCTCACGCCCCACGTGTTGAGCAATTCGGCGGTACGTCCACCCGGCCTCCCGCATGCCCACTATACGCCCTCGCTCAAAGTCCGTCAACTGCACATACGGTTCACGTCCACGCTGTCGCGGCATGCTACCAGTGTTAAAGACTGCGATGGAGCTCCGTATGCCACGGCAAACTGGCTGACACTGACGGCGGCGGTGCACAAATGCTGCGCAGCTAGCGCCATTCGACGGCCAACACCGCGGTTCCTGGTGTGTCCGCTATGCCGTGCGTGTGATCATTGCTTGTACAGCCCTCTCGCAGTGTCCGGAGCAAGTATGGTGGGTCTGACACACCGGTGTCAATGTGTTCTTTTTTCCATTTCCAGGAGTGTATATTCTTATGTAATGGGTTATATGGGGCATGGACAAGAAAGGATGAAACGAATGAGAAAGGCGTAATGTTGATTTTATTATTAACCCCCACTTACACAATTTGTTCATTATCAGCACCGGAGACGTCGACGAGACGTTGTACAGCTCCGGATTTGCACCTAGGAGCTATTTTTTTTTCTTCCAACGTTTATCGGTTCCGCATTTACACATTTGGATATCTACCGAGTTTCGCTGCCATACGATAATTATAGCCAACACTGGACTTCCGTGAGTAGCTGCACTTGAATTATAACCAAATTTGAGAACTGCCAAGCAAATGGCTCTGAGCACTATAGGACTTCTGTGGTCATCAGTCGAAATGCCAAGCAGCCCGAGTCCACGTTAAACTATAGATCCCCCGATAGCTGGCTTGAAGGTTGGAGAAAGGTAAGGATCTGGCACTGAACAATGCTTATTTCGTAATTGACATCTTGTCTTTGGAAACCATGTTTTACATAGTTTTATATTAAGTTCTTACAACTACTGACGAACTGCACCTTGGAGAACCAGCTGTGAATAAGTCTATAATGTTTTAGTGTTATTTGTAGTACCATTGTAGGCATTATCTATAGTGTTACACTCAACTAATTTTTATATTGTCGCACAATATTCTTCCTTTACGTAGCTTAGATACCTTCTTTTGATCGCATTTTTTCCTTTTTTCTTTCTGTAGTAAACAGAGTGAGGACGGGACAAGATACAACGTAAAAGTGCGTCGCATCCTGGACAGTGTAGGCAGCTGGAGATAAATTTTGATGGCCACCACGGATGAGGACAGAGAGGGGAAAATGGGGGAACGCGGATTGTGAACCAACGAGGGTGGCAAATAAAGTATACATGTATATATAGAGGATAAGGCGGTGGCGCAAGGGGGGCGGGGGGAGCGGAGAGATCAAGCTGGCCATCAGGCGGAGATAAAGTGGAGCAGGGACCGCCGCAGATACGGCCTGCATCCGGCCGCGACAGCGGGAGGGGCGGTGAGGGAGGGAGGCGGTGGTGGGCGGGCCTGGGGTGGGGACGGAGGATTTCATTACGGGCTCCGTATCTCGCGCTGGCATGCGGGTCGCGTCGCCTCCAGGGGCTGCCTCAGACACACGCACTGGCTTGTTTTCGCTGCCGCTGATTTCACCAGCGCGCGCAGTCTTACTCCGCAGTATGTTTACATCTACATGTATTCCGCCAGTCACCTTACTGTAAGCGGCGGAGAATACTTCTGGTATCCTTCCCCACCCCACCTCCGCCTTTCCCTTTTCATTTCGCGAATGGCGCCTGGGAAAAATGAATACAGGTATCTACATCCATACTCCGAAAGCTACCCGACGGTGTGTGGCGGAGGGTACCTTGAATACCTCTATCGGTTCTCCCTTCTATTCCAGTCTCTGTTCGTGGAAAGAAGGATTGTCGGTATGCCTCTGTGTGGGTTCTAATCTCTGTGATTTTATCCTCATGGTCTCTTCGCGAGATATACGTAGGAGGGAGCAATATACTGCTTGACTCCTCGGTGAAGGTATGTTCTCGAAACTTCAACAAAATCCCGTACCGAGCTACTGAGCGTCTCTCCTGCAGAGTCTTCCACTGGAGTTTATCTATCATCTCCGTAACGCTTTCGCGATTACTAAATGATCCTGTAACGAAGCGCGCTGGTCTCCGTTGGATCTTTTCTATCTCTTCTATTAACCCTATCTGGTACGGAGCCCACACTGCTGAGCAGTATTCAAGCAGTGGGAGAACAAGTGTACTGTAACCTACTTCCTTTGTTTTCGGATTGCATTTCCTTAGGATTCTTCCAATGAATCTCAGTCTGGCATCTGCTTTACCGACGATCAACTTTATATGATCATTCCATTTTAAATCACTCCTAATGCGTACTCCCAGATAATTTATAAAATTAACTGCTTCCAGTTGCTGACCTGCTATATTGTAGCTAAATGATAAGGGATCTTTCTTTCTGTGTATTCGCAGCACATTACACTTGTCTACATTGAGATTCAATTGCCATCCCCGCACCATGCGTCAATTCGCTGGAGATCCTCCTGCACTTCAATACAATTTTCCATTGTTACAACCTCTCGATATACCACAGCATCATCCGCAAAAAGCCTCAGTGAACTTCCGATGTCATCCACAAGGTCATTTATGTATATTGTGAATAGCAACGGTCCCATGACACTCCTCTGCGGCACACCTGAAATCACTCTTACTTCGGAAGACTTCTCTCCATTGAGAATGACATGCTGCGTTCTGTTATCTAGGAACTCTTCAATCCAATCACACAATTGGTCTGATAGTCCATATGCTCTTACTTTGTTCATTAAACGACTGTGGGGAACTGTATTGAACGCCTTGCGGAAGTCAAGAAACACGGCATCTATCTGGGAACCCGTGTCTATGGCCCTCTGAGTCTCGTGGACGAATAGCGCGAGCTGGGTTTCACACGATCGTCTTTTTCGAAACCCATGCTGATTCCTACAGAGTAGATTTCTAGTCTCCAAAAAAGTCATTATACTCGAACATAATACGTGTTCCAAAATTCTACAACACTAAATTCTCGAATTTTCTCGTTGTGTTAATTTCGTGGTAGGCAGTTATATATTGATCTGCTATTCCCAGAACGTACTTCTGCGGAAACGCAGTAGTATATATCCTGTTATACCAAACATCTCTCTCGTAGCGTCTGTCACTAAAGTTTGTTGAGCATCTGTGACGCTCTCGCGACATCTAAACAATCGCGTGGTGAAACTCTCCGCTCTTCGTTGGATCTCGTCTGTCCCTTGTATTAATTCTACCTGTAAGGGTCCCAGGTTGGCGAAAAATACTCAAAAATTGGTCGAACCAGCTACTTGTAAGGCGCTTCTTTTGTGGATGAAACACGCTTCCTTAGGATTCTTCCTATGAATCTCAGCCTGGCATTCCTACTATTTGTTTTATGTGGTCATTCTACAAAGGTCTTTCTGGATACTTATTCCTAAACATTTTACGGTAGTTATTGTCTCCAGAGGCTTGGCGCCGCTAGTGTAATTGAGTGCAATGTTGATTTCTTCGCCAATTTATGCACACTAACATCTATTTACGTTCAGGGTCAGCTGCCACTCATCAGTCCTCCGCTGTTCTTCCTGAAAATCGCTACAGTCTTCTGGTGTTGCTACCTTCTTACAGAAAACTGCATCGTAATCTCCGAGAAGCCTCTTGGAGCTTGCTACATAATCCTCCAGATCATTTATACACATTGCAAACAATAACGTTTCTGTCACACTATCATGGGTTGTTCCTGAAATTGTTTTTACGTCTGTCGAGTTTGTACCGTTAAGAGCGTCATGTTACGCCCGCGAGAGAATCAGAAATGTGGTTACACAAATTAAGCCTCTCGATTTGTATAACACAGACATGAATTTGGCGTTAGCTGACGATTTAGAATTTCCGACCCACTGTTCTGACACACTTACCAAACAAGACACACAATTAGGGGTCTGTGCGAGCAAGAGAAACTCTATCCGTAAGTCTTTCATCCGCATCCGCGGATGAAGTTCGTAAATCATTTTAATCCGTTCAGTCTGCCGGAGCTCTGACAGTAGGATTGCCTAATTCTAGTCAGCTAAAATCAGATCTCGTAATTCATATTCCACTGAGTAAGAACATAGACGGCGATCATGACCATATTTTGACACTGCCCGCATCTCGTGGTCGTGCGGTAGCGTTCTCGCTTCCCACGCCCGGGTTCCCGGGTTCGATTCCCGGCGGGGTCAGGGATTTTCTCTGCCTCGTGATGGCTGGGTGTTGTGTGCTGTCCTTAGGTTAGTTAGGTTTAAGTAGTTCTAAGTTCTAGGGGACTTATGACCACAGCAGTTGAGTCCCATAGTGCTCAGAGCCATTTGAACCATTTTTTGACACTGTGAAAAGGTTTTCAATGACGTTACCGCCTTTGGGCATTGAAATGAATCGATGATAAAAGGTGAAAATTTCTGCCAGACCGGGCATAGAATCCGATCTTCCGGTTAACTTACACAGTACTACCATAGTGTCATCTATCCATGAACCTCTCACTTGCCGTTTCGGGTTCCGACAACAAACTGGGCTTGTGTGCGCCCACACAGAAAGAATGGATCATTAGTCGTCACACCTTTTATATATACAGGGTGTATCTGAAATGAATGTAAAAGATGAGAGGGCTGGTAGAGTGGTTCATAAGCACATTTCACATAGCAACTCATGTCCGCATCCCTTAGCGTACGGCGCCAGGCGTGGTTGAACAGCGTCGCCGCCAAGAGGATAGGCATACAACATGCCACCCGAACTGTGATGATAGTAGGTCTGCAGAGCAACGATTCGAATGTATTTGTGTGACATTAAGGTAAAAGAGACGTTGGCTTGAAGTTTTATGACGCTGTAGTCGACAAAGTTGCGGATATTCCAGGTGGGACATCATTACGGGTTTTCCAGCTCTTACTTGGGACGTGAACTTGTTGCTTTTGACTGTACAAATGCCTGTCGGGGTAGTTGTCACATAGAAGGCAGCGTCTGTGCACACTACGGACTCTGGCTCGACCGACGTTAATTTGTCACGAAACGGGGACACACTTGTATTTGTTAGTGTGGAGCGGACAGGAAATGGAGCGCAATTCTTGGGAAGAAAGGGCAGACATACACTATGCTTAGGGACGGCGGATAGAAATGCTTACCCAGCCCTACGTTCGTAGGTTTCCAAATCGTCGAGTGCCAGCCTCATGCCCATTTGCTGCCATCCACAGATCCTACGAGAACAGCTTCACTTGAGGTACGTTCTTGTAATGACACATGTGCATTTAAGGCCTACTTCGTACGCCGGTGTGTTCATTTTGTTACAGGTGCAAAGGCCTCGCGCTCTCGTTCGTCAACGCACAGTGCGTACACCAGAGCTCGAAGAGGAGGCGTTAGCACTGCTGGAAAACACACTCTCAACAAGCTCGCAGTGTGTTGCACGGGAATTGGGTGCAAGCCATTTCACAATTTGGCGTGTGTGGCATCATGATGATTTGCTCCACTACCGCCTTCAGAACGTTAACGCCCTTAACATAAGACGATTTTCCAAATCAAATTGAATTCTGCCAGCGGTTTTTGCAAATATGTGCTATTCAACCGGACTTTCCGAACCGTGTACTTTTTACGGACGAGGCATCCTTTACAAGAGAGTGTATGTTCAACAGCCACAATCAACACGTGTGGGCACGGGAAAATCCGCATGCCGCCTTTGTTCGTGGTCACCAAGATCGCTTCGCTGTCAATATTTGGGCTGGCTTGGTAAGCAATAATGTGATACATTAATCTTTTTACGAGGAACTGTGCCAGAGTTGTTGGAACATGTCCCGCTCAACATGCGACAGCGAAAGTGGTACCAACACAATGATGCAACTGCGCACTTCTCACAAGCAGTGCGAACGGTTTTGGATGAAACCTTTGGTGAGAAATGGATAGGGCGCAGTGGTCCTGTGGCATGTTCTGCACGTTCCCCCGACGTGGCACCCATTGATATTTTCTTCTGCGGCCACCTGAAATCTATTGTCTAGCGTGCATTACGGCAGCCTCCGATGCAATTTCCACTTTACCAGCAGTGTTTGAAAGAGTGCGACAGTCACTCCAGCGTCCTCGCACGGCGTGCAGTCAAAGCAGGACGGCGTAATTTCGAGCACGTTTTGTAACTCTTTCTAAATAAAGGTCATAAAACTTCACCCCCGACTTCTCATTTACCTTGATACCACAAATACAATGAAAACGTTGCCCTGCAGACCTGCTACCATGACGGATCTGATGGCATTTTGTGTGCCTGCCCTCTTGCCGCCGGCGCGCGACGCAATTCAACGACCTGGGGCCGTACGTGGATATGGGTTGCCATGTGGAAAAAGCGTGTTACGACCAACTCTACCAGCCATCTCATTTTCTACATTCATTTCAGATACACCGTGTGTATATCAGTAATTACGACACGGAGAAACGTACTAAGTAAATGAGAGACACTAATGTATTAAATGTTACAAATTTTTTTCGTAATTACTGATAGCAATATTTTTTTCGCGGAATATTTCCGCCACATTATGAAGTCAGATTAAGTCATTACAAGTTGTCACGTACTGCACTCAGAAATGTGTCGTCTATGAAATATGCGTTACTTTAGAAAGGACAATATATTCAGCTTGAACTGTCATTAAATGCATTTATTCACGATCCTGATTTCGGCGTATTATGCCATTCCATAGTGGCAGCTCAACATGAAATGTTTTTGTGTGCTTTTAAAAGGAAGTCATGCACTGAAGCACTTCATAGTGATCTATTTCTCAATGTAAAATTCTTTGCTGTTTCTCATTATAATATTCGTTGGAAACACACGCGCACGCACACACAAGCGCTCGCGTTTTTTTATAATAGTAATAATTATTGTCATCATCATCATCATCATCATCATCATCATCCTCATCATGATCGTCATTGATTATTCCCGTTTAAGAGAGGGTGTGAACTTGAACCAGTCACACACAGCTTTCTTCCTTTTCATCTTTTGTTTTCTTTCCAAATCGTCTTCATTAATACGTTGGGTTTTTTCGTTCTTTCTTCTGTCCATTTTTGCCCTGTAGTTTTTTTTCTTCAGACTTGTTCAATTTTTGTGTTTTCTGTCCTTAAATCCGTATTCTGAGTATTTCAACCGTTCCAGGTCGTCTTGTGTGTCTTTCATCCAACTGGCCTTAATTTTCTTGCATTAATAACGTTAAAAATTTTCTTAACGCGTCAGTTTTCACCCATCCTGCATAAGTGTCCGCAGAACTATAGCCGTCTTTTCCTGAATTAATTTGTGATAATGTTGTGTTTTCTTAGAGTTATTTTCTGCGTCGTCTGATCCTAGTTCCGTCTCGAGAACAGCGACGCAAAAGGCCGTCGCCAAATGAGGTAGTTAGGTAACCTTCGAAAAAAAAAATATTTGTTCAGCCGTTTTCGGGATACGAATTGATAAATATGAAGTTCTTTCTGGGAAAGGAATATTTCAGCCGTTCAAATAAAGTCAAAGACAGATTTTTTACTTGCTTAGAGAGACTATAGAGCTCTATGCATTATACTAGAGTTTCTGATTTGTTGCGTGTTTTTTGTAAAAGATTCTGAGAGATGTGGGGGAGAGGTAAAAAAGGACAGTCTATCGCATCGGAGCGCTGTTGTAACTGCCTGTGGACAGTGTAAACTTTGGATCTTAAGCGACTTATGGCAAGTAATTTAAAGCAGACTATGACGACGTCGAGGCCGATGGGTCGTAATTCGTGCGCGTTATAGTGACGGATATAGTGGTGTGGACGAAGCAGCTGTATCGGTTTCCTCGCCCGCCGAGGACCGATGCACAGACTTCGCGGCAGACGATGCTGCCAAATTAATTGGCCGGCGGCTGGTGGCAGCGTAGACGCGCAGCCGGCAGGCGCCGCTGGCTCCGCTCCGCCAGGCGGCGCTCTAATTGGACGGAATTAAACGCAGCACTCCGCCCCACGCCGCACAACTGCTTCCACCTTGCGTCGCACCCGCGGGACCTAGCTGCTACTGCCGCCTGTTGCAGACCGACGTCCCTCTGCGCCGGGCGAGCCGTCGCCGCGTTTCAGTTACCGGCAGCAGTGCCATTCAGATGCACGGCAGGCCACCCTGAGTTAACTGTGCACGTTAGACGGGTGGCGCTCAACATTTTCATAGCAAGTATATGGTTAACTGAGCACTCCCTTATGACAGCTTTGGGTCATTAATATTAGAATGCAGCTGTTGTTAAAACTTATTAACGCGTGTTAGCGACCTAAAGAGGTCATGAGGGCATTATCAGTTACTCATACAATGCTCCCAGGCCTCCTGAGCGACTTTATCACAAATTTAAATATACCAGTAAACTCTCGATTCCGTAAAGAATCAAACTCTCATGTACAAAACAGTTTCAAACGCCTAGTAGTATTACAGATGAGTTAATGTGTTAAATATATGACGTTAAGGTTGTAAGTGAGGAATAATTTAGCAAAAGCTTTGAGATTTTGTTTAAAGTTTTTTCGAGGTCACTAAATGCTCTCAGTATCAAAGACTCGAATGGTGTATTCTGGGTAATTTGCGTTCTGTTTTAAGCAAAAGCTAGCTTTTCGCTACCTGAATGTCTATGACGTCGTATCTCCTAAACTGTGTGTTGTACCACGATATAATTTTGAAAATACATTCAAACTATTGTGAATACTGTCTGCAAAATGAGTTGGGAATACAGTTCAGTAAAGAAGAAACAATACTGAAGTGTTACTGCACGAACAGCGAAAATATAGTAAGCAATGAACATTTTTCTTGTCAATGTGTGGGTGGGGTGATGTCAGCGAGAACAAGTTTCGTAAAGGTTTGAAAATACGTGAAAAGTCTATTGGGAGTCGCCAAGTACTCTCATTGTCAAATACTGAATGACTATAGCCTGAGTAATTTACGTGCTTCATATATACGTACAGTTTTTAACTTTAACACTCGTCTTTATTATATGAAACCGTTAACATAAGATTACACCTATTAATATGCAGATTATAAAAGAATTTTAAATTTGTCATTGCAGTTGGTTGATTTATTCTGGGAAGGGGACCAGACAGCGAGGTCATCGGAACCATCCTGGCATTTTGCCTGAGGCGATTTAGGTAAGTCATGAAAACCAAGGTCAGGATGGCGTGACGCGGATTTGAACTATCGTCCTCCAGAATGCGTGTCCAGTGTGCTAACCACTGCACCACCTCGCTCGGTTTTAAATTCGATAAATATGGTTAGCAGTGCAAGGTGGCCCAGTCGATAAGCGTTAAAACTGTAAATTCAGAGGCCTGGGATGCAATGCTTATTCGGTCCCAGGATATTTTTCTGTCTCCTGGCGCTTCATTTACTCTGACAATGATTTATTAACATATAAAATGCCAACTGCACCGCCATTCGAAGCTGACCTAAAACTGCGGGTCGGATTGTGTTCAAAGATTGTAGTAAGGGAATGCCATACCACGTCCAACAAAAACACGCCTAGGAAACCACTGCAGTACCAACCTTCATGCTGGGAGCTCTGCTTATTTATGGAAGGTATGAGGGCCTACAGGTTTTGATCAAAATATTATAGTCCAGTGCCTTGGGTTGATTGCCAAATTTCTGTGACCGAGGAAGATAGCGCAGTGGTAAGTCAATAGACTCATTTCGGGAGAACAGCAATTCAGATCTCCGTTCGAGGATTACTTAAAACAAGTGACAGGATTAATTCGAAATTTGCTTCTTTCTTTCCAGTGTTGGTGAGAGAGAGTATTTGAGCGAAATAGGTTATGTCCAACTACCTGGTTCCATTACGTGGCTTCTCTCATTTCGTCGTCAACAATGTACTCATTACTGTCATCTGTTCCAAACACATACGACACAACACTCGTACTACACAAAGGACAGATGCCAATACATGTGACGAAAGAACACCATCCATGGTAGTTAATATCAGATATACAGTAATAATGTAGATGAAGATAGCACATACATCATACAGAGTATTTTGTGACTTCGTTTCTGTAGAATCTGGGCCACTGTGTGCCGGTTTACTTACAGAAGCTCCGTTTTTTCATCATATATGTCTGGACGAAATTGCTGACGTCGCCGTTACGTTTCGATTACATGGACTACGTCCTGCCAGTCTGGAGCATGTCGATGAAAACAATACATGTAAAGTGCTGTATGGTGGTCTAGCTGGTGCAACTCGCCAAGAAGCTTGGAGACATGCGTCCTTTATCCACTCCTCCTAGCATTGCACGGGAGCCGGCCGAAGTGGCCGTGCGGTTAAAGGCGATGCAGTCTGGAACCGCAAGACCGCTACGGTCGCAGGTTCAAATCCTGCCTCGGGCATGGATGTTTGTGATGTCCTTAGGTTAGTTAGGTTTAACTAGTTCTAAGTTCTAGGGGACTAATGACCTCAGCAGTTGAGTCCCATAGTGCTCAGAGCCATTTGAACCATTGCACGGGAAGAAACTAATGATTCGCGCTCCTGTATTAAGTTGCAGCATCGACGTCGCTTTCCCGCCAAAAGCTAGCGTCGGTACAAATTGCTTATATTTCTTACAAGGACGCGGCATCTTCGTTCGTTTTACCGCCCTGACGTGTATTTTGTGTGTGAATTACTCTTTGATTTTAAAACGTCTATCAAAATGCAATAATATGTAGAGGTGAAAGACTTTTTTCTGTACTGTTTATGTCCCAATTCTTGTCGTACAATATTTTCAGGAAAAGAAAAATTCCCTGAAGTAAATTCTCATGTGTTCTTGTACATGAAAGACCACTGTGCAAAGTGTTGAAAACGTACTGAATCATATATTTGCCCAAGTTCAAATAGAGCCGTATTGTACTGACAGCCAAGGTATTCTGAAATGATACATAAGCGTAAACACGGTTTAGCATGCAGTACTGTGTGTGGCATCGTAATGACTTAACACATGTAAACCTCTGTGCATTTCTTGTTCGTCTTGGTTTCGAACACGGTCGGGTTAAGCATAAGTATTTCTTGTATCATTTATTTCTTCATTTTAATGTTTTTAAGTTTTGGTTTGTATTTCTTCGTTTCATCTACGTAAAAGTATGCAAGTTAATGAGTGTGTGTTGTCTGTTTTTTTTTCTCTTCTTTTGTCTGTGAACGCCTACATGTTGTTTACAGTGTTGTAATATAGTTTATTGTAAACTGCTTCCTATTTTAAGTATACCTCTGCCGCGTCCTTATTTATTTCGTTTAATCAGTTAGTTCTTATCTCTATTTGGCTTCGAACTATTTAGTGATTCATTGAAATGTTCTCTCTTATAGCATTTGTTTTTTTGAGTGTCCGAAAAAGCACGTACATATTTCTTAATTGTGATTGTTAAATTTTTTTGCAGCGTTGATCGTAATTTTTATTCTCTCAATTATCTAGATCGCAAGAGTTTTCTCAATTTTTTTTAAAAAAATTACCATGTTCCAGATTCCTATAATATGTGTTTCTTGCTTTATGAGGTGCAGTCAGTTGCACTGTTCTGAGTGAATTACTGTGTTTCGATCCTAAGGTATGTGTGGGGTGTGTCTTTCGTTTTGTACCATTATATCCTTTCACGAGTAATTTGTAATCCCTCCTCTTCACCAATTTCACGAAGCGTCTCGATCTGCAGGGTGGGGAAGTAGAACCTGATAATAAGACCAGAGTAAAATTTTCCAAGATAATCAAAGCTCACAATTGCACTGTTGCGGAGCGATGGCCATCAGGTTGTTTTCCTCCTCCCTGAATATCCAGGCTGCTGCTGTGTCGTGTACCGATATTATCAGCATATACCTGACGCAAACTGTTTATTACCGACCGTCGTAATGTTATGCTAGCGTTCACTACCCATGTCTAAGAACTCTTTGGTGATGATGGTTTCCTTAACGAGAAAGCTTGTTTTATAATCAGTCCCGTATTTCTCTAACGCTTCACCGAAGACGATTTCACTGTGGAATCTTCTACCTTTCGGAATTAAATGAACAGAATATTTTAGCGCTTTTAGTGGATTTGCTAGCTTTAACTGTTACCCCCCCCCCCCCTTCCCCACTTCCACCTTTGTTCAAAAATGGTTCAAATGGCTCTGAGCACTATGGGACTTAACTTCTGAGGTCATCAGTCCCCTGGGCTAACTAACCTAAGGACATCACACACATCCATGCCCTAGGCAGGATTCGAACCTGCGACCGTAGCGTTCGCGCGGGTCCAGACTGTAGCGCCTAGAACCGCTCGGCCATTCCGGCCGGCCCACCTTTGTTTTCATTAAGAAATCGGATAAGTTCTCTTTTCGTAACGTCCTCTATATTATTTGAGACGTTCACTCGTACAGATAACTCTTGAACTGGGAATGAGGATGAGGGAGGGGGCATATAATCTTTGCCCTTGAAATGCCAACTGTCCTGAAATTTATATTGTAACTGTCCCGAGATTTATGTTGAGCCGTTTTGTGGCATCCAAATCCGATATGAAGGCGACCGGTACTAAATTTTAATCCCAGTCCTCGCGAATTACAAAAGACGGCGATTTCACAGGTGCACTTCTTGGAGCGGTGTGAGAAGACGAGATGCCGGGGTGTCCTCACGTTGTGGACCTGCAGTGCGCGCACCCTGCTGGTGAGGTTAGGAGGTGGGGGATGTAGGGAAGGGGGGAGGGGGTCCTGCCCGTTGGACGCGCCGAAAATCGATGCGTGGGCGGCTGGATGCGGCCGCCAGACCGCAGGCCGCGACGCTACACGCTGCGCTGCACGCGGCCCGTAATGGCCGGCCTTGCTCGTCGTGGGCCCGACCCGCTCTCCTGCGTCCGCAACGGGTCGACGTCGGTTGCAGGGTGCGGGTGTCCCACCTCCTACAGCTGTGGGGACGCCGCATTGTCCGGTTACCACGGAGGGTTATTTAGCACGGTCCACCAAGTAGTTTAATGACATTTCAGTGTTGGTAGGGGATGATCTTCTGCGTTCGTTCCACACGAAGTTTGTGCGAATGATAGGATCTGGATATTGGTCCCAATAATTCAACTATAATAATTCATTTTATTTCATTGTCGAAAGGAGATGTTATCGTGCGTTTCGTGCTTCAGCCGTGATTTAATTCACCAGCCTCCTCGCCCGAGGCGAAATGGAGAAATGCAGTGGAAATCAAGACAGATTTTAGATCGTTGTTGATTGCTTTTAAATTCATCCACCACGATCCCCACGCCGCCACCACCACCACCACCACCACCACCACCACCACCACCACCACCACCACTGAGCGCTGAAGATAGGAATTTTTCAACGGAAACAGGAGAGTTTTGTTGCTATAACAACTAGGAACACATCAGAACGCCACGATTACCTTAACCCTTTCAGCACGAGACCCATCATAGGATGGACGTTTGGTTGCCACCGCTAGGCGGCTTATCGTATGACATACAAACGGACGCGTTTCGTAAGAACTGGCATTGTCAAAGGAGACAACGTTATAAATGTTGAATTAACAGTTTATAATGTCCAGATCACCTGATTACTGAAAAATGCACATTATCGTTTTCAGCGTATTATTGCCGTTTTCAAATGTGGAAACATCCAGTAACAGCTCGGTTATGAAGTATAATGTTTTAGTTATATGCGTATTGAATATCATGAAAATGGTCGCTCCGATATTGTGACGGAATGCTGCATGTTTTTTTGACATGTTTCATACCATTTTTATGGTGTTCAGTGTGCATATAACTAGAGTTTATGCATCATGACGAAACTCTTAATGGATTTTTATCGTATCTGAAGAAGACAATAGTAACTCATAATGTGAAAATTTGGAGTAGAAAAAGCGATCTTGACAAAATGAATTATTAAATGAAAGCCTAGACAGACAGCGAAAGAAACAAATTTTTTAAGCTAATCAATAGTATCAGCTTAGTGACACGAAATTAACCCAGCCAATCAAAGTTTCATTTCCTTCTTTCGTTTGTTACTTCATTTTATATCGATGTGTTTTGAAGTAATATATAAATACACCTTTACTGACGCGATTAATGCCGGTCGTATTTCTGATTCTTCTTCCTACATTTCTTGACTGTCGACTGATAATGAGATGAAGTAATAAAATTATAGCTACAATAGCTCGTAAAATAACGTAATGACCTCTGTATAAAGTAGAACTGAATACTGATGATAACGCGGGAAAAATAATGATGAACCGTTCTTTGCATTATTTGAAAATCTTAGGAGGATGTTAATTTTCAGAATGGGGTGCAGTAACATGTACTCGTCTTAGATGCTTAAAATTAATTTTACGTTTCCTATTAACAGTAATACAATGTAATGATTTATACTTTTTATTTATGTTAGAGATTTAAAACCCATGAAGTCAAAATGACACATTAAATCTTCTTTATTTGGATTATTAGGGGCCGTCCGGGGTGGCCGTGCGGTTCTAGGCGCTACAGTCTGGAACCGCGCGACCGCTACGGTCGCAGGTTCGAATCCTGCCTCGGGCATGGACGTGTGTGGTATCCTTAGGTTACTTTAACTAGTTCTAAGTTCTAGGGGACCGATGACCTCAGAAGTTAAGTCCCATATTGCTCAGAGCCATTTGTACCATGTTTTTGGATTATTAGTTTCGGCTAACAATCTAGCCATCTTCAGATCATAAAACGTTCTTGATTAGTATTGTTGGCATTATGACTCACACATCTTTAATATATTTCTTAAAATGACAATTAAAGCAACTTTTGATCCTTCGTGGCCAGTGTAATTGAACGATGGTTATAAAACAAATACATTATGCCGTTACAACTTAGCAACTGACACAGTCAGTATTTACATTTCGTAACAGAGATCATCATATATGTGTTGCTGTGACGTGGTACATGTGAGTAGTATCGCAGCTGGTGGCCAACAGAACGTACAAGAAACGTAACATTCGGCACATACATAGTATATACATATGTGGCCGATACTGTGGCGAAATGGGGGAGGAGACACTGTTGTTAGCCCCTTGGTTCATATGGATGGTCAGCTGCTTGACAGTTGCACATCTATTCATCCATACACTTCTCTACAGCCATCGTTCACCTCTGTCATCTATAGTCCGTGGTGCACCACAGTTACCTCGGGGCCTGTTTTGGATAGCGCCATTTTGCCATGGACGGCGGCACGCGAACAGTTTACATCGTTAGCTGTTTCGGAAATGCTTCCACCTTTGGCCCGGGAGCCAATAATCATGCCCTCTTTATAGACCCCTCACTGCCAGTGATGTCACGTGAAGTCTGTGAGTGGTGATGACACGTTGTCGTCGAACATAGGCGGTGGTCACATTAATGCGACTGGGCCGTGTATGAGGAAGTATCGTACGAGCACGACATGCCAGAAATAAGAGCGGAACCAACACGAAGCCTTGAGGCAAATCAGCATTGGCCCTCTAGGATGGCCTGTAGATTCCTATGGGGAACCATACTGTCAGTCTTCTGTCGGAAGACGACACATCATATAGGTACAAACAGAAGACCCTAACAGCCAACGCTGCACACTGCTTGGAGCGACACTAGTCCGTTGTGGCCGCTAGGCAGTCTGAGGTAGACGTGCAGTGGAGTGCCGGCAGGTGCAGGCCGAGCGGAGGGCATTAACGGTGCCCGGCAGCTCTTTTCACGTCACATCTACTCCCGCGGGGCGCTGCGCCCGTCGGCCATTGCGCGCCGAGCCTGTGCTGTGGAGCGGACTTCCTCTCCTTTGCAGGCTGTGCGCACAATCGGTCGTTATCTCGCCTCACCGGCACATGTGCTCACGCCCGCTCTCGAGACCAGACACCGCGCCGGTAGCGACGATTTGTCTGCTTTCTGCGTGAATGCATTCTAAGGCACGCACGCAAATAAAACAAGTAAAAAAGGAAAGGGCAAAGAGAAACGGGGGCTCGAACTCTCTTGTCCCGCCCCCTATCTTCAGGGGCGTTTCTTTATGCATATTTCGCCACTTATTTATACAAAATGGGCCAGTAGTTCAGCACTCTGTTTCCAGAATGAGATTTTCGCTCTGCAGCGGAGTGTGCGCCGATATGAAACTACCTGGCAGATTAAAACTGTGTGCCGGACCGAGACTCGAACTCGGGACCTTTGCCTGTCGCGGGCAAGTGCTGTACCAACTGAGCTACCCAAGCACGACTCACGCCCCGTCCTCACAGCTTTACGTCTGCCAGTATCTCGTCTCCTACCTTCCAAACTTTACAGAAGTTCTGCGAAACTTGCAGAACTAGCACTCCTGAAAGAAAGGATATTGCTGAGACATGGCTTAGCCACAGCCTGGGAGATGTTTCCAGAATGGTAGAGCACTTGCCCGCGAAAGGCAAAGGTCCCGAGTTCTAGTCTCGGTCCGGCACACCGTTTTAATCTGCCAGGAGGTTTCATATCAGCCCACACTCCGCTGCAGAGTGAAAATCTCGTTTTGGAAACATCCCCCAGGCTGTGGCTAAGCCATGTCTCCGCAATATCCTTTCTTTCAGTAGTACTAGTTCTGCAGGGTTCGCAGGAGAGCTTCTGTAAAGTTTGGAAGGTAGGAGACGAGGTACTGGCAGAAGTAAAGCTGTGAGGACGGGGCGTGAGTCGTGCTTAGGTAGCTCAGTTGGTAGAGCACTTGCCCGCGAAAGGCAAGGGTCCCGAGTTCGAGTCTCGGCCCGGCACACAGTTTTAATCTGCCAGGAAGTTTCAGCACTCTGTTATTTATGAAGCGCACGCCAGCACTGCATACTGTACAAGTGCTAAGCTTTTTCAAATCAATGTATATGTGTTCTCTTTGACAACAATTAGCGTAAATTTGTAAAAAAAAATAGTTTCACTTTCTATTTGGCAATCAAAACTGTATATTACCTCAGTTTATAAACTATTTACTTCGTTCACTGAAAGGTGGGTGACGAGTATCTACCTGCAATATACCTTGCCCCTGGCGCAAGCGATAGCAGTACATGAACTAACACCTAGTGCGAACATAGCTTTCGAAAGCATTGGTTCCTTCCTCAGGGCAAGAGCAAAGCAAAAACTTGTTTGGGATTGTGAAGTGGGTGGGGGTGCAGGTCAATCGGAATCTAGACTAAAAAGGAAACCCGATGTGCATAGATGAAAGTGCGAAAAGACAAGGAGAATGCCATTAGGGAGAGGGTCACCTTATTTAACACCACCAGACTTTTTCCTCAGGGGTGACCTAAAGGCAAGATGTAGTGCGGCCACTTCCACTTCCAGCACCCTTTGTGATTCAGCTTTATTTCTCCATGAACAAGGTATGACATTTCCTGATTTTTACGCAAAGCCTTTAAGTGTAATTTAAGCAAATGTTTGTTTGTGAGGCCTCTTTCGAATAGGACAACCTGTACAATGGCTGCATAATAACACAGAAAATACCAGAACATATAGGATTTCGTTATATCATGTCCGGTCTATATGTTCAAAGTACAAAATCACGGGTAACTTAATTTTGGGGTTACTCAATATACCCATCCAATTATTTAAAAAAACTAAGAACAATTTTACAAGATATAATTTGTAGACGGTGAGGAGAAATTTTTTTCCCTTGCGAAACTCTAGTTTGTATTTCTGTTGGCTGGGGCGACTCAAAACGCTTTCTTTATCGTCGTCTCGGGGGAGGGTATCTCGCCCACCCAAACACCAGGACACAGAGTGCAGTGGCGACACCGCCAAGTATTCTCCGTCTTGCAAATGTGTCACGCGGCCGCCCTTTTATTTGCACAGCACTATAATAGAGCGCGTTTACAACTCTACGCTGCTCTGGCGTGTTGCAGTTGCGAAGTTACACCTCCCCAATGATATGTGGTCTGACGAAAACACGTCAGCACGGTTGTGATATAGAAACATTTGCCTGGTTAGGCGTGTCCCATCAATGGACATTGATCCCCTACGTGTCGCCAATATATTGACAACACGGCCTGATGGGGTCCGGCGACAGTTGCGGTTCAACCTGATTGTGGAAGTCGTTAAAACAGTGGCAAGCTCACTAGCGGGGGGAGTGAGCAACGAAGTGTGTGGGCAGGGGAGTGATGGGACGGGGGGGGGGGGGGGGGGCATGTTGGACGTCGCTAATGGAAATTGGCCGAGCCGAGCCAGCCCGGCTGGAATTCAAATAGGCACGCGGCGGACCGGTGGAGCCCATAAATTTTGTGCGGCGTGCTTGCTCGGTGGCCAGATTGGAAATCTGGAACGGCGACTGCACGGGCGGGGCTATCAGAAAGCCCGTTAAGCAGTGGCAGCAGCGGAGGCGGTTAGGCATAGAGGTACTGCCGCGGGCGTTCGGTGTACCAATATTTCGGCGGCTCGGCTTCCTCCGTGATGAAGCCGCGCAGGTACCTGCAGTAGTCGAGCGACCGCTCTCGTGCCCCTGGCGTGCACCACGCGTGCTTCCCTACAAGTGAGACAATACAGACAAGAAGAGAACAGGAGCTTTTGAAATGTGGTGTTGTAGAAGAATGCTGAAGATTAGATGACTACATCGAGTGACTAACAAGGAGGTACTGAATCGAATTCCGGAAAAAAGAAATTTATGGTACAACTTGACTAAAAGAAGGGGTCAGTTGACAGTACACATTCGGAGGCTGCAAGGAATTGTCAATTTTGTATTGGTGGGAAGTGTGGGTGGTAAAAACTGTTGAGGGAGATCAAGACATGAATACAGTAAAGTTAAGTTCGCTTCTGGCCTAGACGAGCCGCACGGGCCCCAGCCCTACCGGCACCGTGTCATTCTCTGTCAATGCCATCATTGGATACGGTATAGAGGGACATGGAGACAGCACGTTGCTTTCCAAGTTGTTGTCGAGTTTCTTGATTTTGGAACCGCTTCTAATCGGTCGAGTCGTTCAGTAGTTGGCCTCACGAGGCTGCCAGTCCTTCCATTAAGGAAAAATCCTTTGCAGTACCGGGATTCGAACTTGGGTCTTCCGCATGGCAGTCAGCCAAGCTGACTGTTGCGGAGACGGACGAGGAACACAATAAGAAGGTTCAAGTGGATGCATATTGTAGTAGTTCTTCGGAGATGAAGAGGCGTGCACAGGATATACTAGTGTGGATAACTGCATCAGTCCAGTCTTCGAACTAAAGATTACAGCAGCATGCCGTAAAAATCTTTTCTCCCCAGTTAGATTCAGTACCTCATTAGGTATCCGATCTACCCAGCTAATTCTGTTTTTGTCTGAAATGTTTACTGAATTCGTTTCACTTTCGTACACAGCTATACTAAGGGCTAATACGCCAAGAAAAGATTTTTTCTAACACATAAATATGTATTTTTTTTTTTTGGGGGGGGGGGGCTTGTTGAACAGGTTTAAATGGTTCAGATGGCTCTGAACACTATGGGACTTAACATCTGAGGTCATCAGTCCCCTAGAACTTAGAACTACTTAAACCTAACTAACCTAAGGACATCACAGACATCCATGCCCGAGGCAGGATTCGAACCTGCGACCGTAGCAGTCGCGCGGTTCCGGATTTAAACGCCTAGAACCGCTTGGCCACCGCGGCCGGCTGAACAGGTTTAATAAGGGTTATTAACTACGACATGGAATACACAGCTGCTCTTATTTTTATTTTGACAGTCGATTTAGGTCGCAGACAGATCTTCTTGGACCATCTGGCGTCCTGGAAACATTTCTGGTCAGAATATGTCGATACTCAAAGTGGCTGTAACTTGGCACTTGGTGCAGTAGAGAAGACACTAATTACATCACAAGTTATACCAAAGGGGAGCATTTCAGCATTTTGATTAATTACTGCAGATGGGAAATTTACAATTAAGTACTCGTACGTCTTTTGTGAATATGTTCATTATGTATTTAAGTCGCATGCTGTTTATAGTGTGTTTAGTGACATGCTGTTTATAACGCGTTTATTTTTGGTAAAAAACGTTTTACGCAGCACTATATGTAGTTATTGTTCGCATATGATATACACTTGTTCTCCTTTGGTATAAAAGGCCCGAGGAAGGTCAGATTGCTAGTGAAATCGAGTGTGAAGATAAAAGTAAGTACGGCGCTGTAATGTACGATACAGTTCCTAAACTTACATTTATATTTGATGCTAACAACTCAGTCTTTTTCAGAAATTATTTAGTTGCTGTTTCCAGTTTGCATTTTATATCCGCTCTCCCTCGGCCATTGTCACTTATTTTGCTGTTCAAATGGCAAAACCCCTTCTGTAATTTTAGTGTCTCATTTCACAATGTAATGCCCTCAATATCGCCTGATGTAATTTTGCCATATTCCATTACTCTTGTTTTACTCCTGTTGAATATTCGCCTTGTAAGATCGTTTCAAGACACTTCTATTCCGCTCTTAATCAATCTCCCACGTCTTTCGCCGTCTCTCACAGAATTACAATGATATCCCTATACCGTAATTTTTTAAAAAAATTCTCCATTCACTTAAATTCATGTTGCAAAATTCCAATAAATGGAGGGAGCTTTATCAAGCTTAATGATTCACGAATTTTCAGCCTTTCTCAAAGATTGCTTGCAGAGTTACCCGAGACTAACGAAGTTTAATGAAGATGTAGGGCTTAGGTCTGAGGTGAACAACACCAGGTCATATCAACTATTTGACAAAGCCCGTCGCACGAATCGCGAATCTTTCATTGCAGCAGCTCCAATACCAAATGACTTTCGCTTGATTCCATAGTTGAATAGTACCTGCACGGGAGGACTTACACAAGCGATGATGAGATTCAAAACGTAGTGGAACATGAAGTTAGAATAAAAATATGCTTCTATATTGCCACACGTAACTCATAGACATCCTTGATTATTCTGTGGAAGAGTAAAGGTTTATTTCATATATAAATCAACTTAATACTAATATATTCATAAATATTTTAAGTCCATTTCATCTTTATTTGCCCCGTACAACTGTTATGAGGGGGAAACTATGGTTCAGTGCGAGTTAAAATAGCACCAGCGGTACCGACGTCTTAGAGGAGTTGTCAGCGTACGAAAGCAGCTGCCCGTTGATTGGTTTTTTATCACCCACAACGTAAACACCGCTGGCGGCGTGGGTGTGTATTCCCCTCCCATCTGGGTGCTCCGACGTGCATTCCGGAGGCTGTCTGTCGGTTGATGGATGGCGCCAAGCGGGGAAAGGCAAACAGCTGCCGCCAGGCGAGTACCTCTGCAGCACCACGAAGCGTGGCGTCTGCTCCGAAAACGCCGCCTTGCAAATGTCGGAAACCTTTAAAGATGTTACATTTTTTACGGATATCATCAAAGTTAGGAACAATGGAACGTCGGTGTCGTAAAATGGTGCAAGACTCGACCATCGCTGACCATCCTGATAACGTGAGATTTGATTGGTTGCTTCAAGGTCACGCTAGCAGCGCCTTTATTGAGAGAACTACTGCTCATTTACGCGGTTACTCGCACACAATACATCTCCATCTCCGACTACATCCATAAACTGCAAATCACTTCAAGTGCGTGGCTGGGGTACTTCCCACTGTACTACAGATTAAGGTTTCCTTATGGAGCGCGAGAAAAATGGCTGCTTAAATGCCTCTCAACAAGCTGTAATTAGTTTAATCTTGTTCTTGCTGTCCTTACAAGTAGTCTTCGCGAGACAGTTTGCACCTGCCTTCAAGCGTCTGACAGCTCAGGTTTCATTGCATTTCTTTGAGACTCTCCTGTGGATCAAACAAACATATGACCATTGGTGTTGCCCTTCTTTCTGTACCTTCATTACTTGCTGATTGTCCTATTTGATATTGGTCCCAAGCACTTGAAGCCAGTTTCTGGACAGCATAACTAGCCGCAGAGCAGCCGAAATCCTCTCCGGGCAGCCATCTCAAGCGGCTCCAGCTATGCTACACCACCGACTTCTGACCGCCATTGCTGCTGGACCCTACTTACTACACCCCTCAGCTTTGCTAGACTGTGCTGTGTTCTCGTCTTTGTCAGAAATCCTGGAACGCAGGTGATGAACTCTAAAACGTTTCTTCGGTATCTGTGATACCGTGCTCTTCGTCATGCGGAAAACTCGGGCCTTTTTATGAATTATAAAGTGTCACTAATTGCAACCTGTGATTGATGCTGAACTTACGCTATTTCCAGTGTCAGTTCCTTCTACTGAACTTACATTTTTGGGGAGTTCTTTTTTTCCGGATATAAGGATCCGGCGGTTAAAGGTGTATTACACTTTTATGGCCAGTAAATAATGCAAAAGTAAAAGCGTTTGTCTGCTAAAGGTATGTGTCATTAAGATTTTTTCCCCCAAACTATCAGTGGATTTTAATACGTGACAAGGTAATGGATCAATGGATTTTATCAGTGGCGAAGGACATACTACGTGCACGTCTTTTTTACAGCTTTATGGCCACTAACAACTGTCCACTTGTTAAAAACGTGATTAATTTGCGGGTTTTCGGCATTGCTCATCATCAGATTACCATATAAATAATTTAATACAGATTGAGCACCAATGTCGTGACTGGAATCATGTTGTTGTTGTTGTGGTCTTCAGTCCTGAGGCTGGTTTGATGCAGCTCTTCATGCTACTCTATCCTGTGCAAGCTTCTTCATCTCCCAGTACCTACTGCAACCTACATCCTTCTGAATCTGCTTAGTGTATTCATCTCTTGGTCTCCCTCTACGATTTTTACCCTCCACGCTGCCCTCCAATGCTAAATTTGTGATCCCTTGATGCCTCAAAACATGTCCTACCAACCGATCCCTTCTTCTAGTCAAGTTGTGCCACAAACTTCTCTTCTCCCCAATTCTATTCAATACATCCTCATTAGTTATGTGATCTACCCACCTTATCTTCAGCATTCTTCTGTAGCACCACATTTCGAAAGCTTCTATTCTCTTCTTGTCCAAACTAGTTATCGTCCATGTTTCACTTCCATACATGGCTACACTCCATACAAATACTTTCAGAAACGACTTCCTGACACTTAAATCTATACTCGATGTTAACAAATTTCTCTTCTTCAGAAATGATTTCCTTGCCATTGCCAGTCTACATTTTATATCCTCTCTACTTCGACCATCATCAGTTATTTTACTCCCCAAATAGCAAAACTCCTTTACTACTTTAAGTGTCTCATTTCCTAATCTAATCCCCTCAGCATCACCCGATTTAATTTGACTGCATTCCATTATCCTCGTTTTTCTTTTGTTGATGTTCATCTTATATCCTCCTTTCAAGACACTGTCCATTCCGTTCAACTGCTCTTCCAAGTCCTTTGCTGTCTCTGACAGAATTACAATGTCATCGGCGAACCTCAAAGTTTTTGCTGCTTCTCCATGAATTTTAATACCTACTCCGTATTTTTCTTTTGTTTCCTTTACTGCTTGCTCAATTTACAGATTGAATAACATCGGGGAGAGGCTACAACCCTGTCTCACTCCTTTCCCAACCACTGCTTCCCTTTCATGCCCCTCGACTCTTATAACTGCCATCTGGTTTCTGTACAAATTGTAAATAGCCTTTCGCTCCCTGTATTTTACCCCTGCCACCTTCAGAATTTGAAAGAGAGTATTCCAGTTAACATTGTCAAAAGCTTTCTCTAAGTCTACAAATGCTAGAAACGTAGGTTTGCCTTTTCTTAATCTTTCTTCTAAGATAAGTCGTAAGGTTAGTATTGCCTCACGTGTTCCAACATTTCTACGGAATCCAAACTGATCTTCCCCGAGGTCCGCTTCTACCAGTTTTTCCATTCGTCTGTAAAGAATTCGCGTTAGTATTTTGCAGCTGTGACTTATTAAACTGATAGTTCGATAATTTTCACATCTGTCAACACCTGCTTTCTTTGGGATTGGAATTATTATATTCTTCTTGAAGTCTGTGGGTATTTCCCCTGTCTCATACATCTTGCTCACCAGATGGTAGAGTTTTGTCAGGACTGGCTCTCCCAAGGCCATCAGTAGTTCTAATGGAATTTTGTCTACTCCCGGGGCCTTGTTTCGACTCAGGTCTTTCAGTGCTCTGTCAAACTCTTCACGCAGTATCGTATCTCCCATTTCATCTTCATCTACATCCTCTTCCATTTCCATAATATTGTTCTCAAGAACATCGCCCCTGTATAGACCCTCTATATACTCCTTCCACCTTTTGCTTTCCCTTCTTTGCTTAGAACTGGGTTTCCATCTGAGCTCTTGATATTCATACAAGTGGTTCTCTTCTCTCCAAAGGTCTCTTTAATTTTCCTGTAGGCAGTATCTATCTTACCCCTAGTGAGATAACCCTATACATCCACACATTTGTCCTCTAGCCATCCCTGCTTAGCCATTTTGCACTTCCTGTCGATCTCATTTTTGAGACGTTTGTATTCCTTTTTGCCTGCTTCATTTACTGCATTTTTATATTTTCTCCTTTCATCAATTAAATTCAATATTTCTTCTGTTACCCAAGGATTTCTATTAGCCCTCGCCTTTTTACCTACTTGATCGTCTGCTGCCTTCACTACTTCATCCCTCAGAGCTACCCATTCTTCTTCTACTGTATTTCTTTCCCCCATTCCTGTCAATTGTTCCCTTATGCTCTCCCTGAAACTCTGTACAACCTCTGGTTCTTTCAGTTTATCCAGGTCCCATCTCCTTAAATTCCCACCTTTTTGCAGTTTCTTCAGTTTCAATCTGCATCTGGAATCATGTAAAAGGATAATTTGCACTAAGTTCTTTTATGTGGTATTCTGATGGTAGGCTATGCCCGAAACGCGTAAATGAATAAAGTTGGTTGTTATTAGCTACCAAAAAAGTGGCGTAAACATGTGCTCGATATTTCACAAAATCGTCGCTAGCGTTCAGCGCGACTTTAAGTCGCAACTTCATCGAACCAGATATTTTTGTCGATGTAGCCAGACATTTGGAAGAAAACTGCCAATGCGTGTTCCCCGCATCAATCGAACATGCTGATGACCATGCTATTGAGCAACCTAAATCCAACATCATCATCATCATCATCATCATCTATCATTATCATCACTATCCTTTTCTTGTGTGTAACGTTGTTGAAGATCAGCCCCACCGGCTTCGCCGGTTTGACGTGTTTTGGTGTGGTGTTATTTGGTTTTAGTGCTGTATTTACACTTTTGGGGACAGGATCGTGAATTTTCGAATTTGGTTTTATATTTCCTCCATCCTCATCTAGCGTTGTTGTCACAAGCTCAATGTTCCCTTGGTTTGTCTTATATCTGAGACGACTTATTTGGATGTCCTAACCTGCTAGCATGGATCATTCCCACATCGTGTTTAGGAGTTATGCTCACATTTATTGAGTCCGGTAGTCTCTCGGACACTTCTGTGACCAGAGAGGGGATGGTTTGGAGGTGGAACAGATGGAGCAACAGTTTTTTTTTTTTTTAAATATATTCTGACGCAGGCAGGTGACGGGAATGAGGCTGTAGCAGATGGACGCGAATCGACGTGTTGGAGCGAAATGTGCGTCCTGGCGCGGGGCAGAGGCAGGAGGCAGCGTAATGCAGCGCGTTCCAGCGTCGCCGCTCGCAGCGGCTGGCATGCGCCATGTTTCACACGCTGGCCTGCCCGCAACATTTCGTGGCCGCGCCCCACTGCATTGCAGTCGCTGTTTTTTTACCCGCTTCCTGCCGCATCCCCCCCCCCCCTCACCCCAGCACACCACACCAGTCCTCTCTTCTCGTGGACGTTACGTACTTGTTGGTCCGCGGCGTTTAATCGCAGTGCGCCCGCAGTAATTTTCACTTTGTTGGTGGCGGTGGCAGCAGCAGGGCGGAGAGCGGATTAGAGGTGGTCATTACGCCGCTGTCCAGTATTTTGTTAATAACGTTAAATTTTCCCACTCCCAAATGGCACGCACATGCGGCAACAGTACATTCCGTGCACTTTGTCGCGCCACCCCCTCCCCTCCCCCCCAATCCCCTTTTCACGTCGCACCAAGTCCTCTGACGCCAAAAATGATTATGTACGCAGACTTCGCAGTCTGCACGCTACAGGCCAAATCATAAACCATTGTTTGGAGTAAATACTCCCAGTTCTCTCTGCCGCTAATCGGCGAATTCGCCAGTGCAGCTGAATTTTTTCAATAATCATTCGTCCACCTTCTGCATCCTCCCCCCCCCCTCCCCCTACCCTCCTCTCTCTCTCACACACACACACACACACACACACACACACACATACACACACGGGCGCGCGCGCCCTCTCACGTACGAAGAGAGAGAGAGAGAGAGCAGACACAATTTTACAAGCACGTAAAATACTCCGTGTCGTCGCGTCAGCAATCATTTGCATGTCCCTTACGTGTTACGTAACGAAGGCTCTGAATATTGGATACCCCAGCATTGTTTTTCTACCGAACGTCAGCGTTGGAGATATAGGAGAAATCTTTCTCCCTATTCAGTCCCGTTGATGTGGAACGAGAGATACGACATGATAACAACTACTCAATGTGATCCAACGGCCAAGTGAACATCTTTCAATTGGAGTGAACATTTTTCAATTGGATACCACTTCGGAGACTACCCCAGTACCTGGGTAAAGGGACCCATCCAGTTAAACGTGCAATCTAACCACGTCTGTTTACTTATGACCCTTCGCATTATTGAAGGAAGGAAGATTAGGATTTTACATCCAGTCGACAACGAGGTCATTAGAGACGGACCTTAAGCTTGGAGAGTGTCAGTGTCAGGGAAGAAAATCGGCCAAGCCGGCATTTGCCTGGAGTGATTTAGGAAAACCGCGCAAAACATGGCGATTTGATCCGTAATTCTCTCCCCTTCCGAATGCAAATCCAGTGTGGTAACCACTGCGCCACCTCTCGCTCTGTCGCATCATGGAGAGGTATGGTCTAAGCAAGAACATAAGCACAGACTGAAAATTCCATACGTGAAATGTATTCGTAGTTGCGAATTTGAACAACCTTCAGCTGTATAATGGAATGGCGACAGTGAAAATTTGTGTCCGACTGGGACTCGTAGCTGGATATCCCTTTTATCGGGACTGGTCGCCTTACCATTAGGCTATCCGAGCACGCATCACGGCTAGGCCCAAACACTCACGCTGTCCGAAGGAACATCACATCAGTCTTCTGAGCCATACATGCACTTCAATATCGTATTTATCTGCCATCGAGCAAGCGACTTCCAATTAAATTGTCCCCCCTTGTACAGGAATATACATAATGGATGTATGGGTGCGGATTGTAGACACATGGTTGACTACATACGGAAGTATAGGTCTGGAAGTGAAGCGTGCTCGAATAGCGTAATGGTTAGGCAACAGCTCGCGATAAGCCCCAGTCAGCACAAATTTTCATTGTCGTCATTCCATTATAGGGCTGACGTTTGTCCATATTCACGACTGTGAATACATTTCACGTATTTCACTGTAGTCGCCGCAGTCCCTGTTCCTTCGGTCATGCATGCTGTCCGAAGGAACATTTCATCATTCTTCTGAACAAGACGAGCACTGCAATATCGTATGAAAATTCCATGATCCCACAGAAATTCCATCTCGCGACCTCCCAGTTTCTAGACACGCGCATTAGCAATAGATCACGAAGCCCGACGATGAAGTCAGAAGATTCTTCGAAACCTACAGCAGGGGACGTAGCACTTCATTAATACGAAGAGTATTTCGAACGAGAAATTTAATCTCAAATTCACTCAACTTAGTTTGACTGCAAACTTCTTGCTTTGGCCTTACCGTGATTTATTTATGTGAAACGCAACTAATTCGCACAACGCTTTTCCAAGGTTTAAACATCTGTCATCAGGTGAATTATGTGGATTAATATGGCATGTAAGTGTTGCGTCGCGACTTGGGAATAACCTGTGTTTACTAGTCAGTCAGTGCCACGGTTCCTCCAAAGACGCAACACAACCCGTGCATACAATAATAATCAGCATAAATCCACCCGATGATGCAGATGTAAACGTTCGAAACGCGCTGTGGAAATAAATAGGGACTGGCAACAATGAACTTGTTTTTTAGGGTTCCGTGCCTCAATCTGTAAAAAGGAAACCTTTAATAGGATTGCTGTGTTGTCTGCCAGTCCGTCTGACTGTTAAGAAACGTTTTCTGCCAGTCCGTCTGACTGTTAAGAAACGTTTTTGTCCCGAACTAGTACACGTAACAAGTTCAAATTTATGTCACGTATTAAGGGTACTTCCCGTTGCCATATAATTATGGAATTTGACAAGACGCGTGGTTTCACTCTGCGAATACAGAGAAAATTCCAAAATTGTTGATTTTGTCATTTGTTAACCGACTTCGAACTTGAAATTAAAGCATTCTCGAACGTCTTAGAACCTTCGGGAAAGATATTCTGCCAGTAGTAATGACGATATCAGGCAAAAGTCGTCAATATCCTCGATTACCGTAACGGATGACTGTCTGTATACACAATGAATTTGTATGGATTCAAGTTGTTGGAAGTCCCCAGCAGAAATAATGAGCCACACTGCCTCTGTAGCCGTTCATAATTCCGAAAGCGTTGTCGCTGCAGGATTGACTTCTCAATTATGTTCCATAAATGTTCTATCGGATTCATGTCGGGCAGTCTGGGTGGCCAAATCATCCGCTGGAATTGTCCAGAGTGGTCTTCAGACCAATCGCGAACAATTGTGGCCCGGCGGCATGGCGCATTATCATCCATATAAACTGCATCGTTATTTGTGAACATGAAGTTTCCAAGTAGCCGAACATAAACATTTACAGTTAATGATCGGTTCAGCGATCTAGTCCATTCCATGTAAACATATCCCACAATTATGAAGCCACCACCAGCTTGCACAATGCCTTGTTGCCCTCTTGGGTCCATAACTTCGTGGA